>NC_137544.1:35925221-37372721 GCF_963082525.1 Nesoenas mayeri
ACTAAAATAGTTCAGTAAGCCCCATAGCTTTAGCTTGCAATGGCTAGCTGGTGATGACACACATCATGCTACATTATTACACTAAATCCTTAAAACTAGCATATTTTTAAACATGGACATAGAAAGCTGAGGTATTTTGATCCCGACATTAATTCTATTAGAGAGTGCCAGAACAGACTCCTCTTCTACAAACAACTGCAGAGGATCTTGTGATTCTTGGCCACAATGTCACAGCAACAGAGAGAGGAAAAGTTAAAAACAGGCATTCCTTTCAAAACACTCAGTCAGTCCATTAACTCTCTTTGCTTTTCCATCTCCCAGACTTATAGATAGATAGTGAAATTCTAATGCATACAAAGATTGCACCTGAGAGGTTCTTGTAATGAAGCAAGAGTGAGAAATTGCACAAAACTCATAATTGTTGACAGCCATGAACTCAGGGAAAGAGATTCTCAAAGCTTCAAGAAGCAGCCAGGAAAAGCCAAAGATTTGCCTTTCATACATAGATTTACATACACCCACCTGCCGCTGTGGTCATTGAGACTCTTTTCAAGTATGGCAGAAATATAAGTATGTATTAGAACCATGTCTTCACAAGTTTATTCAACTGATTACAGCATAGGGAACCTACTATGAATTCTGAAGTACTTTCTTTCAGTGGGTATGGTAAGCTACCACTAATACAGTATAATAGGAGACAGTACTGTAGTGCAAGCAAGCTTTTTTTTTTTATACCAAGCATGCATTTTTCTTTTCTAAATTTTAGCCCACCATCTCTACCCACCTTGATTTACTATAACCAACTACCTTCTTCACTCAGTTTTACAGTCTGCTTTCAGACAGCGGTATCTTTTGTGGCTTTTGGCTTGGGCAAGCCATAGCTTTTAAAAGTTATTTTAGTATTTCTATATAACTCAGTATATATCTAGTCACCAAATCACCTTTACTGCTCTCTTCTTCCTCTCTTCTTTCTTTCTTGTCATTTTTTGTAGTCATAGGATGCCAGGACAGAATGCAGTATTTCAGGTGTAGTCACCGTGCTAACAGGGAGGAAAAGTATCATCTTCCTCCTCTGCTGACAAGAATGTGCGATCCCCACAAAAAAATCACTGTCCTCCTTGTTCCTCCCACCTGCTTCCCATTCCTAAACACACATTCCTTTCAAAACACCTGGGATGTGGTAACCCAGAAAAATGCCAAGACTCGAGATAAAGCAGGAGAAGGCTGGGAAGGCAAAGCAAAAGAGGGAGAGTTCAGTAGAGGAGGGCTGTATGAACCTACATGTGTCACGGTGGTCAAAGGCAGGTAACAAAGGAGCAGTGAGCATGGAGGAAAAACAAGGAGGCTTTTTGATCTTGTGTATTCAATCATACCTGTAAAAAAGTGGAGGCAAATCTTAACCAGGCAGCAAGGCTGCATTTTACATCTGCTTTGTCAGATCGTAAACAACAGCACAATGTGTAAGCCAGTGGAGAATCAAACCCCATATGTTCTCAAAACTGCTGAGCCCTTTATATGCTTTTTTTTATTACTTTATTTTTTTAAACCAAATTAAACTCTTTCCTACGAAGGCTTTCAGTTTCAACAGATGAATGTGTTTTCATGAAAAAGGCTTTACATGGAAACACTCCCAAGTTGCAGGCCCCAGCAGCCATGGCTCCCACAGGCCTGTGTGCTGACACCAGCCACTCTTACCCACGGGGAAGCGGGGCGAACCGGGGAACACCCGCAGCATGGCACAGCCTGTGCAGGGCGGAACGAGTGGGACTGTCGTCTGAAGTGTGAGGAACACATTGGCCCAGATTCCCTGCAGATCTGGGATTCTGCTTTTCAAAGCCAGAAGGGAAAACAATGTGTTTCAGCTCTCCCTTCCTTCACCATAGCTAAGCAACTGCCCTAACATATGCCATTTTTTAGAAGATCCCTAGAAACCCGTAGCAGATGTCAGCTGGAACACACCACCTCCATCCAACCAGCAGCCTTTCCCAAACACTATAGCTAAGACAAAATTGAAAGTTGGCCCAGAAAACAGGATTTTGAGTTCAGTGTCTGCTGAGAGGGCCCCAGTGCAGCAAAGGACTATGGCAGAGAGCAACACTAATCCATCAGATAACCTGCTCTGCCAGCTTCCCAGCATTGCCAGCAGATTTCTAGATTGCTGCTCCTTCGAAGGACATCCCAGGTGGACACAAACAATATACAGGTTTGCCAGCTGAAGCCTGTTCACGTGAGCCACCCTGCAGTGAGAATCTGAGGAATACAGAGTAATCAGAAGGCAGGTCCTTCAAAAAGGACTAAAATCAGGCAGCTTATTCTGCAGAAGGAAGAGTTTTACTGGCTGTAGTGATTTACTCTGAGTAGAATTTACAGGGAACTTTGTCTAGCTCATAGAACTAAACCTTAAGTTGATAAAATTGAACTAATGAAAAAAATACCATTTTAAAACCCATATAGCAACCTGTCAAAGGTAGCTTGAAAGTAAAATACACGTATCGTTCCTGAGCAAGGAAAGAATAAAAGCAGGATTGAAAGTGTAGCCTGACCTGTTTAAGCATGTCAAATTCTCAGTTACATTCTGATGAACTTGTAAGCAGTTATTCAACTTGGCTCCTGTTGCAGAAGCTCTACAAGCCAGAGCATGCAGAGGCAGAGCTGGAGCGCAGACAGAGGGACATGCACACAACGGCGGCACCTGGATACAGCAGATCCCTCTGCCCAAGTCATTTTTCCCACTGTATTATTGACCCCAGCACCATTAGCCAGCTTCACTGGAGAAAAGTCACTATTGTTTCCTTCCTTTTTGAGTAACAGGTTTTAACAATAAACTGCTACCGGGGGTAGGGGTGGACTTTTTGGAAACAAAGTGATAAAGAGTCTGTCTTTACAGTTTCACCAGTTTTCAGTGTTGCTTATGTTCAGCTGGGGGCACTTTGTCATCCCTTCAATCTCCACCTAAGGCGTGTAGGAGCCCCCAGAATTTACAACAGTGCATTATTATGCATACCCAGTTAGCATATTTTCAGAGACTCTCAAAAAAGGTTACTTTTAATGGAAAGTGTTTTATGTTAGCACTGGGAAAGTTTAACATTGCCCATCATATTAAAAAAAATCAACATCCTTTGTAAAAGACTGACTTTTGATATTTCAATATAAAAATGCGTAGCATATAAGAAAATGCAAACATGGTCTTATCTTGTATAGTGATTAATGGCTGCATAGTGTCCACAGATAATCATAGGATTTATCCTGCATTCATCATAGAGACAGTGAAAACCAGAATGGACCAGCAGATCATTGGACAGGGTGTTTCTGTGTCTAAAATGAAGTGCTGAGTTTAAAAAAAAACCAGCCAAACAAAAAAAAACCCCACAACTTGAAGATTGTCTTCCATATTGTTTACATTTATATAACAATAAATATATAGATCAATATAAGTGCACCTACAAGTCAGAACATGAATGTTTATGGGTATGAGTATGTGAATGATGAATAAAACATTCAAACAAGTATTCAAGGCAGCATTTAGTTGCCTAAGTATTTTTATGGCACCATTTTAATAATTTTGATGGTGTTTCTTCAAATGAAGCCACGTCCTGAGGGAAACAGAAGGTGTCACTTGAAGGACCTGCTGAATCTCTCCATGTGAGGAAGCAGATGGAACTTGCAGCTTGTTCTTCCACTTTTGTGGGAAGATATTTTTGGTGAAAGAAGACGAATTCTGGTCTCTGAGCTACTGCTCACTTGGTGTATAATATTTAGTACATCATAAATACCTTCCAAGGCCCCTTCCTGTGAAGTGCTGAATATCTTCATGCAATGTTGAGACAATGCAGGAAGATATCACAGAAGAAACATAAATTTCCCTGTCAGTATTAAAAAAATATATATCTATATATATAGCTATTGCAGAGTGTCCTACTCCACACTATTCCAACTCCTTGGACATCAGCTGGAGTCAGGCCACTCAGAACCCATAAAAGGCATGCAGCATTGCTTTGTATCTGGCCAAGGGGCTTTGTGAAGATTGGATTCATCTTAATTAACAGCCTTAAATTTCAGTGTCTAAAATAGTCTTCCAGGTTTTCCTAAGGACAGTGGAGTGCCATTAGCACCCACAAGTGCTACTTTATTCCTTGCTAAGGTGAGAGCCTTAAAAGGGGTATAGCAACTCCAAAAATGTCAAGCAGTATAGTTATCACAGGTTGTCCCTTTGAGACTCCACATTTTTTTAGGTAGGTCTCACAATTTCACTTTGGAGGAGCTGAAATACTGGGGTACTGATTTTCAAAAGCAAGCAGTTCTCATCACTGTGACATGAGGCAATCTTCTGGAGGAGGACAGTCAAAAGTTTCCTTCATGATTGCAAATGACCAGCACATCACGCAGCCTCAGCCTGGAGCAGCAGAACCACCGAGAGACTGATTGATCCACACTCAGCTCTATGTGAGCTCCTCAGTCAGCCCATAGGAACACATGAGCCACATAGGAACATGAGCCACAGGAACAATTTTCTTATGGTAAATTCTCTTCCAGTTTGAGTCCTTTAGCCAAGACATTATATTTTCAAATACTATATTTTAAATCAGTCAGAAGTTTTGCACAAACTTTATGCAAAAAAAACTGTGAGGTGAGATTCTATGGGCTGTGCAATGCAAATTCACAAATCGATCAATTGTCATAGCAAAAACTGACCTGAAAATAGATCAGGTTTGTTTGTTTTTTCTTCCTTTTCCTAGTACACACTACGAACGCATCCAGGAAATCCACTCAGTATAAGTGTATTCACCAGAAAGTACTGTTTCCTTTTTGGAGTATGCCTCTGAGAAAAGTTGTTTTATTTAAAGAGGAAGATATGACAGCAGATTATCAAGTGTTTTTCTACCTCCTGCAAGTTTAAGCAGGCTTACCAGGTGGAATTTACTACTGGAATAATAGGAAGCAATAGCACCTGTCGGGGAACACTCCACAAACATGGAACAAAAACATGTTCCCTGGCCAAAGAGCTAACCTGCTGTGCAGAGCAAGAGGCACAGACCCACCTGGACAGTCACCAAGAGCCAGGAGCTACTAGGACATCTTTGGCCAGCACGATGAGCAGATCAGTGTAATTGCTCTTTAATTGTATTATTTCATTTAATTTTTTTTTCCTTTTACCTTTTCAAATAATAGATTAAGGGAACATGTCTCTCTCTTACAAAATGTGGGATATCTTTACCTATCTACTTTTCCAAAGATTACACTAAGCCAGGCATGTGGATCTGGAATGCAAATACCTTTTAACAAACTAAAAACTCCTGCAGTGTAGTGTCATTGTTTTTCTAACTAAACATCAAAGCAATAACTTCCCAAACTTCTGGAGCTGCTTGTGAGTCCAAGATCTTATTTGTATCACCGTTACTTCAGTCACTCGATACTTTCTTTTCCCCATCATCTAAAGAGCATGCTGGTCTATCAGCTGAGCAGCCCCTGCCTGCCACCCCAATCCCAAACTTTTCTGCACCGTAATACCACTGTCAGGCCAGAGAGGGGAGAACAATCCTACAGAAATCAGCGTTTCACCTCATTATTTCCCAGATTCTGTGGCTGATTTTCTCAAGACTTCATATTGGATTAATCAGCTCATTTCCCCTATAGCTTTTGGCAGCTCTAAGATTTCTGCTGACTTTACCAAAAAAAAAGGAATTGAGTTGATCAGGAAAGCAGGAGGAACGTAACTCTGACATATGGGGAGAAGGAAATCTTGTGTAAGCTGTCATTAGAAGGGTAACGAAAGCCCAAAAGAGTAACAGACCCAAAGCACTAAGATTCACATTGCTGAAACTGGTTATTTGAATATACTGGTATGTGTTTTGCATTAATTAGATGTTATTTAAGTATGTTAATCACGGCATAGGGACCAGTGGCCCAACACAGCCCCCACGATTTCTCCCACCATTTACCTTTCCCTTAAGCACTCCCTCCACGGAGGAACTCAAGCAAATTCATCTACAAAACTGCATTTGTACCACCTGGATTGTTCAGCTACACCTGGGTGATTCTGGGACAGCCACAGCAACTGAAACTGGTAAATATTTTACATACAGATATTTAGGCTTTTTCCTCACCATAATAAAGTTTAAACATCAGGCTTAGGCTGTCCATTTATGGCTTGCCTTTTTTTTTTTTTTTTAATCATTATTATTCTTTATTTGAAGCCCTCTGAAGATCCCGGCGGGTTGGAGATTTTTCGCTTTAGTTCTGGAGCTTGTTCAGTGTATTTTGTTGCTGGTGTTACTCCCTCCTTGCCCGAAACGCTTTCTCCGGACAGACGGGGTGGGGGCAGCAGCCGGTTTCGCACCCGCCCCCACGGTACGACCTGCCGGGCCCGCGGAGCCCCTCACCCCCTCTCCGGGCCCAGGGCAGGGACGGGGCTGGGCGGTCCCACGGCGTGCCCTCCACCTCCCACTGCCCCCGGAAACTCCTCGGGATTTCCCGATCCCGCCGGCCTGAGCGCGCCCATCGGGGAAGCTGCGGAAAACGGCAGCCAAGCTCCGGCGCGACGCCGCCGTCCCCAGCCGCCACGTCGGGGCGAGGCGCAGGTACGGCGCTGCCAAGGCGAGGAGGGCGGCACGGGGCTCAGGCAGCGCCCGCCGGCTCTCCCATCGCGGAGCGCCTCCGCGCCGAGCCAGCCGCCCCCTCCGCCGCGCCGAGGGAGCGCCACATGGAGCGGCTCCGCTCGGCGGCAAGGTGAGCCTCCGGCAGCACCACCCAGACTGGTGAGGCGAGGGGCGAGCGGAGCAGGGAAGGCCGAGCGTACCCTCCCCACGGTCTCCCGGGCGCGGCCACCCGACGCTGGCGGCTGAGCGTGGGCGCGGGGGCGGTGACCGGGAGCCGGGCGGGGCGAGGGAGGCGGCGGGGCCGCCCCTCGGGGCAGGCGCGGGCGGAGGCTCCCCCCGGCCGGGGCGGCGGTTGGTTTCTCCTGCCAGCGGAGGCAGGGCCAGGCGCGGCGAGAGGGGGCGCGGAGTTTGCGGCGTGGCTGGGGGCAGTTGGCGGCGGTGCTTCGTTCTGGCGGAGTTTGGTCCGGCGCGGGGCAGGAGGTAAGCGACGGGGGCTGGGACGAGGCTCGGCTCGGCTCGGCTCGGCTCGGCTCGGCTCGGCTCGGCTCGGCTCGGCTCGGCTCCGCTCCGCTCCGCTCCACTCCACGGTGGCTTCTGTGGGCGGGAGTTTGCACCGGTCGTGGCGGGGAGCGTAGCGGAGAGCCCGGGGGCGGCAGGCGGGGAGCTGCAGGACGTGGTGGGAGACGGCGGGTTAGACCCATCCCTCCTGTCCGTGCTCCGCCAGCGAAGCCGCTGGCCGGGTGGGAAGGTGGTGGCGTGAGCTGAAAACGGGGAAAAACTTGTTCCTCGGTGAGTTCCCGCGGGCTGCCTCGGGGCCGGGGCTCTCTGGCCGAGCCACGTGTCGTGGCCGGGAAAGAGGCGCCGAGCCGAGGGAAGACGGGTGGGAATGGGCAAGGGGATCCGCGCCACCCGGCCGCTGCCCTCTCCCTTTTCTCCCCTGTCGCAGGTCTCGCAGCGGGAAGCGGAGCGGAGCTGAGCCAGCCCCGGACGGGAAGCGCCTGCCGCCGGAAAAGGGGCTGCCTGGAGCGAGCAGCGCCCCGGCAGGAGCCGCCCCCCGCCTCGCCGCCCAGAGCCGAAGGCGCCCGGAGGGAAAAGTTGCGTGCGGGGCCGGGCCGGGCGCGATGCCGGGGCGCGGCGCGCTCTGCCTGGGGCTGCTGCTGCGCGTCCTGCTGGTCTGCGGCTCGGCGCAGCAGCCCGACAGCTGCCGGGGCCTCTGCGAGTGCTCGGAGCCGGCCAAGACGGTGAAGTGCGTGAACAAGAACCTGACGGCGGTGCCGCCCGACCTGCCGTCCTACGTGCGCACCCTCTTCATCACCGGCAACCGCCTCGGCCGCCTGCCGGCCGGTGCCTTCCCCGCCCAGCGCCTGCCCGACCTCAGCGCCCTCAACCTCAGCGGCAACCGCCTGGGGGAGGTGGAGGCCGGCGCCCTCTCGGCCCTGCCCGCCCTGCGGCAGCTGGACCTCAGCGGCAACCCCCTGGTCTCCCTCAGCCCGCAGACCTTCGGGGAGGGCGGCAGCCCTCTGGAGGAGCTGACCCTCCGCGGGGCCCTGCGCAATCACACCGTCCTCCTTAGCCTGGCTGCCATGCTGCAGTCCGGTGCCCTGCGCAACCTCAGCCGCCTGGACCTGGCTGACAACGGGCTGGTGGTGCTGCCCACCGGCATGTTCATGGCCCTGCCTGCCCTGCGGCAGCTGGACCTCAGCAACAACTCCCTGGTGGGCCTGCACAACGTCTCCTTCCAGGGGCTGGGCCAGCTGCAGAGCCTCAACCTCAGCGACAACTCCTTGAGCGTGCTGAGGAACAGCACCCTGGCCCAGTTCCGCGGCCTGCCCGCCCTCCGGCGCATCAACCTGCGCCGCAATACCTGGGTCTGCGACTGCGCCATCGAGGACCTGGTGGCCTGGCTCAAGGAGAGCGACCAGGTGGAGGGCAAAGAAGCCCTGACCTGCGCTTACCCCGACAAGATGCTGGGCAAAGCCCTGATGAAGATCAATGGCTCGGACCTGAATTGCTCCTTGCCCACAGACCTGCCTTCCCAGCTACAGACTTCGTACGTCTTCCTGGGAATAGTCTTGGCTCTCATCGGGGCCATTTTCCTCCTGGTTTTGTACTTGAACCGAAAAGGAATCAAAAAGTGGATGCACAACATCAGAGATGCCTGTAGGGATCACATGGAGGGTTACCACTACAGATACGAGATCAATGCAGACCCTAGGTTAACAAACCTCAGCTCCAACTCGGATGTCTGACGAAGCGCCGTGGATGTGGGGCAGTGCACAGTAGCTATGCATGAAAAGTAGACTTATGCTTTACCCTCGTGCTTGCTTTCCTCAGAGAAATCTCAGACGTGCTTGTAACTTGAGGAGGATATGCCTCCCTGTGATGTCAAGTTCTTTTTTGTTGTAAGAAGCTGGGCAGCTGCGCATGGCGTTGGGCTGTATGTAGGAAACAAGCTGCTACTTCTTTTCCTCCTTACTTGTCTCTACTTGTGGGAGATTTTTTTCAAGATCTCAAAAGAAAAAAGGATTCTCTCTGGTGCTCCAAAGCCACCAGAGTTTATAAAAAAACTTACCCATGCAGACGTGATTCAATAAAAGCTGCCTCAACTTTTTGGGAAAAAAAAATGTTACGTTCCTCCGTGCCAGTTTTGATCTTGTATATCCAAATTGTGATAACAACGATTCAATTTCATAGACTATCTTGAGATTTAAAAAAAACAAACTCCTTTTAACAACTCCTCTGTTACAAAGAAGGAAATTGAATAGTAAGCATGCACAAATACTCTATAGTTTTACATGTTAGAAAACTTCTGATCTCAGTAAGTCTCTTACTATTTTTGTAACGTTATTTTTGATCACAGTTTACATGAAAAGAGAGGTGGTTTTTTTTTTATACAAACTGCATCTAAACTCCATCTGAACTGTTAAATGCAATAAACAGTCTTACAAGAACTGCTGTGTTGAAGTTTGCTGTTTTGATGAGAAATGTGTGGACATCTAAGAACGTGGATAGCTTTATAGTGTCTGAAGTTATAGCCCTGCAGTAGTAATCTGAATAAAATTTTATACAAATGTGTAGCTTAAAGACATAAATGTTTGATAAGTTTCTGAAATATGCTAAGAGAATTACACCGATCAACGATAAGAGCAGTTTCACTTGGCACAAAACCCCCAGGCTGCTTTCTCGAAACAACTGCAAAATATTGAGACAGGTGCTGGGGTCTACCTTGCTGGAAAGATACAAGCTGATAGAATTTTCATAAGGTCTTCTCTACCAAATTAAAATAAAATAATTCAAATTAACTTGTGGGGTTTGTAAGCTAAATAAAGTTTTACCTGAATGGAATTGTTTACTATAAAAAACTCTATACTTTCCTGAACTAAATTAAATGCAGCTCAGTCATGTAGTCAGTGAGCTTCAGGCTTGTAAATGAATGTAGCACTTATTAAATTAAGTGCTTACTATTTCATTTTAAGCTCTCAGTACTTGTGAAGTTCTGTAGTGATCTACATTGAGTAACTTGATGGAAATTTACATTTATCTTAAAGCTTATAACAGGTACGTTTCAGTATTGTATGTTACTCATGCTTATTACTTGCTTGGGAATGCATTTTCTTGTAAATAGATAAAGCATGCAAAGAAAACTTGAAAAATGCATCATTTATTATGCAACTTGATGATATATAAAAAGGTCAGCAAGAACCTTCTGATTGCCGCTGATAGTTAATGCACTTTTTATAATCCTTTTATACATTCTTAATGAAAAAATACACCACCTGTAAAGTGTGATGTGAATTGGCATCTATCAGTATATCTGTGGAGCTATTTCCATGGTCACTGTTACTTGAAGCTCTTGAGCATCTCTAAGATTTTATGAATTACTGGCTAATTCTCTTCACTTTCAAAAGTGACAGTTTTCTCAGAGATAATACACCTTTGTTAAGAGCTCATAAATATAAAATAGTGCTTAAAGTATCAGAAGAAATATAATCTATTTTGGGCATCAGTATTATTCAAATGCATTTTTCTTTCCTTGTAACTTCAGACAAAGCAAGTAGCACAAGTTGGTTCCGATTTTTTTTTTAATGTAGTTTTGTACATTTGCCCTCAAAAGTAAAAAATTAATTAATATTAAGTACAGTTAATGTTTTGATAAATCAGTGTATTTTACAATTAATGTAAGTAAAGTGATAGCCTATTTCTCCTGCTGTAATTTAAATGTATGAGCAATATCTGGTTAACAGCATATGAATTAAGTTTGTGGATTCTTAAAAAGCAGACTGCAGGTCTGAATGTTAGCTGCCCATATTTTAAGAACAGTGCAAAAACCCCAGTGTAAATAACTATTACTGTGCAACTATGCAAACTGTTCATACTTGTCATAAATAAGGCAGTATATGTAAGAAGCTTGAATTTACAATAGCTATGCAGTGTGCTTTGTTGTATTGGTCATTTCAGAGATTATCAACTTAAATTTAATTGTACAGTGCCAAGAGGACTACAGCATCATCCTTGCTTAAGATGCTCCTGTAATATAATAGATTAAATATGTACAAACTAAGCCATTTCTTGGGCAATTTATTGGGGTTTGTTAACAGATACTTTAAAGTAACTACAGTAAAAACAATTATGTGTGATGTGTTAATGTAGCAACCATGCATTCATTGAGCTGTGTAAGGATACGCAACGACTTTAATCGCAGTCTCTCACCAATGGACTGAGTATTTGTATAGTGAGCAAGTGTAACTGTTGTACTACACCTGTTATTCTAAAGATGATGATGATTATTTTTGTATCCTAGAAAGTCAATGTAATAGACCTTTATTAGACACCTGGTGATGGCTCCTTTAAAATAATTTTTACCATTTGCTTACCTGTGTATTTATTGGGATGTAACAGTTTAGCCTGTAGCAGTATTGTGTTGGATAACGTTCTCCTACAGTGTTTGACCAACAGTGAATGCTTTGGTGTTTTGTACAATGCATTATTTGATCTTAAATTCCCTTCCATAAACAGTGCTTGAAATTTGTTTTCCTTTTACAAAATAGTTAACAGTGGTACTCAGAGACATTTAAAAAGTAGCTCCCAAAGTGCTTCAAAACTTGGTTAAAAATTATACATTTAAAATAATATTAGTTTAAGTGTTCTTCTGAAGCACATTTTATAATCTTACTCTGCTTTGACACCTGAAATTTGAATTGAATACTATTTCCAGAGCAGCTTAATTAGCAAGGCTGCTTTATTCATTCATTCGTTCTTCAATAAAAGACGTGCAGCACTAAATGCCTCTAAAATGTGTTTTGTATGCATAAGCCCCCAAAGTTCTGCATGACACAGTTGTCACTGGTGTTTCATAGAAAACATCTAGACTAAAGTTTTGGGCAAATCTTCAGGAAAGACTGTGTAGTTAAGAAGCAGAAAAAAAGGATGGCTTGTCCAAGGCTCAACTGCTTTCTTGAAACTAGTCTTGGTTGTAATAAGCTTAAAATTTTCTTAGAAGACTAGCACAAGGAATTTACATTGTTTTAATGTATTTTCCTGAAGTATTTTTGATAAGCGCTGTTGCCAGGTAAGAAGCAGAAAATTTCTCGGATCTTTATCTAAGGTAGCTTTATGTTAGATCATCTAACATTCTATTTCAGCTAGCCATAATATTACCAAAATTTTTGACATCCAAAGATTTGCACAACTGCTTTAAATATTTTCATTCCAAGTAATTTACCTTTTAAGCACTGGTGATAACCCCCAGTGACATTCCAGCTAGCAAAGCAATCTGTTCAGACCCGCATTCGGTTGTTGACTGAGATGTCACTGAAGACAGGCATGGTGGAATATTCAAAATATGTCTGTGCTGGGATCCCAACTCTCATTATTCTAGCAGCATTTTCCGTGTGGTATACTCTGCTCTTTATGCATCTGCATAATTTCTTCTTCACCTCATTTTCTCAAATCCATTAGAAGGAGTATCATAAATCTGTACAGGTAGAGAAATGGGTCTGATTTCACCTGTATTTTGAGGTTTAGTGCCTTCATTTCCCTTCGACTTGAAAAAGAGCCTTTATCAAAGTGGACAGAATGAAAATTTGATGCGCACTTTTTCTTTCTCTTCAGCAGCTGAATGCTCAAGAAGAACCATTCATTCTCAGCATATCATGAAGGAAAATAGCATTTGGTAAGAAAAACATTTCCGTTTTGAGCATCCAAATGAGATTTATATTCTATGAGAGAAGGTTGAAGAGAGAAGCTTTTAAAGGAAACGGGTGTCTCTTTGTAATGGGTCAGCACTAGATAACACAACGTTAGTGAGCAGAACAATTGCTGATTGATTCTTTCTGATACGTTCTGGTCATGTTTTATGGATACAGCTCTAATTTCTTCCTGTTCCTATAAAGAGAAACATTTTGCTAACGAGTGGAGTCACGTCCTATAATATTTGTGATGCAGGTGTTTCCACTGTGAGATTTTTGTGAGGTATAATAGAAGACTGAATTTAATTCTGCACTTGCTGATTTAATAACGACTAGATCGTGCTTGTAACTTAATGCTCCTTTTTTTGCAAACACGCTGCTGACTACTTGCAAAGACTTTGGCTTGAAATCAAACAATGAAAACCCACCAAGGAACAGAGAAAGCAAGCCGTTTGGGATGTATGACATACATTAGATATTTCCCACATGCCTAAAAAAGAGGCAGGGATCATGTGGGAGCAGAGAGTCCTTTGCTGCTACAGAAGTGTACTTCTCTACGAGCTTCCCAAGCCAATCAGTGCAGCAGTGGCAGAAAAGTGGTGCTTTGTACCAATACAATAAACCTAACAGCACTCCTCTCCCACCTTGAAAAAAAAACCAAACAAAACCAAAAAACAAACACACCAAGCTTTTAGAAATAAGAATACAGGTTTGCAGTATAAGCATGTCCCTAAAAAGGGCTTTTGCTTTCTTAATGGTGTTACAACTTACGTGTTGTCATATCCTTGGAAAACCTTGCTATGCCAGAAGTCAGTCATCTGTCACGTAGGCAAAGCTTGAAATCATGCCTTGCATTCCCAATGTTAGCCTAAATAGAAAAAGGGAACTACCGACAAAATTAAAATAGTACTTTAGACAGTGTATTTGTGTTGCAGTTAATAATTTAATACTTGCAATTATTTATATTTTTCAAAGTATTCACTAGATAGCTTTTCCCTTCTGATTATTAGACTAACAGAATAACATTTGTGTTTTCTAGTAATTATGCATAAAAGCATCTGAATAAATTAGCAGTGTTGTTTGAGTACATACAGTGATGAAAATGTTAGAAATCTCGTGTTCTAGAATGTTTCACTATTCTAGAAATTTCAGATGTCCAAGAAACTGCTGTAACTTATTCAGATTCAAGTTTTATTTCTTAATTAAAAATTGTTCTTGAAGAAAAACGTAATAAAATATTTACCCAATTGTTTATAAATTTTATATGTTCACCCTGTTTATTTAATTACTGAAAATCCTTACACATATTGAGGTCTTTGCTAAAGATGGAGTTGTATTCCTTATAGCTCAAATGGATAATAGTGCTGTGAGTTTGTATGATAGAATAGTGAAAAAGCAACTTCCATCTAGATAGCTCGATTCATTTCTTTAGAAATAAATTTGGTCAGTGAATATAAGGGATTGTGGTTTAATCCTTCTTGATATTTTGGGCAAAGTTTGATAGCTTGTTTGTTTTTACTATATGGTATTTATTTTCAAGTTAGGTACCAATTTTAAAAGTGGATTTTCTGCTTTTTAATGACTAGATCAAAACATGTGTTTTAAAGTCTTCAAATACATTTTACATAGTGAGACACAGAGACACTTATTACTGAGAATGAAGGATGAAAAAAGCATTCTGATGGCAAACTCTTATTCTTAGAACTTCTTTAATGCAGGTATTTAGATTGGAAATGCGAAGAGAAGGATGACATTTCATCTTCTCATAGATAGCTAGTGCAGGCATCTGAAATTTTAATAGGACAGAGTGATTTTTTGGGGACTGTCCCAGGAGCAAAGCTGATAAATTCGTTAGTCTCGTATCTAAGTTGTTTGCCGTTACTGCTTTTTTTTCCATATTATTAGGACACCTAACACGGAAGAAGGTATGGCTTTACGTGTGACGGATTGATCTGTCCTAGATTTTATCTTAAGACTGATCTGTCTTAGTATCTGTCCACAGCCTACTTCACGTATTCCATTTGTTCTATTAGAAATTGTGTCTATGGCATAGCCCAGGGTAGCTTCACATGAAATCGTGGACATTTATACAATGAAGAACTAATTTGTCAAATTTACGTTATCAAATGTCAAGTAGATGTTTTAACAGTATGTAGTATATACTTCATGCTGGAAATGTGAAAGTATCAAGTACCAGTAGTGAAATATTCAAATAAGAAAAAATACAATTTATTACAAGAATGCCGTGAAGAGTCATGAACTGAAATTACTTTAGGGCATCTAAGCAATTTAAGCTTGTTTTGAAGAAGGAAAAAGAAGTAGTTAGTACATTGACAATTTTCTTCTTCAGGTAGGTGTCTTAGTTTGTTCTCCTTAACAGCTTATGAGCAAACAGTGACTGAATACTGCAGGTATGTGTAGATTTGAATCCATTTAAGTTGGTGGCTTTACCTCAGTGCTGTTATGTTTCCCTGTTTTCAGGGGTGAATGCTTTTGTTAGCCTGGAGGGGACTAAGAGAGAACTCTTAAGCATCAGAAAACAAGGATTTTTATTTTATATATGCATTTAACATACATACACATATATATGTAGTGTAAAACCGGGAGATTGAAGAGGAGTAGAGTCTGAGGCACACCAATCTCTCCAGTACATTCTGTTGGCTATTTTGGGGACCTGTTTTTTCCCACACATTGCAAGGGGGAACTAAGTGCCTAAATTGAGTAGGTAGGCTTCTCAGAAGCACTTAGGCATGCTTCGTGTTGCTGCACACCTAGTGCAGCCCTCAGCAGCAAGTTATGACAAATTGATGCTGATTGGCCAGGATTTTCCAAAGTGGCCACAATTTAGGGTTCTGCTTTCAAAGCAGCTTAGAGGGTGTCCATTTTCAAAAGTTGTTGGACACCTTTTGGAAAATTACACCGTTTTTCTTTTAAGGTGAATTGAACTAAATGTGGAAAAAACAATTTTCAGTGTGAAAAGGCAAGTGTCTGGTATATACTTGAGAAAGAATATATACACTCTTAAGAGCTTTTCAAATCCCAGCTTCTTTGCTCTCTTTGTTGTTTCTCATATTCACTGAGATCTCTGTAACACTATCTATGCTGAATATCCTTCCTGTTCTCCAGTTCACTTATTTCATCATCCATAATCCAGATGCCTTTTTTCCATCACCTTTGTATTGTGACCGAGCTTGAGTACTTCAATTGGTAAGCAAGGGTAGAATTCCTATGAAACAGGTCATGCACTAAATCAAATCCTGAATGTTTATCACTAAGCAGATGAATTAATAAGGTTATATCTGTTGTTAGACTTCCATTCAGGTTTTCCGTTTCCCTGTTTGTCCATTTTCTGTTTAATTTTCCAGCATAGCAGAAAGCTTCTGTGGTAGCCCAGAGGAGCTCTCTGATTCCGATTTCCAGTAATGAAAAAGGAGAGCTTATTTTGAGACAATAGTCTAGAAAAAAACTTGCAGAAACAGTGCTCGAACTTTTCTGGCAGGGTAGTAAAATGTCACTGAAAATAGCTCTGCTAACATATTCTTAATTTGTCAGGAACGCTACATAAGCAGAAAGAACTGGAATGCTGAATTTGGGATAGTGATACATGTGATGTTTAATGAGACCGGGAGATTTCTATTACAATAGGTTATGGTACCTCTGCTCCAATTTCTCTTCCCTGCATACACCCCAATATGTTTGAAGAGGACTCAGATGAGTTTAGGACATGCATTCAGCAGATTGCGGTAATTTGTTTAGATTATTACTCATATGTGAAGGCCTTTGTTTTTGGGCACAGAAAAATTAGAAGTACTAGAATGTATTTCTCTAACACAGAAGCAAAGTAGCTGACATAAGCCTGGTTTCATAACTTCTCTGTAAATACAAAAAAATGCTCTGAATTTGAATTTGCAAAGAACAGATGTCTTTCAGCAAGCTTGAGTGTAAATTCAGCAGGATTTCCAATTTAATCTAGGAAATGATGACACTGAAATTTATTGCAGGAAGAGAAATGACTCGCTCCCCATCGTAGTTATGCAGGCTATGCCTTTTCCGTAAAGCGGTACAAGGTATTTTGTCTCCTGGGTTTCCAGGGAGACAGTCACAATCCAGTAGGGGTTACTGTTGTTCTTAATAAAGCTCTCTAGATATGTAGTTTTAGCAATTTTTCTGATCAAAATCACAGAGACAGCAGATAGGATTTGATAAATGACACTGAGTAATCTGAATTGATGTGACCTATTTCAAACACACACAGATGATGCAGTGGTGCACCAGCTTAGACTAGGTGGTACTGGTGCTTTCACCAGCTAGAATAGTTGTTTTAACTGGCAGGAGAAGACTCAAAACTGAGTATTAGTTACTGTAGAGAGCTATACAAACTGTTCTTCTCCTTTAGCAGCTGATGTGTATGAATATAGTATATCCAAAAGGTTTTGGATAGACATGTGAAGCACCACCTCCACCATGGCAATTCTAGTTTTGTTCATACACGAGTTGTGGAATAGTTCACAGAAAACTGTATGTCTCTTCTATGGTTTAGAAGGAAAACTGGAGCAAACAACTGGTTAATATAAATCAGATTAATAGGCAAAAATCTTATGTCTCAAAATAATAATAGTTACTGGCCTCATTATTGATGAGAATTCAAGAAATTTTGATCACAGAAATATATTGTCATCACATATTCCTTCATTATTATGCTTTCAATATTGTTATACATTAGACAGTATAAACACAGAAATTTGCAGAGGCAGTATTCAGTGCAAGGAGACTAGTGAATAGCACAGAAATGCTACTGAGGACCATCCCAATCTATTTTTCTATTATTCTGCCATGCAAAGGGGAGAAGTAGAAAAGGGAAGACCTTTGACAGAACAAACTATTTAAGAACAAAATATGATAGAGCCAAAACTCTCCTGCAATGACAGTCCTTTTTGCTCTCACAGAAGAATGATGTGGCAACATTAGTGATGCTGAAGTAGAGGAAGGTAGGGTTTCTTTCAGGAATGTTTGGGTTTATTCAGGGTTTTGCATTGCTGGAGCCACAGCTAATTCACACATCAACGTTTATTCTAGGTCACCAGAAAATATCAATACCAGAGTGTGTTATACATTTTCTTCCCATAATTTTTACGCTGCACTCTGGGCCTTCCAGTCATGCATGAAGTGCTCATTCTCTCCTTCCCTCCTGAGGGAAGCGTGTACATTGGCTGAGGGACAGTGTGTGCGCCGTCTTGCCTTATGTTTCTGTCATAAGCAAGGCAAAGCACCTTCTACTTAAAGCAAAAGGTTGATCATCTTTGTGTTATTCCCTAATTCCTGGATGAATAAATTCCTTTGAAAAGCCTTAAACTTGGAGAAAGTTTTTTCTCCTGTGCAAAAAGCCTTTTGTCTGCTTCAGGAGAAAATGCTAGGTACATTATTCTTCTTTTTAATTTAGTCCTAAATGTTCATATTCCCAAAGGAATATAATAGTCTTACTATTTTATTTTGCATCAGGAATTAGAACATAAGCGGTGCAGAAGTTTGGGAGCATGATGCAATCTGTAAGAAAATTATTGTTTAGAAACAACGAGGAGTAAAAATTCTACCAATGGAATAAACTACATCACAGTAAATAAAGTCCCTCCATAAGCATTCTGCACCATTGCAGACATCACCACTGCTCCTGGTAAACAGGAGTAATGCTCCAAGCAGAAACCCCAGGGTTATCATACATTCAGCTCTTAGGGCAAAGTGTTTCAACAGCAAAATCTGCATCTCAGTGTTGGGTCTGTTCTGTGAGATTCTACCATACAGATTTTTGCAAGAAGCCAGACCATACATAAAGCCCTCAAGTGTGAGTGCCCTAATAGCATGTGGGGTCCTCTCCTCTCCTCCCCTCTCCTAAAAATGACTCTACCAAATATGACTCAACCTGCCAAATCCTTATCTCAGGGTGCAGAAGACAAGAACTCTCTAACCTGAAACTGCCAGTCAGCTACATCTCCCCCTCATTTTGCTGCAGGTACAGTTGTATTGCACACAGAGGGTTTGTTCCTGACTATAATTTCAGCATATTGAGGCAGACGGTACTGCCATAGCCTGTGTTATCCTGACTGAGCAATGTCCCACCCTCCAGCTAAAAGGACATGAATTTCATCCTCTAACCTTCCCAGACACACACTATTTGCACCTCAGGGTTGATTTTAATGTATTTTCTGCATAGACAAAATTTGGCACGTGCTGATCTGAGCTTTGCAGTTTAAGGGCATGAGGAATACAATGCAGACTAGTGATGTGCGGGCAACTTAGTCATCTTGTGATTTGCTCTCACTACCTTTAAAAGGCAAGAGGAAACATTCCCATACGCTTTTGTTCTACTTATCTTCACCTCATAATGACACACATAAAGAAAACTCATTTGATACCTTTTCAATTTATATATGTACATATGTGTATATATATACACACACATTGATATGATACATTTTAAAATTCTTACTGATTTTATATATGTATGAAAGCACATGCTTCCTATGTACAGGTGAGGCTGGACATACAGTTCTTGTTGGAAAATAATATTTCAGTTTTATCTTGTGCAGGCTTTTACAAATAATGCTAATTAAAAGCTATTTATATTCCGGTCACTTTTTTTTTTTTTTTTTTTTTTTAGATAAAAGAAACACAGTCTAATGTTTTAGATCCAATTGCAGTAAAGTTTTGCAATAAGCGCTTTGGTAAAGAGGAACTATAGCACAGGTAAACATGGGAATTTTTAGCAGCTATTAAGTCTTGTGAGTAGCTTTAGAATTCATAACTTGTAAAACAGTCAGACAGAAGCCTATCCTGGGTGAATAGTTTAGCACAAAATACTCCCTTGCCTCCACTTTGTTTTTATTGCTTCTCCAGCATGAGGATGCTGCCAATATTTTGACACTTCTTTTCCTCCTTAAAATCTGTGTAGCTCTGTCTCTGACAGTATGCCTTCAGAGAAAAAGAGCAAGGGGCTGGGATGTGCTTGTGTTTTCTTGTCAAAACACCGACAGGATAATTACCAAGAGACAATACAATTTGGCACTGGGAGAGTAGGTGTTTGTGCTTTGTGAGAGGGTGTCGGTATGGATACTGTGTTGTTCAGGTGTTGTTCTGTAATGTGAAAGGGTTTCCATCTTCAAGTGCAAGTACTGGGGAGCAAGGGCACCTCTGTGAAAGGTGACTCAAGACCTGGTGTTGCTTTTGTCCCAGATTGCCTGTTTTCTGGGCTGTTGAGGGGAGAGGCCTCTGCGTTACACCAACCCCTCCCAACTCTCAAGAACCATCCAGGTGAAGGAGGCCATGTTAGACATCGTGTAATGGCTCTTTGGCCTTCCTTCATCTGGGGCCATGGCACTGCCTGTGGGCTCGCAAAGGAACAATTTTGGATATTGGAGGGTCTCTCTACACCACTAGCAATCCATTTGTGACCATTTACCCTGTCTTTGGGGCTGTATTGTACAGACAAAGTGACATAAACCAGATGGACTACAGGGGAGAATGGGAGAATCAGAGCTTCATCCTCATTCCAAAATCACCAAAAAGCCTGACTTGCAGTGTGACCTGGGGCACTCCAACAAGGAGAATAGGAGCTTCAGGGATATTTCCTGGAGCCCTGAGAATAAATCATTCTTAGCAGGGAAAATTTAGATTTGCTAGGGGAGGCAGAGCTCCAGTGGTGACAGGGGGAATGTTCCATGGTGTAATTTTTCCAAGGCCCCCACAGGAGCTCTCTTCAGCCCATCAGTTGCTAGTTTCCAGGTAGTAACATAAAAGTAACATGTAAGGCTTCTTTTGAAAAAGCCAGGAAAAAGGCACAATACCTACCCTGATTCCATTTGCAACTTTGTTTTTACTAGTGGATACTGCAAAGTCCAACTTGTGAGTACTGCAAAAATGAGGAGTTTGTGGACATCACTTGATGACTTTATGACTCAACAATAAAGTATTGTAAAGTAGGAATAGGTAGATGTTCTATGTACATTAGAAACAATGCTTTTAGAAACATGCTGTTACGTTTATTGTGAACTTTTTGGAGTAGGGAGTAGCTTTGTTCTGTATTTCCACATTGCCTGACACATTGGGTTTCTGTTCTGTGTCAGGAGCAGCCAAATGCTACTGCAAAGTAAATAATGGTAGTGCTGTGCAGACTGATGTGCTGCACTTTCTTTGTTAGCTCCCCAATAGCACTTACTGCTTTAAGAGCACCAGTGCTTTTGGAATAGAGTAACAAATCCTCCAAGCACCTGAGCCTCCTCCTTCAGTACTCAGCATGGAGTAAATAACACCTTCTAGGCACAAAGTACTCAGAGTCATAATAGAGCTCTGCCAGGAATGACATTTTAAGTGAGGTGGGTTCAGACAGGCCCTAAGAATTCTTCATCAGACAGCTAAATATTATATGCTAAACTGGGGGAAAGCCTCCAGTTTAATGCAGAGATACCTGAGTTGACTTTAAATGCACTGCTTTATGTAGGAGAAGTCTAGCTGTGGCAGTACAGAACTCTGCAAGAGAATTTACTCTGCCAGGCAGACTGCCTCTTTCAAGAGCAATAACAACAGCCGCAATAACAAAAAAGATACCTTGGGTGTTTTTTTTTTTGTAACAATTCTTCAATAAAATATCAAAAAAACTAATACAGGACAGAAGTCTGGTGCAAAAATAATTTTTAAAAAATCCTATTTAGGGACCAAGAATGAGGTTGTGAAAAGACTGTGGTCAAAGAGTATGGAAACTTCCCAGATGCTTCAGTTTGTACCAGAAACAGGCTTTCTGCTGGAATCCATCCCCCTCTGGTCATGGTTGGCCCCTGCACAAGGCTCCTTGTCAGAGCCCAGCCCAGCCGTGCCATCTTTCCTGGGGACAGTCAGGTGCTTCAGCCCTTCAGCCATCATGGCACCTGCAAATTCCCCTTGGAGGAGGACAGCAGTGAAGTGGATCATGAGCTTTCTTTTAATAAATAAACAGATAAAAATATCTGTGCCGGAGATTTTGCAGAAACCTCAGAGGGATGCTCTGGCCCCGTAAGTCTTTAAGGGCTGCGGCTAGTTTGCTTTGAAGTATTTGTATCAAAGCACCATAAACATTGTACTGCTTCTCTTTCATTTTTTCTCTTTCACGTGCTTCCAAATGTGCTAATTTTATGCAAAGATGTCTGTTAGCTGTAACAAATATGTATCCTCTATAGGAGTTGAGCTATTTTGAGTACACAGCAACACTTGTAAGCAGGCATTTGAGCAAGACAGGTGTGCAGCTGCTCCATTCCTCTTTTGTTTTTTCCCTCCAGCTGGCCAATTTACATTACCCTCCTCAAAAGAGTTGAACTTCCCAAGGTCTGGTTCTGTGTATGGAAATGTAATAGGCTTCAGTGGGAGCTGAGAGCAAACTATCTGAAGGTACCTGAAAGCTCAACAAAGGTATATCCAATACTTTGAGCAGGTGATTTCTCTGGGCAAACTATTTATATTCCTGGCCAGAAAAATAAGCTTGTCCTGAACTTTGGAGCAACACAAGCACAAAGTGATGCATTGTTTTTACAATTAAAATAGCCTTAACACACAGCAGAAGGAGGCGGAGGATAGTTTTCCTGAGCCTTCTGTATTGCATAGTGTAAATTTTGAACCCGCTCCAAAGGAAAACAACTAGACATGCTTTCTTTGGACACTGAGCCTCAATTATCTTGAAGTTGCTCAAGTACATTCTGCTTATGATCATGTCACATCAATTATACTTTTTAATTTGTGAGAGGGAAGGTAGGTTTGGAGAGAGCAGGTGATTCACTTACATTACTTTCTGTTCTGTGAGAGCAGATCGTAACTTGTCTCATAATTCTTCTGACTCATCACTAGAAAAGATGTTTAATACAATGAGCTACTAAACCCAATTGTTAATACTTTCTTAGTAAAATGAGATTAATATGCTCCTCTAATAGTGTGATTTATGTCCAATTTTTAGACTTTCATATCACCCAAAGGCCCCGGTAAATCCTAAGGCTCATCTTGCAGTACAGCTTAAAAATCCTTAAAAATTCTGTCACTAAGGTGAATATTCTTTGCTCATCAAATTATGGCACAAATTTACTTTCCATATATGTGTTTCAAATTTATATGTCAGATATATATGATTATACACACAACTCCACACTGTTTTAAGAAAGACTGAAATAATTCCAGGACATTGTGACTTAAAGTAAAACTAATGGAGTTTGGGAACTGTTGTGCCTGTTCGCACAGGAAGTAAGCAAACCAAAATTCAAGTGACTGCAACTTTCTGCTTGCCAAGTTGTTCTCTTGGAAAATTCATCCCTGTGACTTGAGTCTGCCCCAAAATTTCTCCTATAGACACATCTTTTTTTGTTTTCTTTTGGAGGAAGGGACTGAACTCTTAAGTGCCAGGGCTGAGCCATTGGATTGTGTAGAACAGAGATGAAGGGAGGAATGGTCAGAGAATGGTCATAGTTTTTTAAGGTGACGAAGTCATCAACTTCCTACGTGCCTGAACCCAAAAATCTTTGCCTGGTCCATACACAGATTTGCCAGTTAAAACCATGAAGTGAGATAGCTGTTGGACTGTAATGATGCTTAATCACAGACTGGCTCTCTGTGGCCTCTGTGTCTTGGAAAGAAATGACTTGTCCCTTCTGGAGGGTGTCTTCAGGTAAGAGTTTCTCTTTCCTTGTGCAAAGAGGGAAGCCTTTGGGTCAATCTAATAGCTCCAGTGAGCTGCCAGATCAGAAACTCACCAGTATGTAGATTTTGTAATGAGAAGTCTTCACTGAGGACTGTCCCAGCATCTTGTAGCCTGTATATGTGCTTTATTGCTCTGCACTCTCAGATTAGCCTCCTGGGGTATTCCCAGAACAAAAGTCTAATATAAATAGCAATTTCAGCTCCAAAATACTATGCAAGGACCTCTCTTTAGTGGTGAAATAGAGAATGTACAGGAGCCATCAGTTCATTTTCTTCTGGGCGTACCACCCTATGGAAAACCTTAATTTTATGAGTAGTGGCACAGATGCCACTAGGAAGCCAATGACCACATGGGTAATGAGCATGGTTTTCACTATTGTTATTTAGTAACACCTCAAATTGTCCCTCTTCATGAAAATGATCCCACCAGTTCCAAGTTGTTTGTTTCATCCAATGAAAAGATGTTTTTACAAGGCTAAGTGAAACATCACTTCATGCTGTAAAATACAGTTCATGTTTCATTGGAGTATATCCTCACTGAATTTTTCACTGGTAGCATTTGCAAAGTATTTATTAAATGAAACTGTAAAAGCTGTATTTTTATTTATATAAACATGAAACTGTTATTACTCAAATGTACGTATTTTTTGTACAAGGTTTGTTCATTAAACTAAACCTTATTAAAGAAATTATATGGTGAAATGTTGTAAACGTCTCTATCCCTTTTCATCAACCAGACCTGCCTATAGTCTGGTGAGCTAAGCCAGTTTACACACGTCAGAACTCAATGTTTAATGTGGTAAGACAACCACAATATGTAGTTCCACAGCTCCTCTTAAGTTCCTGCATAATTAGCTTCCATTAATTGGTTAATGAATTAACTTTCATTAATACCTCACCTCTAGAGTTACAGAGGTCACCTTCAAACACAGACAGAGGAGTTTCTGAGCAATAATTTTGAGAGATGGGAACTGTCCTGATTAATAGCTGTAGATGTTAACTCTGAAGCATAACAAAGATTATTAATATTTGAACAGTAATATCAAATTGCTTTTTACCTGCCACTTTCAGAACAGTGAAAGTTTTCCCTATCATGATCACAGCTGTATCCAGGACGTATTTAAAACTATTCAGTTCCTTATTGACTGCCACAAGTTGCAAACATAATTGCAAAAATCTATGCCAGCCTTCTACAGTGTAATTCTTTTTTTTTTTGATAATAAGAAGTATCAGCACAGAGGCCACTGTGAGAGGGAATGGAATCTGGTGGTTGTGCTGCACAGTGAGGTCTCACATGAAGGGGAGAGCTGCCTCTTGGGTTGACATGGAGCCAGGCAGGGGCATCCCTGGGTCTTCCAAGGGGAATTTTTAGGCTGATGTGGGAGACGAGTCCCTCTGCTACATGCACTTCCACTTGCATGGCAACCATCCGTCATAAACTCAGAGCTCTGTGCACTCCCTTGGAGATCTCTTTTTGCTCAAGAAGAATCTGTGATGTCAGTCCCAGTGTAGCCAGAGACAGAATGTTAAAGGAAAAAAAAAAAAAAAAAGAAACACTAAAAATATATATATATTTTTTTTTCTAGTACCCGACCAGTGCATAATGTACCTGGTGATCTTGGTGTTAAACTGCTAGGATTTTCATGGCAGTCAAAACAGAGAGAGAGAGTGAAAGACAGACCTTCAGGCAGAAGAAGAGGTTCACTAGTTTATAAAATTGTTTCTTTTTAAAATACAATAACCAGAGAAAAAGACCCTTAGGATGGAAATGGGAGTCCTTTGTAAAGGCTTTTCATGCTGATTAGCAGCGACAAGGTGTAAAAAAAAAATACCGGTAACAGAAAGATCACTTCATTTGCAAATATAATAGTCTGTTCATACAGTCAGAGACATTATTCTCCTTGCCACTCATTACGGCATGGTTAGTGTAAGGGATGTTGTGATCATGCCGGCAGTAAATGAGGAAGCAGGTAACTGACCTACAGCACTTTAAGAGTTGCGTATTGAAGACTTGGCCTCCTGGGGAAACAGCATAATACCCTGAGATGCGATATAAAACATTTATAACCTTCTTTTTAAAAGGCTTCCAGAGGGGAAGTTTCAGCTTTTCCATTTTGTTGCAGAATGCTTTGCTGGAAGAAATACACTGTGAAGAAAGGGGCAAGTAGAGAAAGGTAGCAGTAATTATCGTGCTTTAGGGCTTCTTGTTAGCAGCTTTCTTGGACATTTCTACAAACTGAAATATTTCAAAGCAACAAAATATGTAGAAAAAAGTCTTTCCCATTTAAAACAGGAATAGAAGATACATTGTCAAAAATATTTTTAAAACTTCATCATATGCAGCTGTCTCTGAGTTTCAAACTAAGTAGTGCAACTACCAGACAGACAAAGCCTTGTGTTTCAAGTGTAGAACCTAGTGACACATAAACAAGCAGTTAGAACATCTGATATACCTTTGTAGCCATGAAAAGGTCCGTTCTCATGTACTTGCCAGTAAAATCTGTATTTAAACAGTTAGACAACATATACAGTGCAGGAATTTTCTCACTTGGTACGGAAATTATAACACATGACAAGATGTTCACTTTATTTAATTTTGCTAGGAAAAGTTAACCAAATCTAATAGCAGACTGTAAAAGTAACAAAAGAAAAAAAAAAAGCGCTGAATAGAAAATGGAATTATTTTCATTTAATTTCTCCTTTTAATCTGGCATCCTGAGGAGAGAATTTCATATTCCATCCAAACTTATGCTGAATTTTACCATCTGAAGACACATATTTTAAAGGGGTAGTTTTAAAAGAGAAATCCCATTTTAATTACATTTTAATCCACCCACGGAGATGCCGCATTTCATTGATTTGATTAGCCGATGGCCATTCCTCTTGTGTACTCATGAATGCAAATTTTTTGAGTATCATCAGGCAATTCCAGTTATGCAAGCCAAATGCTTAGACTTTCTGCTCTTGAACAGAGCAGGAACAAAATCCTCCCTCTGCTTCCAGCCTGCACTCATTCTTTCCAAGAACAAATTGTCATTACTCTGAGCCATGTTTGTGCATCCTGCCTCCATGGGGAGGAGAAGGGTCACAACAAGGAGACATTCTAACCGCCACTTGTCTCCGTTTTGTACCAGAAATCATTTTTAATGAGGACATTTTCCTGTTTCAGGGCAATCCCCACCATATCACATCGCCCGGAGCCAGAACACCTGGGAATCTTCAGCAAGGTTGCGTGTGATGCAAGTAAACCCAAAATAGGCTGGCAAAAGATCCCATGAGAAATTGCTATCTGGTGTGGGTCACCTTTGCAGCATGAACTGGTGTGCTTTTTTATTCTGTTTGCAGCATTTGTATGAGAAAGTTCAGTAAAGTTGGCTATAAAAACTTATTACTCATTTGAACACGTACAAAAGAAGATAGTTCATTTATTTCCTAATGGAGATGGTGATGGAAAATAAGAGCATGTAGTACTCCAAGTACAAAAGCCCACAGAGCTTATTTTAGTGTGACCTGTCACTATCCCCCTATATATATCTGACAAGGCAGCAGCACTGCCTGGTGCACTGCACAGTGAACTGCTTCAGTGCAAAAAGATAACATAAAGGCTGTTTCTTATATTCATAAACACAAACTATAATGCTAGATGCTGCTAGGAATTTAAGTCAGAAAAATCTCAACAGAAAGCTAGAAAGATTTGGTTCTGCTCTCCCTATAATGTAGGCTGAAGACCCGCAGTTCCCAATTCACCTGTTAATTCAGGGTTTCTTTACATCCAGAAATTCACCTTTAATTTCCCCCCAAAAGTTTGCAGATCTCAGCACAGGGTTGATCCAGGCAGCTTACCAGTGAGAATACCCGGTCCCAGTGTAGATGAGCCCTGTGCAGCAGAGATTGGCTGGGCCTGGTGCAATGGCAGTACATTTTCTGCACAATATTAGTCTCGCTCTTTTGGTGCCACATGGAGCGCATTAGCCTGTAGCACAGATCTTCTTCTTATGCCCTCCAATGCTTTTCTATACTCATAACAGGAGTGAGGTGAGCCTGCTGCTGGAGCATAAGGCCCATATATTGTGTTTCTCAGGAAAAAAAAAAAAAAAAGAATCTAAGTCCAGTGAAGTAATGTGTGTTTTATTATCATCTCTTACAATTAAGCCAATGCAGTCGTCTTCAATGACAGGATAAATCAGC
The DNA here is from genome assembly GCF_963082525.1 of Nesoenas mayeri. NCBI lineage: Eukaryota > Metazoa > Chordata > Aves > Columbiformes > Columbidae > Nesoenas > Nesoenas mayeri. The sequence goes on from NC_137544.1 coordinate 35,952,898, forward strand.
CTTCCTGGTGGCTTAGCTCACTTTCCAGTGGTGACAGAAATGCCCAAGGAAAGATTTGCTGTACAGTGTTTGAGCAGGACATGGTACAGGAACCATTAATATTAGACAATGCTTCTGCTCCATCTCAGACTAAATAAATGTAGCAGAGATGCAAAGAAGCATTATTTTACCTGGCCCATGCTTTTAACTGAAGAAATGGAGTTTGGAGACCTTATATCTCTTCTCCAGAGTCTCCAAACTTGGATGTGATACTGTAGTCCCTTTCAATAAAAAGTGGCACGGTGATAGAGGAACTTCAGAGCAGTTTAGGGCAGCCTTGCTTTTCACTTACTGTACTGTTTATTTCTTCAGTACTGAGTTCCTTACCACTGGTTATTTTGAATATATTTAAATATTAATCTGTTTTATAGAAGGTAAAAAGAACCAAGAACAGTAGTAAAATTAGTAATGTTTGTTACTGGTGACAGAGAAATCACAAATTTGGATTCATGATGAAAAGTTATTGCTACTTGATAATGGCTCACTGTATCCTCACTTAGTCTGGGGATCACAATCTAACTACCCTTCTCCTTTGGCCTTGTGAACAGCCTATTGCTTCAAAGACTAACTGTTTCAAATGAGATATTAAAGTAAAGATAAAGCAGCTGTAGGGTAAAAATTACAATATAACTAATACTAGTCTTAAAAAGCAAGAGTAAAAAAAAAAAATAAAAAAAACCCACACAAACAAAAAAAACCCAAACAAACAAATGAAAAACTTCACTGCAAATTGAATAATATGGATTTCAAAACTTGGTCCTTCTAAGCTTGAAGATATGATTGCATCTGCAATAATTTTCCACAATATTTAAGTCATTCATGTATTAGATTTTGGGGTGGAGACATTAAAGGAAGGTAGACCCAAGGTAATTCTTCAGGTTTCTCTGGGAATTTGAGATAGAACATCTGAACTCCTCTAGGACCCTAGTGCTCTGTATTAAATGTAACTGCTGAATAATTAATCAAAAGAGTATATATTCTTGTAAGTGGTAAGCTAAAGCTGACAAAGTGACCAGAAGAACATTTTCTAGGAAGCCTGGAGAGTGATGCTCAGAATTTCATTGTTTGAACTGAGATAGATACAGCAGCTCTGATTCAGCAGCCTTAGGACAACACACTGTGAGTGCTCTTCTGCACTCATGTGGGCTATATCCTCTGTCCCACATGCTCAGGGATGGATGATGTACAGCAAATACCACCCTGTCTCATTTTTTAGCCAAAGAATGGCATTTGGAACAAGCATCCCAGAAGGCATCGCACCGAGGCAAGGCACAGATGATGGACCACACTGAGCAGGGCAATGTTTCCCAGCAGGTTCCTCCAAACCCGATGCAGATGGCTGGTGTGTGAGGCATCATCACAGTGAGGCAAGCTCCTGCTGGAAGCCACACATGGTGGCTTTCCAGAGCACCTGCAGGAAGGCAGTGAAGGGCAGGAACTGCTACTTCGCCCAGAGCTGTTGATGGGTAGGATGTTACAGCTTTCCAGGCTTGGATCTGGTTCCTCACTTGTTTTTACTCTCCTTTGAGCACTCTTCCAGCTCTAACCAAGAACTGCTACCTAAAGAGCTGGAGGTCTGGCTGCTGTGTTAAAGAAAATGTCAAATCTTGAATACAGTGCCTCTTTCTGCAGGTATTGAGAAATGCCTAGAATCAATACTTTAGTCCTGAAAAGCATTTCAGTGTTTTACCTGTATTTCAAAGATGGGAAGAGGAGTACTGGGGCTTGGACTGATACATAAGAAAAAGGAAGTAATGTGGGATAATGGTAACCAGATCAATCTCCAAAAGGTACGGCAACAGTTATTTTTACTTGCCTTGAGATTGTGATGTAAGATATGGTCTTGTTGCTTCTAACATCTAAAGAAACAGAGGGGAGAGACCAGAGCAGACGTGCCAAAGAAAGTACAATACATGTATGAGGAACCACAAGCATTGCTGGATGTGTAAGTTACTCATCTCTTATGGCAAGTGAATGGTGGGAAAGAGGTGAATGGAGGCATCATAGCTTATATTATTATATATTATATTATTATCTTTATAGAAGGTTATTGTCTATAATACTAGAATAAATTTATCACAGGAAGTAATGGTGAAAAGTTGTTTAGGTATCTGATTAATTATTTTAATAAATTGCCAATCAGCAGTCAAAATATGAAGAGGTAGTTTCTGCTTAGTGTTTTTGCAGTTCCTGCCTTTCTGGGTAGGCAATGCACCAAGAAGGTAGTGGGGAGCCAATATTTATTCAACCACTTGTGGCATCTTTGTTATCTGCTGGCTATTTTACACATCCCTTCACATCAAAGGGGATGGACACCTTCAGACAGCAGACCTGAGAATCTGCGCTATTGCTCTCTGTGGCTACACCTCTACTGCTAAAGACTTATGTCCAAAAAAAGTAGTGCTTGTTCTCAGGCCAAACCGTGGTATGGGGTGGCTGGTTTTGCTAGAGCAGACTGACCATACCCACCTGCACACTCATTTCACTGAGTGTCCCCTGGGTGCCCTTCTACCCCCGAAACCTAACAGCTGCTTTTCAGTGGAAGGAACTTGAAATATTGCAACATCAAGTCCTGTGTCCACTGATCCAAGTACAGGCCATAGGTGCAAGGCCTTGCCATCCATGTATTAAGCAGAGAAGGAGACAGACAGAGCAACCAGCAATTGCTCTCTGTATATAAAGTAGTAACAGGAGAAGAGCCAAGGAAGAAGCAGGTGTTGCCTGTGCCTCAGACCCCTATTTTTGGACAGCACTGCAGTGCCCTGCTTTGTTAAATACAGCTGTACTGCAAACGTGGTTTCTCTTCATTATCTAAATGTGGAATAGCACTTTTGCTACTGGTTAAAGTACAGCCTCCATGTGAAAACATCCAGCTCATGCTTGTGGTTTATATATACACACTTATATATATATACACACACATACATCTCTATATCTCTATATTTGTACGTTACTATATCTCTTTATCTCTACATCTCCAGATATAGTAGACATAGATGCAGATCTCTAATGTGGAATTACATTTTTTTTTGCTTCTGTCCTATGTGGTTGTGCTGTGGTCCCACACTACACGGATTTCCACGTAGTGACTGGAAGGTCTGTGCTGCAGAGCACTGGAAAGGTGCATGTGTAGTACGGTGCCAATGGTGCGTGTTATGCCACCCAGCTGTGGAAAGGGGACTCAACCAGTATTCCCAGCGCTTGCTGAGATAATGTTACAAGATTGTCATGAATGAATGGAGCCAAAGTTGGTGTGATTCACACCCAAACACTCTGGCCTGGAGTAGGCTGTGGGTAGAATGTTGTCTTCATGGTTTCCTTTGAGAGGGGACTAACTGGTTTGCTTCATAAATTAGCTCAGAGGGATTAAAAACAACAACACACACACACTCTTAACAAACAAAGAAACAACTCATTTGTCTGTAGTGTGGCTGCAAGGGTCCAGGAATGAGCTGAGGAGCTGAGTGATTTAACAGCTCAGCATTCCTCACGTCCATCTCCATCTTCATCAGCCTTTGAAGCTGAAAGGTTGTCCCACAGAGTGACTGATTGAGGAGGGTGGGTTTTGGGAAGAGGAACTCCAGCTACTGCAGCTTCTCACTGTGAATGCCAGTTTGTTTCAGTGCTTAACAAATGACATACCCTGAAAAAGACTGATGTTCTCAGCAAGGCAGGGAAGCCTGATATGCAAGCCTTGTGCGCTTCAATGTGGAGAAGCAGCACAGGTTCACTCTGCTACTGAAGGAGAAATCTCTCCACCTATGCACACTTCTGCTGCTCTTTGTAGGGCAATTCCTCCTGAGTAGTGTCTAAAATATAGAGACATAATTCTCTATTCTCTAAGCTGTGCTAAGGAGCAGTGCTTCTGGTACTAACATCATGAATCCCAGCACAGCAGACACCCATACCATGTCACAGGATGTACTCACTCTGAGTCCTAATGTACAGTAGAGAATGTGAAGAGCTTGAAAGCTTCACAGAGACTTGAGAAGGGACACAAGAAGTTCGGGCAACTCCTGCCAGCAGTGTGACAACTGCTTTATTGCCGTATCAATGCTACAAAACTGCTGGAGCAGAGCTATGTAAACTTCTTCTAAATGAAAAATGATACTTTCTGAGCAAAGTGGGAATAAAGCAGTTGTGTTCTTTGCTGCAGCAATGGGTTTACTGCAAAACAGGGCTCACGGTGATGCACCACGCAGGTAAAGTGAGCCTGAATGCCTGTAGCTTGTAGAAGCATAGGATCATAGAATCATAGAATATCCTGAGTTAGAAAGGGCACACAAGGACCATCAAGTCCAACTTCTGTCCCTGCATATGACAACCCCACAGTTCACACCATGTGTCCGAGGGTGTTGTCCAGTCTCTTCTTGAACACTGTCAGGCTTGGGGCCATGACACCTCCCTGGGGACCCCGTTCCAGTGGTCCACCACCCTCTGGGTGAAGAACCTTTTCCTAATGTCCAACCTAAACATCTCCTGGCACATCTTCCTGCCATTCCCTTGAGTTCTGTCGTTGATGACCAGAGAGATCAGTGCCTGCCTCTCCTCCTCCCCTTGTGAGGAAGCTGTAGCCATGATGAGGTCTCCCCTCAGTCTTGCCTTCTTCAGGCTGAACAAACCAAGTGACTTTAGCCACTCCTCATACAGCTTTCCCTCTAAACGCTTCACGAACTCAGATGTAAAGCAGGCTGGACTTTCCTTGCTTAGGCTACACTTAGCTTAAACTCATCCTTTTCATTATTAAAATGTGCATGTTTAGTCCTTGAAAATCCCTTCTACAATGGAAGTAAGATCTCAGTAAGTTTTTCTTCTTGAAGAGTTTCACACTCTTCTCAGAGTAAAGAATCTGATTGCTTTGTTTCCTCTGGATCTAATTTACATTTATCTTGGAGCTACAGCTTCTCATATACAATAAAACATTCTTTGCTTCCTTGCGAACTACAGTTTCCGTGGGCTCTTCTGGAGCTTAAGGAAAGTATGGATAGTATCTGAAATTCAATAAGTGAAAAGAAAGTAAGGGAACATTTGGTTTTATTCCTTTTTTTTTTTTTTCTAGAAAATCAGTAGTGTCCGATTATGACAGAAAGACCAGTATTATGAACTAATAAAACCTAGCCAGTTATCATCTGACAGTTGCTGAAGGCAATTAATGTACTGTGTACTTTCTTATCATATTTTAAATAAATGAGCCTATTAATTGAAGAGAAAGAAACTTTTGCACACTGTAACTGATTAAAGTTTTATTGTGTTGTCTTCAAGACCAGAAATACCTTAAAATTCAGTTCGAAATGCTTAAAATGAGTATAATTCCCTAAATTTTACTATGAAAGGTAAAGTAGCATTTAGCACTATCCAAAACTAGTAGATTCATGTGTTGCAGCCCTTCAGAGGTCCTGTTTCCAGAGGCTGTCTCCCAGCTGCCTAATAATGCAGCTAAGCGTTGCAGCTTTTTTCTCAGTGGAGGAACTAATCTGGGTATTTAATGGGAGAAAAGGAGCCAGGGAGAAGTTTGTAGGCATGTAATACCTTTGAGATCTCTACTTTTTCAGTCAAATATAGCTGAAATTAGCTGACACAGATCATGTAAGTCTAACTTCTTTTGGAAAGTTAGCTATAAAGGCAAAATGCATCAATTCAGCTTTTATGCCTCCCTCATACACTTAGAAAAGCAAACTCATGCTAACCAGTCAAAAAAAAGAAAAAGCAGCCAGGGTGGCTGGTAGAGGGTCACAGGAAAAAAAGTACACAAAAGATGAAAAATTTACAAAATATTAGCCCTTAATGTCACTCTATAACCCCAGCAGTTTAAGCCCAATAGCATTATTTTCAATGACAGAAGCAGAGATTTCAGGACAGAAGAGGAATTCCTTCAATAAAGGCAAAGCTTGAAAGGACAAGATGCTGCTACTGTGCTTCTACATCAGAAGGAAAAACTTCAATAGAAAAGAAAAATGAGTCAAATTTATCTTTAGTGTGGCTCTCAGGTAATTCCACCAACCCCAACAGAACTCTATCCCTCAGCCAGGGATGTTTTCTGATTTTTGGTAAAAGTGCAGAGTACAAGAGAGATTCACTGTCTCTGTCTCTGAGTTCCCACATTAGGAGACCAATTTAGCCACCAGCTTAAGACCATGACTAATTGCACTCAGCATTAGTCGTATTTTCAAGTCTTTTCCTGCAACTGCACCTCCGTGTCTTTCAGTTTTTGGTTAGGTGGCCATTGTGACAATAGGCAATTTCTACGTAGACTTAACAGCTGTTTTCAAACATGTTTCCAAATTTGTAGCTTGGTTCACATGTCCAGCCATTATCAGGTTGCTGCGGTGAGCAGAATTGGTACAGCGCGCTTTAAATATCTAGACTGAGACAGCCACAGAAAGTGATCAGTAAATGGCATGAAGCAGATGTACAGTAGCTATGGAAACCACAGCTTACACAAAACAAATAAGCATGGACCATTACCTACAATTTGGTTCACGTTCCTTCAACTGCGTCATAACATCTGTTGTAAGGACCCTTGTAGGGAGCACTGAGAAAATATGTTGAACACAAATACTGCTGAATGAAGAATAAAGCCATTTCAGACTTAATGGTGCTAAAAAGGGTTTTTAAATGTCCTAATAAAGAAACTAATGAGGGATGCTGTTGGTGCCAAAGCAAAACACTAGAGAAAATTAGCTACAGCAACCTGGCTGTGGAGCAACATGCATTACTTCACATTGGCACGGGCTGTAGCAAGACAGTGTTGTAATTGCTTTAAGCATCAATTAAAAAAAAAACAACTAAGAAGCTTGCACTATTTTTATTACTTGATGGCATACAACTGTCACCCTTGAAGATTTTGGTTTTCTTCCTAAAAATCTAACTCTCACTTCAAAAGTAGATTTGAAAGAAGAGGGTTTGAAATGAGGATTTGATTTCAGCTGGCAGCAGCTTCCACAACCTTCTTTTCCTGTTTCTGGGCCTCTAAGGGTCCACCAAAATATCTGTCTTGTTTTAAGCAAGAAAAATTGAAAAAACAGAAGAAGGAGATGTAAAAGCAGACACTAGAAGTAATGATGTATTACATATCTACCCTAAGGCACAGATGAAATTCTCACTTGGAGCTCACTCCTTCAGGATCTCTGTGCTTTAATTGTGGACTGATGCCCTGAAGAGCACTCTGATGTCAGGAAGGTGCTTTCAGACCTTAAGTCAGTCAAGATGCTGAGTTAGAAAGGTAGATAAGTGCATATGAAAGCAAAGAGAGAAGTGATCTGGGAGCCAGTACCTTGGTTGTTTTTGAGGCCTTGTCCTCGAGTCGTCATGCATCAACCAGCAAAACAAGAAATTAATGTCAGGGGATTAACTAGTTTCATGTCAAAGTATATCAGTTAGACAGCTCTTGCAAATCCCACATTAAGTCATCTTTTGAAGACAATCACAAAATGTCAAGTGTTTATTCAAAGTCCTATGTCAGATTCCAGACTATGCTGGTTTACTTTGTAATACTGTCAGGTTTATGATGGATAATCTTAATTCTCATTGCATTGCTCAGGAGTTCACTCTGGTAATACCCAGTTAAAATGTCTTATGATAGCATTCAAAGGCTCTATTGCACTAGGTGGTATACAAATATATACAGACAGTTCTTGTCCTTGAGATATTGCAGTTTTATTAACAATAGATGAGAGAAAATAACAGTAGAAAGGAAGGGCTGTTAAACATGTTTTACAGATACAAACCTGACAGATAGGGAGATCAGGACTTCAAAACACAGAAGCTACAAGTGGGTATTCCTCCTCTTTCTAGCTCCAGAAAGTATGCTCTCAGTCTCTCCATAGCCCGTAACACTGAACTAAGAAGAATTAGAATTTTCCAGGATTTGAGACTAGGAGATCTTTCTAATGGCTACAACAAAGTTTAGGTATTCACAGATCACCTTTCTTATCACAGAGCACCTTTCTTAAGAGGAGAGACCGAGAGAGCTGAGTCTGTTCAGCCTGGAGAAGATAAGGCTGAGAGGCAACCTCATCAATGCTTATAAATATCTCAAGAGTGAATGTCAAGAGGATGGGACCAGACTCCTTTCAGTGGTGCCTCATGATAGGATAAGGGGCAATGGGCACAGATTGAAGCACAGAAGGTTCCATCTAAACATGAGGAAAAAGTACTTTGCTTTGAGCGTGTCAGATCACTGGGAGAGGCTGCCCAGAGGTGTTGTGGAGTCTCCTTCTCTGGAGACATTCAAGACCTGAACACATTTCTGTGCGATCCGCTCTGGGTGAACTTGCTTTAGCAGGTGAGTTGGACTAAATGATCTCCAGAGGTCCTTTCCAACCCCAACCATTCTGTGGTTCTGTGATCATTTCACAAGAATACTGGTAAGAGAGTTAGGAATGACCACTAATATAACACTTTGCCACTATGCAAGATGCTAAGAAATTATCATCTCTTTCAAGGAACATAGGGCCTCTTTTTACTAGAATCATCACCTGTAATAGATGTTACCAAGTTATCTTTTTGTCCAGTGGGGTATTCTGCAATAACAGTCTCAAATACAACAAGTTGTGATTGGTATGGGGAAAGCAGGCTTATGTCAGATCAGAAGTATGGTATGTGGGGCATTTTCTTTTCCCGAAGGATTATTGAATAATATTCCTCAAGTAAGTCACTTAATGCATTTAATGATATTTTTTCCAATACATTATTCATTTTTTCATTACTTTCACATCTTACAGAGGAGAATTTTCCCCAAAAGTTTAAATAAAATATATGCAATTTAGTTTGTTTCATTATTCATTGAGCTCTGGCTTGTACTTTCTTTTTCATAAACACAGTTCATTAAAAACAAAAGTTTGAAAAGAAGAAAGTGGGCAGTAACATAACAGCCACAGAAATGACTAAAGAAAAAAATCTGACATAGTATTTTTGTTTTACCACCTGGAAGATAGGACTCAGAATGACATGAGTTTTCCTGCAAACAAATATTGAATGTGCAGTGGAAGGGAATGAGGGAGAACACTCCCAGGGCTGCCACTTAGAGAGGTGCAAATAACCCTTTTCCATGAGAGAGAGTTATATGTTCCTCTCTGACAGATCATGACACACTGATCTAGCCAGGCTTTCTAATATTTTTGGGTATTGGTTCTGTACCAGCTTGTATTCATTTATGGTGAGTGGCTGGAAAAGGTCACTCATGCATTTTGAAGAACCAGGAGGCATCTGAGCACAGCCTATTGCTAGAATTTAATGAGATTATCCAGTCTGTGCATGTGCTTGTAACATGTCACAGCAATTATAATGAAAAGCATATGTATTATCCTTTTTTCCCCCTTCTTTTTCTCTTGGTAGCTATAAGAGTTAGAAATTGAACAGTTAAGCTAACAGGAGGAAGAGGAAGGAAAGCTAATAGTTCATGCCATGTTTCCCATTCTGTAAGTAACAAGGTGTCATTTTCAAGATATCTTGTCTCTGGTTACCTGAATGCATACACCGAACCACTGACTTGCTGGGAATTTAACAAGCAAAATCCAAGTTTAAACTGTGACTCTAGCCCAGTTTCCATATCTTCCGAAGGGTGGGCTGTCAGCTCTTACTCTATATAATACTTTTCACATTACAAGTGTTGCATTAGACCTAATGCATCTTCTCTGCCTGAAGTTATGTTAAAAACATAATTGCTCAAACTCTATTTTACATAATTTATTATGGAATATTAAAAATGTACCAGGAGACACAACTGTGATCATTGGCTCATCAGTCCTGCACAAGAGCCTCGAGAGTAGGAGTCACAGGGTTGTTGTCCAACCCCTCTGCTCAAGCAGGGTCACCCAGAACAGGTTTGCATTGAACCATGTCCAGTTGTGTTTTGAGTCCTCCAGGGTTGGAGACTCCACAATCTATCCAAGCAAACTGTTCCAGTGTTTCGGCATCCTTACAGTAAAAAAAAGAAAAAAAAGGCTTTTTCTTACATTTAAATAGAATTTCCTGTATTTCAGTTTGTGCCCATTGTCTGTCCTCTCACTGAAGACACCACTGAAAAAAGCCTGCCTCCACCATTTTTAACATCTCCTGTAAGGTATTTATGCACATTGTTAAGATCCCCCTGAGCCTTGTCTTCTCCAGGGTGAACAGGCCCAGCTCTCTCAGCCTCTCTTTGCATGTCAGGTGCTCCAGGCCCTTCACCATCTTCTCTTCTTCCCTGGACTCCCTCCAGTATGTTCATGTCTTGTGCTGGGGAGCCCAGAACTGGATGCAGCTCTTCAGATGTATCTCACTATTGGAAATGCTTCTCTTGATGCAATCGGGGAAGCTGTTGGCCATCCTTGCTGTGAGGATGCGTTGCTGGCTCATGGTCAACTGGTTGTCCATCAGGACCCTCAGGTCTTTTTATGCCAAGATGCCTTCAAGCCAGTTGTCCCCAGCTTGTATTCATACATTGGATTATTCCTCCCTAGAGGAAGGACTTTGCATTTGTCCTTGATGAACTTTATGAAATTCTTCTCAGCTCATTTCTCCAGCCTGTTAATGTCCATATGAATGGTAGCACAACTCTAAACTAAGAGGCAGTTTTGCAAGGCATCGAACCTGTAACTCCTGCTTAGCTTTTGAGAGCTAAAAGCCTACATACTTTGCTGGTTCTGGTGTCAACTTCCTGCAGTATTTTCTTAAACAGGTTGACAGATTCTTGGCTGAGGCAGGTCATTGTTCCAACATTTGTGTTTCGTGGCTACCCAGAAATGAGAGAGCACCACTGAGTTTATATTCATGCGGGGGCAAAGCATCTCGAAGTTCTTCTATACCTTCTCTTTATTCCTTATTTTAGCCCAAAACTCAGCCACCAGAAGCAAGTGCAATCAAAATACTTCTTTTTTTTTTTCTTTTTAATTAATATAAAAAGGATCAGGTAAGCACCAAAAAAAGCCCAGATTCCTCAGTGTGTGCAACATAAAAGGATCTATCTAATTAAAAAAGCAAACCAAACCAAAACTGCTTTTCTCCTCTCAGGGTGACATTTTCTCAGCAAAAATCACTAGTATGCAATATTTTTGTCCTCCTACCTAATGTTGAGTCTGACAGAGAAAAAAAATGGTTAATGTGGAAAGAGAGACCAATTCCAGTTAAAAAAAAAAAAAAAGCCGATAAAAGTCAAATGGAAAGGGGCAACAAATTTTGATTAACATGACAAAAGTTTTTTAAAGTATACAACCATGTAAAAATGTGGAAGTGAATAAGAAATACCTAAAATAAATTAGCTGGCTGGATGTAGTACTCTATGCCAGTTAGTCCTGTGTAGGAAACAGGAGAGTTGGCATATTTATACACAGTGGTAATTATTCCTTATCAGCTCAAATCCAAGTTACACTTAAATAAGTTGTCTGGATTTTCTAAGCTGTACTTTGTATTCCTTTCCTTCAAGAACGTCAGGGAACATGAGGCTTAACTTACATTGCTTTAGAAGCGGACTTCATAATAGTGTTCATTATCTGTACTTTAACATCTTTAACAATAATTTTGCAGAGAAATCTGCAAAAGTTGGTCTACTGAAAAGGATTTCCACTACGCAAAGTTCTTCGTGTAGCCTACTGCAGACTTTCATATCTTTTACTTCATTGTCATTGTTTGAGTTCTTAATAATTTATATGTTATTAGAGCAGCTAGTATCTCAGTGCAGTTGTAACAATTAATTTATAGTTGATTTAAGTGGATTTACAAAGGGAATCACAGACTCCTGTTACTTCCACTTCTGTTTTTTAAACTAGAAGCTAGCAGCACTGCAGATTTAAGGCCTGATCTTATAAATTGTTCCATGCTGTTACTTTCATAGGTCCTGCGGATTACAATAACGTAGACATGGATACTCAGGAAAAATACATGAAAAGGAAGAATAGATTTCACATAGCTCTACACTTGGCTTAGAATTTGCAGCCTTCTGAAGGAAAACCTGTTAATATTTTTCAGACTATAAATGGTAGAAGAATGAAGCTTCTGAAATCCATTTGTATATTTCTAGGAATTTTTGTGATATCTAATGGTGCATGAGATATGCTATTACTCAAAGAAAAACAATATTAAAACAGTACTTGTCTGTGGAAAGAAGTAGAATTACTTTCTGGAGATACAGACAGTGTATCATCCTGCATCTTGAGTTCAGCCTGTTCTGCTTCTCACTAACTTGCATATTTCCTATGGAAGATTTATGGTTTGAACACATTTACAGGCCAGAAAAGTTAAGTCAGTGTGTTCTATAACACATACCTTATGTGTTTTCAGTCTGATTTCCCAGGAGAACGCAGCTTACGTGATCTTCCTGCCTCTGTCCATCCATCTATCATGTCCCAACTACAAGCCCATCTGACAGAAAGGTAAGATATCATTGACAAATAATTTCCTACAAATTTCGTGAGAGTATGTGGCAGGGCAGATGAGATCTAAATTAATGCCCTGCACTGAGAGGCTGTAGAGCGAGTCTAACAGCAATTGCCAGCAACCTGATCAGAACAGATTCATCGTGTGTGTTGGCTGATGGGCTGGCACAGGTGCACAGCCCCTTGCCTAGCCATGGAGAAATGGACATGACCAAGACACAGGCATAGTGTGGGCATGGGAGGATGGGCCATTCAGCATCCCCTCTGTGCCCAAAGAATGAGGGAAACCGGAGAAGCTGGGCAATGACCTGAGGGAACAGATGGTGGGTTATCGCAGCAGGGGACAGGAAGGTGCTGTGTTATTGCGGTGAAGAAATCAAGCAATACAGAAAACAAATCCCTACAATGGCATCTACATTAATTCCACCAGCTCCGAGGCAATTTATTTCCTTGGACTAATAATGGGAATTACTCTTGTGTTTGCTGTTTTAATATGGCACTCTTGAGCATGTCAGGGCAGTAGAAACAGAATCCAAAACCATTGGGTCTATTAGCATAAATTTTGCTGAAGGACTTGAAATTCTGAGCTTGGAACCAATATTAGATTCAAGCCTCCTGAGGGGAAGTAAAGTCATGTTTGAAAATGTATTTTATGTGTGATATTTATTTATTTAGTAACTGTAGTTTCCCAAACACATTTCCTCCCACAGTCACTGTTGGAAAAAAAAAAATCAAAATACAAACAACAAAATTACATCTAGTATTTTATATAAAAAGAAATGGGAGCAAGATTTGTAGATGGTGTATCATTCTGGAACCTCAGCGACTGAAAAGATTTACTACTCCTATTAACAACAGCAAATGAAGAGTGATTATATTAAGTCAAATAACTTGTATCTCTTCCATCCAGTCATAATTTGAAGTTATCTGAAAATTAAGAGTCTGCTACCAGCCCTGGTAATTTGTTTCTCATTGATTACAAATAATGAATGCCCTTAATTTCTCATTTATATCTAACAAGCCTGAGCTTACAGCCATTAGTTCTTTTTATGCATTTGTCTGTTAGGATAAAGAACCTTTTAGGGCTTGTATTTTGTCTCTTCAAAGTACACTGTAGTTGTGTTACTTCCATGTTTTCTTTTGATAAACTAAACAGATTGAGTCTGTAACTGCAGCTCTCTTGCTCTTAAATAATTTCATGGTCTTCTTTTGACCGGCCTCCAACTTTTAAACATCCTGCAAGCCACAAACATGGGACCTGTTTCACCAGATAGCAAACCTCTAATAGGTTCCCTTTACAATCACTTTTTTCTAGCAGATAATTCATCTTGACCCAGCTGGCATATCTATTTCTGGATGAGATGAATCTCCTCTAAGCTAGTGCTGATGAACCCCCATCTGTTATTCCAATGTTAAGATCATGGTGCGGTACACTGAGGTAAAACTGCATCCTACTACAATTCACAAGTTCTTTTCTTGCATAGCCAAGGAATGCTTTAATCCTTTCTGCTCCAGCACCACTCTGGAATTTCACGCTGAATTGTCTATTCACTGTGGCCCCTAAATCCTCTTCAGACTTGTGTATCCAGGATTCAGTACACGGCCATATAATTTTTTGTAGGTTGACTTATCAAGTTAGTTGCTGCCATCTGAATGGTTTTCAAGAGATTCAGCTGTATTGCGGCACTGAGCTACGTAGCAGTTATATGTGCCACTTACAAAACAGATTCAAACCAAACAGAATGCTGCAACAAAGTTTGGGTCCAAAAATAGCTGAAGACACGTTATTCCCAGACCTGCATGAGCTCTCCAATATGCCATGCTTTGTCTTTCATTCCCATCACAGCTTCCAACTATTTCGTTCTTTGGATGAAGACTGAGAGAGTTAACCTGCTCATATTGCTGTCTTCATCCAACTCTGGAGTAAAATATTAATATTTCATCATAGCTCTAGAAACTAACAGCTTTAAACAGCTTCTGCAGCTAATGTGGGAGTTGCCAAAAGCAGAACGCTCCCAAGTAGAGGGAAAAGGAGTGGATTTTATCTGCCTACATCTCTTACTACACCTGTGACTCATGTGGTCAAGTATATGCAATATTTCAATACCTCATGTTTATTTGACAGAGTGCTGCCTTACAATCATTTAAAAAAAAAAAAAAAAGGAAAAAATCTTCACTTTCCTACTGCTGTTCCTGTTAAAATAGACTCTGTCTCTCTTTATTATAACCTCAGACTAAGCCGAAAGCCAGGATCTTGATTGTTTGGTATGCTCGTGACCACTGTCAGTCCATATGCACTCATCTGTAGTACATCTCTTTACCTGACTTGGGTATAAGAATAGTCAAGGAGTCCTTTAGGCTACACTTCTTAAGAAAGTAAGTAGATATCTTTGCCCGAAGTTACGTGCTTTTCTTCGTTGTAGTGTGTAAAGAAGAGAAGGCTGTAAATCAAGTCATCAAAACAGTATTCAAAGCCATTCAGTTTATATATATCATAAACATAGGTGTATATTCCTGCTTCTCATTGATTCAGTTGGTCACAAAGGTTTGTCTTTATTTACCTGCGACCTGTACTAAGTCGAGTTGTAGTACTTGTTACATACATGTATGGTAAAACCAGGTACACCTGGTAAACACAGGCAGGCACCCACTTGTGTTGTGAGGCACTGATAAAAATAATCTCATTGTGTTCAACTGACATAGTTAGATGTACTCTGCTACAGAAGAAACCTCAGTGAGACTGAAAACATGCATGAGATCTGGGAAGATGAGAGTCCAACTTTGCTGATGTTTGAAAAATGTACAAATTCATCAGATCTGAAATAAGGCTGTATTATGAAGTATTTTGGTTTTAAGCACCTGGTAGCACTTGTTTAATAGCAAGTCTGTCAGCCTTTTCAATATGAACTATAAATACTTGATAAAACAAGACCTAGGATCTCAAACAGTGTACATAGTGCCAAGCTGGCAAGCCTGGCTAGTTTTTCTCCTGTTGGGACAGAAAGTAAATAAAAGACTGGAATTTTTTTAATCACTCTGAAAACAGTTGTCTGTCTATAAAAGAAGAATGGGGACATTTAATTTGTTTCCTTATGACAGGCAAACAAATCCTTAAAATTACCAATTTTTTTTAAGTATATTTAAAGATAACCATGGTACTGTTGCTTAAACAAATTGTATGCAACACACTTCTTTTGCCTATACAGTTTTTCTCTTTTATTTGATATTCTTAAATGCTTTAAAACAACATTTTTTTCTCTCTCTCCTTTATATATTCTTTGGTTTCTGAAAAAAATAAGTCATTTCAAAGTGACATCTCCTTGCCTGCTGTTGGCGCTCCTGGTGGCTCTCCTCAGGGTGTTCATCTCCCCTCCTGCTCCACACCATGTTGCTGCCCAGTGCCCAAGGTACCCTTAGACCTTAGCCCGGGTAATGCCAGGGCTAGATGCAATAGTGTGTGTGCAACATCTGCATCTGACTAGCATACTCCCATCAGCACTAATAACATCACAAACAGGAACAAACAGTAGGGATTTTGGGCAGGTCCTAATGAAAATGATGTAGTTCTAGGAAATAAAAGCATGGCAAAAATCCTCCTCCTCTTGTCATCTTCACCTTTGACAGTAGCTGTACTAGAGACCATTCCCATGGCAGATGATCATCTGGGACTTCACCACTGCTTTTCGTGGCTGGGCACTGGGGAGAGTTTTTCCTGTTCCTTTTCTCTCTCTCTTCCGTTTTTCAGTTTTCCCAAAACTTAATCTGTACTTTTAAAATCAACATATCCCATCAGCTACCGATGTCACTAATGAGTCATTGTGCATGTGGACCAACCTCAGCATCCTCTGTGCAGCTATCTCTCCCAATATCCTGTTTTTCACAGCAGATATTAGTGAATGCCAAGAGAAGGATGGAACAACAAGGTAAGCCTATAGCAATATTTCCTCAGAACACCTTCCTAGACCCAGTAATTTGTGGTTTAGGAACTTCCCTAAGCTAGAAATTCTCAAGTGAAACGTCTGCAACTAGGATTCCTTGTTGGACTTTTCTGATATGAATTTGTCTCATTGATTTTTAGACCCATGCAACCTTTTAGCACCAGAAATACACTTTGGAAAGGATTTCTGCATCCTTCTGCACTGTGTGTATGACTCCCTTCTGATTCATTCGAACCTGCAATTTTTTGGCTCCACCTGGTGCCCCTCATTCTTGTATTAGAAGGGACCATAAACAACAGTTTTGAGACTTATCCACACCACTCCATGCTCAGCAAGACATCTTGGCTGTTTCTTTTCCAGGTTGCAAAGCCCCGCCATGCAAGGCTGGAAGTGCATGGCTCATGGAAAAGGAGGAAGAGGAGCAGGAGAGTTCTGCTCAAGTCACACCATCAATGGGCACATTTCTGAAGGGCTGAGAGATTCTACAAACACAACAAGATTCATCATTTTTGGCTAGGATTTTAAATATGAAGTCTACCCTAGGACAGTGCAGGACCATACAAATTACGTGATGCACAACACTATGCACAGGACGGTGAATAGATGCACATGGACATTCATGGGAACGCACATGCCGTGATGAAAATATTCATTGTCTTCTTTCCTAAGAAACCCAGTTTCATAGTTCTTTCAGCTGCATTTTCCAAGAATAAAGAACAAGGTCCTAGAGATTAATTAGGTTTGGTTAGCAAAACCCCCTGTAATTGCTTCCAACTCAGAGGATCAATCAGCTAAAATTCAGAGAGTACAAACAGTATTCTTCCAAATACATGAATTGCTCATGTCTGACTTGCAAGGCAGGTACAATATCAAGAACACTGGTATGAGCATCTGTACATGTAAATTCTTGACATGTATCTGTAAAGGAAACAATGTACACAGAAGAATGCCACTTGAATGAGGCAACCTTTCCTAGATAGGAATGGAAGATTGCCTGTGTCAGAAGACTGCCACTTGTACATGACTCCCAATTGAAAATTGTTTTACATTTTCATTTGTAGTCACATAAAGCACTCAAAACAAGCCAAACTCTCCAGCAAGAGAGAAAGCCTTTGCCTTTGAAAAGGGAATTTTTAAAAATTAATTATAAATATACTGTAAAATGTAATTTTTGTTGTGGCATAGTGGCTGAACAATAAAAGGTGATTAACTTAGATAATAACGTCTCATAAATGCAAGTTTTTTTTCTTCTAATTTGGCTTTTGTTGGTTTAAGCCTGCTTTGCAGCTTCCCTTAAATCTATATTTTCTGGTTTAATTAACAAAAGACATAATATAGCAACTTCTACATCATAGAATGGAAATTAGTTTTGCAAACTGCAGTTACAAGTAGTTTTGTTAAGTTTGTACCACATCTCATGAATAAATATAGCACACCCTGCATACTGAGCTGTTCAAACTGGAGAAAGGGCAGAAACAGGCAAAATAACATTTACTGTCATTTATTCTTGTCAAAGCAAAGTTGAATAAAGCCTCATCCAAATAATGTCAACAGATACTCAGCATCCTGTGGCTCTCAGAATCAAGCCATTAACACTTTTGCCAAGTTGACAGATATTTTAATCAAGGGGATTTACACACTGATGAGTAGATTAATATAAACATTCTCTCAGTCTCAATTGTGCAGTAAACAGATCCCAGGAGTATGAATGTATTTAAAAATTAGTGTACTAAGCAGATCCCACAAACAACAAGCAAATGGAAAATATTTGATTAAGATAGGCTGCACTGACTTTTGCTACGTGATGGATAATAGACTAATGCTTACACGTCCACTCACATCCTACATTGTCTCAGATCTTTATTTTTTCTCAATTCTCGATCTGAACTATGTATCCAGACTTCCAAAGAAGACATCTTATCCCACATGTCTTAGCTGACATGCAAACCAGTGAGCACCGAGCTACAAATTACCCTCATCTTTGGCCTTGCCTTTGCCGACTTCCCAAATGCAGACAGACAGCTGGAGGACAGATGGCAAAACTGAAAGTGTGTCTCAGTGTGAGGGGTTTCCGTCCAGAAAGAGCACCCAGTGGTCACGAGCACCCTTCCTTTTCCTTCCTAGGGGCAGTGAATGTGTAGTGCTGTTCACAGACTCTCTACTGTGGGGAGGAAGGCCCAAGGTTTTGTGCTTTCAAAAAATGGAGGTTACAGTTGTTTGAGAACCACAATACAGAAAACAGAAAAGCCATCAGAAAAACCTGAGAGCCAACAGTTTATATGAACAATTGACTAAGTCACTGAGATACTATTTGTATGCATTTCTAATGCACTCATTACCCTAACAGCACCGAAACAATTTATTTTCTTCCTTTCTTTTTACTGTTACAGTAATAATTTATTTAAAATAGGAGCTACATCAGCAAATTTCTTATGAGATATTACCCCTGCTTACAAATGTTATCTATTTGAGCAAGCAAGATCTGTAATTTAGAAAAGATTAATCTTCAGAGGATCACAGCTCCAATCACAACATTACCACATATAGAAAAACACAACCCAGCTATTTTCTGTGATGAGAAGCTGTACTCTATGGCAGATGAGCTCAACATGCGTTAACTGAAACTCCAGAGTAAATATTTTCTATGGTTTCCACCAGGATGGATGTTTCGAACCAGTACTGCATGTCTAGATCACCTCTTTCTTACTTTGTGCAGGAAACATATTTTCCCACCAAGGTGGGATATATGCCTAGTCAGAAAGCAAGGCTTTCTTTGTCTGTCTTTGTCTTTAAAATATAGCTGAGCTAGGGGGAGGATTTCAGCGCTGTCTTTCACACCATTCCCACAGTTACCTAGGGAAATCAAGCTTAGCTTAAAATATCATAAAAGCGGTCCACAACTGATCATTAAAATACACACAGAGAGACAGAGTGGGAAGGCATTTCAAGTGAGTTGCCTTACAAGTCTCTCCTCTGCTCAGTCTGCTCAATATTTTCATTTACGTAGAGCTATAAAGTGGTTAATGATAAGCTATAGGAGTGGCAAAAGCTGTGGAGGATCAGACCAAATTTTAAAATGATCTGGTGATGTAGCTGTCCAAAACCAACAAGATTAATTTAGCCTGTCTTTGCCTCAAATGCAATGCGAAGGGTTTATTCCTGACAAGCTATTACAGAACAAATCAATGGGGATAACAATCAGCAAGACAGCTGTGTGTTGGTGAAAGAACCAGCTTTATAGGGGTCACAAAACTGGTATGAACACAGCAATCTAGCACTGCAAAGGGAAGACAACTTTCATTTTGGTGTTACAGAAATGGGGTGTGCTTTAAGACAGAAAATATATTTCCTCTGTCATGCAGAGTGCTGGTAAAGTGTTACCTGGAGCACTGCATCCAGACCTGGATTCTGCACTTGAAGGTAAGCCGGAGAAAATAAAAGGAAATTTGAGAAGTAAGAGCAGTAAGAAGTCTGGAAAAAAAATACATAAAGAGAAAAAAAAAAAAGACTGGGGTTATTCAGCTTGGAAAGTGAGGACTAGGAAAGAAATTGAAATCTTCCATTGTCATAAAGGTTGCTATAAGTTGCTCTTTCTAACTTTACTGTATCTAGGGCAGGTACCAGGGAAGATTTCTTAGTGATGAGGGTAGACAGAGGTTAGTACAGTGACCCTGGGAGATTTTGAAATCTCCATCATTGCAGGATGCTCAGATTATGTCAGTACTCCCAATTCAGCAATACTGGAACACAGACCTGGGCACTCAGTCACCCTCCCTGCAAAGGCATCAGTTGTTCTGGGTCTGTCAGCACCCCCCAAACAGTTCCCAGGTGTTCACAGGCCAGCAGTTCACATGGGGCAGGGATCATTCCCAACAGACAGGCTCAGTGAGAGCATCCATCACAGCAAAGTAGAAGAGCTTCAAAGGATATTTCCCTGGGCCAGCTGATTTCAGGATCAGAGAACTGTGCTAGGCACATTTAATGTATTAGTGCTGCAGTCCACTAGTAAAAGTCTGTAGGAAGGTAAACCCACCTCTGCAACAGGAGGGGTTAGGAGATACTGTAACGTCATACTTAGCTCTATATGCTTGCAACCCAGTCTTACATTTACTAATGACCTTTGCTGGAATATGCAGAAAACCTTGGGTTACAGTACAATCCAAATGAAATCCACTCTCCAGGATCCTTGTGAAGAGGCAGTGAGGCTGACCTTAAAACAAACAACACAAACTAAAAAAAAAAAAGCTTTTTTTCTGCTTCCCTGAGTGGTTTGTCTTGTAGATAACTCAGTAGAAATAGAAAAAGCAGTCTAATATAAATCAAGTCCAGCATCTCAGCCGGAGATAAACAACTTTATCAACTAGAAGATGCAGAACTCAATTTATTGTTATATGGCATCGGAAGAACAAGCATTAGCAAACAGTGCAAGTATATTGCCCTTCCATCATTTAGGAAATCAGAGGGGGCTGGAGGCTCCACTCTGCAGCACGGCTCTCAAACAGCTTCTCTGCATCAGCTGTGGGCCTAACTTTATCACACTTTGCAAACAAAGAAAACGTCTCTAACACAGTCACTGGTCCAACTGTACTGTGATTGATAGCAGCTTAGCTGCAGTAGCAAGATGCTCAGCATGGGCTATGGATTCTCCCAAAATGGGCGGCTTGCTCAGTCTGCATAGGAACAGTGTTACCCCAGCTGGATTCCTGCTCTTGTGCGAGGTAGTTAACCTAATCCTGGCTCAAACAGGTCTTTACTGCAACTGCAGCATAGATACGGCCAAAGAAGTATCCCAGATGGTGAGCTAAGCCAGTGGAAAACAGCCTTTGTGATTCCTACAGGGCTTTGTTCATGAAGGCTCCACATCAACAGGCACCTTGCATATATACACTGGGAAATATTTCAGTGTGAACTCAAGGTTTCATTGGAAAATACTCTTTAACACCACCACCCTTCCTGCACACACCAAAGTCCTACTTCATTTCACCCATCACATCTTGGCATCCTATCTTTTTGGGAGAGAGTGGAAAGAATGAGAGCATGTAGCCACTCAGGTGTCAGGAAGGTGTCACTAGGTGATGCAGAAAGTGGAGGATAGGGTTACGAATCTGTCCACTGATAATGAGCAAAACAAATAATTCTTCAACTTGCTGGGAGAAAAAAAGCAGAATGCTGAGTGTCAAGGGCCAGCCCATCAAAATGCGGAAATTTGGTGGAAAGCGAATATTTCCCTACTGTGAAATTCCCTTCGCTGGTCCTTTCCATATTCATAGTCAGGCTCAGTTCAGGCATGTTCAATTAAGATATCTAGTTTGATAAAAAAAGTACAGATGAAGACACTAGCTCTAGTGGATGAAAAAACATATGATGAAGAGCCCAAATTGTTGAAATCTGGCAGTAGGAGAGTAATAAAGATAGTTCAGTAAAATGTATTTTCTGAGCCCAGAATAAAGTTTAAAAATAAATTTGAGTTACTTGGAGCAAAGTAGTTTTAAAATAAATCTAGGTATTCAGAGCTGCTTGTGAGGAGGAAGGTGACTTTGAGGAATGCTTGAAGGACGTCACCCACTGTCAAACCTCAGTCTATTCCCTTGCAATCCCACACCATTTTGTCTAAGTCACCTGAGAGAAAAAAATGGTGAGTGTATAATTTCTTTTCCTATTCCTCCTGGGTGGTCTGCTGCACAGCTTGAAATCTGTGTTTTTGTAGCAAACAATGAAAGAAATTGATTCCCTCAAGCCCCAGCATATAGGCAACACAGTTGGTACACTGCAGGACTGTAAGTCACCTCTGAGTCATCATATCCAGACCCCTGCTATCTCTAGCAATCACGCCACATAAACTGATTCATAAATCTATCTTCTTCCATATTAAAAATAAACTCTATTCTGAAGGATGGAAAATTTCTTCAAACTCGCAACTTATATTTATTCACAGACAGCTGTAGCCTTCAGTTTCGTGTCATGGAGACCCTTTATCTGAACTCTTCACTTTATAGAACACTAACCCCCAGCTCCAGTCTGCACTTAAACAGCCTTTCTAGCCCCATCCAAACTATTTTGCCAGAGTGACGAAACCAAGGTCTTTCCAGTCTCCCCCAAGATGACAGAAAGTCTCTGGCCTTCCTCTGCACCAGCAGAAGCAAGAATCCACTTTTTGGGTTTTTTTTATGCTTGGTGGGTTTTTTTATGCTAGGTGACCAGAGTTGCAACCATTTTTCAAGAGAGACTCTAACAGTAGTTCTTACAATGGCTTAACAATTGATTATCTGCAGTAGAAATATCTAATCTGGTAGGTTTTACCCTTGTATTTTATTTCTTCGTGACAGCGTCTCATTGAGCAGGATTGACCACTGCATGCACGTTTCTTCTTCTCTCCTTTCCTAATGGTCAATCTCAGGTTTATAATGGTAGCTATGTCTATTAATTCCTGTTAAATTTTCTCCCACTTCTGTAATTCCAATCTAAAATCTCAGCCAAGTTCTTTTATTTTATATTTATATTTTTATTTTTACTTTATCTTATTTTATATTCAAATCCTCATTTTCAGTGCTGGTACTACTAACTTTTTCATTAGCAGCAGTTTTCATTACCACATCATTATCTTCTCTCATTGAATTCATTGATAAAAACACTAAATACTCAATCATATATGATATATTTTTAAATCCAAGAAACAATATTGCTTTTTCATGTTTAAAACCAGATATCCTAGATAGAGTACAATCCATCATACCTTAAACTGTCTTATTCTATTTTTCACTTGCCCCCTATCTGATTATTTTAATAAATATCTTGCTTTCTGATACAGGCAGGGTTTGTGAATGTCAGAAGCACGTAAACATTCATGTTGAAAAAAAAATAAGGAAGTTCAGTAACTTCATAAAACCTTCTACCCTGGATTGATTGGGGGATATTTTTAGCCTGCTGCACTGAATTGTTCAGTAGCAACAGAGTTACTGTTTTATTAAGGTTTTATTTATAAATGTAGGACCAATTATAGCCTTTATCATAAGCAAGCTGCTATCTTAATTAAAAATGAGCCAAAGCTTGCTCATGGTCTGAGCTTTGCCTTTATGCCTGAGGTTAGGTACCTAGACCCATATTTAGATCCCTAAATAAGTGTGGCCTGAAGCATTGTGTAACTCCAGCCGCTGTTGATTTGACTGCAGGTCCAAGTTATTAGGTTTCCTCTCCTTCCACAGGACAGGAAAATTTCATTTTGATGAGAGCTGAAGATTGCTGGTGTTTCCATGATCTGTGGCTCCTTGCAAAACCTTTTCTCTCTCTTTGCTTTTCATTCTCTCTTGGAGACGGGTTAGGCAAGAGGGTGGTGGTGTTTTGACGCCCAGTGCTGTGACAACAGACAAACAGCTGTGGGCTGTTCTGAAGCTGGATAATTCATGCCCATTGAACAGAAAAAGGCTATAGACAGCACATTGCCCTCACAATTAAACCTCTATTGGCAGACCCCAAGCTGGTGCAGAATGAGAAACACCAAAGTACCTGCTCGTGGCTCTGCCTTCTCTAAGGTCATAAAGGTTTGCCTCATTATTTTGGATTAGTTCAGCGTTTAACAGCTCTGTATTTTGAAAACTTCCCTGCTCTGTCCCCAGGAAAACCTCCGAGACATCCTTTGTTAAGCAGGACTGTAAACATGGAGACCTCATCCCATAAGATTAGCTTCCAGTCAAACCAGAAGCTACCCTGGGATTTCTGATCTGACGAGAAGCCTCTATGAGTTTTTTGTGCTAATTTGCTCCTTCTGTTTTGAGCAGCATTTTAATATTGAGCTCAGCCAGAGCCAGGTGGGTGGTGGGAATGGCATCATGCTCTTTCTGCTCTTTGCTTCAAGGTGCCCTTAATCTGCTGACTGAAAATTTCCTTTTGAGGTACTTTGGCTTTCACATTAAAGTAGAAGAAGCAAAGTTTAGGAGCATGTAGAAAGTAAAAGTGTCAGCAGAAATCAATGGGCTGAATTTGGAAGTAAATTTTATATCAAGTATTTTGTACGTCACAGAAGAGGTGTCCAGAGCCAGGTGAAGTAAAAAGAGAAAACAGAGTGAATAGTAGGAAAGGGAAGAAAGGCTAGAAGAGATACATAGTGAAGCCCTGGAAGTTTATGGAGAAGCACTTGACTCTCAAATGAAGTGTTTCCACAGTTATAATCTAAATACACCTTTAGCCCCTCCATCTTTGCGAGATTAAGTTACAAACCATGAGCAACCGGACCCCAAACTAGTTGGAATCCCCCTGTGATGCACTGGAATAAAATCTGTCAAACAGTTTTGGAGATAAATACCAGAAACTGCACCTGATGCAGCGTGGTGGCACTGCAAGTGGTGTGCGCGTTGTGACAGCTGATAGAAGCAGCAAGGACTGTCCCCAGGCACTCATTAACTCAGGAGAACCCTGAGAAATGGAAAAGCCTGAAGACCTTAGGAAGCTGTGCATTGCAGACAGATGAAGGACAGAAGGAAATGAAAGACAAGAAACGTTCCACGCCATTTCAACACGATTGTCCTGCACAGGCTGGGCTGAGTGCACCACTTTTAAGCCTCAGCATTAAAAAAAGAACAAGGGAAGGAAGGTTGTATTTCTCAGCAAAAAGGGCGGCACAGAATTTAGAAGCTAACAAGAAGACTCCCTGCAGTGTGGTTTGAAATATATTTTTCAGCATCTAACATGTCCAAATGTTGACAATCTATTGTCAGTGATGGGCAGCTTTCTCAGGTTGTGCTGCTCAGAGCCTAATTTTTACCGGTAGATCTCACCTCTGCTGTTTTCAGTGGCGCCTGCATTGGGAGAAATAAAAAGTTCTGCAGAGAAGCATTATTTTAGGTTTCTGCTACTCTCACAGGAATATGATTTTTCATTTTCAATTACAAAATAAGTAGTTTTATGAATATTTTAACCAAAACTATCTTTAGAAAAGAGGGAAGTGTGTGTACACACACACACACACACACAAAGACGAGTATGTATGTATTTTCCTTGCCTCAGTTTGGGGTTTTCAGTCTTGCATATTAGGATATGCTATGGATGACTAATAGACTAAAACTCAGAATATTGAAAAGAAATAATTCTGTCTGTATGTCAAAGGTATGAGCCTGTAAACTTAATTACAGAAACAATTTAGGTTTATACAAGCAGTAAAAGACTAACAAAACAATAACATGCTGAAAAGCCAAAAATTTCTCCAGCAAATCATGACATCAGACTTTCTCAGTGTGCACATCTGTGTATCACATCTTGTTCACCTTTATTCATGCTGAATTTATGACTGCTTGCTTACACAGTAACGTAAACACCAAGTGAATTAGTGCACCAGGATTCTACCATATGATTCTATGGTGTTATAAGAAATCAAACAGTAAAACCATCCTACCTGGTGCCTTTTTTTTTTTTCTGGCTTCTCCCTGGTCTACCAATCTGTGAACTGCAATGCCACGCATTCCTTGCCACTGCAATGCCCTCTTGGCTGACTTCCCACTGCTGGGGCCCCAACGTGTCCCATTCTTCAGCCCCTTTGCTTTCAAGTCAGATCTGATGGGCTACTGCTGCCTCTAAAAAGCGAAGTATGTGCATCTCACATGCTGTCACTTCTCTTCCCACCTTCCCACTGCCTGGAGCTGGGCAAGGGCTGGAGTTTGCCTGGGGACTGGTGGAGCACCAACACAGGAGACCACGGTCTCGGCTGAGCCTCTATGTGCTGCCATAATACAAATACTGGCAAGTGGTATTCTCAAAAGCTACGCTAACAGCTCTGGTTCCTTCACCAGCTAGTTAGGCTTGATACTTTCCTATAAAACAAGCACATAATTTATGTATGCTATACAGTACAAAGAACTATAAAAAACACACCGGTTACCGGGCAGGCCCTGGGGGTTCACTGTTTTAGCAGGCAAATAGAATCCAATCCAGAACTAAAACTCAGCAAAGAGTGTGAAATAGAAGTTACACAGGCACATGTCAACTTCACATGAGAGGTTTGGACATGAGAGCAACTCAGATATATCAGTAGCTTATAATAAATATTTATATAGCATTGCAGAAATACCAGCTAGCTTACGATGAGCAAAGTGTGCCAAGTAGGAGCCTCTGAAAAGTTTAACTTCCAAATGCATAAAACAGGAAAACACTAACTCTGGAGCCGAGACACCACACCTGTCTCCCTGAAGCCAAAGTTAGCACATCGGGCAGGATAAGTCCATGTATTAGAATCTCATGTGTATGCTAGGAAAGAATTGTATTTACCATATCAGTGCCTTGCCTAGCACCTGCTGAGAAGCCAGGCTTTGGATCCAGAGTACCGAGACAGGAACCAGATCAACTTCATGAAGAGATGTGGTTGCACTTATTTTTTTTCACCATTTTTCAGGTGAAGATTTAACGCAGATTCATATGAAAGGAGACACAAAGAAACAAAACATCTCTGAACTGTGCTGGAGATTTAACGCACCTTCAATCCTTTCTCTTCTGTCCCTAGGTAAACTGAATTTAATGCTTCCTCCCATGCAAGACAATCTGTTATCAAGACATTAAGAGTCCAAATAAATAACCCTTTTTGTTTTTTTTAAAGAAAGAAGATTATAAAAAATATTCTGTCAGAACAAGCAGAAATGCTATCAAACCTAGCAATTCATCAGCATGCTGATGTGCTTAAAGGAACCAATTCCAAGAGGTAGATACTTTGGAAAAACACAGGTAATGGACCCAGGAAGTAGCTTCCCCTTATGGTTTTATGGCATAACATAGCAGGCACCTCTCAAACTAAGTAAAAAAGCTGTAGAGATTTTGTTGATAGAAGTTTTGACAGTATTTAAAGCTAAGTGTGGCTCATCCATGAGTCTGGGGGTTTTAGTTGTTCGGGGTTTCTTTAATATACAAAATTTAGCTCAGTTTGTCTATGCATTTCCCTGCTTTTTACCTGTTCCATCTGCAGAGTGATAAAAACCAGCTTTTTTTGTGTATGCCATCAGTATGTGCAAGTGCGATACACTGCTGTGCAACTGCCCTGAGATAATGTGCTGCTAACTGGTTACCTCTGTGTCACTGTCACACTTCATTACTCACCAGCAACAGAATCACCCAAGCTGAAGCAACTGTACCTAATAGTAAATTTGTATGTATTCTTGTATAATTTCAATATCATACAACCAGTTTTTCATAACCTCCCTGCACTACTGCAAATGGCCGTTTACTGGTTTGGTAAATGTATTCTAGAGCCCTAGAGGAAATAACACTAACTACTTTAAATAGCAGTTGGGTCTTAATGCCCCAGAGAAGATATCTTTGCATAACAGATATGTACCTTTTTCAGTTAAATTAGTTCAGCTGTTATATTTTCTCTATGCTAGGTACACCTTTCCCACCACTTTGTCTGCATGGTGAGTAGATGTGATGCTATTCAGCTTCTCCACCTCAGGTATGTCTAGGCTTCAGCGTGAAGTAAATTATGAGAATATCCAAGTGGAAAAGCTGGGTAGTTCATCCATTTGCTCACCAGGGAGGGTCCGTGGTGCAGCGTGGACAGATCCCATAACAATTCAGCTAGTGGTCATTTCATTAGTCACATTCATTAGAAACTCATTAGATCATGCTCATTGCTTTACAAGACTTGGCTCAAGTATTTGCAAGTAATGAAGGTACTTTTCTTAGACCATGGGTGGGATCTATCGCCCTTAGGTCTCAAAAAGTTACTTGTCAAACTCTCAGCTATTTACCCTGCCTCCCATTACAGGCAGTCAAGAGAAGCAGGTACATCCAGGGAGAAATTAATCTCATCTGGAGGTAGGTAGTTAAAGTAGGTCAGAGAGACTGCATGTGTGGGTTGCTCTCCAACGAATGTAGTTGAAGCCTAGAGCAATCAGTGAAGAATTAGACAACTAAACCTTAAATATCTATACTGAGATGGAAATAAACTCACCCAATATTTCTCTGTCAGCGATAAACAGCTGCTACAAGGAAAGTTGTGCTCTTGGTCATAGTTTCATGACTTGGCTTGTAAAACATGCCCTGCTCCAGGGTCTCCTATCTCCCCAGACACTCCTCAGAGTGTTATGGCGTGTAAGTAGGTCAGCACTCTTGTTAACATTATACCACTCCAGTGATAAACCTTTTGTTTCTGCAGAAACAATGTCTAAATGCTACTTCTCTAGCACCTGTTCAGCTGTGATAGCATGAGCATGGCTTGCACTATAATATTTGTCCTTTTTAAATAGCTCCATTAATTTATTCCCTGTGCAGGAAACCTTTGTACAGATTCACTGCTGGAAGAAAATAATAGTTGTGTAGAGGACAAATGGTTCTAAAAGGGCAGCTTGTTTCCATCTACACTCTGCCTGCAATACCTGTACTTCTTTTCTATTTTATAACGTAAGTGTTATATAAAGTAAGTGTAAACTTTGAGGATTAATGGGACTTTTTGGTGTTGTTTTTATAATATTTTTCCAAATGAGACTGTGTTTTTATGTTTGGTAAATTAATTTAAGTAGAAGAGTGAGACAGAAACAATCAGGAGTCTCAAAGGATCAACATATAAGAAACAAGTAATTTTACTCTGGTTTCTATATCTAACTGCTCCATATGTTTGGATACAGTGATCTTAATTATGGTTTTGTCTTTATTGCCCACCCTTAGTTGAAGACAATGGTAAATGACATTATTGTAGCCACATAAGAGGACTTGGTTACTACAATAATGGTGCTCTGCTCAACATTTTTCAAGATATAAAGCAGAAATATGTAGCACATCTACCAAAGAAAAATTGATATTGTAGTTATTCATCCATTTTAATTTCACTATACAGTACATTGAAAGACCAGCTACAATGTCTTCTTTAAAAAATAAATTCTGAGAACAGGTATATTTATTATCCACAACTTGAAACTTCTTTTTCAATCATTTATGGAAATATTTGTGAAAAAAAAAAAATTATTTGTATTAGTGAGCTCCATATATGATGTACAAATTATTTCAGCCTAATGCATTTTCACATATGTCTACCCTGTGAATTATATGTGGGTTTATGTTTCTGTTTAATCATGATATACAAATGGTCATGGTCAGTTAATGCTTGTATAGCACTTGGAATGTATCAGTTGATATATGTTTGATTGCTATTTTATTAAAATAATATTAAATATATTGTTTAAAGTTCCTTAGATCAGCACTTACTGTGTTACTGTAGATTTCTAAACTGATTTTAAAAAAATAAAATACCTCTGGTCAATTGAATAGAAATCAGAGCTCTAGCAGTTACATTTTTATTTTTTGCCATTCGTGTAAACCTCTCTTTCAGCACCTGAAGGCAATATGTATCACTGAAGAAAAAGTAAATCTTACATCTAAAATGCTTAAACAGATTAATGAAACAAAAAAAAAAGAAATTATTACAAAAATAAAGGACCTCTTTCATAACTATTTTCCCTCAATCATCATTCATAGTTCAGTTAATCTTCATATTTTTCTAAGTTAGACTGAAAGATCTTTAACATGGGAAACAAATTGCTTTTATGTTTTATAAATTCCTGCTATATTGGTTTACATAATGCCACAATGTGCAGTTTTTCACTGTGGTCTTTGGTTTGATCTTGGCCAAGTGAGTAGTTCAAGTCATTTTGAAAAGTTAAATTTTCACGAACAGTGTTTTTCCTGAGTTAATGGCAAGGGAGCACAGTTTGCTGTCTGCAGTGCAACAGGACCAGCTGGCCATTTTCTCTTATATAAAGTGATTTGTGGACACATGGCAGACACGAAGGCTGCACACAGCAGTTATCACCAGTTCCCTGCGGTGTGTCAGTATACATTTCTAGATTTTGCTCGATCAACACTACTCCCTAAGGTTGTTGTTTTTTAAGCTCAGTTTTGAAAAGCCTGTGTGGATCTGGCAAAATTTGTCAGCCTTAGCTAACTTCGCAGCTTGAGCATCTTCAACTGAAAGTTCAAATCTAGATGTGACTTTTTCTTTGTTTTTAAATATTGAGTATATTAATTTAAAGTTATTAATTTAAAAAGACAAAGAATATGTTAACGTTTTTCTGTCTCGTGACATCAGTTGCAGTATCGCAGTAAAATAAATTTTAAAATTTATTTGAAGAATTTCTCTAGAGTTTTCTGAGAATTTGGATGTGGGTCAAAACCTAGTACACCATGTTGTACGTTATGTTAGACAGCAGCTAAATAGCACATTAACAAGACTGGGTAAGATTTGGTTTTCAGTGATAACTTTATATCTCCAAAGACATGTTACAGTAATACAGATATGAAGGAGACCAGATGTTCACCTGACCCTTACAGACCTAGAAGTACTCCTCAGAGAAATGCAACTGTTAATTATTATTCTCTAATAAGGATTAATTTGGACCGAAGTATTTTTCCCGTATATTGCTCTTTTTAAAACGGAGAAGTCTGAAATGGCTGAAATGATTTATCATGCAAAAGGCAATATGGCTTTTATGTAGTTTCATTTACTGTGTTTCTCAGGCATAAAAAAGACTTAGATTTAAAAGATCATCTGGAGATATACATCACAACGTCTTTTGAAATTAATGAGTGCACTAGTTTTCATGCCCATGAAATTCAGGCTAGATACCAGAGTGCCTGGACTTCAGTGGAAAGAGAGAATCAATGGTTACTTTCTTCACTCCGCTTTTGTATGTTCATATCTTGCAAAGTACCTCCACAGGGCAGGACTGGGATTATGTGTCAACAGCCAGAGCAGGGGGATTGCAAATAGGCCATGAATAGGCATATGATTACAGGCAAGCTGTATCTTTGACCTCTCTGCTTCACTCCGCATCTAAATTTCAAGGCTCTGGTCATCAGAGCCGAAGTCTGGGACCCCCAGCCTGTCAGAAACACTATTAAGCAACTTGTCTCCACCATGGTCCAGCCTATGGCCAAGCTCTCTCTTACAGTGTTTCCCTGTGGCTCTGACCAGCTGTGACTCTCCTACCCTCTCCCTGTGCTGAGATAAGCCATGTGTTTTTTTCCATAGCATCAAAGGTCTATTTACAGGACATCTTTTTTAAATACTTCACTTAACAACTGTTGATAGCTACTGAGATTAAAACGTGAAAAACAAAGCTAAGGCAGATGTAAGATTTTCTTGGCAATACAATACCCAAATTCATGGAGAGATATCCCAAAGTTCTCCACACATTAAACAATCCATAATGTTGTTCTAACAATACGCACAGTTCAGAGTACCCACCTTCTAGAGAAACCCTTATTCCAATAAAGCCTTATTATTATTGTCTAAATAAATTCTCTACAACAGAAAAGTTTTTCAGATCTCTTCTGCACATTGTCTTTAAATCATCCAGACCTTCCTTCACCTTCCCAGTCTGATCTTAAACTTAAAATGATTGATGGTGTTGTTCTGATGACAAATGCTACAGTAATGAGCCAGAACATGGAAATTTTTCAAGTTGAAAACCAGAAAAGAATCATTAGATCCATGATAAATCAATGATTTGAACAAAAACACAATCATGAATGAAAAGAAAAACAGAAGACAGTCCGTTAGTCTTAGTGACTGACAGAAGAAGTAGGATATAGGTACAAACTATGTATTATTAAATTATTTTTTATTTTGTTATCTTATAAGCATGTAGTGTGCTTAAACAATGTGTCATTATCTTTCAGTGATATATTGTAGCAAACTATCATGCAGGAGAGGAATTCATCAGTGAACAGCAGATGGGAAATAGCAACTAGTGAATATATTCTTAATGTTTAAGATCAAATGTGATAGCAAACTTATGTCAGCAGCAGACCTGACCAAATATGGATATTTGGTTTTATTTGAAGCAGCTGTTGTCCAGCTTGACCATCATTCTTACTTGTGAGCGTTCACAAAAGCAAGTGTTTGAACAAATATTTGGAGTATGGCTGATCTTCAAACAAATACTCTTCTTCACTCATGATCAACTGTGATGTTTGTTATTACCTATGCAACATCTATACTTCTGTTTAAACTGCTCTGGTTGTCTGACTAGGGGGGCAAAAATGGATTCTGGATGATACAAGTGATCAGAGATGATGGTGAAGATCAAAAAGCACCAATATTCTCAGTTGTGGATGAACCACGTTTTTTGTACAGAGACTGTGTCACCAATCGTGTCTCCTTTAGGGAAAGGGGCACAAGGAATATTTCCTGCAAATGGAAATAGAATTATATTTTTCTATCAGTCATAAAACCTGTGATATAGAGTTAGGTTAATAAAATGAAGGACAGATTGGAAGCTGAAGGATAAATCAATAACTCATGAACATCTATTACACTGCTGACAAGTTCTTACACCAAGAGAGAGTTATATTGGATTTTCAAAGGCAAATGAGCTTCTTGCTCTCTGCAGCCAAGGCTAACATTCCCTCTGGTGGGGCTATTGACTAGGATTTAACACCAAGGTCTCAGTGTCATAAAGGAGACCTCCATCCCTTGAGCTGAGGAACTAAATTCTTCACTTACCAATGACAGCAGGTGCACTACAGGCTGTAGCAGAAATTCAGTGTTGATTCTTGCTAGGGTGATTGAAGCTGATAGGGGTCCCAGCTGTTCTCCACTCCCTCCAGCAATCCTTTCTGCTCCATTACAGCTGGAAGACAAGGTATACATCCTTAGTTTGGTCACCTGAGCTTACAGCCTGGTAGTTTAGTGCAGACTACTTCTTTAGATGTTTTGGCCAAGCTACCAGACTGAAGTAGGACAGCTGAGGCACGAGTGTGTGTGCCCTTCCACCACTGCAGCAAGAGTGACAGTCTGTGACCGAAGGGGACAGCTGCTGTAATAGCCATTTACCATGGCTTACTTCAGTAGAGAACATGTGACAGCCCCTGCTCTCATCTGACTCCTTTCTGATTCCCCAGTGCCTAAGTAATCAAAAACACTTCCACTATAAACCAGAGTATCCAGAAGGTGACAGGACATACTAGTTGAGCAGAAACTCCTTTCAGTACTTAAAAGGAGAGTATAAGAAAGATGGGGGCAGACTTTTTAGTAGGGCCTGCTGCAACAGGACAAGGGGAAATGGTTTTAAACTAAAGGAGGGAAGATTCAGGTTAGACATGAGGAAGAAAATTTTTACTAAGAGGGTGGTAAAACACTGGAACATGTTGGCCAGAGAGCTGATAGATGCCCCATCCCTGGAAACATTCCAGGCCAGGCTAGATGAGATGCTGAGCAACATGATATATTTGAAGATGTCCCTGCTCATTGCAGGGGGACAGACTAGATGACCTTTGAAGGTACCTTCCAACCCAAACTGTTCTATGATTCTAAGTTATTACTGAAAAGAAGAGGTGAGAAATGACAGGGAATGCAGCAAACAATGCTGGTCATTCGTGCCCCAGAAAGAGGATCTCGACTTGGGAAAGGCACAAAAGGCAGATACTTCAGTGATGAGGAGGTGGAGAAAGTCTTCATACAGAAGACGCCAAAACTGCTTGCCTTGCTTGCACTAGAAGAATGAAGGCAGAGAGAACAGGAGGTTGCTGTATATAAATACATGAACATAAACACCAAGGAGGCAGGAGGGCTGTTCAGGTGAAAGAACAACTACGAACTGATCACAAACACACAGAGTCTGAAAATTAAAGGACTGTTGGGAACTGCAGGCACTTCAGACATCAGCAGTGTGCTCTGCCTCTCTACTTGATGCGGCTGATGCCACATTGTCTTTTTTTCCTACAGATTTCAGCATGTGGCCAGACTCTGGAGGGATTTCTGGAGTTCAGAGTCAGCCTGGTTCTCTTTAGGCTCCTGGAAAGACTTAGAATCGTAAAGGGGGTTTGAACAATGGTGTATCAGTGAGGGATACCTGTTCCTTTAAGGCCCTTTTAAAGCCACTTTTACAGCCCTGCTCTTTGGCCAATGTCGTGTGCCAAACTTACAGTAACCCAGCAGTTGCCTCCTAACATTTTTCCAGTACACTGAGAAGTTTAAGACTATGATGGAAAACTAAACAGTGGGGTGGGAAATTTGGCTCTGACATTATTGCTGAATTAGGATCCCGAAATATGTACCAATATAATCACCCCAGACTGGCATCAATGGAAAAAGAACAAAATTCTGCAGGTGTACAGTTGAAATAATTCCCATTATTGTCATGCAAGAACTACATATAAGTGTCATATAATGAATACACTGTGAACTAAATTATGTTTTCTATAGCACTTCAGTGACTTCAGTGGACAAGCCCAGAGCTTGAAAAAGAAGTTATTTACAGTTACCAAAAGGGAAATAAAAATTAATTTTGATCCTTTGGTCTTAGAAACTCCTCACAAACAGCATTTTGGAAAGTCCTGCTTTTCTCATAGCCATTCCTTTATGAAGGATTTGATTTCAGTTTTTAAGCTATCATCTCATGTATATATATAAGTAGGAGTCACTTGAAATCCATGGTCTGCAGCACTCATCTATTACTTTAATAGCCTACTTTTCAAACACAAACCTGAAACTTGAAAAGAGATGGATTTTCTGATAATAGGCTTGATTTTCCCAAATGGTATTATGATAGACAGAATTTTTTTAATGGAGTTAACAATATCATCTTGAGTGCAGACATCAAAATTCACATTTTCACTTATAGAAAGATTTGCTGCAGAACGATAATTTAAGGAGGGAGGAAGTTTGCTGTACTGAACTTGTAAGTAACTGAGATACAGTAAGGCAATGAAATTTTGTTCCACAATTGGCCAAATCAAGCACTGAAGTTGATGTGTTAATAAAGCACAATATTATACATTGTGATGATACATTAATACACTCCACAACCCAAGAAAAATTGTTGGACAGGTTCTATTAGTTCACTGGTGTGTTGAAAGTGGCTATTTGAAAAGATAACAAAATATGTCAGGATTATATAGCTTATTTGACAGTGTATTCCAACAGTATTCTTCAAGGCAATTCTGTTTTGCTAATTGTGAACTGGTCTCAAAGCCAGAAGGTCTAGATTTTGCTGCTGAGTCCACCACTGTCCTTGACAGCAAACCCATGTCATTTCACTTCTCACAAATATCTCTTTGTAAGTGGCTGCCTTTCCCATACCCTCAAAGAACGGCTGCCAGCCTTATTCCATGAACACATTCCTCTAGATCTCTATATATATAATTGGGGACCAGTCAGAGACAATAGAAAGAAACAGATGAAATGCTGCAGAATGATAAAATGATTTAAAGAGAAATGGCAGATCTATAAAATCAGGCTTAACCCATCATTGGATACATTTGATATTGCTGTTATCCAGGTAAAATGCTGCTCAATAAGCCTCCCCCCCGTGCAGTAACTTGTAGGGCTGTGTACTAAGAAAAGCAGTAAAAACTACTTGAAAATCTTATTTAGGCACTGAATCTTTTTGAACTGCCTTTCTGGGCAGCAAGGTAATACTGTACTGTCGAGTTGCATTATTCCTTTGCTTTAAAAGGAAAGTTGGAAGTCAGAAGCAATCCCAAGACTGCAGGTAACTTTTTCAACTGGCACCTGCACTAAATTCTTTCCAAGTCTCTGACCAGATGCGCGAAGGTAAGCAGCATCTCAGGAGAGAACATTTGTAACAGTTCGTTTATTGATTTATAAAAGTATTCTCCAGGAAAAAAAAATAAAAAGTTCATTTTGTGGAATACATTTTGAAATTCTTTTAAGATGCATTTTTCACCTCTTTTATAGAAGCCTGTGTGTTCAGTATTACCATGCAATGTACTACAAGTCTCCACGTGGTAGTTCCATACACTGAGTACCAGTGAAATTAAGACAAGGTTCTGTTGTATCTGTTTGTAAAGGGGATGCATATTTGACACCATTTAAAATATTTCCTACTTGTATTTGCCAGTGTGTTTACCATCATATTTCCTTTTTTGATCACAAAGGAACAATTTCCATCTGAGGGCTGGACCATCAGCCGAGCTAGCCACTCAAAGGTAAATATTGGCAAGTGCTGACATTTGAGGCGCCACTGCTGGAGCAGTTATTTGACCCATACAGGTGAAACCTAACACCTTGGACTTAGTGATATAGCTCAGGAACCTTTCTATTATTTTAATCCTTGTGTGTTAGGGCTGCTTTGGAAGAAGTTTGATCTGTTTTGATCTCACTGGCATACCTGCTATTGCTGCCCCTGAGTATATCCTGCAGTCTATCCCTGCTTTCCAATATCCCTGAGGCATTTCTCCTTTGCTTAGCTTTGCAAAAGGCTTCTCTCTTTCTTCACCCATCAGCCATTTCAGCAGTTCCCACTAGGTCCCCATTCCTCAAGTTATTTCCTTCCTCCTGAGGATCTCCTTCCAAAGTGAAAGGTATTGGAACAACAGTGATACTGTGTGTGTGACTTTGCTTAACATCTCTTCCCTCTGGGTTTTCTCCCCTGAAAACTGAGCCTCTCATACTCTTGTTAATTAATTAAGGTTAATTAATATTTGTACAGTAGTTTGTCCTTAACTAGCACAATGTGAGTGCCAAGTAGTATTAAAGAGTGAGCAACCCTGGCCTGGTGAGGCACAAAGTAAACATCTGTTAGATCTTTTCCAGATATGAAATGTTAAGTCTCTCTTACCTAGTGAACAGAAGTGCCCTCTTAAAACTCCTGTTTCTCCTAGGAGAAAACCTAAATGTCTCAGCTTGCTACTAGCACTGAGGCCCAGGAAATGGCTCCAAATAAAGATGAGTCAGTAAATAAAAGCCCCTTCACCCTTCCCCTCATAGCAAGCTATTAAGGGAAGTGGAACAAGTTCTTCTCAAGCCCAACCCCAAGTCATGTGGTAGCACAGTGGACTTGACATCTGTGGAGCTGGACCTGAAACTCCTGCCTGGACCAAGAAGTGCTGGGTGTGAAACATGAGGGACTGAGCTGGGGCTTTCCCCACAGTACAAGTACTTGCCTCAAGGAGACATATCAAATTATATGTCCCCCACAATCTTTCCACTACCTCCCCCACAGAGAAACCATGTGTTCTTCATGTTACAGTCAGCTCACAAAAGCTTCATTTACATGCTACATGCCAGTTTGTGCAGCTATCTGACTTCAACTGCCTTCTCAGCAGCCAGCTAATCCTCCAGGCACCTGACATCTGAAAATGCAACATTGCCAGCCACCGGTTTCCCCAAGTCTGTAGCTGACACCAGAATTACTTCAGCCTCATCTAACAACTGCTTGGTTATGGCAAAGAGGTGAGCTCCACCCTTTGTGATTGCTTTCAGCATCCAAATCCATAGGTGACTGGAGACTGTGAATCATTATTAGGGATCGCTACGGCACTGTATCCTGCTATAAGGGAATTACACTTCTAAAATGAGCATGAGTTCAGGCTTGCCTCTTCCTTCCAGATTTTCTACTTATTGGCTTTGGCCCTTTGCTCCAAGCAGGCTGGCCTCTCTCCATTCTGTAATGAGAAGCCTTGTTATGCCCACAGATTTCATAGAAACCCTGGACACCTGGCGTGGTGGAGAAGCCGAATGACACTGTGCTGCAGTAAAACGCTGCTTCTGTCCTAGCATTAACACATTGACAGACTGTTTGAAAAACCCACCCCTGGAGCCACACGATGCCTGGGAGATGAGCAGGGTTAGATGACCTTGTGCTGTGTATGGTACCTCAGCTCACAGCCATGCAGCTTTGTTCAGCCTGTAGTACCTTGCAGGCAGCAGTAGGAAACTGCAGGCACATGCTAGTACCTGGCTAGGTACCACAGCCACCAAGCATTAAAGAGTTTTTACCCAGGAAGGCAGTACTGACGGTGGCAGTTGTGTTTGCTCAAATACTTGGAGAAATCTGGCATTAGTTTTGGACAGGAGCCCAGAAATAATCTTTTTAATGAGTTATAACTTGTGATGCTTCTGATTTGTGGTTGAAAGAATATCCCTTACAGGGAGTAATTGTCACCAACTTTTTTTTTTTTTTTCCAGGAGAAGTGTTTGTTATAACACACTAGAGTCTGTCAAAAACCCATGGACCTTCCAATCTCTGCAACTTTGCAGCTTCATTGTCAAGAGATTTGCTAAAATTCCTACTTGAGAGTGAAGACATACCAGCCTGTGGTTCTCCCCAGAATTATACTCAATCATGTCTACCCTTCTTTCAGTTTTAAATTTGGCTGTTGGCCTGGACTACTTCTCCTTCCTTCTCCCTCTCACACTTTCTAAACCCCTAGTCCAAACAGATTTAAGAAAACCTTATGCTTTGAAGGAAAAGCAACTGGCTCCAAGTCAACTCTGAGGTCACTGTGCGGCTGGCTAGATACAGAGCTGTCTGTCAGACATGGTGTAAGGGCTTTGCATGATCCTTTTTACTTCACCAACTCTATCAGGTTGCCTTGGGACTTGCCAAAGCTTGTGTTTTGTACATGTCTGTGGCACTGATACACACATTTGGAGGCTGTCAGCCTAGAGGTTTGACAGGAGCGCAGGGTCACAGCCTGGTCCTGGCTGTGATTTGTGGCAGTGATAGTTCCAAGGGACCTGGCCCCACGGGCAGGGTGAGCCATCCTGTCCTTGCGCTGGACCTGCTTCTCTGTCTTTGAGTACATGGGAAGCCTCTCAAGCCATCAGAAGTGCAGCCATGCTTGTGTTGGCCTGTGTGTTTACTTAGTAGAGGAAATAACATTATCACATTGACTCCTCTAATTTTCATGCTTCTTGGACATAAATACCTGCTGAAGATGGTACTGTGTTGCTGTTCCTCCTTTGCTATTCTTTCACAGTCAGATCTGAAAAAAATCCTTTTTGCGCACATTTTTTGCCAATTATTACACAGAGTCAATCATCTCTAACATACATCTGTCTTTTCCTCTATTCCTCCACCTTCATCTGAACTCCTAGGGGAGCTGTATGTAATCAATGGACAGCCAATAGAGCAGTAAACAGCAAAGCAGCTGTACACCAGAGAAAACAAGAGAATAGATTTCCTTTTACCTTTACCTTTAAACAAGAATTTGCCTGGAATGAATGAATGTTCATTTAGATGAACTGCCAAGAAAACGTAAAACATCTGCAATGCATCCAGTCTTTCCCTGCTTTACAAAGGGGGAATGTTCCTTTTTGGTTCTAGATTGTAATGCTCTTAGTCCTTGATCAGGTTTATTCCAAGTCATTTGTTAGTTTCTCTTGTTTGCATACAAATAGTGAAAAGCACTTGACTCAGATGACACAGACAGTTCTCTTCAAAATAAACTTTGATGTCTATCCTTTCCTCCACAGCAACTTTGCCTAGGATTTACCATTTTTCCCTGAATCAGACATTTGCACTGTATATTTTTGAGCTCTGATTAGTAGTTCTGATGACCCACATACTAGTGCAGTATCAGAACACTTACTAATCCAGAGAATTTTCTAATGACAATTTTTTTTTTTCACTTACTATGAAAACTAAGAACTAATGCTTTGCCTACGTGACGGTGCTCTAGATAAAAGATTTTGGCCACTGAATAATAACATTTCTTGTGTATACATAAGTTCATACTAGACTTTGCATGCAGAAACCTGGACCTGATGGAGCTCTTCATATGCAAAACTGTCAATAGTCTTTTATGGGCTAGAATAAATCCACATGTACACAAAGACTAAGATAGCTCCCATTTGGGGAAAAAAAAAAAAAAAAAAAAGCTGTAGGAATCTTGCTTTTAAGAGTAATTTTATTCACATTTGTTAAAAGTCACTGAGACTAGAAGAGGGCATGTTCATCTGGGAATCATCTTGCTGGAAATCTCTACTATAAAGTTGAGAAACAGTGTGATTTACATTAAATTTCATTCCTTATTGAACAGCAAGTTGTATTCTCTGGACTTTGCTGCAGGAGGCTGATGGACACCTAATGCAGCAGTGACCTCAATTCATCTATTTTCCACCTCCATTTCCTTTTTGATGATGCATGACCTGTGTTAAACTGTGCTAGCCATTCAGTGCCTTATTTGGGGCTCTTTCCTATATGTTACCATGTAACGTAATCCATAGCTAGGTGTGCATAAGTAATTTCATTGCAATCACCAATGATAATACAAAAATTCTGTGCCAGATACAAAGAGGGTTTTTTCCGTATCAGCTGAGACATTTCTGGTAATGAATGGTGGTACTGATATCCTGACCTCCCATTTCTGGGCTTATAGTTTATGACACATTGACCTTCTAAGGGAATTGTTAAACGCTGTCAGGCAGCTGCTTCTGCTCTCATGGAAGAAATGGCCACTCCTTCCTTTCTTGTTGTCAGGGGAGTAGAAATTTCTTTTCTTCTGTTTGGATTTATGTTCCCTCTCCTCACACTAATCTCTCTGAAAGTGCCTGACTTCAACATCCATGTAATGATGTCAACAGGGAATCCACAAAGTCAGAAAAAAGCCTCCATTCTCCATAGGGGAAGCAGTATTCATTTGAGGACATATTTTAGGTCTCTGTTCTATGGAAAACCAGATTTGACTGATAACATCTTTTTATTGGTCATGGAAACCAAAGTGCATGCTGAAGGAGGGAGCAGAGAAAAGTGAAACAAATGTTGATTTCAGCAATAAGACACTCAGCTGGGTGAACTGAGCAGGCAGCAGGAACACACATCCATGAATCAAGCAGCGTCATCCATCCTTTAATGTCAACCCAAACTACAGAACTGTCTTTTCCACCCAGCTGAGGTCAAGTGAAGAAAACAGCTGGGTTTCCTCCCTCTCGTGGTCCTGGGCTTCAGGCCCCTCTTGGTGGGTGGTGGCTTTGTTGTCCTCACCTCTCCTGCCATGGGATGGCCTAAAAAGCTGCTGTGATTGAGCAGTGACTCCTTGGTACCAGCCTGACAGGCAGTCGCAGCTAGCATGGGGTGACACATTAATGATGATTTCATGGGTCCAGAGTCACCCTTCATGCCCTCCCCATTGCTCCCTGTAACTATGGCTGGAGCAGTGCATGGGAAACATCAGGGTAGACCCACCTTCCACACTCTCACCTGAAATCCCCTGATCACTTTTGACAATGAGTGAACATTATTTATAAACATACAAAGTGGGAGTTTAGCAGTCACAAGGGAAACAGCGTGAGAGAGCCAACATTCTCCCTGAATTACATTAGTTTTTAGGATTTTTTCAGACTTTGATTCAGCCACCAAGTTTCTATCTTGGTTGAAAGTTAAGCCTATGTAATGAAGACTGGATTAATTAGGCCTTCAGGACACTCATAATCAGCACCATTGAATCCCTAATCCACTGACAGGAAATCAACTGAAATTGACCCAAAATATGAACATTTTACTACACAAATGTAGACAGTACACCATAGAGCATACTTAATAACGTCTATTCTCTGAAATTAAAGGCTGTAAAAATATCTGTTGAAATAAACAAGTGCTATGCAATATGTATAATCACATCTTCTACTTTCAGGTCCTGGATAATTATTTACAGCTCAACACATAGCATAGAAGGGCACAGAAAGGAAAACCAGATGCCTCCAAGAACAAATTTTTTGAATACATTATACGATTTATTTTTCTGATATACTCCCACTGATCTCACAAGACAGAAAAAATGTTAATATATTCTTTGCCTTTTTAAATTAAGAACTTGATAGTAATTTGCTTTAAATTTAAAAATGAAGTCACATCTAGGTTCAAACTTTCAGTTAAAAATGCTCAAGCTGTCGATTTAGCAAAGGCTGACAAATTTTGCCAGATCAACACTTTTTGAATCTACCTCACCCTCCAAACAAAAGGGAGGATGTGCCTCTCAGGTCAGACAGCTTGTGACCAAGGAGAAACTTTTAAGGCAGGGGAAATAACTTCCTTATATTAGGATTTCCTCAGGTTGATAGGGAGATTATTTTTTAGTATTTCAACACTGGGAATTGTTGACACATAACTTTTCTAAGGGATTTTTCTACACAAAAATCAAGGACAGGTAATGACCATTGTCAAGGCCTTAAAACAAAATGGGATTATGACATGTATGCAATAGGCAAACATCTCCTTTAAAATTGCTTTTGAAGAAAAAACAAACTTCTATACCTTTTCTTCTTGCAGCATTTGAGCTCTGATTATGGACAGAGTTGCATTTTTATCAGTGAGAGAAAGGGTTATGAATGGTTACTTGGAATTTTCCAGAAATAAAGTTTTATCATATTGATTAGACACTCCACAGCAACTGGTACAATAATTTTTGTTATCATCTTACGTACGGAACTTCCAGAACAAAATCCCACAGAAGGTTATGATCAAAATCGGCAGTTAAATCTATGACAGCTTTTTTGTCATTTCATAATTACTTTGTTTCTCAGCTGGAAGGATGAGTTCTTTCTGTTTTGTTTTTTGTTTGAAGAAAGCATCCAGGAGAGAAACAAGGCATTTTGTCCAATGTCTCTTACCCCTACAGAACTTACCTTGCTCTTTCTGCTCTACAAATGAGCAAAATCAAGTAGCTCTTCCTCAGCAGCATATCAGAAAACTCCTGGCAGATAGTGAAGATCTTTGTACCCTTTATGGTAGTAATGACAGACCATGGTCAGCCCTTGAGGCCGTTAGAAAAATGATAATTTCTCCTTGTTCTTTCCATGACTTTTGGCCTCTGCTTTGTTCTTCATTCTATTTTGCATTTTTGCCCATTACCACAAGAAACCCCACTGACTGAAAAATTGTGTCAACAGGGTGTAGACTATTGCAATGTCTGTTAACAAGCCAGAATGTATACATAATACATGTGTTTATGCTCACAGGTGGTGTAGATTGTAAAAAAATTTAATGTTCAACTGTCCTATTGGATAATCCAATGCGAGAGCTATTTTTACATAAAGCAATTGAAAGCCAAATTCTGTCTTTCATTGTTATTGGTAAAAAACCACTACCTTTGCAATGTAATTGAAGTCTGCAGCATAGCTTCTGTTTTATATGTTGAAACAGAGCACAACTTCCTGCAATTGTTAAAGCTCTATCTATAAATATTTCTCCAGCAATTTCTTTAAACTATGTCTAAGTATTTAGACCATACGTTTACCCCATCAGAGATAGTTGCAGTCTCCAGCAGAGACGGGACTTCCATTTGGGTCTCCCTGAGGTCCTAATTTCTTCCTGCCTCTCTAGTGTCCTCCCACATGTTTCTCCATTGGGTGATCTCAAGGAAAATCTCTGACTTTTTTTTTTTTTCCTCTCTTCTATGACCACATTTTTTGTTATATATAATCACAGCAGATTATTGAGTGGTATAGAGTGAAGACTGAAAGTTCCTCACCTTGGAAGACTTTTTTTCTTCGGAGAAGAAATCATTTTTCTTCATCACAGCTTTCAAGGATATAGAATATGTCCTTTGAACCATTTCTGAGAAACTGCCTTAGGCACCAACAGCAAAGAGACAGGTAAGCAGCAAAAATCACAGTATCGCTTCCAAACCTTTGGTAAGAAATGATTCATGCCCATCTAAAGCTCACTTGTTATCATCTGTGTCTCTGATGGAGCTTTTCTACTTTGTTATGTGTGAT
This sequence comes from Nesoenas mayeri, assembly GCF_963082525.1. Classification (NCBI taxonomy): domain Eukaryota; kingdom Metazoa; phylum Chordata; class Aves; order Columbiformes; family Columbidae; genus Nesoenas; species Nesoenas mayeri. Next base: position 35,996,661 of record NC_137544.1, read on the forward strand.
ACAAAGCCTTGAATCAATACAAAGACGCAACTGCTGAGCTACTTTAAAACTGCTTTTTCTGTTCATGTCTCTTGACACAATACTGCCACACAGCAATGAGAAGAGCACAACATCTATCCTACGAGACACAAATTACACCTTTGCTGTCACAGCAGCTCCTGAATGGCACGTATTACACATGTACTTCCTTAGGTTCAGCCCTGAGTTTGCACACAAGCCCAAAGTCACCACTTGCTCACACGGTCTCCACTCCAGCTGTGTGTTTCAGCCTACTCTTATAGGCTGTATGGACCCAACCAGCTTCAGATGGCACTGCCTCAGCCCTGGGCAAGCCTCACAAGCTTCTCCATGCCTTGATGCTCCAGACCACCAAACTAACTCTGTCATCTGCCTGCCAATTTCCATCAGCATCAGGCTGCAAAGCTGCTCTTCCATTTCTAGCACTGCATCAGATATTTTGAAGATATTCTGCCTAGAACCCCAAGGTGAGTGATTACCGAACAGCTGTCATGATTTTGCAAATGGGAAAAAATAAAATCCAGGTGTCAGACAGCTGAGCTGAAATCTGGCTGAGAATCATCTTTGACAAGGTAGCAGAACAGTGAAAAAATAATTTAAAAAAAAAAAACAACATAAAGCAGCTCAGGAACAAATATCCACCTTGATGACAGCAAGTAATTTTTGTGAGTGTTCTTTTGAGGTCTTTGGTGTCCAAGACACTGAGGAATCACTGATGGCTCACAGTTCACTGCCTTCTCCCAGTCTCTATGGAGAAATCCCCGCACCAAGTGCTGCTGCCTCACAGTCTAGGGATTCTGAAGAAGGACTTTCTGGACTGATATGCAATCAGTGAAGGTCCAGGGCTCTTTAAACACATTTTTCCAGACTCTGTGAAGGACACACCCCAGATTGGCCCTGTCATGACCAGGAGCTAAGCCCTACTGAAGAAGCAGCTATGTTGCTGCTGAATCAACAATCATAGAATCATTAAGGTTGGAAGAGACCCTCAAGATCATCGGGTCCAACCATAACCGAACTCTAGCACTAAAACATGTCCCTAAGAACCTCGTCTAAATGCCTTTTAAACACCTCCAGGGATGGTGACTCCACCACTTCCCCAGGCAGCCTGTTGCAATACCTGACAACCTTTTCCGTGAATAATTTTTTTCCTAATATCCAATTTAAACCTACCTTGGCACAACTTGAGGCCATTTCCTCTTGTCCTATCACTTGGTACTTGGGAGAAGAGACCAATACCCTTTATGCTACAACCTCCTTTCAGGTAGTTGTAGACAGCAATAAGGTCTCCCCTCAGCCTCCTCTTCTCCCAGCTAAACAGCCCCAGTTCCCTCAGCCGCTCCTCATTATAGTTGGCTACAGCCAAACTCAGTAGGTGTGTTGTGATTGTTCCTATCTCTCCTGTGCGTAATAGCATCACATGTCTCCAAGAAAGTCTGGGACCCAGCTCTGATGGGTACAATTTCTTAAGAAGCTGTGGAGATCCAAGGAGCCAAAGTCTTGGTGAGACTATTGTGGCTCAGTGCATGCCCTGCAGAAGCTGGCACTTTCCTGTGCCTCCCTCCTCCCTCCATGCACTCTGTGCAAGTCCACTTGGGCACCATCCTTCTCTCCAAGCATGAACACTAAGAGACATTCCTAGGCCTGCCAGCTTTCTAGCTCCAAACCAGGTCAGCTTGTAGTGTAGGCCACCACTCCCGGTTCCCCTCATCTATGCAGGGTTGTCTAACAAAGCAGGACCTGCAACAAGCTCTTGCAAAGCCAGTGCCTAGCTGTCACTTGGGGTTTGAGGAGAGTTGTGTATCATTGTGCTTCTACTTGCTCTCCAGAATAGCAAAGGCTGGTCACATCCACACGTGCCAGGGACCAGGCCCTAGGACAGTCACAGGCAGCTTCACTCCAACAATCCTTTCTGCTAGTCTCCCTCGGGGCTCTGCAAACACCCCAGCCCCTGCTGCCTGCTCACAGCCCACCAGAATCAGAGCAGCAAGAGCTTAGGTGCTCTCTGAGTTGAATCTCAGCCAAGAGGAACTCCAAGAGGTCCAGAACAAGCTGGTTGTTGGCTGAGCGATAAAAAGTACTACATTAAAGATCTGGCCTCTCTCCTGGATCTCTTCATGGCATAGCATCACATGAGATGGGTCTTTTGCAAACATATCCAGAGCTGAATTCATGATCTCACATATCTGCTCTAGTTTCCAGGGAGGGACCTGAATAAGCAGGAGTTTCACAATTCTCTCATCACTCACTACAGACTAGAAATAGATACAGCAGGGACATACCATTAACAGATTGTCTCGTGCAGCAGATTCTGATCAGCACCTCTCCCTGCCTCAATTCTTTACTTGTTGATACTTTTGCCTACTCATTTCTCCACCAGCTTCACTAACAGCCAGAACAAGGACTGAACAGCTAGTCTTCACTATAGAAGACTCGTCTCCTGTGAGCCTGCAGGATTCCCACAAGGAGGTGAGAGCACTAGTACTCCCCTGCAGGGAGTTTCTTCCGTAACATCAACCCCCAGAAGAGGCTTCCTCCACTTAGGCCCTCAGCTTCATTAATTAGTTGGGCAGTGCAGTTTAGTGGAAATGCATCCTGCCCCCTCTGTGTGCCCTGGAGCCGTACTCTGAGAAATGCTGTGCTGAGCACGGCGAGAGTGCCTGGCCTTTAGAGTTGCCAAGATGACAGCAGCACTATGCCATGCTGTTCACCAGCTCACCTGTGGGTAGCTTTATTCCTAGGTAGGATGTAAAGATAATACAGTACATTCATATAAGGACACAGGAGAGCACAGCCGTGAAGGAAGGCTACAAAAATATAAAACGAGGAAACACATTGCCAAAATTAAAGACATAAAAATGTGTAACAACATTCCTTAGTTGTTTCAGTATCTTAGCTGTGATGGGAGGCTCACTAACTGGTTTTTATGTGTCACCCCAGGCAAACACCTCTCAAAGAGTCTTCTAGAACAACAACCATTTATTCTTGTGTTAAGACAGATAGCAGATACAGAGCAGGTGTACTGGGCAAGTTGCCTCTTTCCTTGCGTGTGGTGGAGCAACCCCTCCAGCCTTTGTCTTCTTGCAGGTGTGCCAATCATCTTTTGTGATGGTGCTCTGCAGTGTTACGTGATACTAAGGATGGGGATTAACCACATATTTCTTAAATTATTTTGATATATATGTTGTTGTGTCTTCCAATTAATATATTTCTGATTTTCTTGATACAAGTTCTTAAAATCAAGTTCACCACAAAATTTATTAACTAAATTTATTAACTAAATGTTAATATAACAAAAATTATCCTACTCTTAACACTGAGTAGCTTAAACACAATACTTATGACTGACAAAACTGAGATATAGAGTGTTTGCATTAGTTGACGGCCAATGTCTCCCATTAGCTCTAAATAAAACTTCATAGGCTACAACACCTAGATTGTCTATGGCTGAAGAAACCATATTGCCTTGATGCTCTCCACTATGCTTCTCTGTCCCATATAGGCACAGGATGCATCTGATGGGAACTCTTATTTCAGTTAAAGTGGTTTCAGGGGTTTAATTTTATATTCTAAATTGAGGTCTCTCATTGGAGAGAAAGTGAGATGCTATGCAGCAAAAGCCAGAGTGCTACAGAACGTGTGGTTGTGTGGTTGTGCTGAAGGCCTCAGTGAACAAAGACAGCACTGAAGGTGGCCCTTTGCCCGCCAGCATTACAACCACTGCTGGTGGTCACAGTGCCATCCCAGCAGGACATGCTCATTTCTGTCCTCTGTGTACAGAGAAGAACAGAGAGAGAACATGACCATCACTGACCATGATTTGATCAAAGAGGTGTGACAGCCCTCCAGGGTCAAATCTTAGGTCTGTCCCAAGCTCCTGTTCCAATCAGAAAGTGTTGAGCCCAGCCAGCAACAGTAGCAGAAGGCAGCTTGGCTGTGCTGGCTGTTCAGCATGGTCAAGAGCACTATGTTTGTGTGTTTCACCCGTGGGTACACAAGGCAGCATGCTGTCGTGCTTGGCCACAACTGCGTAGAGACTGCTGTGGATCCTGCATATCTAGTGCATCTCTGTTTGCTTTGCTTGAACTCAGGGCTCTGAGGAGGGAAAGGAAGGAGCTTTCCCAGCATAATTCACATGCATCAAGTGAACAGTGAAAGCTAGAAAGCTCTGCTGAGGGAGGCTGCAAACATACCTGGAACAGCTTGCAGGCCTCTCACCAAGCCCAGCAGAGCCCAGCATGGATGCATGACCTGGTGTACTGTCCAGCAGCATGGCTACTACTTAATATCTAGCTAAATAAACTGTGTACTTATGACTCATTGACTTCAGCAGGTCTTAAATCTGTTTTTCAAGGTAGTGCCATGTCCACACGCGTCTCTGAGTGGAGAGTCAGTGCAGCTGTGGAAGAGTGAACACCCATATGTGCCATAGGTGGGTGAAATGTGCATGAAACTGTAATAATTTTCCTCTAAGACAGAACCCAAGTTGGGAATATCCAACAAGGTCTTCATATAAATTTATTTCTTCTGTGATCCACTCCTTTGTAACAGTGGAATTTAATTTATAAATCAGAAAATGAGGTGAGAACCCCAAACAAGGAGCAGGAAGCTGGCTCATATCTAAGGTTAACATATCTCAACATTTGGTAGTTTTCTTCTCGCAAATTACCCCTCAAGCCCTGTGTCAGACATATATGTACTGGGTTAGTGCAGGAGTCAGTAGACAGCAGTGAACTCCATAAGACCAGCATGTTTGACTGCCTGTTCAGTGCTCCTGAGCACAAAGTCCTCAGCCAGGACTGCTTTTCCTTCCCTGTTAGGTCTCTTCCTAGAGTCTATACAACTAGGTGGTTTGAGCAGCCTCCATCCCAAGAACAGCAGGATGAGACTGTCTGTGCAATGAGTGTCACAACACATAGACAGGACTCACAGCACAAACCACTGCACAGACACCCAAGAGGCTTTACAAGTGGGGTTGCATGCAGTGGGCAGGAGCAGAGAGGTGACACAGGATGGTCAACAGCACAGGTCCTTGTACTGTCCTGCAGACACTACCTCATCACTAACAATGATGCATCACCCTGAGGTGCAGCAATTATTTGTCTGTGATGTGCCAACAGTGACTGCTCCATCACAGAAGAGCAGGAAGAGCCATGGAGACTGAGACTGGTGCTTTCTCCTGCTGCAAATCAGCAGTGGGTACTAACCGCTCAGGTCCTCACCTGGAGGGTCTGAGAGAGCCCTTACTTCTCCTGTTAATATGGCCAGAGAAGCCCAGAGGAGCAAAGGAGCTGTTTGGCAGAGCATAGGTGCACCAAGGTCTCATTTTCCCTAACCACTCCATTACCAGCTTGGGGATCAGAGCATTTTGGTCTCCCCAGCAGCTGAGCAGGCAAGGTTTTCATACAGCTTTCCCTTACCGCTATGTTATATGCTCTGCTGCAGCAAGTCATCAAATGAGTCCCCAGGTAGCTACTGTGCCTTATTCCCAGGGAGTTCATTCCTGCCATCATTCACTTTGATGGCCTCAACACACAAAGACACAAACAACTAGAAAGCTTTGTGTCAGATCTGGGTGCTTTCCACACATTTTAGGAAAACTCAGATTTGTTTAGAAAGTTCCCTGTTGCTGCAGACTAATAGGAGGGCCTGAGTGACAGCCCAGGGGAGCAGTGCCTTTCCTTGCCACAAACCATGTTTCACACTACCCACATACACATGAATTAAAGGTTTTTTTCTCACTGGTGAAGGCTGACCACCTGCTTGCTTTGTTTGCGTGGCTGCTGCAAGTAGCAGAGAACAGTGTTGACTTATCCTGACACATGAGTCTGTAGGCAGAATGATGCAGACTTACACTTTCCAAAGGTGGTTCAGTGGCCCAAAGCGTAGGGAGGACCAGAGGCAACAGCAGCAGTGCAGGCTACTTTTATTTCTGTTTCAAAATGCTTACACCAAGCAGCAAAACAGAAAGGGGTCCAAATGACTGGTACTTAGATGGGAATGTAATGAGATTTTGAAACCCATAATAGAAGTGTTTTCCAGTGGAATATGTCAATGACACCTTGCTCATCGTGAGGGTGGCTTACATGCGTGGCGCAGGAAAGAAAGAGTATCAGAGTGTGACTGTGACACTTGTAATGAGATCACCAAGGGGTGGCAGAGAGGAGGAACGGGCTTGTCAGCAGAAACTGGAACAACTACATGCTCCTGAGAGTGGAGCATGAACTAGGAACCTGGTTGCAAGAAGACAGGTATCAAGAACAGAGTGATGCTTTTAACACTTCACTTTTTTGCTCTAGAAGCCACAAAAAAGTAAAGTTTAATTACACAGCAGCTGTGAAGGCTTAAAAAGTATCTGTGAATCCAAGAAGAAAAAACATTAAATAACTCCTCTGTAGATTTGCTTCTACCAGTTCCCATATGGTGGGAGGACTATTGGAAGAGATCTTCCAGCTCTCTCCTGCAATTATTCCATGATGTAGAATATGAATATTGAGTAGAGGAGGTTAGAGGAAGGATTTTCTTCTAGTTCCTATGTTTAAATGTATTTTTCTTGACAGTTTTTCTTTTATCTTAAAAAAAAAGGGGGGGGGGGGGGGGCTACAGAATTATGCCAGGTGGCTAATTAAAAATTATTCTGGAGAAAATAAAGATCTTTAATAGCATATAGAACTGTTAAGAGAATAACTTTTATATTAAAAAAACAAACAAACAAACAACAACAACAAAAACCCACAAAACAAAACAAACCCACAATTTTGAACACTTTTTTAAACAAGGAAGCCATAAACAGGGTTTGTGTACAAAATTAATTAACTCATGTGGAGATTATAAACTCCACAGGGACTCACAGCTGCTGCTGAAAGGATGAAAATTGGACCTAAGACGCAGCACATTCCATGCTCTCCTGTCCTTTTCTGTTATCGACTTATGTGTTTTATTACATTAAGGTTGTTTTGAAATCCATAACCAAAGAAGAAACAAAACAAAACCAATATTCTTAATAAAAATCTTCAGTCTACAGTAGTAACAAAGCTTACATAAGACTTGAATAACATAACTCTTAAATGGGAGAATTGAAAATGTTGGGCAGAAGAAATCAGTAATGAATGTGAATTTAAAGGTTTTCATGAAAGTCTCTGCAAATCAAACAATGAGAACCATGCAGCTCATACTCTTAAAGTTTAGAAATAGTCCCAGCACCAGTCCTAAGTCTGCTGGCAAGCGGTGGCCACAGTCACTCTTCAGCCACCAGCCAAGAACTCCAGGAAAAAAAAAAAAAAAAAAGAAAAAAAAGAAAAAAAAAATCACTAAGATCCTCTGTTGTTTGAATTTGGAGACCAAGTCCAGGAAATATCTTCAAAGTAGCATTCAGAAACCACAATGCAAACTGTTTTCTACCTTTACCCAGCACAAGGCAGGTTCCTCCAGCATCCTGTGGGCTTCCAGCACAGTCCAGATACTGCCTTACACCCTCTGTTCCCTATTAGCAGGGATTTCCCTGACCCAGCAAGAGCTCCTGTGCTGTACAACTGGAAGCAAATTTTCTCATCCTGACAACAGGGAGGAGAATCAGGTGGAAAATTCAGGTACATAGAACAACCCATGCAATTAACATTTTCTGATCACCTTTACATAAAAAGGGGCTTGTGTGCAGAAATTCAAGATGGGTTAAATTAATTTCACTTCTGAAGTTATGTGTACTGTTGCTCTGGGGCTTCAGTCCTGTTTTCTGGTTTGTTTTAGTTATGTTCAAGTTAAAACAATAGCTTCCTTGAATGAAAGTACTTTGTCAGAGAAGGGAACAATGTGGAATAACAGTTGGAAACACAGTAAAGAGCCATGCCACTGCGTCTTGGCTCGTGCATTGGATCAAGTGAGGTAAATTCACTGTAGTGTTTTGTATTGCTCTTTTGAGTTGAATCCATTTCCAAACAACAGCTGGTGCGCAGCAAGTTTTCAGTATTGAATCACTTTTTCTTCTTCTAGTCATTAATAATTCTCCTAAAAAGGAAACAGGCCCCTTAATGCCCCTGGTTGCTCCTTGCAGACTTTGCAGTCAGCACGGCACTGACGTCTCCCACCCGCTGCTGCCTTCCAGCGCTGCCTGTGCTGGAAGCCAGGGTCTTCATGTCTGCTTACGCTGCTTCTGCTCTGCCAACGCTTTTTAAAAAAATAAATAAAAATTATAAAATGGTAAAAGCAACATCATTTTAAATACCTGATCAAACCAGCTGGCATCTGCTTGGCTTTCTTGTGGGAAGGGGAACAAGCTCAGGGGTGTTTTTCATGGCTACCTTTCTGCAGCACTCCAAGTGTCCTCTGGGGCATTGTGCAGTTCAGGAGGTTTTCACCAGCTTCAGGAGTTTCAGTGAAGCAGTGGTGGCCAGAGTCCAGTGTTGAGCCCTGGTAGGTCAAATCGTTAATAAAACTTGAGCAAAAGCATCTCATGGAAAATGAAACCCACAGCACAACTGAATAATCCCATCACCATGAGACGCTGAAGGAAGAGCACTCTTCTCCAACACCCGCTGGCAGAGCTGTCATTGCCACCAGAGACCAGCAGCAGGGGAGAACAGGCAACACTTGTTGCCTGGTGCTGGTAGTCATTCATGTGGCTACTGTGGAGAAGAAAGAAGTTGTCATTATTCTTGCTTGTGTTAGCAAGAATGAAGATTTTCAGTAATAACTCTGAAAAACAGACACTGGCAGGGAGTGACTGGTGTGCCTGAACATGCCCATCTAATGATATTTCATGTGCCTCAGGTTATCTGAGCCCTCCTCACTGGACTGTCAGATATGATGTTGGACCTTCTGGATAAGCCACTGGAAATCAGACAGAAAATCAAGGACAGCTCAAATGGTGCTAGACACACATGTTCAGGCACCTGAATTATTCTCAGAGGATCTGAATATGTGTACTTCATTTTCTGTATTGTTTGAGCAATGTGCTCCGCAGCAAAAATAGACACAGAGGACATGTAAAGAAAAAGTTTAAAACTATTTAACACCGAAGAATAATTTTCACCTGAGCACTATGTGGGTTTTGGACTAGGAAAAAAGTTACCTACTTTACTGTCATTGTTAATACTCCCTGTTATTACTGTTAGCCTTTCCAGCTCTACAGGCTCTTTCTCTCACTCTTGAGGCACTCTTGGGTTAGTTAATCCTGTCCTCTTGCAGAACAGATAGCTATAATCTTGCTAGGCACATGGGTTGCCAGCAACAATAAACTCAATGGCCATTATCCCATGGACATTCTGGGGCAGACTCACAGAAGTAAATCCTGTTTCTCTATTTCTTGTGCAGGCTTGGAGCAGACACCTTCCATTGCACTAGCAAGTTCTTGGAAAGAAGAGTCAGTAGTGATGATTTCTCTTGTTCTTTTTTAAAGACAGATGCGTAAAGTCTCAGTGTGGAAAAACTCCCATGTTGATTTTCTCAGGGCTGACACATCTTTTCTTTCCCCCAAGCTGAGTGGCAACCTCATCAGGTCTTCCTTGCTCAAAACATTTCCCACTTTTCATCTCCCAGTTCCAGAGCAAGGTTTTACTACATTAAGACATGCTCAGAGTTTAGCATGGTCCAGCCACAGGGAAGTGGTTACAACCAACATCTTGGGTCTCTTGGTGCTATGGAAAGGTGTAACATACTGAGTTTCCCTTTGGTTTCCATCTCATCTGTGTGGCAGTAGGTTTTTTGGAAGCTTCATCCAGATCTTAGTTGTTTTTTAAAAAAGAAACCTTATTTGTATTCAGATGCAATATACACAGGCTCCCTCCTGAATGGCACTTTTTTATGCATATAGAGGAGAAATTAGGAAGGGCACCTGTGTGCACAAAGCTCAGCACTTCCAGTGTGGCAGCTGAAGTCACTGAAAGCAGAATGGGAAAAACATTAAAAGTTGCTCAGAGACCCAGCATATAGGCACTGGGAGGTCAGGAAAATCCTCCCTTTCACTTTTATAGCAGTATCCATTGTGGTTCAACGTATTGCAGGTCCTGAGTTTAGAAGGAAAAAGTACCTTCCAGCTTCCATTCAGCTCAGTGATGAACAGCAGGACATGGAGGTCTCTTAGTGAGAGGCACATTGGTGCAGTTGAAGCTGCTGGTTCTTGTGAGGTGTCTGACAGAGGAAAGGATTTTAAATGGCTACTGCCACCACCACCCCACATTGCTGCTTTCCCTGATGGGGGAAGCACCAGCAGAAGCTGGACTGGTGGGGCAATAATTTCTGAATGACTGACATTTATTGTGTGGCATGTAAAAATGAATTTATGTTAAAGTGCTGAGCTGTAAATGGAGGCACCCTGAAAAAAAGACGTGTGACTTGTTCACCTGCCTTTGCTGCTCAGGAGTTTGAAAAAATTGGAGCTTGGGGCTCCTCCAGCCATCCCTGCTTCAATCCACTACAGCAGGGGACCTGGCACCCTCACTGGTGATTTTTCAGAGGCTCTGAATTGTATGTGGAAAGCTCCCCATTCCCCAAAAAATTCCATATGAAAGGGACTCTGATGTGTCCCTTATCACGCCTCTCCTGCCCTTCCAGTAGATTGCTCCTAGTTCATTCCTCGTTGCTCGAAGAGACTGAGAAACCCAAGCCAAACACTTTACTTCCATTTCATTAGAGCCCTTTCTTCTCCTCTGCCCTTGGATGACTTTCTGGACCCTGACACTTTTCTTGTGCAATATGGATTCCACATATTTTTGCACAGTACGTAAGAATCTGTTTTGTACACTATATTCTTGTCATGAAGAGGGAATGCTCCATCCAGATTGCCCTTCTCCAAACTTCTTCAGTCCTTTAGTGAGATGTGTGGCTGTATCAGCATGATTAGCAGCTCCAAACTCAAAACCTTTAGAAGTTTTAACCACTCAAGCTTTGGTTGTACCAGAGATTTCATGTGATAGACTCACTGCTCTCACAGTTCACTCGCTTCTCCTGATTCTGCAGTAAATATCCTCATGCTTCAGTTCTCTTCTACCAAATACAGTTTCTATGAAGATGAGATTTTGCAGGCTGGAAACTTTGGGGTTTTTAACTGTTGCTTTTGAAAAATAATCACAGGTCCCAGCAGATTCATCTTTCCCTCTCCTTTCAAAAATGTAAATAATTAATTGAATGGGGAATAAAACCTTCACAAATATCTATGGATGTAAAAGGAAACTCCTAGTTCTCAAAACATGTGTTCAACAGATGGTAGTAAAAATGCGCTAGTCTTTTTTCCTATTTAAGAAATAGTTTCTAATTCCTCATTTTTAAAGAAAATAAACAATGAGACAATTTTCTACTGTTGTCAAACTTGTGCCACTAAAAATAATTGTGCCAAAAGAGGTCCTAATTAATTTGCTGATTCTACAGTGTTTTCAAAATACACATAATTTTGGAATGTTTTCTCAAAGCTTGCAGAGTGGTTTAAAGGGTGATCCAGTGTTAGCTATAGAGACTCTTTGCTGCAAACCATTGCATCTGCTGGCTCTTTCCTAAGTGTTACAGTAGTAGAACAAAGACATTCCATATGGCACACCTGCATCTCACAAATGGGGTTTTGCATCCCTTTTTTAACCACTGTGCATACACACTTATGAATATAGTTAGTTACATGCACATTCATGTGAAAAGGCTACACCTATGCACAGAACTTGCTTGCAGTTCCTCTGTCTTGCGTGAGCTTTCACGGTCAGCATTGCCAGAAGTTGATCCCAGTAAAACCCATCTGACATGCCAGCCATTGCAATGAGAACCCCATCTCTGCCATTCTCTGGGTCCTACCTACTGACACAGAAGCTGCTCAAACAACGGTGGCTGGAGAGTCAGAAAAGCAGTGTGCCCTCCCTGCTGCTCCCACCGGCCTTGGGTAAATTCTTTCTCTTCCCTATTTCCATTAAAGCTGATCTGCAGTGTTCAGACAGCAAGCTCTTTGGAGAGGACGCATTTCTCATTATTTATTTACACAAGCACACCAAGACCTCATTCTCAGTGGGAGCAGATGCTGGTCTAACACTAGCAACCTGCTGATCAAACATTTTCACATAAAATTCTCCCCAACAAGTGCCCATTATATTTTCTGATTTTGCTTATACAGCTTGAAGTTATTTCTAGTTTCAGAACAAACACCTCTTCTGCTCAACTTACTCAACTTATACAAGGCATCTCAGCAAAGGTGATCTTTCAACTGGCTGCATTGTTATGCACAGCCCAGGCAGACTGCAGCAAATACCAATGTCTGCCATTGACACGGGTAATTTTGGTCTCCTACTAGAATTACGCAGATCTTCCGAAAAGGGAAGAGCTATGCATGCTTACAGCAAAAAAGAACATGACACCATATGACAGCTGAGAGGGGATGGAAGTGCCTAGGGGAGACACATTGGAGTAAGAGGAACAGCCGGGCAGAAATCACACTGGGTTTCTGCCAGTGTCCTCTCCATTCTGAAACTGTCCTTTGAAGGCTGGTGAATGTGAGGCAAGGAAAGCACCTTGTGCCACCTTTGTTTAATGCAAAACTGCAGATTGAAGTCATTGTGTGCTGCTGATGAGAAAATGATGAATAAAACCTCAAGTCCTTTTTATTGGAAGCTTCTGCAATGTGGTGTGGAAGTTATCCACACCTTTTACTGAGCCAGTCCCTTAGAGGACAGACTGAATACTTATGAATGGTACAGGAGAAAAGAGACTTCTTTTTAATTACAATATTCAAATATTCCTTTCACTATGTCTTGCAAAGAATCTGAAAAGATCAACTGTTTGCCACTGCAGCACATACAGCAGTGAACATTTTCATAGGTAGCATGACCAAAGGGATATTTAGAACATAAACGCATCTAAGAGAAGGTTGCAGCTGGAAATTTCCAAATGAATGCTTCTTTTTTTCTCCTCCTCCCTTTCTCTCTTTTCTGTCTGCATCACGAGCAGCCTACATTCCTGTTTGCCTACTGCTTCAGGGTGATGTCCTGTGAGGATTTTAGCTATTTCATCACTTTGTACCTGTGGTTCAACAGTAACGTTCCCAAGTCCTCAGGAGGCACTTTTCACTCAACATTATACATCCCCTCAATTACCTATACACGGAGAGAGATTCATAACTAATGTAGTTGGTGTCACAAAATTCCACCAGCACAGCAGTCAATATGAAATGAGGCACTAATTACGGCCAGCACCTATCTGCTGAAATTACTGCTGAAATGCTAACTTTGGGAAAAGATATTTTTATGCATAAGCTTTTCTGTGAAAGAAATATTACTGGAAGTGAAACATCCAGGCTTTCAGTCATGAGAATGAGCTCTGCTTTTGCCCTTGTTACAGCTGCTTGCAAGAAGGAAAAAAAATGCATCTTCATACCTACTTCCCTCTGAAGTTAATAAGAAGAAAAAACCAAATGGTCATGGTGATATTGAGTGAACAACAACAACAAAAATCTAGATCCTGTTATTTTACAGAGCCAGTGTTGGTTGTTTTAGAAAACATAGAAATTCACCAGATCACTTATAGGTACAAAACGTAATGTGAAAAGAATTCTCATTTGCAAGACCTTTTAATGGGATCTCTCTATTTCATGTGATATAGCACACAGAAAACTTACTTGGCATACAGAAGGAGATATTTTCCAAACACATGTCACCAGGGACCAGTTTTAGGATAGTTCTGTGCCATCTGCTTCTACCAAAATCCATGCACGTTTTTCTGCATGTTCAAGAGAGTCTGGCTTTTGTGACCACCTCCGGTCCTGAGGATCTCTCAGCCTAATGAACAGCCACCCTGGGCAGCAGTTTGGATTCAGGATGAGGAGGTGCTTTTATCACTTGTCAGCCTGAAGCTCAGCACAGAACAACTCCCTGGGAACAAAACAACAGAGGATTTGGAGAGAATGGAGAAAGGATGCTGTTTGCACAAAAGGTGGTACAAAATAATGATCTTGATGACCGTGGTGTGATTGCAGACTCAAGCAAAATGTTCCATTCTGGAATAAGTCAATCCCTTGCAACCTGAAGGTTGTACAAAATTTCCAGAGGGGGGAACAAAAAAAAAAACAAAACGCGGGGGGGAAGACTTGTCAATTCCAGGAAAATACCATTCTCACAGCTTTTTCACTCCATAATGGACTGTTTGTTTTAGAGACTGCCACCATTTGTTACAGCAAACTGTTGGCCAGGATTTATTTCTTCTCTCACAAAAACCTCCCACCTGGAGTGGAGGAAGTGTTTTCAAACCATACTGCTGACCAAAATAGCTCCTTATTTCTCAGCATGTCGTTTCTATCGTAGGTACGTGTTTTCCTGCTGCACTTGAGAACTATTCTGTATCAAAACCCGTCATGAATTATACACTGAGATCTCACTAACAAAATGTTCTCATGTTTACTCATCCTACTATTCACTTCTCAAAAAGCTAGTTAAATTGCTATTCAACGTGGGCAGACTTTTCAAAGGGACATGAAACCTGCGTTCATTTTCCAAAAACAGGCAATCTGCTAAATCTGTTTTCTTTTGTTCTCATCTTTCATGAATTTCCTGAACTGCAGTTTTAGATAAGTGCTCATCTTTTGCTACAGAACCAGTAGTAAAGTAGGTAAGGTGATGCCAAAAATATGTATTCATCCTGCTCCAGACTCATGCTAAAACCTGCTCCCTGTTGACCCAGCTTAAAATAGGTATCTGGCCACAGGGACTGAAAAGTGATAAATGGTCAAATACTACACAAACTTTATACCTATATGCTCTAAAATTTACAATCATTACAAAAAGCAAGAAATGTCCCCCAAGATATTTAAGAAAAAAAAAAATATAGTTCCCAGAGAAAGAAACGATAGTTACTGGAAGCTAAAAGAAATCCCCTTTCACACTGCATATAAATGAAATAATGATGGTTTTTAGTATTGCTTCTGCCTCATTCACATGCTATTCATTACCTGAGCAATCCAAGTTGAAAATGAAACCTCTGCATTCACAATCATACAAGTGAAAAGCTGAGGCAACAAAAGTAAAGTTCAATTAGACGTTACCTGGTGGCTCAATTAGCAGTTACCTTCAATTAGTATCACCTGGGCTGTTATAGCCCAGTGACTCTGGTACATTTCAGCAGTAGCTAGCTACATTATTCAGCTCTACACTTTATTATGAGAAATGGAAACAGTGCTGAAGTAATTATTCTTATTCTTCAAGACACAAGAAAAATGAGGTTTTTAACTAATGAAACATGGTAAGTGCTGAAGCCTCCATTAATATTAGCAATGTTTTTAATTTGTTAGATGATGAAGCATTAAGGTTTTTATAGCAGCTGCTGGTTTCAGCTCTTAGGAATAGTGACCTTTTAGATTTTATTGTTCAAGAGACTGTATTCTGAAATGCTATTCTTGGGAGTTTTTAATAGGTTTAAATACAATTTTGTCTGTATTAGGTAAATAAATTATTTGAACTTGACACATTTTGAAGAACTGAGTACTACTTCTATTTCTACTTGTTGGCTGGAATTTTTTTGTTAGGGAATAAAGGTTAAACTTCAAACAAACCTTGTTCAAACCAGCATCAAACCGGTCAGAGGTATGAGCATCCGAAGAAAGTAGTATTCAAGCAGCTGGTCCACAGATGGTCTCTAACTCTGAAGGTAGCACCATTTGGGCTATTGTATACCTCCTTCTGGTTCCTTTATTGCCAAAAAAGCAAGTGTATATAAATAAAACTTAAATGAATGATGAAAGTTTTTTTCCCCAATATTCAGTTAGACATTTTTTAGAAAGGATTCTTTGTTTAACAGCAGATAATTCCAAAGAAACTTTTTGTGATCTCATCTGGAAGTGCCCTCAAAAAGTGAGATGATTTTGGTTGAGTCAGTCTAGTTAATCTACAAGTTGGCTCTGTCAGGATTTTTGAAGATAGGAAAAGGAGCTGGTCAGAAATGTGGGGAAGTTACCTTCCTCTTTTCCCCCCCCCAGCAGAAAAAAACATTAAAAACATTCTCCAATCCAGGACCTGATGGGTGTAGCAGATGACAGCCTGGAGTACCTGACACAAGACCCAGTGAATAAAGAATCACAGAATCGGAGTCCAATGGATGCCAGAGACTGTAATATAGCTGGAGATGGTATTTAATCCTCTGGTGGGATTAAAAATGTAAAGGTAACTGTGAAGGTATTTTCTAGCCGTATTTCTCCTGAGACAAGATATTCTTACAGAATCAGCAGTGTACTGTACCAATAGCAGTGTCATGTTAAATAAATTGAGTTAATTAGTAGATCAAAAGTAGATGTGATTAGAGAAAGGCCATGCAACCAGCAGGGATGTTGTTAGAAGCTCAGACTTGTTCAAAACCTTTTCTCAACAAATGAAAGCTCCGATGGTCATAAAGTTTGCTGAAAAAAAGAACAGCACAAGGCCACGTCTCCCAAACCACTGGACTATCTTTTCTCCCCAACCCATCCTACAATAATATCAATACCAGCTTTCTGAGCACAGCTGTTTCAGCTTCATATTTCAGTTTCTTTCTTCACTAAATATTTTACTGTTTCTCAGTGCAGCAATGTGTATCAGGGCCTCCAGCCATGTTTTTTTCCTTCTGAGATCTGACTCTCTGGCATCTCCATGTCCTGGCTACAGCTGTTACCCCAGATGCTGTTTTCCAGCATTGGGTCTTCAAAATCTGCTGCTCCAGAACCTGTTTCTAATCCCTTCTCGTTGACAAGCTGGACTTCTTCACACTTGCTCAGCCAGACGCCTCCACTTCACTTGGAATTTGCTCCTTTTTTCAGTCCCATTTATGTGGACAGCCAGCATTATAGGGTTGCAGTGGTCAGAGAGGACACAGGGTAGGGAAATGTCCAACTGGTCAGCGGCTTGAATCCAAGACACTCAAGCTTCATCTCCATATACTGTATTTAACTGGTTCTATGTAATTTCTCAAGTACCTAAGTTTCTATCAGTCACAGTCTCAAGGTCTCAGCTACCCCAGTGGCTCAGCTAAAATAAACAGTTTGTGTTCTTCAGTCTTTGATGCCTGTGTTTTAGGCTAGCAAGGGGTAGGGTTTGGGTTTTTTTTAATTACAGACCATGAGTGGTTGCACACTAGAGGTGTTTCTCTGTTCAGAAAGGTCACCATTACCCAACTAGTTGCCAAAACTTTGATCTGCGGTTTCACACAGTAGTGCCTGACACACTGCACAGCCCTACTATGGATTTGCATGCAAAGACGTTTCTAAAACTAATCCATGGTGTGTTTATTGAATCCCCAAGCTACAACTGAGAGCAGCCAGGACCTCCTTCCACATAAACTATGCCTTTCTTTTTCATTTCTTTTTCTGGAAATTAACCAGCATGCTCTGATCTGATCAGGATCTGATCAGATGCAACCCATGTGCAGAGTTGGGAGATGTGTGGGCATGAAATGCACTGAAATATCTGCATTTATATATGCTGTACATTGTTAACCCTCTTATACTGCATGGCAGAGGACAGTATGATGTCAAATGCAATAGGACTTAGCCCTTTCCAACACAGTGCAGTTGCAGAGAGCTTGATCTCATGCTAACATAGTACTGCTCCACCATTTAGAGTGCATATGGACCAAACAGCAGTGGGTTTCCCTGCCATAGCATAATTCTCAGCTGTCCTGTATAGGGCACAGCATTGGGTTTCCCAACTTTTTAACCAGTTGTTCACAAAATTTTTGGGTTATTGCATCATGAGCAACCACCAGCTGTAACTTAGCTGTCTGGAGAACTCCTGGACTACATAATAAAGCTGACATAAGCAGGACACCAGGATTTTGGTAGAGAGGTGTGAGTGTATGATGCATCTATCAGTATTGACACAGTACTGCCTAAGCTGACAAAAACCAGCCATATTTAGGAAGGCATGCTATAAAACATGAGGTTCACTCACACTTTTGACATTACATGGAGGGGACACCTGACATCCACATGAAACAGGTATGGTTGTCACTGGCTGAGATATAGTAGGGAGGGCTGCAGTTGGGAAATGCTGAGGTGTAAATGCCATTAGAAAGCGGTGACTTAGTCCATCCTGGTGTGGAGTGGGTACAAATTCGTGTCTTTTACAATTGCAGAGATTTGTCTGGTGTCCCTGCCCCTTTTCCTTTCCCCACCACTTCACCATAAATGGCCTCAACCTCTTGAAATGTCTCTGCAATGAGCAAGATCTGACCTTTCAGTCACCAGCCTACTTGAATGTTGTTGGGAACCACTAATATATCAACCCCAGGGGTCTTCCTTGTTTACTTTTAATGGACAAATAATATATTTAATTCACTCTGTGAATCAGAAGAGTGACTCGCTTCTTCTGCCATGGTAGGATGCATGCAGCATAGTATGACACACTCCTTTTGAGCCATATGGTCTCTTCTAGAAACATATTTTCTATTACTTCAGACTCTCCTTTTATATGAAAAACTCACTACACATTAATTAATCTCAGCTTCACCCCATTTCCAGTATAGTAATCATAATCTTTGATTTTACACATGGAGGAAATGAAGTTAGCTGTGCCCTGTTTCCACTACTCCCTGAGCATATCATTATTGTTGTTTTCTCCCTTATATGAGTCACATAGAGATATAAGACAGAGAAAAGTAACCAAGACCAAAGCAGTTATCAAGCTCCCTGAAGCCTCTCTTGCCTTTTGTGGGGACACATCCCTCAAAATCACTCATCTCAACCTTTTCCACATGGAGCAGCCATGGTATTTCAGGAATCTCTTTCCACCTACCCCATCAGCCCCTCTGAGCTGCAGCAGGGGAGATTACCTTGATATGCAGGCTAGTCCTTGTCCAGCAAAGAGAAGTCTGATACACGTTAATTTATACCTCACAGAAATTAAATTTGCCAGATGTCTTAATGAAGAGTAAATTTAGACACAGGAAGTAAACAGTAATTTTTTTCTCACCTTAATTTTTTATTGAAGTGCACAACCATGCAACTTCTAGAAACCATTTGAAAGTGCTAAAGATAGATCCTTGGTTACTAATTTTAGTGAGATCATCATGATTTCAGTAGGCTGTCTCACCCACTCTCTGTCAGGAACACTAATTTCCCACTTAGCACTCTCCCTGCTGATGGCTTGATTTATGGGAAGATTTGCAATTGTGAAGGATCTGAACGTTTTTTCCAGTCAAAGAGCGAGTGTCAGGTGACAGCCCTTCAGGCTGGAGGGGCAGCCAAACCCCAGCCTAGCACCGTGGCCACCAACCTCAGTCCCACACTGCTGCAATTCTCAGCTGCTTGCTAAGGTTGCTTTGATTTACAAGCATGTATGGCTTTCCTGGTGCAGGTAGTTATTCCTACTTATCTTCAGCCTTAATTCCTTCAGCTCCATGGACTAAGAGTGCTGCAGATTAACTTCAGTCTTTGTTGGGCAAATTGGTTCCCTCACGAGGTGAGAAGGTAAAAGTGAAATCTGTGGACTGTGAAGTGAGTGATTTTCTCAAACAGGAGACCAGCTGATTATTCATGAAGCAGTGGAGATCTTGGTGGCTGGGCAAACAATTCAACTGCATTTAAATGGCATTTCACGTTCAAGACAGAAGACCTTTTTCTTGACCTTGAGTTGTGATCATTCTGGGTCAGTGTTGAAACCAGTAAACAGTCTGCAGATAGGGTCTTCTGTGACAGATACCCCAGCTTCTTACAGGATTAAAAAGATTCAGTGTTTGGTGTTCTCAGATTACATTCACCAACATTTATTTAACTCCTTCCTCTCCATATTCTTATGCTGTGAACGGAAAGACAAATGTAAGAACATTGAAATACGATGTTCTGAGATCAAGGATCTGGACGTGTGCTCTGTTTCACTTCAGCTTCTGTGTCCCTAGATCACACGTAAACTGTTCAGCTGCTCATTATATCATATCTAGTCTCAAAGTCTAGGCTCACTGCCCCCCAGCCTCTAAGAGACACTGTGAGAAACATAAGCACAACTTCACATTCCATCTCAGCTGTTTTAAAAAACAAGAAATGGTTGCAATAAAGAGAGGAAACACGAGTTTAAAAGGAGAAAATAAATTGAATCTGTCAAACCAAATAGCAAGTGGGCTGGCTGGTTAGGTAAATAATTTTTATTGGCTTTTTCCAACTAATCTGCCTGCAGGATTTATTGGTCTTCTACTGTAACCTCAAATAAAGCAGCTGGCTCTACTTCCAGTTTATGCTTTATCCGTTAATAATTTTGTGCATCCTAGAGAGCATTTATATTATTTATTAATTTTATCTAACCATAATTACAATCATTGCAGCTGTTTAATGAGAAGTTACTCCAGGCCAACTTGCTAGAATTCAGATTGCATTTTTTCATTCTTACAGAGACAGCTTTTGGAACATTTGGTTCCTAACCCAAGTATTTCCCTCTGGCCAAAAAATGTTATGAAGAGGGGATAACTAGAATGGGTTGTGCCCTGACCCCATGCAAAAGATAAATACTACCATGTCTTTTTATTCTATTAGTATAATTAAGTTAGAGTGTATCCACTCTAACTTGCACTGTTCAGATTTGTACTGACATGCACACACTCTTCTCATCATGACAAAACTGGGGCAAGAAAGAGGAGGCAGAAAGCCACTTCGTATCTCTCACCTCTCAGGTTTCTGCAGTAATGCTGAGATCAAAGCTTGTGTTTTCAAGCCTGTAGATGCACTTGCATCTCCACGGTCTATGATAATGAGCCAACAAGTACATCTTTATGCAGCCCACTTCTGGGTTCCTCCATGGCTATGAAAATGAGAAGCTTGAGTTACATAAAAAGATGTCATCTTTACTTTTCTCATAGTTTTCCTATGTGGATCTGCCAGTTTGCTGAAAAGCAGACAATATGTGGCTCTCAGTCTTCAAAGTCATTCCGTTGTACCATAGTTTTCAAAAAGCTGAGCACCTGCAAACCTACAGCCACTCAGGAGATGGCACTGAATGAAACCTCCTCTGTTTTCAGGAATCCTACATGTCATGATTTTTAAGTGGGCAGGAGGAAGATTTTTCCATCCATGCTTGCCACAGAAAGGGTTTCAGTGAGTCGACATTTTGCAGAATAGAAATTACACCACTGAAGACTACAGGTTGGGGACAAATCCACATGGTACTTTGGCTACTTCTCCTTATTTCTTTACAAAAACTTACAAGTCGGCCAGCCTGTTAGGAAAGGAATCTGACCCAGCTTATCTAAATGCGGACAATCTGCTTCAAAGAAGATCATGAGGTATCTGTATGTGCTAGGTTCAATGCTCCATTAATATATCTCAGAGAGGAAATTTTCCACTAATAAAAGTCATCAATCTGTCTAAGGTAACCAGATAACATTAACACAAGATTATCTTACTCTAATTCATATATCCATTTGCTGCTGGTGAGCAAGATGACTTTCTGACCTTTGTCCATGTGAAGCCTTAATGATTTTTTATTTTTCAGTCAGCAGAGCCTCTGCATTTCTCCAGTTTTTTAACTTGAATAAGTCCAGCATCAGTCTAAAGTGTTCATACTTCTTCAGCAGTAAATTGTTCTCTATATCATAGCCTCCAGATATTTCTAATTACTCAGACATTTTCATGCATTAAGGCCTACAGAATGAATTAAGTTGAAATTAAAATTTAAATGAAGTTTGAATTAAATTTAATTTTAAATTTAAATTTTAAATTTAGTCATTGAGGTTTCTATGAGGGTCTACAACCCTGAATGTCTAAACCAGGGACCGGGCCACAGCTGGTCTTACCTCCTAAAAATCCTCTGGGGTGCCAAGGGGTGTCTGCTCAACAGGAGTGTGAAACACCACCTGCTCCCAGACCAAGGGGCTGGGATGTGCTCTGGGATCCCTGTGTTTCATCACAGCACTTGATTTCAGCAGCTAAGGGTTGACACAGTCTTCTGAGAGACATAAAGAAGACAGACATTCAGCCAAGCCTAAAAAGGTCTTTGAAAATAATTGGGTAGAGTGTGCAGATATAGCCATTTTGAAAAGGATGGAGTAAAGTAACAGATGAGGCCAAGGAAAAAGAACAAATAAGAAAATAAATAGACATCAAATGTGAGTGAACCATGGTGTCTGACCTAGAGGCTTCTGGGCGGATGCAAGATTTTGTCACTTGCTCTGAGCTCCCGAGTGAGGTCTAGTGTATTGGTGCGAGTCCCTGGGGATCAGTTCAGCAGTCTGTTTGTCCTCTGGGAACAGGCAGTGATGCCAGAGCCCAAACGTACAGGGCAGATGGGGTGAGTTGGTGAGCAGAGGTGCACAGACTGGACAAGATTCTCTGGAGGGCAGCGACAGGCCAGGGAGCAGAAAGCAAAGTTTTCCCATCCCAAATATGACTCTGTTTACAGGATCCTGCAGTCTGTCATCTTTTACGCACTATAAACCTGGAAACAGTGAGCTCAAGAGCACGTGAGCTGTCGTGGTGGGTGTACACGTAGCTCGCGGTTATATGTCAGACAGCACAAACACAAGTCTTGGAAACTTGTGTGTCTCAAGTTTGCCTCACACTGCAGAGCAGCTGACACTGTACTGTCGATGACCACCTATAGCATCTGAGATTTGTGCACCCACCCATCAGTGGGGGCTGTGCTGGGCCAGGAGGGTCAACAGTAGAGACCCATATGTCTCTGGGGCTGCTCAGGACAATGGTTCAGGTGCAACTGCAGGCCAGAGAGCTCATGGGACAGAAGAGAAAGAACAACACAAGTATGATGCAAAAGTAAATTATTTGGAGGAAGGCATGTGTGATGAAAGGCATTTTCACTATTGTTTTCTTTTTCCTTTCAAGAAAACAAACAAAAAAAATTATTAATTATGCCAGTATTAAAATTGGAGAACAGAGAAGATACTAGCATATAAAAAATAAAGCATGTATAAAAATTATAATAGAAGTGCCCAATTTCTGTAACATTTGTCAAGTTATAGTTTCGTTAATAAACACTGTATTAAGGATTTTAACAGAACATTGTAATTCACTTGTGCTCTTAAATGCTTAGCTCTCATTCTCATCTGTTTCAGTAATATTTCAGTGATCCTGATGAAATCAACAGGAGTAAGGGCATGATCCTTTCTGTAAAGTACTGCTTTTTTCACATGAGCACTCTGCATGAAATTGGAGACGTTTAGAAGTAAATATAAAATATACAAATGATTGCGATATATATTAGTGCAAATTGTAATATTACAGTGTAAATTCCATAACTGTTGTTGTACTGTTAAGTAACTATTTTGCTAAATGAAAACAAAAATCTATTGTTTTCTAGTTAAAACTAAAGAGTGGCTTGCAAACTAGCCATGATCTAAAGACAGCCATAAAATGTTAACTGTTAAAGCATCCAGATTCCATGCTTATTTACTCTAGCTGGGAGAGAATACTGGATGAGTAGGAGAGAAATCCCAGGACATCTGATAGCCAGCAAGAGACAGAGAGAAAGAGAGAGAAGAGGGTGGCTCTTATCTAGAAAAAGAAATAGCAGCTGACACAGCTGTGAACAGGCTTATATTATTTTATTTCCAATGTAGGACTGAAGTGCTTAGCAAACATTTCTTGAGATTTGAGGTCTCTATCTCCTGAGCAGGATGAGCATGGGTACCCACCACCCCCCTCTGCATGTCAAGGTTATTAAAAGAATGAAGACGTAGGCATGGATTTAATACCACTGAAGCCTGTTCAGTCCACTGGACTGAATTGTACTGAGTCAGAGTGAGACCTCTAATTTTTTGCTCAGGGACAGCCATTAAACATCATTAGCTTGTGGTCCCTACTAACTTCCACTGAAGTCAGAGCCATGACCTGTCCCCAGAGACACCTAACCCCTAGAAGTTATTGCAGCACAGCTCTGGTATAAGCTCCTGGCTGGACTACTCACTGCAGTTTCAGTGATTCACACCAGGAGAGGATACTCCAAATTGAATCAGTCACTAGAATTTGCCGATCTAAAATGGTTTATACAAAAGCCCTGGAAACACTGCAGGCAGGACCAAGGGTGTCCAACAACAGGTGCTACAGCCAGCAAACACCACTGCTTCAAGCTGTACCATCATAATTACTCTTCTTTGTGTAGCTGCTGCCTGGAGCGACAAAGCTAATATTCCTCCCAGAGGGAGACGCGCTACCATGCCTGGGGCTAGCGTGGCGGAGCAGGGCCAGGAGCCTTCACAGATCCCCATGGACCCTCACAGGAGCCAAGCGGCCAGCAGCCATGCCCCCACCCACCCGTGCCCCTGCCTCTCAGAGTGCCGGGGCTTAATGCTTGAAAAACATCAGAGACAAGCACCCTGTCTATGGAAGAGGCTGGCTTTGAAGTTTAGATCTGACTGACAGCCATGAGCATGGCTGAAATACCAAATTAAAGAAGGACTACTGCTAATCTCTTTCAGGTCACTCTAGCTATGAGTTTTCATTTTCCAAAAAGCAGTTGTTGAAATACTT
Organism: Nesoenas mayeri; assembly: GCF_963082525.1. Classification (NCBI taxonomy): domain Eukaryota; kingdom Metazoa; phylum Chordata; class Aves; order Columbiformes; family Columbidae; genus Nesoenas; species Nesoenas mayeri. Next base: position 36,021,070 of record NC_137544.1, read on the forward strand.
GACTCAGACAAGAAAAGGACAGGAAAGATGTTTTTACTTCTCTAAAGTGTATGCTTTTTCCTGTTTGCCATATAGCTAGGAATCATCGCTTGATGTTCTATTTTTCCAGGAGAGACTGGGTACAGGAAGTCCACATAGTGCAAAGGGCATTTCAGTCCTTGTAGATACCTACCTTCATTCTGGGTTACAGAATGTTTTTTTTTCTCAAACTTGGCTGCTGCTCTCATTCTTCATATGTGTCCTCACTTTCCCTTCTCTTCTCACGGACTTCTGTCAAATCTTTCATTGTCCAGCCTTTCCATCCGCAGGTTTTCCTGCCCTCCAGTCCACACCACTGTCACTTCCTCAGTCCTTTGCTTTTTTGCTGTCCCTTTTCCCTTCTCTTGTAGTTAGAGAGATATTCTATATGCTTTTTTGCACTACAAGATTTTCCTCTTCCTCTTCTGCCAATACTCTTGTGCACAGCCCCCTTTCCCTGTTCCTCACTGATTTCCCCCTCATTACCCACAGTTTGTGTGCTCCCCTTTCACTCTGCACACTTACCCTACTACACAGTCCCCCATTTAAATTTGAGCTGGACCCATAGTTGCACTACTTAAACCCACATGTACAGTTTTATTAAAACATTTCAAAGGACCCATAATGGCACCTTTAACTTGTATAGCTGCAAACAGCCCACCCTCCTTTTCTCTTTGCTGAAATCACAAGCTTTCTTCTTCTTTATCTGACCTCTTTACTGTTTTCTTTACTGCCTCCCAGATGATTTAATTTTTCATCTTTGTGTTCTGTCCTCTCACATAGTTTGGGATCTGATTCGTCTGTCTTCTCAAAGAAAACCAGACTCAGGGAAAAAAAAAGCATTTTTGAAATCCATATTTCCCATTGCCATTTTATTGTATTTCTTCCTTGGATCATGAAATTCACTGAAACCTCATTTGTTACCCTAGTCTACAATTATCATTTCAAGCTTCAGTTTCAAGTTGCTTTTTCTTTTCACCAGTCTCCATGAATTGTTTTCAAGTTTTGTAGCCTCACCTTAGCTATATTCCAGGGCGTGAGAAGTCTCTTAATCTTTTTGCTGTTCTTGCACAGTCGTATAAGACTTCTCCATCCTGTGCTGCCTCCACCTGCCAGGCTGCCTGTTGCACAGTGTTTCATGGGTTTAGTCTGTCCCATTGCTCTCCTTCCCCTTCCCATTGACTCTGGTGATGCTACTGGCCAGTCTTCTTGTTTTTCTCCTTCTCCAGCTTTCTGCTTGATCTAAGCGACACGAGGCTTCAGCTTTCACGTGTGTGTCCAGGGCATTGTACTTCAATCTGGGCTCCTTTGCTCCAGCCTACAATCTCAAACTGTCTCTAAACCTCTCTGTTATCTCTCACTATTGACAACCAGAAGGGAAATTAGGGCAAATTAATGTAATACAAAGTAGGCAGGAAATACTTCTGCTCAGTCTCAGCTTCTTTGGTCTTACAATGCTGATTAGAGTCTATGGCCTCACCGGGATGGCAAGGCTCATGGCTGAATCACAGCTCCTGACACAAGTAGGGAGAAAACCTGGGGTGCGGAGTTAAGGACAATGTTATACTCTGACACTCCTGAAGAGAAAAAAAACAGTGGTAATCTGAAATGCTGTTTGTAGAGCAGGATACACCAAGTGAAAATGCACATCACATCTTCCCATAGATGCAATCTAACAACTGAATGGAAGACAAAACAGTTGATGTGGATACAAGTAAAAGCAACAGCAATCCTTGGTCTCTGATAACATGTTATGGCAATTGGTGGCAGGGAAGGATTAATTTATGGCAGAGAACAATCCTGCTGCATCAAGAGGTTTTTTCTGTTGTGCTTAAAGGGAAGAGCTGAGATTTGCCTGTGGCACATCAGTCTGACAGGCACCAAGGTGTTCCACAGGTCCACAGGTCACAGCAGAACTGGCAAAGTGGAAACTAACATTTTTCTTACATTATGCAATTGATCCTGTTGTTGCCCGGATTTTGGCAAGCATCCTCTATAAAGGCTGAAACAGCAATGGAAGGCCAAGGGGACAGCCCCATAGGAGCAGTCTATAGGCGATATTTAACATAAGCAAAAAATGTCCTGACAGCTCTGTTATTTTTTGACTTAAATTCCAGTTTAAATGCAGAAAATACTGATAAACAGGATGGAGGGTTGTAAAAAAAAAAAAAAAATGAAACCTTTTCCAGGAATACCTACGTGATATGCTCTTTCCCGTCTTCTGGGAAAGAAGAAACACTCCAGAGACTTATAGACTCATAAAAATAAAGATTATCCTACTTAAGCATGTTGGAGGCACCCTTTTCAAGAAGCTAAGAGGTAGCAGACACTATCTGGAATGTAGATAATATCCATTAACATTACAGATAAAAGGTCTAGAAGGAAGGAATGGCCATAGTCAAATATGCAGCTTCTTGACTGGGTAACATTGATTCCCTCCCCCTTTTCTTATGTTGAACATGCAATCTTCAATGACTGCAGCTTTTCCCCACAGCTTTTCACCTGCCCGTTTTAGTGCACAGGAGGTCAGATGCATAGTGATTTTGTAACTATTTCAACTGTATTTTTGTTTAGATCATGGCCTTGTGGCCTCATCCGCAGTCCAGGACTGGATAAAGCTCAGCACTGCCTTCTCCAGTGGTTTTTGCTCCCAACATCAATGCTTCTCGACCTTCCACTCTCTTGTGCAAATCCACGCTCAGAAACAGACTTCTCTCCAGATGGTCTGACATTTTTATGCAGTCTCATATTTGCCTTTGTCTGGGCAAAAGTGACCAAGTACAGATTTCCAGGGGTAGCTGAAGAAGCTGCAGCCTGATCAGCTGCTCAGCTGGTGCAGCATGTGCTCCCGTACCGCAGGAGATGGTGACACCCACACAGGGACCATTCCTGCAGGTACGTGCTTATGTGTTGGAGTCTACGGTGATTCAGCCACCTACTTTCATACCAAATTAGTTAACCTTATTTTAAATGAAGCATGCCATGTAAATCTACCAGCTACAGTAAGTCTTAATGGTAATAGTATTTTCCATTTATTCCCCTGCCTTATTATTAGTAAAAAATTACACAATTTGCTGAGACTATTCAGCCTAAAGTCCACAGATACAGTGGGGGGAATTTCAGCCTGGACAGTATTTTTCCAAAGCTACAAGCACCTGAAAACAGGGGTTTATGATGGAACCAGAATTTTAAGCAATGTAACTAAGACACTGCTACAGTTATGCAGTTTGGAGACAACCATTCACAGCGGGGGCAGTGTTCTAGGTGTACCTTGCTTGAGCATAAATGATTCCATCTGTGGCTCAAAATCAGGAGACCTGCTTCTGTGATCAACCTGATAGCATCTATGGGCAGATGCAGTAAAGAGAAGGGAAGGTAAAGAACATTTACTTCCTTTATTCTGTATTCTGATCATCACTGTAGGACTGATTCTGCAAGATGAAGATATCCCAGAGAGGAGCTGGGGAAGCCCACGGGAGGAGTGGAGCCTCATTTTACACAGGGAGGTGCAGCCACACTTTCCTAGTATGGCTTGAGTTACTGCTGTGACACTCCAGCTGCTCTGTTCCCTGAGGTGCAGGTGATATTTGTGTGGATGTAGATTTTAACCTTTTTAATCTTTACTTTGTTTCCATTTTCAAAAGGCCACAAGATTATTTGTATGATTAGTCAACTTGAGTAGAACAAAGAGCAGACACACACCAAACAAGGAAAAAAGAGGAGCTAACCTAGGACCATGTCTGCCATCCTATAACGCTGTACAACAGCAGAATATGGAGGAGGAATGTGCAGGGAAACATTTATTTCTGATAAGATTGCTATGTTCCACAACACCGAATTCTCCTTTGCAAAGGAAAGGAAAGTATTAGTAAAAATAAATACTTCCTTACTAACTTTCTTTTCTGTCTCCTTGGTATAATCTCCTTCTGAGAAAAGCTAACCCGCTTAGTGGATGAGGGAAAGGCTGTGGACTTCCTTGTAAAGTTTCAGAGTTTCTGTATCTCTCCCATTAAGAAAGAGGTCCTTGAAAAGTATGTATTTATATTAGTCTCAAAGAGCTCTTGGACTTTTTGGCAGCATTTTGCTTTTTTCAGCCTCTTTCTGATATTAAGAACTGTATCTCTCTACCAATAGTAGGTAACTCAAACACCTGTGCCTTATGCAACACCTCCAGAAAGCAAACATCGCTGACCGAGTAGATTCCCCTAAATCCCATTATCCACCTGATTCCCCTCTTTTACGATTTTGATGTACTTGCCTCTTAGACACCCATGAGGGAATGGGATTGTCAGTCTCTACCTTGCACCATGAAGTGAGGGCTGTGTGCCTGGCTTCTTGTCCTGATTGGCCAGCATCAGAAAGGATTTACAAAAGAGTAGGAAAGGGACCTACACCCTTTCAGTAGGCAGACTGGAGAACACTGGATGGATGAGCACACTAACAGCTTTGACTCAGCAACACAGAGCAGGGCAGGAGCTCATTGGCAGGTGGGAATATGAGCAAAGTGCACACAATTGATGGTAGGGAAAGAAAACATAATAATCCAAGGAGAATTAGTGTTCCCTCTGATCTGTAAGACTCAGAAATATATACTGCCTTTCATGAATTAAGCATCTAAGGAACTACAGCTGCAGCCCTGATCTGCCTTTTTTGGTTACCCTCAAAATACAGCAATCAGGGCTGCAGTTAAGAGACCTGTCACTCAGACTTGCTGTAATGGCCAAAACGGCCACAGGAGTGTGGGGACCAATGCAATGTGTTTTGCTCAACTAGGAGGTGTGAGAACATTGCCACCACTCCACAGCTCCAATGAGTAAGTAAATGTGACTGCACTAGACCCAAATGCAAAGACCGCAAGAACACTCATATAAAAAACTCAAGTTTCAGTGGCATTTATTCATGTGCTGACAACACTTCCAAAACTTCAATTTCTTTTCCAAGACCAATGGTTTTCATTTCTAAAGTAACAGGCAGCTAAAAAGGAACAATATCCCTTAAAATAAAAGGATGCTTGAATCTGAAGCTCCCAGAGCAGCTGTTGAACAGAAAACCATTGGGCTAGTCCAAGTGAAGGTCTTCTAAGAAACTTCTGCAGGAGCTGAGATACTTTTTTCTTTACAAATCAAGTAACTCCTACTGAGGTTTTACAAATGAAAATATGAAACCACAGCCTGTCAAAACAGGAGATTAGGAATGCATAACCCTAAATCAGTTCTGTTTGTCTGATAAGTGCAACAGCAGGATTTCTACTCTTCCCCCTTTTTTTTGCACAGCTCATAGCCAAGCACAGTAATTTAAATGCAGAGCTAATGCTGCCTCTGCCAGGATGTAGAATGATGGAGATGGATAACAGAATGATGGAGTGTTGATTCACTTGAGGTTTTTTACAATCCTGAACACCCAGCAAAATGGTCCTATTGAGTAATGGCACCAAACATTCTTCAATCCATATTCATTTCATTGTAAAGTTGACAGTTTGGTTTGCACGCACTGGAGTGAAAAGCCAGAATATAGAGTACAAGCCAAAAACTACTGGTCTCTTGCACCGAGCAGAATGGAGAAACAAAGTTCCAGATTCCCACTGGCCTTATATCTCATTTTCAATGGTGAATGAGTTGAGCATGGTGTTAAAAACATTGAATTTGCAGACATTGTTTACTTTAGGCTTCTATTAACTGTTATCAACTTGCCAAAATACATCTCGTGCAACAGTTGCACATACTTAACGTTAAAATGTAACAATAGCCAAAAGGCTCTTTTTCTTCATCACCTCACACTGAACTCACAGTGTCAAGTTAGAAACAGGACTGTAGCAAATAACATTCATTGTCACATACAGTAAAGTACATATAACACATAGCACAGAAATGATGCTTTTACTCTCTAATTCTGCATGTATATATAGCAGAGTGTTGCTTCAGCCTATCCCAATGGGAACACACAAGCTTTGGCTGAATACGTGATTACAGTCCCTGGGATTTAATTTCTTTGTCTATGCATCAGATTTCTGATGAGAATTAGGAATTCTTTCATAAATAGGGACTATAGGAACAGCTTTATTCATTCAGAAAAAGTCCATTGGGTTCAGTGTCATGTATCTAAGAAGCAGGCGAAGGTAAATGCCTGGAACTTGAGACTACAAAAAAAAAGCACATTCGATATGTTCCCTCAGCCACACCCCCAGCCTTCAATTGCTTGAAGATACAGGACTTTCAGACTAGTTGTATTTGGTATATCTCTTCTGTGATCTTGTCCCACTTTCAGTGTGTATTCCTTATATTTCTTCCACTACTTGATTAAACACAGAACCAACTCATTGGTTCATCTTGCTCCTAGCTCCTACTACCTTCCTCTCATGCCTTTCCATTCCTTATAGTGGTATTTTCTGTCCATCTATATCCACTCATACTCCATGAAGCCTCTTGCAATTTTACAGACCTCTGTCATATTACTCTTCAGCTGTCTGTTTTCCACCTTGACAAGTCTTCTCTCACTTAACCTATCTTCACACGGAAGCTGTCTTGATCACTCTCCTCTCAACCCCTTCTAGTCTCCCTGCACTCCTCCTAAGCCAGGGCATCAGAACAACACATAGCACTAAAGACATGCAAATCATGGACTGATGCCAGTGGCACAGTGCTGTTCTCTCTTCCTTGTCCTCTTGATGACCTAGCTGTGATTTAGGACATGTGTTGAAGCCTTCCATCCCATTATTGTTTCCCTGTTTGTGACACATTAATCACAGCACACAGAGCAATGAACATTTCTACTCGAAGTTTCCGTGCTGCTTCCTCCAGCACAAATACTGTCAGCCCTTCAGTCATGTGATTGTGGCAAAGACTCTGTCTTACTTGGTTTCTCAGGGAAGCACACTTTCAGACTCAGGTCATGTCACTGCTGTATAAATAGTATTTCCACACTTCAGCAGCTTAACAGTGCACAGGACAAACGGAGTTCATGGAGCATCCAGTTCACCACTTTACAAAGCCATTCCTGCATTCCCAGCTCAAGATGCACCATAATAAAAAGATTTTACAGCTGTTTTTCAGAAATTTGTCATGGCATTGATGTTCAGAGCTTCAGAGAGCAATTCAAGACCACTTCTCAGGGCTGCCTGCAGTGGGTTTGCTATTTGGGGCCATATAGAAGTTGAGTATCTCTCTCTGGCAATGCAAAGCCACCTGTCTCCTTTGCCTGCACCAGATTCTGGCAGTCTGAGCTGCTCACTCTTCTCAGCTATGCACTGGATGAACAAGACCACGTTAGGCCCCCTGGAAGAAATGCAAACCTACCCTTAGCCAAGCAAAGTGGTTCCCCCCACCATGACCATCATATTCCCTCGGCCACAGTGGGAAGCTGGAGCAAGCCAAGCCCTGTGCTCATATAAAGCAGCAGTGCCCTCTTGTCATCCTGCCACAAACTGCCTGTGAAGCATTTTAAATAAAAAATGAATGATGGTGTTAGTGCTCTGCGTGAGCAATTCTGTGGACTCAGTGCTTTAATAAATCACCTGCATGCAGGGTGAGGGTAATATTTAGGAAGTAAAGGAAGGTTTGTAGATTGAGGAGAGAATGAGGTTTTCTGAGGTATTAAATCCCTTTCTGGGAATGAAGTGGAAGGGGTGAGGGAAACAAGAAGAATACGTCTCTTTGATAAAGGAGGAGTTTTTCAATATTTCAGCCATACCTGCGTTAATTAGAAACATACTGGTAGCAGAGAATTGAAGTAGATTTGTAACTAACCAGTCAATGTAGGCATCATAGCATGAAATCATGCTACAAGCCCAAAAATGTGTTTTGCTAACCATCCATTAAATCTTAATCTCAAGTTTTGCAAGCCATTAAAATTGTGGAGAAACTTTCCACTGCAACCAAGTAAATCAGGAGCAACAGAGCTTTTGTGCTTGCAGAGAAAGCCCTAGGAGAGGCAATCATCTCAGAAACAAACATAAGCTTCTCCTCCCTTCTCAAGTCTCATATCTGTACATTTATTTTGGTATAAATATAATTCTTATAAAAAGTGTTGGACTGGAAAAGCCAGAAACAAATCTCACAAGTCATTAAATGCTGGTTTCAACTATACAGGGCCCATTTATTAACCTCTTTCAACAGACCTTTGACCTGACTTGAAGTAACAACACTTCATACTGAAGTAACTCAATTTTCCAGCTTTCCTAAATCTTACTCTCCCTTCTGAGATTACTGGTATTATCTTAGCACAGATGGACCAGACAGCTAGCAAAAAATGTGATTTTGTTTCTCACCAACCCTCGAGTCCAGGGAAAGTATTCTGGCTTTTCAATTAAAATTGAGCCACTATGATAATGACACTGTGATACTGCCTTTGCTTCTGTAGAGATTCAGCCAAACTGAGCACCGCCAGTTTACAAGTGATACTGGATGAATCAGTCTCAGAGAACAAGATTCTTTCTTTTTAAAAGGTACTCCATGACTACCTCTAGATGCATGTGAGCAGCTTAATTTTTCCAAGTTCTGAACATACTACAACTTCTGCAGAGCTGGGGGTCTAACTTTTTAGGCACTCATTTTTGAAAGCTTTTGCCAGGAATCTGTTCCACACCCACCTCCATTGCCTTCAGTTAGCAAAGTGTGAGAACCTGACATGTAAATGACAACAGAGCTGAGCTACGGCTGAATCAATTCCTTTAATTCACTGACATTTCTGGGACAGTGAAACTAAAAATGTCTGAACATTCAGAAGAAGAGCTTTTGTTTCATACACTAATAGTTCCTCTTGTTCTGCTTATGCAATTGTTATCATTTATTCTGATTCCCAGCCCAGCAGTTTGGGGAGTCAAGTGAATACCAGGGATGGTGAGGCTCACAATAGCTGCCCTTTTCTCTGCTCTTAAAATAAAAAGAAGCATAGGTACTGGCTGCAGCCCTTCCAGTGCTCGCCTTCCTGAACTGAGCACTCATTTCTTTTGATGCTGTGCTGGCAAGGCCATCAGTTTTTTGCGGTGAGCCTGTCACAGCAGAGAGAGGAGCTGAAGAGCGGAATTGCCTGAGCAGGTCCCCTCTGCCAGCAGCCTCTCCCCATTGCTCCTTGCAGCACTTATGGGTCTTGCTGCACTGATTCAGCTGAGACACCTGCCACAGCGTCCACTGCAGCACATGGAAATAAGCTGACCTCTCTGTGTGGTTCAGGTCCCATGAACCTACAAAATTAACTGATGAAAAGAAAACCTGAACTCCAAACTACATCTGTGAACTGCTCTCCCAAAATCCAGATGTATAGGCTTGCATATAAACACAGAAAAGTTCCAAGACTTCCATGCAAAATGAGAATTTTGTAGGAAATGCTTCTAGAAATGTATGACTTAAAGAAGAAAGGGAAAACAGAATCCAAAGATGTAACTTATGTTATGTAGCTTATGCTACAGACACAGTGGACTAGGTGGGCAACTTGTATGGGAGATATTTTGTTTGGAGAAGGCAAGGGTTTTACCATTTACCTTCCCAAACATGAAAATCATGTAGTTATGGGTTATGTGCAGGAATACCTTTTCCTGTCCTTGGTGACACTGAACAGGGAAGCTATTTGTCCTTATTTTTAAATGCCAGAGCCACTTTCTACCAACACTTTCCAGCTTAAAGGCCTGAACTTCTGGCTTGTAGAGCCGTTCACCTCCTCATTTTCCTTGCAATATCTGTTGATAACGCTATCTGCGCTACCCTGGACTAGCACATTTAATTCAAGGCCTGTGCTGACCTGCACATACGTTGTCTCCCTCCATTGCTGAAACAGATGTCCCACCATCTGGTTCCTATGCTCTCACAGCACATCCAGTCCCACGCCTGCAACACAACAGGGGTGAGGACAGAAGTCCTGGGCCACCACAGCATCACAACTGCCCAGCCTCAGCATGGGATGCGATGTCTGTGCCGGACCCTGTGTGAGGAGCAGGAGAGGACATCCACAGTGAGCCTCACACACTGTGGCCCCTTGGCTGATATCCCCACTCAAGCCAGGCACTCTAGTGCTTCCTTGCATATCAGCTTTACCAGCCATAGTCACGACCTTTTGACGTCCATCCTACAATCATGGAATATATGTGGAGTCAAAACTCAATAAGTTAGAAAAAACCAGAATCTCTTACTGAATAAGCTTTACTGCAAAATTAATTTGCAACACACAGCTTAAAACTAGAAAAAAACTCAACATTTCTCTCTTTGGCCCAATAACTTGAACACGAGCAATGTGGAAACTAAAAATATTCCCCAATGTGCTTCAAGCCCAGACTAAATCACCGTCAGGTTGTCCCATGGGGTACAGCTGGCTTTGCACCAGCTCTGCCTGCACTGTGGAGTACCCATGAGATCTCACATCTTCCCACTCATGTCACACAACTGCAGAAGCAGCTCTGTGGCTTTCTCAGAGACAGCTTAATCATTAATTGCCAATGACCATAGATCTTAATTTTCCTAAACAAGTTTGATTCTGTGGTGGGAATCAGTTATTCATTAAGCTTTTAGCCCATGCTCACAATTACTGTTAGTAATTTAGCACACATCCTGCTCCAACTGACAAAATATCTCATAGATTTATTAGCAATTCTGGATCCCTTTCAAAAGGAGCCAGAAATGCTTAGCTCAATGCGTGTGAGAGGGATCTGGTAAAGGTGCAGTATATGAAACACTCAAGGCAATACAGCTGTAATGCCACAAGCACTAATAAATACAACTGACTTCAAATTGAAGGATTTATGCTATCTAGTTTTGTGTACCATGCCACATTCGCAGGTGCATGACCAGCAACTCAGATCACTTGCAGGGACTTTACAAAAGCCTGTCCCCAGCTGCATCTGGGAGGCTGGGGTGGGCAATGAGAGGCACAGGAACACGGCAGTAGAGGAAGCAAGATAGGGGATCTGGGTTAGGAGTCTACAGGGATAGTGAGAGATATACATACTTTTATTTATATTACTGAAGCACATGGCCCTTATTGTTGCTCTGCCACTGAGGGGGTAGCTTGCAGACAACCCCTGGGGAATACACAGGAGTATAATGGGGGTAGTGTGTATATATAGAATGTGACCCAGAAAAACATAATTCATGGTTTCTGTTGCGCTGAAAGTGAATCGGTGTAAATGTTTGTCCTTTCTTCCTTACTGCAGATCAAATGAATGTCTGGCTCATACGGGCTGTTTTGCAGATCTGTATAGTTGCACAATTGCAATTAAAACCTCCAAACTTACTACTCGCTGGTGCAAGCCACCTGAACAGCCTCAAGACAAGAGGCTTGTAGTTGAATCATGTAAAATTTCATCCTGGTTACCCTTTTTGTAAAAACAGTACTAGCGAAAGCCCACTAACTGGGTCCTAGCACCCTGCCTTTGATGAAGGGTGTCAAAGATGTGCCCTGCTCCAGAGAACAGCTGCGTCCTGCACCAAAGACTGTTCCACGAGTTTCTCCCTTGATGCTGGCTGAGCAGTCCACATCTGAGGAATGTGTTTCTCAGATTACACACACAACATATTTGATATTGCAAATGATGTTTAGAGATGCAAACTAATGAGTTTATTCTGCCACGGGAACATGCGAGACACATAATCGGAATATTGGTAACAATTGCTAAAGAAAAAGAAGAACATGAAGAAAAAGAGATGAGGAAATAAAAGAACCCTATAGGGAATGTCATTTAAAATTGGACACTTTGGGCTTAATTCTCCATCTTCCCCTTGTAAAAGGTATCTGGGCTTTTTGAGGGTAAGGGGAGGCAGGCAGCAGATACAGACCCTTTCCCTTCTAGGGCTGGACTACTCTGTGCTAGTTATCCTTTCCTTATCAGCGCTTACCTTTTTAGTCCCTCTGACCTAGTACAAAAGCAATATATAGTAGAGCAGGTTGTCATCCAGTAGAAATTAAACTTTTATTTCAGTCTCCTACTTGCTGTATCTTCACTGTCTGCCTTGATTTTTCCTGCTGCAGCTTTTGAAAAAAATTGGGCAAAACCTCCAGCATTAAAAACAAGCAAATCATAGTCATTTTAGCAGGCTTAAATTATTATTGCCAAAACAATAGCATCTGGTGCACACATGCATATGAAGTGTAGATTTTTCCAATCTGAAAACTTTTTATTTATCCACTAGGTTAGCAATGATGGAAATTCAGAAGTTATGATCAAGATCTGCATTTCAAGTTTATTACACAGGTAGTAATATTGAAGATTATGTGATCTGTGATAAAAAATTTACTTACTTTATAAGAAATAAATCACGCTAGAAATCTGACTGTTATGTTCAATGGAATTATGAAAATAAATGGGAAATAGGAATAAGGTAGATGGGTTATTTTGATTTTGCAAAGCATGTGAAAAAATGGTATTAAATCTGCAAAAAGATTACATCAGTGTTGGCTAGAAGACGAACAAATGGTTTGCAAAGAGATTAAAGAACTAAAACAAGGGATAACAAATAGTTTTCATGATCAAATTTCAGGAGCTTGAGGTGAGTTGCAGAAAAATAACTGTTGAGTATTACAATATTTCTAAGAAAGCATGAGTCCTTTAGAAGTCTAGATTTTGATCCTCTTTAGGGAGCAAAAACAAAGAAAATCTCAGGAGACATCTTTGAATCTATGGGCAGAATAATGACATTTCAAATCCAATGGGATTAGAGATGGCTTTGAGAAGGAAAATGTAGGAGTTTAAAACTAATCACAAAGTCAGTTTTATTTCCTAGTCACTCAAACACCTCTGTAAATATTACCAATGCCTGGTAAAGAATTTTCATTCCTGATCCAGAATGCATTACATGTATAGGTAATGCTAAGGTGAGAGACCAGCAAAACCATGCAATGCTGAAATAATCATATAATGAGGACCAGAAAGATAAGAGCATAGATATTAACCAAAATGAAATCTACCTGGGAAAAAAAAAAACAACAGGTACCTTAAAGCAAGCAAGATAAGAATTTATAAACCATACACAGAGCTAGAAGAACAGTGAATTAAAGCAGGAAAGGACTGGTGTGAGCTGGGGCTGCGCTCGCAGGTGCACACAGATTGGGGTGGGCTGAGACGGTGCACACAAGATGTACAGTTCTGAAATGCAGCATTTGAATGGTATCCACAAGCACAATGAAGCCCTGGAAAGCGCAACAGAGGCAAGAATTGTAAGATATTAAATTAAAACTACATAAAAGCAGCCAAAACCTAAGGCAGTGTCCATGAAGTAGCAGAGGGTCTCTACTTCCATCAGCCAACCATCTAACCCAGCCTATAACTTCAAGGAATAAGCTCTCTTTTCCCATGTTTTTTTAGTATTTTTATGTCCAGGCTACAAATACTTCCCTTATACCACTTGGGAAATATTTTAATGCTTTTCCTTGCATTTCTTGCCCATAACAAGGGCATGCAGAAAAACAAAGCAGGAAAATGGACGAGAACAAGTTGACTAAGTCTTCCCAAAACTCAAGACAGGCTTCATCTGAGAAGAGGGCAAGGTTCTCAGTCTATTTTTATTTTAGTTGGAAAATGCTGTTCACCCTTAATTGTGATACTGATAAAAACAGACAAGAATGACCTGTTGAACACAATTGGCCCTATAGTATTTTCCAGGTCCTGCAATTAATAATATGTCAAACAATGAGATATTGGTGCATAAAGAGGAGATGCAAACAGTATTTCCACACAGTAAGTGACTGCCTACAGGCTGATTTCATTCACAGAACTGAGATGATGACACTTGTCAAAATTTGGTTGCAATTAGAATAACTTCTACCCAGATCATCAGAAAAATGCCCTGTTCAAGACAAAAAATGCCCCTCAGGCACAGATATAAAAATAATGGATATTATCTACTGGTATGCTGTCATGTGGTTTGGAGTTAAGTTAGGGCTTTACCAGTACTAGGAAGAAGTATTCAGTTTTCAGACAGAGGCAACAGGGTCTTTCACATTCTTAGCTGCGTGGAAGTGAGGAGAGTGGAGACTTTCAGCAGGAGCTGGGGAGGAGGAGACTGAGAAGACTGAGAAAACACAAGACTGTCTGAAAGGTCAGATGATCTGTTTGGAATACCTGGAGAGCACTGGACTCTGGGGGATCTTACGAATTCAAAGCCATATTGAAAGGGTAACAGTTTCTCCTAATTTCCAGTCCTGCTCACCTTGATATGCGTTTTAGCCACCTTCATGCAGAAAGAGTGGCTGTAATTAGTGTAGTAAGCAAGCTTTACTCTGTAAAGAGGTTGATTAGTGTTTATGGACACTAAAATACAAGCTGGAAGAATGACATTCCATGTTTTATCTTCTACATATCAATACTTAAAAACGCTCAATCCATTTTTCTCAAGTCCCATTTCAGCCCCTGGATGCGAACATCTTTCATAATGTGTAATGAGCCCAAGAACGGGAGGACCTTTTGCTCACCCCTGTGACCACTGTCCCTCTGACTGTTGTATCTCAGAGTGTCACCAAATGCCGCAGCAGAACACAGAGGTAATTTGCCCTCCTGCATGTCATGAATCACCTTCAGAGACAAAGCTGATGTCTTGTCACATCTTTTTTATCCTCCACTGGCAAAACACGTGACCTTAAGTATCAGTGTCATACTGCCCTTCCTAAAGTAACCAGGCTACTAAATAACCTCCTCTGCTCCTTGCCACATTGCAAACTGTTGGTCATTCTCTGAAGAGATTAGAAAAACTGTACATACATCAAGGAAGGTGCCTTCACCTATGGCAAATGTCAAGGATCTCACTTGAGACCCACTTGAAGGTATGAACAGCACTTGAGGGTGAGTTTTTCCTCTTTTCTGTCAAACACAAGAAGATAGGGTTTTCTGATAGTGGCTGTTTGCTTTCCATTGGAAACATGCATGTGTCTTCAACTAAAGAAGAAAGTGATGCCTGGATGAGTAAAGGGGAGACTGAGCTCTCCTGAATCATATACCACATATATAAGTTGCACAGGCATTTCTCAGCCAGACATTTTAAATACCACAGTGTTCAAATGGATAATGTGTACACTGTAGTTACTCATCAGTCTTTCTTGAAGAGACTAAGATGAGCTGTGCAATAACTTTAAAGTCTCAAATGTCCATTAGCAAAGGAAAAGTAGATTCTGGGTTTGCCAGTTGTTTTTCAAGTAAATAAAAAACATTGTTATACCCTTGGAAAATTCTCAAAGTAAGCCTATTGATAAAAATATTCACTAGGAAATAGACTTGGAAAATAAAGCTATAATTTTGCTACCATATGCAGTATGTGATTTTCCAGTCCTTGGTGCCCTCTGGCATGGTGTGTGTATACGCTGTCACCTCTGAACCAGGGCGGGTATGTTTAACTTTCCTGTGGAGGATGATCCTTGGACCATGCTGACACCCCAGACATGCAATATGACATTATTTACTGTATGTAAGAGAAAAATATAGTCTAAGAATCAACTGTAGAAAAGTACTTTTCTGCTTTTTCTTTTAATATGATATAAACGCAATTACCAGCAAGTTAAATTACATTAATTCCTCAGTGACAAATGGGATATTTCATTGCTAAGACACTGCCTGGTTCCTTTATTTATTCTTCCCCCAAGTCTTCATAAATTTATTTTAGATTAAACAGCTCTTAAGCTTCCAGTACTAATATATAGGAGTTCAATAATTAAATTATCTACAGGATGATTCATACAAATCAAACACTTATAAATCCTACTCTTGATGGCAATATATATAACAAGACCTTACATGTTTTATGGTGATATAGAGTTGTAGACCTGTGCATAGTTGTGATGGCAGCATTCACAATAAGACAGGGAATGTAAGCCTAATATTTTATAGATCCAAGGGACCCATTAAATAATCTTGGCTTATTTCTCAAACAGCTGTTAATAAGAAGTACTTAACTTGTTAATTAAAAATCTGCCACTAATTACACCTGCAACTTCCTACCCAGCATGACTGAAATGGCAACTGATAATTAATTATTTGAATGTGAAAACAACTGCCATGGTCATTCAGGAGCACAGAAAGGTGCAGTGCCACTATTGCTAATGTTTCTGCACTTGGCCTTGGTGAAAAAAGTGAATGACCCTGAGCATTTTGGCAAATTCATTCCCATCTGGCAACACACACAGGACTCGATAGCTGCAATTCCAATTACGGCTGCTATCTCCCATGACCAGGCACCTACCTCATCTCCTGCACCTGCCTGGGCAACTCAGGAAGCTATTTCAAATATTCAACAGCACTAGCTTCTTTTTAAACAAAGTACAACACAATACAACGTTATTTCCTTGTTCTTTTTTCAAATAAATTGCATATAGGTAAGTCTTCTACTAGTTTATTGTCTATTGGAGCATAGAAGTGTCCTCAGACTCAGTCTAAGTGATCCTAAGATTAGGGGAAGCCAATGGAAAAATACTGATTGATGAATAAAAACCAAGCAGTGATCAAAGTATTGTGTGTATTAGACATTAGACCACATCCTTACTCATGAAGTCTGCCATATGGTGAGGTGGTCTTTTTTTAAAAAAAAAAACAAACACACACACTCAAAAATAAACCCCACAAAACAAAACAAAAAAATCCACACAACAGAGAAGACATAAAGACCAAAACTGTCAGTCTTTTAGATGTTATCAAATGTGAGGGAAGCATACAGGGAAACACCCAAGATACATGGTAGCTGCTGTTATTCATGTCATTTGTGACAGCTTCTGTTTCTTTTAAGACAAAAAATAACATCAAAGACAGAAAAATGCTTCTCCATGTTGGAGGATTTGTCTTACCAGAGGAAGACTCACTGCTGGAGAAAGACAAGCCCAGGACTCAGCCTGCTGTCCCTTCTGAGCCCAGGCAACGTCATGTCAGCCCTAGGACATAGAATCGTAGAATTATAGAACCTTTTTGATCAGAAAAAAAACTGTAAGATCATAGAGTCCAATTGTTAACTCAACACTGTGAAGTCCACCTCTAACCATTGTCCCTAAGAACCTCATCTATGCATGTTTTCAACACCTTCAGGGATGGTGACTCCACCACTTCCCTGAGCTGCCTGTGCTGATGCCCAACAATCCTTTTAGTGAAGAAATTTTTTCTTAATATCCAATCTAAACCTCCCCTGCTGCAATTTGAGGCCATTTCTTCTTGTCCTACGTAAGAAGACTCTGGTTTTAGTGACTATCCTAGTAATAACATTCACTGCAATGTTGCAAAAGATACTAAACTGGTGAGCTACACCTTTTGAGGCAGAGACCAAAAACAGAGAAGATTTGTAACTTGTCAAACAAAGGGAACTAGAGTCTCTTTCAGTCTCAACTTGGTGACTGTCACCTAAATTCTTCTCCGGCTCAGAGGTATCTCTTAAACAGATTTTCAGGAGGGAGGGGAGACCCCACACATGACTGACCAAGCAACTATGTCACTGTTCACTCCTTTTGGGGTCAGTTCGAGCAGGCTGAGTTTCCTCTTGTTGTTTGATTCACTGGTTAACACCGCATTTATTCATTTCTGGCTCCTCACTCCTGTTTATTAGACATGAGTTTAGCATAGTTCCCAAGTTTAGTGATGGGGAATTTCTTGTTTGGAGTCATTAATTCTTAATTATTTAACTTCTGCTGAAATGTATAAACCATTTTATAAAATGGCCAGAGCTACTTTCAACAGATCAAGCAAGTGCAGGTCTCCATCTGAGCAGTGACCTAAGCTGAATATTCACAAAGAAGCAAATGTTGCTGAGAAATCTGCTTGTGGCTTAGATTATTGCTGCTTACCAAAGGAACACAACTATGGGAAACTGAAAATCTATTTGTTTTTTCTATTTGTGCCAGGATAAAAGACTTTTGTTTGTTCCTTTGGGGTGGTCATCTTATTTCATTCTCTCTGGCACCTGGCAGAGCATGGTTGAAAAGTGAAGGTGCCATTCTGAGGTAGAAAATTTGCAGGGTAAAAGTGATGCTACAAAGGCTCAGTTTTTTCAAGAATTTTATTTTGCAGATGGGCTAACTAGATGCCAGTGAAGAGAATAAATAATTATAGAGTAATTATAAGGGACATTACACATTCTGAAATGGTACAGGTGGAGTATACTTTTAAGTTATACAACAACATAATCAGCCAGATGGGAACCCCTACTAAAAGTCCATATCTCAAGAGGCGGCTCAAGGCAAAGTCATAAGATAGATCCTAACATAAAAAGGGTATTGTGTGGTCCCCCAAAACTGTCTTTTGGGAAGAGACATTTCATAACTGAATGGCTATTTTACCCGATACTTTTCACTTTAATTGGTTGGATACATTACTGTAGTACTATTATGGGAATTTTTATCTCAAAGAGGTGGTGATGAGTCACCTGGTCGATTTAGCACAAATGGGAATTCACTGGAGGCTTTATGAATGGGTAATGCCTTCCTAAACTCAGAGCTCAATTAAGCAACTAAAGAGTTATTTCCTTTAGGAGAGCTTAGGCACAGGTGGAGGAAACATGGTTTGGGTAGGAAATTCCAGCCCAGAAATTGTATTGCTGATCCGGAGTTTACCAAGGAACTCTGATCAGTTGGGAGTCATCTGTTTTTATATGCTGAAAATTAACAGAAAGTTCCAACATCATTTTCAGAGACAAATTGTCCAAAAGCCCCTCCAGGAGAGCTCCTACATGTTACTGGGCTATATTTTGTTGTGAAGGGAGGTGGGAGTTCATACACTCATCCCACCTCATCTCAGTTTCTTGTCCCAAACCAGCCCATTGCCTCTCCAGTCCTGACAAGTATCTGGGCAGACAGAGGGAATCATGACCGGGTGCTCTAACTATGTATGCCCGCAGCTCTGCAGCAGTTGTAGCCATAGGACAGGGAAATTCATCCTTCTGCATGAGGCCAGAAAAACAGCTCTGACAGTTCTCCTGTGATTCCTTCCCCTGTTTGCAATCCTCTGACGTTTCACCATCAGCCAACTCAGAGCAAAGCCAGTGTCATACTGCATTAGCTCTCCCTGCACCAGCATCCTCTACCACCCAGCTCTCCAGCAAGGGGTTTGCAGCTTCTCCTGGGAGCAGCTCCCACTGAGCTCTCATCCCAGCCCAGCCACTGCTGCCCTGTGACAACTCAGAACAGGCGACATCACACAAGGAATCTCATGTCTTCTATGATAACAAATGCAGAGGCATGGGAGTGTTCTTGGCGCACTCTCTTCAATTAAGTACAATTTTTTTTTAAAGCTTTTTGAAACATTGGGGTTTGTCTTCTAAATGGGCTGTGTTAAGGCTACGGGCACCCATGCAAAATGTTTTGAGGACATCCAGATTTCAATCACATTTAAAAATAGATATTCATGCAATATTTTATGACTAGTTTTTGGAAGCTTTATCAAACTTGCTAGCTTTAAAGATCCACTTACAAAATTAACTTTCTTTTGCTTCTCATTTTCTTTGTTTATGTCACTTGAATGGAATCATACTGTCTATAAAATGTAGTGACTGCTGCTATTTCCAAGCAGGGCACAGCCAACTTATGAGAAAAGTCTGTTCTGGAGGTGCAAGAAGAGAACTAGCAGTTGGTTTACCAGATTAGCAGAAAAAATACCTGGCAGATGAGAGGTCAACCTTAAAAAGCTGTCCTTGTTCTGCCAAAAAATAGGCTGTATGACAAAAGAGACAAAGATCAAGACTGAAAAAGAAATTAATCTTTGACACTTACCTTTCAGGAACAGTATACTCCCTGATGTCACTATCTTTGCATTCAGGTTCATTTCTAAAAAGATTCGGTATTATTATTATCATACTTTATCACTTTTGGAAAATGCTAAAATATGGTCTCACAAGAGCTGCAGAACGTGTGCCTGATTCCATTTTGAAGAGACTTTGGGCAGCCAAAGTGTGAATCTTAGACTGAGGGACAACTTTGATGCCGTTAACCTCAGAGGGGAATTGCGTTCCCACAGCATTCATTAGGTGTGATGGAAATGGAAACATTGGTTAGAAAGAATGAGGAGACTAAAATAGAGTGTGAGAATAGGGGTTTTTTTTTTACACTCCAGTGCACATGGAGTGCCCATTAATTTTAATAGGAACTTTGCACTGCAATTATTAATGGAAGAACGTGCCCTGTTGCATTATTTTATGAGACTCTGGCCATATTCAGTGACATTGCAAAGGAAGGCTAAATGTACTGTCGATGCAGGGGGAATGGAGAAAGGAAGAGTGATGTGGCTGTAGTAAAGAGGATCTTACAATTTAGAACAAGAATATTTAAGAAATGGGACTAGGGTTGAGGTCAAACATGAGGAAGTCTCTCACGAGACATCGAACCTGAGGAAAGAAGGTCAGGGAAGGGGAATCTACTGCTGCAAGTTACTGCAAAAAGCCCCAGCAACTTTTCTAGAAACATGTGTAATACATGTGAAGAGATTGCCCAACTACAACTCGAGTACCTGACTGTGTTCACTTGACCTTAAGGCTGCTGGAAATGTTCAGAAAACTCCGAGTGAAGGATTAATGGGTACACTAGGATGCAGTGCAACAATATCATGATGGATGCTGTGTAGCACAAACCATGCCTCTGTGTGAGTCTTCTGGAACAGTCAGGCAGAGTCTCAGGTTGCTAAACTCTGCTCTGATCCTCCAAAGCCAGGAGATGCTCTCAGATGTCACGTTGGGAAACTGTCTCACTCTGCCACATGTCCTGTATATAAGCATTACACCTAATGTTTATGGAGTACCATGATGGCATGATCAGGGACTACAAGCTTGTACAGCTACATGCAAAAACCAGTCCCAAAAAGAAAAAAATATTAAATGAGACAAGATAACGTGAAATAGAAAAAGTGAGCCCATGCATCAGGCTGTAGCCATACTACACTGCTAACCTAACCATTGTCAAGGCCTTTCTTACACATTATGAAACATCAACACTTACACAATGTTATAATCCTGGTTTTATTTTATGGAGATATTTTTAATTAAATTAAATGCTTACAAACATCAGTTTCATTTTCATTCATTACAGATGTTTTCCTTAGTTTAATAAAGACCTAAAGGAACATAAAAAGTAAATAATTTCTAAAATCCTGGCCCTTTTACACCCGTTAACATTGGCTTTTCTGATTCAGAGAGTAGAAGTTAAGATTTATTGAGTGACATCTGGTTAATTAAATGTCTATTTCCTATGGCGTGTTAAAGGAATCATAATGCAGAAAGTCAACATTGAGAGAGTAATTAAAGTGCACCTAAAGAGCAGAACTAACCTTGTAGTTCACTGTAATTAGAAACAAAATGGGAACAATATGTTCAGAGAATTACCTCCTTTATTAGGTTGCCATCGACAGAAACCTGTTTATGTATCTGAAATCTCATTTTCCAAGCTTCCATTTTACTTTTATCCATCTGTGCAACTTAATACCTCAGCATGGATGGCTATCTCAGGAGTAAGCAGAGCTCAGTTCTCTTTCAAAACATATGCTAGTTCAGTGGCACTGCAGTTACTTGGGAGCACAGCAACTCTTTCTAGGTTTTTGGTACATTTTCTTTGCCAGCATCGGCTGCAGAAGATTTAGGAAGTTAACAATAGCATTTCAGTCACTGGTAAATGTCTGTTAGAAAGCATAAAGTTAGCATATCACCAAAATATACATTGGCTTTTTCCCTGGGTTTCTTTCAGGTTGTGCTTGTAAAGCCTCAGCTGCTTGCTGGTGCAAGAGGAAAGGGGACCTCAGGTGGTACGGAAGAAATGAGATCAAGCTGGTCAGGAAATTTTGTGTGGTATGCTAAAGCAATTGTACCCCTGAATTAGAGACAGGTGACCTGTACTGACCATGGGATCTCAGCCCTATTCAGTTTGCAGGTGTGGAGGTGGCCATCTGGTCTTTTCATATCAGGTCTCATCACCCACCCAAGCCCTTCACTCAGAGCAGCGTCCCTGCTAGCCCACGGCACCAAATCCTCTGCCAGGGAGGGGAATCTGGACCCTCATTTTTAGTATAGCTGACCTGAAGGAATACAATGAAAATCTTCAACTCGAATCCACCAAATACAAAAAGTGATGGAAGCAAGTTGGTCCAAGCACTCTTGAGTCACAGGTGGCTTGTAATGTGCAGGAAATGGCCAATAGTTAAATTATATTTCAAAGCTTTGTGTTTAAAGAAAAACTGGAAAAAAAAAAAAAAAAAAAAAAGGTTAGAACCTAAATCTAAAATCCATTCGCAATCTCAAGGAAAACTGTGAGCTACTTTGACTTTCTTTTCATTGATGAAGATAAATTTATTGAAGATATTTGCTTTGAGCCTTCTACTTAGGCTACCTAATGTCATAATTCTCTTTGCCCAGTTACAAAAGGAACAACTACAGTGTATAATACAAAGCTTTAAGGAATGAAGATCAGGATTGAGTAAACATTTAAATATATAAACTGTACTTTTATTTCAATGAGTGAGAAGAATTTTATTTCATTTGTAAAGAATACAGTTATAACAAGAAAGATAACACAAGGCAGAGCTTTATGTATGCACATGCTGTACAGCAACCTGGAAAGGTGACTGTGATCAGGACTGGCACGGGATTGCTGGCAAGAGCTCCCATCTGGTGTGACTATGGCAGGCACAATGATGACTGCAGGGCAGAAACACCCTGAGCATCAGCTACTGAACTCTGAGTTGCATCTGAAAGAGGAGAAATGAGGCAAATACAAACATCCCAGCAGCCCAGACTCACCTCACTCCAGTGCCTACCTGGATAAAGAAAAACCCTCGAGTTGAAGACAGGCAAAGTGGAGGTATTTTCCCTATCCCAGTTACTGTCACCATGGCATATGTTCTCTCACAAGAACTCCAAGGATTTAGACACCATGTTCTGCTTCAGGAAAGCATCCATGTCTTTATTTTTACACTTTAATCCCTTTTCAGAATGGCTCATTCCCTCTCCAGTGAGATTTTTAGAAGTCTTTGTGACAATTCCTCCATCACTCTCCCCATCAGCCTCCTCATCTGAACCAAAGGCTTTATTATGTGAAATAACACAATGTGCTTAATTTTATATTGCAAGTCTCATCTCATTTTTCCAGGTTGCCTCTCTCCTTGTTATGTGTCAGCTTCAGGTTTTCCATGGTCTCTCTTCCCTGATTTTTGCTAATAATGAAAGATTCCTTATTTTAAAAAACTATTGTGATATAATTAAAAAAATAAAAACAAACAAACAAAAATCACCAGACAAACAAACAAAAAACCCAAACAGCACAGGCTTTTTGTCCCAGAACAGGAGGAATGCTGTGAGTTTGCTCACAACTGACATTAGATTTGCAGGGTCTGCATGCAGAGGCTAAGTTATGGCCATATGCTTTTTAGCCATGCACACATTGTCTTTTCCTATTCCCCATTTTAACCTTGCAAAACTCTTCTGTTGCCTTTGGAGTCAATTGTGCTGGTTTGCTCGCCCTAAATCAAGTACCAGTACCAGCTTCAAAGAGTTCTTTTAAATAAATTAGTCTCACAATAACTTTCTTTGTAAATCGTTAGCATTCCCATTTCAGGTAGAAGATAATATATGCAACACATTAACACTCTTTACAGAACCTTTGTGTTTCTTTTAAACGGAACAGACCTGAGAATACATCTAGTTTTCCCCTAGCTCTTGCATTCTAATAACTTACTTAGCACACTATTACCATATTGTACATTACTTTTATATTACCTTTTTTTGCAATTTTGTTTTCAAAATTGCCATTCTGCCCTTTTCTGATTTCTCATAAATGCTTTGCACTATGCTAGGAATTTATTCAAGTAAACATTAGGGCTGATCCAAGCACCTTTTTATTTTACTTTTCTCTTCAGCAAATATAGAAAAAGGTGTATGAAACCAATAAGGTTTACTCTCAGTCTTTCAAATCTTTTCAAGTATAGCAGACTTTCTCATCACCTCACAGCCCAAGACAAAACAAGCAGCTTATAAGTTTATCTGGCTCTGGACTCCACCTCGTTCTAATGCTGCACTAGTTCTCCTCTTTTACATCCCAAGTTTTACATTTTCTACAAAATTGTTGAAACAATACACACATGATGCAAAAGATATAAGGAGGCTTTTAACAGCTTCTTCATGTCTAATCTCTTTCAGGATACGACCATCAGCACAATGTCTGCTTTTCTCCATGGCAGAGTACTCTGAAGATACCACGGGGGTAGAAGAAGCCAATAATGCATACAGCAGGTCTAAGAATGAGCTGTTGCGTTGAATAGCTTCTGGCTGGTCACATACAGTGAGTACTGGGGAGAGAGCTCAAAGCCAAAAGGATAAAACAAAGCCCTTTTATGCTGCAATTGAGCTCATTATTAACTAAAACATCTGTTCCAGTGCTCAGATCTGCTGAGGTCATTTTGTGCTTACATGGCACAGCAACTTGAAACATCAGGATCTGGAGCTCTTGGACAATTTCTTCCACACGCAGAAGATTTCTCTTCACATGGTACAGTCCCAAATAAAGACTTGGAGTGGCATAAATCCACCAGATACTTTAGGACATTTGACCAGGCAACTACATTCCTGCACCTCATTTCTAATCAGAAGATATCCAGGTGTCATGTCTACCCATTCTATGTGTTGTCCTGCTAGCTGAAAGAGCTTTCTGCCCTGAGAAGTCTTGCCATGGAATGAGGAGCGAAGCTGCGCTGTGCTGGGTGACCACCAGTTACAGTCACTCCTGTCTCCTCTGTTGTGGCTTTCCTTGAACGGCCAGCAGCACTTTGGTGTGTAAGTACTTCTCACTTCTTCTCTGCTCTTTAGTCAACTGCAGATTTATAAGACTTCAAAGCAAGCCCTTAACCAGGAGACTGGTTCCATCTGGTTTCTCAATACCTCTAGGAAGGCAGACTCAGTGCCACCTTTGTGATGAGAATTTTTCCTTCTGAAAAACTGGGAAAATACCTTAAAGTCAGATTAGTTTGGTGTGAGGCCCCAGAACTGTCTTCTGGCTTTTTAATCATGGTCTAATGTGAATGCATATACATTTTGCCTGTAGCTATTAGCCTACCCTGACCAACTGGCTAAATTAGGATTGTTCACTTTTGCTTTTCTGAACCTGTCCCTCAACTGCTTCATTTCCACGTGTGATGCTCCAAATGCCAAACGAGTCTGAAAAGGTGTCTCACTCAAGATACACAGGGGAAATCTGGATGAAGACATAGGTTCAGTCCTCCTTACATTTCAGTGCTTCAGCTGCTTAGGTGCTTTGCAGAAAGCAGGAAAGAATCTTGCCATAATCATGTCTGCAAGCGACATATGTGAATGGTAAGAAAACTCAAAGTCAAGGGTGATGTAAGTGGCTTTAGCTCCATTTTGATATTCATCAAGTGTTTTCAGCAATAGTGTTTAAAACAAATCAAACATTTCCAATTCGTTTAACTTCACGGTTTTATTTTCATTCAGTATTAGGTAATGAAGATCAAACACAAAGTTTGGGAAGGGATGTTGTTTTCTCTTTATTCTTCCCCTGTTTTCTTTCTCTGTCACCAAGTGCCTGTTGTTTTCTAATTTTACTCCCTTTTTTCAGTTTCTCTGAACTTCTGGAAACTTTCTCAAGCTTGAGCATCATTTTTAAGAGTGCTAAAATGGCAATTAACACAATCTTTAATTTCTCTCTTTCTTCCACTAAGACTTCCCAAAAGTGGAAGAAAAGTTGAGAAGTTACAAACTGAAAAGGAGAGTAAACAAAAAAAATAAGAAAATCCTTCTGTATCTAATCTGTTTTATTACACTATGAAAAAAAAAAAAAATGTTCACACAGTTTGGAGTTGTGTTGACTAAGATGGAGAGAAATTAAAATAATATTGATTTTATGGTGATATGGTGAAAAGTATCACCTAGAGGAACTGTACCCTAGTAGAAGGCATAAACACAAACAAATATTCTGAAGCCATCCTTGAATTGTTCATTTTAATTTGGATTTTGTGAAAAGAAGTCTCAAAGGGAATGGAAGACATAGAAATAGCCATTTAGGGAAAAGGAGAAGGGAAGGGAGGGGAAGAAAGGAGAGGAGAGATAAATGTGTATGCATGGCCACTGAACCTCCCTCTTGGAGCTGTTATGTCTCATACATCTCAAGGTTTGTTTACATTTACATTCTACTCAAAACATAAGATTTTAAGGGCAAGTCTACTTCTAAATGAATAATCTAAATGAATAAACTCCTATGCTGAGATATTAAACAAGGTTATAGACCCTGCTGCAAAGCTAGAATATCTGCTCAGTAGACAGATGATAAAAAAATAAATTAATTGAATTATGTTGATTTAAATCACCATAGAGGAAAATAAATCATTGCAACATCATAACTAAAGTTTACTCCACCTACAAATCCCAGTAGTTCAGCTTTCTAGGAAGGGATTACATGATTCAAGAAGTATTATGAGAAAAGTACAGTGGTGTGAGGGTAACAATGAGTTAAGGTGAAATCTCTTTAATTAGGAAGGTAAGCAGACCACATGATAAATTGTTGCTCTAACATAAAAGAGAATGAGCAAGAAGCAAAGCAAATAATTCCAGGAAGAGCTCAGTGTGTTTTGTGTTTTAAATACTTGCAAGCTGAAGCTCATCTTTTATGCTTTAAAGATCTTTTGTAACCCATGAAACATCATCACTCATATAATTTGTCTGGAAGAAATCTATCCATATATGCATTGCTCTTTACAGTAGTCACAGGGCTAGGTGGAAGTCTTGTTTTTTGACACCCTTTATACATAGATGGCATACGGTGACAGCACCTTGCATTATTTATTAGTAATTCTGGGTGCATAATTTGCAGTCTGACCTTGAGGAGCTGTGTACTGACTGGTTACCCTGGCTAACCTCATGCCAATAAAATTCCTACTGGTGGTGTTGTGCCCATGAAAACCTTGTGTGGCTGCTCACAGGGATGGGAGTGCTCTATTCCTCAGATTCAGTGAAAGTCTTTCAGTGAACTTCAGTGGATGACAAAGCCCAATAAAAATGATGTCATATTCACACCACTACACACTAAGGGTAAAACCAAAGACAATTAGCATAGCACCAGTTGATTACTGTTTCTCACTTGACCATAAACTTCTCTCTCTCTTTCCCTCCTGCTCTCATAATACAGACAAATCTTTATAATTTATCTAAATCAAATTAAGTAAACCAGTAAATTAATTAACTGATATATTTTAAGAACAGAAGGGACCTCTGTCAGGATATATTCTGGTTTTCATAATGAGGATGTGGAATGTAATCTAGTTATTGCTGAGTCGCTATTATCAGTGTCATGAGGCGACACCAGTGTGTGTCTTCCAGATGGACACAGGCTTGATTAAAGACTTCAGGCCATGGCAATCCACAGCAGCAGAGGACATTGTGTACCATTTGGTTGACTACAGCATGTTAGAAACAAAGATCTCATTTCCACTTGGATTTTGTGCTGATTCGGCTCACGGCACTTATGAAATCTTTCACTGCCAAACCAAAGGGACACCAAATCCCTTTCTGCCAGTGTACATAGGTTTAGACTATGATGATGCGGCCCCCTCAATGAAAAGAACAAGCAAATAGCTGTGTATTTCCTGACGACAAGAATTAGCATCTATCAACCCTAAATTACAGGGAGAAATTAGTATAAACATAATAGCTTGCATGAAGCCAAACACTGGTATATTTTAATGGGAAAAATCATTCCTCCTTCTATTTTGTATGTACCACAATTTGTTGAATATTAAAATATTTAGATGTTATATTCCTATTCCCCCCACAAGGCATTATACAGTAATATATATGCAAAATATGAAAACAAAAATAGATTTGCCTACACATCAGCATTTAAAACACTCATTAATGCCAGGACAAACAAAACACTGTGTTCCAGTCCTCTCTACATCATCTGTCATTTGGATATGCTGAGTATAATGAGGCAGAACCTTAATGTTTGTGGGGGAAAAGAAAAAACAACATGATACAGAAGCCCACATGTGGGTTAGAAGGTAAGGACCCTGGCAGAAAGCTCCAGGCCTGGATAATGAGGATATAGATCCAGAACACAGATGACCCCAAGAAGTTACTTTTTCCATGTATTCACCAATACTTTCCGGTGGTTCTGCCACTGCTCTTTGTTCATCTCCTTACTCTCATATTTGCTCCTCTTGGCTTCAGACCAAGACACTCAAGCACCTGTTTTTCCTTAAAAGCTAACCTGGACATATTTGAGTGGATGCTCCAGGGCTAGAAAAAAATTAATTTATTGTACCAGTGTTTTTCAATGTTAGGCAGTGAATCTATTTATGTACTGTAAGCACAGTGATGTAGATTGAGGCCAGTGGAGATCACCAGTCACTGACCAGATTTAGTCAAAGTGTGGCTTTGGTACAGTATCAGGACAGCACACAACAGTGAAGACAAGCCGCATTCGAAGGATTAGATTGCTCCTCAACAGCATGGACATTTTGTCTTCACATGTTAAAGTAGCTTTTGCTCTTCATGTTTCCTAGACAATATGGGGGTATGGTCCCTTCAAGTGTATGGTTACAGTAATTAATATATTTAGTAACTAATAATAATAGTGCTGGGCTTGCCAGTACAAAAGAAATATGGAACTACTGGAGAGAATCCAGCAAAGGGCTACAAATATGATGAAGGGACAGGAACATCTGTCTTATGAGGAAAGACTGAGAGAGCTGGGACTGTTTGGCCTAGAGAAAACTCAAGGGGGATCTCAGCACTGGATATGCATACCTGAGGGGAGGGTACAAAGAAGATGGAGCCAGGCTCTTTTCAGTGGAGCTCAATGCCAGGACCAGAGGCAACAGGCACAAACTGAGCGGTTTGCTCTGAACATCAAGACACACCTTTTCACTGTGAGGGTGACCAACCACTCTCACAGGTGGACCAGCAAGGTTGTGGAGTCTCCATCCTTGAGATATTCAAAATCCACCTGGCCATGGTCCTGGGCAGCCTACTCTAGGTGACTCTGAGTGTCACACCTGGGGTGAGCACAGGGGCTGGACCAGATGACCTCCAGAGGTCCCTTCCAATCTCAATCATTCCGTGATTCTGTGAATTTAATTTAAATTATGTAACCAGTTACTGGTCTGCAGAAGAAAAATAGATTAAACATGTTTATGAAAAGTAGAATTCACTAACCACTTCATTTCTCAACTGTCTTAAGTATTCTGACTAATGACAGGTGGAAAAATTTGAAAAGCAATACCACAATGTATGCTGACATTATTTCAGTTTGTGAGGAAGTTTCTGATGGGACAGGATAGGATCAGATGACAAAATATTCTGGAAACCCTGATTCTAACCTAAACTATATATTTTGTGAGACCAGATGTCTCGCCAAATAATCAATTCACTGCTGTCCTCATCTTTTCCAAAGTAATTCCCAGGAGAGTTCTGTTATGACAAAGTACTCTGTTGGAAAGGTATGACACTTTCCATTTATTCTGTGTTAGAATAAACTACATAAAGAAAAAAAATGGAGTACAAAACATCATCCAAAAATGAGAGGCTGTTTTTTTTAAGAAAAAAATTAAAAATGCTGGGACATAAGTTTCCAACTGCAAAAGCAACCAACTAAGGAGAACCATATGCAGAATATTAGAGTAATTTACAACAAATTAGTTTTAAAATATGTAATTAAATCACATTTTCTTGATTTTCAGAAATACCTGGAATACTTTATGTGAGGTGCTTTAATTTTTTGTTTCTTTTATTGTGTTGTAAGAGTGAAATTTTTAATGCTGCTGCTTGATATCAGGAAAAATTCGAACAGAATAAACAGTCTTATAAAAATGTCAGGTCAGTAATAAATGCATTGGAAAATTTTCTATTCCTTATTTTCTTTCTTCTCCAAGATCTTGAGCAGCTTTTAAAGGCTTTTGTAGTTTTTCTGTTGGTTGGTTGGGTTTTGGTTTTTTTTTCCCCATCTCATCTATTTAAGAGATTGGATCTACTTTGAAATCTGAATGCCATCTGAAAGGTTCAGCAACATATTACCAATTTTCAAAAAATATATGTGCCATTGAAGCATTCCCCCACACAAGATGCCGGGCAGATGTATATAAAACTGAAAGTAAAGTGTGTATAGCTACTGCTCTGATTTGTAACATTTTCGTCATGCTTCATTCCTGTTAATTGTTAAACAAGGTATCAGTCACCAGAAAGTATCACCTCCTCCTTCTTAGATCTTTGCCATTCCCCAAGTGCCATCAGCAGATGGTGTTTAACTCAAGACAGAATAATTTTTAACTTGCAGGCATGACAATATAGTGATAAAGGCATGAAGACAACCTGTTTGTCACAAGCACCATATGAACCGACAAGTCCTATGTTGACTAACGTGCAGCTCAAGCAGTGGCCAAAGATGATATTCATATGTGTCAGAGATCTGCCACGAGCATAAGGGGCAGCTGCGTTTGGCTGGTGCACTGCCATTTTCCTGGGCATATAGACAGAGGAGTAAGATTTCTTCTTGACTTCTGAATTTTTGTGAATTTATGCCCTTTTTTATCCAGATCTACTTTCCTTGATGGCCATGCATGAGTGTCTCTTCCTTGTGTGTACCCTAAACAAAACTGAGATGTACTATAAAGAACAAATCCCCTGAACTCACTATGTACCCATCACATCCATGCTGAGACTCTGGGAAAGCTCCATGCCCTAAGAGTGCTTTGCAGCTCAAGCACAACTAAACAGCACTCACTGAAAGGGCTTTTTTCTGGGTTTCACCCAGAGAAAACCTCACTGAATTCCCTGCTGCCATCATCAGCCTTCATGGGAGTTTGTTCCTCACATCAGCAACACCAGTCTTCCTTTTGCCTCTGTGAAAAATCAAGGTGAGCCTCAAAGCAACTGGGTCTCCCTTTTGGAGAGGGAGGCAGCCAGTGCCACTATCAGGATCACCCTTTTGGACATGGCAGTACAGGAGGTTGATGTTGTTTGTTGTCACCACCAGTTAAAGAATGGAGAATCACAACCTTTAAGCCACATGGTATCAAAAAGCAAATTGAAAACCAGTCCATTCATAATCTAGAGGTTTTCAAAGATTTGTTGAAATAAGCAGCATACTTTCATGAAGGAGTCGTGTTTCCTCCAGCACTATTTAGTTTCTATGACATGAGGCCCCACGTACAAATACAACTTATGCTTGGTGAAATCTGGATTGCATCTTGCTTAGAAATTCCCCCATTTGTCTCCCTTTTGCCTTTTTTCCTGTCCAGCCCTTCTTACTCTGTCTATTATCTCTGCTGTTCATTGACTTTTTAATTCAGAATCCATCTGCTGAAAAAAATATAGATGGCTTTAGCCCCTCAATCCATACATCTCCACTGACAGGAGTCACAACAACCAGAAATGGGGCCTCAGTGACAAAAACAACATGCCAACATCTGATTAGTTTAACAAAACCACTGAAAAATTCATGGCTAATTAGTACAAATTCTACATGGTCATAAGGATATGCTGTCAAATGTTAAGTAAAGCATTCTAGTTTAAAATAAACCTGTTTTTCATTCTTTAAACTCTGAAAGAGGAAACATGATTTGCAAAGACTACAACATGTGCTTATGCAAAAAAAAATGTATCTACCTGACAGAACAGACACATCTTATTTCTCTGGAAAATTCAAATATAATTTTCTTCTCTTTTGTCCGTATGCTCTTGCACAGATTAATGGGGCCTAATATGAATAAGAACCAGGCCCTTGGTTGCCCTTTTGTGCTGCGATGCATCTGTACCCCTCTTGCAAAATGAAGTAAAACACATCACTTAATGAAGTCCTGGGGCACAACACTGGGTGAATGGTTCATTCAGTGACTGTTATAGTTATGTAGTTTTATGTCAGAGATCTAATACAGCTTTAAATCTGATAATTGAAAACCTATTTTAATAGAATAAGGTCTCTTATTCCAGCCATTTAAGGCTACATCCACAAAGACTTGCATCCTATAATTAGAATTTGTTCTCTAGGAACTACAAGCATAACAGACTGTGTCAAACAAAGGGCAAATCTGTGGTCTTCTTGGGATAAAGCTGAACAAGAACATGTTTATGCCAGGATACAGAATGAATGGAGTACAATATGACAAAACAACTATGCTGCTCACACTTGGCAAGAACCAGACAATAAAGTTATTGCAGAGCTTGTGATGGTGGAGTTGGCAATGTAGTTCATTTTAATAAATTGTGTTTAATCTGTGCAAAACAAGTCAGGATTCCTTCCAGTGAGCTATATCATAACCTTCTAATGCCCAAGAACAGGCAGTAGAAAGCGTTATATACCTACACACATATATACAAGCACACACACACATACATCTATACTTTATAGAAGCAGCAGTTGGCAGATGGTTGGGATGCCACCTGTGTATATAGAAGCTTTCCTTCCACTGCTCCTCCTTGCTCGTCATTCCAGCTATCTGCCAAATCCTACTTCTATACCACTTATCTAAGTATGTAAGCTATTCTTTGTATGTAAATATATTTAGAGGCCTTAATCCTTAGGATTCCAGCTCTCTGTCAACTACTGCTTACATTGCTAAATATACAGAAATACATCTTGTTCAAAGCTATTGTTTGTTCTGCATCATGAATATCAAATATTCACAACAACTTTGGCTCTTACCAGCTACTTGCTAATATATGGCAGGTAGTCACAATGTGCTAGTTAAATATAACTAAATGTAAAAACAAAGAAACAAACAAAAATTCATTCCATTTTGGAAAAAATGGGACAGAGAGGAAAAAAATAGAAAATGGCTTTTTTTTTTTGGAGTCAAAGATTAAAAAAAACCCCCAAATATTATTTATAATTTTGCAACTTTTTTCCTTCTGGTAAGGAAACAGAAGTCTAAACTACTAATGTAGATGAATGAATTTGGCACCCAAATGGCTTCTGCCAAAAAAAGTTGCAATAGTTGAAAAATGAAAATGAAAATAAAGTTATAATGAATTCAAAATAATCCGTCTTCTGGAAAAGTGACCCCCCTTGGTAAATATGAAAAGATAACTTAGATATTAAGATCCCATTTCAGAAGAGAGCAAGCATTTTGTTGCATTACTAGTGCACTGTGGCACCCTGTATCCTGGGGCCTGAGGAGCAGAGCTGGGCTGGTGGGACAGAGTGTGGTGGACCTCTCACCTCTTTCGGGACTGATCCTATCTGAGTAGGTCAGATGTATGATATGAGGGAACCAGTACCAAAACTTGTCTGTAGAATTACATACTGTTGATTCATGAACACAAAAAGACTGTAGCAAGTCAGATTAAAGACCATCTAGCCCAATAACCTCCATTTGACAGTGGCTTTGGGCAGGAACAATGTCTGAAACTAGAACATGTATATCCTTCCCTGCTCCAGCAGTCAATGACTTACAGACAACCTGACACAGAGATTGCAAGTGGGCTGTTGTGTTCAGTCACTACCAACAACCCTATTCTGAATGTAATTGCCTTGTCCTATTTGGTTCATGCTAATTTGCATCATGAGAAATATTGAGTAATAGCTGCTTTTTCAGTTCTCCATTCCAGTCACAATTTGTTAGACCTTTTAGTCATGACTGCTACCATTTCTAAAGTCAACAGCAAACTCTTCAGCCTTTCATCCCATTTAAACTTGAAAATTCATCCTGTCCAAAACACTGGATATCACATGGTGTATCCATGGTACAATGGAGTGGGATTTCACATGGTATTATACATTTGATTTCATATTTCACATTCTCCTTTCCACTTGAGACTGACCACAAACCCCACACCTTACATTACATATTTGGAATTCTATTACATATTTAGAATATTAAGTTTTCTAATAAATTTTTGGAAGACACGAGGAGGCAGTGCATCCATTATAGCTATTAGAGTTAGATTCTATTAACTCAAACTTTTCACCTTCTGACATCTTCCTCTGAAAACCTGATGTTTCACTAGTGCCTTGATCCAAGACAAACAATTGCCTTGAGAAACACCAATTATCTCTTCCTAAAATTTCTGACTTGCTGATCTCGGGCA
Source organism: Nesoenas mayeri (assembly GCF_963082525.1). NCBI lineage: Eukaryota > Metazoa > Chordata > Aves > Columbiformes > Columbidae > Nesoenas > Nesoenas mayeri. Next base: position 36,055,035 of record NC_137544.1, read on the forward strand.
TGAGCCTTCATTTGTATAAACTATTGTATCAGCCATTGGAAACCAGCTGATGAAATCTGCTACTACCCTAGTCAGTAAAGTCAGAGGTAGTTTGACCTTCATTGGTTTAGAAAGTGGCCCAATCAAGTTCAGTTGCATTCAGTGCTTTTTTAATCAAACAAATGGACCTAAATAAAATGTGTGTATTCAGACTGATATCACATACTCCATGTATAAATTTAATCCTGTACATATATCAAATCAGTTGTTTGTTGACAGAGATCACGTGACTTATCACATGAAGTATTGAGTTTGGAAGCAGCCATGAAACAGAGGTAACAGTCACTGCCTCTGCCAGAGGACACCAACAAATACGCTAAGTAGTCTAGCTCAGGTTGTAGAAAGCCAGAGCTGCCCACTCATCCATAAACAGCAGGATAAATTCTCCATCAAGACAGAAGCAAGGAGAGAAAATTATTAGCTGTGAAAAAAGGTGTGATTTTTAGCTTAGGTTAGAGCAAGGATGGAAAATAAAGACAGAGCAAATAGAGTTTTCTGGTACTTCACATAAACATTGTTTGAAAATCAGCTGTTGCTCATACTGTTTCTGCTGGTGTCTAGTTAAAGTATTAGCAGAGGAGTCAAGTCTTAGCAGAACCACTGGAGCTATTTGCTTTGATTTCTGAGAGATAAATTTACAACACTAAATTATAGGAGAAATTAAAAAAAGAAGAGGTGAATTTTTAAAGCCTCATGTCAAGTTGCATTTATTCTTGAAACACTGCAGCTGAATTTCTGACAGCAGAAGACATACGTACACATTCATATTTCCTAAGGAAATTGACTACTGAAAAACTTTCCTTCAAGGAGAGAAAAGCCTGGTTCTGTATCAAGAGGGAAATTTGGGAGAGATAATTTTGTGATAGCAAGCCAAAAAATGCCATTGATGAGACAAATTCACTTCTGTCAATCATGAAAAATAAAATCCACATTAGTAAAAACCTGGGCACAGAGGAACCATCTTAGAGATTCGTTTTAAAGTAGTATCAAAGTTTCTGATTCTCTAATGCTTCTGAAGATTGCCTCCTTCCATTGTTTATTGTCATATGTGTGATAATAATAAGGGCTGAAGGATCTGGGACTTAGCACACTAAACTTAGACTTGAGAGGCAAGAATCCCTGCTCAGACACATCCTTCCCATACAGTCCAAAGCACATACCACTGACCCCTCCAGCATCCACTATCTTGGCCCAGCAACTGGCTTTGCACAAGACATATGCTGCAAACAAGCCACCAGACAAGGAGACAATGAAGTTCCCATCTGGGGCACCTCACAGTCAGGCTATGAAAAAGCCCTGGCCAAGCACCTGGCCAGCACAGTGGACAACCCCTTGCATAAGAGGCAAGAGGAGGCAGACATGCAGGTGAACACCGTGCTTCTCATTAAAGATTTAACAGGTCGGGAGAGCCTGCAACCGTCAGAAGGGCTTGACAGGGCATCAGAGATGCTGGTGGCTGCTGTGGGTCCTCACACCCACACCTTGCTGAAAAAGCTCTGTAATTCCCCAGAGCCCCAGCTGGATGGCAAGGCAGGAGCAGAACTAATTACTCCTCAGAGAGGAACACGATAGAAATGTCTACATAACATAGTGCTTAACTTTCTTTTTTTTAATAAATGGGCTATTAAAGAAGATGTTTTGTACGTCGTTGAGCGTTCCAGCTCTACATCTGAGTTTCAGCTTGGTTTTCCTTTCAATTAGGGCTATTAAAGTCATCTCGACATTTGAGAAGTTAAGATGATTTACGGAATATTTAAGTTTGAGCTCAGTAGATAAAAGAGGCTGTATTTTCTTTGTGAGCCTTATGGGTTTGATACTAAAAAAAGGCAGTGTGTCCTTCTCAAATACTCCCTGTTACAATACCAGATGGGAATCTGGCACTAGAAGCTGGAGCTGGCAATAGGCAGGAGTCCTGATTTGCAATGTGAAAGGCTAAATAATACTCAGAAATGACTGTCAATCACTGATAGAGATGGAACCATTTTAGTAAAATGAAGTCTAAGTAGCACATCTGAATAATTTATTGTGGCAGCATAATCTGCAGATTTCAGCTGTGATTACAAGATAAGACTCTATTAAAGACTAAAAAGTGCAGAGAATGAAGCTCAGAATAAATCAGAATCGTAAAGCCACTTCCAGCAAGAGGAGAGAAAAATTTCTTAATAGAAGCTGGCTAGAGCTGTGAGCTGCAGAAGTCAGTTCAGGAGTTGCTGGGAATTTGGTACATTAATTCAGACATCAAGCTAGATGTCTAACTAGTGTCCTGGGTTTGTTGTTTTGTTTCTTTGTTTTTTCAGAAAGATGTTGAAATTCCTTGTGAATTTAATGCAAATTGTGGACATCAATGTTTCTACTAGTTCAGGTACTTAGGAATACAACTTTCAGTTTGTCTTCCACAAAATTCAGCACTTGAGCAGTGTTACAAAAACCCTGGGTATTTCTGAGGAAATTTATCATCTCTACAGGTTTTTGGGGTTTTGACAGACAAGTCACAGTAAGCTCTACTCCTCCTTCTGCCTCCAAACTCGATTATCAGTATTAAATGAAGTTAGATAATAAATAAAATACTGAAAACACTGGGCTTTATAAATGGAACATAGTCAGCCAGCTGGACTTAACACCTTTTCCCTAATGAGAGAGGAGAGTTCTGCATTTCCATCTCTGCAACTATTTTATTACATGAGTCTTAACGTACCCCGAAATGCTTTTTATTAATTGGACAGCTATATAGAGCATATTGGTTTTTTTCTTAGGCTTTTGAAGGTACAAGTGCTTTCAAACCCACTCCAAAAATACAGCATTAGTGACAGCAGCTGTCTCTTTCCTCTCACACAAAGTGATCTCGGTCAATGACAGTGGCTTTTGGGCAGTTTATTATGAGTATAAATAAAGAAATTAGAGCTTGCTGCATAGGGTCTGAGAAGCATGGGACTGAAGGGAAAATGAAAAAGGTAGGGGTCCAGACTAAAACCTGATGGAAAGAAATGTGGCAGTGATGTTTGCACAGATGTCTCCCAGTGGAACCTGTCTTCACTCTCTCCCTGATAAGGTTGTGATGAATGACATGGAAGGAACAAAGACTGTGCTGTAGATTCAGCAAGGAGAGGATGTAACCTTACTTTAAAATTAAAGCAAAGTCAAAAAATGTCCTTTCTCAGAAAAAAAAAGTGATAACTAAATTAAACCTCCCACTGAGAACAGCTCTACACAGCAGGAAGGGAGCTGTAAACAAAGAGGGTTCCAGCAATTGTATTTGTATCTTCTGGCCATTACTGAATCTCTAAAGACTTCTAAGAAAGAGAAGATACCAATATAGATGAAGGAAAGTGAAAAATAATGCAAGCAAGTTTGAGTGAATAAGTTCAAACTACCTCACTGGACTTCTTAACTAGGCGTATTCACTAAACATGTGAACTTATAGGCAAAAAAACCAACCAAACAAACAAACAATTAAAAAAGAATAGTAAAATGTCTCTATGCTGTAATTCACAGCGATAGGAAGATACGTGTAAAAATAATGCACACAAGTAAACAGCTGAACTTCAGGGTGACCCCCTATATTTTTGGAAGTGAGTTTTTGTACCACATGTACTTTCAGACTTTTTAAACTCTCAGCCTGAAGGACATTTGTCTTGTTCCCTTCAGCCCGAATGACATGTGTCTTGTTCTCTCCACCCCGAGCTCCATGGTGACATACCAGAGCTTCCTGTGCTGGCATCCATGGCAGAAGCAGCAGCTTTGTGTTTTCCACATTTTAAGGACTTAGTACACTGCTGGGTTAGACCAACAGTCTGTACCACCCTGTATTCAGTCTCAGTGGTGGCAATAGAGGAGGCTATTTATGGGAGAATACGAACTTCAACACTTTCTCATACTCTTGTTTTATTAGCTCCCTGCCTATTCCTGCTAGTATCTGTTTATATACTTGTTGGCCATAAATGAGTTTAATCCCTTTTTCAACCCTCTGTCATATCCTCAAGCACAACCAGTGGCGCCAGGCTCCAGAAGCTCACCACCTGCTTTCAGAACAGCTTTTCTTGCATCTATTTTAAACCATTCTGCTTGTTTCAGTCAGTGCCATGGTGTGGGATATTTGATGACTACTGGTACTACAGGCAAGCACACATGGGATCTCCATGGTTCTCAAAAACCCCAGTGAAATCCCCCTTCAGCTTTCTCCTCCCTTATCCCTGGAGGTGACTTCTCAGAAGGTATGGCTGCTTTAGAAATACAGTTTTCCTTAATCAAATGCTATTCTTCAAAACTGACAATGATTACACAGTAACGAGAGTCCTTGGAAAGTACAGCAGTCAGCGATATGAAGTGGCATTTACCAACAATAATTACTGTATTTCTGTCCCTGTGCTTAGGTAAAGAAAATAGCTGTGACAATAGTTGGCAAACCAAGTCCTCATGATATATTCCATTCCACCAGCAAGCCTGTGCTTATTTTGGTTAGTTCCCTTGCCCTTGACTGCACAGCACAAGTAAAACCTGCTCTAGTGTGTAACAGTTTGTAATTTATCTATCAAAGGTATTTATAGAGCACTAGTCTCCAGAATATTCAGGCTCCAGCCCCACTGACACATTAGAAGAGAGGGAAAAAGGCTTATTACAAGGGACTTGTTAAGCATTTTTCTCTAACAAAAGGCTTGGGGAAGCTGCATTTATAGACCTTCCTTTGAAAAGCTGAAGGATTTAGGAAAATATTATTAAAGGAAAACCTGCAGCCTGAATGCAAAAAAAAAAAAGGTGAAGAAGAGGAGATATCCTAAGTTGTACCAAAATGTTCTGTTTGAAGCAAAAATGTAAATAAAGTTCAGAAACCAATAAATGTTTTCATATGCTGAGAAAGTTCTTTCATATTGCTTCAGTTATTACACAGTTTTTTCAGTTTCATTCCTGATCAAAGCACCAAGGTCCCAAGCAACTAAAGTCATACATATTAAAAAGTCATCCTGAACAATCAAAATCAGATTTTCAGTAGCAACACTGTTTGTAAGACAAGGTCTCCTACAACAGTGACACAAGAAAATGTCGTGGACCTTGAGGTCTAGTGAGGAACATGAAAAGCTTTTGGGATTTCCCCCCTTGGCAGTGCTTTTCGCCTATCATGGCAATATTCATCTTCTTTGAAAGAGATGGAAAAGAGAGAAGCATGCCAAACCACACAGGGCTGTAAAAACTCTGCTATTAGACTTCTCATCTCCAGACACAACAAGACAAATGAAGAAATGGGTGTCTCAATATCTCACAGTGTGATTTATGTTCTGCTCCAAGTTCAAACTGACACTAGCAAAAATGGCTCGATGGGAGTCGAAGTCTAACCCAGACATGAGGTTAATGCTGTACATCAGCTCCATTAACGCTCAGAAATATTACGTGCAAGAAAGATATATGAAGGCTGTTAGCTAGACTACAAGGGCTGTGTCTACACATGACAGGGTTTAAGCACTGTCTTGGTACAGAGTGAAGAACTGCAGCCTGCCAGCCTCATGTTACTCCTGTTAGCACATCAAGCCCGTCCAAACAGCTGGAGATGTTGCAGACACCCGCCTTCCCTCTCCCTTCTGTCTCCAAAGGGAATTGTAGAGAAGTCTTCCTGGCGGCATTTTAAAAGCAGATGAGATCAAGTATGCTTTTAAGAATAAATATATTTAAAACAACAAGCCTTCAAAAATTAAAACCCATCTGTTGCTGCAGAATATAAATTCAAATACTACTCATGTACACTTTAACTCACTGCTCATGTGAAGAAAAAAAAGAACAAAAAGATGAGGTTATTTGATGTTTTCCTTGACAATGCAGTGTTCATGTGGCATGTCCCTCCTTGGGACTAAAAAGTTGGCTATTTTTCATGGCTGCACAGCACAAAGTGGCTCACCATAAGGCAGACTCTACTACAACCACCAGGCCAGAAAAGGTGAAGGGTTCGAAGGCTGTACGTTGAGAGTACTGGGATAGAGAGAGACCCAAACACTCTGACTTGTGGCACATGAAGAAGAGACAAAAGACCACATTCAGCTGTTACTGGCAGAAAGAAAATGGAGCTCCTTTAGGAAAAGGATGTCTTCCAATTTAGGAGATCCAGGAGTGGCAAGCGGACTCACAGCATGCTCCTCAGCCTTGTCGGACAAGGCAAGCAGAGTTTTACCTTCTGCAGGTGAGGACTGGGAGGTGGAAGTGTTCGGTGTGGGCACTCTCTGTCAGGGAACGGAGCAAGAGAGATGCCACTGTCCCATGGAGCCAGCTGGGAAGTGCACAGTAGGTAGCTCAACAAAAGAAAGTACTTCAGTTAACCAAAGGCTTTCTGTCTACCATCACCCCAGTAGTCCATGGCTTTTCTTTTGTAAGGAAGGGATGATGACAGACAGTGTTATCTGCATTTGTAAATACACCCTCTGCCATCAGCAGTGTTTGGCCCTTCGCATAATCCTGCTGCCCCACAGAGGACAGCTGGCCATCAGGGTCACACCTCACCACAGGCTGGAGAGGGTCTGGGAAGCTTCCCATACCAAATCAGGCTGGCTTGTCTCTCCTCCATGACCACACAAGGTCACTGATGAGGGCCCCAGGACAAGTTAGCAGAGACCAAAGCTCTGGGTTTGCTCTCACCTGCCCCTCTCTTGGCTGCCCAGCTTCTGGTGGCACTGGTGACAGCAGCAGCATGTTGGTGCACAAGAACTGCCTGTTATTAGCTTGATGTGATGTAGAGGCTTTCCAGAGGAGAACCAGCAAAAGAAAGGAATGACAGCTTAACAACCTGCATCTCATCTGAGTATAAATTATTTTTCACGGGCAGAAGTGGAGAGGAAAAAGGGTTGTCTACCCCACGCTGGTCTTCAGCTGAAAATCTCAAAAGCCTGATACAAGCAATGGAGGGTGTTAGATTTCCTTATAAAAAGGCTCCAATAATTTTTATAATAGCACACAAAAACCTAAATATAGGGTTAGTATTGGCTTTCTTATATAAAGACAAGTATAACACAAGTGGTACTTGACCTGAAAAAATTGAATATTTAAATTGCATATTACAAAGAATTTTTCTCCCCTATGATGTTTCTGTTTAGTTAATAGAAAGCAAAATATGAATAGATGCTATGCTGGGCATTATTTTGGGTCAGACCACTTCCTATGATTTAATTTTCTGTCTTACAAGCATTTTATGGACAAACAAAACACACACAACCAAAGCAAAACAGAAACAACAGCAAAACCTGCCAACACTGAGTTAGAAAAACCCCTAAAAGAAACCATTCCAAGTGTGGCTCTTGGCAAAAAAAAAAATCAGAAAGGAACAAGAAGGGCAGTAGTAATCCCAAGATTAAAATAAACGAGTTATGAGAACAAGTTAGAAAACTATGTTCCTAAGTAGGGATTTAATAGAAGTGACCAAAATCATAAATAACTGAGATAACAAAAGCTTCTTTTTTAGCTTCAGTGCAGAAGGCTGGATAAGGAGAACACAAATGGAAGTCAAAGAAAAATAAATTTCAAGTAAGCATTAAAAAAATCACTTTTCATCTCTGATAGCACTAAGCAGGTTAAAAGACCTGCAGCTCAAAGTTGTGAGGTGGTGACCTTGGGATTACTCAAGAAGGAGACTGGCCTAGAAAGTGTTGTAAAAATAGGCGAACTGCACCAAGCAAAATATCTGTTACTTGCTGCTACCCACATGTTCTGCTCTTATAAATATTTCTCCTTTAAATATCATCTACCTGAGCTGGTAAATCTAGCATTCTACACCGTGTTTGTGCAAACTTGTAAAAATATTAACTATTTATTACATTAAGAAAGTTGAAAGTTTCTGTAAGAATTGAAGATCTAAGTAACATGCAGCATCTCAGCATCATTTTGATGTGAGTGCATGAGAAAACAAACACTGCTAATCTCTGAACACATAACAAGTGTAATCATGCTAACGAACTGGAACCATAACCCAATGTAAATGTTGAGAAACAGACCTATCATGTATATTCCATTACATTTGTGCTAAAAGAGAAGTTTCCTTCTAGCAGAAAACACTATAGTAAAAGCTCTTCTATACTGTCAGCATTACATGAGAGCCCGGAAAGATCACTGCGCACCAGCATCACATCGCGTCAGTGCACGAGGAATCACCCACACCCTGCATGAAGCAGGTACCTCCTCACTTTGGTTTCCTGGAGAGCCACGTGGTAGCCATGAAGGACTGAAGGCAAGGCTGATTTAGGTTTAGCCCTTCCACTTTCTTGCTTACCATATTAATTCAAGCTTGGATTCAGAAAGCTGCTCTGGCTCATGACTTCAACAAGGCACACAGGAAGGCAAGTTTGCAATCCTGCTGAAAAGAGGTCTGAGTCACTGCTCCAGAGCCCAGTAAAATCAGTGCCTCCCTTGGATTTTGGATCTGAGCAGTTTCTCAAGTAAAAGCTGGTGTGTTTATTTATTTTTTTTTTTTTTACTTTCCCCTTATTATATTTCAGTAATCTATAACCTAGACTCTGAAGTGGAACAAAAGGACCTAAGCGACTGGGAAAGGAGTAAGTAGACCAGAACTTACTGAGAAATTGAGAAGGAAGATAAGCTTCACTCTTGCCTTTAGCTTTCAATCTGAGCGTAGGCTGATGTGATTCACAGCCCATCAGCTCGATGAGTGCAGGAGTCACCCTGTACAAACCTCTCCGGGAGAGCAAAATCCCTGGCAGGAGGGCACAGGACCAGCGCACTGCCTGTTGCAAAGTGTTTTTAAAAGGAGGGAAAAGCTGCTCTTCATGGAGTCTAGTGTGATGGATAGGAAACATGCCTCAAATGTATGTGGAAATGGAAATCTCTCTCACATTGCAGCAGGGCTTTGGATCATGATTTGCTAAAAAGGAAACCCAGAAGCACAAACACCTATTTCCCAAATACACACAATTCTCACTGTGCAGCTAAAGCAGTCTGAACACTGGAATGGTGATATAGGTCCTTAGCAGATGGTCTACGATATCATCAGGGATTGCTAGAAATGGTGTTGATGTAGTACTGGTATGCCACAGTCATGGTCTAGGAGTTCATCATGAATGTTTTATTTACAAATATTAAATGAAAAACCAGTAGATACTATTTGTTATGCATAAACCAAAGCACTCCTGTACACCCTAAATGAACAGAAGAATAGAAATATATTCCATGTTGGTATTAGTGAAAGACTTTCTTCATTATTTGTTTAAGCTAATTTCTGGTGTAATACAACTTCACACTACAGTAAGAGAGTTGAATTTTGATTGTGCAGCAAAAATGGATAGTAGCTGCTTATACAAAACTTCTGATATCAGTAGAGTCTAAAGAATTAACCAACCCATTGCAGTAATATGCCACCACAGGAAAAAAAATCATAGCAAACAGTAAGTTTGAATTTTAGAACAGTTTGTTTTTTTTTTTTTTTTTCACAAGGCTATCTCATGTATTAGGTCTTACAAATGAAATTTGTGTGGAGACTGATCTCATAAAACCCAAAGAATCTTAGTTAGAGATTTTTAAGAAAAATGTTTTTCACAAAATTAAGGGTGGTTCCATTTTAGTAAAACTGCAAAGATTACTTATCTAATTTGCTTTGAATTGATGACATCTTTGGGCAAATAATGAGAATTTTATGATGACAGGAGAGACAACCAGGAGCTGTTCCACCAGCAGAGGCTCCCTTGCCCTTCTCTCCTCTCTGCCCCATTAGCTCCATCCAGGCATCTTGATGCTCTTCACAAAGATTAAGCAAGTCACTCTCCTTTATGAGCCATGTCTAGATGTTGCAGAAACAAATCAGTGTCCTTTAGCCATGAGAGCTAACAAGCACTGACAGGAATAAAGCATGGCAATGGTTTGATAGCATGCATCCACATGCACCAGTCTTCACAACAGAAAGTGAATTAATATTTCCCAAAGTTAAATTTGGCTGTTATAATGCAATTCTGCAAGCAGAATAAATTTAAAAGTGAAAAGTTCTTAAGATTTTCCAAGTGTTTGAGGGGGATCTTTTGTTTTTCTCTTTTTTGGGGGCACGTGTTGTAGATGTGCTACCATAAAGATTATTTTATTGAAACTGGCTTCATCTCATTATTGCAATAGTAGATACAAGTAGGTAAAACATTGGTAAGAAGTACAGAGGTGATGGTGGCAAACAGAACAGTTCATGTGGATGCTGGCAAACACAATCTAAGCCTCAATATTACACTGGTTTCTTTAACAATGACCTTAAAAAGTTTGAAATACCTTTAGTCAAAGCCATCAGAATGACCTAGGAATCAGCAAGATTTTTAGAGCAAGATTTAATCACCAATTTCTTAAACAAGAGACAGAATTGTACTTGTGTTTGGGATTATTTTACATTCCTTTCTAATTGCACATCCCAAAATGGTATCTTTTTCAACAAAGCTGTATCTACAGCCTTGATTTAATTATGCAGATAATAAATGGCTGTGAAGTAGAGGTATTCTGCTCTTCCTTTGATCCACTGTTAGAAGTATCTTTATTGACAGTACTTTGATCATCTATGTGAAAATACATTCAGGACACAAAGCATTTTAAAAAAGATAGGTCCCTTATATTTTCTTGAAATAGCCAAGATACAATCTATTAAATTTTTTCTGCCATATAAAAAGTTCTTAAGACCCATTTATTAAAGGTAACTCAGACAGTTCTGCAGTTTGTATCAAGGAGAGGATAAGGTATCCAGATTGAGGTGCTGGCTCAGCACTTGTTCAGACTCTTTGAATGGCTCCTCAGAGATGCTTTCGTCTTTCCACATGCAGAAACACTGATGGATTTGCCCTGCTGGTGTCTGTCCTTCTGACTCTCTGGGAGTAACGTGTAAAGGAGGAAAAATGCTGATCTGCGGGTATGGGTTTGCACAGAAAGGAAGGATGGCAGGGCAGCTTTGTCCTTATCCAACACTCCCTACTGACTTACTCCACTGGCTCAGTGTTTAAAGGGAAATTGGCTACTAGGGGCACACAAGACTGCACCATTCTTTTACATGTCTTGCGTGGTATGTGGCTTTGTCTCAGGCCTTTTGAAAGTCTTCCTTCTTTGAGAGCTGGCACCTTCCTATTTTCATAGGAAAATTTCTGTTTAAAGAGTGACATGTGAGCAGTCCATGAAATTCCTCATTGCTTCAAACTTTTTTTATAACTTCCTAAAGAAAGGATTACTACACCATAATTATCAAAGCCATTACTATTGTGTTGTTTTTGTTTGTGCTTTCTTTTTATATTAATGAGTATTAGGCATTTGCCAGTCCTCTTGTGTGTAATATTGAAGTCTCTACCAACATGCTAGGCACACTCTTAAAGCTTGGATTAGCACAGTCCAGAAAATAGACAGAAAATGTATGTCAAATTCAATGGTTTGACAAGCTCATCTTCTCTTGACATCTTTAGTCTCTAACAGTCAGTTCTTCTTTCCATAAGGAAAAAGACTGGGCAAGCTTTTTTCTGGCATCTCCTGGTGAAAATGGAGGCGAGGAAATCACTTTGCACCTGTGCTGTGGTCATATCACCTTTGACCATCTCACTTGTTCTCAAACTGTGCAGCTGATCTCATCATTTCTTTATTTCTGCTTCCAATTTTCAGAAAAATCTCATCCACAGAGGTAAACAGGAGACTGTAATAAACTGTCTATGCAGTTTTGCTATCACACCAAGGTGTTTAAAAAAAACCAGAGAATGTAGTTAGTAATACATGTTACTGCATGCAGGCTATTTAAGAGGAAAGTAAAGACATTTTAGTTTATGCTTTGACTGATGAAACTTCAAAAATTATTAATGATGTCCACATTAATAATCACCCTAATTGAAGTGACATCTGAATTGATTTTGCCTTGAATTTTTCAGACATTTTAGCAGCTTAGTCTTTAAACAAGCAAGGGGAAAAAAGATACTTCATGCTAGCTCAAAGGCTCTGTTGTCACTCTCCCCTGCTTGTTTCGTGTGGGGAAGGCTTGCTGTGCTCTGCTTTTTGCCTTCTCAGTGACCACTTGTTGTGGCTCTTACAGCTGCATCTGCTACCAATCAAACCCGTCAAGTACAGAGGGCACAGTCCTTTCCTCATCTTTCCCTTTTCTCCTCCTGTTTCAATTTTTCCAGCTGGTTTTCACCATCAAACTGCTTTGGAGTGATTCTGATAAAGATCTTTTCAGTATTCCATGGTCTGGCTCAGTGTCAGGCTTGTCTGCTCTGGGTCAAATTCCAAATCCCTTATTCAGACAGGACAACTGTGGCTTGCAATGGGTGCCTTGCCCTCTGCGGCACGGGATGGACACGTCCAAGGGATTGTATTGACCTCACCAGCTGGCCTGGAAGTTATTTGCTTCATTTCCCATTGCATCATGTGCTTGCCTAGGTGCTGCCCTTCATCCCTCTCCAGCAGGACCTGAGTACATCCCACTCCCCACCTTGCCGGGGGGGCCACAGGTTGTGCTCCCCACAGCAGCTGCTGCAGCCCCTCCTGCTGCAGGAGGATAGAAACTGGAGAGCTGGAAAGGATCCCCTCTGGACTTGCTCTTAGACCCGCTCCTGAAGAGTAAGGGTGAAAAGATCATTAGTTCATACCTCTACTGTTGAACCTCTAGAAATCTTCATATTTTAAACTACAAGTTTAAATGAGAATACATCAAATATAAATCTTGACAGATGCTTACTAATGTTGTATTTATTCATCTGTATGAAAGTACTATAAACACTTCAATCTGATGGCTTTTTTTTTTCCTGAAAAATGAACAGAGCTCTTCCTGTTTGTTCACAGCAATAAAGAAATTACATACATATACATAATTTGCAGCGATTTAAATATTTAAATATAGAAGCATATGGATACACGAAGGGAAATATTCCCATATGTGCCTATTTCTGTATTTCAGTGGGTGTTTAGGTTACTCTGATAGCATTACATTAGAAAGAGAGCACATATATAGATTTTTACCAATTCTAATGCAGTTACTTATATAATAGTGCATAATTATATAATTGGGGTAAATATAATTAGTACTTACAATATGCAACTACCTGGCAAAATGCTATTCAGAAATACCAACACATTGTTATGTCATATACTGGCTAGTTGAAATAAGGTAATCACAAAAGTTCTTCTTTGTCCCATTTCTCACATGAAATTCCCTTTTGCTGACTGCACTGCACCTTCACACTTGCCCTTGCTGAGTTGCTTATATCCATGCTTACATTTCTTTTGTATGCACTGGTATCTTCGTATGTGTTTCATTACTAATTGTTTTCCCCTGTCAGGAAGTAAGACATCAGAAATTTGATGGCACTTCTGATCTTGTCTAATTATGCACCACTTCTTATCTAACTGTGCACAATAAGCTTTTCATTTTCCAAGTGTTTCCATTAATTTTCTGGCTGACCATTCAGCATGACATGAGAAATCAAAACCAGTGCTGACTTCTGGCCCTGGTCTCAGCTCAATAAAGCGCAAAAATTGCCCTTTCACTGCAAAGGAGTTACATTTGGTGCAGGTGACAAAGGTGTTGGGGGGCTGCAGGTGCAGCCACTGGGAGAAATGCCCAAGACCTGCTCTGTGCTGGGCACAGACATTTCCATGGCAGAGAGGTGCAGTTATGGGTGGATCACAACCCCCCATTCTCCATCCTCCTGCACTGCTTGGGTTGGGTAGAGGATCCAGAGTGAAACAGTGAAACAAAGCATAGAAAAAGGGCAAGGAACGGTATTGGTTTAATATTCGTCATTTTGTTCCTCACTACTCTAATCTATTTTAATCAGGAATAAATTAAAACTAATTTTCCCCAAGTCAAGTCTGCTTTACCCAAACCAGTAGTTGGTAGGCAATCATCTCCGATCTTTATCTCAACCCACAAGCTCTCTCGTTCATTTTTTTATCCTATTTTCTTCTCCCATCCCCTGGAGGGGGTGAAGTGAGCAGCTGGGTGGGAGTGTGGCTGTTAGCCAGGACTAAGCATCTGAAAAAGATTTTGTTTGGATGTTTGTGTTCTAAATCTCTCAGACCTAAGAGACTTTTCATCAAGCCCAAAATTTCAGAACTGAGACTCAAGCCCTGCCTGGTCTCTGCTCTCCTCTTATTCCAGTTCAGTCAAGCATGTCAGCAAACCATTTAGATGCTTTTTAAGTTTTAACACAGTTGTTATTAAGCAAAGCACTTCAGCAGGATTTAGGCATTAGTGATTAGAAACCTTCTCCATTTTTACAGCTGAAATACTGATTCAGTTCTCTTTCTGCCAGTTGCTGGAAGGTCTCCAGAAATGCACCACATTATTCTTACTTAGCTTTTTTTCCTCAGAGCACTAAACTGGCCCGTATTTCCAACTAACGCATAGCACTTTTTATCTCAGCACATTCCTTCTGATCCAAGAAGTGCAAAAAAAATCAGACTTACGTAAGGCAGAGCCTGTTCTTTTCCTATCACATAGCATAGTACCACATTTTGAGCAACTAAAAGTTACAAGTCCAAAAAGTATGCGTATTCCAAATTCACATTTGAAACACATCTTCTATTTTCAGGAAAAAAAAAAAAAGAAAAGAAAGAAAAAGATAATCTAGAGCACATCAAAAAAGAGAGAATAAAGGGTGGGCTAGGCTTCTTAGCAGCTGCAATCAGCTGTTATGACATACATAAATTTTCTGATACATTTTGAGATATTTGAGGTATGAGGGCTAATTTGCCTCTCAAGGTGTTCTCAGAGTAACTTCCCTACTTCTCCTCCATATCCTCACTAGGCAGATGCCAGGGGACATGTGCAGGTGAGATGCAGGGCACTGGGAGGTCAGCATCCCACCTTACTGTCCTCCCAGAATTTCTCCAGGTATTTCCAAAGAGAGGAGGAAGGCAAGTGCTCAGACACACACACACACACACACACACACAAATAGGAGAAATCTACAGCGAGACATAATTAACCATTGAACAGCTGCTAATGGGAACCATTTATTAGAATGTTTGAGACCAGCTTCCACATGCAAGAAGCGCTACTGCTGCACTACCAGGGACTGCTGCTCTTCTTGGAGATCCAGGCTCCCAGACCTCCAGTTTGGGGCGCTTATTTCTGAAAAATTGTAGGTTTAAATTCGACACAGTACTCTGTAATTAATTAGGAATCTCATTAAGGGAAAACAAGGCTTTTCTAAATAATAACATTTTGAAAGGAGTGCCACGTGTCAGGGAGTGACTTCTTAAAGGGAACATGATCACCCTTGCTCTGAGAATCAGAAAGTTGCTCTTTAACACTGTAAGCACACAGGGAGAGCTAAAATCTGTATTTCTTTATCAGCTTCTGCTGTGGACAATCCTGCTCCCGCAGATTTTTACAATGTAACACATGAATTTTCTCAGTATTTTTCTAACTGAAATGACCCAGTGTCCTTTTAAGGTCTGGAGATATTCTTGAAAAGGACATCATTACCAAATCTGGCAGGTTCATGAAGCAAGCATGCACTGATTACATTTTAATATAAACATTGTTAATTTAACTTTGTCAAATATCATTAGGAAGAGGTACATGATGCAAGAAAATAACTGTCATTTTAGATCAGTTTCATATTGTAGTTATAGATTTCTAATAAACATTTAATTAGAGTGATTATAAGCCCTTATAAATTATCAGCTAGGTCTTTGGGAATATCACTCCCTTTATTTCACTCTGCTTTAATTTATTGTTCCTAAATAGAGGACAATCATCATTTGCAGCCAGCTGCTCCCCAAACACACTAGAGAAAAGAGATTTGTTTCTGAAGCTCTTTTTCAGTTGTTTCACCTTTTATATTTTTTTACACTAATACATTTCATGTGCTTTCTCCTTTAGGCCAACAGACAGACCATTCTTATGGACTTCTGGGACTGGACACTGCAAGTTTTTGAGTTTAGAAGGACTTTTGGTAGGTGCCAGGGACATGTCCATGAGGACCCAGGTGGCCAGTCATGCCCTGGCCTCCACCTGGACAAAGGTCTGCCCAGGATGGTAGCTGGAGTATGAAACTGTGAGACCCTTGCATTCATCCAGTTGAGCAGAAGAGACCCCTACTACTGAGCCAAGGAAAATGTGAATGGGAATTAAATGAAGTGACAATGTGTCAGAGAGAGAAAAAAAATAGTTATTTACTTGTCTTTGTTATTAGTCGATATTCTGGTCTGTTCTGCTGTAATACAGCAGCCAGTAAAAACATATCTATATATGTACATGTTTCATCAGTTCTGTATTTAATCAAAAATAAGAGTTTAGGTGCAGAGTCACAAAAGCTGCAAAGCAAAACTGTAGGAAATTCCTCTCCAAATTTTAGGTGACACAGGAGTACCACAGCCCCACCTGGACCAAGGGCTGGCATGGTGCAAAGAGGTTGAGCATGGTGAGCTGCACCCAACAGAGCAATGCAAACCATGGCATGAGCCTCATGTGAGCCATGGGCCAATGCCTGAGAGGGAGCATACCAAAATCATTGGAGAGGTGCAGTGCGATGTCATCACGGGCAGAGGCACTGGTGGTTGGTACTGACACATGGCTATAATGACCCTTAGAGCTGGTGACAAGGGCAGCACTGTCACACAGATGTCCGACACTGTGTAGCATCCTATCTGGCACCATCACACACTGGAGACAAGCCACTGCCTAAAGCTTGCTGCTGGGACCAGCTGGAATGAGCATCATTAACTCTTTGGAGAGATGAGAGGGGCAGGTCTCAGTTGAGGGGGGTGCCTGATTGTGTGAAAAGCTGTTTCTGGCAGAGCCTGTCCCTTGCTGAATTAAACTGAGCTTTGTAGCATCATGTTGTCTGGTGTGCCTTTTCCTCTCCCTGGTGTTAGGTAAAGCACGACATAAAGATTTGCAAATTTGGAATATTCATTAGCAAAAAGACCCACAACTATTTTATCTTTGCACTAGGACCAATCCTAACAGAAAAAGCTACTGAAAATTTCATATTACCATTTGAAACCTAAATCAGCACAAAGGAGCAGAAAGAAAGCTGAAAGAGTTGTAGATAAAATCTTATTTAGAAAAACAGGGCCATGGTACAAGGAACACAGCTCTCAGTCCCCCTCAGGGTAAGAGGCAATGCTTTTCATGAAGTTTTGTTGACACAAACAGGACTGCTGTGAGTGAAATAAGGAGAGTGGTAATGAATCAAGCTTAATGTAGCATCATAAATTTCAGTGCTCTGTAAGAATTAGAGGTAGGTAGCAGACAGCAGGACTGTGACAAGTGTCTGTACATCTCTTTAAGGACGCCTTTGGTAGAGGACAGATAAAAGAGCACTGTAAAATACTGCACTTTTAACAATGTATTAAAATCCATGGTTGATTTTGGGCAGAATACTATTGCTTCCTTTTGCTTCCAGTTAATGTTGGTCAGGTAACCAATGGATGCTTGATTGAATTTATTCCTTTGTTAAATGCACAGGAAATTGTGCAGACAACCCAAATGGACTTTATTAGCAGAGTCTTAATAATTCAGGTCTGCATTAGGGAAAAGAGAGGAAGGTATAAGGCATCATTTTCTCACAAATATACAAGATAATCATGCAGCAGAAAGCTGAGTTGACTCCTTCCCTTTAGTTTTTGATGGTCCCCACTCCCCCCCTGCCCCTGCCCTTTTCCAAGTGAATATCTGAAACAACAGCTGGTAAAGCTACTGCTAAGGGTAAAACCTAACCATTTCAAGATGTTTTTTAACGTCAAGCTCTTAACTGTAAGACCATGTCCTGTGACCACTAGCGCTTATCAATGTGCTATCAGGTTACTTAGCAATACAAATATGATTCAGTACAAAGTTAGCCCATCCAACTTTTCTAGAACAAAACTGAAACCGCAGAGCGAGTTCATACCATGTTAATTCACTGCATCATTTTGGGTCTAGTACGAGGAGCCCTGCAGCCAGATTTACCATGCCATGCAACCACAGCTTTGAACCCAAAGTCCAAGGAAGTCCCTTAGCAGTTCCATTCACTCACGCCTGAACTCTTTAGAGAGGGTGCTGTCCATTGACTTCAGGCTAACTAGATCAACACCAACCAAGGCTTAGTCAAAAGTTAAAGAGGTTTCTGATACATTAGCACTAAAACAACCAAGATTTCTGATATATGTTATGCAGTATCAGTATTGCACGCAGCCCTGACTTTACGTAACCAGCAACAACAGTAAAGACTTAGCAGTCTGGACAGAAACGTGAGCCATGGTGTCCTCTGCATCCTCATACCGTGGCCCCATGGCTAAGTACACAGCTCAGGTCAAGGTCTTGCAAGTCTCCACTGCCCTTTCATTGCACACTTGCCTGTGTCTGTTATTACATGTGGCAGTGTGCTGGTTCAGGGCCACCGGACACAAGGGAACCCACTGTAGTTGCCCAAGCCTAAAACGTCACTTTTCATGCTCAATTACAATGTTTTGGTAAACACTGCTCTTGCTTTCAGTGGCCTCTCATGGATTTCTGCTTTTGGATTGGTAGCATGTATCTGAATGTGCCTTGGCCTTTTCATCACGGAATGATGCAGGTTTGCTTGAGGGATATATTCCATTATACTTGTACATATCTGGGGAGAAACACACTTAGCACAATGCCTCAGAATCACATATATTTCTCTATAACCCAATTTTGCCCATTTTAAGAACAAAACAGAGACACAAATGCTGCATAATGCCCATCCTAGTGTGATTTTCATCACTCTCTCATAGAAGATCTAAGCTGCGCAGTAAGCATTTCACAACTCTCTCTAACAACAAACCCAAGTCAGTTCTTTACATTTTGCTTTACTTTCCTCATTGCCTTCTTTCAGTAGGCTTTTGTCTGGCTCCAGGGAGAGCAGAGATCAATAACTCAAACCTAATATTAGAAACATCTTTGGAAAAGCAGCATCCATGGTTGGGCTCCTTGCGTGCCATGGCCCCCTCGGCAGCAGGCAGCAGCACCCGGGACACAGTGCTGGCCCATCCAAAGGGGATGTGAACACCCTGACGCTTACTCCCTGCTACCAATAACTGTACTCCTTGCAAGTAATTTGGAAGACAGAAAGGTGTATAAGTACATTATTACTTTCAGTTGCTGGTATCTTAAAGGTAGATTAAAATCATTCTCAGGTTGAGAATAATATTTCTCTATTGTTACAAGGCCTAAGGAGCTACAGCAGCTTCAAAATAAACTAGATATTACTTTTTCTTGAGTATTGGGCTCATCTGGCAGACAGTAAACAAGTCTCATGATAGGAGGCTGCGGTTTGCTACACGGCCATGGAATTGTATGGGTCTCACAGAGAGTGTTTTGAGCAGTAACATTACCAGCACTCTCGTTTTATGGTACATGGCCAGGTACATTTAGAATTTTGCGGGTTTAATATCCAGCCCCACAAGTCACAAGAAGTCACAAGAAGATTTATGTTACTGTCTACAGACATCTCACTACTGCCAAGATCTAGAGAACTATATTTGCAAAACCTTTTGTTAATGAAATGTAAAAATGCCCACCTCTCATTTCACAGTAGGAACAGGAGCATACAGTTCTGTAATAGCTATCTAATGGCATGACAAAACCAATATCCAGGTGTAGCAAGGTTATATTTAGTTTTTCCAGTTTTCTATGACACAGTATCTTCAATCAGCACCTTTCTTAACTTCTAAGCACCACAATGATCTCTTTGCATCTTGTTCAGCTCTACTTCTAATGCTTAAGTATGATTTGATAAAAATAACTGTTTCAGAAACCACACAATAACACTTCAAATCAAGTAAGCAGAGTTTGACTTAAGGTGAATTGGCTAATAAAATTATATCCAGTACTTTCTGGTAAACAAAAGCAAATTGAGAAAAGAGTCATGTCTTAGGGTGCTGATCAGCACCAAGTATTGCTGCTTCCAGAGGAGGTTGGCAAGAACAGATAATAAAAAATCTTCCCTTCTCATACACCAGTTTAAACCCAGAATGCTAAGGATGTTCCATAAAGACCATCTCAATACCTCCAATACAGGAAGCTGGTGCTGAGGAAGTGGGTTTGGAATCTGACCTCAAGTGCCATTTTCAATATGAAATTGACATATAACTTACAAAAATAATAGGATCTGAGTTGTTTCTAAGAGTAATACCTCCACTTACTGAAAGGATACTGACTGAAAAGTCATTTTCTATAAAACAGATGCTAGGACTGGCAGGGAGTTCGAAAGAAAGTGGTGTCATGACAGTAGCCAGTTCAGCCAAGGAGAGGATAGTTTCTCCCTTCCCATCCCCATTTGAAAAAGGCAGAAATGACAAACAAGTTCAGAGAACTAAGATACAATTGGAACAATCTCAAGGAAGACTCAAGGGCCAATAAACCGACTGTCTTCTCAGCAGCATCTAACATAAAATGGGAGGAGTAAAAATTAAAAAAGCCCTCAGTAATATATTTCAAACTTACATAAGGTGAGAGGAGAAACCTCTATGAGACTGAAATCTGCATCTCCCTTATGTTCACCCACTTGCACATGGAATGGATATATTAATCTCAATTTACTGTATTTTATCATCAGATACACAGAGGGTGGAACCAATAATGCTTTTTATCATAAATCAGATAACACCCAGTAGCATAGGCAGAACCTTGGAATATACTGGAATACATTTGATTTCCAAAATCCTTGTTACAGTTGCAATAAAATTACAGGAAAGAGAGGAAGAACTGGCTGTATGCAAATAAATGCCTAGCAAAATTGGAAGCTTTTAAAATTCATTTCTGAAATGCAGAGCAATAAACCTATGCTCACATTATCATCATCACTCAGGCATTTAAAGATTTGCTAGACGTGTTCACCACGCCTGCATCCTTTTCTTTTTTTCCTCAGTACAATCTCACTAAATGAACAGTAAGATATTTCCGAAATGTATGCATAACAACAAGGAGAAATATGTTAGTCCTTATTCTTGGGCTGTTATTCCCAGTGTAAATATTGTCCATCTTTGATTTCTAATCTACGTTTTTAAGAGGATGGATAGGAAGGAAACACACACAATGGATCTCTTTCAGTTCACATACTTAAAATTATAAGGACACAATATAAAACATACACCAGTACTGGAGCACAGTACATATGGAAGCTGAAGGAGTCTCCCAGTTCAGGCAACACCTTTCAAAATCCTGCAGAGTAAACCAGGGGCCTTACCCAAAAGACAAGCAGGCTTGCCAAGAAGGAGAAAATGGTGAAGAGCAAGCTGGAGGAGAACGCTGACATTGCCAATGTCCCTTGCCTTTGCTCCAGCTGTTCAAAGGCTGTTCCTCAGCCAGGCTGAGGAATCTGGTGTATGGGGTGTTGGAGCTGGATGATCCCCAAAGTGCTTTCTAACCTATGCGATTCTGTAGGTCTAGGGTGATGATCACTATGTTTTGTTACTGTTTCATTGGGTTTTGAAGAGGA
This sequence comes from Nesoenas mayeri, assembly GCF_963082525.1. Classification (NCBI taxonomy): domain Eukaryota; kingdom Metazoa; phylum Chordata; class Aves; order Columbiformes; family Columbidae; genus Nesoenas; species Nesoenas mayeri. The sequence goes on from NC_137544.1 coordinate 36,076,448, forward strand.
TGCGGTGGGACAGAGAGGCAGGGTAAGCTTTGTGCCCTGGAATGGGCTGGCTGATAGTTGTAGGTAGAGTGGATCCCCCAATCCTGCCAGCTTAACTGGGCAGTGCCCTCTTCACCTGAGGCCACGCTGCATTTTTCACGTGGTTGCTCTTCCTATTAGGCCGTACATTTCCAGCCAGTGCACTCAGGGACAGGTGCCTCTGTCAGACAGACCAACATGCACTGAGGTAAACACAACCTCAGCTGCAGAAGGGTGGACACTTTCATTCTCTTTGTGCCTCTACTACTGTCTCAAAGAGCACTCTCCAGTAAAGGGATTCTCTTGACATACAGCACATTCCAATGGGATTTCAGAAAGCTTCACTGGGGATGAATAATGCTTTTATTGTACGAACAGCATAGAGAGGTGTGGGAAAATGGCAGTCACGTAGCAGATTCCAGTTCCCCTGATTTCTAATTCGCAGTTTTATCCAACTCACTTTCTTCAGCAAGCTGCTCCTCTTAGTCTGCACTGTGCCAGAGCCACCAACCCTTGAGGGTCCATATCCCCAGTGAAAAATAAACTGCAGCCCAGAGGTGCCCTCGAGCTTTAAACCATACAAGCTGAGTTCCTGACTCACCTGCTGGGAAACCTGCCAGTAGTTGATGTGCAACAACTTTGTGTGAGATTCACCATCAGCTTGGGATATTATTGAATTCCTAATAATATTAAAGAATTTATATTACTAGCACTGTATTTAAAAAAAAAAAAATAGTTTCTTTAACTTTCAGAAAAATCACTTCTGCTGGAGAGAACATCATCATAACTGCCATAGGAAGGGAAATGAAGATGAGAATTAGACAGCAGATAGTGTCTGTAGGTAGTTCCTATGGATGAGGAGGGGAACGGGGTCATTTTAATTCTAGAAGCAATTTCATTGTTGAAGCTCCTCTTCATTTACATTTAAGCAGTTATTCCATCCTGCTTATGCACTTATCTCCATTGTTTAACTTCAGCGTCCAGGATAGTCCATAGACAGCCTTTACACTTTTTTAATCAAAGACTTCTGGAATATTTTCCCTATATTGTCTGTCCTATAACTTAAGCTTCGGTGTTATATATCAGTTCAGAAGACCTATTTCCTGCTGACTGGATTTTTTCAAGTCTTTCTGCCACATCTTTTTTCAGCTTTTCAAGAAAATGGCCAGCTTTCTTTCTAAAGGGTTCTGAAATCTCTCATGGGTGTCCAAAAAAAAGGGGAGTTTCTCTCTTCTTTGCAGTACAAAAACATTAGACATTTTCGTCAGTCTTCTACAGGGTGAATGTCCCGAAACAAATCTAAAGTTATTTTCCTTAACAGCCTTACAAGCCTAACATCAATGCTTTCTGTGAAACAGTTCTCACTGGAGCAGATTTGTATAATCCTCCGGCCTCAAAAAGATCTCTTGCAATTACAGCAAATCTTTTGTGAGAAACTCAGGAAGGTTTAGTGCATCGCTGAGCAGTTAACATCTGTGATTTCCTACTGAGTTCTGAGGTTTAAATCAATTAGCAGTAATTGGGACTGTTTACAGTGGCCTTTCATGTGGAACAAGCATATGCTGGAATTTGAAACTAAATATTTAAGTTCCTGCACCAAGTGCCCATACTGCAAATTTTAAAAAATATTTTGACCCTATGTTGTGTTGTTAGCTTAGCTAGTACCTCGTGGCTCTTAGCAAAAGCTATTTCTAGTCTTTTAAACAAAACTGAAATCATAAGGTTTGAAGAAAAAAGTGATTTTCATTTTATGTTCTCCATTTCTCAACATCTAACTGTTTATGCTGCACTACAATCACATGAGCCTGAATTAATTAAATGTAACAAAACAGCTAATTTTGCATTGAGTGGTCTTGAAAATTTTATCCTGCCTATTAAGGTAATAAACCTACCACATCTAATTACACCCAGAAGTGCTATATGCAGTTTTTGTAAGGGATCGAAGCCACTGACAACAGTAGTTAGTTGTGCAGAATTCTATTGCACAGTTTTAAATAAACCTGCTGATCTTTCGATATGGAGAAGGTATCAAGTCAAGAAATTAGGTGGAATTTGCTGTGCCTTTTCCTTGGCCATCTGGAAGTGAATTCCCTGATTAGCCCCTGGCTAGCACACCAGGACAAGGGAAGGAGCAGTATCCCCCCCAAATTTCCATGGTTTAGGAGCCTTCCATTGCTTCAAGTTTTAGAAAGAAAAGTGGGTTGATTTCTTAGAGTTTGCAAGTTCTCAATGCCTTTAAATGGATTTACCAGTTCTAGCACTTCTGAAAACTGTCTTCATGGATGAGACTAAAAGTAGGTGCCAACTCATTGCAGATGCCTCAGCACCTGCAGAGGAAGGGAGATGTTATTTATCCCTGTTTAGCAAATGGGAACAAGGAGCTACTGAGAAGTTGTGACACAGAGAAGCTGAGAAATACATCATCTGTACTAGTGATGATGAGGAGCTCTTCCATTGCTACACTGAAGGGAAAACTAGACAGTGGCTGTTGATGTAAAAATGACTATTGCATATTGGAACTGAAGCAGAAAGGATTAGTACAAATGCTTATTTCCATACTGTTATGTTGCCAGGGAAATCTATAACAAATACAATCATTATTGGAGAAAGCCAGTTCAATGGAAAAATGCTTTTAAAAATTGAAAATTGAAGGGAGACACAATTATATTTTGTTCAGGTCAATAAGCACTTTCACTTAAGAGGACGATCATTGAATAGCAAACAAGAAGATGCAAAGCCATCATTACTCTATAATGAACTAAGCCTGGAGCTGGTTTAGAAGCTATAACCTGAGAACAACACCATCAGCCATTTGCCAGTGATTTTTTACAGCTAAATAAATGTTTACATGGAGAAAAGCAGGGGAGGGTGGAAGGATACACAACTTCTCCATATACATCTGAATTTTTGAAAAGTGCTCTCTGTCCACATTGCTCCCTTTGCAAGTCTCCTTCCCTGAGGCCAAGAGTAGACATGAGGGCCTGGAAAGCCACTGATCCCCAAGATGCTGTTGCAAAAGAGGTAGTGTTGACCAGTGACAGGCTACAGCAGGGCCACCAGACACTTCACTTTCTATTGTCACCCAAGACATTTTTACAGCTTCTTATCACAGTCATGTTTACTCCTTTTACAAAGGTAGAAGCCTCTGAGCTTTCTGTTCTCCAGGCAAAATGTTCTCAGCTCTGGTGAGATGCTTTGGTTCCTTCATCATCCTCAGGGTCCTTCATTGGATTATCTCCATTAGCCCAGAACTAGACACACACTGCAGGTGTGGCCTCACCACTGCTGAGTAAAGGGGAAGGATCACCTCTACCAGCCCACTGGCAAACCCTTCCTAATGCAGCCCAGGACACCATTCGCTGTCTTGGTGGCAAGAGCACGTTGCTAGCTCATGGTCAACTTGGTGTCCAACAGAACACCCAGGCCCTTTTCTGCCAAGCTGCTTTCCAGTTGGGCAGCCTCAGCCTGTCCTGGTGCCTGGGGTTGTTTCTCCCCAGAGAGAGGACTTTGCATTTTCCTGTGTTGAACTTCATAAGGTTCCTTTCAGGCCATTTCTCCAGCTTGTCCAGGTCCTTCCATACGGCAGCACAACCCTCTGGCCTATCAGCCGTTCCTCCTAGCCTTACGTCCTCCAGAAGGCCGTGTCCCTGGCCCAACAGTGACCTGATAATGACTTCTTATTTTACCCTGAGTAACCTGAAACACTTAAATCCTGCCTGCACTGTGCAGCATGTGGATGAAGGCTGTTTATGTAATTATCTTCCCATAACCTAATTCTGCAGAACGTGGTTCTCATCTACATTGTGTGTCTCCTTTCCACCACTCTGACATTGCAAAAAAAGGAACAGACAGTTAAATCCACTTCAAAGGTCTTTGATCCAGCAAATACAGTGAAGAAAAGGAAAATGAGGTTTACAGCCTTCCAGAAGTCTGACTGCATGCGTTTTCCTCAATTGCAGCAGTTGGTCCTTGTTCTTTATTCATGTGCATCACCTTTGTGGGTTTTTTTTGTTTTGGTTTGGTTTTTTGTTTTGTGGTTTTTTTTGTTGTTTTTATTGTTTTTATTGTTTGGTTGGTTGGTTGGTTTTTTGTTTGGTTGTTTTTTTTGTCCTAGCTGATCTCATATCTCTCTCAACAAGCTTTCTGGATGTAAGGCAAGTGATGCAAATGCAGAAATTTGTCCTTCCAAAATCAGTCATGGTCCAGTTCTTCCACTATGTTTTCCATTTCAAACCCAAAATATCTCTAATTCAAGGAGCTGAGCAGCCTGGAATGATTACGGTGATGACAGACCAGGACAACTGATGTATTTTTTTTCTGGCATCTCACCCCATTCTGATTTCAGACAAATGTTCAAATTGCTTTTAAATATATACTTTGGTATTCAGGCTTCAGTGTCTTTACATTAATATAGTGATATTGTGATGCTTTACAATAACTTTTAAGTCTGTATTTTCCATTGAACAACACTGGCCTCATATTAAACAGTTTCAAGTGTATTTGAGAGACAAAAGGTGACAGAACTGGTAATTACCTCATTTCTCATTAAAGATGACTTAGTACCACAGGGACCCATATTAGAATAAATATTCTATCTCCTGTTTATTAACCTTTGTTCTTTAAAATGGTGAATGAGTGCTGATAAAGCTATCGTTACTGTGACTGCCTCAGGAGCTGATGATGTTTCCCCAGCTTCTAATATGATTTGGAGTCACCTTACCAAAAATAAACAGAACTTGACTCTATTATGCTCCAGACTGTCTGTATTTCTAACACATATTTTCAACCTGAACACACAGGCAACATCAGCTGATGTCTCACCATCTAATATGAATGAAACCTACTATATACCTCATGCTTAGTTTTCTATATGCTATGCTGTAGTGAAGCAAGTGCAGAAATACATGGAGTCCCTAAGTTTCCTTGGCAAAGGAATATTTTGGAGGGTGAGATCTTTTTGGCAAGGAATACAAACTTTCCTCTGTTTCATGAGAACTGTCATCTGTTCTGTTTCCAACAGTAGCCAGAGCAAGCTGCTTCAAAAGGAAATTCCCGAAACCCTAAGTTTGGCTGTTATAGAGCAATTTATTTGCTCAAACTCAAGATAAATGTCCTGAAGCAGGAGAGTTTATACTGTTTCGGAAACTGTTAATTTTAGATCTGGCAATTTCCCCTTAATGCCAGCACTAATTAAGTATTATTGTTTTGACTGCAGAACCTTAAAAGAAATAGAACAGACAATGAGGAAATAGAATAAGCATTGATTAAATAAAAAAAAATAAAAGGCACTATGCTTTGATGGACAATAGGCAGCTGCAGTCAAGAAACAAGTGAAATATCTGGGTGCTACCCTATGATTTTGGACAAACTTGGTAGGAATAAGTTCAGTAAGTATAAGAAATAAGGTAACTGGAATCAAGAGGACTAAACTCTCAAAGGAATCAATGACCATCTTCACATTAACTTGGTGGTATTTATTATCCTTGTGCATATTAATAGCTTGGGGCTCTGCCACCAGACAACAAAAAGATGTTCCTTTGTAGTTCTATCATATTTTTCTTGTCTTTGCATAAAACTTTTTTTTTTCTCCTGATCCAAAAAAGTCACAAATTAGATGCCCTATAAGGACTTCAGAACTACCAAAGAGATTTATGGCTGATTTCAAACAACTTGCTATGAATGCCTGTCATGGACACTGAAACTATTTTAGTCATTGCCTGTCTAATAAGCCATGACCATGGACCCCACATAGTAGATGCTCTGAATCACTCATTAACTTTCTAAACAGTGCATGGGGGGATGGACAGAATATGGTTCTCAAACGTGCAGGCTCCACCGGCACTAATGGATCTGGGCAGCAGCAAGTTTTCACTGGCATTAAAACATATCTGGAGAAAAAAAAAATCCAGCATTTATATGGCCTCTTTATTTTTTACTATAAAGAACCCCAAGAATGATTGCAACCATTTTTTATAAGAACTAGAAGATACACCTAAAAGTCAGCTACACTGATTGCCTTGTTACCTTTTAACTTCTCTGCCTGATGGTCACACTGACAGGTTTGACACTTTATTTAGTGGGGATCAGTTGTAAAATTTTCTTGGCTAGACATTTGACACCAACCTTACCTTGTAATTTTCCTGTGCATTTCCTCCAAGGCCTTATTCATTTCAGTAGTATTTGTTGCAAGCAGAACCCATCAGAGACCACAAAGTGACAGATGAGAATGTGAAGAGGTCCAGTTATCCAGCTCAGTACTCATAAGCGACACAGGAAGCCACACCAGAGGCAGGTAACCAGCACATTTGCTGAAGTCCCTGAAAATTGTATGTGTTGTTGAGCTTGGAAGGGAACACTCAGCTTTCCTAGTTTGCTTGTTAACTGAAGGTTAAACAATGTGAATCAAAACACAATCAATCCTCCGTTTCTCTGCTTGAGAGATGTAGCCAATTCCTCACTTCTCTTGGACTGCAGAATCCCAGTCTTACCATGTGCAACAGGTATACAGCTGAAATGAAGCTCAGTATGATTTCAAATGGAAAAAAAATTACAGTGGGAAATACATGGCAAGAGGAGATATTAGGTGCCTCATGTTTCTTAGATGAGCATTTCTACTATGGGCTTTCTCAAGCTCAGAGAATATTTTACAGTTCCGTGAGATGCTCAGCAGCTTTAGCCTTTGAGATTGTGAGTGGTACAGCCAGGTCAGTCCAATCAGTCATTGATGCTCAAAGAGGTCCTACTCTTCAGCACATTTGCCCTCCTCTTTTCTACCACTCCAGGATAAACTAAACTAACAAAACCAAGATGAACGTCTTCTGCTTAGTGAATCGTAGGAGTCCACTGTGTGGCCAGGAAGCCACCGGAGCTGGCACAGAGAAAAGGGCAGGACTACAGGGCTGGCACAGCAGAGCCACACATATCACTGAGCCATTAGATGATCCCGCTGACCCAGCCCCATATCTGGAAAGAGCACTATCTTAGAGACCCCATGTCCTGGTGATTAGTCTATTTATCACACACTGATGGTCAGATCTCCTCAGGCAAAAGTGGGATCTGAATCTGAGCCTTCTACAGACAAGGTAAGTGCTCTGCCCGCTTGGTCAGCATTTAAAATTGGGAATTTTGCTTCTCCTTTCCTCTTAAAAAGGAAGCCTAATATGGACCACTCTCTTTTTTAAATTATTGTTGTTATTATTATTTCCAAAAAAAAAAAGAAAGGGTATAGTGCTTCACATGGGGAAAGGGTTCAGAGTTAAGACAGGGCAGCCTGTCTCCTGAGCATCTCCTGCTCACTAGTTCAGGTGGCTGCTTGCATTTTTCCCATCCCTGCGAGCTGCAGGGATGCAGCCCAGTGGGGCTGCTGTGCACAACGTGGGCTTGATAATTCCACTGGGCTGCTCCGCCAGTCACACATGGTGCAGCATCTCACTTTCATTTGTCAGGCTTGCTTTCAGCATGCTCTCAGCCCTAAAATGGTTGCTAGGGAGTGCTGCTTTTTGCTTAGGAAAACAAAAAGAGGAATGTGAAAAGAACTGGGTAAATACTTTGGGGTGTGCATTATTAAATCTCTGCCTTTGTTGCCTTGCTAAAGAGATGGCACAATAATTCCCTTTGCTGCTTTATGTCTTAAAAGTGGGAGTATGATGCTAACAAATGTTCTGACATGATTGCTGGTAAACTACTTGCAACCCAGCAAACAAGGAGCTGCTCATGAACAAAGGAAGAAATGGAGAAAGATAACCTCACCCTCAACACATTGGTTCACTCTTTCAGAGGGGAATAAAAACACAGCAGGACTCAAGAGCAGAGGTGACAAACTCCCTCAGGACCACTGGGATTCAGTTATACCCACCAGCACCCCGTTAAAGAACATCCATAGTGATCCCTCACTGCAGGAAGAGGTGACTTCCCCTGCACACCCCTGGGACACTGTCTCCCCGGTTGCCTATTAGGGCTGCAGCAGCCTTTGGCAAGGAACATCTTGTTTTTAACCAAGTGCTTTAACTCCAGCTGGGTTAAAGCAAAAGCCAAGAGGCGGTATTTATTTACAGCATTGAAAACAGACACCACAGTAACAAAGGGGTTTTTAAGGCATAAGGAAGAGTCTATACTCAGCCTGCTTACAAGAGAAAGTGCAAGAGGTCCTTTTTATTCAGTATCCTGCTCATTTGTTGCAGGTGCTCTCCTGACACGTCAGGGATGATGTCTCCCCATTTCACAGGCTGCACTTGTTAGAGAAAAACCTTTCCTCCACATCAACGTCTATAACTAATCTCCTTTCCAGGCGCTCTGAGCAGATTTAATTTTTCCTCTTGAAACTTTCTTTCCATCTGAAACTTACTTACTTCTAACTTACTCAGCAGATGATCTTGACACTTCTCAGTTAAATTAAGAAAGTCTCACTTCTCTGGAGCTGCAAATGTCACTTTGTCAGACCAGCTGTCATCCCCTGTACTTTACTAGCCAACAAGCACCTTCTTGACTGAGTGCTGCTTTACCTGCTGAACCCATCCTTCCCAGCTATAGTGACTCAATTGCTTTCAATGTGAAGGTGCTCCAGGCACTAAAGTTTGTATTTAAAATCAGCTAGAACTTTCATAAACACCCTTGGCAAAAACATCTAATGCAACAAGTGAACACCATTATAATCCCTTGAATTAGATGGTAATGCTGGGCATAAAGCAACTGAAGGAGACAGAGGGGAAAACCTTTCTTCCAGATGTACCATGAAAATATCACAAACCATTGACAACAGAACAGTATTTGCGTCTATAACATATTTTCCTGAAAAATGCCATATCTTCAACCCACATTAACTCCTTTTGGAACAAAAGGCAAACTGGGTACAAACAACAATGGAAGGGAAAAGTCCAAGCCATTTTGCATGTTCATTTGAATAAGGGTCAATTTTATTTCAAGACTTTACTCTTGAGGTGACATGTTTCCTTTTATATCTTTCTGGACAGGATGACAAGCAAATGACAGCAGAGCTGACAGGTCTATTAGCTGCAGAAATAGGACGGGTGAGCACTTCCTTGTATCACCTCTGGATAATGAGCTGGAATTCTGAATGTAACCCGGATTCTTGCAGGACAAGCAGCAATATGACAGGTTAGCGGTAGATGAAGCAACACAACCTGAGGACTTATTTTATATCCAGGGCCTTTACTAACATACCTACAATATATAGTGCAAAGAAGGCAGGAAAAGTCATACATAAGAGCTCTAGGCTCAGCAGAAAGCAGATTTCAGTTACCTGCAAAATGTTTCCCAGACAAGCCTTTGAGCAAGTTGCTGTGGTTGTAATCTTCCCAAAGTATTCTCCTGGTAGCCCTCCATCCTAACATTTATACAGGTCAGGTTGCTTATTCCTCACCTTTTCCTTCCCATTTGCACCACAGCTCAGGAGTCTGGAGTTAGAGGCTGTAGGGGTGCAGGGAGGGACATTGTTCCAGTTTCTACTCCAGGACATTTCTGTTCTCTCATTATTGATCAAGAAAAACAAGACAGAAGTCCCAGGGAGGAGCCAGGCTGTGTTCCTACATCTTGACATGCTGCAGGGATTTAAATGCATTTATGACACAGCATCTAAGTCAGAGGTGGTTTGCCTACAGTTTGGAAGCTCTCTGGGAATTACTGGCATTCAGTGCATTCAAACCAACGTTGTTTTTCCCCTGTTAAAACATGCAGTTGAAACATAACAAGCTATCAAGATGTAGGTTGTTGCTAGGCTTGCCTAAAACATCAGCGGTTGCACTTCTTTGTCACATCTTGCTTGGTTAGCTGGTGGAGAAACCTGCTTCTCTTCCAAGTTTTTCCAGATAAATGCTAACTGGGGAGATTTCTCCCCTCATCTTCTCTTTCTTTGCTTGTGAAAAGATTTGTCAATAAGAAGGATTTAAAAGAAGAATTAAAAAAAAAATAAACATTTTTCTTTCTATCTGAGGTGGTATTGAAAACATGACTTACTGAAAAAAAAAAAAAAAAGTTAAAAATATCCAAGAGAATTAAAAAATTTCAAAAGATAGTTAGCCTATTATATTTGTGGGGGGAAAAAAAAAAAATGGGGGGTTTTGAAAGGTTTCCAACCTCTTTTATTAGATATTTAATATATGGTAAAAGTCAAGAAGAGGACAGAGAAAGGCTTCCTATTCTGTGGAAGCCTAGAGATAGACACATAATAGGCATAGGGACAATATTTTTTGCCATATTTCTAACTCAGTTCCTTGTCAGTATGGCAAGAGAGTGAAAATCCTTGTCGGATTCTTTACATTCTTTTCTATAACATCTCTCAGAACCCGTTGTCTCCCTGCATTAACACAGTTCACAACATGTTCAGCCAGAAAAAAAAGTTATTTCCATTGTTTAGTTTATAACTCAAGTCCAAAAGGCACAGAAGACCCCCCATTTGTGAAATAGTGACAATAAATATAGTGGGGAAGTGGGAGGTCCTGCTGGTTACCTTTCAACTATTCTCTTATTAGATGTACTAAAGATACTTCTCAAAAATACTTTCAGATGGAGAGTACTGGGATTGCTGTATCCCTGCGAAGAAAGAAGAGGGAAAAACGTTGCTTGTTGATCTGAGAAAAGCAGATAAAGAAGGTGATCCGTGAGACTGAAGTGTGACAAGAAATTCAGAAATTGCAAGACATTAATGAGATGTATTGATTTAATTAGCCAGTGTAACCTAATTTATCATGCTAACCACAAGAGACGTGTCCATAAAAACTAGTGTTTGAAGGTCACAGTCACAGGTAACATGCCTGCTATGCTACACAAACAGCCAGCTGTAGAGATCTGTTTTACTTAGACTTGGAAAGAAGTTACTGAAAGACAACTCTGAAAAGTTTCCCATATGAACCACACAGTGCTATATGTTGTAGTCGGGTCCATTCATCCTCTTAATAATCTGCAGTTTCTGGATTCCCAGTGTTTAGTGGATTTAAATGTCAGAAGTAAACCACTACTTAAATAGTGATATCTGTAACAAGGTTGAAATCCTCAAATTTCAGGACAATTTATTGTTTTATAATGGTAGGTTCATGCCTGTCAGTCTTTTCTCCCTCCTGCTTCTGCCTGTTCATTATTCAGGAAAGAACTTAAATAATGATAAGGCTCCAAAAGAATTCTTAGCAGCAAAAAACTTCTTAAGGACTCATTTATGGTCTCAGCTACATATGGGTAAGACTCAAGTACCCTGACGAGATGAAAAGAGTTCCTGGGGATACATGCCAGCATAAATGAGAGGTTAATTTGACCTTAAATTAGAAACTCTTTGTCCTCTGGGGGCTCAGATATCCTACAGCATTCAGGGCTGCCCCTCTGACACAGAGTATTTTCATGTCTCATTGGAATTTCTTTACGTTAGTGTGAAATTATTAATTTATTTTTAAAATTAATTTTGTAATGCCATTTTGTTTTTCATTTTCTGACTTATAAAGCTTATGAAAAGTGTTTGTATTTGCTTCAGGTTTTAAGTAGTGCAGGGACCTGTTATGCTTTCTTAAGCATGTATTTCTTTAATTGAAACTCCTATTTAATAGCACAGCTTTGTCCCTGATTGCATGAATATTTGGCCAGAGGCATCTCAGGTAGACTGCAACAACATAAAACTTCGCAAAGCAAAAGCCTTCTTGCATTTCGGGGGGTGGGAAGTTATTCAGCACTAACACCCGCACAAGTGACAATCAACACAAGTGTGGGCTTGACTGCAGTGACTACTGCTTGTGCACATTCCAGATGCCTCAGAGTTAAACAAGGATATTAGAAATTAGAGCCCACTCATGACTTTTTCTGTAAGTCTGTTTCTGTTGTATTTAGATTTCCTTTACAGTGGCTGCACAGGAGAGCCAATCTAAAGGATGTTTTCTACTTACAGAGAGAAAGGAGGTTTCTGTTGTTTCGGCTACAATGCAAGCAGAACATGGAGAGCTGAAGTCTTCATATAGTTCTTCTCTCTTCGTTCCCTTCATCCTTGCTTGTTACCTTTTACAGTTTCCTTCAAGGTAACTTCAAACATTTTTTTTTTAAGTTAGTGCAGTACTAAAGGACCATTTCTAGCAAAAAATGGCCAAAGAAATTGCCCGGGGAAGCTGGTGTTACTTTTGGAGGTTAGAGGTCTGTGTCCTACTGATGTAAGAGATACAGGTTGCACAGACACAGGAGTATTTGCATGCTGCATTCACAGCATGAAAGGAAAAAGCCTGGCTAGTAGGTAGCCATCAGGGTGCTCTGGAAGAGTCCAGCCTTTGGTTTTGTAGCTCATTTAATGTAATATTTGCTTTACAACCTTGCCTTACTCTTTAGGTGTTGTTTCTCTTGAGGGGTACTCAAGTATCAAGAGAAAACCAGCAAAAATGTGGAATTTTGTCTGTTACTATCTACATGAGGGACAACGCATTTCTTTGCTTGCACCTCTGTTAAACCTTCATGTATTACATACCCTTTCTAATGACCCGTAGGATGTTCAGCCCAGATAATACAATGAATCTCGGATTATCCAAAAATAGGACACACTTGAGAAGTCACCTCTTTCTCCTCAGACAGTGGTAACAGAAAGACAACAACCCTCCTAGTTCTTAGCAGCTGCCTGTAAATGAAGAGACACCCCTGACAATTTATCTGCGCATCTGGAGTACAGCTTTTCCACTTTGGAAAAGGGGCTTCCTAGAGTCCCTTGCAAAGACAGGATTGTTCCCCCTTTTGCAAGGCAAGCATTAGATCTGAATGGTAGACCTGGAATTACATCTTTCAGGTTAATTCTTCCTCCTTTATCTGAGGCAGGAAATCACAAATCCGTCATCAAACCAACACCCACAACGCGTAGCTCATTTAATTTGTTGTTTTTCAAAGAGATAAAACAAAACAAGCAGTGAGCATTTTAAGAAGACTGGATACTGTAAGAGTATAAATCCGCTTTAGCAGTTTAACAGCAGAATTTCCTAGACTAGCATAAATGGCTCATTGGCTAAAACAGATCTGCAATCTCTGTTTGCTGTAGAAGCACAGCTACTCTGCTGATCTCAACGAAAGAACGATTTCAAGTACAATAAACACTTCGAGAACTTGAAAAATATGGGAAGATATCATCTGTTGTTAGATAGTGTAGAAATAACACAGTAGTGAAACTAATAAATAAATACAAAGAGGTTTAAGGCATCCTCTTTAGAAATACTGTCCTACAGGTTGAAGATCTGAAGACTTAGCTTTACATAGTTCTGACATACAAGGAACCCAGCCTCTCCCCTGTGTAAGAGTTTCAGTTCTCATTCCTGGCTACATAAATCACAGACAAGGTAAGCGCATTACGAGTTAAGAGAAGGAAATAATATGATCTCCTAGCAGATACTAAAAGCAATGGCTTTTCACACACATGCCAAAATGCCTTGCAACTATTAGTATGGAACAAGATACACCCTCTTTCACAAGCAGTTTAGACTAAATTCATATTTTATATACTAAATCCTTGACAGGTTGCCCCAAAACTCAGTGCATTTAACACATTTTTCCTCATAACATCTCTTTCAAATCTAGACTCTGCTTTTCTCCCATTTTATAAGGGCAGATGAGAGATACAGCTAAAGACATGTACAGATGCACAAAAAAGAACTCAGTGCCCAAATTCCAGAGTGCCACAAAACCCAAGGATATCCAGTAACACTGGGCAAAAGTTGTAATGTTGAAAGGTGAAAAAAGTCTCTGCTCTCATATAATTTGACAGTGAAGAGGAGCTGACAGTCCATAAATGCTCGTGACATGTAACAACTCCCTCAGCATAGCAGATACACCTGAAAGTGGGAGACAAACAGATAATACAACATTGACCACATTGTCCACATTTTGCGATCACAAATCAGTTTTCTGTTGACAAGGCTCATTTTTCATGGGAGCATCTACGTTTCCAAGCCTTTGCCAAACAGTCTTAACTTCATCAGTGCATTCGGGAATACGTTTAACAAAATTGCTTTTTGCAGAACTGAGACAGTACCAAAGCAATGCAATTCTGAAAAACAACAACACAGAGGGAAAGAGAAGAGCTATCTGGAAAAACTAGTGAAGATGGCCCTCAATTTTCTAATAAAACACCCCAGTGCATTGTTGCTTGCTTATTATTCTCTTTATGAATTGCAGTAAAATGAAATTACCAGAGTTTTGCAATATGTGCAACCCATTTCATTAGAAGGATAAAAAGTCAAAACTGTGCTTTATTATCAACAAACTACCTCAGTATGAAGGCTGCTCATATACAACCTTTAATCTTGAATTCTTCATTAAATAATATGTACAAGATACTATTTGAAGGAGTGAACCCAGTGCCTGAAACTGTATAGGAGGCGGTGTCTAAACACATGACAAGCTGAGAAGTCCTTAATGCTTTCCTCTGAAAAATTAAAACATCATCAAAAACTTAAAATCATGCTTAGATTATGTGACAAAAATCTTCAAGGCAGAAAATACCAAAGGTACATTTGTGTGTGTCCTTTTGTGCATTACTGTATCATGTTTGATTGGAGGAACATATTAAATTAATAACTAATTATAGCCTGAGTTATCTTCTGCAGCTGTCAATATATGTGGCATTCCTGTGCATTTGTTATGCGTGCATTAGGGTAATAAAGTCTATGACACACTTTAATATACAAAACACTCAGCTAGCCAGACAAAGATTTCTGCAGAAACTCTACTCATTCATCCATCCTTCACCACATAAAGCCAGACCACCTCGTTAGCGGCCTTTTGTTTGAACAACATTAGCTTTGCATTACTTGTTATTTGAAACCGAACTTCAGCAAGACAATACACTTCTAGTTGATAACGGTAAGCAGAGGAATGCAAAACATCATGGTGACAAATCAGCCTTTGGCTGGTCAACTTAGTCTGCATTTTAGAAACACTACTAGTGATAGGGTGAAAATCATGCAATGTATCACAGTATCACAGTATGTTTGGGATTGGAAGGGACCTCAAAAGATCATCCAGTCCAATCCCCCTGCTGGAGCAGGAACGCCTAGGTGAGGTCGCACAGGAACATGTCCAGGCGGGTTTTGAATGTCTCCAGAGAAGGAGACTTCACAACCCCCCTGGGCAGCCTGTTCCAGTGCTCTGGCACCCTCACTGAGAAGTTTTTTCTCAAATTTAAGTGGAATCTCTTGTGTTCCAGCTTGATCCCATTACCCCTTGTCCTATCATTGTTTGCCACCGAGAAGAGCCTGGCTCCATCCTCGTGGCACTCAATGGATAACGTTT
Organism: Nesoenas mayeri; assembly: GCF_963082525.1. Taxonomy (NCBI): domain Eukaryota; kingdom Metazoa; phylum Chordata; class Aves; order Columbiformes; family Columbidae; genus Nesoenas; species Nesoenas mayeri. The sequence goes on from NC_137544.1 coordinate 36,091,718, forward strand.
TTAATGTAATCACATGTGCGTTAACACAGCTTGTTGACAAAAAAGTTCCTTCCAACTAAGTTTTGATAAAACATGTCAATGACCTAGCACTTCCTGTTTGTGCTGCTGTCTCACGGAGCTTTGAATCAAGCCGATGATCCCAAAGTCAAGATACCTGAAAACCTGGGCCTGGGATAACCATCAGGCTTTCCACAAAAGAAAAACTTTTCACAGTGGCCTCTCCTGTTATGGAAGGACTTCACACAGAAACTCTGGACCACACAAACGCAAAGCCCTTCTCCTCCAAGGCGCACTTCTGTCACTTGCTTCTTCTAACAGACACACTAAGTAGGGTATACAATTGAAACAAGCAAGAGATCACTCCCTGCTCACACCCCTAGATCAAAAAAACAGGTGTATTGTACCTCTCTGCTGCAGAGAGGATGGGTCATTCACACCTGAGCAGTGCTACCTGTGTGACAGAACACATAAAGCTTCTCTGACACCACAGCAATAAACTCACACCAGGCAGAACGACAGATCCAAAGAGTTTGTAGTTTAAAAAAGCTTATAGAGGATGTAGTGCCTTATTATTAGCTTGGGATATAACCTACGTTACATATGGAAAAACTAAAGCACAGGTCTGACAGAGATCTGTCAAACATCTCTTTGAAAGTTTATATGCTCAGTTTGGAAAAGTATGAATCTCCCACGTTTTGTGTATAGCCACAAAGCCATCAAGGCTGAAACACCAAACATCCAAGCTCAGAGCAGCAACACCTTCCATTAACAACTACGGGAATTTGAACAGTGTCTTGCTCCCACCCTACCATACATTGGTCTCAATTTGTCATCAGGCTGTGTTTCGTATTCACAGCAGAAAGGAGGGAATGTAACACTGTTTCTACAGGAGCATTTGGTAACTGTAATGATATTATCTTTGTACCAAACATTAACAAATTGCTCCAGAATTCAGTATGGATCAAAAAACAAAAAGTCAAATGAGACAGCAACAGAGAGCTAAATAAGGACAAGATAATCTGAGTTTGTTTTTTTTTTGCCTAATAACTAAAATATATGATGCAGGCAGGGGGACACCGTTCACTAGAGCACTTGTCTTACATGTATAGTCAGGACAATGCATGTTCCAGTGAGGGTCAATGGCAGCTGAAGGGCTGATTCTCCTTGGTAGATCAGAACGGGCACAGGGCTCATTATGACAGCCTTGAGATCCTGACTCCTGCTGAGGCCTGAATTGAAACTCCAACGTCCAGCCTCTCAGTGGAAACCAAAGAGAGAAGTGACAGACCAGAGGGAACAGTAGTTCTGTCTATGAACCAAACTTATTAAATATTTTCACCGGTGACCACATATATACATTTGCTGATGTGACAGCAAGAAGTATCACAAATAAAGATGAGGAACAGGAAGCCTAGGGGAAGGATCAAACATACAAAGCACAGGGTCATGCACTTATGAAATAATCAGATTTTTCTGCCACAGAATAACAGCATTCTTTGGATCTCCACAGAAGGGAAAAACTGGGTTGTTCACTATGAACTACCAGTGTGCTGCAGATGTGAAAAAAGAGAAGTACTTGCTAATGCATTAAATGAGGCGTCCCCAAAAGAAATAAGAAAGCATTAATGTCACTTTGCTAAGATGCACACCTTGTGCACAATTTCTTCATTCCTGCACAAGGGTGATTAAATCAAAGCAGAACAGACACAGAATCTGGTAGAACTCCAAGTCAATCTTTGGGGGAAAAAAAAAAAAGTATTAATAAAATGAACTTGGAGGAGACAAAACTGTTCTCTAAACACAAAATGAGGTTTAAGAACCCAGGAAGAAAACTATCTACCTACATTAAAGAATGACACAACAACAAATGGGTGTAAATTAGCCACGGTTACACTTATCCCAGGACAGCAGGCCAAACAAACAAACAAATAAAATCAATACCAAAACAAACAAACAAAACCCAAACAAACAAATGTGTGTGTGGGGGGGGGGGGGTGTCAGAATATGGGAGGAGTCATTTGAGAAAGAACCATGTGGAAGAGTGCCAGTTGTAACAGGAGGATTGGTTTAAGGGAGGGAAACGTCCTACAGGTTCTGGATTCCAGGTCTTTCACAAATGTTTTAAAATTATCTTCTATGTCCCAGATAAAAATGATTAATACTAAGAATGGAACACTTGCCTAGTAGAGTAGGAGGCAAAAATCAACTTTAAAATGTAAAACGATACACAACAAAACAAATAGCCCACGTGAGGCCTTTTTTACTTACTAGCCTTCTGGTAACTATAACAACAAATTGCCACTGGTTTCTACTTTAAACAAAAATTTTCTAAATTGGGTGAAAGCTAATTACTCTTGTGTAAATAGTGACTCTTGCTGAGCAAGTGTCAAAATCTAGAAGAGGAGGGAAGTACAGATTGTATTGCATACCCTAGTAATTAGAAATACTTGTGAAATAAATCAGCATTGCTATATGACAAGATGTTCTTTTGAGTTCATGTGATCATTGAAAAAACCCAACAGGCTAGGAAATATGTTTTCATTTGCAAATGATGATACCAATTCCAAAATCCCCAACCCACCAAGATATTTTTTCAAATGCCTGAGGCAGTCTAAACAGCACTTTTAAGGACAGGAAAAAAAAATTCTGAAAGGCTTGTTGTTAATATATTTTCACTCTAGCCATCTTACAGAGCCCTCTGTCATGCTGTGCTCCCTGTCCTCTGCTGGCCTTGCTCATGCCTTGTTTACTTACCTACGCAGAGAACTGCCAGGCTGTGTTTGCTGGCTCAGAACAGACACTGCTCTTTGTACTCTCAAGATAAGAGGCTGCAACAGTCAATCCGTGTTTGTGCATCTCAACCACAAAATATGACCTTAATAATTACTGTGAATCAACTAAAACAACAGCTCATATCTTCTTAATAGCCATTAATTTAAAGGGCACTCTTAATTTCGTGCACTTTCATTTTGCTTCACGTATTTGAGAATATTTATTCCAACAAATTAAAAAGAAAACCAACCTTTTCAGCAACAAAGCACCAGCTGTAAATTGTCCCATACCTCCATTTTCTTTCAAAGCTCAAACAAAGGACTGTTCTTGCCCTTCTCTTATTAAGTCCACATAAATCAAAGCCTGGTAAAGGGCAAGTCTGGTAATCTGAGAAAGCAGCCTACAGTAGCTATACAATTGGATCATTACATGTCATGCTTCCCATTAGTCACAGACAGAAACTTTTGACAAAGTTTACAAAGAAGTTGAGAGCAGAGCTGTTGCATCATGGATGCACTCAATAAGCCTGTTAATCTACGACTACATCATACCGAGCTGACGGAACAATGACTGAATTTCTTTCTCCCCTCTTCTTGTTTTACAGCCCATGTCCTTCTACTGCATTTTCACTAGTTGGCTGTGCTGAGCCCTCTCATTATGATGGCACAGTGACAACAACTGACTCCATGTCTGTCCAGATGCGGTCACAGGCTTTTCTCAGACATAGCCAGCCCCCTTGCTATACATGGGACAATTCTATATTCTGAAGTGGGACTGACAGGTGAAGACAAGAGACTCTGTCTCCCTCTTGTCCCTGCTGTGCATCCTCAGTTGATGTAAATTGGCAATGGCTCCATTAAATTCAGGACACCTACAGGAGCTTTACCTGATGGTCTGCCCCTCATCTGTGTAACTCACTTTATGGCCACACAAGGACTTTTTCTCAGCAGCAGTGTTGAGCAAACAACCTTGTCACTGATAGGAGAGTCATGACCCTTGTGATACAGTCATTGTTTTAAAAGTGAGAAAACACATGTAGGTAAAAGACAAGATGGTGAGTCAATATGGGTTGTAATTAACTGGTGTCAATAATGAAAGTGCAAAGTCTTGCACAAGCCCCCAGCTGGCAGAGCTGCCAGTGACACCAACACAGAATCCACCTGCAGCTCCACCTTCCTGCCTGCACTGCAGAAAACCCAGTTATCACAGAAAAAGATAAACAACAAAATAAAATACGTTGCAACCTAGAGAAAGTGAATAAAAGCACTGAAGTTTGGGGAACAAGATGCTGGAGAGCAACTCTGCGAAGAGGGATCTGAGGGTTCTGGTCAATGGCAAGTTGAACATGAGCCAACAGTGTCCCTGGCAGTCAAGATGGCAACTGTGTCCTGGGTGCATCAAGCACAGCATTGCCAGCCGGGCAGGGAGGTGATTGTCCCGCTCTGCTCTGCACCGGTGTGGCCTCACCTGGAGCACTGGGTGCAGTTCTGGGTGCCACAGGATAAAAACGATATTAAGCTACTGGAGAGGGTCCAGAAGAGGACTATGGAGTTGGTGAAGGGTCTGGAGGGGAAGCCATATGAAGAGTGGCTAAAGTCACTTGGTTTGTTCAGCCTGGAGGAGACTGAGGGTAGACCTCATGGGGCTCTACAGCTTCCTCACAAAGGAAGGAGGAGGGGCAGACACTGATCTCTTCTCTCTGGTGACCAACAACAGAACCTGAGGGAATGGCATGAAGATGTGCCAGGGGAGGTTTAGGTTGGACATTAGGAAAAGGTTCTTCCCCCAGAGGGTGGTGGAGCCCTGGAACAGGCTCCCCAGGGAGGTGTCACGGCCTCAAGCCTGACAGTGTTCAAGAAGAGAATGGACAATGCCCTCAGACACATGGTGTGAACTGTGGGGTTGTCATATGCAGGGACAGGAGTCTGACTTGATGATCCTTGTGAGTCCCTTCCAACTCAGGACGTTCTATGATTCTATGATTACATGACATTTTATAATTTGAAATAAACAGTTTTCTATTGTTTACAATTATAAACTGATACACATTTACATAATCACTGTATTTAAGCAGGTAGAAGAAAGCATCTGTCACTAAGGTCACAGTATACAGACTTGCACAAGGTGACGAGATGAGAATGAAGCATGTCCCACCGGACACAACACAGCAGCAAGACAACAATATCGCTGCCATATTTAAGAGAATGCCATCTGAACATACCAAAACACAGTACCATGGGATCTGAACACAGCAATTGCTGTCCACAGAAAGAAAAATGCCATGCTTTAATGTGGCAATCTTATACCGGAAGACATATATGTTGCTACTGAGCCATTGGCACATGGACTTACAAAATTCCTGATATTCTGTGAACATTGTCTAATGCTACATGGCACCTGCTATGAGGCAATTCAGCCTGCTCTGAAAGAGTAAACCAAAGAAGCCTAGTAAAGACAGAACTGCTCAATGTTTCTATAATTTGTCCATCTGCAGATTTTGCAGTGCTTCTATGACAGTGATACAGTGGTAGCAAGAAAACCTGTGGAGGAAAACCAAAAGGAATGAAGCCGATGAGCTAATGCAGTGCTTCAAACTAGTTACCTGTCATTTGTAATGGAGCGCAGTTGGCTAGGAGAGAAATGAAAGGACACGAAGTCTAAAATTGAAACCACAAAGTGATGTTCTGGAGGAACGAAAATGAAGGCAGCAAAACAGAGAGAAAATTACATTTAAACTCAGAATGTTCAAGTGCAAAAATACCTATTGTAAATTTTAATAAAAGCAGTTCCTTTTATGTAAAAGTTTCTCTACACAGAAAAGTGAAATGGAGATAAGCTAGAACTTACCTTTCAACTCACAGGGTAATACCAGTATAGGTCCCTGATGAATCCGTTTGTTATTATTTCACCTATCCCAACCTACTCTGTCAGGGACTTAAACTAAGCTAGAAAGTCACCCTAATTTTGGAATTAAAATAACCCCATTGGGACTCATTTGGTATGCCAATTCAATTATCCCACTTAAATGGTCAAACTTGTTTAAAAGAAGTAAAAAGCCCTACAGTAATACAATTCACCCTGTGACCCATTAATGACAGAAACAATATTGTTGTCTGCTATTGCTAACAGAGAGAATAGTACCGGTCTGACAGATAGGCATGGTTTGTGCATCACACCAACAGCCATCTTAGTAATTTTATAGCACATTAGAATTAAAGCTGACATTTTTAATATCTTCTTGTTGCTGTACACTATTTGGAAACTGCACATTAGGAAAGGATGCACATCTATCTCAGTTAATGTGACTTGGGGACTTCTTAATGTCATTGCTGATTTATTATTATTACTTTAAGGGTAACACTGCTTGGCACTACAGAAAGCAAAAATTAAGACACTTTCTGCTGTGAAAAATGCAGAGTGTAACAGACATAAAATGCTGGGGAGAGAGGGCAAACGATAAGGACCACATATTTTCTAAGAACACAGCTTCTAGGTCAACTCCTATCTTGGTGAATGCTTTTCCATCTGCATGGAGATACTGTCTGCACACTTCAAAACTAAACAAGCTTTCTGTTACAGATGTATCCAGACACGTTATTTAGACTAGACTAAACCATACCACTAACTCTGGATGCTAAAAGAAACCACAGTAACTAATTGTACTTTGTACTTACACAGCTTTTCAAAACGCCAGTGTTAATGAGGAAACGGCATCATGCTATTCAATAGATGGAGAAATGGAAGTAAGAGTAGTGATGGTCCAACATCAAGGAAGTGCCTTGAGGGAAACTCAAAAGGTTTTATGAACTCAAGTTAATTGCTTATGAGAGCCCATGGTTCACTGCTATAATAATGCTGAAACAATGGCCAAGTTTCTCTTTTAAACAGCAGCAAGAAAGTGTCAAATACAGGAAGAAAGTGTCAAATGAAGCTGTCGTGCCTCAAATCGACTGCTGTTTCAGTACGAAAGATCACATAAGAAACAGGAGGGGAAAAAAAAAGCCAAGAAAGTTGTCTTTGGAAACAAGAGTTCTGAATAATGTATTGCCTGGTACCTGGAAAAATATGATTTTATTTATTTATTTATTTATTTTTTCTGAACATGGCCAAAGAAATAGATTTACAAATGGTAATCCTTCTGAAGAACTGATATAGTACTATATGCCATTTGGTGTTTTCCAAATAATGTAAGATAATGTATGTTAATGGAGATGTCAGAGCTAGAACCAAAGAAAGGGAAACATGCTGGCCACTAAATGTGCCAAATTGCCCTGCCCCTGTATAGGTACGGACAGGTAATTGTGGCCCTTGGGAACCTGGGGAAGGAAAGCTTCTGCAAGTGGGAGGCCAGCTGGAACAGAAGGACTTATTTTTCTTCTGGGGTCTTTACAACTTCTGCTTCCAACTGTGGTGGATCAATCCTGGCCGGCAGCTGAACACCAACCCAGCTGCTCGGTCATTCTTTCTCTCCTTTCCCCCCCTCTCACCAGCGTGATGGGACAGAGCACAGGAAGAGCAAAAGCAAGAAAACTTGTGAGTCAAGAGAGAGTTTAGCAAGTGAAGAGAAAAAAAAAAAAAGCCAGTGTTGCAAAGGCAGTAACAACTCCTCACCTCCCACAAACAGACCAATGCCCAGCTATTCTCTGAGCATCCACCACCTTGGAAGACACCCCTCTCCCCTTTCATCCTATACCCGTAGTTTCTACTGCAGCTCATCATGCAGCTCATGATGCAGGTCAGCTATCCCCATTGTGTCCCCTCCTAATTTCTTGTCCAGCCTCAGACTATTTACTGAGAGGAGGTGGGAACACAGTGGCAAATAAAAGAGAAGGTTCAGCTGTAATAAAAAAGTTGGTTTGCTACCAGCACTGCTGGAGCCATGGATCCAGACCACAGCACCATGCGGGCTGCTATGAAGAATGTCAACTCCACCCCAGCCAAACCCAGTTCACCAATGCATAGGGGAAAAAAGAACATGGAAAAACTTTAAGCACACATAGGTAGAGGGAAAGCTCCTAAAAAGTTTAATGTTTTAAGTGTACACACTGGGTTTAGCACTCTCTGAGGATTTGCTTCCTGAGCCAGCTGCAGCGCTGACATCACAGTGGCACAACTGGAGCCATTAGCTCCTACAGGGGCACAGGTTGATTTATATTTCATCTCTGGAAGGGATTTTTTCCCCAAAAGTACTCCTGGTGAAATGTCTGCTCTCATCATTCTGGAATCATGTATGTTACCACAGGCAGATTAACTCTTTACGGCCACAATACCAAATGACACGGGACATGACAGAGACTGGACCTCAAAAGCATAACTATTCTCTGACCTAGGACTGTTCCACACATGCAAAACCGTGACAGGGGTCATTTAAATAGGCTGGAAAACATTTTAAAGTTGGAGCATTTATGCATAATATAAATGTCTGCCACCTGCCAAAATCTGTCATTTTCTGGGATGCTGAACCTGTCACAGAAATTAAGCAGAGCAAACAGCAAACTGATTTAGAAAATATATTTTATTCATAAAATGACTAAACATTGGTGCATATACAAAATATCCCAGAGCTAGATAATTTAGTCCCTGAATACAAAACTCAGAATATTTTTGTTCTTTCTTGAATACTGAAAGTTAAAATAATAACTGAAAAATAAGATGATATTCAGTCTGGGTGCTGGGAAGCCTCAGCTACTTGTTTTTGGATGTGTAAAACCCAGAGAAGGTGTTCAACACTTTGCAGGGTCACTTCTCATGTTAACATCATTTAATCATCAAATGGGTAAAGAGCATGTTAACTTCCCTTGATATTGAGTAATTTTCAAAGAACTCTTCTAAGAAGAATATTCCCTCCAGAATAGATTCTCCCAAAATACATCTGTTTTCCTAAAAGGTAGAGTGGCAGGGTGACCCCAGCTGGATGCCAGGTTTCCACCAAGGCTGCTCTCTCACTCGCCTCAGCTGGACAGGGGACAGAAAATCTAACTAAAGGCTTATGGATTTGGATAAGGACAGGGAGATCACTCAGCAATTACCATCACAAGCAAAACAGACTTAACCTGGGGAAATTAGTTTAATTTATTACCAAACAAATCAGAGGAGGATAATGAGAAATAAAACCAAATCTTAAAACACTTTCTCCCACCCCTGTCTTCGTCCCAGGCCCAACTTCACTCTGCCAATTTCTCTCCCTCCTCCACCTGAGCAGCACAGGGGGACAGGGAATGAGGCTTGTGGTCAGTTCATCACACATTGTCTCTGCTGTTCCTTTCTCAGAGCAGGACTCCTCACACTCTTCCCTGCTCCAGCATGGGGTCTCTCCCACGACAGAGAGTCCTCCATGAACTTCTCCAATGTGAGTCCTTCCCACAGGCTGCAGTTCTTCATGAATTGCTCCAGTGTGAGTCCCTTCCACGCTTGCAGTACTTCAGGAACAGACCGCTCCAGCCTGGGTCCCCCATGGGGCCACAAGACCTGTCAGAAAACCTGCTCCAGCCTGGGCTTCCCACAGGGTCACAATCTCCTTTGGGCATCCCCCTGCTCCAGCCTGGGGTTCTCCATGGGCTGCAGTGGGTATCTGCTCCACCAAGGACCTCCATGGGCTGCAGGGGGACAGCTGGCCTCACCATGGGCTGCACCATGGGCTGCAGGGGAATCTCTGCTCTGGTGCTCGGAGCAGCTCCTGCCCTCCTTCTGCACTGACCTTGGCGTCTGCAGGGTGGTTTCTCTCGCATATTCTCACTCCTGTCTCTGGCTGCAATTGCTGTTGTGCAGCTTATTCTTTCCCCCTCTTAAATATGTTATCCCAGAGGTGCTACCACCATCACCGATGGGCTCAGCCTCGGCCAGCAGTGGGTCTGCCTTGGAGCCGCCTGGCTCTATCAGACATAGTGAGAGCTTCTAGCAGCTTCTTCATAGAAGCCACTTCTGCAGCACCCCTGCAACCAAAACCTTGCCATGCAAAACCAATACAGGTAGCATTTTTTTATTTTAAGAGTTTAAATATGGACATTGAAAAAGCCAGCCTACATAAACAAGATCTATTTTTTTTTTATACCTTTTGTATACATTTTGAGAACACAAAAATTGTCGCACTAGGTCAGATAACCATTCCAGTGCCTGACTCTGATTTGTTTAAGGAAAACTGCAGATAAGCTAGGCAGATATGGGACAAGACACTGGAGGAATGAGGGGTCCAAGAGAGATGGCTGATATGAAGGGATCACCTCCTTCTAGCTCAAGAGCAGTCCATCCCAATGAGCAAGAATTGTGGCAAAAATGCCAGGAGGCATCTTTTCTGTTCCTTAGCCTACGCACTTATACCATACTGTTCCCTTGAACAAGGGAAGGCAAAATTTGCTGTCAACTAAGTGAGCAATCCACTCTGAAACTAAAAGTGCTGACAGCTTCTGTGTTCCACAGAAATGCACCATCACTGCCATGGAAGGCAGCTGAGCATCCACAACTGAGAACAACAATTTAGAGTAGCTGTATTAATTTGCTACAAGTATCTTTCACTCCCAGCCGTTTCTGCAAGGCCAGCCTTCACATACATGGTTTTTATTTGAATTTGAAGGAATAATTATTCCAAGTAACTGTGAAACCTTAATTTTCCAAAATATTATAATTTTTTAAAAAAACTCAATGAGGTGTAGGAATACAGAAGCTGTCTTCCTTCTCTCCCAAGAGAGAAGGTAAACCTTAATATGGAAACATACATGATAAACATAAAAGTTAGACAACAAACAGATGTTATATTTTAAAGTTGGACCTCTAACTTTACCAGAGCAAAGAAAGTAAAGAACTTGCCTTAGTATCCATAACACTAAGTCTTTTAAAACCTCTTTTTGCTACCAGTGGTGAATTTTCCTAAGGACACACAGGTCACTATCAAACCCTGCCTGATAAAGGTAGTACTAAGATACATAGATATTTTCTTTTTGGTGATGAAGAGACAAAACCAGTCATCCCAGCTGGATCTGACAGGACCGACAGGTAAGTCACTCTTAGAATGATGTCTAAGAATGTACTACATGCAAAAGTTAACTCTCTCTGTCTTTGGTTTTGAAACACATCCAAATATGAAGAATAACACACCACATCCCCATTTTGTTTTGTATCGCTAGTGGATTTTTTTTCTAGAAGTGAAACCATTGGAAGTTATCTGTACATTTCTGCTGAAAATAAATTTGAGGATCATTTGTCACACAGGAATCTGAGTTCTTCACATCTTCAAAAAGGCAACCTGTAAAAGGAATCAAAACCAATTAGTTTCTATACTGCAGGTAAAACAAAAATGTTTCATTGTATTAACTGAAATTACATATTATAATAATCTTTTCACTTAAAAAAAACCCCAAAACACTAACATAATGAGAGAGCAGAGGCTATATTTGAGAGCAGCATTACTTTCCCACCACTTTTCTACCTAATATATATCTCCTAAAAATTCCCAAGCTTAATCTTTCTGCTCAAGCACTACACTGGTTGCTGAAATACATATCAAAACCTCTTTTTTTCCCCAGAATAACAAAGTACAAGATGTTCATATTGTCTAACTTAAAAGGCTATTTGATAGTATTTTGAAACCAGCTTAGATTAAATCTTTGATTCATTCCCTGTTCTACCTGAGTATTAGCTTGTTTGAACAGTGCTGTCACTGTAAGTGAAATCCTCATTCCAAAGTCATAATGAAAAGTCCAAGGCCATAAAGAAAAAATGCCCTACATTTTAAAATGACCAGGAACCAAAATCCTATCCTAAGGGAGAAGACAAATACTTCTATATGATCAGAGGACAGCAAATGATGTACCTCTTATTTTTCGTCCATTAAGCGGACTGTCCGGTCTAACAGCTATTTAGAGGGAAGGTGATCTATCAAATACATGAGATCTACAGGATTTCTGGTGTCCTAGCTCAGTTGTTGGTCACATGCATGCATCAGTTTCCCCTCATGGTTTTGGTTTTGTTTAAGAAAGTTAAGTTAGCTGACCGGAAACACTATCATGTGTCCAGATTCTCATGTGCCAAGGAGATTCACAGGATCACAGAATGTTAGGGACCAGAAAGGACCTGGAAAGTTCATCTAGTCCAATGCCCCTGCTGGAGCAGGAACACCTAGATGAGGTTACACAGGAAGGTGTCCAGGCGGGTTTTGAATGTTTCCAGAGTAGGAGACTCCACAACACCGCTGGGCAGCCTGTTCCAGTGCTCTGTTACCCTCACTGAGAAGTTCCTTCTCAAATTTAAGTGGAACCTCTTGTGTTCCAGTTTGAACCCATTACCCCTTTTCCTACTGTTTGTTGTCACCGAGAGGAGCCTGGCTCCATCCTCATGACACCCATCCTTTATATATTTGTAAACATTAATGAGGTCACCGCTCAGTCTCCTCCAAGCTAAAGAGAGATTGCTTCAGATATTCAATTAGGAGCTTTTCTGATGACAAGGATAGAAAAAAAAAAAAAAAAAAGATGGACAGATGCCACAAATGAAGGACAAAAAGAAAAAAAGACTACCACGTTACACAGTCTTCTGAAAATATAACCTGTTTCTCCTACCCCATGGCAAATACACAAGTAAAAAACATTTGAGAGATAACAACATAGCACTTCTTTTTGCACTTCTTTTTTTCTCTACAAGACCTTTCAACAGTCAGTTAAGTGAAGATGCAAATTATCATCAAATACTACTTTGGATTGTCAGAGCTGACCTCAAACACCACTCTACTTGTTACTGCGACTAAAGAATGCATGATCAACCAGAAGGAATTGAATTACAGCATAAAATATGACTGAATGTACAGAACTGAGGTCAAAACAGAGTAAAAACCATATATTTTGGATCCTCTGCCCAAAGAATATTTGAGAGTCATATGTCTGCTATAGAGGATGTTTTAACATATCTAAAAGCCTCCTCAGAAAATCATTCAGACAAAGGATTCATGTCTAAAATAACATGAATATGAGGCACGAATGGGACATGACAATAGCAACTCTTTGTTAAGAATCAAAGAAATCAAGTGACTTCACTTCCTGAATGTCTCTTTCGCTACTTCAACACTAACAGCAGTAACCTATTAAAAGGCGGGTTTGTACAGGTAAGACAACTGAGATTCCCCCAAAGCTTCCACATTTCTGAATCACTGTGTTTTTTGCCTTTTTTTTTTTTTTTTCTAAATTGAAACGAAAATTCAGAAACAAGAATTTGAATGTGGAAAATAAATTTTCAGAAACGTTTGTAGGCAAAGCTGTCCAGCAAATAGCAGGATGCTCAGGGTGGAAGTTTGCCAGCTTTCCCGCTAAAATCTCATCACACTGACATATTCCCACTGAATGTTTTCATTCAGCTCAATCAGCATTTTCCAACAGGAAGTTGCTACATCAAATACATTTCTGTCAGCTCAGCCAAAGGGTGTTGTAAAGGCTGGAGACTACTCATCGTGTAGCGAAATTTATCCACTTGGCCAAAGACTCCCACCCTCAACGGCATAAACTGAAAGAAAAGTCAATATCCCTGTCACCTTTCTCATGATTTAATTGCTCAGATGAATATAGACATGCATAATTAAGAGCAAATGTAAAATCTTACCTATGCATTAAAGTCATAAGCAACACAGGCTAGGGATGAAATCCTGGCACCAATTTAGTCAATTAAGACAAAACTCACACTGACTTTAACAAGGTGAGAAATTTGTCCTTGCTTTGCAATGAAGAAATAGCAAAATCAAGAAAAGCAATAACCATCTCCATAGACAAGATTCAAAATTTTAAAGATTCTTCTACCTGAGATTGCAGGTTCCTTTGATACAGTCTTGAGGCTTCATTAGAGTGGATATATTTGTTTAATTTGACTACTTGCTGTATTTTATAATGCATGAAATACACTTTTTCACTCCTTTGATGGGATTATTTGCAACATAATGTTTCTCTAGACTGCCAGGCTCCCCTACTGCCCAATAAAATGGAAAACATCAAAAGGAATCATTTATCACTGTCTCTATTTATGTTTACTACCAATGTGAACAAAAAGAACACATTAGATCATCGCTACAGTTGACATAGCCAAAAAAGGGGGATAACACAGGGAAATCACAAGCTGTTTAAAGAACACCTGCAACACATGAAGATGTCTAAGAAAAAAAACAAAAAAACAACTGAAACTAAACACTTAAAAAGTTCCATCTTATCCAAAGTGCGATACAAAGCCTATAAAATATTTCTTTATCGTAACTGGTACTGCAGATGCTCTTGGATCTCTAAACAGCAGTAAAGTACACGTTCTACATTATAAATGAATTACTATAGGTTAGAAAGTGGGTCCTAGTGATTCTCTCCCAGTTCTCCAGCTATTAGGATACTTTCTCTGCAGGACAGACAAACACCATCCTCTTCCAAGTCTAGTAGCAGCTCTTTCAGTGAACTCTGCAAATCCAGTATTTCACTGCTATTAGGGCACTCTGAAAGAAAAATAATGTGCTGAACAGCTATCTGATCTACAAACTAAGGTTTATCACCAAATTCAGAATAAAAGTCGGTTCTCTAATCAGTTTATTAAAGGATTTTATTGACCTTATCTCTGCATGTTTTCCTTTAAAGCATTCAAGATAGCTAACATTAATTCATCATTAAAAATTGATTTCTGTACTCTTGCAACCTTACTTATATGACAGAAGACATTGGTTTTTTTTCATTTTCTCTCAATTATTTCTGAAGATTATAATCTTACTATATCTCAAAGTATCAAGTCTATCTCAGCACTCCACCCCATTAGTTTCCACAGAGCCAGAAGTTGCTAAGACCTCTGGATAATGAACATAAACTCTACATTTTCAAACATTGTAAGATACATTAATACAGAGGGAGTAGTAGAGTACAACAGGCATACAAATTATATCTCACAAAATCGCTTTTTCTGTAAACAATGAAGCAGCAAGAACTTTCTTAAAAGCTTTCATAGCCAGGGTAAGTTAAGAAATCCAGGTTGTGATGTTCAATTCTAGAACATGTGCTCTCAGCTTTCCCAGGAAAATGGGAAAACACAAATATCAAACTGTTAAGCTTATTCCAGACTACATGGGAATGGAACTGAGGACTGAGAAAAGCATCCTGACAAACAGTGCAATTATCTGGTCAAACTTTGCAACACGTTGCCCAGACAGGTTATGCAACCTCCGTCCTTTTGCAGATCCCAATTTCAGACGGGGAGAGGCCGGGGCACCGGGCTCTGGCTGACCCTGCTTGAGCGGTGCTGTTGGATGGGGATATCTCCAGTGGTGACCTCCAGCCTCAGCCATCCTGTGACTCTTGTGACAATCTTCTATGTACACACACACAGGCGAGTGAAACGGCAGCACTACGCCAGTGGAAATTCTTTACTACAAGCCACAAAACCAGAGGCTGGCAATATTATTCCCTCAGTAAGGAGAACATAGTTAATGGGGTTATAGGTTTTAGTCTTTCTGAAACTTTCTAATAGCATTTTATTTTATATAGTGTTCATCAAGCTGTGCCTCGAAGGATTTTCCTGACTTCTTATGAGAAAAACCTCGTGGAAAACAGCAGGGAAAAGGCATTTACTACTGAATTAAGCATTCAGTAACAAACATCGAGGACTAATAGGTGAAAGAAAAAAATTATCATTTCAGAAAATATTTGAACAGCTATGGAGACCTAATGAATGAAGGAGATAAAAGAAGGCAGTTCCAGATGGCAGAAGCTGCTGGAAAGAAATCTCTTCTAGCCAAGCAGTAACGCTGGGTTAGCAGGCAGAGCGGATGACTGCTGTAAGAAAAGCAGAAGCGTGACTAGAGGCAGCTAAACAATATATTTTAAAGAAATGCAATCTGCAAATCCAGTACATACAATCTGTCTTGTGAAGCTGACAACAGATAGAGGAAATGCAGCAATAGGAGAAAATTATTTTCTCAGCTAAGCAAAGGAAAGTAGTTCAATCTTTCTATCAACTGCAAGAACAAGAAAAGAAGCAAGATCCTTATTTCAACAAAACAGGACAATAAGCCGGATGCCAAAGGATGTATTCCCATGCTCTAATACCAATTTTTAAACTGTTTTTATGTTTGGATTCTCTTTAAAGGGGACCAAGCGAACCATGCATAAATAAAGATCTCTGTGTATGTCTCTCAAAGCTGAGGACACAGAATTTCTAACACCTATGTCTCTCCCAAGAGCTAAACAAAAGTAGGTAGAAAATACACTACAGAATTTCTCTTCAGTATTAGAGAGAGTATTGTACTTCTGTTTACTCCTGCATAATTATAAAGGAAAACAGTGGGTTGAAAGTAGTTACATATGCTTTGGTGTGAGCAGAAGAAAATGAATCTGCAAATACTTCCTGCAATATAACAGCTCTGGTTTTGCTTTTCCATTGCACACCAAAGAATAAAACTCTACCAATAGACTCAAAACTGAAGCTTAAACGTATAAAAGAGATTTTACTGTTGTCATCTTTGAACATCAGACCAATTTTTAAACGCAATCACACACAGTTCATAATGCTACACTATGTTTTAGAAGAACTCAACTTAAACAGCTGTCTTAAATCATATGTACTGCAAGCAGACAATCTGTACATAAACAGATACCAATGCTTTAATCCTGCACATGTGCTGTGTGAAACCAGGCGTGATTGAATGAGTGAAGAGGAAATGTTGATTATATGGCAATGAGGCTGCAGCCTGCAATCAATGTCAGATGCTGTACGTATTTCCACTCAAGGCTGACAGGTAATCAAGCAATGCCATGCCATCCATGTCCACGGGAAGAGAATAACCTTCCCAAGAAGATGTGGACAGCTGTGGGCAGAGCTCTGCTCCCAGATCAGCTGTGCTGGTGGAAGATGTTAACTACACTGGGTCAATGGTTTCCCTCTGCCACAAGTTACTGTTCCTCCCTCTCCACAAAATGCCAGTTCAAGCTTTCTACCTAGTGTCTGGTGAAATCAGACTGCAATGCTAAACACTGGTCTGTGCTAACTGGATGGATTTATCCTAGAAACTAGAAAAGGAGGGCTTGCACAAAAAATGCTGCTGGTCTGTCATTAAGCTCTGGTGGAAATGAGTGAAAAGCTGAGAATAGTGTTCCCTTTACATGTACAGCTGGATTTGGAAGATAACGTATGTGCAAAGCCTCAGACCAAATTCTAATTCACACAGATTTGTACTGCCATGAAAGCTATGGGTAGTGCTAAGTGTTATGGCTTAAGCCTTAATAATTACAGCTAATACAACTGCTTGGATGGCTGTAATTATAGTGCAATAAAGATATCTTGTACATAGAATACACCTCTACTTCGAAAAAAGAATCAGAGGAAGTGATACAACCACGTTTGTGTGAGCACAACTGAGCCTACACATTTAAAAAAACCCTCTGTATTTAATAATGCACAGGTACAACTGCAGCGACAATGTGCATAAACACATAGAGAAGGCCATAATCCTGCCCAATACATTTCTCAATGCTGTAAAATAAACACAGGTTAAGGAGTGGGATGATTGTAAAGCATCTGCACCGTGTCCAGGTCCCAGCTCTAAACATATCTGTTTTTTGATAATCTCTGCTCTAAGTTTGGTGTTCCCACCAGTGCTGATGAGAGATGGAGGAGCCAAAGGACTTCTGCCTTCTCTGAGGTGCAACGCTCCTCTTCACATTCCTGCACTACCAGCAGAAGCAGAGATGTCTTATAGCTGTTACCATTACCCTGTGGATTAGCAGCTATGAGCAATGGCTGATTCTAAATAACCACACTAAAACTCAAGAGTTCCCCTGCCTACTCATACTGCACAGTTTACATGTTCGCTGTCACCTAACGGTCAGAGACCAAGTCCGCCAATGCACAAATAA
Organism: Nesoenas mayeri; assembly: GCF_963082525.1. Classification (NCBI taxonomy): domain Eukaryota; kingdom Metazoa; phylum Chordata; class Aves; order Columbiformes; family Columbidae; genus Nesoenas; species Nesoenas mayeri. Next base: position 36,109,342 of record NC_137544.1, read on the forward strand.
CCTGTTCCAGAAATACGTTTTGGCACCAGTGTGAATGAACGGACACAAAGCAGATGGCATTAGATGCGCAGAGACGTGAGAGAACATTAACTGCTATATTTACACTCGCCCCCACTGAATCCACAGACCCATAAAAAAGCAGCCGCCTTTTCCAGACAATGTTACCAGGTTGTTGCATATTACCCCTACATCTCTGAGGCTGCTCCTGGGAAGTGTAAAGGCATTTTTAGAGGAAACTGGAGAGGAAGTAAGCATATTCACTACTGGGAGAATAAGAGGAGGCGGAGGTGTCCCTACCTTGACAGTGTAGGATCTACTTGCCTTAAGAAGACCTCCTAGTAGCCTGCAAATGCCCTGGTGGTACTCCAGCTGCAAAGCTGCCCTTGGTTACATTGATGTTTAATTCTCTTTTTTCCGCACTGCAGGCTCTCAGGATGATAGCTGAACGTTTCATCACTCTGTGCCTGTTTTCCATATGCCACAGAGGCGATGTAAGTAGTCTTAGCTGCTCTGATATCCCCTCCACAGTCAATCAATGGCAGCTACTCATCAGAACATGTCAAAAATAATTGTTTCAGGTTCCCTCAGACAGGAAAAGTTTCCCAAAATGCTCTAAGTGGCATGCAGTGAGAAGTCTGGTTTTGAGTATGTATCAGAAAACAAAAAAGTGGTTTATACAATTACCCCTCCGTTGCATATTTGGACAAAGCAAACCAAGGAACCATCAACCTCTGCCCATAGCAGCAGAACTTCACACCACTAGGCTCATAAGACTTTTCACTATGGAAAACAAACAATTTAAAACAAAAATAGCACTAGAGAACACAAGTCCATTGAAAAGGTCACTAAAACAATACTATGATACTACACGGATTGATTGAACACATACAGTTGAACAAGCCCAGTTTCAAATATTTAATCAAATAAGAAGCTAAATCTAGGGTCGGTTTAGAAGCTTTCATGACTATCACTATCATGCTTGAATTCCAATGGAGACGTAAAATCAAATATATCCAGAATACTCTCAGAGCGAAACATGGCAGCGCTGCACAGGACTATGTGGTGACAGCAATAATGAAGTCAACAGAAACACACGTTGTGGAACTACCTAATCCTGACAAGCTAAAACCCTGAAAACTGGGTTGAAGAATATGGGTATGTGGAACGGCATCTTCGCAATCTGACAGTCCACTGACTCCTATGGGGCTCAGATTTGGATATGGAGGAAACGACATTTTGTGAAGGACCCTTACCTCACTCATTCCACAGGAGGTCAAGTTCATTCTGTCGCATATGTATCTGCAAGGAACTTCCCATCTCAAACAGAAGTTGTTTCAAGCAGCTCTAAGGTCTTATAGGAAACATATTTTTGGTCAGTGCTATACTACCACAGAAGCAGAGGAACACAGGTGGCAGCAAAAGCTGGGGGGAATTTGACTTCGGTAGCCAAATTCCCCAGAACTTCAAGGAAAAGGCTGGGGAAAGGCAAGTCCTCAACTGTACAATGTGAAAGGTGCTGTAGATCTGTGGGCTTTCCAGGCTTCATTGCAGGAAGAAACTTATTAGAGGAATATCACTCCGATAGATCACTTCCTTCTTCTGTCCAAGCTGGGGAACATATAAAATAAAACCAAAACAACCAAGCAGAAATTGGTTTCAATTACTAGTGGAATTAATTGTAACCAAATGATTTTTCAATCTGGTAATGCTCCTTCAGGATTTAAGAAATAAATCCATCTATAAATCAGCATGCATTCCTTCAACTAATCCTTCCTGAAATTATTAATTTCTTATAAGAATGAAGCTGGATTTGAAATATGACAGAGATAAATGAGAAAAAGCAAGAGATTCCTCTGAAGTCCCAGGCTGTGCACGTGCACTGCAAGCTATCTCTCTGCTAACCTAACAGTTGCATGCTGAAGCTTGCCCAAGCTTTAGAGGAAAAACTATATGCAACTGCAAAACCAGCAGAAAATAAACCTCTGTGTGTTTTTATTTCATAGGAAGACAACCAATTTATCTATTCTTATTCTTATTCTTATTCTTATTCTTATTTCTTATTTCTTATCAAGTAGTTCTTTGTGTGAAAAAAAGTAAAAGGTTTCCTGGGTTCTTGTTTTTCAAGTTAAGTTGAGAATGCTATTAATCTTTTGTTTCTTTACATCTAGACACAAGAAGTCCCAAAACATAATGGCTTTATTTTGTCTTCTGTCTAGCCTTCCTCTTTAGCCTATACCACTTTTATTTCCACTGCAGATGTTAACTTCTTGTGGTAGCCATCATTAAGGCAGAAACTGTAAAAGCAGTATTATTTACCTAATTAATTACTGATCCAAAGCAAACATGGCTACAAAACACACTGAATTTAGGATTTTCTTAGTCAATACCAGATGATGTTTGACTTTTACTGTAGTAATTCCCATGCCAAACTTCACACTAATCAGGCAATTTGTGCAGCACATATTTTTCTGCATCGAGAGTGGCTTTAAGCTGCTGTAGAAAAGACATTTGTTTAACCACATACATATATGGGCAGTTGGGAGACACATGTTAACCTAAAACAAACAAGGCACTGCAAGTTGCTGTGTCAACCTGCAGCACGGTACCTACATCCTAAAGTGAGAGGCACATGAAGAAATTAATCCTCGGCACACCAAATTGGAACATACAATGCAGCTTCTAAAAACTTTTTAGCCTCGCTGGAAGGTGTTGCACAAGGCTAAAATAGAGAAGGTCATGTTTGCTGCTCTTCCAAAGACCTGCACTCCATTTCACATTTCAACAGCAGATTTTGCTCTGGGTCGATTTCCTCAAAGTCATGTCAGTCTAAGGCTCTGCTGTGTTTTTGGAGTTCTTGTACTATGACATTTCTTTGCACTCTTGGGAATCTGTTTCAGCCAACCAACATCACCAATACCCACACACGGCTGTATCTTCCCCAGAAAGGGAAAGGGGTGACATGCTGATTCCACTGTAGTGTCTGGCAACTGCACCTCTTACAGTAGTTCAACAATGAGGAAAAGAACGAAAAAAGCCCTGATCAAGGCACTATGCATAGTCTGATGTCTTTCAAAAGAAAGGTCTAGATAGAGAGACATACGGATTTATTTTGTTGACCACGAAGCAAGTTGTATCTAATACCAGAGGGAATAAACAGGGCCAACTAAGTGGCAACATAATCTTTCTTCAATAGTATCATCAAATCACCTCTCTCAAAAGTGACCTGATAAGGTACGTTGCATGTCATGTCAGGGGTGAGATTGGAGATCAGTCAGCACACTATGCACTTCTTTCTCTGATGAGATTCTGGCTTACCCAGATGTGTGATGCTCTGGTAATTTGCATGGCTGTTGCTCTCAATTAGATGCTCTTTGGTGGTATTCTCTGCAACATAATTTATCAAATGTCCTATTTCAGCAAAATACCCTGTTACTGCATTCCAATCCTATTACGACTTGAGAGGGAAACACTAACAAATGTTAAAGAGAAGCTCTGGTTTTAGGTCTTTACTACACAAGAACATACTTAGCTGGATTCTAAACTGGCAAATGTCTCCTTCCTTCTGCTCCTCCTGTCCCTTTGGCCATGAAGTATTGCAGCAAACTCTACAACATGAAGGTGACTTTCAAGTGCTGCATCATCCAAACCAGAAACATTAATAATATAGTCTTCTACTATCAGTTTATTTTTCCAGCTCAAATGATGCCTTCAGCATAAACTAACATTTTCTCTATTATTCCCTAATATTGAACTATTTAACACATTAACTCAAATCTTCTTTCTCCTATTTTTAACCACTACCCCAACATCATTCTCCTCACACCAGTCAATCCTTCTCCCCTAAACCCACACAATACATCTTCAGTCAGGAGCCTGTGCTACAGCTCATAGGCTACAGTAGGAGACGCAGTCTTGCTCATGCTGTTTTTCCCTAGGAAAAGCAAGATTACTACAAAACTAATTATTTGTTTCCCAGCTCCAGCAGCAGGTAAAGTCTGCAAGCCAGAATCCATGTCAGGGCCTGGCTGGAGATGCCTGTTTCTTGCTTGTGTTTTTTGTCTTTTTTTCTTCCCTCCCTCCCCTGGCCTTAACAGGGGAAAAAATAGCAGGCTAAGATCATTTCAGGTTTAGAAGCAACAAGGTGGAAAACTAAAGAGAACAAAGAACTTAACTGGGAACATAAGGAGAAAGGAGGAGAAAGCAGCATCTCTTGCTAAAAACTGAAATGTAGAAAAGCATTCGCACTAAATAAAACAGATATGTAATTGGTTTGGTGATTTATCAAGGCAGTCATACAAGTGCCAACTGAAAAAAAAGATTTGGGTTTCCCTCATGCTCTCTACAACTCCTAGTGTAAGGGCAACACAGTTATCTGCAGGATTCAGCACTGGCAAGACACCAGAGCCATCAGATATTAATGTTGTAGGTCAATGCATTTTCAAATTTTAAATTAATGAAAATCAATCATTCTCTCTTTGTCCAAATTTAGCAAGACAACCTTCTCTTCTCTTACATCAAGATGCTACAGAAAACCCAGAAGACAGGTAAAGCTGACATGAAAAACTACAGAGCAACACCAAAGGTCACCTGTTCTGTCTTCAAACTGACCTGTCAGGAAAAGCTGTATTAAAAACTACTGTGGCAAAGTGCTTTAAAAACAAAGAGACAACGAAGAAACAAGGCAAACATTTTTGGTTAATACTTAACCTGCTGATGGCCCAATGGGAGAAGTTACAGTTTATTTTTGCTTTCATCTCCAAACTGCATTTCACTTATATCCAAAAAGAAAATCTGCCAAAACCTGAAAGCTAAGAAGTGGTCTACTATTCTCATTTCCTTCAATGTTTGGAGTCAGCGATGCCACAGAAACCAGTACAAATAGATAAACTGGGTTTGCAAGAGTCTCCCTTAGCAAACGCTACTCGAATACAGCACGCTGCGATGTCATGTTGGAACTAGGGGGATACCTTGTCACACACGCAATGTTGCCGCAGTGTCAGACACTGCCATCTCCTGTGTGCACGTCTGCTTCTGAATATACCAAACCCAAAATCTACCTGAAGTACCATTTGAAATACCAAGATGATGTGGGGAGGGGGCAGAGAGAACACGACACAGAATGGATGCATTAGAGAACAACAGGAAAAATATCTTTTAATAAGAAGTATTTGATTATGTGCTCACATTTACGTGCAATTAATATGGTCCAAACAGTCGACTCAAAAGAACAAAGTAGAGGAGATTAAAGGAGAATTTGGCACCATTAAGTAACATTGTGAAACTAGATAGTTTGAACAGGTGTCTTCATTGGGTTATCTTCTGAAAACTTTATGGAAAAAAGCAAGTTTGAAAAATTAGCTGCTTAAATTCTCTCTCTGCTTCCTGGCAGTTAAAATGGGAATGAAAATAAATACCTCCCTGCATGAGGTATGAGGATTAGTTTGTTTGTGTATGTAAATGGGTATTTAAGTATTAACTACTATTTTATTTTTAACACCTTATTGGGACTACTGCATTCCTACCCGAGTTCAGCTTTTGGCAAGAGATTAGGATTGAGTTAAAATAGGAACAGGTGTTTGGAAGATGATATGGCTGTAATAAAAGCACTAACCGAGAAGATGAAGGGAAAAATAATTTAAATGTGGCATCCACTCGTATCCTGTGAAACAGAGTGAGACACCCAAAAGAAAATCACAACAACTAAGGGATATTTAGGAAAATGTCTTTGCCTACTCTGATTCATTCCCCAGGGGACACAGTCTGAGCAGGGTTGTCCTTTGGTCCCAGGTCATCCTGTTCTTGTACAGCCTCATGATGCCTGTTAAAAGGCCAGGCATTCAATAAACAACAGTTTCACTGCATAATGGTGGTTGGGCAATAAAACATTTTCAAAGCCTCAAAAGGATGTAGGAGTTTAAGGCCACTAGCAGTGAGATTTGAGGTCCTAAATTATATCAGGTATTTTTACAGTGTGGATTTCTGGCCTCTAAGATCCCTACAGCCAGTACTAGGTCAAACTGATTTTTATTTCTAGGGATTGAGCACATTCTTTTACCAGCTGCACTCAGAAGAAAAGCTGAATCCATCCATTTCAGGGCTCAAACTCATGAAAACAGATGTTTTCTTAGTACAAAGAAGAGTAACTGACCTTGAAACTTCATAAAAAAATACAATTTTCACCATTTTTAGACCATCTTTCCCTCAACAATAAGATAATTGAAGATAAAAGCTTTCAAGTGTTTTTTCTGAAAGCAGATTGTGCAAGTTAAACCTGTTTGCATGAAGATGTACTATTAATACCATACAATAGTAACAGTAAATAGCAAAAACAAATAAAGCAATGATTTTTAAAAGCAAAGATATATGGAGGGAAAGGTGTTGCAAGATGCATGGTGTTTATTATTACTGTGGTTATTGCCATACTCCATGACGGTTTCTTATAAGAGTAGGACATAACGCACAAAATAAATACAATTTAACTACAGAGATAAAAGCAAGACTCTCCATGTGAAGCAAAGTCCTCAGCTGGGGGACCTCCCAGCGCTATTCACTCTGAAAAGTAAAAAGTTAGACTGAGAATATAACAAGAAACTAAAATGGTTGTCTAGACTATACTGAAGTCCCTTATGTCTTTCACTATGAAAAAGCTTTTCTGCGGTCTGTGGAACAACTGGCTGAAGAATGCAGTAACGTAATTTATGTATGCTAGATGTTTATTTTGCTGCTATGAAATGATTTTTGCATTTTTAGAAAGTTTAATACTTTAATATCTTTGACCTCAGTACATTTAAGGTACATCTTTTTTAAGTATTTATTTTCAGTAGTCACCCATGAGAGAATTAGTCTATTAAGTTAGCAAGACAGTAAGGAAGGTTTTAAAATGACAGATGACAGCAAATTATCTCTTTGAAAACAATACTGAAGAAAATTATTTTGACCTAAGACAAATTCACACGTCCTTTGGATTCTAATGACTTAATCAACAAGAACATGGTTATTCAGAAGCTGAACTTGGCCCTGTACTATTGATTCTGCACATACATTTGAACAGCTCTGAGCAGCTTCATTTAACTCAGTTGTCCAGGAGGAGGCAATTATTCATGTGGTGAAGTTCTTATGGGGCTCAAATCTAGACTCACAAATGGCTTATGGATCCCTGCCCCTGACAGGCATCGGATAACTCTAAATACTTGCTCTCTATTGGGATAGAATTGGAAAATTTTGATGAATACATCAGTTAATGATCATTTCTGAAGCCACTGTGAGAAAACAAATTTGACTTCCAAAAGGAAGGGTTGTAGGAGGAACCAAAGAGATTTCAAGATGGAGCTTGACTAATTGATGATACTTGACATGCCATCTGCAATAGCAAGGGACTAAATTTAATGAGACACAAGAGTTTCATGTGGTCCTACCTACAAACCACACCAATTACTGCACATATATGGGGTAAAAACTGATCACAAAAGCTAGGAAAACATCTGACAGCATAGAAAACAGAGCTAAACCCTTTCTGAAAGAGTCTTTTCGACAGATTCCCATTCCAGCCTGTCAACAGATCAGCAACAGTGGGAAATGCAAGTTAAGGGTCTGCAAGCAGAGCTCAGACAGATCCCACTCTCTCTGGCACTGGGACAGTAACCTCCACTGCAGGGGCAGGACAATGACATGTCACATACCCTAGCATCACCAGAAGATTCTGAGTCTTGGAACTCTGATGTCTTTACTCTCAATAAACCACCACTAATAAAAATAGGGAAAAAGATGAATAGGCGTTTAATACAAAATCAAACCCCTGATTCCAAGCACAGCCTATTTTTTTCCAAAAAGAAATGTCACAGATTATACAAAGACCCTAGTAGCCTTCACAAATGTATTTCCCCAGAGAAGTATGTATTTATTTGGTGGCAGTTTAAGCAATAAGTAAATGCTCTTGCAAATTCCCCCCCTGCTGTGTTGGCTCAGCTGGTTGCACAGCTGCACAGTCACTGGGTAACACAGAAGGAGCAGAGGGAAGAGACAAGGTGACAAGAACAAGAGGCCAGGGGAGGTGGCAGAACTACCTTAAATCAGATCAAATAGGTGGCTGCTGAATATAAAGCCACTGCCCTCGATACCACAGCAATTGGAATTAATGTACAGGCCATTAAAATACTATAAATAAAGCTACAGGCAATGCCATGTGAATAAACACTGAATGGACATGGTATCAAAATGTCTGGAAATACACCCTGAAAGTAGTGTATTCTGTCAACAGCTTTTCATGTAATTCAGCGTTCTCCAAAGAACTCAAATAAGCAATATAGAAGGCAGCTTTCTCTACAACATCATCCTCTGTTTTATGTGGAAGTTCATGTCCAATTTATCACGGAAAATACAGGTAAATGATCTCACTTGTCTTCCTTGGCCTCCAAGTGATGCTGCCTAGAAAATCTAGACCTTTCCTCTCTCCAAAGATCTCCATTATTAATTCTAAACTGTGGAAGAGTCTACATCCTTCAAAATGTGAAAAGCAAAAAAAAAAGAAAAGCAAACAAACAGAAAAAGCTCAGGCATTTACATTCATTTAATCAAAACGACAAAACCCATCTACCAAGAGAACCCTTAGAGGGCTGGATTTATGAAGTTGAGAGCAGGTTCATCTATGCAACTGTGCACCCTGTCTTCTTCCATCACTCTTATTTATCTACTTCATTTTAAATAAGAACCTAACAGCCCTGAAACTGAGGGCTGCATGTCCATCATCTACCACAGCAGATATTTACACTGTGATGGAACCAAAGGCCTCAACAAGAAAGAAATTACTGTAAGAAATAGGCATCTCCATTCACAGACAATTTATGCAGTTCACAAACAAACTGCTCCTCCAGTATGCACCTTCTGCAGCCTCTCCTGTCCACTTTTGCCTTGCTTTGATTTAAATTTGAAAATAATCTCCTTGGATAATGCATTGTGCTTTTAATTTTTCAGCCAAGTGCTATGCACAGCTTTTGTCTGTAATAGTAACAGATTGCCCAAGGACACACACAATGAGTCATGGAAAGAGTCAGGATTTCCTGGCTCTTAATCCGATGCTCAGACAAGGCCTCCTCTCATGTTTCCAATTTTCGGGGGCCAGCAGGTGGGGGGAAGAGAAAGGAAGGACAAAAAGATGGAGAGAGACTTTTTTAGATAAGCAGAATAGACAACCAGAAAAAAACCTGCACATCCTATTTTCCTTCTCGGTTCCAGATAACTGATATAACAGTAATCGCAATATCTGCTGAAGAGCTTAAATCTGTTTGTTTTTTTTGTTTTTTTTAAATGTAATGTATAGAACAGAGGAAAATATTAACAGGCAGCAAAAAGACACCAAAAATTTCTTAAATCAGCAATAAAATAACCAGTTTGGTCAACAAGCCTGGAAACAGAAAAGAAAGGAATTTACATGCTCAGGGCAAGAGGATTTGAGAGCTTGCTCCCAAATGGGAGGGTGGGTAACAGCATTAGAGTATGCCTACCCCAGAACTGTGAAAAAATCTGGGGGTTTTGAACGTGCAAGTAGGTGACGTGAATCAACTCTCGCTTGAACACACTTCAAAACCATTCTGTGTGTTACTTGGGAAGCTGGTTCCCTCAAGACCACCTATAATTAGCAAGAGATGAGGAACATTCAAGAGACAAATATAGATCATGCAGAGGTGATGTATCAGCAGTCTGAAAATAATTAATATCCATCCTAATAATGCCATCTACTCCAAAAGACTCTGCAACACTTTGCAAGACCTGTAGTGTCACAAAGGAACAGGAAATTAATTTTTCATCCCCCCAGAAGTAGGCCACCCATCATATTCTGAAAAGGGATCCAAGCAAAAAAACAAATGAATTTTGAGACAAGTTGTACTCATTTATCACTGCAAAGCACAGCTCACATGTGGGCTTTGGCAGAACTCTGGCTAACTAGCTGAAATGAGACCCATTAGAAAATAAAATAGATGTTAAAACACTGGTGCCAGCAAAATAGATTAACTGCAGTTCCACATATAAGCACACATGTATGGGATATTTAGGAACTGCATGTGTCAGTGGGCTGGGGTGAGATTATTTAGAGACTACTACAGGTAACTAAAATTCTATGTATTTTGTTACTATCTGTGTAATAGCACCAGCAAAAAGTCCTGCATATTCATGACAAATATTTGCACTCCCAACCTAACCCTGAGTGAAGAGACCTAGAGCAACATCTAACAGGTATAGTCAGCCCTACACTGTGGAAATGGAGATGGCTTCTTGGAGTCCCTACTCTGATTAAATGATTAACTGCAATGAGAGCCATCACCAAGAACAGCAAACTATTGTAGCAGAGAATGAGAACTAGGCAAGCCAGGAGGTGGCTCTTTCCAGACTCTTAATGAAATACAAGCAGTAAGGAGCAAAACATTAGCTTGTATGTCGACAGGGGCACTGCTGACAAAGAACATGGAAAGACTGGGGTACTCAATGTCCTCTTTGCCTCAGTCTTTACTGGTGTGACTAGCCTGCAGGAATCCCAGGGCCCTGAGAGCAGCGGGCAAGTCTGGAATGAGAAGACTTAGCCTTGGTGAAGGAGGACCAGGTTACGTTACACTTAAAACAGACATATACCTGCAGCACGAAAAGTGTTGCTAGCAACTTGAGGGTGGTGATCCTTCACCTCTGCTCAGCACTGGTAAGGTCACATCTGGAGTGCTGGGCCGAGGTCTGGGCTCCCCAGTACAAGAAAGATACGGATTTACTGAGGTGAGGTAAGGACTTACAAAGGGCCACAAAGATGACTAAAGGATTGGAGCATCTTTCCTGTGAGGACAGGCTGAGAGCTAGGACTGTTCCCCCTGGAGAAAAGTCCAGGCAGATCATATAGTTTTGTATAAATATCTGAAGGGAAGGAGTGAAGATGAGAGAGCCAGGCTCTTCCCAGTGGTGCCCACTAGCAGGACAAGAGGCAACGAGCACAAATTAAAGAGCATGAAATTCCTTCTGAACACAAGAAAATACTTTTTTACTGTGAGGATGGTAGAACACTGGCACAGGTTGCCCAGGGAGGTTGTGGAGTCTCCATCCTTGGGGGTATTTAAAGCCCAACGGGAAATGGTCCCAAGCAACCTAGTCTAGCTGACTGCTTTAGCAGAGAGTTCGATTAGATGACATCAAGAGGTCACTTCCAACCTCAATGGCTCTGTGACTCTGGAAATATATATATGTTGCACACATTTTTGAAGTGAACAATCTCATTTTTTTAAAAAAAAACCCACCAAACTGGACTTTTTCCACTCTGCTCTTTTTTTGAGGGGTTTAGGTGCAGCCCAAATTTCACTTTCCCTCCTCAGTTTGCTCTCCAAGCTTCCTTTTATATACCAACTTCTTTCATTCACTTGAAAGGCACTTTAGTCAAATACTGAACAAAAAAATACTTCTGAATTAAACATTATCTTGCGGTTTTGGTTGACTTGCTTTGTCTTCTCCTTCCCACCCTCTTTTCTTTCCATTACAATATAGTACGAATCTATCCTTCAGCTCATAGTTCCATGCAATCCATATTATTCTTTTCATACTTCTCTTTGTCCTCTCCTTTTCTTTTGCTGTTTTTCAGCTATTGAATACTTTCTAGTTTCAGATGAAAATAACAATTAGGTTTTCTTATTATGAGACCTTTTCTTGCACTGATAAAAATCTTATTCAAAACAAAGCTAGCACGATTTCTTTAACAATGAGATTTTCACGTTCATTTTTAATCTTCTTTTTAGAAAACATTAATGACCTTCAAGGAGAATCAATTTTCCAGCTTCTTTCTTTTCATTCTTTTTCCTATTTTTTAAATCCAATTTTACCATCGAGGGCAAGTATATATGAAGAAATTATATGCTGGAGCCATAGCTCCCTTGAGGTATCACTCTGGATTATTGAAGTATAATTATTATAGTACATTGGTCTGTTCTAAGACTTCCAAAGTATTGTTCAAAACTCATTCCTTAGAACAAAGCCACTAAAAAAAAGATGCTGTTAAAATGTAATTATCTGCAGTATATAAAAAAAAATAATAGCACTTCACAAAATTCAATGAATGAAAAATAGCATAAATTAGTAGAAATGTAGACAGATGATAATCAACAACATAGTTAGAAATGTGCAAGATTCAGAGTTGAGGATCATAGCATGACCATAAGATCTGAATGAAATAACCTGAAGCAACTCAAAATTTTGACAGATTTATAAGACAAATACCAAGAACTAGCAAAGACTGAAACCTGGAACTTAACATTTCTGCATGAAAACCTTTAATTCAATTGAACTGAGTTAGTGAATAAAATAAAACTGAAAAAAATGTCTGTGTTAGACTTTAAAAATAACCTTTCTCCTGGACTTCTCACACTGAAACCCTTACTGCTTGACAGACAATTTAAACAATATTTTTTATTCACTTTGAACATTTGCCACATTTCACTCATTTTCTATCCTGAGTTTAAGCATTTTATGGAAAATGCTGTTGGACTGCATAGGCAAACTCAAAAAAGACTCATCCCAAAAGAGATTCTGATCCCCCAAACCTCTATATTCCTTAGGAAACCAAATTAAATGAGCATGGTTGTTTGCATATGCAAGAATTACTTTTATAATGTGACTGATCCTAGATACCTTTCATTATTTAAAATAATACATTTTTTTCTTTAGCTGACTTATTGTAAAATAGGCTTTCTAGTCTTTAAATCTCAGAGATCATTCCAAATACCCCATTTTTCATATTACATACATTTTACGCACATAGATACATGTCCACTGTGTATTGCACAAAGTCCAAGTGAAGAAAAAAAAAATGCTTAGCTCTTTTCCCTTTGTTTTATTTCTCTGGCTGATCTTCTCTTTGCAACTATAAAACAAAAAGGCTGTTTAGAAGACAGCCAGACTGAAATACAAAAGGAAAGAAAAGCACAGACCTTGAAGACCAGGAGTAAAATTAAATTAGTTAACTGCTAGAAGCACAAAGCATTAATGAAATAGAACTACAGAATTTTCTCGTTATGAGGAACATTTATTCAGTGTTAATTAAATTCTTTTATTTAAAATCTATACTTACCCAAGCATAAAAATATTACATCATATCAATAACTGAAAAGTGTAAGCAAGTACTACACTGTAAGCATCTTTTTCCCCATCTAGTGGAGTGAAGCCTTTAAATCATTTATACTGTTTGAAATCTTCAAAGAAACAACAAAAAACCAACAGAAAACCCTCTGCATGAACCAGCAGCCACAATTATTAATTCACTTGTCTAACGAATAGCTATCAGAGACTAGCTCCAAGCATTTGCTTGCACAGTGCACATGCAATAGCGTTAATGAGGAACTTTCAGAGAGACTGCAATAATTATTTCTCTACAACATATCGAGTTGGCTGGTTTATTTGTTTGCAGTCCAGTTCTGCACCACTGAAGCCAAAGAGAGTTTTGACATAAGCTTCAATAGGTCCAGGTCCCTACCTACAATGTTGAGCTATCATCACAAACGCTGCAGGTGCATTTCTGTAATACAACGCAAACCAATTAAAGCAAAGCTGCAGCTGCTAAGGGACCACATCTAGCATTTTTAAGCTTATAGAATGAGAAACAGGGCCCTAAATGTTCAAGTGGACACCCTAAATAGATTGCCTGACTTTCAAAACCACTCAGTATTTGTTCATTTGAATGAAAACTCTAGCTAATCCGAAGGAGCAGCAATTTTTATTTGAATAGCCTAAAGTGCACTGGCAAGTCACTTTTGCATAAACAGAGAGGCATGTGAGGCTCAGACAATGCTTTTGTATGAAATTCTTTTTCCTGTGAGTTGCATCTTCTTCAACATTACCTTGCTGTAAAAAATTATTAGGGGTTGTTTTAAGAATTATTTTGGAAGACTTAACGAGGCACTCAGTTGTTTTGCAGGTTATCTGAATGCAGGTTGGGAAAGAATCCAACAGCAACTTTTTCAGGTGGTAGCATTTGCACTTTAACAAGTATCAGTACTGTTGTAAAAGTGCCACACTTGACTTTTGTATTGTTTTCTATCAGGAATGCATGCTTTGCCTTGACAGGAAAAGGCTGACATAAAATGATTAGCTAATATGTGTCACCAGGGTTTTCTTCAGCTTCTGAGCTACACTTAAAAATATGTAAACAGCGTCTTTTGACAGCTCATTTTAACTAAATTACAGGAGCACAGTAATTTCCAGGTGGAATTGGAGCTCTGCTTCATCTAAATCTAGTGTTGTGGATACAACCTTGTGGAATGCTAGAGTCCTCAGAAGACGATCCAAAACCCAGAAAAACAGGAGAATGGTGTTCTCCCAAACTCCTCACACAGGAGTAGCTTAAAAAAAGTTAGAACAAGATTCAGTAGCTCTTTCAAAATCAACATCAGCATTAAGCCATATAGCTCAGCATTTCTTATTCACATAAATCAAAATTCCATTTCATTTCAAATCTTGCCAAATTTTGGGCTCACCAGCATCTCCCAGTAGAGTTCTGAGCAGCAGTTCACTGCTGGAGCAGCGGAGTATTTCACAAATTACAGCTCTCCAATAGCATCAGCACTCGAGCAGAGAATACTTGATCTGAAATTCCTATTTACTTATGCAGTTAAATTTCAGCCCCTGAGGACTTATTAGCTATATGGCATGTCACATGAACTCATTTTTTTTTGCTGTTGAATTTCTTCTCAAAGAATTCTAAGTCAAACATTTCAAACTGAAAAGAATTCTTAACTTTTTCACTGGTACTAGGATTGAGTCCAGATTTTAGAAAGAACACTACACAAGAGGGAAAAACAGGTAGAAAACAAAGAGTAGAAGAGGAGAGTAAAAATGTACAGAACAGAACACTAAGTTTCACAGACATTCACATTCTAAATATCACCCTAAAATAGAAAAAACAGTCACTTAATGGAATATACCCTCAAGATAACCATGCAGAATAGACAATTTTGATTAACTAGTCACTAGCTGCTGCTCCATAAAAATACAGCTGAAAATGCATTTCCTTTCTGTGGAAGCAAAGAATGCAACATGAAATATGAAGGTTTCTGTGTGTTCAGCAAACTTTTGATTCTACTTTGTCAAAAAGAAGGATATAAAGCCCTGTTGTTCCCTTCCCAGCCTCAGTTTTTCCACTTTTCCTGAAAAGAGACAAATTCAATCAGATAACTGTAAGTACTAAAAGTTCAGTTCTAACCAGATAAAACGTATAAGAGAATTACAGGGCTGTCTGCTCATAAATGGTACAGAAACAACGTAAAATGGTATCTAATAGAAAAGGGAAAGTAATATCAGTGCAAAAAAAGGCAAAGTGGTCAACGAAGAGGAAAACAAGGCAGTCCTAGAATGTAATTTCTGAAAAGCTGGCAGATGATGAATGGGATGAAAAAATGAAGAATAAGCAGCAGGCTCTGTGGTGAGTTAAAATATAAATGTGTTAGCTAGTTATGATAGCCATTTTTCTATTTGGTGCGACATCTACATACAAAAATAAAAAAATGTGTCAAAGACTGAAGCACCAACAGCAAGGAGAACTTCTATCGAAAACTGAATTATACAGGCAAATAGTCATTGATAAGAACCAGAACTAGGGTCAGTGGTACTAGTCACAGAAAGTCAGAACATTTGAATAGTACAACGTTCAGTCATTTTTAGGATCATATTTAGGAATGCCAGGCATTGCGGAAGAACTTGGAAACGGACCGAGCAGCCAAAATAGTCAGTAAGAGTAAAATAACATCTTGACTTGTACAAGTTTGCAGGCAAGACTCTTTTTCATGTAACCAAGGTGCTTAATACTCATTTTTCCTTCTATAAAATTCAAGCTCACTAAAAGCAATAGAAGGAATATAGCTCCCTGATCTGTTTCATCAATTCACAATGCCACAGCTCACAAAAACAACGAAGACTGGGAACTGGCATTTTAAAATAGTCTCTTTCTATATAGATTATGCTTTTACAGCTTACATGGGTGATATGGGAATTACTTTTTTTTTTTTTTTTCCATAAGGCAGAATCACTTCCTATTTTACTTGTCAAGCTGCCGGGAGACAGATAAAGAAACATTAACCAGAACACCTGGCGAAAGCCCAAGCAGCAATCACATTCTGCCCACCCAGCACTCCCTGTGATCTCACTTGGCTACAGCATCTTCAGATTCCTGCAAGTTTTTCTGCATACTGTTAAATGGTTGCCGGGTTTCACCCCAAGGCATAACAGCTTTCTGTTGAAGACTAAATGGTCTCTGTATTTCAGAAGTCTGTGTTAATGTTTATGCACCCTTTTGCCCTTCTCTTTCTTCTTCCTGTAGGAGTATTCCAAATCCTATTTTGGGGGCAGTATAAAATGCACACGCTAAGATATCTCCTCACACACCCATGTCTAGAACAGCTTCCTTGAATTCAAAAGTAGAGGCGCTATAGTACAAATGAATATTCACACAGTTGATATTTTTTTTTACAGGTCAAAGCAGAAAGCTTTTTTGGAGATGATGGAAACAATCCTGCCCTTTTTATGGTCTGTCAGAACCATGCTGGTGTATGTCAATGGGAACAGCACCAGCCTACTGAAAGAGTAGCTGGTCTGTCTTATCTCTTACCCTTCCTGCAGGCCTTTCCCTGCCTCTGGACAGACAGTGACCTGACCTGTTTCCTCACATCACATTTCTGCCCATTCTAGCTTTCCTAAACTTCAAACGTAAAGTTTTCTTCCTTAACGAGCAAGAGCTTTCAAGCACAACCATTTGTCATCAGCCACCACCCCCAGATCAAAGACCTATGATTTAAGCACAGAGATTTAGAGCACCCTCCTCTCCTTACTGACATCGCAACAGAATGATGGACTTCTGCTTCTGAGGGAAAGCAAACTACGTTTCTCACCGGAGGCATTACTGACTTCTTCACCAAAAGATCCATTCCAGACTCATTTTCAACTGACAATAAAAAAATGAGAACTAAACAATCCCCTTCCTTTTCGTCCACCGTGTACTTTATCATAGTCAAGTCATCGATTCAATTATTATGCTCTGGCTTTGCAGACTTCTGTATATTTGTCCATTTTTCTCCTTGAAGGCATCATTACCATTTCCAACACATAACACTCTTGAACTGCTCTGAGTGCCTTGGCAAGTTGCCCCATCTGCTAATACAATGCTAGGATTCAGTGACATCCTCCTTTGGGATGCCTCAAAATTTTGTTATTTGTGATAACATCATACCTATTCCAGCCTACAGCTGCAATCCAATAGGGTCAAGGCCATCTATTTTTAAAGCATCTGTAAACCTACTAAAAAGCACCCTTCCAAATACATTTTTTTTTTTTTTCTTCAGAGCTTTCTGGACTTCATTAATAGCTTCCAAGCTTCCATCCAGACTCTTAAGGGAAATGAACAATGTTGTAGCTTTCCATAACAACATCCATTCACAAAGCACACAGCATAACAACATGAAACTTTAAGGAAAAATTTCCATTATTGAATCATTGCTATCCAATGACTCAGTATTATTTTCAAAGCAACAGCTGGCTCTCTGGCTCTATTCAGCTGATAACAAGATTTCTGTACCTTGTTGGCTAGAAGGTTGAAACTTACTCCTCCCATAACTCAGTCTATTAATTATGACCTGGATATAGCTAAGACTAACTTAGAGAAATAAAGGTTTTGGAGGGAAGCAGCCCTACAGAGATAAATTACCTACAAAGCATGTTGAACATGTACAGCATTATTTGTTTTTGCATATGCCTAAATATTTCTCTTGAGCAGAGCCTGTTTCTCAGTTACGAAGGCAACAGCCTCAGCAAATAAACAGAAATGGATGTTCTAAAAGTGCATCATGCCTCTCATAGGAGTTTTCTTTATGTTTATATTCAGGTAGATAAAACATGGGTATTTGTCTGGTCTCTTTCCATAACACACTCCCAGTGTGGTGCCTGTTGATAAAGAACACACACTTTTGGTTTGTGTTTAATAGCACACTGTGGACACAAGTACTGGATAATTAGGATGTAACGGCTATGCTCTTAGATTTCAAAATGACTTGGGAAAAGCAGAACATTCACAATAGAAGCAAACAGGAAATAAAATGAGTGGCATCAATCAGGCGTTTTTATACCTAATTAGTTCTGTCTTCGCCCCTTTCAAGCAGTTGATAACATGGGCTATATCAGACTATCTAAACTGGATTTCTACAATCAATTGTACATTCACATCTAAATGGTAAATGAGATATTTGAGCACGTTTTTCTACAAAAACTGCTATGAAATGTATTACCAGATGCTGATGTTACAGGTGGCTGTTTCTGCATTCTAGGCAGAGGGAACTGCATGAAAATGAGTTGATCCCTCCAGCAGATCTTCCATCTCATGGAGTGTATTTCCCAGAGTTGGCACTTGCCTGTGTGCTACATAGACGCTGCTTCTCACTAGGAGCTCGTGGGGTTTTTGTAATTAAATCTAATTACGTTTAGAATATGCCTAGGTTCACGCTGTCTAATTTCTTCTCTATTGGAGAACTGTCTTGGAGGAAAAGAAGCATTTAGCTCTTCTGAGAAACTGATGACAAATTTTGAATCTCAGTCTATGGCCACTGCTGTCAAGATCCTGACTCTGCATCACTGAGCACTGAAGTAAGCATGAAATGCTGTGCTTCCACAAATAAGCTCAGCCTGCATTATTCCCATTCAGAGATTCAGTTTAGATTTAAATGCAATTGATTTTGTTCTGTTTCAGGCCAATATAAACGGGCAGCTCCTTTTCATTAGAGGAAATGTAGCCCTGCCACATATTAGATAAGCGAGTCAATACCTTCCCATCAGCATCTCCAAAGCAGCACCAGGTATCACAAAACCATCGTCTAGACACGGGAGTCTGTGCTGCAGATATGTATGATCCATATATGGGACACATAAGGAGGTACAGGACAGTGCTCAATACACTCCTGCATGTACAGTTCTCAGCTAGGAGACATGTCTCAATAAAGCGTATGCAAAATCAGTAACATGGAACACTTTTGGTACAACAAAGGTTCAATAAAGACTTCGAAATACTAACTATAGGTCAAGAAAAAAAAATGTTTCATTTCAGCTTCAAGTCTTGAAGCTAATGTTGAAAGGAGTTGATAGTCTCCCTGCTCAAGAAATACAACTGAACACTTCAGAGATACTTTTAAAAGAAAGCTTACAGTGAACACTGAATAAGATGACCGGGGTGGCATCATAAAAACTAACTTAATGAAGGATAATTCTGTAGCAGACAAGAAAAACAAGACAATAACATCTTAATTGAACCTAGAAATCTCTATCATTCTGCAAAGCAGCATTCAGATTTGTCTCTGAAATACTAACTCTCTTAATATCACTTTCTCTTGTCAGTATTTGCTCAATATAATTTTATAACTTCTTTCCTAGTCATTCTGCAGTGTTTCAACAGATTTATTATGACTTTTAGTAAATGCAGGCAAACACAAAACCTCATCATATACACATTATAACTTCTTTTATTTTAAAGTCAATGAAATATTTGTATTCATATTTGTACAAAAAACTACATCTGCTTTTCAAGCACTACATAAGGCTTGGATACTTATTTGCTATTTAAAATAACTTGTTTGAAATCAAACTTTAAAACTTCCACATAATTATCCCAATAAACCAGAAAATTAATCCATCCTATGTCATCCTGGTAAACTATCCAAATTAGTCAAAACTAGAAAAAGTACATAAGAGGCACTTTTATCCTAATCTGCAAAAATCAAAACAACCAAAAGAGGCCGACACTAACTACACTTGGGTTCCTCACTGTAGTTTACATTTTGTAAAACAAGTCAGCCAAGGGAAACAAAAATGACTGCATTTCAACAGAGACTGCAATGTATTTGCAGTGGTTTCTCCATATTACCATCAATGTTCATTCAGAAGTTTCTAAGACCCAAGCAGTCTGCAGACTTCAGGGAAATATTACAAGGCCTATAATTGTAAAAAAAAAAATAAAATTACAGTATTTAGCAACTCAACGTTGTCTGTAAAATATTACAAAATATATATATTTAAATCTAGAATTCATTTTGTGGGAGAGCCTCAGAAAGTAATACAAATTTTTAAAAAATCTTTAAAAAGATAGTAAGCTATTTTACTGCATAAATGGACTTATTTATTTTTTCCTTTCTAGGATACTTTAATAAAATACACAATATTTTTAAAGCCATTCCTCAATGTTTTCATTTCTTATATCACTATTTCCCAAATCGTTTTGAGCCAGAGTAGCTCCTTATCCTGTCTTTGCTGCAGTTTGACTCTGCTCTAAAGGAGTGGAGTCCAACTTCAAACAATTTGTGCAAATTCTCCAGCTACAAATGCCCAGAAGGGAGCAAAAGAAGGAGCTGAGCTTAACAGGTTTTTCTAAATTGTACTCAGCTGTTTGCTTCAAAAAGGATTGTCAGAAAACAGAGGTGCATCTGCAAGTGTCATCTATCTTCAGCTAACTTCTTTTTTAGATAAACAAGTTTGAAAGTGCTTTATATATATACACACATAAAAGTATCAATATTAAAAACCACAACATCAAGGCACACTTTAGTTCAGATCATGTGTAGACCTGAGAAACAGCAGTGATTTTGTATTCTCCCTTCCATGAATCTTTTGAGTACTTTTGATACGCATATACTAGAGCCATTAAACTATAATGAATACTGTATTTATTCATTCTTATGTTTCCTGAGCACCTTGCTACTTCATATCTATAAAGCAGTCACTTTGAGGATATTTTCTGCACTTGATCAAAACACTTTAAATGCTTGAGAAATTGACAGGCTGCTCTATGAAAAACTTTTTTTTTTAGGAAGGTAACTACAAATGAGTTTTTCCTTCAAACACCTCTAGGAATGCTTATTGCAACAACAGAAAGAACACCTTTTGTTTTTTTCTTAAACGCTGGCTCTACTTCTCTTAACTGGATAGTGTGCTGATAAGCTAACAGTGGCACCGGGAGCAGCACCGAAGAATATCAAGGGCTATTTCAAACACAATTTTGAAACTGATCGGAGTTCATAATGACAATCTTCTTTCAGTTTCATGCAACTGTAAAAGTTAAAATAAAACCATGATCTGTTTAACTCTGAGAACTCTTTTTACAGTCTGTGGCCTTATGATGGGCGCCTTGATATGGAAAGTAAAATCCCTGCTTTCCCACAATAACAGCTGTGAGAGAGAGAATGTGCTGAAGAGACCCATATATCATCATAAGAATTCAATATCCAGGACATTTTCTGTTCACTGCGCTCAAATTCAGAGAAAGAAGAGAAAGGTTAGCAAAACACAGCAGAGATTACTTGTCACTTTAAAGCATCTCCCTGTGTTAACTGTTCTGTATTGTAGGGTCTAAAGTACCAACACATCCTCTCGGACCACGCTGAGAAGTAGCAGCTGAACGGTTCAGTGATAAAGTACACGATAACTCAAGTGGGTGCTGGATACAAGCGCTTGCAAGTATTAAGAATAATATACGAAGTCAAGCCCAAGTGCTCCTAAAGCAAAGGGCTGACAGCTGAGGTGGGTATAGAGCCAGAGAGATGCAGGACGTAATAAGGTAGCACAGATTTCTGTAGAGGGTAACAGACGGGCAAAACAATGCTCGGAGCAAAAGCAAGCTAAGAAATTTTTCAATCTTTTCTAGTAGCCAACTCCTCTCTCCCTTCTTACTGCTTTCTGCATTGTTCCAGGATAAATATTAGGTACCTCAGTCAATCCTATTCCCTTGATCCAAGACATCCTTAGGAGAGGTGAGGGATTACAAGCCTGGGAAGGTGAAAGTCAGGGCTGCAAATCCATGTTATGCAGTAATCCTGGAGGCAGACATCAACCAGCAAGAATTTGTCTACCCAGCTTTGGTACTTCAAGAGCTTTCAGGCTCAGGCTTGCTAAGATTTAACTCTCTACAGTCCATCAGAACAATGTCAGTTTAACCGTGCAGGTAAAATGAGAAATGACCCAAAGACAACCTAGCACCTAGGATCAACAGCCTGGGGTGCTTAAAGCTGGCTGCAGTGAGCACCGAACCCCTTAAAGCCAGCAGAGAGCTTTGTAACAATCCGATGGTGTTCCAGCAACATAAATCACACTGAAAGATGTTCACAGGGTCAAAACGGAATTGAAAAGTGATTTCAAACACTATGTTACTAAGCAGTAGCACACTGTTGGAAAATAAAATGTAATTTATGTCTCAGCACAGATACGGAGTCTGCTAAGCCAGTCCCAAAGAGCCCTTCTAGAGCACAAAGCAGAACAGAGTTTATTACAGAGATGATTAGCAACTAAGCATATTTCCTTCGTGTGCTTTTTACAACTTAAACATCAACTAATGCATACGTATACCAACTGAAATTTTGGCTTGTAAACACTGCAATGTTGTAATATAACAGAGAGACAGAGTAAATACATTCTCAAACAATACAGAGGGGTATGGCTGACATAATTTTTGTCTACCTAATTACAAACAATTGGATGTTTTAAAGCTATATAGATAACGATCTAAGGAGTTAAACTATAATTTAGATCACTACTTCTACAGCTGCCTGTTAGATTAATTTTAAAATACTGTTCCAGAGCATAAAAAAATGTGCCAGTGGAAAGTGGTGGTCCATTTCACTGCACACTGCAAGTCCAACAGTGGGAACACTTACGAAAGGATAAAACTCCATCATTTTCTGGGGTTGTTCCCCTTCTAACTCCCCTGGCATTCAGCTGGGAGAGCCTGGCCTCCTGTAGAACAAGACTGCTACGTGTGGATAACAAGAAACACTGTGATTCTTTTCACTTCAAATACAAGGATTATTGTGACATAGATTTTTTTTTTTCTAGACCACTGTAGGTTTACTACAAAAGAAAACAAAACTAGTTTTTGTCATTTTGCCATTGCTCTGTTAAGACACACGAAATGCCAGTTTTCAATTAGTGCCCTTTTATTATTCCCTGTTTGGCTCAGTCCTCAGTATTTTGGATGCAGAGGGATGTTATACTCAGGCAATTGCACAATTTAATATTCAACTCTATGCAGATCTTGCCAACTTTTTCCAAGAAAAATACACAAAAACTATGACATACAAGTCTATTATTTGCTGTAGAGAAAGTGAACAAGAGTAGAAAGAAGCAAGCCAGAAAAACCTGATAAGGCTGACAGCCCATTGTAAAGCAACAGTGAAAAGCTCACACAAACTTTGTTTCTGCTTTATGGATTCCCAAACTGAGATCCAAACAAGATTCACAAGGATAAAAATAAATAAAACAATATTTTCCTGGATGGTGTTTGCCCTCCAGGACAAACACTTGGTGATACTGACTGTCTGTCAAGGGGAGTTAAATTTGGAGCCAAAAGTTTATCAAAATAGCTATTTTTCTTTCCTCTCACTTGGTAAGATATAACATTATCTTATCAGAGCAGGCTTCAGAACTTGGGCTTTTTGAAGACTTTGAATTTTTGCCTTTCTTGTTGCTGTGAGGGCACAAACACTGGCAAACAGCTCAAAATGTACTGTTGCAGCAGGGGAGGTTTAGATTGGATATTAGGAAAAAAATTATTCAAGGAAGGGGTTGCCAGGCATTGGAACAGGCTGCCCAGGGAAGTGGTGGAGTCACCATCCCTGGAGGTGTTTAAAAGATGCACAGATGAGGTTCTTAGGGGCACGGTTTAGCAGTGGGCTTGGCAGTGCCAGGTTAACAGTTGGACTCGATCCTAAAGGTCTTTTTCCAATGAAAATGATTCTATGATCTTTAGCCTGAAATCATGTTCACAAACATGACTGGTCATTGTCACCTCACCTACCTTGGCGCACAGGCGGGCAGACTAAGACCTTGTGCCAGCCAGTGCTGGACACCACTGTCCCTCACAGTACTCCAGCTCAGCAAAGCACCGTGACGTTTGCTTTCAGTGGTTCCACCAAAATTTGAGTTTGAAAGGCTGTGGTCAGACGGTCTCCATGGGATGCATGCGGCCTTCATGCCCCACAGCTGACATAACCCTACCCCTGACTGGCTTCCAGGCCACGCATGGTGGGCCTCTAGAGAGATGGTTCATTTCCAGAGAGAGCCTCACCAAGCTAAAATGACCCAGGAGCAATAAACGCAATCACGGAGTTTGGTGTTTTGTGCACTGAGGTAAAAACCATTCCTGAGTTTACTGATTTGTATCTGCACCAGTTGACCATCAGTTATCACTTCTCTACCCAGGTACACAAATAAAAGGAAATCCTAAGTGCACAACCAGGGATTGAGTACACACAGAAACAAGACAGGTCATACAGCCTCAGCATTCAAGGAGAGGCTCCCATTTAAACCATCAGGGGTAAAGCAGAGAAGACTTTATCACAGATTACTGGAGAAGAAATACATCCTCCTCCATTCGCTTCCTAATAGGAAACATGGACTATTCCACTGCATGGATAACTAGTACTGGCCAGTCCTGCAAACTTGTAATTTTTATTATCTCAATCTGCCAGCATCCAGGAGATTCTTCAATTCTATGGCCTCTAAATGTACAACCCAATAACAATTCTGACCTTGGGTATTAAAATACCATGTTGAAACGATCAATGGCTGCTGCCATACCCAAGAGTCCACTGCACACAGATCTCCTTGTGTTTCCAAGTATGCAAGATGCAAAGGGAGGAGACAAAGCAAGTGCATACTTATTTCCTAACATGTAGAAATGCTTTCAGTAGTTGTACATCAGTGTAGCTCTATTAAAATAATTTACTTGATTTTGGTTTATGACCATGTTCTTTTGGCTCAAATATTCTACAATAAGATTATTTTTCAGTAAACATAATTCAGGAACGCTAATTAAATGTGCCTTAACTACAAACTGTGAGTATGGACAAATAGAAGCTACCGGATTTCATCCTATAAACTGTTTAGGACACTCAGTCCCCCTATAATGATGATTCTTCTGTAGCTGTCAAAACAAACACATATTCAGGTATGCTTACTGCTCAGCAGCTGGTTACTTTAGATTTGCAAGGGAAGACAGAAGCATCATAAAAAGGTTGAGTTGATATGCATATCGTCGTGAAGTGAGATGTCTGGGTATTTCATTTGTAAAAAATAATATGTCTTCTGACATATGATAAATACAAATCACAATTTAACACGCCTGCAACAATGTTTCCTTAGGAAAATTTCTGTGACTGCTGACAACTTCAGCAGCAACGTACAGAACACTGTCCACAACACTGGAAGAAACTGTGAATGCTTCACTCCTAATTTCACAGGTTTTCACCACTGGAAATCTTTATTTTTAGTTGAGGATTTTTTTTTTTTTCTGAAGCCAAGAAGATTTGATATCATTATTCTAGCTACTCCAGCCTAAGCTTGATGAAATTTCTTTAAATATCTAATTTAATTTAAACAGTGATTCACTGTTTAGAAATCCAATGATATTCCCTGCCTTGGTCTACGTTTAATACAATTGAAAGAAACTAAGCACTACAAGTTCTCCATTGCTATATTTAATATAATAGAGAGTCATGCAACTACAGAAGATAAACCTTTACTCTGAAAGGGTTTATAGGCCCCAGTGAGTTTTCTTTTTCCTAGAAGTAACACCTTTATACTGAAATAGCTGCTGTTCCTTACCTGAAAAGAGTTCATGCGTCGAAGTGAAGGTGGCAGAGAGCTGGTACTCAAACCCAGTATCAGCAGTAATTCCAAACACGTTTCCGATGGAAACTTCAAAGGGTGAACTCCAATGTCATTTTCCCACGTATCAGCAAGACTATACAGTTAAAAAACAAACAAACAAAAACCCCACAACTTTTTAATTCTCTTAAAATATATCTAAAACTCAAATTTCAAATAAATATTAGAATAAAAGATAGATAGAAGAATAGATAGATAGAAGAAGATAGAATAAAAGATAGATAAAAAATTCTCTTCACATTTTCCCTGTAAAAGTCACAGATAACTGTGTTTTACCAGAAATACAGGGTGCATTTAAAGTACTTTATCTGTACGACCAATCTTACATAAAGATACATAATGCGAAAGGAAAACCTATCATACATTAGAGCAACCTGCTTATATTTCTAATTCAAAGTTTGAGTATTTCTGAACCAAATCTCATCTGCCACTGGCAATTTCCCCTCCTAGAGTGTTTTTATATATATTCTACATAGAACATAATGCCTCCACTTTTTATTTTGTTTCCAGTAAGAAAAATGTTCTTCCACTTCTGAGAAGACAGGAGGTCAGGTGTGATTTTCAAATTGATGGTTTTTTCAATCCTTTGTGGTGACACAGGCAAATTCAGGTGAAGCCAGCAAAACTGGGGCTTTCGATTTTTCAGAAATCAGCAAGTCTAAACAAAGCACTGTGCAGGCACCTTCAAACACAGCTCGAGAGTCTGGAGACTGAAGGTGATATGCTAAGGTTCTGGGTCTTGGCAAGGTGTTTCCACAGATCAACACCTTCTCTGAAAAGAAACTTTTCAGAACTCCGAGCAGTATTCAAAACATGACAGTTTACTTCAGTACCCTGATTCTGTTCTTGTGTTTTGACTTGAGGATTTTTTGGAGCTGCCTCCTCATTTTGAAGTCCAACTCTTACAGTCCTGACACTGCACTAGGAATTTTTCTGTGGCTGTTGGTTTATTTGGGGGAAAGATTGTTTGCATAAAGACATCTAGCCTAATTATATTACAATTCCTGTTTATTAATGGCTCAGTTATTAATATTTCCTGAAACAATTTCAGTGTTTTCACTTATTACAAACAAACCTCGCATGCCTTAGCACTTACTGCTCCAGGAGCACTCATGTTAGGAATAAGTCTTTATGATTTGTCCTTTTACAGCATTTAACACAAGTGGTTGTGGGAAGTCATTGCTTTATTAAATCATATCTCTTTGTTCTTCTTTATCTCTATTACTCTTGTGGTATTTTTCCACAATCTTCATTGTAGAGGAAGAACAAAAACATCTCCAAAATCAAAACAGAACACAAAAAACTCTGGTTTTTTACCTAGGTTTCACAAAACCTTTCTGTATAAGGTGAGTTGTCTCATTTGCAGGGCAGGAGAGGTAACTGTTTGCTTTCTGTTTACCGAAAGGGGCAGACTGGCTGATGGTGCTTCTCCAGAGCATGAGCACCCATGGAGGACTGCTGGGCCCATCAGTGCTTCCTCCCAAATCAATCCCAAATGCCAACAGCCAGAGCTGGCTGAGAGCTCCTCAGCCACGTTAACACAAACTGTGTTTTGCTCTCCTGATCTTAATTAAATAATGGATCTGACATTAAGATAAGGCAAACTGTCAGAAGGAGTTTCTGGGAGGGCTGAAGAAGAATACGGGGAAATAAACCAGTAGGACTCAGATGTGCAAATGGTAACTTTAGATGTAAGCAGGACTTTGCATCCATGTGCTCTCCTCCCCTGCTCCCTTTTACTCAGCAATTAATTCTTGTTTCTAAGCCTTCCTTGAGAGAGAGCAGGCTGGGCCAAGCCTGCTCCTTTTATGAATAAAGGCAAGAGCCAGTGTAACTCCCAGAGAGCACTGCACAACTTGTTATGCTGACTGAAGGCAATAAGAAGGAGGTAAAACAGATCAGCTGGAAGGTGAGGTTAACAAAAGAAATAATGCTATTTTATGTTCTTCCTTCTGCAAACATTCGACTTTTCTACATTGCAAAGAAGCCCTGAGATTCTGAACTTCCCAGTCTGACAAAAATAACTATGACTCTCAGTATCAAATAACATAAATAAATTCTACACAGATTCCCTAAAAGTCATTCCGGGTGCAAGACTGCATCTACTTCAGACTGACTTTACAACAGATAAAATCTCACCACTAGGTATTGACCTTCACGACATTTAAGGGAAATGTGAGTCAGCTTTAGAAATCAGGCTGTAAAACAATAGATGTAGTAAAACATACTCAGTAAAATGGTCCAAACTAGAAGTATTCTCTAAGTTAAGAAAAGGACATGTCAGAGCGAATGTTTTCACAAGACATTAAATCCACCTCTGTAAATCATCATCATCCAGTTTTGCCTGCCACTGATGTCACCAACAGGAAAGCCCAAATAATTTTAAGCATCCTGTCTGTCACTCCATCCTTCTGAATTTCTACCTCTTTATCCCTCTCCTCCCCAGAAATTTTAAACCTCTTAGCCTATTTTAATTTTTTTGGGGGGAAGTTTCATGTTTCCTGAAAATCACGGTCCAAGCAGTGATGAGAAATCCATATTAGTTACTTCGCAGAGAAAAGCTGCTGTTGGAGCTTAGCAACACATATAACGGGTAATCAAGTGATGTTTACCTGAGACAATATTAGCATAAACTCAATAATATGACATTTATATCTAGCAATAATATAAACAAAGTAAACATGTTCTTCACAGCCTACCATACTCCCTAATGAGTCAGCCAAACTGAGAGACTAGTGCTTTTACTCATGTGCACTCAATTTTGTGGGTTCAGGACAACAGAAAAGAAAACCTTTGAAGTTCTGGGGCAGGAAGAAGAGTTGATGATAACAAAACTCATCCCCAGTAAGAGCAAGAGTCAAAGCTCTTCCTAGTTTTAAGCAACTGCAGCCTCTGCAGATTGAAATGACACATCAAACTCTCCCTTTCTGTTCCATCCACAAGATATACATTAGTTTCATACATGAAAATATAATAAACAGACTTAAGGGTAAAAGATACAATTAAAACCTTCATATGACTTTCATTTTCAGAAAGGTAGAACCACCTATGATGAATGATAACCAAACTGTTTAATATATTTCTGGCATACATTTCAGAACCGAACTAAAGTAGTACAGAAAGTGAACGGAGTAAAATTCTACTCAAGGGGGAGGATACTTGGCTATTGATATGAAATAACTACTAATGTGTACTATGTGCTAAACTGTCAGAATGGAGCATTCAAAACAAGTAAGAAATAAAGATGAAAGGCTGCAAAACAAGTAAGAAATAAAGATGAAAGGCTAAGACTATCTCCCCACTTGCCCTTTTCAATTATTTCTTTAAGGAACAGGTTGCATGAAGGAGACATTTAGAGCATGATATGACTGTAACATTCTCATAACCAGTCAAAGAAATACAGCTAGGAAAGTAAAATTCCTATAGTAGTACTTAAAAGATGTTTTTAATAATGAAGTGGTATTTTCAAAGCTGTTTAGCTGATAATAATGGAAAATTCAGGGAAATTTGGATTTCTTAAAAAAAATAAAATCAGCAAATGTTATCTGAAATTCAACCAATTAATTCTGAAAGCAGAGATGAGTGAAACTTGAAAACAACTACTCAGACAAGACTACAGATTAAACAATTACCTCTTCAGCAGAAGTAATTGATCACAATGTTTTCAGATAAGCACATTTGATTCACTGTGCATCAGAGAACAGTATTTCTCCACTGGTCATTAAGGAATTGATACCAATCAATTGCTAAAATGCCTACACAGGTCAGAGTAACATTAGAAAACTGTGTGCTTAAAAGCAAGGTTTAAGACACTCAAATAATGAAATAAATCTATTTAATAATTCCATGATATAAATACTAGCAAACAAACACAGTCATCCATCAGGTCATGGAACCCATCCCTAATGTCCTTTTTCTTGATGGAAAACATAATATTCATGGCATATCAGTGAAGGAAGAGAAAACTTTGTATTTCAAAGCCAGGAAAAAATTATAAGAATTCTCACAAGATTTTGAAAAACTGGACCAGACTTCCTGCAAGGTTGCATTTCTTTCAAAAAGAAGCTTTTTCCATCAGTGTCGAGGCCATTTATCAGTAGTAATCACCCTCCATCATGTATGAGATTGACATCAAAATGCAACTGTCTCAGCAACAGACAAAATAAGCCTGCTTTTGAAGAGGAACAGGTGCTTTCCAGAGCATGCCCATGACCACCTCTGATTTCCCAGGCTGCTTCTATAAATACATGTTAATGGGCCATCCATGGAGATCAAAACTGGGAAAGGAAAAGCCTCTTACTCAGAGCACCACTCAGTGTTGCTACCAAGGCACTGGATTAACTCGACTTGATCACTTACGATCTAACTAAATGCTCTCTGCATTTCTGGCTACAAACACTGCAAAGCCCTTGAAGGAGATGACTGTGTTAGCCCTGGTTTCAGTGTTTCGCTGAATCAAGGCCATGCCGAAGAATCCAATATAAAAGGTGGCAGAGGCTCAGCCGTGGCTCTCAGAGTTCAGCGAATGTGGTTAAAGCTGCTCTTTCCACAAGCTATAGCTCCAATATAAACAATAGATGACTTCATTGAACCAAAGGACAAACCTGTTAAATTAAATAACTATTTGTAAAAATGATTTAATCTAAAACCAATTCTAAATTATGGTTGATGATGTGTCTGTACACTTAATATACAAGGAGGCTAAGTTATTTATACTTTTAATTACCCTTGCAGTAATCTAAAAATGACATAAAAATCAATGCATGCTCATTAGCTATTAAACTCTTGTCAAAATTTAAATAAGGAACAGTTAGAAGTGCAGCACTTCCACAGCCTATAGCAAATTCCTTTAGAAAAAAAAAATGAAACCTTTCTTTATAGAATCACTGCCTCCCTCCTAGAATAAACATCTGCAGTCTTACTCTAATGCCGTTCATTATTCATCCTCAATAGTTGGGAGGGTCAAGTGAGGTTTTTGAGCAAACCTTCCCTGGGATCTTTACCAGTTGCAGGGTATCCCAAACCAATAGGTTTTAAAACTCTTGTGAGAGACAACAAAGAGAAGAACGAAGATTTAACGCACTGGTGTCCTGCAAGAGAAGAGGAATGTATCAAGGGAAGAAAGAAGACAGAGAGCAATCATCCAGGGAACCCACATGAGGAGGTGGTTTTTAAGATTTATTGCAATGGACTACAGTGGCAAATAACAGAAGCTCAATCTCTAAGTTTTAAACCTGATTTTTTTTCAGTACATCACTATAAAGACAAGATATATACTCATACATGGAGTATATAATACATATACTTCAATATGTACATATAATTATGTGGAATTTATATATTAAGATACAACTGTGCATATTTATATAAGTTAAAACAAATATATATCATAGTTGTATATACACACACAACCATTATTAACAGTCTTCTGTCTCTTTTCTGGGTAATGCATATTTTGAACGGTGCAGCTATGTACTTTTGGAGTCCTGTCAAAAAGAAGTTCTCTCAAAATCCACTACAAAAACAATTCAGCAGTTTTTAAATACCTTATCCTACAAAATTTAAGTCCTTCTTGAACTTTCAGTGTGTCACCATTTGAAAAGGACAAGTTATTTAACACTAATTAGAAAGGCTTATAATGAAAATTCAAATTTAACCTCACCAGAGTACCATCTACCCATTGCCATAATATATTTCAGAAGGGCTAATATAACAAGTATCAAATGTTCTTGCAATATTTCAAAGGGTCTTTTAATTAAAATTATTCTATTTGTTCCAATGAAAGCTTTTGTGATTTAAATCAGATATTTTGCATGCAATACTATTATTTCTATCTCCAATATGCAGTATAGATTAAATAACTCATACTAAAAAGTACATTAAAAGACAGTGAATTAAATTATTTTGTTCACGTTAGACAACTGCATATGAATCACATCTATATTCATTTTATTTATATATTTTTGAATTATTTTACTACTTCGCAACATGCTTTGACTATTTTAAACTATTTAAGGGAAGTCAGAGAGAGAAGTGGAAGCTGCCTATCTCAATCTGTAAAGTATAGGCTAAGTTCTCTTTGTTTCATAAAACCCAGCAACGTTATTAGACTCATCTGTCCTATATCAACTTAAATGTAACTGAATTGATTTTGGTATAGTTATTCAAAAATGGTATTAGCACAAATAAAGCCTGTGTACAGCCCACGGAATTCAACTCTCTTTTTTTTCAGGGTGGTAAAGGGCAAAATTAGAAAGCCAAACAACTATGTTAATATATTGTGCCAAGACAGGCAGGATTGTTTACAAGTAGATTATTCCTCTGAAGCACAGAAAACTATCTCCACATAATGCAACCTTTTGCATGGGAATAAATATTGATATTTTAATCCTGTCCAGTAGTAATTTTGCCTTGGAGCATATAGTTTTAAAGTAATGCTCAAAGTATTTCTCCAGACAAAAGATTTTGGGGTGTTCAACAACTGCTTTTCTACATTGCCTTTCCTCCTCCAGCTGGCTTCTCTGCAATTTCAAAAGCATTACTTCTAAGTTGCAAACCATATCACCCATAAAATATTTTCATTCCACTGCAAAACTGTACCAACTGTACAGTCCCTGCAGAAGACAAAACAGTATTTCAGCTGCAAGAATCACTGAAATAAAGCTTAAACATCACAAGGAAAGATTAGCATGTGGCAATTTGCAACATTTAAGTTGAAGATTCATAATTTATAAAGTAAATATATGAAAAGCTAAATCACATGACAACATCTAAAGTAGACTTATGTTCAATGGGACACCTAGATGTGTGGCACCACAAACACTTGCAAATGTATTAAACTTAGATTCATGACAGTACTCAAGCCATGCACAGATGGTCAGTGAGTATAACTAAGACATTATCATATTTATTTAGTTTCAGCACCACATAAGCAAAAACAGGCTGATCATAGAATGAAAAGAAAAAAGAATAAAATATAAATATAAAATCCCAAGCCTGACAAGTACTTCCCAGGCTATGTCCTACCAGCAAAACCACAGTGCACAAAGGTACAGCAGAAGCAGCTATATCCACAATGACAACCCATAATAGTAACTGTATATGGGGAGAGAAATTCTTTATTCATTTTTCTGCAAGTTCAAGAGGTTGTGGCAAAAGCTGAAGCTGTAAAAGCAGAAAACGGCAACAAATTTTCATCAGTTAGAATGAAGTTCTGCTTTAGAGCATCTGACTGAAGAACACAAGCTCATGGAGAAAACAGCTCCTGCTGGGCTTGCAATGCTCGAATATATATAGACATAATAGAAAGAAAACATGGTAGACAGAATTTAACAGATTCACAATGTATTTCCTTGAAACTACTTTTTAAAATTCCCTATGCCCTTTTTGATCAGCTCAGTGCAAACTCACATGCGAATTTAGAAGTTCCTCTGCAAAACCAAGACAAGCCCACAGGAGCTTAGCTCTGGCTGAGTATTGCCTAAAGTCTGCTGTGACTTCTCCTGAATATCCACACTATGCAGAATTGCTGGAGCAGCTCCAAAGTAGAATGTAATTGCAGACTTCTCAGCATCAAAGCAATGTGGTCCCACTAAAAGGAGAAGGAAATTACTCCTATAAAAACTGCACGACCAATGCTTTAGAATGTGCTTCTTCACTTTAATGGTTGTGTTAAGGCTTTAAACTTCAGTTTTGGAATGTCTTACTGCACCTCAGCTGGAAAGAATTAAAATAATTTTACTGAAAACAATAAAGATACTGATTGCTGTAGCCAGATCACTGTTGACAATTCACCACAGTGGAGGATGGCACTGCTGATGGTCATCACCATTTAGACTAGCAACAGTTCAGCTGTGACCCTTGACTGCAGTTTTCTTGGCTATGTCTCCAACTCAGAATGGATAGGTTTACCTGCTCCTTAAAATACTTCACTTCTTGATTCCCTCCTGGATACACCTTACTCTAAATCAGAACAGATGGCTCATAATTTCCCTCATGTATGGCAATAACTGTAGACTACTGTGCCTGGGATGGATGCAGAGCACACAGTGCTATTGACCTATTGCTAAAAGCCTGACTGGTGCCATCTTACATGGAACAAAAGTGAGCAGCAGCAAAATAACCTCAAATTCTGAAGCTACTTCTTTTTTTTTTTTTTTTTTTTAATTTTTAAACCTTCCAGCACTTCAGGTATGTAGAAAAAACAAGGGCCACTGCCCTGGCAAATGGGGGTAAGCCTCCTCTAATAACTCTAATTTCCTGAAAGGCAGAAGTGCACAGTAGGGCTGTAGAAAAACAAAGCACTATGTAAAAGCTCCTTCATGGCAACTGCTGACATCAATATGGTTACCCTACAGCAAATGCAAGGCAATTCCAGATAACTCATCCTTGAAAGACACATGTAATTTTAAGGAAACATTTTGACCTGCTCATGAGACTAGTGACGCATGGTAGATAGGCTGCCTTCCTCAGCAGATTCTTCTTGTAACTGTGTTGTTTTCAAATTATAGCTTTTTCTCATCAGGGGCATTAACAAGAGTGCTCTTCTCTATATAGCTGCCTGTTTCACAGAAATGGTAAGAAAAATATCATTCAGACTGTTTATCTCTAAAATTGTCCAATGGCTTTGAAAGTCAAGGTTGGAAGAAAGAAGGTGGGAGTAACTAGCAAGGCAGACAGAAAGGACCGTCACACACCCTCCACTTCGCCAGAGAAATAAAACATATTTGCCTCAGTGTATTTTTTTTTTCATGAACCAAGCCCAAGAACTTATAGAATCTTATCAAAGGACAGGTAAGCTGGTTTCCTCTATTCACCTTCACCCTCCAGTGACACACTGTAAATGCAGAGGCCTCCTCTTACTTGTGTGGACATCAGGCAACATCTCCTATAGCAGTCTCCCCACCTTCCCACCTGGATGCTGAGGCAACAGGCTGTTCACAGCCCCTCCAGGCATCATGACATGGAGTAAAAGCCCCAAAGAAAGCACAAAATGTCTCTGCTCTCTCCTGGGCTACATTTCCACAAAACTCTCATAGAGGAATGATATTACAAACTCTTTCCTCCCTCTTTTCCCACCCACAGGTTGGAAACTCTAATCAAAATACACGAGGCAGACTCAGGAAGAAGACACATTTATCGATATTGACACATTGTGAGTTTTGAATGCCCAGATGCTATCAATAGCACTACTCTCCTGAGATGCTTTTACAACTCTTCATGAAACTACAACTTTAATTTAAAAGCCATCAAAATGAGATGTTACATTGCAGAACATAAAACACACAGTGTCAAGTACGCTACCAAAAATACAAGGGCTCTTAACCTCAACAGAAAGTTTCACTATGTAGAAATGCCAGGTTCAGTATCTGAGAATTATTTTGCACGATGTAAAATGTGAAAGGTTGATAAACAGGCAATAACAAAGCCCAAATCCATCATTCAAAACAGTGTCAAGGCAGATCAAATACAAAAAGTAAATTTTTGAAGTAGTTCAGTATGAAAGGTTCCAAAAACCTCAGCAGTAGTCTGCCTGGACTCATTAAGGGCCAGATGCTTAGGAAAGAGAAGACCTACCTCATTTGAAATGGCATTTAATTCACTTCACCTAATCAATTAACAGATGAACAAGTTATTCAAAGAGTAAATGTATAATAAAGTTTAAAGATGGAGACAGCAAAGATCACTTAGTTTTCAAAGATGAGTAGAACTTCTCATAATGAAAACAGGGGCAGTGAACCAAGCTGCACTACCTTAGCAAGGAATTTTATTAGTATATCTATTTCAAAAGAAACTAGTATACGTTGTCCAAGATTTAAAGACAACTATTATAGTTACCATTCTTGACCTCTTATAATAATGCTAAGCATCACAAATGCAAGTTCAATAATTATTTTCAGTTATATCAGCTTAGTTTCAACTGTGACTGACTTGTTTTCCAGATTCAGCTGTTTGAAGTCCTCCTTTGCTCACTGAGACATTACTGAAGTGAGTCCAAAAATACCTGGTTCACTTGTCCAAAACTGCTACCAGATGATTTCAATATTGGTAAATCTGATTAAAATATCTACAGAATAGCAGCAATTGTGTCATGTGTGGCCAGTCTCAATACTCATTATGGACAAAATCTCAAACCTCACAGATGCTGCAGAAAACAAAAAGAAACAACAAAACCAAACACCAAAACCAAAACAATTCAATAGGTGAAAGATAATGGTTTGAGGCTTCACCAGATTTAAAGATTACTTTACCAGTTCTGCATCCAGAAAAGCAGAATTTTGTGTCCAGACTAAATCATTCTACATTAAGCAAGGTGAACACAATGATGTTCCAAGACAATGATCCCATTGCTTATTGAAACAAAATCTAATTATTACCTGGAGCACAGGACAGAGTACATATTCCTGTTGTATCTACACAGTGTAAAAACATGCACACATGCTGCTTAAAGGTCAGCACCTGTAGCTTCATCAATAATCCAGAAGTTCCATGCATCTGCATCCTTTCATACAATATTCAGTGTCACTGCTTGTAAAAATGGTAATACCAGCCCCAGCTACATTCAGGCTCGTGTTTTTTCTTCATTGCTTTTTTGGGATTGTGCAGCCCCCTTACATGCAGATCACCCTGTATGGATTGCCAGTGAATGTAAATTCTTTCAGAGGAACCCTACTCAACAGATTTTCAGAGCTAGTTATCAGAAAACCTTGACGAATTGGAGCCTTTGCAAAGAGGAGGAAGTATATTTTCCCTATCACAGTTAAAAATAAAGTTTCTGACACCGGTGACATAAAATTCTCTTCTACTAGAGTAACTTATACCCTTAAGGCATTACAGCAAATATGCAGTGTTACGGATTTTTCTTGCTGTGTGTGGGAATTTAAGTCTGAGGACAGAATGCCCTATACAATAAGGATCTGGACCTGTCTGCAGAAGTGGTGAACTCACTTTAACAAGATTGCAACATCACTGTGTGTGAGGCTTCAGTGGTGCCTCGGAATGATCTACACAACAGAAATCACATATTAACTCTGAAATGCTGTCAGAGGAGCACTCTTACAGATTGGGTAAAAGGAGGTCAGAAGCAAAGCTTAATTCAGTCTGTGAAAACACAGATTGCTCAGATTTACAAAAGAGTGAAAGTGTCTAAAGCAATTCTGTTGTTTTGAAAGCGTGTAACTTAAAACTTTCTACCAAACAAACTTCAGCCTCTTGTAAAATATTTTTCCTAAAAATATTAGGCTCAATTGTTAAAATTTAATGCGTCTAATTGTACATCAGAGTTTTTATTTCCAAGCCCTTAGAAATATTTTCACTAATTACTTTAAAAAAAAAAAAAAAGAAGGTATTGAATATAAAGTATGTCATGAAATAAATTCCATTTAATTCTCCTTGTAGAGCTTCCTAGAAGAAGGCAGTAAGGCGATGCTAAACTAAGGTCCCAAAAATTACCTCACAGAGAAGGAAGAAATATTTGGGTGCCGAAGAATGAGGTTAAGAAATCAGATTAATTGTACAGGAGAATTAATCCTCCTGCTAGGGAATGACGATGATCTTCTTCATCTTCTGTTTGTTTTGTTTGGTTTTCTTCAGTGATGCAAGTAGTTTCCTTCTAACAATGATA
Source organism: Nesoenas mayeri (assembly GCF_963082525.1). NCBI lineage: Eukaryota > Metazoa > Chordata > Aves > Columbiformes > Columbidae > Nesoenas > Nesoenas mayeri. The sequence continues at coordinate 36,146,666 of NC_137544.1, forward strand.
AAAGTTTTCCACTAGTATAGTGAAATGGCCTTAATATTCAAGAGGTGCTGTCACTTCATTTTTCTTTTTATATTATGGGTTAATAGCACCCTTGTCTTTGGAGTAAAGGGATACAGAGGAAAGATCCTTCCTACTTCGCTCTATTATTTCAGTTCTGTCTTAACCAAATTTTCTTCATTTTTAATGTGCACTGGACTTTCTGAAGAGCAGCTCTGCTCTGCATGGATAAACATAGAAAAGTTTGTGTCTTTAATAAGGGCTTAGATGAATAATACCAAATCCCAGTGGGCCTTGTTAAAGCAACATCATAAAATTTTTACACTTCCTTAGGACTTAGGAAAAAAAATATGTCTATCAGTCTGAGCTCATGCTGACTAATATGGCCTTCGGGAAGGGATTGATTCATGTGTCTAGCCATTAGAAACGGATTTATAGGTGCAATTATGATAAATCAGCATAGATTTATTAAGTGATGATCAATTAAAAAAAAAACAGTAGTTACAGATGAAAATATAAGACATGCAGGACCAATGCTGAAATGCTGTAAAGCTGGTGTGACGTCTTGGTTCTGTGCACTGTGAGCACACTGAGAGGTATTCGTATCACTCAGTTTTAGGTACTCAGTGACCTCATTGATGAGCTAATGAAGATACTGGTGCCAGCTGTTGACCCTGCTGGGACACCTGAACTCCTCATCACTCATTTCCTAAACTGCTGCGGTCCATGGTGCAGTGTCTTTAAGCCACCCCAAATTGGCAACAATTTACCTTCAACCACATGCTCTAAACTGCGGCAGCTGAGGACTTGACTATCAAGTGGCTCAGATGTCTGTGCTGCAAAAGCGGGGAGAAAAGTTGCTACAGGAACTTCAGCTAAGCCCATGTTACTGAAAAGCAGGGTTGGCTTATGCATGACAATCTGACCAACTTTCTCACCTAGGCTTTGCAGGGAGAGGAGCAGAGAGGTACTATAGCCCACGGGCGGGCAGCAAAACCACTAAGCAATGCAGTGTCCCCTTGCCTTGTTACTTGTGGTCAAACCACAGTCGCCAGTAAAGATTCCAACCACAAACCAAAGGGGCATGGCATTAGACACTACATATAAAACATGGCCCATAACCGCAGAGCTCACAGCTGACCTACCGCTTATTAGCATAGCCTGTTGAAACTACTAGGCAAAGGATGCGAACAGAACTCATGTCAGACACCTGCATCTTCCCCCCACGTCTCTCTGACTGCCTACGTCAACCAGCAGCCTCAACGCCAGCACCTGATGCCAGAGGGAGGGTGTCTTTGATACCCTGTCCCAACAGTCCTGAAACAGGTGTGCATTCAGGGTCCTGGACTTGCAACAAATAGCAGCACTTATTTCCTCAGCATAATCAATCAGGCAAGCTGAAAAGAAAAACTAGTTTAAAAAAAAAGATCAAATGAAATTCCAGTTTAATGAACTGATGGTCTATATGCTGCTCTATATGCTGCTCTTTCTTGTACCTAAAGCCTTGGGTTCCCTGGCCACAGCATAATGCACCTCTCTGGATGTTCTCATGCAGGTTATTCCTACCAGCTGTGCCACATGAAGATTTGCATATGCTCCATAAACCTTAATTCCCCTTTTAAGACCTATTATACCAAGCAGGAGGCCATTTCTGAAGTTGAAATGGATTTTCAGAACAATATAAAAATGAAAATGTTTTCTGGCCTCTGATTTTTAAACCTTTGGGTAAAACTAAATCACTTCCACAATGCTGTTCATATTCCATATAGAAGTATTCACAAATACCAGGCACTCCAGAACATTATGCCTGAATCCAAAGGGAGAACTTAGACTGCTGTACAAATAAAAGCTGTAATCACTGTTCACAAAAAGCTCTCAGCTTGCTGCTTTAAAGTTTTAATTTTTTTCCGATGTACTGACTTCAGAAGAGAATTCAGTATTTCAAGACATAATTACATGAACCTGCAGCAATGCAAGGAACACCACAAATCACAGAACTGGCTGATCTGTGGATTTGCTGAGAGCAAAATTTATTATTTCCACTCATTAAATCCAAATCATTGCCAAAAAAAAGCCTAATTACTAAAGTTGGAACTCCACATATACCACATCTTCCCTTTCGCACTGAAACTGCAATTTTTCTGGAACAGTTTATTTTTATCGCTGTTTTCCCTCTTCACTGATATGATTGTAGCAAAATTTCTACAGATGCTTACTCTATGCAGGTATGACAAAACACTGTCATAAAAATATCAGCTGTGGCTACAAGTCAAATTTAACAAGCAATTACCTCCTAAATAAATAAATGGATGAATAAAACCAGCAGTCAAGAACCTAAAAATAACCTTAAGGTTAATTCAAAACATAAACTGGCACAGCAACATTTTTGACAAAGGTCACAAATAACCAAACTACCTGATTTTACAGTATCCCACAGTCCACTTTGAAAACTCGCAGCAGACTAATTGCCAGTCTGGAAAAAGCAACTTTCCACTAGCCTCTTTTCCTTGTCCTCAGCCAGTACACATCCTCACACATCTGTTGGGTTTCCTCTGTGCATGGAAACGCTCTTCCATAAATAACCCCTCAATCCTACACAAAACTGTCCCTAGTTTTAACACCTCCTCTCCTCAGAGCTAGTTCCAAAATTTTCTCTTTCAACTAATCCAAAGCCTGCCCCTTCTGTGATGGCAGAGATTTAGCAGTGTCTGCATAATCCACACCTACATCGATAGAGCCCTTGGCAGCACTTGTGCAGGTGTTCTAGTCCTGCTGCGGACATGACGTAGAGCTGGAGGAATCACAAGGGCCACCAGCCACTTTGTGCGCACACACATACCTGGACACAGATTAGTCAAATGCAGATTATTTTGGCTCTTCCATTTTGTTTTATGAGCTTTCTTACAGCTGTATGGATCAAGAAATATGGAAAACTAGTCTTGGCTTAGAAGCAGGAGGAATGGGGAGACATAAAGGCTGGCAGCTGAGTTCTGGACATGAGCTAGAGCAGACGAAAAAAAGAGAGAGTGGATTTAAATAGAAGATTAAATCTAGGTTTATCCAAGTTAAGTCAGTGCTGATGCAGGTGTTGATTTTACAGACAGACTAAAATGCAGCTTTGATAAAAGGAAGTGGACGTGGAAAGACTGAGTGACAGACACCAGCTCAGTGAGAAGCCTTTCAGTGGGTGACCTCGTTCAAAGAGGAGATGCAACAGCTGAAAGTAAGACAGCTGCAAGTAAAGTACTATAAATCCTCTGCAAATAAAGTTAATTAGAATGGACTTCAGACGTAGGAGAACACACCCTAGGTAAAGAAATAATGCCACACTTGACAATTACTAAATTGTTGACTACCAGCCCAAGCAAGCCCGTGGTACTGGCGTGGCTCTCCATGCACATCCAAACTCATCACTTTGAAGATCTTCCATAGACAAAGAGAGATATGATGAAGCTGAAGCTGAAAATCTTTTGACAGGTCAGTGACAGAGTTGGAAAACTGAATTTGAAGGCATCTCCGAGCCAAAAAGCTCATCTCACTGAAAGAACAAGCACTGTGTCGAAGCATTCCTTTTTGCAATTTTATCATGCTTCATCTTAAAAGCAATTCTGTTTCTTTACAACATTGTTCCTCTGCAGAAAACTCACTGCTCTAATATTCGAAAGCTTCTACTCTCTAGTCTAAACCTTTTCTTAATCAACTGTATCTGTATGTTCTCTCCAATTTCTACTGAGGACAATTAATGAACATTACAGTTATCAGGTACCTGCTATTACACTATGTTCTTGAAGCAATATGCTGAGTTAGACTTGCATCAGACATAACTGGCGATACAAGAAACTCACCTGGACAATTGTGTTAAATTCAATGGTCCTACGCTTATAGGAGAGCTGCAGAGGTGCTAAAAGTCTCTGCAGAATTGCTATGTTGGGGGGCAAAAAACAGCTTCTCAGTAACTGATTTCTTCTTGCAGTAGACAGTGAGAGTTTCACGAGTTTCAGAAAAACAAAACACGAGTTTTCAATAAAATCGCTCAATTCAGAAAAGAGTTTGTATTTCTTAATCATCATGACATGCTTGATAAATTAGAGACCTTAATATTAATGACATGCAGCCACTTCTGAGTGAAATACAACAGCTGAACAGCAGCTTGCAGCAATAATATGCAAACAGCTGAAAACAGGAAATAGAGAATATTGATAGACAATTTTTTTAGGTATGACTATAACCAGTAAAGCTCACATTTGGTAACAATATTAGATTCAAAGGCATTAAATCATTAAATATTTAATGGCACTTCTTAGAGCCCCTTTAAGTCCCTTTTTCAGAGGATGACTCTTCATATTACCGGCATTAATTCCAGCTGGACAAAGCTATGCTGGATTATGCTGGAAGTGTTCCCCAACTTCCAGAGGAAGTTTAAAATCTGGAAGAAAAAATAGTGTAAAAAATACTTAGAAATGCTTCAGCATTGTGCTCTGTAGGCCATACAACTGTTTCTATCACAAGATATCAACTTTGGACAAAAATGAGGAGACTTTATATTGCTCAACCGTATTGCTTTGTGAGAGACATAGGACAGATGGGAAGCCAGCCAGTATGGAAACAGAAGTACATATGAAAGTGTAACTACCTCAACAAACATTTCCATACTAAAATAAAAGAGTTTTGGAGCTTTCAGAGAAATCAGTGTCTACAGGGGAAAGAAAAATCATGCTCAGTTTAAAACCCAACTTCCAACAAGTTCTGCTACTATGGCAGCTGCCCATCGCTACCAGCTGAAAAGCCCCAGCTGCAGCACTGGAGACGGGGACATCCAGTTGACAAACACGCTTGTGGTTATTCCACTGAAGAACCATCTTCAAGGAGTAACTGTACAATTTTGCTTTCACTAGGAAAGCCAGCAAAATCATAGCCCACAGGAGCTCTCAAGTGATTTCTGTATTCCTGCCTCTGGGACTATGGAGAACTCCAGAACATCAGAATCCAGTCAGTGTCACTGTGAAGTAAGGAAAATTTTGAAGGCTTAACAGGTATTATGGTAATGGAAGAATATAAACCAAATTTAACTCTTAACCATACACAGGAGGGAAATCGGCACAGTCAACCCAATAGCTCAGTTCTGAGTAGTTCTAATAGTCCTGCCTTTGGCAATTATTTGACTGAAATTTGATAAAATATTTGAAATTCTAAATTCTGCAGCAATTTTATTCCCTGGAACAACACTTTCCACCAGATCTCCTCCTCTTCTGCCTCAAACATTGATATCCACACAGGCGTCACTTATTATGCCTATTAGTTATACAAATTATATCATTTATAGCTTATGGCGAGTATTCAAAGGAGCTTGTTCTGTTTGTCCTTGATGCTACAGCACTTAAAATAAGCAACCAACAGCAATATCCTATTGTTGCCACACACAAATGGAAATATCCTGAACAACTTCACAAATTAGCCTTCCTTGGTCTCAAGTCATATGCTCCAAATTTGCTTTAGCCTCACTGATTTAAAAAGTATTGCAAGTAAAATTAGCAGCCTAAATCATTTTGTTAATCTAAGCATTGTTAGTTTATGCAGCCTGTCATGGAGAAATACAATAGAAACAACAAATGCTAATTAATTTAAAACAGCCCAGGATCCCAGAATTCAGTAAATCAAGTTTTGAGGTTTAAGCAGTTCTTGTCAGCAATCTGTCCAACGGGCTTTTATAAGTTTTGTTTTCTCACTTTTGGCTCGTTATAAGATTCCTGCCTGCCTGCTCAAATGGAGTCTGTCATTTAAAACGCATTATAGGACTTAAGTACTTACAGTTCCCAAGTGAACCCAACAGTCTTTGTAAGTCTATAACAAACAAACCATAAGCCTCTCAGTGGAAAGCTGCTATAGTTTGACCTATGATTATAAAATTATCCTCAGTGGATCATCACTATTACATTTAAACTATCTGGCTTTCAAAAAAGCAGTGTTACAAGAAAAGTAAGACGAATATACTCAATATACGTATGTGTCAAATAAGACTTGAATAGATGTGACACTGCTGTCCCTCCAGCAAACTGGCCAGTAAATCTAACTTGTAAATGTAATCAGCAAGAACACCACACACTGTAATCCCAGTGTAGTTTTGGATCCCCATGTCCATTTTGTCAGTATGAATGCAAAATCATATTTAATTAAATCCGCCAGTCCTAAATCAAGAGGCAACTCAGTGAAACTAGCAGGAAGATCAACATACAAGTGATCAAAAGAGTACGACACAGCAGTAGTGAACTGCTGGAACTTGCTGTTACAAGAGACTGTGGAGGCAGACAGCACCAGGAAGGTCAAAAGTGTTTATTCACATAGATGATCGAAAGATGCATGAAGAGATAGCAAAGGAAACAGGCAGGGCTGTGCCCTCTGACATCCTTAACACAGCCACTTCAGAGCTGAGCACTACAAGGAAGAGCTGAGGCTCACATCCCATTGTACAGAACATCTCTGAATGTCAGAGGGAGGATACTGGGCTACATGGTACACTGTTCTGGCCCAGAGTGGCATTTCGTACATTCTTATCATCCTATAAAAGTGGAATTAACTACCTGGCAATGCAGTTGTTTCAGCCTATACATTTAAAATCAGTTTCAGATGGTCCTGCTGCTTTTAATTCACATTTTTTTTCCCATTCAACTTGATATTTCTCCCATCGCCAGACCTGAGACTCACCACAAAGCTGAGCTGCAGCAACACGAATCAGAGAGACAAGAGAACCACCAAAATTGTGCTTACCTGAATCACGCCATCACAAATAAAGAATAATACAGAAAAACGTATACAAGACTGAACTGTATTTTTTGTTCTATCATATTTACAGAATCTCAAATCGTGATTCAAAAGCATGTTAAATGTGATAGGAGATCTTAATAGCATGTTTATCTATTTTTTCTAAAAAAACCGAGAACATAAGTAACTAAGCAACAGCACTTACAGTTAATTTCCTATTTTTTTATTTCAAGTTACTAGGTATATAGAACTTAACACTTTTAATGAAGAGTACAACAGCAGTACCCTGCAAAACTAGTAGTGACACATCAGCATGTTTCATGCTACACAAGAAGAAAGGCTGGCCATTGGTCAGATAATTAACGAATGGCTAAGCGATTTGGGATCTCAAATCTGCTTTTAAAAAAAACAGTCAGAACCCTACCTCCTCTGACTTCAGTGCTAAATTTCAAAGGATGAGCAAAAAAGGCAATCTAAGCAACAAATTCAGCTGGAATGATAACATCAGCAAATTTTTTGAGCAAAATACAAGAGACCTTATTTGGTAGACAAAGCTTTATTCCAACATTTCTTGCTTACTTCAATTAGTACTTCTAAGACTATTTAAAATTGGAAAGAGTAGATACCAAAAATATGTCAGCTCTGAAAAGCTGGAAAGATATATCAGGTCTGTGTTTAGAAACAAGAATGAAGTTCTCAAGTAACTACCATAAAACGATGCTGCATGTGGCAGGTCTACTTTCAATAAACAAGAAATTTCAGGATATTTCTCCTGGAAGTTATACTTAAAAGTTGTATACATCTTTTTCCAGAGATGGGAAAGGATGTTAACAGTACTGAAGAACAGTTCTTTCTTCCAAAGAATGATCTCTACCTAAAAATAGTTCTCGGAATGGAACTTTCATGTCTCCCTCCAAGCTTCAGTCCAAGCATTCAAAGTTCAGGGGGCTTATAGCTTCCATATCTATTGAACTATGAAAAGTATTTTTTTCCCTTCCTGTCCCAAGACCCTGACTGGTATCAGACTGCACCTTTCAAAAAGCTCTGCCTGACTGCACAGTCAACTCTTTTAAGGCAACCCACACCTCCTGTGGTGTCAGTTCTCTTAACATGGTACCATGAAAGAATTCAAGAAGGGAATAGAACAAAAAAATCTGAAATAAAACATCTTTCACGCTCCATTTACAATTACACCCACTCATTTAATCATTCCAGATACAGTACAAGAAGTTTATTATACTACAGAAATCACCTCAAAGAGAGCCCAGAACAGCAAAACACTGGTTGCTGCTCAGTCAATCAACTGAGCGGTCTGTGTGCACCCACATGATTTCTACAGGCAAGAGTTACGGAAACACTAGGAAAAGGCATTTTATTTCAGACATACAAAAAAATCAGTGAACTAGTACACAGTTTGGTGCTTTTATGAGAGGTGAATTACTCTAGAGTCACATACAGCATGAAAGCCATTCTCAGGACAAATAATATTCTGGAATACATCGGTAAGTTTCGTAACACCTCACTATACATGGACTTTAAAAAAGAAAACCGTTGGGACTCAAAAACTCCAGGTTTTCACCCTTAAACTCATTTTTCTAGCTTATTCTGTCCCTCTAAAGCTAATAAAATGAACAATTCTGGAAGACTTCTTCAACTTTTAAATTATCGGCAACAAATTCTTAGATAGGGGAGACTTCTGCAGAAGCTGTAAGCCATTCAGAGAGACTCTAGATGCATATGACAAATAAAAAGCTACCAATGACTTTCTGACAAAGTTTTCTCTAGCACACTAGGGGAAATGTGTGATTTTCCTCTAACTGTACCCTCACATATATTTTCTTAGATCAAGGTATGGTTCAATTGCCATGTAGCCATATTTTCAATCTTTTCCATACATGTTTCATAAACACTTCAGCAGTATTTACCATTATCACTCCCAGCAGTCAAGGTTGTTTACATAAGGTGTTATTTGCCAAGAGCCTGTTACTTGAAAGGAAGACCTTTTCTGTCTGCACAGCAGATTTGTAGTTGAAGAAAAGGAACTTTGCTGAGAGAAAAACAGAGGGAACCAACATAATCACATACACATCAGCCATAAATATCTAAGAACAGAAAACATGAGGCATCCTTCTCTAATGGGACTCAACTACACTCACAACATACTGTTTCATAGATGACAAGAAGAAATGACAGCATGTAATTACAGCTAATTTGTTGTAGAAGGATGGCTCATAAACCTCTCACAAGGGCTGGAAGCCCAACTGCAGACAGACCTACCCAGAACTTGTGCTATCACATGTAAGATACACCTGTTTCCAGCCCTGTTTAACAGCTGAAGGAATAAGATACAAATCAACACAACTCATAAAGGCTGTCCTCAGGAAGATCGGAGGAATAGGGCTCTGCAAGGAGAATACATTATAAATAACATGTCTAGATATACATAACCCTGTCTTAACTTCACAATGCCTTAAAAATCTACTGAATGTTCTTCAGCAACGCAGTCTAACATACAGAGAAGAAAATAACCAGAGCACAACTGTTATAAATTTATTTCCCAAACAAAGACAGATGAAGAGAAACTCCACATGATATGTTCTTAGTTTGGTCCTATTCCATATCTCGGTCGCTCTCCCGGAGCCTGGAACAAGAGAGATGCTTCCTTCATTCACAGACGACATGAATCTGGGAAGGGCCATCAGCAAGCAACATATGGGAAAACAAAATGGCCACAACCAATAGGAAAAAAGGTTCTGAACAAAATTAACATGTAATTTGACAATGGACAACTGCACATAGACAGGACAGCTGCTTATTAGGCTGCAATCTACTGGAAAGGATCTGACAGTCAATGCAGATCAACAAATTGAACATGAATCAGCATGTTGTTTATAAAAAGGTAGACGTCACACAAGGGGTAATCACCTTCTCAGCAAAGTTCAGCCTAACTCAGAACACAGCTTTGTTACGGCAGGTTTTGGGATCAGCAACCCTCAAACAGCTATCGCTCCAAACAAGTTAATTATCATTGCAGCTGGTATCGCTCAGCAGCCAGTAATGAACCAGTAACATTTATCCTACTTAAATGCTTGTTTCCTTTGCATTGTTAACAATTAGAGTAATACTGAATGTAAGCTACAGGGATAGATATACCAGTGATTTACTGGAGGCAAGAGAGTTGTGTTGGTCACTGAAGCACGGTGCTGTTCACAGGACATAATTCCTAGTCGAAGGGGAAAAAAAACACTTCCATATCTGAGGAATATAAATAAGCATTATGTTAATTATGAAGAATTGCAGAACTGTGCTCTGAATAAAGAAGGAATAAAATGAGTTTTGGAGTGAGACTGTAAATTTCTCCTGACACTGGAAGCCTTGAAACAAATTATCACATATAAAAGCTCCTATGCTCTCCCCAAGAGAGAAGTGCATCCCAAGGAATCTTAACCCAAGGGTTACTTCGAAAAGGCGGTGCCTGAATGTGAATTATTGGACAAACCCAGTTAGGCACTCTCTAGCAGAGGCAGCTTGCGAGGGGAGAATTTCACTAAGCCAAAGACCTCAACCGCTATCACAGAACCATGTATTTATCCCAGAGTAAGTAGATTTATGCCTAAGTAGACTAAGTACATATTTTCTTTCATTTCTTCACCCACGTTTTACAAATGTGTGATTATGTTATTATATTTAGATATTACAAATAAATGCTATTATTTCTAGTTCACCTTAATCTGTCTAAACCTATAGCCCAGACACCTAGCACAAACTCTGCTGTGTCCACAGGTAGAAAGGTGCTTCCCCTCCCATTGCACAGATGAGACCTGGCACTGCAGGAATTGGACAGGACCCAGGTGTACCTGGTGACTCAAAACATCTGGAGAGACTCTCTGGCATCCAACAGCCTTATCCCCTGCAACTGTTGGGGTCCAGGCCACAAGCAGAAAAAAGCAAGTTAAGTATTATAATTATCATCAGAATGTGGGCATCTAAACCATCTGGAACTTGCACTGGTCAAGAAATCAGATACTTTGTTCAGCATTCTTGAAATAATATCTGAGACCTAAATGCAAACACATTGCATTAGGCAAGTTGTATTAGTTTTGATATTTTTCTTTCTGGTGTGTTTACATTCCTGTTGAATACAGAAAGACTTCAGTCTTATTGCAGATATTCACGCAATACTTCAAGCCAACTGAAATGAGTTAGTGGAAACTGAAGTGCTGGTGTTCTTTTCACTGTTCTTCACTAGAAATACAAAAATGGGAACGCAATACTAAACCAACAGTTACCAAACCTGAAAAAGAACCTTCTGTTCTTTCTCTTCCATTTTTGCATCTTTCCAGGGACTGGACAGGGAAGATGGCAGTTACTGTCAGAGGAGAATTAAAACCTCAGTTGTGCCTTCTGCTTATTGCAAAATCCTAAAGATAAATACAAAGTAATCTTCAGAAACAAAGAATTTCTAACATGTCTGCCTGGGGAAGTGGAAAGAATGAATATAATCTCACAGTAAGATTCTGCTGCTGAGAACTCCATTCAAGAAAAGCATTTGTGAATGCTAGGCAAGTGACTAAATAGATATGACTTATCTCAATAACATGTTAAAGTAACTGCATGTGTGTTAAGGAAATTAAATCTTCTTGGTGATAAAGAACTGAAACTTGAAAAGCAAAACAGTAAGATTTAAGACTGGTAGTGGTACTTGCAATATCTCCCATTCTAAGAATGAGCAGTTTAAATGATAATACTTTAAGATGCATTTTGGATCACTAAGTAACATTTAGGTCACAGAGGTTTTCAATATTGAACTTTTGAAGCTACTACATTAATAAAGGTAATCTTTTTCTCTGACATGAATAACATTAATAATGTAGTATGACCTTTTCTCTAAATACTAGAATTTTGCATTCTCTCCCTATGTCAGAAATTATTTCAGCTATTCAATATTGGGTCTGTTTGAAAAATAAAAAGGATGGACTTGGCAACATTCAGGATAAACACTATGATGAATTACACATTCTTGTAGGTGTATATTTCTCCTACGAAAATATTTAAATTCGCATCCACATTTGTTTGTCTGAAGGAGACAACATTGTTGTTGCAGTTTTATGAGGTCTTGGGCTATAAATTAGTTGTGTACTGAGTCTGAAGGGAACATCTTCTAAATTTTAAATATATTCATACTTCCCTAGATCTGTCATCTATTTTCCAAGAGTTTAAAGGAAAAACAACAAAACCAAACAACTATTTAAATGTGACTTATACGAAAACAATATGTTCTATCATTGCAGAAAAAAAAGCAGAAAATTATGTTAAAATCATACTCCATCACCTGCAAACACTGGAGCCCCTGCTTAATCAATATTTTATCATCTTTGCTCTCCAACAGATAAAGACTTTAACATGTTAGGCAGTGTATGTTTTTCGTAATGTAGACTTCAAAGCTTGCTGAAAACAAGTATATAATTTATGAGGGCTACAGTAGTCTTGGACACATCCAAGAAAAACATTTTTATGGCCTTGTACGCAACCATCTTCCTCAACTCTTCTCTTTTCCCTTCTTTGAGGGCTCCATTCCTTTTTGAAATAATGCTACCAATGGGCTGAAAGCAAGTTACAGTTAAACACATAGAGGCTAATTTGCTAACTCAATGAACTTCTGAATCATATCTAAAAATAATTTAATTTCCTTTTGAGGATATGCTATATGCTGAGAGTATGTTATACTGATACAGCATTATTTATATTATCCTGCTAGGCTACTTGCACAACTATCTTTTAACTGGGACACTGTTAGATGTCTCGCCTGTGTATATAGATATAGTCATCATTCTGATTTATTGTGACCCACCAGACAACACCTGTAGTACTGAAAATTACTTGGCTTAGACAAACTTCAGTCCTGCAAAAAGCTCTTTCTCTTGCAAAACAAACTACCATTTTAAGGCAAAAAAAAAGGCAAGACTGAAGCTAGAACAGGCACGTATAATTTGCTAAACTAATAACTACCCACCTTGGCCCTCTTGGTTTCAGGTGTACTGAAGAGTTCCAAATTCTTTACTGTGGGAGTGCAGAGAGGGTCACTCCCATAAATAACTTGACAGCTGAGATCAGATTTTCACACGAAACACAAAAATTGAAGACAGAGGGACATCTGGCTAAACTTACACATCACCCAGGAGTCAGCTCACGCTCCTTATTTCCCTGCAATTTTTCCTCCTCCCTGGATTACACTACCTGGAGCTACGGCTGCAGAGCAGCACGTCCTGGGACTCTACAGACAGAATTCATTGCTGCTCTGTGGGATTCACGGCACCAGCATCCTTCCCATTTCTGCCAACAGAGCTGGAAAAATGACCAAGCTTTAAAAGTGCACACTGAGTTAACACAGGCAAAAAACAGATGCATGAAAAAGCACGTTATTCTCCTGTATAAAGGCAATAATGTCTATTTGTATCACATAGCTAAGTTATCTACAGTTAAAAAATTTAACCACCAGATTCTCTCTGGCTGTAACAGAAACCAAATACTATTCCTATTTTGCTGAAAAAAAAAAAAATTAAAAATATTTTTTAAATTGTATGCAATTTCAAAGAGAGACACCTTTAACTTACTCCTTATTCCTGCTTTTAATGCACGGCTGGTAAAGGACTTTGACAGCATTCCAGGTCCCCACTGGTCCAGAGCTAGGCATGGAAATATCTTCAAATTGTGTAAAAACACTGTGGGAAGAGGAACTTCCTGACGACTCCACCAGCAATGTGTCAGAATTTAAAAGCCATATCTATAAATAAAGAAATAATTTATTTTACTGAAGATGACATCAATTTCAATTTGCTCGTTTACTCTGCTCTTAAATCATCTGATACTAAAGCCACATGCTTACAAAGTTTCTAACAAAGTGTTAATAGACATAAATTGACATTTTATTATTCAGCACAGTCTTCACAGCCTCTACTGGAGAAAAATTAGTTAATACAATAAACTGATGCCTGATTTATCACAATCACTTTTAAGATCATTATTTCTGTGAAGCTACCTCTTTTTGTGGCTGCAGCACATTCCCTTTTAGAGTGACATAAGAAACAGTCCCAGTCCATCTCTTGCAGTACCAAATGCATTATTTCTCTGATTTTATAGGGTTTTTTTTAGGAGTTACTTGAGCATATGATGTTGAACAACTGAGGGCTAAAGACAGGGACTAAAAGACTGCCCACTGGAAGTGCCAATAATGAAGGATTTTTAGAAAAAATCGTGATAGTTATGACTAGATAGAGCAAATATATGCAAGAAAAAAAGACAGCAATTAATGTGTCTGGGATTTAGGAAGGCTGGGATTTATGAGTGTCTGGAACAGACTTTTACTTGGAAAATAAATCTTATTATCTTTATTTGATAACGGGACTGGCATTCTTCACCACTAGTTGCTCACAGAAATTCATGGGATATTTACCAGGGAGAATCTTGAGAAATCTGAACATTTTGCATCACATTATGGATCTTATTTGATCTGTGAGACTGTGCATCAGTCTTTCAACTTAGATTCAGAGCTTTCATGCTAAGCACTGTCCAAAAAAATCAGGCTTTTCCTTTATTCACAGCCTGGAGTAGTGAAGTGATCCGAGTTACCAATAGAAATCAATTTTTACAACTCCTGGGTCTGTATGAAATGTTTATATATGAAATATTTATCATAGAAAACAGGATTTATGCTGTGCCGCTCACTAGAGAGTAATCTTCTGCTTCTCATGACCAAATTAGCTTCAAGTAAAACAAGTTACATGATGTTAGGTAGCAGGTATATGATACTCCCTGTGGAGGGAGAAAGCCACTTGTTAACAGGACACGTAGTATATGTCATAATTGAACGTGACAGTCACAATTTATCAGAGCTCAAGGCTCAGAATATCATAGTGGAAGCTCCATAAAGGAGGAATGAGATATACTGATAAAGATGCCTTGGGGAGGGATGGGAGGAGGGGAATCACTTCAGCATGTGCACACAAACGATGAGAAGAACTGCACTTGTCTTAGCAAGTTCATCATTTTGCTCTGATAACTCACCCTATGCATTCATAGCCTAAACTGCAAAATACACCTCATTACCTAGGACCATTGCAAGTGTTGAAGAGGTGTTGGAGAAAATGGGGAAAAAAGAGAAGTGTCCTATACACACAGGCCACTGCCAACACACTTAGCTTTAACTACACAGAGTTCCTTCCTTCTGAAATTATTAATGCTTCCCTGTGAAGGAGCCTCCTGAGATGCTTTTCAGAAGGTGAATATCCTTCAGACTAGTGCAGGGAACAACGCAGCAACAGCTGTCGGGTCCTTTCAGAATCCTGCTGCATCTTGCTTTAGAGAAAGCAAACAAACCACTTCATTTGCAACACAGTCCATCTGAAAAGCACTTCCTTCTACCCCAAGTGTCAATATATGGCATCTGACAATAACCTTCTACCACTTGCTCAGAGTATGTCTTTGTCTCAACAGCAATGCACCAGATCTATAATAATAATTTAGGACACATTAAAGAGAAATCAAATGACTCTTTGCAGGTGGAGAGACATTTGGCCATGAGAAAACAGGCTTCAAAACTACATTTGCTTCTTTAAGCAAGAATTTCCTTCTTTTCCTCGTGCATGAATTATTTTTGACCATGCTTTTAGTCTGAATGAACAATCACTCACCAAGACTCAGTGTGTTGACACAAAGAAATTTATACATGTTATGTCCGGCTAACATGGTTTCAAATTTTGATCTGTGCTTTCAACCAAGTTCCTCCCAATGTACAACTTTTCCTTCCTCTTTACTACTTTGTACAGCAGCACCTGTACAACAAAATTCCTTTCAACAAAATTCTTACTCCAGTAAGAAAAAAACCTTTATAGAAAGATAAGCAGATAAAATTCAGAATTTATTCATAGTGCAGATAGATCACTTTTTCTGAAATTACAGCATCAGGAGAAAGTATTTTGTTGCTGTTGTTAGTGGGTTTTTTGTTGCTGTTGTTAGTGGTTTTTTTGTTTGGGTTTGTTTGGGTGTTTTGTTTTGGTTTTGTGTGTGTGTGTTTTGTTTGTTTGTTTTGGCAAGGGGGTATTTTGCTTTTTAAATTACCTTGTCAATAGGCTTCAAAAATGTTCTTAGGAGAAAAGCTACAACAAATCTCAGTGAGACTTGATCCAAACAGGTGAAATACTGTGATTTATATCCTATGATTAGTGTCCTAAAATCTCAGCCTGTACTTCCAGCATCACTTTGTAGACAATTAGGCATCAATATGAATTTAACATGGCTAAAAATTGATGTTGCTCTTCCTTGCTAGTTCTTCCTTAGTTGCTGCAGATATTACCATTATTTTCATCATCACACAGGTCGCTAATGCAAACATCTTTCATTACAGCTTCTTCGTCCTCACATTCAGACTACGCAGGTAAAGATGTGGTCTTCCTCATACTTCACAAAGAATAAAACTCTAAGAGATATAGGCAGCTAAGTCTCAACAAGGTACTCATTATCTCACATCTTGATCTTTTCAAAGCCCCCCTCTCTAACCTTGACAAATGCAAAGTTGTTTGGCTCATGCCCTCCTATATGTGTTCCAAGGCTCAGCATCTGACCGAAAAGCCTCTCCCATTTTGTTATTTATTAATTTTCTTGCGATATCTTCCCACTCTCTTTCCATTCAAAGAAAAAATACAACCTGCCATACTTTCAAAGCACTTTACAGCCTAATCCCACTCCAAAAACTATCTTTTATTCCGTATTGAAATACTGGAGTTAGTATTCAAATACTTTAAACTCTACCACAAACTTTTTGATTTTAACAGTTGTATCTTTTAGGGTTTTAACAGGCTAATCTCATCCACAGGATGATTTCCCTCTATCTATCCACAAAACTACTTATTTACCTCTTTCAAACCTATCCTTTATTATAGCACAGAAAAAAAATTATATCCATTAAGATGCTGCTATGCTGACCAATAATGTACCATTTTGCCTGTGTTCTCCTATCTGACTATCCATTTGCTGTCCCCACCTTATTCTTAGCTTGTAAGTCATGCAGCTTCAAGGTAGGGAACCTTCAACAGTGGAGTGAAGAGAAGAGGCAAATGATTAATCATTTAGAGATTGTGAAGAGGGCAGAGATATAGTTAGAATACGTAAAAAAGTCTGTATAAGCCACATGATATTTTTTTTTTTTCTGAGACAAAGAGACTTTTCCTTATTGTCAGCCTTTTAAAAACAGACATAAGAAATATATAGCTTTCAGGAATACGGTTATGACCAACTTAAGTAACAGAAACTCACATGATGATATCTGTAGATAATGTAACTGGTAATGTTAAGTGACACATGCAGAGGAAATAAGCAAAGTGAGCATACATAATATTTGTGGTTAAAAAAAAAAAATTAAAATACTTTTAAGAGACTTTAACCTTAAATATCACATAGGCAGCCCAGGCTGTGCATTCAGGGATGTAAGCACAAACACTGTGAATGAGAATCTTTGGCTGACTGTCAAAACAAACAAGTGGGACAGCTGGTCCATGATACATCCGTGACAAGACCACTTGTCTGACTTGGCTGTGTATTCACAGCCTCAAGCACCTACATTTTTTACTGTTTAGCTGTTTGCAATTGTTAATATGAACTGTGCTTACATTACACTTGTGTCCACATGGCCTGAGTCCTAACTGAACCCATGACTCCAGAACACCTGCTGGTGTGTATACAGTACCTAGAACCTCACCCTGCACATGGGTAAGGACTTTCTGATGTTAAACAAACAAACAAAAAAGTAATAAATCACTAAAAAAAAAGGAAGAGATGCCAATCAGAAGCCAGTCTCTGTGCTAATTCATCCTGCTCTTCTAATCAATATATTGGCAAAAAATGCAACTCAGAGAGAGGAATAATGGCAATCTGCTAAATAAATTGACTTCTCTGTTAGGAAATAACTAGTTCACTCTACATAAGCTACTAGACTCAAGTATCAGAATATTAGATAACTTGGAAACACATAAGCTACAAGGGAAAAATCACAACAATTTTTAATGACTTCTCAATTAGATTATGCATAGCGATAATTATGGGTCTGCTCATGAGAGCTTATTTTATCATCAAAGAAGAAGTATTTCTCAGTGGTTCTATAAATGTTATCTTGACACTAACGTTTATTTGAAAGCAACAGATATATACTTACATCAGAATCTGGATGTTCAGAAACTACAGAACTTGGGCAATGTATCTATAAAACAGCTTATTTAATCAGATTGTCTATCTCAACAAAGTACATCTATAAGTTTATCCAGGGCAGGAATCTACAATCATGTATTTCTTTATCTTCATGTCTAGGAATTACTCATACAAACTGCGAAATTACAAATTCTGTGCCTATATTTAGTTCATGAATAAAAGAAAACATCTCTGGTTATACCAAGTGTATAATATTAAGATAATTGTAGACTCAAATTTCTATCTGTCTTCAAAGTTTGAGGAATTTAGCTGTCAATATTTAAATATTAAGCTTAACCAAGTTTAACAGCATTAGAAGATTAAGTATAATAGGCAATTTTATTTTTGTTTGCACTTCACTTTGCAGTGCAATGTACTGACTACATTAGTACTCTCTGCTGACTTAAGACAATATTTGTGAAAGATGCTATACAATTTGATGAACTTTTGGTGATAAAAGATAAGAAGCATTCAAGCAAAAAGATGAGATATATATTATAATGTCAAAACTTAAGCTTTCCATATTTTCCGAATAGAAAACACAGCATTATTTCTGTGCTACCTGTGGTGCGTTAGTAGTACTTTCATTCCTGTATTAATAGAGAAAATTTCTATATGTACATCTGCTTAGATCTAAAAAAGGAGAGAAATTTCTTACTTGAACAGAACTATTCAGAACTACCAACACAAGAATTTATTTTTTTTTACACACAGAATCATAATCAGCATAAATAATAATTTTAGGAGCTGAGATTCACAGGTTAAACTCTTTCAAAATATAAAAACTTACCAGAATATAGATTTTTCCATCATCCCCTTCTATGGTGAATCTAAATGTGCTTTTAGCAGAGGACAGTTCCACAAGACACTGAGCAACCATGCTCTGTACGAATTGAGACCTGTTTTAAGAATTAACAACATATTATATGTTTGCATAACAACTACATGGGCAAAGTCACTCCTATCGGTGCAGTACAAGATACAAGCATCTCCATACTGTCAATTCCATCACATTCTGCAATCACTTTTTATTGAGCAATGGGGCTTCTTTATCTTTCTGCCCCTCAAAACCAGAGGGCCTTCTATTTCCTGCAACTGGAATTTTTTAATAGATCAGCAGTCTAAATTGCTCCACATCCTTTATTTTGACCAACATCAAATGTCAAATGCTGAATAAAAGCTTTTCCCTATTATATTTTATACATATGAACACAAAGTTCCGAATGATGCACATCATCTTTCAAATACAATTCACAGAAGGAAAGAACTGTGAATGATACATATTACACGATACTAGATAGCTAGATCAAGTTCTGCTTCATCTTAGTCTCAACTACAAACTGAATTACTTGAAAATTCAAAAATCTCACTTCCATTTCCAGTTAAACAATTCAAGCTTTACTTAATTTAACTTTACATAATGTAATCTTCCATTTCCATAATTAGTCACCAGATATCATTAAAACATAAATAGTTCAAAATAAATGAGCACTGTATTTTGGCTTATTATCCGAATAGTGAGACATGGTGACAAATTACACACAATCTCTCTGCTTCTGCATAATACATACACATGCACACAAAGACAAGCAAACAAAATTGTGCATGAGTGAGTTCACACTACATTACCTTTACAATGCTTAATTATGATTACATATAATATGACCACACTTTCTTATTGTAAGTAATTATTCTAGAAACAAAAATTTTGCTACATTTCTAGCATCCTTTCCAAACGTAAACCTGAGCACATTATCTGTCTTTTATTTTTAAATTTTTTACCTTGGTGTTGTGGTGAAACTCCCCTCAGATGGCTGAATGATCACCTCAGTGACATAGTATTTAATGGTATCTAAAATGACATAAGCATTTTTCAAGTACGACAGACTTGTTAAGAATAGACTGTAAGTCACCATATCACCAGACTAATTAAACTTCTGTTCAGCACTCAATTAAGTAGTGCAGCAGATGGTTAAACTCTCCTTCAGTTTTGGGAGGAGAAGCAACCAATAACAGAAAACATACATTGCCAGAAGAAAACTGCTCTGAGCTAATTACATGATCAGCAATTTCTCATTCATATTGATCCTTGTTTAACACTGGGAACAATCATCTTGAAACAAAGCAAGAAAGAGCGAGCTCAAGCCCAACCTGAAAGATGAATTGAAAGAACTTTCCTAAAGCACTGAGATCAGCATAGCTTACGTAAGTATTTTAGTACCCTTTGCTACTCAGCAACGCTGCGGTGAATCACAAGAGACAGTTTTAATAACAGCGCACACACTGGGGAATAATTTTCTTCTTTGCTCAAAGAGCAGAATAGAACTTCTTTCCAAAAATTGCACTAACTCAACACGAATACTGCCTACATTCTGAGTTTCAACGTAACTGTTCCCCAAAAGCTTCACTGAGACAGCCTTTGACACTAAAGGCAAGTATCTGAGTACAGAATTTAATCCCCATCAATAAAGTCAGGGAGAGATGATCATATTGAAGCTCTGGGTCTATGCCAGAGAGCTAGCAGAACAGGTTAAGCATATAAAGCAAATAAATTCATTACACTAAGCCTTAGCATTTAAACGACAGTACATAATCATTAGTTCCATAAATGTTAAGGGTGGAAGGGATTGTTTCATCTAATCTCTGTCAACACACACCATTACAAGTGGATGTGAACGCAAGCATTTCAGAAAGACAATCTGTTTTAAAGATTCCTTTTAAAGATTTAAAGGGTGGTAATCCCACCCTTTCTCCAGGTAAGTACTGAACTTTTAAATTATCCTTACTGTTAGGAAATTATGTTTTATCTCTAAGTTTAATTTTAGTTTTTTCCACCTTGTGCCTAGTCCTGGGACACAGCAGGAAAAGAAGACAGTTCAGTCACTCTGGCTCCCCAGCTGTTACCTTGGGTAAGCAATTCATGCTCTGGCTGCAAGGGCATTGAGAACTAAGGAAATGTTTGCTCGCAGGGAGACAGAATGTGGGATTTCCCAAGAAAAAAATCTTATGAGTATATGCGGATAGAGTTAGGTGAAGGAATAGCTGGCAGAAGAATTTCAAAGCCAAATCTGGCTTCCACAGCTACATCACTCTAATCCAGCTTTATCTTCCAGGCACTGATACCTGCTCATGAGGAATCAAAGTCAAGTCTGCTCTCTAGTCTCTTTGCACAGAGGTGATTCTGTCTAGACTTATACCATATATCTCTGGTAAGATTTTTTTGTCTGTTCTTTGAACTTTCTGTGAAGTTCCTACAGTACTGAAGAAACATGGTAAAGCAATGGACACGCTATCTGACTTCAGCCATGTCCAGGCCAACTCACTGCTTGTCTACGTAGTATTTACCTTTTCCCATACCCTGTCATCACATCAACTACTGGTTGCTACAGCCATCTGAAGGCTTAGATTAAGGTATCCATAACTTACGATGATCTGTAAAGCTCTTTTCCAAATACAGTTTTCCCAAAGTCTAGCAACCTGCCTTGTGGACTTTCAAACATCCTACCTTAAATTTGGGTTTATTAAAGCCTGTACTGTTCAGATCCCTGTACAGTACAATGGAACCTTCTGTAACAGAAGACGTTCTGTCTTGTGTCTCTTCACAACTTATTTCTTAAACAGGTTTTGCATTTTATGAGAAGTTTTTATATTTTCCAGATCTCCAAACTGAGCCAGACTCACACTGACTGATGCAGTGGAGTAGAGGGAGAATGAAAGAATGAACCCTGCTACTAACAGTCTTATTGTTGCTTCTCCTCTGTCCATAACTGCATTTTAAAACCCAACAGAGACTCATCTTTACTCTACCTCAGATAAGCCCTGATGATTCAATGTAATGACAGCTTTTAAACCAATAATATCATCATCTCATGAGAGATAACCTGTTTCTTTGACAGGGTTTCCTTTCCATGAAACCAGGCTGGCTGTTAGCAATCATATCTTTAGCTTCTAGTTCTGTGTTGATCAAGTTCTGAATTAACCTTTCCAATCTTCTGTAGGACTGACAGTAAAATAAACTACCTGTAATTTCTCAGATCTCCTTTGTCACTGGGATTCCTAATAAACTGGTAGCATGCATTGAGTCTTTCAGAGCTTTTGATTTAACCAAATATGCCACTGAAACAAGGATGAGTAAAATCCCTGTCATAAGTCACTTCAAGGTCTAACAGTGCAAACAACATCATCTGCTCCAGAATGGAATGAGACAAACACAGGAATCAACCCTTCACCTTACTGATAAACTACTTTCCACCAGAGTTTTTAACCTCCCATGCTCAATGGCTGATACAGTGAAGTCTCGTTTGGTTTGTACCTTGCATACCTGGTGATACTGTTTCTCCCAGCATTGTCTTGCAGCGCTTACAAATTACTCTGGTATTTTCCTTTGATTTCTGTAGGACAAAGAAACATCATTTAAATGTCACTTGGTTATTCTGCAAAAGTAAGGTAAAATTTTGGCATACTCTCCAGAGTAGATGGTGAACCTTGTACTTCTTTCCGTTCTCTTTATCTTTGCATACACATAGATTTCCACTTGCTATTCCAGCTTTCTACACTTCAATTTGCTTGAAAGTTTCATACTAGTTTTAAAATCTGGCAATATATGCTGACCACAGAACACAAGCTGTGATAGTTAACAAGAGAATCTCATATTATTGAGTGGCAAAACAATAAAATAACAAGGTAAATTTGATTTTGATAAGGGCAAAATAATGCACAGGAAAAGAAGTGTTCCAAAATATATGAATAAAATATTATGCTGCAGTGTGACTACCATCACTCAGTAAAAGTTTCTAGCCATTGTGGACAGTTTTATAGGAATACCAGTTCAATATTCAGCAGAGAGCAGGAAATGTCCATCAATCATTTTGAATCAGTAGGAAACAGCTGAAGAACACAGCATAACATGATATTCCAGAAAGGTGTGGTGCATTCTGTTCTTGAACAACCCCTCTCCCATGATTCAAGTAGAAGACAAAGAATAATTATCAGAGGTGTAAAACAGTTTCCATATGTGGCAAGAAAATACATGTAATGGCAGAAAGCATAAAAGAGAAAACTGAGGGGTATCATTGAGATATATAAAATCACAAATGCTTAGGAAAAGCTGAAAGGGAAGAAAAGCATTTACTCTCATCGCTCATGCTGTGAAATTATAACATGTTTTGTATCAAATAAAAGGAAGGTATTTGTCACACCATGCATAATAAAGTTTGGTACTCACTACAGGAGAATATTTTTCATATTAAAAGCTTACATAAGTTCAAAAGGTATTCATAAATGTAGGGAAAGCAATGTTCATCAAGGGCTTATTAAAAACAAAAAGTGTGGTTAACAACCACAGTTAGAAGTCTCTAGACTGGCCAAAACATCACCCAACACTTGCCTTACTCTTATGCATCCATTACTGCCCATTGAAAAAAATCTCATTTCTGCATGAACCTGTGATCTGCCCTAGTAATGCTCCTACTGGTTGCAGTGTTAATATTTAAATTCAGTATCAGCATAAAGATACTAGTAAGCACAACTCCTACTTTAATCCAAAATCTAAACTCTCGAACTGGTTCTATGTGGGTTCATTAATCTGGGTGTAGCAGTACAGCTCTGTTCTGGAAGCAGTATATATGTATATACAACCACAATGATGCTCCTGAGTTAATAAACCCTTCTGGAGCTAGAAATACTGAAAATACAATGAGAAGACACCTAAATTAGATTTTTTTACATGCCATCTTTGTATAATCACCTTTGCAATTGTTCATACTGTACACAGTGCATAAAAATACCCGTGTGTAATTAGACAACTACTGCTTTATTGGCTTAGTTTATAAGTCTAAACAAGTCACTATCAGCTTGAGAAATCATATTGCAGTTCATGCCTACAAAAATAGTATCGAAATTTAACATAAAACTAGTTGAAGGGAAAAAACTCTCCAAATTTATCTTTTCCTGTAAACTTTGTACAACATGGCAACGGTTCACATGGACTTCAACTGCAGTGAACACACATATGCTTTTCAGGGAGCACAGAATTATTCATGACCGCCATCATACTCTGTAGTATTCAAATTTCAACATGTGTGCTGATGATGTGTCAGACTGATGTTCAGAACAAAAAGTGGTGCTATCTGGCCTACTGAAAAAAATGAACAGCATGAAGTAAATCCAATGGCCCTAGCTATATCAGGTACACTTTTTGTCTTTCAAAGGTGAGTATTGAGGTATATCTACTACTGGCTGTCTTCTGAACCGGGACTGTGGACTTGCAGACTACACAGATTTACAAGCACAGTTATCCTAATCAAAAATTGAATAATGCTTTGTTAATTGATTTTTTTCTAATTCAAGTGGTCTGTGATTAGACTGATGATGAAAGATTATAGACAAGTCAAATAGACACATTGGGTCAACATTTTCAGTTACTTTATGGGAAAGCATAAGTACTTCCTGCTGCAACGATAGAGAAGGGGTAAACAAGTGAGACAAAGGAACTGCATACATCAGACTGGATCATTAAGTTGGTTGTGCTTGGTCTAACAATCTGCACTAAAATATAGACAGATGCCAGGTCATATATTCAGGAACAACAGCAACAAGAAAGACAGTGATGATAAAACAAAGAAATACACAGTGGAAGACAGCAAAAATCGAAATAATTTAGATGATGGCAGCTAACCAAACCAGAGTTACTAATGAGATGCTGCAAAGGAAAGAGCACATATGATCTCTGAATAGCTGATGCACACCAAAAGAAAAACATAACATCTTCAGAATTAGTGATACAATTACTGAAAAAATGGATCTATATAGTGAGTTAAAAAATTGGAACATTTGGAAAATGGGTATTAAAATAATTTCTAGAAAATAAATACACCTTAGAGATAAAAAGAGATACAGAGTTATCCAACAGAGCTCTCTGATCTATACTACGCAAATAACAAAATGAACAGACAGGATCTCTCTAGGTCCACGAAAAACAGAAAGCATCCCGCACGGAATCTGAATTTGTGATCATAAAGTCCTGCTTGTTCCTCGCAAACCAGGAATCAAACTGAAAGCCCCAGGGAGAGCCCGACAGCCACTGTTAAAGCTTCACAGAACTGACTGTGTTGGAAGTACAGCCCCTCTCTTATGGAGATCAGAAAAAACATCTGGTTCGTATATAAACAGTTACCCCCTTTGCCACTTCCTGCCTTGCTACTCCTCTCAAACATACACAGTAAAATCACTTGCTTAATGTAAAGAGCAAGGATAAGTGTACTGGGTTTTGTGAAAAACAGTATTTGAGGTTTGCTAGAAAATATTGCACAGTACAAGTATATAATACAGAGTAGTTCCTTGAAAGCTCCAACTTGAATGTTTTTTTCTGACTACAATTACAGGTGCTGGCTGAGAATTGTGCAGTATGGTACCTAAAAAACACCACTAACCCATGGTATCATGCTTCAAAAGAAAAAGCAAATTTTAGCTAGACTAATTAAATCAATATATCTATTTGACAACTTGCAGCTGCTGGCAGTCTGCAGTTGGAGGTGGATCACCAGCCTAATATTTTCTGTTTCTATTCCTAAGGATCCCTGATATGGTGTCAGGGAAAATATTTTCCCCGAGAGATACTATTAGGATGCTGCAAGACCATGTGACACTTAAAAACCGTGTTACACTGGAAGACTAATAGATGTGAGAAATATGTTTGCAATGGACAGATGTTGTCTTGGTCCCACTGGAGGCTGGAAAAGCTTGTTTAAACATCTCTGGTACATTCCTGCTACTATTTTGGTCATAGGCAAACACTTTCCAAAGAACTGCAATGCAATTAAAAAAGAACTTTGATACTTGGGCAGACTGCAACAATATTCTCTGAAATGAGAACATTCATGCCAGTAGCAATCTATCTCGCCTGTAACTTTCTATTACTCATAATATGGAATAATTTTCTGTTTCAGTATGAGGGGTTTTTTTTCCTTATTAGTCCAGTTTCTGCTGGATCTTATGGTTTTGTTCATTCGCTTGGCAACCAAGTGATGCTGGAAATAGGCAAATGAGAATTTGTTGCAAGTGTGAAAGATGTAGAAAGAGGGGTTTGGCACAAACAAGGAAAGAATTCTCAACTTCAGTGCAAGTTTAAGGAAGCAAACATGAAAATTCATCACACTAAACTACTATTGTATGCTGCTGACAGAAAATAGCCTCCTCCCTCATTCAAAAGTTCTGCTGTTTTCCTCGTTTGACCCACATCTCGGTGACATCCTTTTATCATGTTTCTGCCTCAAAAATAACCCTTTTCTGGGAAACATCCTCTTTGATTGATTTAAGAAGCGTGTTGGGCAGACCGCCCCCCTGTCTTGGGTCTGCAATACGAACTCCATGTACCCTGCCTCTTCCTGTCTTTGTTACCATTGTTCCAAGATCTCTTTTGAGACTAATGAAATGTGAGATAATTCATTTTGGGGACCTTTGGCAGAAAGCATTGTCCTCTTGGAAATTCAGAATCTTCTGCTCAGCCCCTTTCAGGATACTTAGAAGAAAAAACTCCAATCACCACAGAGTTAATCCAAATTAATCTGCTTCTCCCATGCTGATATCCTTTCAGGGGATCAGTTCTTATTCTCCCCTCCTCATATTCTGCTTTTCAAAGAATGGAACAAGAAACCAAACGGATCACAGCTGCAAGACCTGCAGATACGGACTGCAGGACAGAACTCTTCCCCAAGCAGACAGCTCGCTTGGGTGCGCTGCACCAGCAACCACTGAACTGCGAGAATCCCAGTGATTTAACTGGGGATAATACAAATCCCTAATGATGATAAGCAGCAGCAGCAGACAGGAATCAAGGCCTCTGGTGTTACTTCTCAACAGATCAAAAGTTTCATGTTGGGAATCTGTACACAGCAAGCATAGCAAGTCATCAGCTGTTATAGACAGAAGTTGCCAAGGTAACAATGACTCCCATAATTGTAGAAGGATTTCGGTAATTAGGTTTAATACATGGTATTGGAAGAAAAGACGGTATCTGCAGACCCAGCCTTTGTCAGCACTAATACAGACAAGCAGTAAATTAACAAACAGAAAAGACTGTATGGAAATGAAAGCTTTGGCAAATGAAATTCCTGGAGGTTCTTCTGGTAGAAGAAAAGATTATTGCTTGAACTTTTATACAATGCCAGATATCCAAGATGAGTAAAGCACTGAATTTGCTTTCTTCATTGGTTTTAATCCACCATTGAAACATCAGTATCCTTACAAATGTTCTTCGCCAAGGCAACAATAAATTTTGCTATTTCTAAGCCAACTGATAGCTCTCTTCCTAGAGACTGAGCTGATGGATAAATCCCCTCCTGGAGCATCTCAGAAACATCAACATGAAGAGTTATAATTTGGGGTGGCATGAACCTTTCACTAGACAGAGAGCTGTCAAACAAACTCAATTTCCTTACTATATTCTAAGACTGTAACATAACCACATATGAACCCAAAACAGATCCTGATTTTTCTCAGTCTTTCTACAGCTAACTTAAATAAATAAATAAATAAATAAATAAATAAGTAAAATCACACCTTCCTTTGATTATATTTATGGTTACTGTATGCTCCTTGTTCTTTGCTCCATGACCCTATCACAAACACTCAACCCATTACAGTTATTATCTTACTAAATGTTGATGTCTTTCACTTGGGATATTTTTGGGGGGAAAATACGTGGGTTTAGAACTACATAATTAAATAGTTTCTGATTCAGTTTATTAGAAGAACTTCTTGCATATCTAGGTCAATATCAAGAACATGGTGCTGCTTTAGAAAATGTAAACTGTAGCTTAGAATATTTTCTGGCTTCTGTACAACTGAATGTCAACAACTCCCTATGACCTTCAAAACAGCTCTGTAATACACAAAAGTTAAATAAACCAGTGACAAAAAAGTGCTTTACAAGAAAAAAAGAAAGTACATTCACTTCAGAATTATTTAAACAAAATACTTTACCAAGTTGGAGCCACTCTCAGAAGCATGGTGTCCAGCCTCTGAGCAGCACACAGGAGATTCGGGCACATGCGATTCATTTCCTGAATTCAACAAAAAAAAAGTATCTCCAAGAAAACAGTCAGCATGCTGAGGGTGCAAAGTGCTTCTGGCAAAAGGGTTAGGGTGACAACACCACTCTTCAACTAAAGCACTCCAGTTTTCACTTGGCAGAGGAAGAACTCTCAGAAATTTCCTAAGAGGGAAGAAGAAAATATTTCAATACATTGTATTATTTTCTAAGACATTAAAAGAGAGCTTGGATTCCTTACAAAAAAGGGGGCGGGGGGGAAGTATGGCATTTTCTCCAAAAGTAACTGTATGACTCTCCTTTCAGTCAAAGGCACTTTCTTCAGATGAATTCTGAGAAAGCAATGGGTGAGCGTTTCCTGCCAAGTTTGTCATGAAGCATTTCCCAAGGGTGAATCTCCAACGATTATAAGGCAGAACTTGGCGTAATCCTCTCTTGAAATGAATCACATGGCAAAAATAAAACAGTTGTACCCAGTCATGAAAAACATAACAATGGGCATTTTGCAGTTATATTTATTATTATTTCTTTTAAAGTTGCCTTGCACCATATACTGATATAAAACCAAGAGAAACAAGCCGCTGCCACAGCAAGGGAGAACATGTCCTTTGAAGCCCCTCAAAGTCAAATACCAGACTTGGAAAAAACTAAATCCCCAAAAAAACTCGACAGTTTATCTTCATTAAAAAAAAGAAAAAAAAAAAAAAAGATAATGCAATCTTAACTTTCAGAAGTAACATACGAAAAACAAAACAAAACAAAAACAAATCCCTTTCTCCTAGGCAGCTGTATGTAACAAGGAGGCTGCTCTAGGCATTACCAGACTTTGCTTTCATTATCAGTGTCGTTTTTTAGCTTAGTTGATTTGGTTACTCACAGTGCCAGACAATTTTATAAGATAAGCTTTGGAATAACTGCTTTAAGTTGTAAAATATACTCTTAAAGTTAGAATATATACATATAGCTATATAAATACCAGCTTAGTCATTATGAGTCAGTGGTCAATACTGTCTACAATTCCTATACCCGTTCTGTGGTCCGACCACATGCGATTTTATGAAGAATGTAGAAGTACTGATGGTTACTGTCCACATATTTACACCTTTTTTAAACTGTGTTTTTGAGAAAACTATAGCACTGGCAAGAAATTCAGACCCTTTACCAAACCAATGGGCAACAGCTTTAACAGTGTGCACCTCTCCGACAGTTTCCTAGCTGTACTGTTCATGGTAGAGATGCACCTTCTCCTCACTGCCTAGTTTCCTCGAATGCTTTCCTTTTGTTCCCTTATTTTTTCTGTTGTTGCCTGAAATCTTTACATATAGTTTCTTTATTCTACTCCTTACCTAAAACTTGCAAATACGACTTTCCTTATGGTGCTACTTCACACATAAACACACAGCTGCTAAGCCAACAGTTAAGACACCCTCCCTTTCTTGCAGTTCACAAACTACTCTCTTCTGAAGATGCCGGTTTGTCCCACTGTAGTTTCTTGTGCCTTTTGTATTGCTGAGTGACTGAAACTATAATATTTTCTAAAAACTTCCCTCTTTCCAAATAGGCAATACATTTGAAACTGTGCTTGCCCCACCTGCAGATGAAAATTGGAATAATTCACCACCTGACCCAGCTTTACCGTAACTAAATAAGATCACCTCTCAGCACTACCCATCACTGTCTTTACTCTTTGTGGTCTTACATAGTGTCTAAGATACAACCACAATTCTGCTATGGTGGGACCTTAATTCTGGTGTTGAGCTAATTACTGATTATTCACCTGTACAATTAGTTCCAATGCCTAGATTCAACAATGAAAAAAGTTTTCATTCCTATGTATTGCTCTTTACACCACAGCAAGAAAAAGCTGGTATTGCTCAGCAATGTTTTTCAAGTGTTACATACAGGGGGAATAAAAGACAGAGGTTACCTTAAGCTGCAGAGTAATGCTGTCCAGTTTCATTACATTACCCTTTCTTTACCCTCACAGTCTAGACCAGGGATGTCAAAATAATTTTCACTGGGGGCCACATCAGCCTCACAGTTGCCTTTAAAGGGCTGAATGTAATTTTAGGACTGTATAAATGTACGAGTAGTTACATTATACAGCCCTAAAATTACATTCTGCCCTTTGAAGGCAACCGTGAGGCTGATGCAGCCTTCGGAGAAAATGAGTTTGACAACCCTGGTCTAGTGCATCAAGATGTTGAATTCCTGTTCAACAAAAGCAGTTGCTCCAACCAGTAGGAATTTCCTAAGCAGTCTGAGAGAGTCCTGCCATAAAGATGCAATTCTTAGGTAGGCTTCCATGCTAAGGCATTTGGCCACAGAGATCCTTATAAGACTGGACTAGTAAAAATAATCTCTAGTACCATTATTAACTAATATCCAAGAACCCAGTAATATCATCCTTTCTATTGAAAATTCCAGAAAGTGGAAGCAAAATGGACTTTAGACTTTTAAACATATAACCCTTCTGTTCCATCAGAGAAATAAAGACAAAAGATCCAACTGAATTTCTTCAACAGCAGACTTCTTTATTTACTTAGTACTAAATCTTGACAGCCCAGCTTGACAGTTAATTGTCATGGTTAAAGCTACTATGTAGGAAAAGTGTAATTAGAAGATTTCCCCTGCAATCATTTTTTCAATAGAACATTTACGTAGTACAAATTCTTAACTTTGGACTAGGGAAAAGGGTTATTGCTTAATGGCCAATTTATGAAATGTATTTTTCACAACATTCAGCCTTTAAGAATTTCTTCATGATGGAAATAAAGCCTTATATAATTACTTTATATATGAGCTACACTTAGCCTAACTGAAAGGAGAGAAAGAAAAAAAAGAAAGTATCCCAAATTCTTTGCAGCTCTTAAATAATGGAAGAAAAAAAACCCCAAAACTAATCACTTCCTTCACTGCGGTTAATGTGAGGCTAATGAGGAAGAAGTAGAGAGCATAACCTGAACATCTGAAGGACCATCAGATTCATGGAAGGAAGCAGACTGAGGGAATTTCAGAAAATGTACTGAGTCCATTTTCTTGCATCAAAGAAGGATCACTTACATTTCAACCATTGCTAATGTATTTCTCTAATCTAGTAGCGAAAATGATTGCTTCCTATGCAACCTCTAACAATAAAATATAATTTTTAGAATATGTTTGGTTTTTTTTTTTCATTTTAACCTAAATTCCTCTTCATTCAACTGAAGACCAATGCCACCTTCTTTGCAGCAGCTTCTTACACATTGGAAGACTCTAATGTCTCCTCCACAGAGTCTTATCTAAACTAAATCAAATTTATTTCTATTTCTTCTCCAAGGTATCATTTTCTAGATCTCAGGTTTTTCTTATTACAGACCCCTTCCCAGTAATTCACACTTTAATAAGTTTCCCAAACACACAGTTCTGCAACTTCCCTTGAATCCCATCACCTGTGCTGCCACTGGCACACTCACTCTCCCTGGGGAGACCAACACACAAATTCTGTAGCTAAAAGTACTGACTACACTACTGTCTTCCTTTTGGAAGTGATGGAACAGAAGATGTTGGATACACTGGCAGCTCCACTCTTCTTTGTCTTAACTAACACTTTTTAATGATAATATTTGAGGAGCTCAGAGGTTCCCTGTAAGAAGAAATGCCAAGCAAAGAGCCACGAACATGCCTTCTTTTTCCTTTCTCAAAAATTCTGATTGCATCCTGTTATAGGATACAGAGCCAAAAGATGTAAACTCCATGCATACAAATTTGATGTGCTGAAATTCAGGGAAATGCCCACCCAGAGATGAAAATATAAAAGTGCAATATCTTTTGAAAGGAAATGTTACTGACTACAATTAGCAGTTTCATTACTCTACAAATATATCAAAATAAGAACTACACTTTCTGATGAGACATTTCAGAAGGCAAAACCAGAAAATTCTCATTCAGTTACATTCAAGCTAGCAAAAAATCCATATGTAGGACAAGAAAGTAACAAGAGTTTACAGAATATGCCATATGTGTATTATCATGTTGAGTATTAGGACTGACACAGATCATACAAGGCTGCAAGTGCATCTTTAACAATTTATATACATCTGGCTGAAGCTGTCAAAATTGTTCATCAGAAAGGCCTGAAAATGCAGCAGCATTTTACTGAAATTCTCATTCACTCTGCAGACTTCATAAGCAGCAGAGATAAGGCTGAGCCACACAGCTAAGAAACAGGTCTCGTGTTTCCCAAATGCAGCATCCCTGACCTATGCGGAGGTGGGCTTTGCTTAACAGGTAGAGCAGCCACTCTATCACCACGGCATGATGACTGAAGGGAATTTATAAGAAATTTAGCAAAACTGAAGAGAAACCCTAAAGTGCACAGCAAGGAAGAAGCCTAAGCTCAAAATTTCAGTTTTATTTCATTCAACATAGTGATGCCGTCAGCTACTATAAAATCAAGGAATACTATTAATGTCTGCAATATTCCAGGCAAAAATGTTACAGCTTTTTGTTTGCACAGCAAAACCAGAAGCCATGATAATGAGTGCAAAGAGATTTTGTATGAACAAAAAGCCACAAATCTCAGAGTAGAAATTTTACTCACAGAGAAGTCCACCTACAAAAGGAAATGTCTCGCTCAAAGCACAGCAGACAAGCAGGAAAATAATCCAGATTCCCCAGCTTCCAGGGCAATGCACCAAACTCCCTTTGTGAGGTACTTCTACTTTCCAGCCAGAATAAAGCCAAGAAGTAAGTGAATAAACAGTGAAAAGCTGTTTCAGGTAATTTTGCTTTTAGTCATCCTTAGTGCTTCAAAAGCATTCTCATCTATCAGTTTCAAAATAAATACCTTTAAGCTATCTAAGTACACACAATAACACAAATACTAATCACTATGTCACTTTTTGCTATAAATACCAGACACTGCAGTACTCACCGGTCTTTTACTATGATGTCACCACAGGATTGACAGTAAAAAACATAATTCCTCTGGGGTTTCAGACTTTCCCTCAAAGTGAAAACTGAATCTATAGATAGAAGGAGACACATTAATCTTCAAAACTATGTACAATTTTCAGCTACTTGTACAGAAAAATCCTGCCATATACCTCAAACCAAAAAAGATTAGAATCTAATAAACAATTGGAATATACAATACAATAGGAATTGTGTATGTGAATAATTATTTTAAAGGTGCAAATCCTTGCTACAGGGGGAGCTGATATATTTATCTCATTACAGAGATTGTACAAATTAAAATTCAGTGCCGCTCTTTTGTAATTATATTTCTGCTAATCGGTGTCTCTGCAATATGAGGGTACAGTCCAATATGTAACACAAAATAGTCAGGGGGTGAGGGGAAAAGGGCATTAGTTTTAAAGACAGGTAAGAGACCAGTCACTCTCAAGGAATAGATAGTGAGCAATACCCTCTGCAGGCCAGCAAAGCAAAAACAGTCTGACTAAAAAAAAGGCTCAAAAAACTTTCCCAAATTAAAAAAAGGAGCTATAAAAGCTTCCCCAAAATTATCCAACAACACTAACTGGAAGAAAAAGCAAAACTGTAAGCTTAGCTCTATGTATGAATAGGTTTTGCATTGCTCGCTTCCTCAGACTTAAAAATCAAAGTATATTCTCAGGACTGGCATTCGGTGTTTACGTTGCAAATACAAATGAAAAGTATTTTTAAAGGTTCCAGAATTTCATATTGGGCAATTAGTCTAATTTCATTAGACAATTAGTTTTGCAGCTAAATATAAAACATTAAACGTAAACATTAACATAACATTAAACATAAACATTAACATTAAAAAGGTTAACTGAGGTTATCTAACATGTCAATTGCCATCTGGTTCACATACATGTTTTTCACTGGTACAACTTTCAAAATTAAATATTTAAAACTTCACTTTTTAAGCATGTCTCATTAACAAGACACACTAAATAATTTTTGTATAGTTGAATTGACAAAGCACATTCGTAGTTACAGATTCACGTACGGAAGCATCCTCAGCACACCACAAAATCACCAGACTGTATTTCTAGTGCTGAAACCATTATTGTACATCACATACCGTACTGATCATTTCTACTTTAAAATCACAGAATATCATTTTTTTTGTTATTTAATATAGCTGTCTGTGTCCCATCCTGCTAAATTAATCTAAACATACTGAGCCTGTATGCTTGAATAAAAGAAATGAACAGCTACATCACCATGCTTCCTATTTCTGCAGTCACATCCCAGACCTGAATTAGCACCATGGAA
Organism: Nesoenas mayeri; assembly: GCF_963082525.1. Lineage (NCBI taxonomy): Eukaryota > Metazoa > Chordata > Aves > Columbiformes > Columbidae > Nesoenas > Nesoenas mayeri. Next base: position 36,180,954 of record NC_137544.1, read on the forward strand.
ATAAAGCAGGTAAGTTTGCAACATCAACCTCTGCAAGCTGAGGCTGTGAGAACAAGCTCCAGCACAAAATCGCAATTCTTTATAGCCAAGTGGTGGGTGACAACCTCAGTGCAATAGCCTGGATGGATCATCTTACTGCATTTTCAGCTACCAAACACAAAATGGGAGGGAAAGGAAATAATTTTGAAGTAATCTGGGGAAGCACGGGGGAGGAATTGAGAGCAGCTCTCAAACTTGTACACGCAACACTTTGCCAACCGTGTTTCCTTTTTGTTATGCCACTTTTTGCACTTTTGTTTTTTAAAACTGACAATTCTATTAAGTTTTATCAGTCCAACACGGGCATAACGCAAACCGGGAACCCCAGTCGGGTTCGGGTGGCCGGGGGGTTGTGCTGCAGAATCTAAACTTTAAATTCTCTGTTCGCACACCAATTAAAAGGCTCTGGTTTCAGCCGACCCTAAGCAAACCAGCCCCTTTTTCTTAACCCATGGGCCAGCCCCGCCCCGCCCTTACCGGCGCTCGGCGGCGGGCGGCTGAGGCGCATGCGCAGGTGGAGGCCGTCGCCCGGGAGGTGGCGCAGGCCGCGGCAGGAGGACGGGGCCAGCCTGACCCCTGCCGGCAGCGCCGCCGCCTCGCAGCTCCCGCCGCTGCTCACTTCCAGCCGGTCCGCGGCCACCGTGACATCCACCGGCGCGCTGGGGAGGTCCGCCCCGCTGGGGAGGCAAAGCAACGGGTTTACCTCAGGCGTCAGGGCGAGCTGGTACGCGGTAACGAGCAAGGAGGATCTCAGCGCCGAGCTGGGCAGTAACTCGGTGGCAGGTGCAGGCACAACGCGGGAGCACGGGCCGCCGAGCCCGCATCGCGGGTGCACCGGGCCCGGGGCGGCCTGCAGCTCTCCCGCCGCCCGAGTCGCGCCCTCGGAACCCACGCGGTAACCCGGGGTCTGCCGTGGGGGTGACGAGCAATCGAGAGAAACAGACCAGCGTTCTCAAGAAGCGTTTATTTGCACCGTGACGCTCCGCTTTTCCGAGTCGCGCAAGAGGCGAGCAGGCGGGGGAGGCCCCTGCAGATCACACGGCTTTCCCCCCGTCCAAGCCAAAGGACGCGAAAACCCAGACCCGCCGCCCCAACGCCGCGCCCTGCGCCTCCCCCGCCGGCCCCGGCCCCGCTCAGCCCGAGCGGCAAGAAGGCAGGCAGCGCCTCCGCACTACCGGATAACCAGCAACGCGCTCTGCGTCCTCCGCCTGATCTCCAGCAGGAACCCTCCGGCCATGCCGGGATGGGGAAGACTGCGGCCGCCCGCGCAGGAAGCAGCCGCTCTTCCGCCGGCGCAGGCGCGGTGCGGCCGCCACGGCCCCGCCTGCTCGGCGCTGGCCACGCCCGCGGTGCAGCGGCGGGAAGGCGGCCGGGAAGGTCTGTTTCGTGTTCTATGGTCGCCCCGCGGTCGGCCCCCGGGTGCTGTCCTGTCGGGTCACGAAGGTCCGAGGTCGGGGTCTGCAGAGTCTGGCCCGGCAGCCGCTCTAGGGCTGGGCTGGCTCACGGGGTTTTCTTATGCCCAGCCTGTAGGAAACAACTATTTTGCAAATGTAATAGGCCAAGCAGGATCTCTTAGCAAAGCATATTTTAATAACGATTTTGCAAGACCGGGTGTTCTACCTAAAGGTAGGCACACCTGATAGGGCAAAAAGCCCCTGCTTATATCCCCCCAAAATCCCGGCCGCAATTTCCCTCCCCTGTGCCCCATTGGTTTGGTACTTCAGGGTTTACAAACTGCCCCGACGCATACAATACCCTTGCCCTTATCAATCAATTTAAGATATGGGTTCCTTGTACTTTGGCTGCACCTCCCCATAAATTAACTTGTAAATACAGGTATCAGTATGTATACAGGTATCAGTATATATTCTGGGAAGAGACTATGTTTTACATTAAGAGTTCGTAGTCCGATTTCTCTTGGTCCTTACCCCTAAATTAACTTGTAAATACAGGTATCAGTATGTATGTAGGTATCAGTATATATTCCAGGAAGAGACTGTGTTTTACATTAAGGATTCATAGTCCGGTGTCTCTCGGTCCTTCTCCCCCTGCTGGGTCAGGCGCCAGGTCCTCAGTTACGTAAAAACAACAGTTCTTCGTTAAACATTCCTTACAAGCCTGAACCTTGTGCACCTCAACATCTGCCTGTTACACACTGCTGTGAGGAGCCTGGGTCTGGGCACTGGGATGAAGACTGGACACTGTCTCCTGTATGTGGTCTATCAAGTGCCAAGTAATGGGGGATAATTAGTCCTCTTGATCTATGGGCTCTGCTCCAGGATGCTATTGGTCCTTGTTATAGCCAAGGCCAGGTCAGCTTGCTGCCCACCAGGGTTTGACGTCCTTCCCCAGAGAGCTGCTGCTCCCCAGTCAGGCACTCCTGGTCTCTACTGGTGGCCAGGGCTTGTCCTTCCCAAGGGCAGCAGTCCCCCATGATAACTAGGCTTTGTGACAGGGAGACTTCCTTGGCTTGTGTCAAAAGACTTCATCCACTTCCCCATTCTAACCGGGTGGTCTGTAACACACTCCCACTAAGGTGTCCTCCTCACTGGCATCTCTTCTGGTCCTGACTTGCAAGCTCTCACCCAGCCCATTGCGCAGCCCATACAAGAGCTCCATGTAGCCAAGATGTTGCTTCACAGATCAGTATCATTGATGACCCTGTGGATATGAGTTGGGGGTAGTAGGCTGAGAGCCAGGCTAGCCTCTGCAGTGTCTCTGCAACACGTTGGATCCAAGCCCCTAACAAGCAACCAACCTCCTGAGGCAGCAGGTCAGGTTGGCAGATGCGGTCCATCATGCCTCACAGCTGGGAGTCTCCTGCTGCTGCTGTGAGTCACCAGTGAGCTAGCAGCTAGCCGGGGTCAACCCACCGTGCCGCTGAAGCTCTGTCCAAGCAGTGGCCCCTGCTGAGCCAGGGGCAAGCTCCCCAGTCTGCACTGGGGACTGTATCCTGTGGCATGTCACTGCACCACCACCCACCCCCTGCCGTGTGAACAATCCCCTCTCCATCCTTTCTTGCAGCATTACAAATCTGCCCAAGTTCTTCCCAATCCACATTCATCCACATTCACCCAGCTCTTGAATGCTGTCCCATTGCACTCATGCCAAACCGACTCCTGGGCACAGGCATCTGCTGTTCTGGGGTGAGGCTTTCTACTGCCTCTCACCAGGTCTTTTATCAAAGAGACTGTAACCCACCTTGACACCCCTGTGTGATCATCCCTTAGCTCATGAGCACTGTCCCCACTGCATGCTTCATCCAACATGCTGCCCTCACAGCATATAAAAGGCTGTTGATGGGCTGTATTTGAGGACACAAGGAAAGAATCCTTTGCTTTGGGAAAAAACAGTCTTTCCTAATGTTAAATGTTTACTTTCTATGAAAGTCTCAAGACCTTTTGCAATTGCAGAGAGTTCTTTGAAAATATGATTTGCAAAGCTTCAAACAAAAAGGCAGATTTGGATGTTAATTTCCTAGCAATTTACTATCTAGGACATTATTACTTTGAAATAATCTTAGTCTTTGGAGTTGGCAAAACCAAGTAGATGTCTTAGGAGTGTCTCAAAGAAGGAGATGGTGTAAGGTCAGATTTTGTGGGAAAAATAGACAATAATCAGATAAACTGTTTCAACCAAGAATTTTTTTCTATAAAGCATGAATTTATTCAAGTATTCTAAGATCCAGATTGTAGTTTCTACATGCCATTCTGAGGGTGGTGGTTGGGGATTTTGGTTTTGTTTGTTTGCTTTTTTAAGGAAGAAAAATATTTAGTCCACATGGTGGCTTTCATTTCCAATTACTTCGTAAACCAACGCACATATTGCAGGTTAAGTTGTTCTGAGCAAGCATGTCACACATCAGACGTAAAATCCACATGATTATAGGAGAATCAACTCTTAGTATTAGTAAAAGGGCCTTGGGCCCTGACTTTACAAGGGCTTATACAAGGTTACAAGGTTATGAATAATAAGTATTTGCAGGGTGTGGACTTCATTTATTCAAAATTGTCTATTACAGGTTTTTCACCATTTCTGCAGTGAAATAATTGCTCCTGTAGAACACAGGCATGTTGCATCAGTGGTGCATCTGGCCCAGTTTGACTCCGATGTCAGTAAAAGGAAATACTATTCAGGAAGAGCTCCTTAATGTGGTCACTTCCCAGTACTTCCCCTGCATCTCTCATAGTATTAGGGATGCTGGAGGGTATATCCCTGCCTAGTTCCTTCAGTGTCCACTTACCCATGTGTTTGCCATCAATATGAATAATGCTTCCTTGAGCCTATGGATAGTGTCCAATTCCCTGCCTCTAGTGGCAATACATTCTAGAAGTTCACTATCTGCTTTGCAGAAAAGCGTTTTTTTAACAAGTCTCAAGAATGATCTTCCACTGTTTTTATGAGGTGTCTCCTCATTCTCATACTGTGGGATTTGTTTAACAACTTGGTCTCTTTCATTATTTTGTAAATTTTAGTCAATTCTCTCCCAGCTGTTATTGCTCTTGCTGTAAGGTGGTGACACAGTCCCTTCTCTGTGCCTTCCCTAACTCTTCTGTATCCTTCCTGAGCCATGAAGACACAAAGTGATGCAGTAATCAATCTAAGCTTGTGCTGGCATTTTCTACAGCGGCCAAACGACTTCCTCTATTTTGTTCTCAATATTCTTCTCGATAATGTACAGTGTTTTGTGGGGTTTTTCTGATTGCCACTGTACATAAAGTTGATGAAACAATTTCAGATAACTGTTTGAGAGCTCTGAGTTTTAACTGCTTCTACTAAATTCAGCAGAACTGTACCTTAGAAGTCTAACTGCTTGACAGTGCAGGAGCATGTGAAGGCATGTAGTTATTCCAAGTCCCACCACTCTGTGAAGATCACCACTTTTAAATAGCTCCAAAAGCAGCACCAGCCCTAGTTGCGTGAAATCTCAAATGCATTTATAAGCATCTTCAAAGAAATGTAATTATAAATGCACCATTTTAATTGGAGATACATGACCTGTAAAGTCACACTCAGTGCCTCAGAAAACCAGTGGGAATTGTCAGCTTTCCAAAAAGTCACTGTTTCTCACCAGTGAATCCTGGAATAGAAAAGGAATCACATTTCCTCTTTATTATTATTCCAAGTCTGGAGAATAAAATTAGACTCCATAAAAATGTTGGCTGATAACATAAGTCACCAAGTAGAAGATTTATAAATTAGATTTTCCCCTGGCAATATTTTAGAAATATTTACTTGTCTTCAGACAGAATCTAAAAGATTTATTATATAAGCTAAATGCAGTTTTTGTGGGTTTTTTTTTTTTTCAGTTAAGTCATTTATAACCGTAATAACTGATTGCTATTATGAAGCCTGCTTAAATTTGAGAACCGTAATGATGGATTTGACACTAACAGATTGCAGCCTAAGAACTGCATCCTTCATATTGTGGAACTGGTCCCTTGAAAATTGGTCTTGCAGTAAAAAATTCCTTCCAGTATCGTCTGCGTGGGCATCTCGCACACCTTTCTATGTAAGGACTTCAGCATACTAATCTCAACAAATTTCATAAAATCCTGAATACAACTATTACTAATACAATCAATAATATTTTCTAAAGTACTGTCTGCCTTCCGTTTTTACGTGCACTATATTTGGTGAACTACGTAAAGATTAGACAAAATCCATATATATACATAAACCCCATATTTTTATTTGCATCAGTGCACATGTCCACTTGCTCGTTTTCCCCATACATGGCAGGACTACATCATCAAGGAGGCCCGAGAAGCTCCTTCACGGACGTTCACAGCCCACGCGTACTGAGCCAGCTCCTCCTCCGCATAACGCGCAATTAAAACGGCTTCCCGCCAGCCCAGGCGTGGACAGAAACACATCGCTACGCAGGTGCGCGCTCCCGTGCTGGCAAACCAACCGCCGCGACCCACCCTCCACCAAAATGCGGACCGCTCAGCGCCGGCCGCTGCGCGTTCACGCAGCTCCGCGCCTCCTGCGCGCCTTTCCGGCCGCGGCCCGCCAGGGGGCGCGGTGTGGCGACGCGGCGCGGGCGGGGCGGGAGGCGCGGCGCGGTGCATGCCGGGAGCTGTCAGGGCGGCGCGGGGGTGCCGGTGGCGGTCGGGCTCTTCCGGCTCGGGTCGCTCAGGTAACGCCGCTCGCCCCGGCGCCCCCCTCTTCTCCTTCCTCGTCCTCCTCCTCCCGGCGCAGGTGGGCTGTGGGCCTGGCGGCCGCTGCCCTCCTCACTCCCTGTCGCCGCGTCTGTGTTGGAGAGGGCGCCGCAGCCGAGCGGGGTCCGCCCCTGCAGCCAAGCTGGCCCTCTCCTCTCCTCTCCCCTCCCCTCCCCGGGCCGCGCCGCGGACACCGTCGGGGAGGGTGAGGGCTGGCCCGGGCCCGAGCTGGCCTGGGGGCGGGGGGCAGGTGCGGCGGAGCCTGGCGGGAGCGGTTAGCCTGGTAATGGCTCTGCGTCAGTTAACCTGTGGCGTCTGGCTCCCCCCAGTGCCGCTCCGTGCTCTGCCCCGGGCTGGCCCCGGAGCGCACAGTGGGCCCGGGTGGGTTTCGTGCCTGCAAAGCTTCTCTCCCTCCCTCCCGCCCCAACCCCGGCACCTGCGGCGGGCGCTGCTGGCGAGGCCTGGATTCGCGGGGGGGCTTCCTGGGGGAAGCTCTTCCCGCCCGGGATCGAGCTCGGCGTTGGGCTGCCGGAGCCGTCCTGCTTTGACCTTGAGCGGATAAGGGCTGTGGGCCTGTTTTGGGTCAGATTCCGGGCTGGCTGCTTGCTCGGCTGTATCAGTTGTTGCGGGTGATGTTTGGAAGGATACATGGCATGTATGGCTGTCCGTAGTTTGTGTAGTGCAGGCTTAAATTGCATCTGTTGATGCAGGGACTGCTTTAAATCTTGTGATGATCACTTGAAAGGCAAAAATATTTGACCACCTCTGGTGTTACAAGTTTTTTTTAAAAGTAACATTTGCATACCTATAATAATAACCAGAAAACCCTTAACAGTTTATCTCTTCAAGTATGCTAAAATATGCTGGATATGTGGTACAGTTTTCGATGAGCTTGTTCAGGGTGACTCAACCCTTTTATTTTTGTTGTTGGTTAGCAAGAACCCTTGCACTCCAGCATCTTCTTTCTGTATGCAGTAATAGTGAATGTGTTATGGTTGTTAGGTTAAATGCATAATGTGATACCTGAATTCCAGCTATAGGAGTGTGCAGTGGTGGGGAGACTCTATCTAAATAGTGATGGGCTAGATACTTGTGGGAAATTAGGTTATACTATGCCCCTTTTTTATTTAATAGTCTAGACTATTATAATATAATAATAGTCTTTCATTTTGTTGCTGAGCTTTGTTCTGTCTGTGTTAAATACTTATGCTGGCCTGGCTGTCAGATGTGCTTATTTTTCTTTTGTTTGTTTGTTTGATATATTGGTAGCTTTTCAGAAACAGTCTGAAATATGGTAGTCCTTTTGCAGGTCTAATAATAGTGTGATGTCTCAATATTATGATTATCCAAAATGTACAGTCATTTTTAATATAACGTGGATGAGTGTTGTATGGAGGAATGTCAGTTTGGAAACAGGTGGAACGTCAACAGTGTAATTCCTGGTTTTGTTTTAATTTAAATGAGAATATGTGCTTGTGGAAACTAAGCAGCCTGCAAATGAGAGATGGTGAAGGAGAGACTGTATTTCTAACTCAATGAATGTCTTACTTTCCCAGCTTGTTGGTGGCACCTGTAGTGACAGTAGATGTTTAAACAGCGTCTTGCAAAGACAAGTTATCCTATACCTTCTATTAGTGAAGTGACTCTGCATTTGAGTGGTTAGTTATGTTTACATGTTAGGCCATGTTTATACTGGTAGTGCTTTTCTTGTGTAAAAATACTGGCATGCTACGCTGACCACTAGAAATAACTCATCACATGCACAGCGAGCTACATGAGTAAGAACACAGTCTGTCTGGTGCAAGTGGGCTCAGCCTGTGTTCTGCCATTGTTCTCCATTTGAATAAGGGGAGAATGCACATATGTGTTCATTGCTTAGTTGTTGGTTCTCTTGAACCCAGTTACTGCTGTCTACCTTCAGCATCTTCGCACTTAGCTGGGAATGACTGCTTGGGCTGGGCTGACTGAAAATACTTATTACTATTCTACTTTTTTTTTTTTTTTTCTTTTTTACTTTGGAACTGTGTTATGTTAAATATGTAGTGTGTGGAAGAAGAGGTATGAAATATGTTGTAAAAAAACCCTGGTTTGAAAATTGTTAAGAAAAATAGGAGATAGAAAAGAGGCTAAATTAAATGATACCTGCTAAAACATGATACAGAAAAATTGAAGTAATTTATTTGTATGCACATATGTTGTCTTTCATATTAATCGTTATGTTGCCCTGACTTGTAGCTGAAAAGAAGTTGAATGACAAATAGAAACAGTAAGTGATATGTTTCTCTCTGAGAGCTTGAGCAGAAGAAAACTGCAGGATCAACCATTTTTCCCCAATAACTGAGACAAGAAAACACCAGATAGACTCAGTAATTATTTCACTAGTCAACACAACACTGTTTTTGCCACAAATTTTTAGTTCAGTATAAGCATAAAAGTTGTGGAAAGCTGAGGGATGGTCCTTTGCCTAATTTGTTTACTAGTTTCATTTGCAAAAATCAAAGGGAATTTAACCACACATTTATGTATTTTCTGGGTTGCTTCTGAGGATAAGGAGGGCAAACAAGTTTTGGTCCAGCTACCATTTTCAGAACAGTCAGAAGAGGATTCTACTGAACAAGTTCCTTTGAAATTAATCTGCAGAATATGTGAAATCAGATGCATTACAAAATATAACTGCAATCTAGGTAATGTGTAGGTATATGTATGGTGTATGACACTAATTCAGAATAAAACTATAGAAATGACTTGAAATTTAACATGAATGAATTATTATACTTCAAGGTATAATAAAAAAGGAAGTTGGACAAAGTCTTGCCTGAATGTATTTCATTAAGTGGTTACCCAAGTAAGGCAATACTAAGCACATGAGAACTTCTGACATTTTTTGTTGAAAGAAATATCAAGGTTGTTTGGAGACAGAAACTTAAACTCCGCTGAAGCTACATATTAGAATGATGGGTATGGACGAATAAAAGGCTTGTCTAAATCTTCAATTTTAAAGTTATTGTGAGAAAAGTATAAATGAATAAATTATCAGGCCACCATTTTTGGAATTTTTTTTGTTAAGTTGATAAATTCTGTGTTAAACTATGAATCAGAGTATTTAAAGAGATGTCACAGTGTCAAGGTACAGCTTTATGCTGGTAGTGCTGTAAGCATTATGTAAGACAGTGAAACTCATGTAATTCCCTTTTTTTTGGTGTGTGTTTTTTTTGTTTGTTTGGTTGGGTGGGTTTTTTTTGTTTTGTTTTTGGTTTGTTGTGGGTTTGTTTTTTGGTCTACCAAACTGAAAAGTATCCAGAAGTTGGCGAACACTCCTTTAAAAAAAAGTGTAGTACTAACCTAGTTTTAAACATAGTCACACTTGCTTGAGTTTTTCATTGTTATGTTTGCTATGGCTTTTTGTTTATTTCTGTATTTTAACTATATTACTATGTTAGTCAGGTTTATTAGTTTACTGAGAGTAAAAAATAAGCCAGAAAGTAAAAGAATACCTCAAGATAAGACTTCTGTCAGTAAATGCTTGGAAAAGATCAGAAGAGGAGAGCTAACTAGTTATAAAGGAATTATATTCAGAGATGGTATAGTGACCATTTGAAGGCATGAGGCCGAAACATGTAAAAGTGAAAATAAATTGTGGTTTATTTTAGAAAGCTTGTCCTGTTACTATGCTCAGTCACCCGGACAGAAGGTTAAATATTTGAAATCACGTGCTTATCAATCATTGCTCAACAGAGAGGGCAGTAGCCCCAATGACTAGTGGGTGGTTGTGAGAGCTGTGCAGTTCTTGAGGTGCTTACAGTGGGTACGGGAGCCATGGGGTGGCTGCAGTTGCACTCTTACCGGAACATGCTTGTTTTCTCTTTGCTAATGATTTTTCCAACCTACCAAACTTGTGTCGTTATCATGGATTTAGCTCTGTCAGACAGATATCTCCCATATTCTGTTTAGAGTCATCCAGACAGCCTTATTTCTAATATGAAGTCTCGGGAGCTTTTTATGAAGGTGGGGAGGCTACTAGCTGCACCATGTTGCAAGTTTGATTGTGGAGAGGTGAAGAAGGCCCCATCAACCCAAGGGGCAAGCCAACTTTTTTCAGCATGGCAACAGTTTTATTTGCTCTAGGCAAGGGTAGGTGATACACTATATACAATGTTTTACTTAATTTCTGAGTAAGGATCTTGTGTTTTTGTTTGGTTTGGTATCTACAAAATGGCTGGTTCACTCCAGAAAGCTACATTTTATATATTAATTAAAAAAAAACAAAAACAAAAAAAAGGCTATAAACTATTACATTCTGCATTTGGGATTGTTGGGATGCCAGTCTGGAGACTGATATTATTATTATTTTTAAAATGCCTTACTCAGATTGTTAGATTTCTTTGATGGATGCGTTGCTGCTATAATTTAAATTTGGTTTAAAGATGGTAATTCTGTGAGCTGAGGTGAAATGAAGTTTAAGGAGGAAACCTTCTGCAAGCATGTCAAAAGTATGCAGGTTAAGTTCTAGGTGTTTGTTTTGTTTTTCTTACCTTCAGATGTGTAATTGAATTAGAGGGAAATAGTGACCGTTCTAGATCTAGGTTGAAATATTGTTTGTTCAAATACAAGTGGTCAACAAAGGGAAGAAGGAGACATGAAAAGTAATTGTAAGTTGAAAGATAGCCACAAATTCAAAGAAGCATTTTCCCATTTTTCTCTGTTGTTATTATTCTGACTTAAATTGCCATCTGTTTTTTAATAAGACATGTTAGATATTTTGCATAGTTTAAAATAAGAAGCATGGATATCTGGAGTTTTGTTGATTTTTAGATGTAAAATGTATGCTGATAAAGTTATAGCACAGCAGGTAGATAACTTGCAAATCACTTGTTGCTAGAAAGGAAAAAATATGGGAAAATATTATTTTAGGAAGAAGAAAATATTTTCAGTAAATGGTTGACCTGAGTTGTAACAAAGAAGATGCAAATCATCTTTCATTTACTGAGTGACATAAGTTAAGATCTGTGAAATGTGAACCTTTGATTTGATCTCAAGATGAATATGGTATTTTAAAAGTAGAGACTTTAGCATAAGATTTCAGTATTTGTGTAGTGCACGAGGCCTTAACTCTGGAAAATGTCTGTTATACTGAGTATCATCACATTGCACATTGTCACTTGAAGCATCTGCTGTATGACACTGCAATGCTTTCGTTGGCTAATATGTATTTAGTTTGCTTTCTTTCAGACTTTCTGAATTAAAGTTAGATGTGCGTAATTATCTGGCATTAAGTCAAGGATTTTTTTGACAGTGGAAGCCTTTTATTGCTCTGTTACAGCAGTGCTTGGAGATCCCTGTAGTGAACAGGGCTGCTTTTTATCTCGTACTTTGCCACAAGCAGTAAGACAGTCATGAGAAGTGTGCAGGCACAGTGCACCAGGGCTGGAAGAAAAGGAATCAGTAGTGTTCTCTTGGTAGGTCTGGAATCAAAATCAAAATTTCAGTCTAGTATATCAAACTGTTTTGTAGTTCACATATTATATAGTTAAAAGCAGTGAATAGAGAAGTTGATTACGAAGAAGGCGTGTTGTACATTCCTTATTAATTTTTAAGCTTGTTACTTGTTCCTCTTTATGACCTCATGTCTGGTGTAAGCCAGACTTTGGAATATCCTAAAACGGCAATAACAGAAAGAACATTTTACCTACCTTATTTATTTCCATCAGGCTATGTTCAGTGGTAGACTTGCAGTTTCATTCCAGTCACCTTTCTTCTGTGGCTTCCTGGATATCCAGAAGGAGAAAAAGTGTACTTAGTTACTTCTTACAGATGATTTGTTTTTCGTGTTGTAATAAACATATTTTGTAGATCCTAAAGCCAGGAGGGAGCACATCCAGTTGAGTACCTAATCTGACCTCTGTAGTACAAGCTGTAGGTTTTCACTCATTTAATTCTTGTTTGAATGAGAATCGCTCTCAGGAAGTTGCTAGTATGGGTAATGTACAGATTGTTAAGCTGATTTAAATCAGTTTTGACATGGAAAGGAATTTGAACACCTAAAGCAGTGCCATTTTTTTTTTTTTCCTGTGGAAAAATGTAATAAGCCGTTTCCACTTGAAGTTTGACTGGGTATTCATAAAATGAAATCTTACTAAGTGCTTTATACTGTTGCAGGATACTAATGAAATAATGGCAAATTATAGTTAACTATACATTGTAATCTTTTGTTTGTATGGGTAATATGTGTATATATATATATTAATATTTCATTACTGTATTGAATAGCAGTTGGCCAAAATAACACGCTCAAATTGTTCTTATTCTTCAGAAGACATTAGAGATGCCTCTTTGAAAAATTCTGAAATAAGAGGGCTCTTTAGACAGTAAATTTAGAAATAGAGTAATTAGCTGTAACTGGAAAATTATTGTTGATAGAAGAATATATGTATTTCCAGCATTTGTTTTTTATCTTAAGAGACTAGCCTGGGATTTGCAGTATTTATTTTGCTTTTCATGCTTTTAAATGCTTCTGAGGGGAAGCAAAGCATAACAAATTACCAAATGACAAGGCTTCTGTTTTCCATGTATTCAAATCTGTTTGTATTAAGTCTATTTAAATACAAATGTGTTTCTGCAGTTACCAGTTTGGTATGTAGGCACTGTACACAGCTTGAAAAGGAAAAAAAAAAAAAGTGTTTTTTTTCCTCATCTGCTTTTTAATTATCTATTAGTTCTTTCATTATATGTCCTATAGCCATACTTGAAACAGCCAACAGTTTTAGCAAAGTCTTGAAATATTACAAAGCTGAAACTCTGAGGAATTCAAAGGGAGCAAGTTTGTGAGCTCAGGTTCTTGCAGTACTTGGGACAAATCTGCTGGAGAGAGTCCAGCACAGGGCAACAAAGATGTTTAAGGGAGTGGAGCATCACCCTTATGAGGAAAAGCTGAGGGAGCTGGGGCTCTTTAGTTTTGAGAAGAGGAGACTGTGAGGGGTGACCTTATTAATGTTTACTATTATATATATATAAAATAGTATTTATATATATATAAATATATAAATATACAAAGGGTGAGTGTCACAAGGATGGAGCCAGGCTCTTCTTGGTGACAAGCAATGGTAGGACAAGGGGTAATGGGTTCAAACTGGAACAGAAGACGTTCCACTTAAATTTGGGAAGAAACTTCTTCTCAGGGTAACAGAGCACTGGAACAGGCTGCCCAGGGGGGTTGTGGAGTCTCCTACTCTGGAGACATTCAAAACCCGCCTGGAAGCCTTCCTATGTGACCTCATCTGGGTGTTCCTGCTCTGGCAGGGGGATTGGACTAGATGATCTTTTGAGGTCCCTTCCAATCTAACAATCTGTGATTCTGTAATCTTTACAATTCTTGAAGTGAAATAATGTACTCACATTTGTGTTACGCACCGACCTTGACCTGTACCAGAAAGCAACCATTTCAGTATTGTAGATTGGTGTGAAGTGAACAAAATGGAGCAATTCTGAGGCCTGAAAAATGTAAGAGTGGAGCAGTAGTGAATTAAATCCGAAGAGGAGCTTTGGGCTACAACAGATACTGGAGAGCTTATGAATCGTTGGGAAGTCTTGTGACCTTGTGATGAAAGCTGCTTTTATTGAATAAGTGTCGATGAAGCTGCTGTTCTTCTCAATTGAGTTTCTTTAGCTTCAGTGAAGACCATTTAGAGACTCTTAAAGAGGTTAATAGTTTGTGTTGATGTGAGACAGAAGGGTCTGACGCACATGAGTTGTGATGGATGAGCATTTGCCGAAGAAAACAGCTGTAGCAGCATCATCTTAACCCAATATCACCTGGGTGATGAAGGGAATTGGAGTTTGCTCTGTGAACACACCATACACAAGCCTCAACAAAAGGAAAGTCACAGTCCAGAGTAATGGCTTGCTTTATCAAAGTCATACTCAAAGACTCTACAGGCATCTGGGTATATCCAGAATTGTGTGGTATGTGGTGTCTGATCCCCATGAGAAGGTGAAGTAAGTGTCAAGACCTACTTTTGCAATCACTTGTGATTTAATTGTGATTTTGTGAAATAGTTTGAAAATGCATAGCATTTTTTAGGTAGTTCTTTCCTAATTGATAATAAGCCTTCTACTCAGACACCCTCATTGCCTTTTTGTCATCCATTAAAAAGAGGCATGGTCATCTAATAGGTTGATGGTAACCCAGGTCCAGACTCATGAGATTGGCTGAACTGTTAATCTGAGAAGCTTGTTTTATCTCATTGGGGTATGCCAAACTGGGTGGCGCGGAGTGGGGGTGGAAACACCACAAAAGTGAAGGATGATGCTCTTCATACTTTTGTGTAAAAAGAGAAATAAATAACATGCCATTGAAAGCTGGCACTTAGGCTAAATGGTAATTGTGCAATGACAAGACAGATGTTTTATCCTTTGTGCTGTTTGATGGTGTGGCAAAACCTGCTATTTTTCAATTATTTTGATGTCTCAAATTAATAGTAAACAATGGAAGAATAAAGGTGCGATACTTATAAAGAGATAAACATTACTAAGATTTACAAATGTATTGAGATATCAGTGCTGTAAAATAAAATCTAAGTCTGCAGTTTTATTCTACAAGAAAACAGAAAAGTATCAGTAAGGATACATGATAGAAATGAGAAAAGATTAAAAGCTATATTTTAGAATGTCTTCAGGCTGAACAAAAAGTAAACCTTGTGGGAGAAGTATATTTTTATATATGAGAGCTAATAAAAATGGACATTCTTGTAGTTTTAATGATCTTAGAATAAAAATAGTGCCAGGTTTATAAAAATGATACGTAATATTAACATAGTATGTGTATCCTTGGCTTATTATGGTTACTGATATGATTTGGAACATATATTGTTTAAAACAGAGAATTTTAATTGTGGGGAAAATATACAAAAATTCTTTCTTTCCCTATAACCTCAAACAACATAAAACTTATTGTTTTTTTAGAAAGAAAAATGAGATTACAACAATAGAGAAGTAAAAAAACAGTATGCTTTTTCTTCTCTATGCAAAACTTTGTAGTGATTAAAGTTGCTGCTAACATATTGGTAAACGTAAATATCAATTACAGGACTAGAGTAAGTCTATTAGTATCAGCTGGCATGTGATAGACTTGTCTTAAAGTATAGATTATTCAGTTGAAATTGTTAATGTTTTTTGTTTTCGAATAGGAAGAGAATGTTCTGATCAGTTTAAGTCCAAAGAAAGCTGCCTGTTTAACCCTGTGTTCCTGCTGGTTTTGTCTAACCTTTGATAATCCTGAATCTGTCCACTCTCAGCTTGCGGGTTTTTCAGGCCCTTGAGGAGGACAGAGCCCTGTTTCCACTCTGTCATAAGTGGTTGCATTTATGCTTCAGCTGGATACAAAAAAAGGGATGATGATGCTTTTTTCACTCAGAAAGCATTATCCACTGTGTCAAGTTCTTTCCCCATCTTTTGTGCCTGGAAAAATGAGAATTGTGCTACTTTTGTATGTTGGTCCTTTCTTCTTTTTTAAGTGTTAGTACTTTATTTTACTTTTGGAGATCAGACATTGGCTATTGTGCCACCATCTCTTTGGGAAATCTGTTGCCATTCTACAGCTTTTTCAAGGCAAATCTGATATCTTATGGACTTAATCCCGAGAAGGGTGGTTATTATAAAACGAAGCTCATGAGATAACTTTTTGAACTAAAAAGTGTTATCTAAGTGCTTTATGCCAGCGCAGTATCGCAAAAATCTCTTAATTTGGCACCCAGAATATGTTTTTTAAATAATGGTTTGCCTTTCTGTTCTGCCTTGGAGACAATCTGTCATTATTAGTCTGCCATCAGAATCTAGAGTGCAAAAGGTTTGTAGTTATTGACATTTCTATTCACTTCTACTATCCCAGCTCTTTTTCTGCCTTTTGTCCATAACTATACGCTTCTCTTCTTGTGTTTCTTCTTTCTTGCAAATTTCCTTATGATCCTGAGGAACCAGGAGATGATCAATATGAGGAGAAACATAGTAATAAGGGTAAAGAAATGAATAATCCAGAATTTTGACCTTGAGTGGTGGTGGACTGTCTGACTGCAACAATGCTTTCTTGATGTTCTTCTAGCACTTAATCCTCTCAAGCTTCATTGTTTTAAAGCTGAGTTCTTATCAATTTATCTTCAGAGGCACCTGCTAATTAAAGGAACAAAAATGAGGGAGCAAAAAATCTACTAGGGCACTTTGTGATAAACTTGACAAGATTATGATCACAAAATTTTAAGCTTGATTTACTCCTGTCTTTATTTGGAGATGTCAGAGTACAGCTTTCTTCATTTTTAACTTTTGGAGTGCTGAAAAGGTAAAACAGTATTGATACTTACATTGTTTGCTGGTTTTGGGGTTGTTCCAAGAACATGGCAAGGAACCAACCTTCAGATAGCTGAAAATATTGAGTCACCAGTCCTAGGGTTTGATGTTCAGTCAGTGGTAACTCCTTATGAGGACTGTTGAAGTTATTAAATAGAAGCTTCATAGCCATTTTGGGCAGAAACACTATTTGAAGGGAGGAAGGGGTATAGTACAAGTCAAATAAAGATTTTTATGCGTCCATATAAAATATTTTAAATTGATTGTAGATGATAAAAGGCAGAAGAAAGTTGATGTTTTTGATGCATCTTGCACAACTGGGGGATTGGACTAGATGACCTTTAAAAATCCCTTCCAACCCAAACTATTCTATAATTCTGTGATTACCTGAAGTAATACAAATTGAATTGTTAGTCTTTTCTGATCCAAAAACACTTGAACTTTTTCCTGAGCAAAATTTAAAAATAACTCTATTATCTCCATCAGCTATAGAACCACCAGAAATCAAAATGTCCCTATTTCTGCTAATTCTTCTGCTCTATTTTTTTCATAGGCATTTTGCATTTCAAGCAGTCCTGCTCCTGTGTCATATTGCTACTCAGTGGGAAAAGGGGCCAATGAGAGATGTTCTCCAGACATTTTGGAAGGGCTCACTGAAGCCACTCTTTTCATGTGACTCTTATTTATCGTACCTGGTAGACAGTCTGGTGCATGTAGCCTCTTTATATATGTTCCATGGTTGTGGGTATTTTTGTTTTTGATTGTGTGTTGGTTGGTTGGTCTACCATGCTACAGCCTGTGCTGCACACAATTGTCTTCCTTGACCCCAATTAAAAGTGTCACAAAGCTGCCTTTTACAGGCTTGCTACAATAGGATTTCCTATTATAGGTTATAATTGCTTGGGGTTAAAGTAGCTTTAAAAGCATATTTCTTTTTTAAATAATGATTGAATATCATGAAATAAATGGTATATGACCTATAAAAGTATGAGGTGGTGTTTCTGGAACTGCAATATCTTAATTATAATTACTTGGTGTACACTACCATATGATGAAAATATATAGAGCAAATTGCAAAAGCCTTTGATTACAGAACACTAGTAAACATATACTTTCATTGTATGTGGGTGATGATAATGTAAAAACAAAGTAGAGTTGCGTTGCTCAATTAGAATACCAGATCTTGTGAAAAGAAGTGTTGATGCATGAAAGTATTCTTGAATACGGTGTGACTCTTGTATGTGTCCTTCATTCCTGTCTTCTGCCTGGAAGGGGAACAGAAAGATTGGTGTCTTCTGTTTTCAGAAGGGCTGATGTGTGGAAAGGTGGGGTTTTCTGCTGATGAACCCAGAGGAGGAGAAAAAGAAAATAAAAACACTTCTTTGTTTCATTGTTTAGAATAAACAGAGGGGCAGGGCATTAACTTTTTAGGTTTGGAGTTTTTTTGTGGGGTTTGTTTGGTGATGTTGTTTTTGTTTGTTTCAAACAGGACTTGATTACAAGTATACATTTGGACGTGTGAAGTATTTGTGTGCAATATCTTAACTTTTGTGTAAACGGCTGTAAACTGATTTCAGAGTATTTCTTAACGCCTTTGAGGAAAATATAGTGCTTTTTGAATTTATTTATTTTTTTTTAATACCGTATCTATGGAAACAATTGTTTCAGGGTGGTTTTGTTTTTTGAACAGGTAATGTCTGTACATGAATTGCAAGTTACTCTCTAGTGGGGATACCGTGGGAGGATGAACACGGAAGAGCTGGAGCTGCTGACAGATTCCAAATACAGAAACTATGTAGCAGCTGTTGACAAAGCACTGAAAAACTTTGAATATTCCAGTGAATGGGCAGATTTAATATCGGCACTTGGAAAGCTAAACAAGGTATGCCTAGCAGGTGCTCTTGGAAGAGATCCAGGAACTAACAAAGGGTACTGATGTTGAAATACAGAAGCACAAGGATCTAGCAGTCTAATATTCTTGCAAATATTTTAACAGTCTGAGCCAAATGTTGGGTGTGTGCAAGGAACAAACAAATCAAATGCCTTTCTAAGATTTACAGTTGAACCCTTTGTAATTGTAAGTAAAGGGAAAAGTTATTTACATTTCCAGTGGGGAAAAAAATTCAATGCCTTTTTTATTACTAACATTTACTGCTAATCTAATTCAGTGTTATTGAAATAGTGCGAAAAATAGTAGCCAGTATAAATATGAGCGATATTTTTATGAAATTATTTGTTTTAACAAATTGAGATAGTAATTTTTGTCTTCAAAAGGATGAGTAAAATGAAATGGACAATCTGTAAGTAAGGAGCTCATTGCAAGGGAAGTTTTAAATGCCTTGGCAATTTCACCTATAGCAAGTGTACAAGTGAAAGGCATTTCAAAGAAAAAGCTACATGATACATCGTAAGCTTTTTTTTTTCCTTGTATTGTAACCTAGGCATGTGTTGTGACTTACTGACCATGTTCAGGAACTCATTTGTAAAATGTCCATGTGATGTTTAACTTGTCTTGTGCTGTTTTTCTTAATGTATTGATTTATCAGGTACTGCAGAACAACGCAAAGTACCAGGTAGTACCAAAAAAGCTGACTATAGGCAAGCGCTTAGCACAATGTCTTCATCCAGCCTTGCCGGGAGGGGTTCATCGGAAGGCACTTGAAACGTATGAGATAATTTTCAAAATCATTGGACCCAAACGTCTGGCCAAAGATCTTTTCCTCTACAGGTATAATAGTTTTAACAACTGCATTCCAGTTGCATAGTTGAGATACTTTTGGTTTCCTGCACTTTATATTAATAATATTGCTTTGTTACATAGGAAGAATCAAGCAGTTTCTTTCCCCGATGTTATTGGTGCTTATGTAATACTCTTCTCCTGAATATTGTGTATCAGAAGATAAACAGATCACCGAATCTTTTCTTAGGAGCAAACTGTAGTGCTAAAAAACCTGAAATTTGTTATTTCTTCATTGAAATAAAGTTTTGTGCATGTTTGTATAGTATGTAAAGTAACTGAAGTGTTAGCACTTATTTCAATGTATGCACATTACAGTTTTCTATTGTAATTTAAGTACTATTGGAAAATAATTTGAGTATAGTTTGTGCCAAGAAACTTTCTTTTCCAAGCAATTAGATCAACAGAAATATCGTCTGTTTTGTTCGAATGGGAGGGAAGTACAAAATGTTTCTGAGGCTCTAGAACTGTTGATAATGAAAAGGAAAGATAACCTTGAAAAGTAAATGTAGGGAAATATGCTGATTCCCAAGCCTCCCTTTTTGGTTGGGTGGGGAGGACAAGACATTATTCACTATGTAAGGCACAGGCATATCTGTATACACACAGTCATGCATAGTTCTTACTCTTTAGCTATCCCTAGAGATTAAAATTCCACCAGTTTGAGAAACGGTGAAATAAAGTAGAATTCTGTATAGATAGCAAAGGTGTTTGTTAATGCTTGGAAACAAATTGTATGCCTTAACATCAGCTGTTCTGTCTTGCATTGTCAAGACGTTTAGGTACAGTTACATTTGAGAGGGTAGAGGGGAGTGTCCCAGTTTGGTGTTTCCACATTTTTAAAGATTCTTTGAAACCATACCTTGTGTTTTTTCTTTGTGCAGTGATTCAGTAGCTGCAATATCTTGTTAACAATAAGTTCTAGGACAGTGGAAAATGCTACCTTGTGTAATATAACTAAAAGCCATTGTTACTGATGCTTGGGAGAAGACTGACATTCACATTAAGGCGTTATCAAAGATTCCAGTATTTTTCATGAAAGCAGAATGACAATGCCTGAACATCAAATGCCGAAGAATGAGCAGCCTTACAAAGAAATGCTGTGGGACAGTGTGCTGTTTATTGAACAAAAAGACATTTTCTGCAGAAAAAAAGAAACCAATTGACAATGGCAAAATAATAGTTCTTCAAGACAGATAAAGGCAAAAATAATTTTTACAAACATTTTTGTACTTTGGAAAGATTTTTTTTTCCTCCTGTAACGTGGGTAACATTGTATCCACTTTTTTTAAAATAATAGATTTGTAGGTTTCTATTTTAAAACCTTTGTCTCCAACTTATCATTTTTACTGTTCTTTCATTTTATTCTTTGTGTGTTAAGGGTCTTCTGACCTGAGTCTTCAGTGCTTTTGAAGATTACGGTTCTTTTCACATACCTTTGATTATTGGTACTGTTTGTAATAATTTATGATATTTAGTAGCAATAGTAAAAATATTTTTAGTATGCAGGTAACTTTGCCTTAGCTGGTCACATTTCTAACTTTTATGAACTTACATTCATAGTAAGCTCAAAACATACCTCAAATGTTTAAAATCCTTTAAACACTGGATCATGAACAGTGGGTTTACTGTTAGTTTGAGAATCTGTTTTCAGACTTAAATTCTGAAGTAAATATGTATTTTGTTGCTGCTTAACAGTATAAATGTCTTTAAATTATCTTTAGGTTACATAGTGAAATAAAACAACATTATTTTTCTTTTTTCTTTTTTTACAGAAAAGTATTTCTGTAAATTTCCTCAGATACTCTCATCCATTTTTGGTTTTTCTTAAGTGCAAAGACTGTGTATTATTTTAAAATCTATTTTCCATTGTGATGTAGTTCATCATTGGTGAAATTAACATTTTTGTCTTGCAGAGATGTTTCTGTTTTTTCATATTTGTTTTCTTGGTGAAAGACACAGTCAATCTGTCAGTCTGGAAGGCAGTCATGTTGTGTGGTGGTCTATGCCTGTGCAAAATTCTAAGATAAAAACCTGATACTTACAACTACACTGGACATGCCTGTAACATCTGAAGATATAAATTTAATCGTCTCACATGAGAAGCTTCATAAAACATCTAAAATTTATTTTTCACAGTTCTGGACTATTTCCACTCCTTGCCAATGCCGCTATGTCTGTCAAGCCAACGTTATTGAGTCTGTATGAGATCTATTACCTCCCTTTGGGGAAAACCTTAAAACCAGGACTGCAAGGACTGTTAACTGGGATTCTGCCTGGGTTAGAGGAAGGGTCAGAGTATTATGAAAGGTAAGGATATATGTTAATGATATATATATTAATAAGATAGTATCCTTGATTTTTATTTTTTATTTTTTTTCCCCGCAACTTTTCATTAAATATTTCTAAGTAGACTTAGTCTTGTATGTCAGTTTCTTCTGCCAAGTAGCAAATGATAGGACAAAAGAAAATGGTCTGAGGTTGCACCAGGAGAGGTTTAGATTGGATATTAGGAAAAATTTCTTCATGAAGAAGGTTTGTGAGGCACTGGAACAGGCTGCTCAGGGAGGTGGTGGAGTCACCATCCCTGGAGGTGTTTAAAAGGCATTTAGATGAGGTTCTTAGGAGCATGGTTTAGTGCTAGAGTTAGGTTATGCTTGGACTCGATGATCCTGAGGGTCTCTTCCAATCCAAATGATTCTATGATTACTTGTGCTTGAAGAATTTTGGTATTTTTATGTCCTGTTATTGCCAGGAGTGTTCAGTGCAAGGAAGAGAGGGCAAAAGCCATTTGCTTGATTCTTCAGTAGCTGTGCTTTCCTCTTGTCTCTCTGCAACCTCCGTCTGTAGCAACAGTTGGCTTTAAGTAGCAGGTGAGGAAGTTATTTGGCTTTTTGAACATAAGGAGCACATAAGGCGAAGCTGTGGGCAGGGAGAAGTATTTTGCAAGCCAGATTGCCCCCCATGTTTGTTAGTTGGATCATTCTGTTCAGGCTGCATTATAAGGTTCAGTGTATAGTTGGGGCTTCTCTTGACCTCTCAAAAGAAAGTTTTGACCTTCCTGTAATGATTTACTTATATATTTATTAAAACTGAGGGTAGGGGCAAGGGCTGTGATGTGTGCCCTAATTCAGCTGACTTGATTTTATTCTGCAGAACGAACACACTGTTGGAGAAAGTTGCCTCGGCCGTGGATCAGTCAGCGTTCTACAGCGCTCTCTGGGGCAGCCTCCTCACCAGCCCTGCCGTTCGCTTGCCTGGAATCACCTATGTCCTCTCCCACTTGAACAGGAAGCTTTCAATGGAGGATCAACTCTACATAATTGGCAGTGACATTGAATTAATGGTAATGTTTTTTTGGAACAACATTGCTGTTACTTGTTTATATAATAATATAATTCTAGGGGGTCTAGATGTCTTCTCTGTCTTTGAATATAGCCTTTGAAGAGGTTAAAATGCATGTTTATTTATTGTAGCTCAAATCAAACTGATAGCTTTGTGAATGATAAGTGTTGCAAAGCTGAGTTAGTGTTTCAGAATGGTTTAGGTTTTGTATAAAACTTTCCACTCAGGACACACTTCAGTTGAAAGTAGTTGAGTTATGTCATATTGTTTGAAAAATATATAGAGTATGATTTTGTCTTTTAAACTTTAGATATTAATTGGTAATATAAAAAATCAAAAGCTTAATGTTTGTGTAGTTCAGGGAACCTATGTTGATTATATGTTTCTTCAGTGGTGAAACTTTTTCCTATTTTATCTTGTTTAATTATTCAAAATTTTAAAATAATAACTTAAACAATAATAACAATTGTGAAATTATAAATGTCTGTTCTTATTTTGTGAGTGTTCTTTTATATCTACCTTCTGAAAATAATACAGTAAATAACTATTTTGGGGGTCTGCTGTTACTTCAGGTGGAAGCGGTAAGCACATCAGTGCAAGATACCAGTGTTTTAGTACAGAGGAGCACGTTGGACCTTATCCTTTTTTGTTTTCCTTTCCACATGAGCCAGGTAGGTTATTAAGATGAGAGTACTAAATGTGCTATGCTTCTTAAAGGTGTAGCAGTCTTTAGTCTGTCTTTGTTAATGATTTTCTCCAAGCTTGAACACGAGTCATATGTAACAGTTTCTCTGATAGGTTTGGCTATTCTCATGTCATGGTCTCTGTCCTTTTTAACTTGATGTACTAACTTTGAAGTGAACTTTAACTTATGAATATGCAAACCCAATATAAATTATGATGTTCAGCTTATGCAGAAGCTTTTAATTTGCTCTAATTTGATTATAAAACAAATTATCTGTTCATGTGCAAGTTTCCAATTCTAAGTGTTCAAAAGCAGCAAAAGTTAATCCTCTTAGCATAACTGATTCAGAACACTGGAGAATTGAAAATGATTATTAGTTTTGCGTGAGTAGTTAGCCCTAGCAGTAGTGGGAGACAGACATTACAACTTCTAGGTAATTTTTTTGGACTGCATTTATTATTAGCCCCTTTCTATTTTTAAATTATTCAGGATTTATTTTACTTTGGGAGGAAAATTTATACAAGGCTGGTTCTCACCTTGTTAGAACTTATGGAAAACCTGTGCTTTCCTGTAAAAAGAAGCGTGTTCTTGCTTGTAGAAATGGTTTATTCACTTTTGTCAGTTACTATAGGAATACTTGGAGTGTCTCTGTTCAGATTCTAGAATGGAGAAATTATCGATACAGCATTTATTTTTAATATTAAAGACTTACACAAACATTTAAAGTAGTGAGAGATTCAAAGATACTTAAAATTCTTCAGTGTGGTGGGTGTTTGTTTGTTTGCTTTTAAACTGGATTTTAATTGAATTTGCTCCCAGGGCTTTTGTCCAATAAACAAAGTGTCTTGTAACAAAAATGAGCTGCTAACGCAGTCAAGTAGTTTTTGCTGTTCCTAAAGAGTGCATGCTATTATGAAGTATCTGTTCCAAATAATAATCGTATTTCAGTTTCCTAAGAGCAAGATTGTTTTCTTGTACTATTCTGAATTCAGAAATGTCAGAACACTAAATTAACTATGTTTTAGTGCACATTAAGCTGCTAGCATAGAAAAAGCATTACTTTTCATAGTTAAATTTAACCATGCTTCTAACGTCTTCAGGCAACGCGTCCAGACATGATCAGAATTTTGTCAGCAGCCCTTCATGTAGTACTGCGCAGGGATATGTCACTCAACCGAAGGCTTTATGCGTGGCTTCTGGGTAGGTTTGTATTTCATTTCATTGTTGTCGAACACTGAAGGAAGGATCGTATATTCATTTGAAGTATTTTACCATATTGTGGAGAAAGCTTTTTTTGAAAAATGAGATGCTTAATTTGTATCGTAAAAAAGAAAAGCACAGTCTGTCTCTGTGTACATAAAAGATGAAGAATGTAATGCTGGAATGCTTTCTTGTTGTATAAATTATTGGTACATTTTCCTACAGCAGCAATTACAGGCCACATTCAGGGATAGAGCCTGGTGCACTACACAGGCATAAATAGACACTAAAAGGCAACTTATGTCTTCCTAAACACATAAAGTGAAAAAATCAGAACAGGCATTATAGAGTATAAATGGCAGTTGGAACACAGCAGCATGGAAAGGATGAAAATAAAAACATGTTGAAAAATGTTTGTATTGTATTGATGGAGGCTTGAGTATGCAAACTCTAAGCTTCATTAGATATTTGCGTGATGGAATTAACAAATCACCAATCACTTATGTTATCCATGCAGCTAGAACATTATTTCAATGCCTTTTGGTGGTAAAAATTGATCAATGATGGGATGCACACTTTTACTTCTACCAAATGGTAGATTATCAATAGAATACCCATTTAATTTTTCTTTTATATAAAACCAGCATGTTATCAGAAGAGAGTAGCAGAAAATAATCACTATTTAGAAGACTCTAACTATTTGGGGGGTATTTAGAAAACTAGAAATTGGGAAATTTTGGGAAACATTTACTCTTATTCAGCTGTATTACTTTAAGGAAATGGAGCTAGTGGTCACGTGAAACTGGCCTGTTACTCTTCAGAACCACTTTCAACCCACTTTGAGTGAAGTTGAGATCTCTGACATGTGGGTTCCTAAGAGTGCCACAGAAACTGGAGCCTGAATGGAGAGACATGTTTTTTCTACTTGAGGGGAAGACTTAGGGTCTGCTGTGACCTTTCCGTATTTGGCTTCCCAGCTCACCAGCAAGCACAGATGTGTTCCTCAGGCTACCCAAGCCCCTTCCCAGGAGCTCTTGCACCTTTCCCAGCTGATAGTTAAAGCATCAGAGGCAGGTGACCTGTGGGTGATTGGGGAGCAAGGGAATAAGTAAAGGGACAGGAGGGAGGACTGATGTTACCAAGGGATGAAGTCAGCAACAGTGTTTTGCATGAGGGGGTTGTTATTTTTGCTGTAGATGTTACAGGGATTTAGAGGATAAATACAAAAAAAAAAATCCTGGCTTCTTTAGTTAGGCATTTTTCAAGACAGTCTTGCAAATTACTCATGTTTCAAAGAAAGATAATGAAATGCACTGTCACATTCTGTACCTACATTTTCCAATTAAGGGAAAACATAATTTCCAGATTAAACACTGCACTGATGTTTCGTCTACATTTGGTGGATTAGTTGTGTTTTTGCTGACAATGAAAAGTATATTTTATGTTTAAAATATCATGCTGTTTTATTAGTTGTGGAACTTTCTTCTACAGCTATTTCATGACCATGGTCTCCGCTGAAAGATAAAGTAGCTTCAGAAGATACTTTTACAGTGACTGTTCCTGGTCCTGTTTTGTGAACAACTAGTGCTTCTGCTTGCTGTATATTTCAACATACTTTATGGAAATATAGCTTGATTTTCTTTTGTCAGTCTGCTGCATTTGGGCTACTGTTATATTCTACTCCTAGTATAAAACAGTGTAGGTGGGAGGGGGTGTCAGTTATGCTACAAGACTCTCTGACATCTGATAGTCTGTGTGACATTATTTAATTGTGGTGTTAGCTTTTCCTTCCTATTGTTTTGTAGCTGGGAGTGGTCTATTAATGTTCTCTAGGCATATCTTTAAATCCAGGTTAACTTAACCATTGTTAACAGTCGTTTTAAGTTGCTGCTAAGGGACATTTGTCTTCTCAGTCTTTCCTTCTATTTTTGTCACTTGGGGACAAAAACTTTCGAAAATGCTTATGTGAAATGGTTTGATATCCTGACTGACTTGTTGATTTCTTTTTATTAATTATATTTTTCCTTAAGCCTTTTTTTTTTTCCTGTAGAATAAAAATCTGCTTAGAAAAGTTACAAACTTACAAAACAAAGATCTATCTACTTCATGTATTTTTGAATAACAAAGTTGATTTTGTTTATTATGACTGATATTGTCTCTAGGTGCCTTTGTCATGTCAGCGTGGTTTTGGTGATCATATTTTTATATTTAAAATTTTGAATTTTGTGTTCTGATAATAATATCAATATTGAAATGTTTTTGTGGGACAAGATTTTCTTTTTTAAGATACTCTAGGATTGTGTGGTTTGTGCACTGTTTGCGAACATTTGTACAAGAAGTAATTTGATCAATAATGATGCATAAAACTGAAGTTTGTAATTTGTGAGCAAAGTCATTTGCTTGAAAGTATTACTTAATTTCCTGTATTAAACTCTATAAAATCATCTTTCTCTTGCCAACATTACTTGGACTTCATCTTGGTAAGTTATCAGTGCTAGTGTGTTGATTTCTAGTTTAAAGAAATTGGCAAAATATTCTCTTAAGAGACAAATACTTATTTGCCTTGTCTTCTGCTTGCTTGAAGGTTTTGATAACAATGGTGCCCTTGTAGGACCCAGAAGTACAAGGCACAGCAATCCTGAGGAGCACGCCACTTACTATTTCAACACCTTCTCTAAGGAGATGTTAGTCCAGGTGGTTATACGATGTTTCATTGTGGCATATATCTTCATAAATGGATGCTGATCAAAGTTGCTGTATCCTTATCTTCTGCCTTGCTGTTTCAATGTGATCACGTAATTTTTGTCTTTTTGTGGTATTGTGTCCTACTCCTCTAAAACTTTCTCAGTGGAAAAAAGAAGATATGGAAAAATGTGTTTCATTAGAATAACAGTATGATCAGGACAAATGTTAGATTTCTCTCTCTTCTTCTGCAGTGAGTGTAGCATATGTGGAAGATATTTGATTATAAGCCCAGCACACTGGAGCCTGTTCTTTCACAAAATGAAATTAGAGAATTCTTTTCTACTTCTGTAGATACAGAAGCTCGTCTGTGTCTTGGCAATCAGAAAAATTTGATCAGACATTCCTCAGAAGGTCTTAGTAAGAAGGATCTTCCTTCCCTCTAGGCAGGAGGAATGTCTTTTCTGCTGTCCATTGGCAGTCAGGAATAGCTGAGCAAATTGGCAGTCATACTATTTGACCCTTAAAGCCTTGCTAAGTGAGCTGAGATAACCTGGCCTTGAGAACTCTGCTCCTTCTCTCACAGTAATTAAACTGTAGAGATGTCTTTCAAGATGGTCTGAATCTGATCTTGAAATCAGGAAGAAATTTTATCATTAAGGCCAATTGATAAGGTCAAGATTTTTTCTGATATTTGGTCAGAATTGCAGTACTATATATGGGAATGAGAGTGGGGATTCCAATATTAGTAGCTGACACAAGAATACTTAGCTCATCACAACACAAAGCAGATACCCAGCACAGCGTTAGCATTTTTAGTTTTGTCTGAAGGTGATGAGATCTGCTGTTCTGCTGTTGAGGAAGAGGACACAGAATTCCAGTGTAGCAAGGATCTTGTTGGCACTCTCACCCTCTCTTGTCACTCTTCTGCATCCTGTGGCAGATGATATAGAAATTATTCAAGTGTACCTTCTATACAAAATGTGATGAGCTTTTCACAACAGTTAGACATTTTTTGATAGTTCATGGTCTTCCTTTTAAATCTGTCCATCTTTCTAGTTTAATCAGTGTCATTAAAGCTTCTCTGTCTGAAAAAACTAAGAACAGTGTAGAGCTGATATGGTCCATTTGATTTTTTTATTAATTTTTTTTCTTTTAGCTACAGTAGAATGGAGAGTGCCCCTTTTTATAATGGGAATAATTCACTTGTTTTTTCCTTTACATTTTTTGTGAACATTAAAATCAGTGCCTTGCACTACATAATACAAATTACACATGCCTTTTGAAACCATTTGCTGTCTTTTGAAAGACTTCAAAAGCATTGTTCTTTTCTGCCTTCTTCCCTAGCTGTCTTTTTGTGTGTTCTTTTTTTCCACTCTACCCTCATCCTGTTCATTGGTACAATATACTGAAAATTCTGACCTTGTAAAGGCGTATTCAAGTACAGAAGATTTTTCTTTTGGGATACTAGATGATAATACTTGGTTTATAGAAGACAGAAAGGTCAAACCCATTTTCCTGCCTCTTTTCTTTCCCATCTCTCTTCTTTGTCCTCTTTTTTTAGAAGCTCTAAAAGAAACAAACTAGTTTTGACTCAGACAGCAAAGCCAGCCACAGAGGGAAAACTAAGCAAAATCTGTGTCAGTTTAGCAGTTTTGTTGGGCTTTTTTTAATTCTGCAGTTTGTTCCCTAAATTTCTTCAGTATAAAAGCTCATTTTTCTCATTTGTTTTGAAGTTTTCATTGCTATCAAGTCAACTTAGTAAAGAAAGTTTTCCACCATGTAGGTGGGTATATCCTAGATGGACAGATTATTTTTTATTAAACCCTTAGTATCTACATGCCTTGCCTTCTCAAACAATTTCTTCATCACTTTTAATGTCTTCTATTTTATTCTTACGACATTTTAAGTTGATATCTGTTTATAATATTTTATTTTGACTTCAAGTATATGCAAGTTACCAAGGTCTGTTCCACAAAACTATTCTCATAGGCAATGTTGAGAGAATGAGCTGCAGTGAGATGAAATAGTGGTCTCCATTACTGAGCATTTTCCCTTTATATGCAGCTTTTACTGCATCTTTCTTTCAAAAATGGTTTCCTGGTTTTGTTTTTCTTTTGCTGATATCCTTTTGCTCTTTGTAGGCAATGGTTGGAATATTACAGGTTAATGGGCATGGAGAGGAAAGCACATTAATGCAAGACTTAAAGCCTTTTCGAATTCTTATCAGTTTGCTGGATAAGCCTGAACTAGGTAATTTTCATATTATTTCATGCTACTTCTAGTCTTTGACTTGTTTTACTTAAACTTTTTGAGAATTTTTCTCTCTTGTTGGTCAAATTGAAAGAAAATTGTATTCTTAGTACTGGAGTTTAGCTAGATTTCTTAGATCTTTCAAGCTAATTATGTAGTGTTTTCATTAGATTTACCTTTTACCAAATGCAATTTCTTCTGTTTTCAGCACAGGAAATAGTAAGTTGAAGTCACAGAGAACTCACTGCATGTTGGAAGAGATAAAGATTGGATCTTTTCCATTTCTTTAATCAAATAGTGACTTTCACTATTTTAAATCTCAGCTAGTCCTTTTGAGAATAATCTCTCTTCTAATATACACATATGAGAGAGATTAAAAAGAAAATGTTTTGGTTTGGTTTTTTTTGTTTGTTTGTTTGTTTAATTTTCCTTTCCCCTGTTTAAAGTGTTTAAATGCACTTTTTATCAGGTGAGTGCAGAGGACTATGTGGCAAAAGTAGACATGGCAGAAGTATTTACAACAATTAAGTATTGTACATTTTTTTTATTTGGAATAACAATTTTGGAGGTGACTGAAAAAAAATCAGAATAATTTTTGAGGTCTATCCCAAGATTTAGGGGTGGGATAATAAAAGAGTAAAAATACAACAATTAAAGTACGACTTGAAAGGAAGTGGTTAAGGCAGACAGCAGAGAACAGAATATCTGACAAGAATTCGTCTTCTTCCTGGTAGTTTGTGATTTCTGGGGTTCAGTTTAAATTTTCAGAGGCAATGTATACATTAAGATTTCATGAAGTAAGCAGAGCTATGAGGATTTTTTTTAGCAAACTCGGATGGAAGAAGCTAACAGGATTTCTACTTAGCTCAGTGAGTGCAGTCTCGCTGAAGGCAGCACAGTGAGGTTAGGAGAAAGCATGAAAAAGCAAAGGGTATTTGAAGGAGGACCACTTTGTGAGCTCCTTTCAAAATAAGTTGTGGTTGTTTGGGTTTTTTCCTTCAAACTTGAGATTTAGTTTAAATCTGAAGGAGGCACTATTTCAAAAAGTATCCTACAGACTATATCCAGAATTAAAGAAAACCTGCCTCAAATTAAAAGGCAGGAAAATCCTTGAAATATCTTATCTTGTATTATGGAAGATGCTCAAAATATTTTACCTCGTATTTCCATTTAAATTATTGAGTACAGTTTTCCATATAATAACAGCATGAGGTAGCTTATGAGTGGATATCTTAAATTGGTTGAAAGCTCCCTTTGATTGAAAATCCATAGATTCACAGTGACATGTTACTGAGCTGAACTAATAATCCCTCAAAGAGGGTGTGTTAGCTTGAAGATGGGCTATACTGATGTGACCACACAGCTTTTGGACTGGGTGTGTTTGTATCATTTTACACACATGTTATGGGAAAAGAACTCTACTTGTGCTTTGTATACTCTTAAGAATTACAATTGCCTGTGTATTTCTGGAATGTAAAAAAAAAACCAAAAAAAACAAGCCTTCTGAAATTAGGGTAGTTTATGAACTTGAACAGAAATAATTTTATTATTTCAGTGACCCAAGCTAGCTAATGATTTAGTTTTCAGATGTGGACTGTTAGTGGTGCTATAATGTGTAAGACTGTGACTGCTGGTATTTCTCTGTAGGCCCTGCCATCCTAGAGGATGTATTGATTGAAGTGTTTCGAACATTATATACACAGTGCAAAGCAGAACTGGAGCTTCAGGCAGAACCTTCTTTCAACAAAGATCACACACAGCTAAGCAGGTGAATAATGCATAGGATGTATTTTGTATTAAATAATATCTTTTTGTTGCTGAAGCCATGACTGTGAAGCCTGTGGGATTATGACCTGGTTTCTTCACGATCTTCTGTCCATTGACAGAAATTGCAACTTCTGTATTTGATGCAAAGCTCTGAAGGTGTATGGCTTTATTATTTTTTTAAATATTTAGCATATGTTTTATTCTTTACCAATGTCAAAAGTGCTTGCTTTACATAGCTGGAAGTCAGTATGTCAATGGTATAGATTAGTTGTGGCATTTGTTGTATTGGTGTTCTTCAAGAAAAGTGGATTGATGGGCTTTCTTCTGGAGTGAAAAATGAAAAGTGCTACAAGAGAGCCAGAGAGGGGAATAAAAAATAATTTCAAGATTTGAGCTGAATATCTTAAAATATCTTAAAAGGTGGGGGAAGAAACAACTGTAGGAATGATTATGGGAAAACAGATCTATTAAAAGTGTGGTTAGAAGGCTAATACTAAAGAAAGGATAGAGAAGAAACCTAGCCCCTGTGAAAAGACACTGTTATGAAGAGCCTGCTGATATACTGAGCCCTAGAGCAATAAACACTGTAGGGATGAGGGGAGGAGAATTTGTCAGTGTCAACTGTCAGAGAATAAAGTCATGATAATGTGTAGTTATGTAACTCGGAAATGAAGTGTAAAAATATAAAATGTTCTGGTTTTCTTTCAGCAAACTGAGAGAAAACAAGAAAACAGCAGAATTAATTAAAACTGCCAATCTTCTCTTTAATTCCTTTGAGCCTTATTATATGTGGGATTACATTGCTCGTTGGTTTGAAGAATGTTGCAGGTAGGTTGTAATACTGAATCTATATGTGTAAAGTTGAAGCTGACTTTTGTTTTTTATAGGCTTTTTTCTTCAAATGAGTTAGTCTAATGTGACCATTTAGTCTTTTTCTTCCCCACCCCTTTAACTTTGATCTTTTGGCCAATTTCAATCAGATGTGATTGGTCTCAGCAATGTGAGTTCTCACAAACTCAGTGTCTGGGTAAAATCAAGAGCTGACATTAGCAACTCTGCTGGAGGAAAGACTCCAGAGTGATCTCAAAGCTAGTTTGTTTTGTACTGTCTGTCCAGTACTCGGTTACTTATTGGGTGTCTAGCAAACCCATCAACTTTACCAAGAATGACTTGTGGAATATGTTATCTTTTGCCCTGCTATTTTAGGGAAGAAAAAGTGGGAGGGTTCTGTACATGGCAATGAGGGCTAAGGGAGTGAACACAATAAACAAGGTAGAACTGAAAATATTAATGGGAAGGAGTAGGACCAAGGGACAACAGAGGAGCAGGGATTGTTGCTGTGGCCATACATAACTGATGTTGGGATTTCAAATTAAATTTGTAGAAATGTGTTGTTTTTCATTGCTTATAGAATAGTTTAATAATGTACTAAGATGTTTGCACATTTCAGTTCTATGAGCCAACAGTGTACTGACATAAGTAACTTGTGTCTTGGGCTACATAGAGGGACTGTGGTCAGCAGGTGAAAGGAAGTTATTTTTCCTTTCACTTAGTGTTTCTAAGGTGACATGTGGAATATTGTTTCCAGCTTTGGGGACCCTGCTTGAGGAGGAGTGTTGAGAAGCTGAAGAGGCTCTAGTAGACAGGCTGCTGAGGTGGTCAGAGTCATAGGATGCTTAATGGGCGTTTGAGGCAGGTGAATTTGGTTTAGCTTGGCAAAGAGGGGGCTCGAATAGCAGCCTCTGACTTCCTGAAGGGCATTTGTAAAGTTGATACAGCCATATTTTTGGTAATGACTGATGGTAAAACAAGGGACAGCAACAAGTGTTGGCTTGGGGGTTCAGGTTGGACTTTCGGAAAAGCTTGGCTAGGAACATAGTGCAGCAGCAGAACGAGTACCGAGGAAGGCTGTGGAGCTTCCTTGGGAGAATTCCAGGATTCTGCTAGACAAAACAGTGGGTGAATTTATTTAGTGTTGCTAACAGTCCTGCTCAGTGTGAGAGGCTGGACTAAATGAAATCCCTTCCAATGTATCTGTAAATTAATTTTTATATATTGGACTGAATTGGAAAAGTAAAAAAAGCAGTCTACAACCGAGTAACAGGCAGGTGAGAGTTTCTCTACTTGTAAGTAGATGTTACTGTAAGCATGGATACCAGATTGCCTTATTAATAAATAAGTGGGATCTAGAAAATGTGTTTTGTTTTGTTGGGTTTTTTCCTATATGAGCTGCTGTGTTATGTAAGTTATTGTAAGTTATTGTCTTCCTGTTCAAAAAGATACACCATTAAGTGAAAACACAACCAATTGATTTAAACCAAAAATTTGTAAGTTATCTTTATATCATCCGGTTTGATTGCTAAATCACTGTTATTACTTTTAAAGCAATTTAGATGTTCCTCTGAATTTTTCTCAGGCTTTTTCTTATTATTTTCCCCAACTAAAAATTAAAATAGCATTTCTTGTATCTAATGTTTATTCCCATCTAAGTATTGCTCACTGCTACTGAGACTTTTCTCAAAGCTATTTTTGACAGGGGCTCAGTGAGTTGAATTCAGGTCATCCTTTATGAGCTATTACAGTTGAACAAATCTGTGAGTAATTTATGAAATGGTAAATCTTTCTGGGTAGTAGCACAGAACGTGAAAAAGGATTTTTGTTATGACTTAAAGGGACCATTTAATTGAACTGTAAAACAGGCTGCTAGTTTTATGAAGAGAATTATCTGTTGCTAGAGAGATACAGTAATCTAATGGAGGTGTGGGTTAAGTGAAGTGTTAATTTTCAAATGTAGGTTACTGACAGAATGTAACTTTAGTATGATTTTTAAAATCTTTTGATAAATACTGTTTCAGACTTAGTTTATCTAATGCTTCTATTATTTCAAATAAATAGTTTTTTCAGTCCTGGCACATATGTTCATCAACTATTTCAAAAAAGAGGGAAAGGATTAGCATAACTAACTATTGCTGAAAGTGTGACACTGCCCCTCACCACCACCTCCAGCAGAATAAATGAATTGGAGAAACAAAATATTATTCCTTTGTTCATATCCTTTGCTTATAATATTGTCAGATTGCAACTTGGTTTTACAGGGGATTTGCATTTGATCTTACTTCACTGTGCAGTAAAACTCATCAGATTAAGAATCTTGTGAATAGCAAAGCAATGTGGTCAGCTGAAGTTGAAGTGAGCATTTAGAATAGCTTGTTTTGTTTTCCTCTTGCACAGCTTTAAAGCTTCATGCGCCTTTTATTTAGCTTTTGGTTACCTCTGTCTCAAGTGCTTAAAGCCTTGGGTTTAGATCTCTTCAAAATTACTGTGCTTCCAGTAACACTCTTAATTCTATTATTGGTACCCACGCTCATACTAGTAAATATTACAGTGTATGATTGAGTAAAAAACGCAATTTTCTGTAGCCTGACTTTCCTTATTTTATGAATGAAGACCGGTTTACAGTGAAAGGCTGGTTGCTGCTTTTTCTGAAAGTATGTGATGGGGCCAAGTGAGCTACTTAACAGTGAAATTTAGAGATTGCTTTTTTGTTTATAGGAATTTTTCCTGATGTGTACAGCTTTGAATTAAGTTACAGAAACATGCTTGATGTAAGGGGGAGGGAGAAATATCGTGAAACCCTATCTGAATTTTGCAGGAGGACATTACATGCCAGACTTCAAACTGGGCCTGGAGGTGGTAGTGAGCAATCTGAGTTACCCCTGACAAATTTCTGCTTATTAGTGGATTTTTTGTTGGATATAGTTTCTTTGGTAAGAATTGCTTTATTTGTTGCTAATATTGGGATTCAGTATATTTTTAGTGTACAGAAATACTGTATCTGCTTCATTAATTGTTTTTCCTGAAAATGTATTGATGTAAATTGGTGGACATCTTTAGAAGAAGACTTGGTTTCCTTGTATGATTCTTAATAGTCTGGTTGAATATAACTGAAGCGGTTTTTATGATACTTATACCTGAAAATTGTCTGTCCTCTATTTCTTTTCTCTAAAACTACACTGTATTTGTTACAAATATAGTCTTTTGTATTTTGATATGTTAGTTTAGATGTGCAGCTTTCTTTTATGGCTCTCTTAAATGTCATGATAAGATGCATCTTTTTTCTGTTCACATTGCTTAGTGTAGCGAAGACTGTTGGAACTGTTTTTTTTCTATACCTGTCTTTCTTCAATTCTTTGCTTTCTCATTTCAAAGCCTACTAGAAGTATGAGAGTGCTGTGTCAGGTATGGCAATCAGCCTGTTTTCCCTTTAGTTCTTAACTTGTCTTTCATTCTTAAACTTTTTTATATAGGTGATTAAAATAATAATAGTAGCATTCTTTAGCCTTATTGTTCTATCTTGTAATGCATGTGTTGTGTAGTGAACAAGACATAAAATTCTGAAAAAGAGCTAAATATATTTCTATTTGTTGGTTACCCAACTGTAAAGTTAATTTTGTACTTATTTTAAGTAAGGCATGTATGTATTATTCTTGGATATTAAGATATTATTTTTCCTTTTTCAATGTTCTGTATGTTTAGAACACAGTTAAGCAAATGATAGGTACCACTGTTACAGAAGATAACTTTCAGAGTGAAATTTGGCGTTTCAATTAATGAGTTTTACTATTACTTTGTTAGGAGACGTACATTGAAATACAGACAGAACACTTGCCTCAGCTGTTGCTCAGGATGATTTCTGCATTGACAAGTCATCTTCATACTTTGCACTTGTCTGAGCTTACTGATTCTCTCAGACTCTGTTCGAAGATCCTGAGTAAGGTTCAACCTCCATTGCTGTCTGCTGGTACAGATGGTGTCCTACAGCTTCCAGGTGGGCACAGCAGCTCCATCAAAGAATGGGAAAATAAAAAGGTAATTGATTATGTTTTGCAGCATCTTGAAAAAATACTTTCTTGTGTAGAAAGGAAAAGTGTGATTTCTAAGTCTGTACTGAACCAGCTACAACTCTTTGATTAGATTTTAGTTTAATAAACAACAATACATGTGAAACTTGGATCATCAAAATAAATTATACTTGTGCACTTCGTTGTGGTAAAAAGTCTTGATTCTTAAGGGTTTTTATCTAGATTTAATATTGTACATGCATAAATCACTTCAGAATCAGGGCCTAAGAATGAACTTATCAACTAAGGTTTGAAGTTGTAATGTACTTCATGAGTCTGATCATCTAAGAATAACTGGACACAAAAGAATTATCTATTTTCATTATGTATCAAGCATATATAAATTCTCGTCACACCCAATTTGGGTACATCAGATTAATGCCAATCAGCTATTTTACTGTGACTATTCTTATAATCATTTAATAAAGAAATAAAAGAAACAAACCAGCCAGCAGCTCTTTCTCTTTTAACATTGTCTAGTTTAGTCTACACAACCGTGGCTTTGTAAGGTCTATTAAGTGATGTGCCCTGAAATCCTTTGGTCTCCAGCTGAAGAAACTAGAGGAATATCATAGAATAATTTAGGTTGGGAGTGACAGTTGCAGGTCGCTGCTCCAAGCAGGGCTGATTTCAAAGTTAGATTTTACTTTAGAGCTAGGTCAGGTCACTCAGGATTATATCCAGCTTAGTTGTGAATATATCCAAGGATGAAGATTCCACAACTTCTTTGTACAGTTTGTTTGTTTACACTGTGTTATTTAATCAGAATTTCCATTGTTGCAGCTTGTGTATTGTTGCCTCTCGTTCTTTTACTGTAATTTCTTAGCAAGCCTCTGTCTTTTCAACTACCCAAGGGGAAGTCACAAACAGTAATGAAGACACCTTTTCACCACAATTCTTAGCAATTTTTTTCTTAAAACTGAGCAAATATGAGTGTCTGAGCTTTCCTTCTGTATCAGGTGCTCCTGTGGTGGTCCTCCACTGGACTTGCTCAGTACATCAGTGTTTGTTTTGTACTAATGAGAGCAAACTTGGACACAGTATTCCACGTGTGGTCTTAAAACTGCTGAGCAGAGGGAACTAATCACTTCCTTTGATTTGCTGGCCCTGCTTTTGCTACTAATATGGTTCTGTATGTGGTTGGCTGTCTTCACCAGAAGGGTCCACTTCTGGCTCATGTTTACCTCATCTGTTAGGACTCTGGCATCCTTTATGCAGGATCCTATCCTTATTCTTTCTAGCCAGCTGATACCTGCCTGGTGGTTTGTTTTTTGGTTTTGTGGGTTTTTTGGTTTGGTTGATTGGTTTTTTTTTTTAAAATTCTGTTTTGACTGAATGAAGTTTCCCTTTGAACATTAAATGGCCTTTTTCTTTCAATTACAGCTGACTCGTGTGGCTATAGCTTCTGTTAAGACACAGAGTGAAATAAATTTCCATGCTTCTGATCTCTTTTATGTTGTATTTTATAATAGTGTCACCGTTCATGTCTTTCCAAGCTTTTTATTATGTTTTAACGCAGGAGACAGTGAAAGCTAGCTCAGACAAATTTTCATTCTTACTCCACCTCTGGTAAAGCAAGATGTAATTCACCATGTATAATGATGTATCTGTTTCTATTTATTAGTTAAAAAGTTATTCAGATTTTTAGATTATGCTTAAAGTCTGTATTTAAGATGGCTAGTGATTAGGATGTCAGACAGCAAGATAATTTCTGGGCCTGTTAGATGACAAGCAACATTTGCCATCACCAGTAAGAGAGGTAAAAGAGAAGTATGTGGGCATGTTCTATAGCTGCATTTACTATCACTGATCCATGCATTTCCATTTAAGTTTCTATATTTGCCTCACATTCTCACCAGGAAGCAGAGACTTTGCTACCAGTTACCAATAGGACTACAGGGGTAGAGCAGTTCAGAAAGCTGCTATGGGTTCTTCTTGAGTAGAAATGGTATATAAGAAAATGCTAGATAGGTAAAGTTGTACCATATATACTTCTATGAATTAAGGTTCCTTCCACATTTAATAGACAATTTCTTAAATCAATTAGCATAAATTTTATTGAGAAATCGAGCTGGCTTTATTAGTGTAAATGTAGAAGTGGAAAAAATGTTTTTAGGTTACAAAAGATTTTCTTCATTCACAGCTCCACAGTCCACTCTTTTAAGGTGTTTAGGCAACTTATAGTTGTAATGTTAAATGACACTGATCTTGCCTTCCTAATGAGATAACACTTTAATAGTTGTGGTTTTTCAATCAGTAGTATATCTGGGCACTGATTAGGTTAAAATAATTTAATATCTAATGAGAATATTTACTTGTACAGTGGGAACTTCAAAAGCGAGATCAGAGAAGTGTATACTTCTTCCTGCTCTCTCAAGTCTTCCCATTCTTCTTGGCCGATATCTCGGTTTTGCCATCTTTGCGTGTAGGCATTTTTTTACTCATTTATGACTGCAACAATTTCTGATTAGCAGATAAATATCTTGTCCTTTTGTAGAACATGCTAAAATCTAAAGTATTAAAAGCATCTTTCTAGCTAAAGTGACCATGAGCGACTTAGTTCAATATCCTCTTTCCTGCTGGAAGTGAAGAATTTTCTTTGATGTATGAATATTTTGGTTTATGATGCTGTGTAAATTAATAATGTGTGTGCCTATGCATTTTAGTATTATTTCATAAAAATAAACATGATTATGTTACGAAAAAAAATGTTAAAAGCAATAATATTTAAAGTATTTTACTGGATAAACAATGCTTTTTTTTATAGTTACCTTGGTTTGGCAAGCTTACTGAAACACCAAACATCATTTTGCATAATATGTATTCATCTGAATAGATTTAAAGCTGTGGAATAAAATTGTTGCTTTCAAATGGAGAAGCAAATAATTTTTTTCTCAATAGGATCTAAGTAACCCATTTTGAACAGTCACTAAGCTTCTATCTCACTCAGGTGCCATCAGTTTCACTTGAAAATCCGAATGATGTGTTTGAAGATGGTGAAAATCCTCCAAGCAGTCGCTCATCAGAAAGTGGATTCACTGAGTTTGTACAATACCAGGCAGACACAACTGATGACATTGACAGAGCTCTGAATGAAGGTCACAGTGCTCCTGGCATTCCCGTTATTGGTAGCACATCCTCAGAGACGGAAACAGCATCAACTGTGGGATCTGAGGAGACCATCGTCCAGCCTCCTTCCGTAATGACACAGGGGACAGCAACTCCAAGTGGGAAAACGATCCAAAAGACTGCAATGCAGTGCTGCTTGGAGTATGTCCAACAGTTTTTAACCAGATTTATCAACCTGTATATCATTCAGAGTAATTCCATGTCTCAGCCCTTAGGGGCAGAGCTTACAGTAGACCCCGCTAGAGAGCAAGGACAGACCACAAAATGGGACAGGGAATCGCAAGTTGATGTTAAGGTGAAGAAAGCAAACAAGAAAAAAACACCTAAAGAATACCTTCCTGCCTTTATTGCTGCCTGTCAGCTATATCTTGAATGTTCAAGCTTTCCCGTTTACATTGCTGAAGGAAACCGTACTTCGGAATTACATCCTGGGAAGCCTGAAGTTGGTAAGCTGCACTTTTCTTTGTTCTTTGCTTTTAAAATATTTTTTTTTAAAATAAGACAATAGTGTTAATGCTTTGTGTGCATTGCTATTTCCTTTAACTCTCAGAAATGGAAGTTTTCTTCTGTATCAATTGTTTTGCTTTTTGGAAACTAAACTGTTTTGTTACAGCTTTTAAGAATATTGCTGGTATGGGATTCTACACTAATTAATATTGGAGTGATAAATATAAATTATGCAAACTGAAGCCTGAGGGTAGAATCTAGATTTTCAGACATTCGTCTGTACTGTATCATACTAGATAACAAATTAATTGATTTTACTTTGCTCCTGGTAAAGGAACAGTTCTGTAGGCAATTCCTCTAGCTACAGCTGTATTAGAAACAAGATAAAAATGGTGAGTTTTGTGACATGTGAGTTTATTCACAGATAGGTGAACACATTCAGATACAGAAATGTGATTAAAATATTGACAATTCTGGATTAGTATAAAATGTGACATTTTAGATGGACAATCCTTTTTAGAGCTTGTTAAGTCTCTAGAGTTCTAATTTTGGTTCCACTTTTGGTCTGTAGCTTGAGACTTTCAGCCTTAAAATGCTGTCGTGGTGGATATGCTTGGAGCATGCCAGAAATAGTCACAATAGTTTTGGCTGCTATCACAGTCATCTTCTGTGACTTTATTTCTAGGAAGTTTCATGGTCGCTGCTTTTCTTTCTTATGCACAGCTTTCAAAATCTGTTAAAGGCAAAGCAGCGGGTACTGACTGGAGATAAATTTTATATTTTTTTTGCTTTTGGAAACAAACATGTTGATTTAACGTGACTGCTGCTTCTGTCTCTGTAGTCTTTAAGATGTGTTGTGTATGCCTTCATTATACAGCCAGGAGCAGAGAGTATCTTTGACTTTGTGAGATCCAGACATATCAAATATTTTTGACAGCTGAAGGCAACTTGTTACAACTGCTTATTAATTAAGGGTTTTTCAATGCATTTGTAGATCTAGCACAGGAGATTTGTGCTTCTATAGCATGATACTGAAAAATGTGGTGATTTGTTGTTGGTTGGTTGGTTGATTAGTTGTTTTTTGGTTTTGTTTTCCAAACAGTAGCAGCCTACAAATGAGTGTTGTGGCAGAAGACTAAAAAATATTTTAAAAACCAGCTGCTTGTTTGTTACTTTTCTGTGGATACAGCACTTTTGCTTATTGCTGCCTTGTAAACTCTAAAGCAGAAAGCCTGTCGAGCTTGAATAATATGTGTCTGGTGTGAACACAGTGATTCTAGGAATTCTTTTCACTTTGCTGTGTCTTAGATTTGCTTTGCTCATTCATCATCTGAACCTTCCGATATGTGATGTTTCATTTGCAGTCTATTAAACAGTGGCACTTAGGGGAATAAGCATAAATGGGAGGTGGTTGCAATCAACGGGAAGGATTTTGTTTCAGATGTAAATGTCTACTGTACAGAGTGTCAGGGTGGATGGGAATGGGGCTGCGAATCTGTCCTGGGAGTCCTGCTTCCCAAAACAGGGAATGCCAGTGGAACAGAGAATGGGAGCAGGTAGTTACCATAGTTTGCACACCAACGTTTTCTTCATCTGCTAATATGTTTTTCTACTGCAGAAGAGGCTGGTTTTATTGAAGAGTTCCTAAATTTGGAACATGTTTTTGATGGGTCGCTTTAGTGATGTGACCCAATTGCCTTTAATCAACAGTAAGAGTCATCAGTCTGTTTACTTGAAGGAGCTAAATTAATCTGATACTGCTAGAACATAATTGTGTGCTTAAATTTTACTGTGTGCTTAATTTCTCACATAAATGCATGCTATTTTTAATTGAAGAAATTAAAAAGGAAACCAGTCAAATTCAGACTAATGTTT
Organism: Nesoenas mayeri; assembly: GCF_963082525.1. Classification (NCBI taxonomy): domain Eukaryota; kingdom Metazoa; phylum Chordata; class Aves; order Columbiformes; family Columbidae; genus Nesoenas; species Nesoenas mayeri. The sequence goes on from NC_137544.1 coordinate 36,222,513, forward strand.
ATATCTGTAAACCCTAGAACATTATGTGAAATTACTAGGTATATTTAGGCTTCAATTTTCATTGCAAAATTAACTGTTGTGGGTATAAAATAGAAATTGCATCGTCCTTCTCTTATTTCTAAATAGATGTTCTATTTGTGCCTGTTGAATAACACTTCTTCACTTGTCTGATTGTAGAAGCATTTACCTATTTTAGGAACACGATCAATAGAGTCCTTGGGAAGTTTTAAGAAAAATTGCTTTGTTATCTCTAAAATAAAAGGGAGCTTTATTCACCTGAAGAGTTGACTGTGAACTTCAGGGAAAGGCACTTGCATATCAGGCAAGTGTATGGTATTAAATGAGGGGACAGTAAGAAGTGGGAAAAAAACGCCTACAGTGAAAGCAGAGTATGATCTAATTGGATCATGTTTCTGCCACTCAAAAGATCAATTTTCAGTTTTTCCTGGAAAATCTGCATATTTCTTATCAGTTTAAACTTAGTTTATATATGTAAATAATATACGTAAATAATTCTGTATGTATGTTATAATATCTATATTATATATAGATATATATAGATATAATATTATATATTTATTAAAAATATTACAGAATTATTCCAGGCTACAGACTACAGACTAAAGAGTTGATTGCTGGTCAAGAATTTCCTGACGGAGGAAAGTGAGTGAAAGGATGTGCAGACTACTAGAAGTCCAGTTTTATCTAAAACATGAAATTGTGTAGCTACATTTCTGTAAAATTTATTTTCCTCTTCCTTGTTCAAATTTTTCTATTTCTTTGGTTACTAAATGTTTGAAGTGATACAGTATTGCAGTCTTAATTAGACCATTTTAAAGATACAACAAGAAGTATCTTTTTTCCTGCATACATTTTCCTAAACCCATACAACAGGCAGGCTGAAATTTTTGAAGAATAAAGGGCAACTGTGCCTATGGTTAAAGTAAGAGGGAAAAATTCATAATATTTAAAATTGTTAAAATAATGTGTCATCTGTGATTTTTATTTCAGACTGTGAACAAGTACAGCCTCCGCTGTGGCTACAGACCTTAATGAATGCTTGCAAGCAAGGAAGTGATTTCAGTGTTCAGGGTGTTACCATTTCTCTTGTGATGGACTTGGTTGGATTGACTCAATCTGTTGCTCTCGTTACTGGAGAAAATCTGAACAGCGTGGAAACTGCTCAGCCTCTTAGCCCGAACCAGGGAAGAGTGGCTGTGGTCATCAGACCTCCTCTTACTCAAGGCAATCTGAGATACATGGCTGAAAAGACAGATTTCTTCAAGGTACAATGCTGTTTTCTTTAAACTTCTTTACGTGGCTGCTGAGGACTGATAGTCTTGGCCGCTTTACCATCCTTGGTATGGTAAACAAAATTTTTTTGCTGAGTATTTTGATAACAGTTGTAACCTATATTAGACTCTGAAAATACATAGTAAGTTTTCCCACTGTGGTTGTCTTACTGACTGCTTGGCTAAAAAGCCTTGTTTGAATGAATATTTTAAAAATAAAAATAATACATGATTGAATAGCATCATTAATTGGCTAGGTGTGAAACTGAGATGTGCGTAATGCAAGATTCTGGTAAACCACAATCTGCATTTTGTGTAATTTATGTGACAAATCATTTGCAAAAGATGGCAGCAGGGTGTATTACATAGTTAATTATAGTTCAATGAAAATTTATTTCTGGAGGTGCCTGTGAGTTCTGACCCTAGCAGGATTTTTTATGTAGGAAGTTATTGCAGGGTTTCAAATGGTTCCTTATGTTCATATGAACAAAACCAAAAACAAACAAACAAACAAACAAAAAGTTTTATAGTTTTCCTCTTAGTCATATGGTGCCATCAGATGTCATGTCTCCCATCATTGCACAGAGGTTAATGCAGTCTAGAGCAAAACAAGGCATGACACTCATTCACTTGTCTCTTTCAACTTTTGTTTTCATGTACAAAGCATATAGCTTTAACTCTTTGGGACCAGTTGGGTGATGGAACTCCTCAGCATCATCAGAAAAGTGTGGAGCTCTTCTACCAGCTGCACAACCTTGTTCCGTCTTCTAGCATTTGTGAAGATGTTATTAGTCAGCAGCTGACTCACAGAGACAAGGCAAGTTGTTCATATATTTACTAAAAGATGAGTTAAGTATATAGATAAAGAAATAGATTTAGAAAGAGGACTTGATGCCTGAGACAAAGGCATAAATACATTCAAAATTGAAAAATGTCACCTTATGTTGATTGTTTCAGACATTAAAAATATTCTTTTATTTGCATGCAGAACATCAGATTTCTCCACCCTCTGGCACTGCCCCCCTCTTTCTTATACTCCCACTCAAAAAAACCTTAACCTTAGGTCTGTAATAGTTGAGCCCTGTTTTCATGACATCTTGCTGTTTAACAAACCTATGGAAAGTGTTTGCAGTGGTAGTATTGAATATAGATGTTCCAGATTCCATTCCACTTATCTTAAACCACTCTTCTTTTCCTGTACATCTCCATCAAATTTAAGCACACTTCATTTTGCTCTGTCCTGACATTTTTCCAGGTGAATTATTTCCAGTTAAAGTGTTTCTGTGAGATTCTTTTCCCCTATTGGGAAGCAGAGGAATTGCACTAGATAATGGTGATGAAGAGGCTTCTGTACAATTCTTTTCCCGTCTCATGCAGCCTCTCTCTTCTCTAATTGTTTGTCCTTAAAATATATGAATTCTGACTGTTTCTGCCACGTTTGCCAGTTCTAGAGGGCAACTAATAATCTGCTCTAAGAGTAATTGCCAGATTTCTGTGCATCTGTGTCTTTGTGGGAAATGGGCTTGTTTGCTCTGACGTGCATGGCAACTGGGTTGTGACTTGTCTGCGCATTTTTTGCAGGGTGCTGCTGAGGCTACTCGCTTCTTAAAGGTCTCTTTGTATCTGTCTTATGTCAAAAGTTATGGACTATAATTTGAAGACAACCTCTTGAATGATCAGAGCTGCTGCTTTGCCTCTGATAGTGTTTCTTGTTCTTACTTTGTGACTTGTCCTGTCTCTTGTTCTGCAACCACAGGTTAAAATGTTTGCTCATGAACCAACTTGGTAGATTTCTCCCATTCTTTATTGCTGCTCCAAGTTCTCTTACATCGCTGCTGGCTGTTTTTTAAAAGTGATGGTGGCTATCCTGCTGATTACTTCTGTTTTGCTATCAGTTCAGCCAGTAAAGTAGTATTTTCAAAATCTTTTGAAGCTGGCAAATATTCAGCGTGTTAATAAACGGTGTTTCTTTTAAGTCTGTGATGAGCCTCTGTAATTTCATAGTAGACAAAGGGGCTTTTCAGCATTCAGCAACATACTTTTGGTAAGAGATCAAGTCTCCTATATAAGTTACACTCTGCTTCCCAATGTATAAACCACATGCTTAGCTTTTACTCATTAGTAGGAGTCTTACTTGTCATTACAGGTACTATGTTGTTTTTTTTTTCCTCCCCTAGAATTTTGTTTCAGATAGAGGCTGTCAATTTGACATTTGAGTTGAGGCCTTTGTAACGCTTTAGTTTAGATACATGAACTGTTTTCACTGCCCTGACAGAATGAATGATAGGGAGTTACTTGCTTACACACTCTAGCACCTCATGGTTGCGTGGTTTCAGCAGCAGGTACCTTTTTGCCTTTCTAACAGAGAGTAACCAGGTCAACAAAACTGAATATGAGCCAGTCTGTCAATCACTGCGGTTCACAGCTTGGCATATTGATAAAACTGCCAATGATTTATAGTTTCACTTGTTAGGCTGGTCTGTGAACTGCTGTGACTGGATGTGGCACTCGCTCATTTCTGCCAACCTTGCTGTGAAAACAGTAATTTGTTCTATCTTCCCAGCATGGATTGCAAGGGCTTACATGGATTCATCTCTATGTGTTTGAGGACTGGTATTTTTGCTCTTTATTCAGCAGATGTTAGTGAATTGTTTGGTGGTTGGTTTTGTGTGCGTGTGGTTTTGTTTGTATTTTATTTTTGTTTGTGGTTTTTCTTTGTGGTTTGGGTTTAGGGGGGGGTTGTTTGTTGTGGTTTTTGCTTGTTTGTTTTTTGTTTTATTTTACCCCTGATGTGTTCTGTCTTGTGTCCTTCCTGTGATTTTCAGTTTTTATAGTTTTTACTTAAAAATTTTATTATCGTGGCAGATGCTGGTTGTATTAGCTGTTGCAAAGCTTCTTAAGCTGTATGTTGTAAATTAAGTCTGGAAGTATGTCAGATTGTCACAGTTGTATTAACAGTTTTTAGTTTGGTCTCATTTTGATTAGAGATAAATATACCTACTGTTCATTCCCTGTAAGTATATATTTCAAGACCAAACAAGTAAAAATCTTCATCCTCTGCTTATCATCTAGTAATTTAGTTTAAGCCCTGATTGTATTTGAAAGTAATTTCAATGTTCTATTCAGCATAACCATCCTGATGGCTGTGTTTTGTTTGTTCACCCCTACAGCTGCTTAGCAGCTTCCTTGTCCCTTGGGTAAAGCTGGTTTTAATCCATGTACCCATGTATTTGTGTCATAGCATGGCATTTACTGTTGTTTACAGCCTTGCTGGAATAACTCTTTGCCTTGATCAGCCATAGCAAAGAGATAAAGGCATAAAAATTCTTACTTTAATACCATTTTCACCATTAAATATTCTGCATGTTATTACTAGTCATTAGAAGCCCTTTGTGGAGTAATCATGTCTTATTTGTACAAATAAAACTCCAAGTTCCAGAGCTAAATTGGGCATGTTAGTGATGAACTCTTATCTACATCTCATTGAGCTGGAAAATTCTTATGTCCTTTTCTAGAAAACTTATTTTAATTTTCTTATTTCCATAGATACTGTGTTTAATCCCATCATTGCAGACACTATATCTAAACATTTCTCTTCTTCCTCTGCCTCTGTATGCTTGAGTTTTCAATATGAAAAGCTTGCATGTTTCTTTCTGCTCTCTTCATGATCTTTTCTAGTGCCTTGACACATATAGATAAACTCACTGAAAACAGAGCTATGCAACTTGTGAGAGTAAAATAAGTATTGTTCAAGCTATCACATTAGGTATTTAAAACTTTTTTAAACTAAACTTTGAAACTAAGGCAACCCCAAGATCACGATGGAGGAGAATCCTTTCATGCTACTAAATCGTTCGCAGATACCTATTGTTGCTTATTCCTGTTTTTAATGTTAGAAAGTAGGATTTGAATGCATAATGAAAAAAGTTAATTTTAATAATTTTATTCTATCTTTTAAACTGCTGTATACCTCTTTTTTTTTTTTCAATTTCTTACTAGAAGCTGTTGTATTCTGATACATTTAACTTATGATTTGGTCCACAGAAAATAAGAATGGAAGCTCATGCAAAGTTTGCAGTGCTGTGGCATCTCACCCGTGACCTTCATATTAACAAGTCTTCTTCATTTGGCCGTACCTTTGACAGGTTGGTGATTGCAAGCAATGATTCAGTTGAAAAAATTATTTTGCAAAATTTAAACTACATCTTACTGGCAAGATAGAGTGTTTAGGAATTGGAGAACTGCAGAGCAGCTGTGAAAGCAAGGAAGGAGGACAAAAGATAAATTTGTGTTAGACAGAATTGTTTTCACAATGATGATTATATAAGCTGTAAATTTTTCTGCTAGCTGTAAGGAATGGGACAGGAATGGTCACATGATTCACTGACTATCACTGTGGTTAATATATTTGTGTATACTGCATATAGTATCTGAGTTCTTGCTATGATTTGTTAAAAACAAAAGCAGTAGAGAGAGAAGTCAACCCAGAAGTAAATTACATGAAAATGGAAAGTTACAGTAAAGCTGAGAAAACGTAAGAACAAAATTGCAAGTAAGCACTAAGACATGAAAGGTCTTTTATTTAACCTATTTGTTTTGTATAAGACATCACTTATGGCAACAGCAAAGGATTTCTGGTTTGTATTCTGGTATCAGACTACCTTTTTGAAAAAAACTGACTGATCCAGACTCCGAACTAGTCTTGTCTTCCTCAGCTAGCACAAATGTATACTTAGCTGTAGGAAGCAGAGTAAAAACATTGGTATTTCTTTGGGTTGATACTGTCACTCACTGCAGAAGTGGTGATAAGTTTTGTGCATACAGCTAAGACCTTATGAACGTGTACTGCTGAGGATGTAAGACAGTTGGTAAAATTTGGAGTCCAATATATATGTTGTTTTTCCCCAAGCCTGGAAAGGATTCTAAAGGCTAATACTATTTAAAAAAAGAAAATAATGACAGTAGGAAGTGCTGAATCAATTGTCAAGTATGTTTCTCCTCTCCATTCTTAAAGAAAATATATTTGAATAAGTTATCTTCTATTTTCCATATATCTGTGTGAATTGGCTTTTAAAGTTTTATCTTTTTGTACTGCACTAGCGCTTAGTAGGCAACCAAAGCTTGTTATGCCAGTAGCTGTACAAATACTTGAGCTGACTATACAAGTGGTACTGTTAGAGCAGCTATCTTAACAGACTCTTCCTGGCCATTTCTTCATTAGGCTAAACAAAAATGTAAAACTTCAGGTTGTAAAGTTTGGATTTTGAAGAAAATACTGTTTTATTTGGAGAAAACACTGGAGTATGTACTGATATGTTGAAATTTATCATATAGCAAATTAATTTGGGATGATTCTGTGAGTAGTGTAGAATTTGTGCTAGGTTCATTTGTCTTTTTGTTCTAGATCTTTGTTTATCATGCTGGACAGCCTTAATAGCTTGGATGGTTCTACATGGTCAGTGGGACAAGCCTGGTTAAATCAGGTGCTTCAAAGACATGATATTGCAAGGGTTCTTGAGCCTTTGCTCCTACTGCTTCTCCATCCAAAAACTCAGCGAGTTTCTGTTCAGAGAGTACAGGCTGAATGTTACTGGACTAAATCTCCCTATCACCCCGAAGAAGAAAATGAAAAGCACTTTATGCAGAAGTTTAGCTGTGCTGATGGTATGTACACAAGATGAGTGGAGGAAGTTCCCTATTTGATTTCTGTATTTTTTATTTGCATGCAACATTTTAAAAATAGTAGAAATTTTCGAGGTTAACTCGCAACATGAAGTGCTGGAATAGCTTCTGCTTATATATGCCTTTGTACGTGTTTTTTCTGGTTCAGTTTTGGGTCTCCAAAGTATTGCTGAAGTTTTATTGTTCTCAAATTAAGATGATATGTGAGTATTTTAATGCAGACTGTTTATTGAACTTCAGTAGAACTTAAGAACATGTCTTGAAGTTTAACCAAGAAGTAAAATGCGTTTATGAATTAAGACCACTGCTGTGGGGCTGGCTGAAAACATACTGATAAAGTTTGAAGGTGTTTGCACGTGTTGTGTAATTTTAGTAATATTTCTTTATGAAAACACAAGCAGATAAGACTGCATAGAGTTTTGTGGGAGAATTATGTTGTTTTGATAAGGTCTGCTGCTAAAAGTAATCTTGCTTTGGTTATGTGAATGTGTCGTTTGTATATTAACATGATTTTTTTTTTTCTGCTGTGAAGTGGAAAGACTTTTTACCATGCCTTTATAATTTGAAGTCTCAATAATAGCTTGAATTCTAAATTTTAGTTCTGAATTCTGATCCTGAAGATCAAAACGTTATGTGTATAAATTTCTGTGTTTTTCTTTAAGCATTTTCCCATGTGCCTGTAAGCCAAGGCCAACTTATTATACCGAAAGAAGGCAATGAAAAACAACTTGCTGTGGATGAAATGGAGAACTTCAGCCTGACTGTCAACCCTCTGAGTGACAGGCTTTCCCTGTTAAGTACCAGCAGTGAGACCATACCAATGGTTGTGTCTGATTTTGACCTTCCTGACCATCAAGTTGAAATACTGCAGAGTTCTGACTCTGGTTGTTCTCAGTCATCTACTGGAGACAACATCAGTTATGAAGTGGAAACAGAAAGCCTGAGTGCTCAAGATAGCTCTCAGACTCTGAGAGAAGACTCACCTGACGAAATTGTGCAACAAGTGGTTTCAGATCTTATATGCAAAGTCATAAGTGGTCTTGGAGAAGAGGCTGAACCAGTTAAACATAATCTACACTCTGAGGATACTTCGTGTAAGTTCAGTCTTTTGGATAACTCTGTAGAGGTGACAAAAAATGAAGATCAAAATATTCAAAGTAGCCAGAGTAGTTTGCTTAGTAATGACAGCTCCCAGTTGCTGTCAGCTTCAACTGAGACTGGACTTGAGAGCTTAAGAGATGAAATTTCAAGAAATAACTCTTCACCCTGTATTGCAGAAAGCCAGCAATCCCCGTCTGATCTTACTCTTGCTTCCACTGAATCAAATTCCAGAAAGCGAAGCCACAGTAGTATTCAGTTCAGCTTCAAAGGAAAGCTACCAGAAAAAATGTCCGAAAAAGAAACAATTGTTAAAGAGGCTGGTAAGCAACCAGGTGCAAAACCTAAGGTGAAAATAGCCAAAAAGAAAGATGAAGAGAAGAAGAAAGCACAGACAGAAAAGCTTAAACAAACAAATGTCTTCTTTAGTGATGGTCTTGATTTAGAAAACTGGTACAGTTGTGGAGAAGGAGAAATTTCAGAAATAGAAAGTGATGTTGGGTCCCCAGGAATGCGAAAATCTCCCAACTTTAATATCCATCCATTGTATCAACATGTGCTGCTTTATCTCCAGTTGTATGACTCTTCAAGGACACTCTATGCTTTTTCTGCAATTAAAGCCATTCTGAAAACAAATCCTTCAGCTTTTGTAAGTGCTATCTCTACTACCAGTGTCAACAATGCATACACCCCACAGCTTTCATTGCTTCAGAATCTTCTAGCCAGACATCGAATATCCGTTATGGGCAAGGATTTCTACAGTCACATCCCAGTTGATTCCAACCATAACTTTCGGAGTTCGATGTACATAGAAATTCTTATCTCCTTGTGTTTATACTATATGCGGAGCCACTATCCAACTCATGTTAAAGTAACCTCACAAGATCTAATAGGAAACCGCAATATGCAAATGATGAGTATAGAAATTCTGACACTTCTCTTTGCCGAGTTGGCAAAAGTGATAGAAAGCTCTGCAAAGGGCTTTCCTAGTTTTATCTCGGACATGTTGTCCAAGTGCAAGGTTCAGAAGGTGATCCTGCATTGTCTGCTCTCTTCTATCTTCAGTGCACAGAAATGGCACAGTGAAAAGATGGCTGGAAAAAACATAGTGGCTGTAGAAGAAGGTTTCTCTGAAGACAGCCTTATAAATTTTTCCGAGGATGAATTTGACAATGGTAGCACCCTGCAGTCACAGCTTTTAAAAGTTCTTCAGCGGCTGATTGTGCTGGAACACAGAGTAATGACTGTGCCTGAGGAAAATGAAACGGGCTTTGACTTTGTCATCACGGACTTGGAGCACATTGGCCCCCAGCAGCCAATGACTTCTCTTCAGTATTTACATTCCCAGCCGATAACCTGCCAAGGCATGTTTCTGTGTGCAGTGATACGAGCTTTGCACCAGCACTGTGCCTGTAAAATGCATCCCCAGTGGATTGGCCTTATCACTTCTACGTTGCCTTACATGGGAAAAGTTCTGCAAAGGGTGGTTGTTTCAGTGACGCTGCAGCTCTGCAGGAACTTGGATAATTTAATTCAGCAGTATAAATATGAAACGGGATTATCAGATAATAGGTATGTTTATGTAGAGGTTTATAATCTTTTAAAGCATATTTGATTGTGTTGAATTACTTTACAAGCAGATTAACCCATTTAAAAAAATGAATCTCTTATTTTAGGCCTCTCTGGATGGCGTCAGTCACTCCTCCGGATATGGTTCTTACTTTGTTAGAAGGGATCACAACAATAATTCATTACTGTCTCCTGGATCCATCTACGCAGTATCATCAGGTAAACTTAGATCTGAGTGTCTGAGAGGTTCCTATGCAGTACATGTCAAATTAAGGATTGTGATTATATTAGCAGATATGAAGATGTGAGTAGGAAAAATCCCCAAAGTATCGTCCTTTTTTATTGATAATACACATATCGCAAACAGAAAAACAATTTTATACTAATTATACTTGTTGTTCCCCTGAAATAACTAAAGTAGGAGTTCCTTAAATTTCAGACCTCTAAAGTGCCACACTTTAAAGCTGGCTTTGTTTTCTGGAACTTCCTAGACCTATGTCTATCCTGTTACTTTCTGGCTGGAGTGTGTTCATCTCGCAATATGTCAAAACATTCTCGTTTTCCTTCTTCTGTATATTCACAATTTGTCTTTTTAAGCAAGCGTTATTTTCAGATATTCTGATCATAGTCTATGTTAAGAATTTGACCCATATTATGCAAGAAACTTTTTGCCCTGCTCTCTCCACAATATTGTTTTTGCCTTTTTCTTTTTTCTTATACCCTTTTTCCTTCCATTTATTTAAAAATAACTGAAAAGTGTTTATCATCTGTTCAAGTAAGTAATTTTGTGTAGAGTATTAGTTACACTTAAAATTCTGAAATAATTGTTTTGCAAAGGTAAAGGTACATGATACAGAATTGATTGCTGTTGCCATGAGGTCTCACATGTTCAGAATACATTTGATACTGTACAACTGAGTCGAAAGATTCTTTAACTATTATTTTTAATAAACTCAAAATCTGTACATACTATGAGAATTGACAAACTGTTTTGAAAAAGAGTTAGGGTTGAAAGCTTCCATGTCTATTAAGTCTCAGTTTATGCAATTTTACTTACGCTGTTTATGTAGATATTTAATACTCTTCCTCGTTTCTCACCTTTAAATCCACTAGCTTTTGGTTAATGTAGATCAGAAGCACTTGATTGAAGCACGCAATGGGATCCTGTCTATCTTGCACATGATCATGTCTTCTGTGACTTTGCTGTGGAGCATCCTTCACCTTGCAGATTCTTCGGAAAAAACTGCTGCTGCCGCTTCCATTACCACTATTAATCTTGGATCAACAAAGGTCAGAATACCAGAGATAATGTAATTTAGGTTGTTCTTTAATACCTTTGTCAAACTAAAGCAAATTCCATTCCCTTATATGTAAATTGAGTTTTAATACCTGTGTCCTCATCTACTCACCCACCCCACAAACAAGGCTTTTATAAATGGATATTAAATCTGCTATTAAACTTTATTGTATCAAGACAACAATGTTTCACCTCTTTACTTTCTACAAAGAAAATTAAATGCATCCTGAAAAAATTTAAGCCACCCTTTTATACCTCAAAACAAATAAAATATTAATGTAAAATTTTAACAAATGGGAACTCTCCTCTTAAAACATGTGGTACTCAGGCACTTGCAAACTAGTTCCTTATTCATTCAATTCCCATACAGTGATGCCACTGTGCACGGGGAAAAGTCATAGCAGATTGTGAGCTGATAATTGTAAAGAAGAGAACCTGAGAAGGGGTTGAATAAGACTGTACTGAGAACGCTGCTTAGCTCTCTTACTGGAAGCACTTCATGTTATGGAATAGGAAATTGTCATTTAAATTTGAAATATTTTAAAATAAGATTTCTTCATTGAATTTGAATACTATCAGATACTGTTTATGATGATTCTGTGATTGAATAAATAAAAAATAACTTATCAAAGACTCCATGTCTTTGCACAGACAGTATCCGTGGTCATATTTGTGCTACCTGTACTTGTTGGTGGCCTGTAATATTACTCTACTTCTGTGAAAAAAGGATGAACTTTTGTACTCTGGTTAAACTTTAACTCTTCTGCACATCCCACCTTTTCTTTAAGAAAATAGAAATCGAAAATGGATCAAGAATACAGCTCAGGAAATACCTCTCCTGACTGAAGTACACCTCAGTAACTTCTAACATGCTTAGAAAAAACATTAGTAAGAGTTTCAACCTGGAATATTTCAGACTCTCAGAGTAGCGTGTTATTTCTTTCAGAATTTCCCCTCCACCCCTACTGCTTAATCTTTATCTCACTTGCTACAAAGCAAGTTCATCACTATTTGTGGCAGACATCATCTTCCTTTCTTCTTCCAAATTACCTGGTACACGTGATAACTGTTATACCTCTATTGATACAGTTTTGTCCTGACTAAATGCAAACTATTTTTACCCCTTCTTGTAGGTCATATTTTTGTAGCACTAATCTTTCTTTTATAGTTTGAGTTCTGACAGTTTATGGTACATTTCTTGAAGTAAGGTGTCCAAAACTGGGCATGGTATGTGGTATCTTCTTTTAGGTGAAATATTTAATGTCTTTCATGAGCTGTTGCTATTTATGAATGCTCTTTTACCTTTCCTTGCAAAGTCATCGTGGTGAGTTTGTGATTCAGTATAATCCCAAGACTTTTTTTCTATAGCACTGCTATCTAAATAGTTTCTCATCCTGAATCACTGAAGTTGTTTATCCCTACCTTTGCATGCAAAGATCAAGCCTTTATTGCAGCTTATCTTCCTTCAAGATGCTTTTTGAGTTTGTCAGATCATTTTTGGTTCTGTACCTTTTTATCAGTTGTGTCCCACTTCATTGTCATTTACAAATTCAACAGGTATATTTTATCTTCCCTTGTCCTTGTCTCGAATAAAATGATTGAAAAGTGTCAGATGTAGAATAGAGTTTTATGAACCCTGGGAGTGCATCCTTCCAGTTATATAAAAGTTAGTTATAGTTACTGTCCAAGTATGGCTTTATAGCCAGCTGTTTCAAACTTAATGCTGAGGTGCTTATCTAAAGGTGTGCGTCTTCTGCTTCCACATTTCAGAATCTGAGGCAGCAGATTCTCGAACTCTTGGGTCCAATTTCAATGAATCATGGTGTTCACTTCATGGCTGCTATTGCATTTGTATGGAATGAAAGGAGGCAAAATAAAAATACTTCTAGGACAAAGGTATGTTTATACTATAGTGGTCACTTCAAATAGTGGCAATAGCTTTAAGTGATTTAGAAGCAGTAAGGAGAAAATTCAGACATTCCAGTGAAAACATACATTGTATGAAATATGGAGAATATTTATATTTCTAATTAGCAACTTTACTGTAAGGGAGCTACCAGGTTATTTTAGCATGGGATAATCTTCCTGAATTCTTCAGGAAAAGAAGTGATTCTAAGTCTCTAGATGAATCATTAGCTACTAACATTTTAATCCTCTGGAGCCAACTGCCTTAATTTTGGCATAGGCGATTGTCTCTGATGATAATCTGTGACATGCATTTGATTCTTTTAGGTTATTCCTACAGCAGGTGAAGAACAACTTCTACTAGTTGAGCTAGTTCGTTCTATCAGTGTTATGAGAACAGAAACTGTTATACAAACAGTGAAGGAAGTTTTGAAGCAGCCTCCAGCAATAGCAAAGGACAAGGTATGAAAACTGTAGAGATGCTATTGATTTATTTAATATCCTCTTACTGAAGCTTAGAACACTGGTGATATGGATACTTCATTCACAAAGTTGAGCAGTGCAGTGTGAAAATTTTCACAATATGTAACAGATGGATGAACTTTTGAAAGGAAGTCCTACCTTCTTAAGTCATTACCATTTACTGAACAACTCCAGAATCCTGTTTATGGTTTCTGCACAAGATTGTGTTTTGTGAGGATAAGCTGCTCACATTAGGGAAACGGGTGTGCACGCTAGCATCAAATTGGTTTTCCTTCAGGTGGGAAAGATAAGTAGGGAAAAGAGGGAATTAAAAAAAAAAAAATTTAAAACTTTCTAGAGAGGTGTCTAAATGGACATTCATAGTATCTTGTTAATGAAGCTATATCTACAGACACTGCAGTAGCATTATAGCATTGTCAGTTTTCCCCGGGCAAGTAAGGGCAGAAAGAAAGTCACTTTCTTCTTTCTGATGACAGTGGTTTCATATCCTTTCCTAGAAACATCTTTCACTGGAAGTCTGCATGTTGCAGTTTTTTTATGCTTATACTCAAAGGTAAGACAAGTAGTTAAATTTTATTTCTGTCATCAAGAAGCAGATAGAAAATTCGATTTTTACATGTTCTTATAATCTGTAGAATGACAAAAAGCCTGTATATATAAATCATGAAGAAAGAATGGTTTGGAACTGTAGGTGTGATAAGAAATAAAGGGATTTATTTTGTGAGTTCCCTAGTTCTGCATCACCTTTCTTCATGCACCTAAAACTCCTGCAGGAAACCTGCCCCCTGCCCAAGAGACGCTGATCTATACTGTGCCATAACTCAGTGGTGCCACTCAGCCTTGGACTGAAAAGCATGTCTTTTGAGTATGCTGATATTCTGCCTTCCCCCTTTTCTTAGTTAGTTGATGTAGCCACCTAATATTAAATGAAAAAACAAAGAATCTGTATGAATGTTGATTTGTGATATCTGACAGGAGAACTGAGAGGTAGAAAGCAAGTGGGGAACACCTGTGGGAGATGATGGTTGTTTTGTTGCTATCGCTGCTCTCTCTCTTAGGATTCCAGTGACCAGCTTAGTAGACAGCTGGGCAGCACTCCTGCTTCTGTTAAAGGATTCCATCCAGGTTGGTCTTCCAGCTCCAGGACAGTTCCTCATACTTGGGTAAGTGCTTGTGATATTTGCAATTTCCAAATAAACTCACATTTAAGTGTGTGAAATCATATTGAGGTATTAGTGTTTGCAAGTCTCTAGCACTTATTTTTGAGTGGTAGAGCTATTACCTGATTTCTGTAGCCTTTATCAAATTAGTTTCTTCTCTGATAAATGGTTACATATATCAAATTTTGTCTTATAATGTGATGTAAGCCATGATCTTACCTTACTGATTATTTCAGCAATTCGGGCTCTTTAAACAGTAGGTTTACATTTCTGATTTTTCTTAGAAAATAACTACAATGACTATTTCCTTAGGTATGTGTAGATTCGCAGCCCACTAGAAAGGATTGTTTCCCAGCATGAAAGCTGGTCTTGGAGTGTTAGAAATAAAATGTTGACTATGATTCTCTGTATAAAACTTCAAGGACCATTTTCTTGAACTTCTGGAGTTGTCTTCCATAGTAAACTGTCTCTAAACTTAACTTCAGAAACTTGAAATGGTATTTTCTAGAATATTGATAAGGAGCAATGACTGAAGGTTTAGTTAAATAAGTATTGTGCACATAAATTTCTTCAGATTTGTCATGGCTCTTAAAACTACTGAATAGTATATTGTGAAAAGAAAATCCACATCTACTTCCGTACCTTTTTCAGTGTTCTTAATGAGTTCATTATGAAAAACCCAAGCCTGGAGAATAAGAAAGATCAAAGAGATCTCCAGGTAAGAAATTTGTTGTATGTCTCTTTTGAAAATATTGAGCAATAAATGCCTGAATGTACTATAATTATCTGATCTATCAGTTCCATAGTCAGAAATGACTCTTTAATATTTTCTACTTAGTACTATTTATAATAGTCAGGAAATATACTATTTATAAACGTCAGGAAAACAAATACAGCCCTTCTGCGCAAAGTTCTTAAAATGCTTGGTGTGTTATTTGTTTGTTTTCTACCAGGATGTAACACACAAGATAGTGGATGCCATTGGGGCAATTGCTGGTTCTTCCTTGGAACAGACCACTTGGCTAAGACGAAACTTAGAGGTTAAGCCTTCCCCCAAGATTATGGTTGATGGAAACAACCTAGAATCAGATGTAGAAGGTAGTTTCATTTTCATCTTTATTTTAAACGAAACATAAATTATCAGCCCAAAATGAACAAAGAGGGCAGATTTACTGTATTTGAATGCATTAAAAATGCTTCAGTATTGTTCAGACATTAGTATCCTACATACACACTTTGCCAGACACACTATCTTCAAAATATGTGCTATTAAGATATGCTTGTAAGGTAAGCTATGGCTTAAGAAAGCTAACTTTGGACTTTTTTTTGTTATCTTCATTTAGATATGTTGTCTCCAGCAATGGAAACTTCTAACATAACTCCATCTGTTTATAGTGTCCATGCATTGACCTTACTTTCGGAGGTAAATGTCTCCAAATGTAATAAATACTGTCTTACAATGAACTTCTACATTGTGAAAAGCCTTGGACTAGAAGTGGGAGCAAAGATATTTGATGGGAGACACTGATGCAAATGGATTCTGGGCACTATCATGTAACAATATATGTAATAAAACTTGGCTAGTAACCCAGTTTCAAAGATTCAGTGAGATGGATGAAGCATAAAGCATGTGCTTTCACATGTGTAGGATAGGAAACTTTTTTCAGTGGAAAACTTTGTGGTGTTAGTGGCATGTGTTATTTACTGCTGATAAACTGCAGTCAATCGTGGATTTTTGTTTTCTTTTTTTAAAAAAAATTATTTGTAGCTTATTGTGGTAGAGTGCTTTGCCCAGGGGCTTATGCTTCTGTGTTTTTACCTTAGTTTGTTTTAGAAACAACGGGATCTTTATACTCTAGATTTTGTATAGTACCTGAAATTTTATCACTTCTGTTGTCAACTTGAACATTCAGCATAAGACATTTTACCAAAAAATACTGAATAGTAGATAAAAAGCAATTTGAGGGTGCATGATAACATACCTTCCTCTCATTTTATAGGTTTTGGCTCATCTCTTGGATATGGTCTTCTACAGTGATGAAAAAGAGAGGGTTATTCCTTTGCTTGTAAATATTATGCACTATGTTGTTCCCTACCTCCGTAATCACAGGTATTTTTACAATTTATTGGATTGATGTATATCTCTACAGCCAGTTGAAATTTGCTGGGTGACACTTAACAGGCCTGATAAGGATTAGATGTCTGTCAAACTTTATAGAAAGTAGCCACTCAAAATAGTTTAATGTTGACTTTCTTATTTTGTTTAGCGCTCACAATGCATCCAGCTACCGAGCCTGTGTCCAGTTATTAAGCAGTCTTAGTGGGTATCAGTATACAAGAAGAGCATGGAAAAAGGAAGCATTTGACCTCTTTATGGATTCCAGTTTCTTCCAGATGGATGCTTCGTGTGTTAACCAGTAAGACTTCCTTGTTCCTGCTTATATTGATGGCTCTTACAAGTGTCATGTATACCATTGCACAAGAGTATGTATAATGTGGACCAAAATTTCCCATCAGATCCCAGTTCAGGTAAATAAAGAGGGATCATCTGTGTTTTAGATTACTAGGTGAAATGTGAAACTCACTTACCTAAGGTATATTTCTGTGCACAAGTCTTATTTTTTCTCAATTTCAACATTTTTTTTTTTTAATGTATTTTTTCTATGAGGAAAAAGTGGTTAATGTTTTGTAGAATCCTGGGGTGGTGGTTTGGGTTGGAAGACACCTTAAAGATCATGTAGTTCTAACCCTGTTGCCATGGGCAGGGACACCTTCCACTAGACCAGGGTGTTCAAAGCCACATCCAACCTGGCCCTGAACACTGCCAGGGATGGGACACCCACAACTTCTCTGGGCAGCCTCACCATCCTCACAGTAAAAAAAATATTCCTGGTATCTCATATAAATCTATGCTCTTTCAGTTTAAAACCATTACCCTTCATCCTGTCACTATACTCCCTGATAAAGAATCCCTTCTTATCTTGCCAGTAGGTCCCCTTTTTAAGTACTGAAAGGCTGCTCTAAGGTCTGCCTGGAGCCTTCTCTTCTCCAGGCCGAACAAGCCCAACTCTCTCAGCCTTTCCTCACAGCAGAGATGTTCCAGCCCTCTGACCATCTTGGTGGCCTCCTCTGGACCCTCTCCATCAGATCTATGTCTTTCCTGTACTGAGGGCTCCAGAGCTGGACACAGAACTCCAGGTGGGGTCTCACCAGAGCAGAGGGGCAGAATCACCTCCCTCGACTTGCTGGTCACCCTTCTTTTCATGCAGCTCAAGATACAATTAGCTTTCTGGGCTGTGATCACACATTGCCAGCTCATATTCAGTTTTTCATCCACCAGCACCCCAAGTCCTTCTCCTCAGCGCTGCTCTCGGTCCACTCACTACCCAGCCTGTGTCCATGTTTGGGGTTGCTCTGAACCAGGTGCAGGACGTTGCACTTGGCCCAGTCCCTCTGAATGGTATGCCTTGTTTTCTTTGAGAAGGGAGTTTGAGAAATATAGCTGTACTTTCAGATCAAATCGCACCAAGTAGAAGGTATCTGTGCAGCAGAGAGCTTGGATTGGAAGCCTGAATTAAAAGAGCAGAAAAAGCTCTGTAAATATTCCTGTAAATTCCTGCGCTTTTCTTGCTTTCCTGATTTGTGTACAATCTTCCTCTTTTAGTTGGAGAGCTATTATGGATAATTTGATGACACATGACAAAACCACATTCAGAGATTTGATGAGTAAGTATTTATTGATGTAGTAGTGACTTTTAAAAAAGGGAAAACAAATATCTTGAAGAAAACGTTTGTTCAACATTTATTCCAATCTGATTTATTCAATGTTTTTAATGTTTTCTTCAACTACTTGTTTCTGGAGATCCATAAATAAGATAACTTAAAGTGAGGGAATTTTAGACTATCCTGGCACACAGTGAATTTTGCCTATATGGCAAATTTGATGAAGCAGAGTGGGTGGGGGTGTGTTTTGTTGGTTTGGGGTTGGCTTTTTTGTTGTTTGCTTTATGGTTTGAGGGGTTTTTGTGTTTGGGGGGTGTTTGTTTGTTTTTTAAGATCTGACACTAACTCTGCTTAAGAAATAATTGATTCTGTGTGTTCCAAACTTCTGAGCATCTGCACCTGCTAATAATATTTTTTTTTTAAATGGCTACACTCCCTCCCAAAAGCCCCCAAACCCAGGCACTATTGTATATACTCAAAGTTTTTTTTCAACATGTATTTTAAACCACTGTGGTTAAAAATACAAATTGAAGAACATGCATCTTCTTAACATGTGCTTTTAAACTACATTAATGCAATGGAAGTAAGAGTTATTTGTGCCTTAAAGTGAAACAGAAGGGAAATCTTGAAGTTTACCTCTTCACTCTGTGTTTTCTCTTTCAGCACGAGTGGCTGTGGCTCAGAGCAGTTCACTCAACCTGTTTGCGAACAGAGAGGTGGAGCTGGAACAGCGTGCGATGCTCCTGAAGAGACTGGCTTTCGCAATTTTTAGTAGTGAGATAGACCAATACCAGAAATACCTTCCAGACATACAAGGTCAGTAAATATGTATAATTTAGTTGGACTCTGATGTAAACTGAGGAATATTTGTATGACAGGTTAACTGCAGGTAGATTTCTCCCCTGGAAATCAGTGTGTGGTACTGTTTCCATGACAGGATGCAAAGTTTCTGCAGATTTTGGTTAGAACATTTTAAATGATAACAAAGTGCACAGACTGTGTGATTACCAGTTAACTTCTATCCAGATTATTTTACTGATCTGTAATTTTATACCTTGATCAATGTCCTTTGGTACCTGTAGCATGCATTTTGACATGAACATCTGAGATGTAAAAACCTGTTGGCCAGGAACAAATAGGATGGCTGATCTTGAAGTTTTGAATTCTTGACTTCTTCAGCTGTTTGTTCTGCTGTGCTTTTTATCTGTCCTACTGAAAAATCTATCTGTCCACTGAAAAATATCTCTTCCAGTGACCTTTTACATTAAGTGATTTGGAATGGGAGCTGATTAGTTTTTTTTCTAAGATGATGCAAATAGTTACAGCAGCAGCTTCTAGATATATTATCTTTTAGCGCTGCCAAGGTGGACACTTTTGTCTCTTCCTCTGTATGGAAAGTCAATTTCATCATCATTCTTGTTTTGATTGTTCCAGGATTTATTCTTTGGAGCTTTGTGTTTTGGTGTTTGTGGGCTTTTTTTGTGTTTTGTGGGGATTTGGGGGGGCGTGTTTTTGTTCGTTTGTTTTTCCCAGTCAAGTCAGTATTTGTGTTTACTATGTTCAGGTGGTTTTACTGGTCTGAACTGTGAAGTGCCTGTGTTGGTTTGACTGAAAACATTCTTTATGGATCTGCCTCTTTATATGTTGAATGCATGGAGGTGGTTATTGTTAAATAAGAATGTATCATCCTTGTGTAATATTCCATGTCCTCTGAAGATGCAGCCGTTTAATAACAATGATATATCCTAGCTGTTCAGGCTGTTGTATTGTTTGAAATCTGTTAACTCCTCTTTTTGTAATGGGTGAAACTCTGCATAAGGTGAGCAAAATTCCCAGATGCATTTGTGTGGAGAACTTTACTCAAAATATGCAACTGCACTGTTTTGAGGTTTCTTGCTTTTGTTCACTGCTTGGTGAAAGTGGTTACTTTTTATGTTGACAGAATAAAACTGTAGCAAGGTACTGAAACAGTAATATGGCAGATACTTAAAAAAATGAAAATTGAGAGTAAATCGGGAAAGGAGAAAACGTTAGTTGGAATTATTCTGAACTGAGGAAACCTTCTTGGCTTTTTGTTTCAGAAAGGCTGGTAGAAAGTCTCCGTTTGCCACAGGTGCCCACCCTTCATTCCCAAGTGTTCCTGTTTTTCAGAGTATTGCTTTTAAGAATGTCTCCGCAGCACCTTACCTCACTTTGGCCGACCATGATCACTGAACTGGTGAGTTGCAGTTAGCGTTCGTGATTTGGAAGGATAGTGCAAATTTGAGACACAACCTCATTCCTCCTCAACATGTTTAAGAATATCTCTTCTAGATATTGTGCATGTAAAAGTACAGTGGACACAAATTGAAAGCTAACTTACTTTCGTAGTCCTGATATCTGTTTTTTGCAACCAGGTAGAATACCTGTTGGCTTATGCTATTTAAGCTGTTCAGATGTCTCCTGAATTAAATTTTTGTTTACCCTCATTGTTCCCTACTGACTTCTACTTCAGTTTCTGCCTACATATGTGTACCTTCTCCACCATTCCCACTCCTGCCCTGCTCAGTGTTCCCTGTTTCTACTCTCCTGGTCATTCAGCCTTCTTCCTCCAGCAATGAGGGTGAGAAGCCACATAAAGTAGGAGTCAGAATCCATGTTATATTGGCAATTGATGGTTATTCAGGCCACATTGTGGCTGAAATTTTGTAACTGGATTTATACAAGGCTTGACTCAGCTTTCTTCTTTCTCGTTTTTTACTCTGCATAACAAGACAGGATAAACATCAGTTTTCAGAGTTGCTACCTGTGGAGTCTCCATTGTTGGCTGTTTTACACACCCTTTTGGGTTTCAGCTTTGGCAGTGGGAGTGGAGGAGAGTGGTCGGTGTGTCCTGTGTTCCGTTTAGCTTGTGTTAGCCAAGGAGTTCCCAGGGGACTGGCTGACACAGACAGCAAATC
The DNA here is from genome assembly GCF_963082525.1 of Nesoenas mayeri. NCBI lineage: Eukaryota > Metazoa > Chordata > Aves > Columbiformes > Columbidae > Nesoenas > Nesoenas mayeri. The sequence goes on from NC_137544.1 coordinate 36,243,661, forward strand.
AGAATCACTGGGGTTTTTTTGTATCTATAGAAGTCTAACCTAGCACTTAAACACAGATCTAAGCAATAGAAGGAAAAAAGCTATATGAGGTATTTTGAAGAACAAGTGCATTGTTTTAGCAACAGATACATTTAATTTTGAGTCTGTCAATAGTGTAAGTATTAGGAAACCAATTCTACTTAGTGTGGCCCTCTGATTCCTGTGCTGTCCCCTGGCTTTCGCACCACAGTCTTGGAACTTCTTTCAGTGGACAGGACTGTGTTACTTCTAGGAATTCACATCTGATCTTGACTGCTCCATTATATGATTCTTTATTATCTTTTCCATTTGGCCTTACTCTCTCTCTAAGTATTGGAGGGGATTTGCCTCTGAGGGCTTTCCTGCCCATAAAAGAGGCAGTTTCTTATGGACCTTGTACTACTCAGGCTATATATAAGGGATAAAAGAGCTTTAGGGTGCCAGTGTCCACTCATATTTCAAGGAGTTATATCATCACCCAGGAATGGAAATAAAGCTCCAAACAGTTTCTCTAGGGTTTATTACTTAGGCCTCCCCACAGTGTTTTCCTGAGTCACAGTCCATAAAAAAATGGTACTAACGTGTAGCATTTAATCCTCAGGTACAAGTGTTTTTACTGATGGAACAGGAACTCACTGCTGATGAAGACATCTCCAGGTAAATTTACAAACTTCCCATTTGTTTAACTAGATAGTAGTCTCCTGGCGTGCTTATGGGCAGTCGAGTCATTCTTTAGAATAATTTGTCTTAGAAAGAATTGTCAAGCTCAGATGAGAAGGACAAGTAAAGGGTGGTTCCATCTCACTGCAGTACCGGGGACATACTGTTCAGGACAAACCAAAACAAAATCCCACTGTCAGATTGCTCATAAACCACTAAGGAGAATTATGCAATAAAAGTGTGTTGGTTCTTATAGTGTCTTCCTGGCTAAAATGACACTGCTTCTGCAATTAAAATATGCATGGCATGACTTGATAGCTTTTCTGTATCATTCACTTATTTAGAATAACACTGCATTTTTTTTGACTAAACAAAAATGTGCTTTCTTCTAGTGTTAAAAAGGCAGAAATGAGGTAGATAATTTTTCTTGTTTTCTTATCCATTTCTATGCCGTCTGCATTCTTCTGCACAGTATGATGCAATTTGAGTGAATGCTAGCAACAGAGGCAGGTATCTCAAGAGAACAGGAGGACTTACTTGCCCAAGACTTGTTCTTCATTTTTTTTCTAGATTCTCTTTGTTCTTTTGAAGAACTTTTCCCTAAAATAAAGTAATATCAGCATGAGCAGCAATTTTAAACTTTCTCTTAATTTGGACATCTGATGGGCATGAGATACAGTGTATCATCTTTATTATATATTAACATTTTATTATATATATACATAAACATAAAACTGCACCCATAGCACAGACTTGCTGTGTTCTGGTTTGATTTGTGGATTCAGCATTAAGTTGGTAAATAAAGAGCTGTGTGTTTGTAAAGGCAGGTAAGAAAGGTGATGTTCCCATAGTGGCAAAAGGCTGTTAGGACTCACCTGCCTGCTGTAATTTATTTTAGAACTTCTGGCCCATCTGTTGCTGGTCTGGAGACGACGTACACAGGTGGCAATGGTTTCTCCACATCCTACAACAGCCAGAGATGGCTGAACCTGTACTTGTCTGCTTGCAAGTTTCTGGACTTGGCCCTCGCATTACCATCCGAAAACCTCCCACAGTTTCAGATGTGAGTAGAAGACACTGTCATTTAAGGTTTTTTTAGGATTGTCCATGCTTCTTTGTAAAATTCTAGTGTATAAAAATCTCTGTATTCCTATTTCCTTTCATTTTCTGGCCTTTACCTAGAGCAGCCCACAGTTCATTCCCTTCCAGTGTCAGAGCGGCCCCCAGAGAGAATGATGCTACACACCAAATGAGTTTAAGCTGCTTTGATTTAGCCTGTGGCAAGAGATTCTCCACACTTGTGAGCTAATTAGTAGTAGTGATTTATTCAAATGTTTTATTTTTAAAGTATTTAGTTGCAGTAATGTCTAAGAACTCAAAATCCACCCACATGTCTCAGTGACTAATGCATGAGATGAGACAACCGTGTCATCTCAGCATGACTCACTTAAATTACTCCTGCGTGATTTGTCTGGAAGATGTTGCAACAAATCTGTCAGTGCAGGGGACCCCATAGGTTTTTCTTGGTCAGTAGTATCCACGTGTGCAAACTGGTTCTGCAGTGCCTCTGCAATCTTGCCCTGTTGAAAAAAACAATGAATGCAAAACAACTGGTGTTTGCTGAAGACCCTAGAAATGAGAAGCCACCAAGGACAAAAGAAAGTATCTAGTCTCTTCCTTTACACTGCACAGCAGTGACTGTGTGAGAGCTGATGCCCTGGCACTGCTCTGGAGACATTTGGTCACCTTTAATTAACCTGGTCTTTAAAGACACTAGAGGGTGGTAAGACCTGTGCACGCTTTGTCCATTTGTGGCTTATAGTATTCCTAAATCTAAAGCTAATCTTGAGGGTTATTTCTTCTGTTTTCTGGGGATTTGATTAATCATTCTCAGTCAGTTCTCCAAGCTGTTCTAATCCCTGTTATTAGCCAACCGAGTTCTATGTAGGTCATTACTGTGCGTTTCTGGGAAGATGATAGTCACGCTGAATCACTCTGTCTTTTACAGCATTCTCATGGAGTCTTGGATTGAAGTTTTAAGGACAGAAACTTTTATTTCCTTTATAGTTTATAATGCAAGTATCTGATCCGTGCAGTGTCTGTGTGTGGGAATGGTCCCCTTCGTTGTGTGGTAGAATAATGAATTTCTGCTATCAACATGGTATATGGAGAACATTTCATGTGTTAGAGGAAGCATTGTAAATGTGCAGCAAAGTGTTTTAAGTAACTTACATATTTTTAATTCAGAATTGCTTTCAGTTTTCTTGCACACAATGCAGATGTGAATATTTCTGGTTTTAGCTTCTCTGCCTTACATTGCTCTTAGCATCCTTTAAGAAACTCTAAAGGAAAAAAAGTGCTACATTCTCAGCCATGTTACCTCTCACTTTTCAGAATGTGCCTTCACTATTTTTTCTTGTCAAAGACTGATGTTTTTTATGGGGGTTGTTTCCTCCTTGCCTTTTGTCTTTGATATTCAATGAGGTTTCTTCACCCACTTATATTTTTAGATCTAGCAGAAAAGCCTGAATGTTCAGTGGGGATAATGTTTGCTTGTGTTATCTCTTGACAGGTATCGTTGGGCCTTTATTCCGGAAGCTTCAGATGATTCGGGCTTGGAAGTACGAAGACAGGGTACACATCAGAGGGAATTCAAACCGTATGTGGTGCGTCTAGCAAAACTGCTGCGAAAAAAAGCAAAGGTATGTCGCTTTCTTTCAGTTTTGCTTTTCATTGAAAACTTTGATATACAGTAACTCACAGCACTGTTTCATTTTGGATATTTTGTATTTTTTTTTTAACAATGAAGAACGGAAAGGAGCTCATCTGGTGTGGTAGATTCCTGCTGGAGTAGTCTCAAGTCAGTTTCAGGCAAAAACCACACACAGGGATGTAAAACAAAAGGAAAAAAAAAGCTTAACAAACAAACAAACAAAAAAACAAACTTGCAATGGTCAAAAAAAACATGATGGTCAGTGAGTTTGGAGTTTCCAGTTAAAAGTATTATTTGATTAAAAAGTAAAAATATGCTTCAATGTCTAATATATTTTAACATAAAATCACTTTCAAATAGTCATATATGTGTATACTAGTATAACTAGCTACTTTTTAAAGTAGAAAAGCATTTTTTTATGAATAATCACATGTAAATGTTTAGAAAACTGTTGCATTCTAAAAACAACAGAACCAAGAGTTCTGAGACTGTGCCGAGCCAAGGAGGGCTGGATTTCTTCCCTAAAGCAGTGACAATGAATGGAAGATGGCAGAGAGCAGCAGAAACAGTTCTATGGGAATCTGACTGCACAGTGGGAGCAGAATTAGGGCTGTCATGGCATTGGTGTGTGAGGTAAATGAAAACCCTGGTTTGGATGGGATGGAGGCCTGGTCTGCTCCTGAAGCTGCTGGCAGCTGGACAGGCCCTGTCCCAGGGAGTTCCCTTCTGCTGCCACAAATAAGAAAATAGCTGTTGGATACTTTGCTGCTTCTACTGTGAGGAGAGAGCCCTTGGCAGGCACTTCACTGGGAAGCCTTGCTGGGCGGGCCAGGGAAAACAGGGAGAAAGCTGGGAGCCATATGGGAAAAAGCTTTGAAATTTCATTCTTGGGTTTCGCTCCAAAGAGATGGCGTTGCCAGGGCTGTAACACTGGCAGCTTGTTGTAGCTGCTGCATTTATAATCTCTAATGAATGTTTTCATTGAATAAAGAAATGACTGCTGATACACAAGGGGCTACGTAAACTTTAGGGATAACTCAGTTCCAGGCAGATCGGAACTATTCATGCAAGGCTCGCAGCTACAGGGGATAAAACAAATATCTGAAGCACATCTGCATTCTTCATTTTATTGGTTTTTGAACCATGAAGATGAGACTAAAATTCTCTTCTTGCATATATAAAAGAATAATCAGTTTGAACTGACTGCTAATCAGGTGTAGCTTCTAACCCTGGTGTTCAATGTAGTGTGCTGTACCTGTTAGAAAGTTTTCACACTCCAAATAATCTCATTGCGTGAATTATAAATTACATATGATGTGTAAAATATACATGTGGGTAAGTACTGTATGTTGAGATAAATGCCTGAAGTCAGGACTTCCACAGTATGCTTCAAGAAGATAGAAAAATTCATGGAATTTCTGGAACCCCCTGGTCATGGCAGCAGTTGCACACTGTGAAACATAGCTAAGGGTACAATGATGAGAGGAACATGAGGTAACGAATATTGACTTCCAGGCCATTTCTTCTTTGTGCAGAGGAGAATACTGTTGCATATAGCTGTGAATTTTTCTTAGAAATTAACTGTTTCTGAGCAATGTGTTCCAGTGGATTTTAGTTTTCCTTCAGGGCACTCTGACTGATGTTCAGATTCGTGTAGTATTGTGTTGCTCAGGCTCTGTTCTCTGAAGGAAATGTGTTAAAAACCTCCTTCAGCACTACTGGCAATAAATGGAAGACCAAAGTGGCAGCACTATTGTTGTCTAAGAGTGTCTTAGCCACACCAGCCCCAGAGTCTGCAGTTTCTGGACCAGGGACTCTTTGGGGTGGGTCATTTTCTGGCCAAAGCACAGCACCCGACCAAGCAACTGCACAGCCTTCATGGCAAAGTGTTATTTTGATATATGAAATGCAGTCTGAAAGTTCTCCTCTTTCCTTCCACAGGACAAGCAGGAGGACTTTAAGACGGTGGTTTTGGAGGGATTGGAGATGGCCAAGCATCAGGTGAGGGTGGCCTTTGATGCTTGAGTTGTGAAACAAGCTCAACATAATACCATCACCTCAATGCCCTGGGCAGTATTTAGCTTCCTGTAGGAACTGAGAGATCAGTCTTGTAAGAGGACAAACTTGAGAGATCTTTTGAAGTGAAAGAATCATGAGGGGCCTTATTTTTGTAGATAACTAAAAGAATTATTTTAAAGTTGATTTCCTATATAAAATAGATTACAAAAAGGTAGTGTTACTTCTAAGAAGGATCTTTATTGCAAATTATTATAAAATTAAGTTGTAAAATCATTTTTACCAAACAGCAAGCGTGAAACACACAATCCCTCATCCAGTCTCTGTCAAATTAAATGTTGTTTTTAGCATCGGAGGAATTAGTGGTGTTTGCCAAGGTAACTGCCATGAGGAAATGGCTTGGACAGATTGTATTCCATTTGTCAGAGAGAGAATTAGAACTTGCACGTGCAGCCCATTTGATTGTCAGCTGTGTAACACTGACCCTGGCTGTGCGCTGCAGTTAGTCCGTGCTCACCACTGAGTAATACTAAGCACCGTAGGGAACCAGAGTACAGAAAAGCCTGTCCTCTGTGAATCCAGTGTGAAATTTTTAAAGGAGAAACTTTAAAAACTGGTAACTTCATTAGAAGTAGGAGGCAGCAACATCTCTTCCTGTGTTGGAATAGTCTTCTCTTTGTTCTATTTCATTATGAGTGTTTCTTTTCTTGAGACTTTGTAGAGAATAAAGAGTAGAGCTAGAGCAGCACTCTTCTATGACTGGGAGCCAAACCACCAGATTAAAATTCATGCATGTGTTTAGTATTTTAACCTTATTGCTTTTTGTGAAACGGATGTCATGTAGGCTCCAGTTGCTTCATTTAAAGGGCAAAAACTATTATTTGCAGAAGTTTCATGTCTTTAAGAAAATCAGTTTGCCCAAAGGCTGTGCAGTGGGCAACCCTCACCTCTGCTCTGCTCCCGCTGCTGCCCCTTCCCTTTGCTCTCCCTCCATCACCAAACCGGCTCCTCTGGAGCTGGGCAGCCCCTGGGGCTCTCGCCCCCCTGCCTGGGCAGAGGTGAATCAGGAGGTGGCTCTCCTTGATGTGGCCTTTGTGCTCCCTTCCTCTTCCTCGCAGAATAAAAACCAGCATTGCTGGAACTCTGGTTCACTCTAGAAGGTCTCCCTGTTACTGTCAGTAACAGTCCAAACAAAGTGTTTGTGGTGGTGTTATCTAGATTTGAATATATTTGGAAAAAAAAAAAACAGTGAAGGGTACCTTATAAGCAGCTGGGTGTTAGTGCTCAGGTATTTTAGCATGCAGATATTTAAGGCAACCCTAAACAGGGGGACTGACACTACCTGTGGCACCTCGTGTGTGTGACTGCTGCCTTCACTGGTGGGGTTCCTGAAATTCTCTCCTGTGAAACTCCCTCCATTAAATGAAACCTGCTTAACCAAGCTCTTCTGAGAACATGAGTACCTGAACCATTTTCCTTTGTGAGAACTTCCAGTGCCTGCTCAGAGCCTCCACATGTGTTACTGCTGATACTTAGAACAGCACAGCTTTGCTTGCAGTGCCAGCCTGTTCACTGCCAACCACTGATGCTGCGAAGTATGGAGAAGAGAGAAACAGGAAATCTCCTTTGAAAGCTGCATGCCAGCAGATGTGTATGTTGTTGATAGGCCAAATATTTTTGGAATATGGAAAAATACTTCATTAGGCATTAGTCTTAGTTTTACCTTTGCTTTTTCTGTTTTATCTTGTACTGTTTCCCATTTATCTCTCTTTACAGAAAAACCCAGAGGAAGACAGCTCAGGGAAAACACTCAGTTGGGAACCAGGTCACTTGCTTTTAACCATCTACACTGTTCGCAGCATTGAGCAGCTTTTGCCTTTCTTCAATGTGCTCAGCCAAGTTTTTAACAGCAAAGTCACAAGCAGATGTGTTGGACACTCAGGGAGCCCTGTCCTTTACCCCAACTGCTTTCCAAGTAAGGACATCAAAATGGAGAACCTCAAGACCTTCTCCAGCAAAGCACGACAAAAGATAGAAGAAATGGTTGAGAAGGATTTTCTTGAAGGTGTCATAAAAACATAAACCAAACTGGTACTATTCACCTTATATGTAATGTAACTATTTAAATGAAATATGTATCTTTCCCAGTTGTATAGTATTCTTTTCTTACTTTGTATGTAATGAAATACTTAATGTTGTATTTAAGTTAAATATTTGTAAATAAGAGAGAAGTTCTGGATGTGGCTCGAATCACGTTTAAATATTGGTGGCTCATATTGATTATGGTGCCTACTATTTACAGTACATGTTTTGTTGTCTTGAGTTCTGTCTTTAAAAAAATCCTAAAAAAAATACAAGTTGCACATTTTTTCAATTTGTTTCCAGTTTATTTGTCTTTTTTTAATCAATTGGAACTTATGCTTATTTAGCAATCTGGAAAATGCCATCATTCCAGGAGTTAATACCGGACTGCCATGAAGAACACATTTGTCAGAGGTAGGTACCCTGAACTCATCTATGCAGAGGGGAATACTTGTGTGTTTAAAACATTACATCCCCTTGCCCCACTCCTTCACACTGCTGAAGAGTAAGGGCCACAGAAAAGAAACTTGGCACTGTCCTCCCGTCTTAAAAGTGATTATGTATAGTATTAGCACAATATCTTGATTTTGTAAAAGTATCCAATGAAGATATTATTGCAATGATATGTTGTTATTTGCAAAATGCTCTTTCATCATGTTGTTTCCCTCTTGAACTGAGGTGAACTGAATCTCAAGACCAGCGCCAGGCTCTGCCTGACACTGTTTGCCCAGGGACGCTGCGTTTGCTGTGGGAGGTCGGGTGATGTTTCTGCAGCAGCGCGCTGTGCTGCAGCCAAATGCAGCTGCTGCAAGTGTGCTGGGGATGTGGGAGCAGGACTTCAGGCACAACGTGACAATAACCTACGAAATGATTCCTTCTGGGCATGGCCAGGCCACTGCCTGTCAAGAATTGAGGTGCCTCTAAGTCACTTCAGCTTCAGAAATTACACATACTTGCAGGGGAAACATTCAGCTGCAAGAGTATCTCATTAAGAGGTAAGTTGCTAATAGAGGTAAAAAATAAGCAGAATAATATTCTGCTCAGTTCTGATTAATCTTCGCTACTCTCAGGAAGGTTTGGGTATGTCCACATGAGCAAATGGTAAGAAAGTAATATTAAAAAAAATAAGTCAAGTTACAAACTTTAACTGCAGTTGTGTCACTGGTTATAGAGGCTGGGGTGGTTCTCCTCTTCCACCTGCGAGGTGGTAAACAGCCAGGCTGACTTCATGGGCAAGGGCGTCCGTGTTCTCCTGTGGAGTAGTTAAAAAGCTGGTTACACTGGTGTCAGTGTGAGAAGGTTAGAGCAACAGTGTGATGATAAGGCAACCGTTATCCTGCAAATGCTTGGTGCCCCGTATTGCTCTGCCATCCTCAGGCGTCTTCTGCCACTGTGGTCATGCTGGCAGGAAGAAGCAGGCAGGAGCATTGCTTTTGCTGTCAACTTTTAAGTTCACATGTGGACTAATTCTTAACCAAAGTTTGACTTTTTGGTTTTGTTGGTTGTTTTGTTGTGTATTTGTTGTTTGTTTGTTTGTTTGTTTAATTTTGCCTATTATGAAATCATGCAGTAAGTTTCTTCTTAATCCTGAATTCTCAGAAGGCTTTCTTGTTCAAATCTCATCTAGTGTCAAATCTGCCTTCATAAATAGTTAACTTTTAAACACTGAGAACATTAAACATCTCTTTTGTAAATAACAGCCAGAGACATTTTGCATTCACTTGCAATCACCAGCTAAATGCGATTGAGGAGTATGTAAACATACTTCTCCCTCCATCACCCAATGCTAAGCATGAGACTTTAACATAAATAAATCCACTTTATATACAAGTTGTTTAAGCTCTGACCTGTGTATCTGCTTCAGCATATATTCTAACTACATCTTCTGTTCCTGATGGACGGACAAACGCCCGTGACAATTTGTACTTCTTTACAAGCGCATCGATTTTCTCCTGTAGTCCTGGAGGTGTAACTGCCCGCCTCTCTGCATCTGTTGTGTCAATAACGCGCCTGTCTGCAACCTGCAGCATCAAAACCAGACAGTTTATTTGTGTGCTGGAGCTGTACAATGAGAGTGGAATGAAAAAGGTCACAGTTAAGACAGAACTTCTGGATTTGATGTGTTGCACTGCCTGCAGATGAGCTCAATTTGGGAGTTCCCTGCTTAATTCTAACACTGTGGGATCCCAGCTCAACTACTCAGCAGGTATTAACTCAGTCTTGACAGGACTCAGCTGCTTGCTTTGGAAAAAGGGTCAGTTCTGAATGTGCCTCCTTGGCTCCTCGCTGCAGCTTCTTCCAGTAGATCAGAAGAAAACTCTCCTCTGGTTCATTTAGAACCCAGAGCTCCCTTATGGTGCCTGATAGAGTGTAACCATGCAGGAGCCTGTTCTTGAGCTCTCTGAGTATTGGAGAAGATGAAGTAAGAGCTTGAATATTCAAGTTACACAAAGTGGCAGAGCAAGAAAAATCCAGCTGCCCAGCAGGCAGGTGCCTTAGAATTTCTTTCTTAACTTTCAAAATAGGATTTTTTCTATTTTTAAGTTAGAATTTGAATAGTTCTGTTCAGGTTTTTCTATTTAATACAGAAGGGGGCTTGTTGCCCTTCAATGGGCTGGTTTAGCTTTAAAACAAAGCTTATCTAAATGTATGCAGGCAAGAGCTGCTCCCAGCAGGGCCCCAAGAGGCTGCAGTAACCTGAGCCAGCCAGGTGTCACTCACCTGAACCTTGAGCAGGCGGTTGGGAAGGTCGGTGTAGATGGCGTCCCACTGTTGCACTGTCAGGCCTTTCAGAGCCAGGATTGCCTCAACCACCAACATGTCTGAGACAGCATCACCAACTGTCTGTTAAGAGGAAGGGAAGAAATACCGGAGCAGTCAACAGGGAAGAAACAAAGGAACCCTCAGCTGAAGAGAATGAAAATGCAGCCAGGCTGCCTTGCCTCAGCCTGGGTAGACGAGGCTTTTGTTTGGTTGGGGGGGTGTTTTGTTTTTCTCTCCTTTCCCCACTGCCCCTGTGGTACAAACAGCAGCACACATGTATAGCTCTGCCAAAGGCAAGTGCCCGGCCTCACCTCTCCTAAGCAGCACGGTTCTGGGGTCAGGATGCATAAAGGCTCTCCCCAGATGAGTAACATCTGTGCCAAGATAAGGAGGCCCAAGAGTGTGTGGACATGGGCACTGGAACATCCCCCTCCTCCCATGCTGCATGTTGAATCATGAACAAGTTGCATCCTATCACAAGGTTCCCATGCTGTCCCACTCCCTCTTTGGATGCCAAAGCCGGGAGACTGCTCCAGATGAAAGCATCCTGTGAGAAAGTATCACACTTTTCTCAAGAGGACTGTTCCTGCACTTTGCTTCTTGGCCCCTCTCTCATGGCACCCCACCTCCTGCCCCAGTGGCCTGACAGGAATTTACCAGCAGCATTAGTCCCAAGACTTAATATAGTGATTTGGTTCTCTCAGTTTTCACCTGATTAATCAGGTTGATCATGTTTTCTAGCACCTTTGCTGCTTCTCTTTTTTCATTATCTTTCTCCTCGTTTGCCAGTTGTCTTATTTTAGTTTCAGCAGCTTTACTAAATAATACCTAGAATAAAACAAAGAGAGCTTGTAAAGATCAGCCCACATTGCAAATTAGGATACGTGCAGCAATGAGGAAAAAAACTGTTACCATTTAAGCCCATATAACCATAATTAATGTTTGCTACCACAAATTCCCATCTCCACGTAAACCACAGAGGAGATGGTGGCAATGCTATGATAAAGACAAAAAGGGGAAAGAAGTCTGTTCTCAACCAAAGAGAGAAAAGTCTTGATTATAAATGTAAGCAGAGAGTGAAAACATCTCCTTTTCCAGCTAATCCAACTAAAGTTTTGTACATATTGCCTGATCTCATGCATTACTTGCTTATACTTACTGTACCATGTCCATTTGCCTCAAAATAAACACCAACATCAAACTCCTGGGCCTTATGATGCAAGTGCTTCACTCCTGTTTTGACACAGTGCACAGGTACCTGCAGCACAAGGATACGCAGAGATAAAAACAGGGCTACATGCTCTCCTGGGGGGAACCAAGCACCAACATGGGGTAGAGACTGTTACAGAATAACGTGTGTTTCACAGCTACTGACTCCCCGAGCTAAAATTATCCACTATTTCTACAGGCTCATTAACAAGATTTCATTTAGTTAAGTGGAAATAAAGGCTGGCGCTTTTTTAATTTAAAAAACCCAACAAACAAACAAACACAACAAACAAAACCAACCCTCACCAAAAACCAAACCAAAATCAAGAAACAGAAAACCCCTAACCAAGAAAAACCTCAATGCATTTTATAGTTTCAGGGAACATACATACCAGACTTCTACCCTAACTGAAATCATACCCCAGCTCAATTTCTGTAGGGAACAGCATATAGCCTGTTGTAGAAACTGAAACAATCCGTGTCAAAGTATCAAGGAGCCTTTACTGATGCCGCTGCAAAGCCATAAAATCCTCAACTTGTTCCAGAAGTGACAAGTGATTTTGTTTCACTTTTGCCAAACTTTATTTTTTTTAACTAGCAAAAGCTGGCCAGAATTTTTTTCAGCTTTGTTATCATCTTGCGTCTCTTTTACCACCAAGAATTTAGTTGCTGCTTGTGGGTTTGAAACAGTCATTTATTTTAGCCTAGGTTAACTTTTCCCAGCAATTACATTACAGTAGTATTTGTTTTTAAAGTAAACTAATTTGCAGTAAACAACATTTGCAGAGAACTACCAGGAAAAAAATGGAGAATACCTTCAGTGTTTCCTCAAGGTAGCGTGTGGAACTCCCATTGGCGTACGCTGTTTGTACCACTGCCATCTTCAAGGTCTGTCCCACCTGAGCAAACCAAGAAGCAAAAGTGTGTTACTGTCTGACAGGCACATGGCCAGACAAGTAGGATACATGGGAGGCTAATCAGAATTATTATTAAAAATATGTTCTCTTACAGACACTTTAAATTCCTGGGCATCAGAGGAAGGCAGCAGCTCACAGACAATTTCTACATGTTTAAGACAAAATGAATTCTCGTCATGTCTTTGTACATCACCTTTTTTTTGCAAGCTCAATGCACTCGCCAAACACACGGCGTTACATCAGGTCACATACACAAGCAGTGGGGACAAAGCTTCCAGTGCAAAGCAAGCAAAGGCTGGTGGCAAGCACAAGTTCTCCCTGGCCAGCTTCTCTGCCACCATGCCAGAAATTAGCTGGTCTCCAAGAAAACAAAACCAGGATACCTTGTCTAGGTTTGGTATCACAGATGCCAAGTCTAAGAGGGCTTCTGTAAAATAAAAGCTTTTTTCTGTCTATCTTCTGTGGGGAGAGGATGCTACACGGCAGATAGTGGGTTTGGAACAATGACATACAAACCCCTTTGACAGCCACAACCAAGTTCTCATGCAAATGGAATGCCCAGCCTTCATAAAGGAAAGGACTGAACCCAAAATTAATGAAAAATTAATAAAAGATAACAAAAGTGAGAGAATAGAATATCAATGCTTTATACACTGAAATTGGAAAAGCTCTCTCCTACTAGGAAAAGGTTCCAGGCTAATATATCAGTGCTCAGATTGTTATTTGGAGTTTGGAAGTCACACCCTTGTAAAAACACCATTTTTGAGGTACAGGACTGATCTCTTTTCAATTTGGGTTCATTTTAGGTCACTGTACAAACCGGCACAGCTTCCGTAGACTATTTTACACGTTACAAATTAAAGTGTCAGCATTCATTTCACACATTTATGTTACCTTGGCAAGAAGTTCTTTAAGGAAGATACTAATTAAAGTTGCTATTTTATCTCCATCAATTAGGTGAAAATGGCCAGTTTCATCCTTGTAGTAGTAAACAATTCTGTCTGCATCACCATCAAATGAGCAGCATCTCTCATTGGGCTTCATGTCGAGCCCTAGTGCACATAGAGGTACAAATGCAACTTAGAGATAGAAAAAGATATAAAATGTTTAAATTATTCCCAGTGTGGGTCTTGTGTGGAAATTAGTCCTGTGCAGACACACACACACACACACCACTAACGCTCTGAAACAGACATTGCTTTTACAAAGAGACTCACAACAGAGAAGCTGTATCGGATGGCAACTGAAAAGTGCATACCTAGATCAAAAATATAAATATCAAAAATGCAGGTTATTATGCTACACCTTCCTCCCAGATGTAGACAAAAATCAGTCCCAGAACTACTGTGTGTAGTCACCTCTCTAAATGCTGGAGATAAGCGCTGAATGTCAGTAATGGCATAAGGTTGCAGCAGCACACCCACCCCTTTTCTCACGCACGACAGAGCCCACCAAGCTACACACATCACCCACAGACCCAGGCAAACTGCGTTTCCCCTGCTGTGCAGCAGGGCAGGTCAGCCTTTGCAGAGGGACACCTGGATGGAGCCCGGAGCAGCGAGTGGCAGCTGGCTGAGCTCAGTTGGACATGGGCACTTGCCCAGACCTCCCCACCACTCCTCTGAGCCGGACCATGACACACCATGCACCCCTGGGGGTGCAGGCAAACCATGCTTGGGCACAGCTGGGCTCCAGAGCCACATCACCAGCATTTCCTGGCATGTAGCAGGTCCACTGCATGCTCCTGCTGTAAAACTTCTACATACTTCACCCTCCAAGACACATGGGAATCGACTATTTTTCTCTTGCATCAAAAATACTTTTACTGGGGAAATATTTCAGGCTTGTTTAATTTTATCCCATTCCCACTTTCCAGACCTGCACCTCCCCTTCACTCCCTTTCACAGAGGAGACCTGCTTTCCTAACGCAAAAGCCACATGCCAGCAAAGCCACCACTGAAGTGGCAGCAATTACAACAGGAGGTGGCACATCAATCCTACTACTGAAGAAAAATCAGCCCCACTCCAAAGCACCCATCACCAAGATTGCTCAGAGCTGTACAAAAAGCCTTAGAAGTGGATCTGCTATAAAATATCTCATGTTTAGTTTGCTTGATATTCAATTTATACAACAATGTATATAATGCACAGGGAGTACCTGCCTCAAAACTTCCCAGGCTTAACGCCAATAGAGAAGTAGCTATAAAGCTGTCACCACCTCACACAGGAACACTGCACAAGAATGAACTGCTCTTTTATTAAGGTACATCTTGCTTTTCTTTAAGATGCTGGCCACATTAACATCATAGTCCATTTCTCAGGAACGTTCTGGCCATTCCCTCGGCTGATCTCAGAGTCCCTCAGGAACTCAGCAGGGAGCTCCAAAGGACACGCTGCTGCCTGTAACCCCTTCTTGGAAAACAACACTTCAGCACACAAGCAGACAGGAAAACTGGCCCATGTTGCTGACACCTCACCCTTCAGAACACAGGAAACTGCACCCCAGAACTTGCCTGTTTCTTCTCCTGCACGCCTGCAGCACAGGACAATACACCCCACCACCACTGAGGTCCTCTGGCTAAAGCATGAGGTAATGGCAACTGCGACACTTAACAGGTTGAGGCTTCCTATGACTTTAAACAGGCAGCTGTTACCACTTAACACTTCAGAAAAATCAGAATATTTATTTTGGTGAATAATTAGGAAACCGCATTTTCTCTTCAAAGCAGAGAGAAATGACCAAGGAGTCTCCCCTCAGTCCCAGTTAGAGCCAGGATCCAGATGTGACACAGCAGCATCCATCCCTGGCAGGGGCTGCTGCTCGGCTGCTGCCCTTCCTACATTTCTCCAGCATGCAAGCAGCGTGACAAGAGGGAAACGACACTGTACCCTGGTGACCAGGTTGGGCTGGCAGTTGCAGTGAAGGTGCAGCTGTCGAACAGAGAACCCAGTTTAGTCTCAAAAAATCTAATATCCAAACTAGCCTGCTCCCCCCAATTCAGGGATTTTCTTGTATGCACTTTGTGCAGGAAATTGGTTGAAATAATTTCCTCACTGGTTTATGTCAATCAGTCAGCCTGCTGGCACCAAGTTGTTCATTATCCCAGCTCTTCCTCAGGAACCCGGAGCACTGTCTGCAAGCCCAGCCCACAAGGTAAAAGTTTCTTGATAACATAAATGGAAGTAAATAATAATAAGCCAGTCCTGACTGATCTTTGGACACCATCAGCTTAACATTCAGACCAGACTGTCAAACATATTTCAGCAAGTCAGAGACATACTGTACTCCTCAAAAAAATTTAGACTAATATAAACTAGGGATGTGCCAAACCAAACTCAACCATACAGTTCTCTCTGTTGCACAAGCAGAACCATTCACGTAATCACTTAGTAAGAAACAGGGCGGTCAGCTTATCTGAAGATGATATGCCAATGCTAGACCCTGCGCTTTTAGGCCTCGAGAGAAGGTAAAAGGATATAAAATTACTGATTACGTACCTCTAGGTGGTTTCTGGTGAACTTTCACAAAATCTGCACCACATAAATAATTGAGTTTCTCCTTGGTTCCATCATTATAGAGGTGAATTAGCAATTCCTTTGGCAAGTAGGGCTGCATTTCTGACAGTTTCAGGGCTCCTATTCCGTTGGCACAGTCAATCTTCAGGTGTCTCTGACTCTCTCCAGAGCCGGGAGACTTAGCATAAGGGAAGAAGGGGCAAAGTGAACTCATACCCTAGTGAAACCACACCCAAAGGCATGCTGAATTTGAAACTTTAGACCCAAACATGCTAACAAACAGAAGATATTAATTTTGTACATTTGCATGAAGAAGACAACACCCCGTATTCACCTTTTTTATCAGTTCCATAAAAGCTTTGGATAGTTTTTCATAATAACCTTCCAGCGTTGCTTTCCCATACTGCCCTTGGGTGTTTTGGCAGCAGACCATATAATGTAGCTGTGGTGTTGTCACCAGACCATAATCTAGCATAAAATAAAAAGGCACAATATTCAGAAGTAGAATACTAAATTAATTCCTCCTTAAGAGTTGTACAGTACTTGCTGTTCTAAAATAAACAGACAAATACAGCGCAGGAAATACATATTAAATTTTTCAAGTTCTGTTATGAAAAGATGAAACCCTGCCCCTGCATTAAAGCCACACGAACACCCTGAAATTAGATCCTTACAAGCAAAAATGGAAATGGTGTCCTGGCTACTGCCTTAGAGCGACATAACAGAGTCACATTTATACAAAAAGTTGAAATCAGAGTAGAATTTCAAAGGTTTAACATACCGTGGTACTGACCACCTAGAACGGAGATACCATCTATTACTGACCGCGAAAGTTTCTCACTGCTTGGCCTAGAAAACAACAAATGAAAATGATAATGGTTGCAGAAGACATTTACATATGGACTTGGGAAGGAAGGACATGTGGAAGATGACTCTACAAGCTTCCTGCTAGTAGACTTAAACTCAGTGTGAAAGCCATACCTTTTTCTGCTGTAGGCACCTTCTAATAAAGAAGTTGGAAAGCCACCATCCCAGAGAACTGCATAGACAAGTAAACTGCTGAACACAGGCAGACATCACATGGTACCCACAAAAAAACCCCACAATTAAGCATCCTGATCAGAAATAGTGCTAGGAAGTGCTCATAACTATCAGGGAAAACAGGAAGAGCACTGGAAAACTTTTGTTTATTGCTATAATCGTAAAATAACAGGTAGCAGACTAGGCATAAAAAAAAGGCAAAATCTGGCTGCACAGGGCTAAACGTCCAAAAGCAGTCATGAACAAACTGCTGGGACTTCCATAACAGCAGCATAATTCTACAGCATCTTTTCATTACCTGGTGTCTCTGCCAATAAAAACGGAAGCATCTTTGTGCTGGTTCACTGCTGCTTTTTGGCAGATGTCAGTAACTGTTTCCTGCAATTCTTGCTCCTCTGCATTTGCTAGTTGTGTGGCATACTCTTCCCAGGAAGGATGCAGCATTTCTCCAAGGGGATCAACCAGCTTCACACCATTATCTTCCTTAGAAGAAAAATAAGAACAAAAGATATTAAGCCTAAAAGTGGGAAACTTAACAAAATGTCTTTGAAGACAGCTGACACATGGTTCAATCACATTGTTTCTTTGAATGTGGAGCATGTCTGGGATGCAATAGCTTAGCTCTTTATTTAAAGCTCCAACAAGCCCCCAAAATTAGCATAACCAGTATATTAAGTAACTAACCTTTTCTCCCTTACAACATTGGTATGAAATTCATTTGACATTAAAATGACAAAAGGGGAGATTCTAATAACCTGGAATGCTCCATAGAAGAAGTCTAAATGCCTGATATATAATTGCTGCACCCCTTTATTTTTTAAACTTGCAGATTTTTCTCAAAGCTTCATCACTTGTCAAGGGTCCTTGCTTACCAAAGTCACAAATTTCCTACATTACAGCATCTCTAGATAAGGGAAAATTATGCTCGTGTGTACAGGGAAAAGTAACTTCAAAGGTGCTGGAGATCATATTTAGAGGGAGCAGGCTAAACACATGATTTAAGCAGGTCCAGGTGCCTTCAGGATCTGGTCTCTCAGTACCATGAAGATCTTTGATTCCATGAGCCTGATCACATCTACTTTCTTTTTAAAGTAAAGGTTGTTCTTACTTCAGGATTGTGAGATGCAGTAACCATGATGCCAATAGTAGATGCCACGGCTTTGGACCTAAGAACAGCCAGCAAGCCCATGCGGAACATGACGTGATCAAGCTGTTCGGCCTTGGTGCGAAACCCAGCGGTGCCATACTGAAGAGTAAGTCCAGGAGGCTTAGGATGCAATGCTGAGTATTTCTTGAGGGCTTCAGAATCCATTTCTAGAGAAGGAAGTAACACAGACACAAGTGAGAAAAGTTGAGTCATTATAATTAGTTTCACACTTTGCACTCTAATTTTGCAGCCCACAGATGTCCTAAACTGTTCATATCAGATCCATTGGTGAGACTGTGAGGGGAACCACTACTAGAACAACCTATGACGGGGACTCTGCATTCCTAGTACAGCACTAGATAAACAGAGCTCGACCAGATTTCAACAGATTACAAACGATGACAGGATTTAGGTGGGGAGAGCTGCAATTCTCAAACGGCTGGATCCAAGGATCCGAACAAAGTTATGCAAAGGGCTGGCCATTGCTCACTGCAACACTAACCACCCAGTGCCCTCTGCCACGACTCCATTTATTAACTTTTGAGTTCAAAAGCAGCCTGTCCTCCCTCTTCGAGCCCTGACAGCCACAGGGAACCCCTCAGTAGTGTCACCTGGATGCTCTACCCGGGTCGCGGCTCTGCTGAGCTGCGGTTCCCAGCCCCTCCCCGGGCACCTGAGGCGCCGGCAGCCCTTGGGCCGGGAAGGACCAGCCGGACGCACGCCGCCACAAGTGGCTCCAGCAGCCACCTCCCCGCATGGCTGAGAGCCTCGGGGCCCACCCAGCACCGCGACCCGATGTTTATCCCACCCGCGAGGGACAGGATCCCACCAGACCCGCCACACCCGGCGCCGCTCACCTGCCCCCGCCGCCGCGCTCCCCTTCCGCAGCCGGCGCGGTCACGCCCCCCAGCCACTCCCCGCCAATGGCAGCGCGGTGGGCGGGCACGCCGCCGCCACGTGGCGCAAGGGCCACGCCTACTCGGCAGTCAGAGCCGGGGCCGGGGCTGAGCCACGTCGCCGCGCAGAGAAAATCCGACGTTGACGTCAGAAGTGTCTTCAGGAGCGAATCTGCACAGCCCCGCTGGTGTCGGGGCACGGACCCGCACCAGCCCCGTGTGCCCGCGTACACAGACGCGGCGCCTCCATTTTGCGCAGTTTCCTGCCCGTACGTTCGCTGGCCCGGCACGGCCTGTGAGGCTCTGCCCGGGTCCGTGGGGCACTGGGTACCAGCGGTGCCTCGGGGGCTGCAAACGCCCGGCAGTATGAGCGGTACCTCAGGAGAATCATCCGGCACGTCCCCCAAGCCTGCCATACCGTGGCTCCTCACCCCGGGCAGCCCGCCGCCCTCCCCCGCGCCCCGGCCGCGCAGCCCCGCGGTGTTCCCGCCCAGGGTGCGTTTCCGCCAGAGGCTTTTAGGAGAAGCCCCGTGCCCGCCGCGGCGTCTCACGCCTTGACCGCAGGGATTTAAGACGGAGCGGTGACTGGCGGAGAACGTCCTGCGGCCCCGCACGGAGTCGGCACAGACACCGAACCCCCATCGCGGCTGCCCCCCCCGCTGAGCGCGCATGCGCGCCCCCCTCCCGCCTGCGGCTCGCGGAGCGACCGTTCAACGGCCGCGCTGAGGGAGGTGGCGCTGGGTCGAGGGCCGTAGCGCCGCGTCCTCTTCTCGGCGGCCCGCACCGGGCAGGTGGCGGCGGCACGAAGAGCCATATGACCGCTCCTGCCTCCGCTCCGCTGGGATTGTGACCCGTGCGGGCCAGGTGAGGCTGCCCAGCGCGCCTGCGCGGCCGCTCGGTGTCCGCGGGGCTGCAGCGTCTTCCCTGCGCTAGCTCGGCTGGGCCGTGCGCCTGGGAGGGACTGGCTTCTGAAGGGTTTGTATCCAGTCGTATTAAGCGCAAATCCTGTCCTTAAAAAATCCCAGGGTCTCCAGGCGAGGCCGGCTTGTTGGGCTGCACGGCGCGGTGCTGAACCTCGCCGTATGTTAAACACCAGGCCTCTCGTTCCAGGTGTGTGCGGAGGACAGAGCGATGGCTGTCACAGTGAGAGAGTGCCTGGAGCTCCAGCTGCTGGAACTGGAAATGCTCCTTTCAATGTTTCCCAAAAAAGGAGAAATAAATCTGGATGAGGATGCCATGCCTGGCGTGCAGCGCTACCTGAGAAACACAGATGGAGCTCTGCCTGCACAGCTCGGATATTCAATTGCTGTTGATGTAGGGGAGGCTAAGGTGAGAAGTTCCACGTAGATATGTGTCATTTTCTTTACTCCATGCGCAGACACTAAGAAACTCTGCAAGGTGAAAAAGGGGGAAGTCCCCCCACTGATTTCTGTTTACTGTGAGAAAAGTAACAAAATACTCTTGTTTTTAATTGAGTCTTAACTTGATTTGGGCAAGAAAGGCTGATAGAATCACTGATGGGAATGGATATCAGCGGCACCAAAGCATTCACAAGAGCTTAGCCAGCATTGTACTTATATGAGGGTTGTTTACTGTTTTACAAAGAGTTGTGTGTTACAAAGGCAACTCTTCCTTCATGGGAATACCTGCGTTGGACTTCACTTTATTCTAACAAAACTGCCCCTTATTTCTCTCTTCCACCTTTGCTACATGTACTAACATTCATTGATCTGTATTTGAAATAAACTAATGTAAAAATAGCCCCAGATAGCAGAATACTATTAAGAAGAGTCACACAAACGCTAAAATAAAAACAGCCTATGTACTTGGGCACAAACCTCAACATTTAGAATACAAGGAGTGCCAATAATTTATCCAGTTGAAGAAAGGGTTATGTATGACAATTAAGCAATGTAAATACTTGCATAGAGAATATAGCCATTAGTGTAGGTCTGATGACACAATAATGCAATGACTAGAAATTGGAAACCAACAAACTCAACCTAGAAGTATATGCATTTTCCTAGGAATAAGGATAATTAAACATTAGAACGATGGCCTCATGATTATTTGGAAACTTATGTACAGGCTTAGGTATAGTTCTAAAATGTACCCCCTCACCAGCTTCAGAAATCTTACGAACTGCGTAGGGAGGGCTTCTGCAGGAAGTTTTTTTCCATGGCAGATTATCAAGGAACCAAGAAAGGTAATTAGTCATTTTACAGTTCTCAAAAGCCACTTGCCCCTTGACTCTGACAGACTGGTAGTTTATTGCTGTAGCAGCACTGAGCACGTACTGAGAACATGTAATAGAAGTATTGTAGAAGTACCTTTCAAGCCATGGCATTATTTCTGTAAACAGCAGAAGATAACATTAGATAGGTTGGGAAGGTCCTAGCATGGTGCAACGAAAGGAAAGGAAGAATTAATTCCTGCCTTTAGGATGTCACAAACTTAATTCCTCAGAATCTGCCTTTGACAGGGAAGAAGAGTCTAGCATGTCTTTCAGCAGCTTAAGAATTTCTTTTTGTGTATGTGTATTCTGTTTTTAAGGAAAAAGTGGAATTGCAGGTACTGCTGCCTCATATGTATCCTCACGTAGCTCCTCAGCTTTTTGCAAGATCCAGTGCCCTGCACAGGCAGCAGCAGTTGCAGCTCAACACTGGTCTCGCTTCTCATATGGCCTCTTTAGATTCAGGGGAACTGCGTATATGTGAAGCTGTGCAATGGGTGAAAGACAACAGCCTGCCTTACCTGGAAAACAGCAAGATCTCTTCTGAAAGTGCTTCAAAAGAAGTCACAGTTAAAGAAACACTGCATCGCATGTGGATCTACAGCCATCATATATACCGGCAGGAACTGAGGAAGAAGATTTTTGACTGTGCAAAGAAGTTAAATCTGACCGGCTTCTGCTTAACAGGGAAACCTGGTGTCATGTGTGTGGAGGGACTCAGAGAAAACTGTGAAGAGTTCTGGCATGCTATTAGGTATCCCAACTGGAAGCATATTTCATGCAAGCATGTAGAGAGTGTAGAAACAGAAGGAAGCATTGATAATCTTCGTCTCTTCCATGCTTTTGAAGATCTGCAGTTTCAGGCACATGGTGATTATGGCCTGAGGAATGACTATCACATGGATCTGGGCCAGTTCCTAGAATTCCTGAAACAACATCAAAGTGGACATATTTTTCAGATTCTGTTTGGTGTTGAAGGCAAACTTTCAGACAAATAAGAGAAACTGTAAGGTGTTTTAATTTTGGACAGCAAGAGACAATGCTAACATTGGAATATTGTACCTTATAGCTACTGTGAAAAGGGAAACTGTTTAACATACGCAAATAATGGTTCAGGTAGCTAATATGAGCTTCTGTTCTGAATTGCCACGTATTTTTCTGAGACCCTAAAACTGTCATTTGTCAGTATGAGACACGCCTCAAACTGCTTGCAAGGTGATAAACATACCACACTCTAGTATCCTGTCTCACCTATACTGTGCTGTGTGTTACTGAGCTGCAGTGCAGACCTGTAGTTAACTTCTGCATACAGTTGTGGGTTACCAAAGCAGCTTCATTCACAGATCACTGTGATTTCCAACACAGAAGCACCCTCAGCTCAAGGAGATCTCACTGCTACATTAAGGGATTAGTGTGTGCAATGTTTTTTACTACATCTCAAAGTATCTGCTCTCACTTCATTCAACTAATCCATGAAATGTTTGTGTCCAGCTACAGGACCAAGTTTTGCTTCTAAATAAAAGATGGGGCGGGGGGAGAAAGAAGTCCAGATGACCTGTCCCTTGAATGCCTTGGGTAAAAATATAAAAATGGAAAACAAATATTGTATACATTAAATAAAAATCCATATAACTTTACCAGTCTTTTCTATGTCAAATTAGTACTGAGAGACAATTTTTGAGTAGGTTGTAGCAGGAAATTATATTAATGACTCATTAGGCAGCGTTTTCCTACAGGGTAGTGTGCTGAGTGTGTATTTAGATGATAGTGAATTGCAGTTGTGTCTTCCAATCTATAATGGATTATCCTGTTTAAATGTCATCAATATAACATGTATATGAAGAATGCTACTGAAAAGTCCCCAGTAGCTGTGCCTTAAAGAACCACCAGCTTACTGCCTTCCACTGTGTCACTGAGCACTGTAATATGAAAACTGGTACTGAGCAATAAAAGCAGACAATAGTGTTGAGCTGTACCGGTTTGGCTGCTCAAATCTAAAAACCAGGCCATTTAGACAGCAGCTATTTAAAGACTCTGCTTCAGTACACTCAGCTGATGATTACAAAAATAACAGATATTATTTTATTTCAATAAAACACAAGGAAGTGTTGTAGTACATTTCTACATAATAATATATTGAAATACAGAGGACAACAGTATTTCTGGTTACTCAAAATGATTATGAATGTACATTCTTTCACTCACGTTGCTTGTATGACCGTAACTTTGGCCAAAAGCACAGTAAGGCAAAAAATGTTTACAGGTTCCCCTTATGCAGTGAGGGAGAAAGTGCTTCTCCCTCTTGTGAATCCAGGACCTGCAGTCTGCGGCTGTGGCAGAGCTAAGGGGTTGCACAAATAAAGTTAATTTTTGGTTTTGTAGAGATAATCTCAAGCATGTCAAACAGTTCAAGTACAAGCTGTTTCCAGAACTGTCCAGAAAGTATATTACATTTTTCTTGGAGTGGTGATTCTGTAACAACTAATAATTCTTGGGGTTTTTTTTAGAACATTGATGTATGAGCACAGATTCCACCTGATCATGACTCAAAACATTTTGCATTCAGTCCTGTTGGGAAGTTGCCAAATGATAAACTTTTTTCTTTAAAGAAGTTGCAAAACTAACCAGTTTAGAGATAGGACTTATCCACAAGATTTCTACCAGAAGGAAATGGGAAATCTGTGCAGGAGGACGGTCAAACAATTCAGAGTTAGAGCTGTGTAAAGCTTTATTCTGAGCACAAGCTGTGTTCATTTTTTCTACAGGAGGAAACTGCTGACAGTACCATCCAGTCACGTATCCTCCTAAGGAAAACCACAGCCTCAGGACTTTTATTTCTGGAAATGCTAATTATGAATTCAGAATAATGCAGGTCATGAGGAGTGTCCCTGGATGCTTCCAGTGAGGTTTGCAGAGGGAATCACTTTTTTTTTGCTGGAAGAATAAGGGTCACTGCCAGGTATCAGTTTTGATAACTGTTAACAAATGGGAAATGGGAAAAAAAAATAATATATCTTTAGTTGACATCAGTATATAGATGAACACATTCAGCATACTGAGTTCTCAATGAAGTTGTAAAAACTATTTTAAAGACCATACTGAAGAGATTAAGCTAACCAGATCATTCAAATAGTAGTAAGCAAAAGAAACAATCAGTAAATACTATAGAATTAATAAAATGTGTTTGCTCCCCACATAATGATGGACTCTTCCCCCATAATAATTATTCATTTAGTAGACCTCAGCTGGGTGATTTGAGAATTTGTTACAAAGAATAATACTTTATCGCATATGATGTGTGTTTAAAAATACTTTGGCTTCAAATATTACAGTAATTCATTTGGTTTAAAAACATACCACTAGCTGGATGACTGATGTTTGTAAGAAAACATCGAAGTCAAAAAAGAAGCCTATTCATAACATTTTGATACTCCTTTTTTTTGTCAAGAACATGGAGTCCAAGCGCTTCCATGAATTTGAGGCCAAACAATTGCAGTGTATCAGAACAGCAGTTATCTTGGTGGGGGAATGAAATCTTTGATCATTTACAAGACTTTAGCTTATCAAAGTAATGTTAAAATATTACAATTAGATGTGAACAAAAGGATCTGCAGGTTCAGTTCTTGTTAGGAAATTTTCATTACTCCACACAGGAGTGACTAATAAGGCTTTTCTTTAGAGGAAAATATTCTAATCTTACTGTTGTTTAAAAGTTTTGTTGTTGTTGTTGTTGGGGTTTTTTGTTTGGTTTGGTTCTAAATAATAGCTTGACAATTCATGCAAATTACATCGTGACCTGTAATGGATTAAAAAGTCATCATATATATTTCTTAATTTTTCATGGCACCATTTGTCTGCTTAACTTCTCATTGACATTTGTGACAAACTTCTCAAGATTCACCACTTATTTTGATAACAAAAAAGATCTGTCAAACTCTAGTGTAGGATATCTCGGTAAAAATATCAAAATAACCAAACAACACAAACATATTTCTCAGATTAATTTTTATTTTTTCTGGTTTATAATTAATATGATTTCTTGATCTGAGTTCCTAACAAATATTACAATTTAGAAAAAAGTTTTTCTGCATCTTAAAAAATTAGCTATTCTTAGGCTTCCTAGGCAGAAAATGTTCTTAATATTTTAATGTGTTTTAAGTGCTGTTAGTTTGTTCAGTAAATATTTATAGTTTCACTTTCATGGCTTCTTCAGGCCAGGTATAGGAGTCAGCCACAAAGCGATTATAATCGGTGCTGTAAACCTGAGAGCGAATGAAAGCTTCGAGGTCCTCAGGCTGTGGGTAGGTGGAGGCAGTGTTATTCCTGTAGGCTTCTTCTGCAATCTGGAAAGATGCATTAAAATCCTAATTAGTGCTGATAAACTATTTGAGCACATTTAACAGGATTTAAAAGCAGGAGGTTGTTCAAAATCAAGTAACCCACACATCTGAAGAACACCTACTTGAGAAAAGTGTACTTTTGACTGGACATTCATCTAGGAGACAAACTGGCTTTTAGCACCAACACTTTGGAAGGATCTGCTTCGAACTGTGTTTGGCAAATGCTCCTACTATGAATAAAAGCAAGACGATCTCCTTCCTGCGCTCCTTGGCTCTCCCTCTAAAACACAAATGTTTTCACTTGGTGAGAAGCTGAGACCCTAAGTGGAAGAGTTACTGTATTTAGACTTCCTTTCTTGGGTTAATCTGAAGCCCAACCTGACCTAACTGAGAAGCACTTTGGGTATTCATGTTCATCCTCAGGTCTGTGCCCATAATTATCAGGGTTGAATGAGACCTGAATTTATACCCCAACACTTGGTATTCCAAAAAATTTTGAGAGTATTCCTCCTCTGGAAAAGACAGAGGCCATCACTAAATCTCTTGGGCTGTATGAGACAGAACAGGTATTTGCAGGAATAAAGTTTCAACAGAGATCGGACAGAAAGAATTGTTTGGTAACATTTTCTCTTTATACATTTTATATAACACACAATTAGAGGAGTGAGTAGTTTCCATCACTGTGTTCCTGCCAAATGCACAGGTAGTTTGATTTAGCCTGAGGAATCTACATAACATTTTGACATCTACAGAACAGAGTTACTACTTGCCTAAGAAGATGTGAACTGCAAGAAGGACTTTAAAAAGAAAATCTACAGAATAAGTGAAGCTAGGACAACTGTTTCTTGCATGAGGGCTCTCTGTTATTCTTTCAAAAGAATATGCAATAAGTGGAATTATTCACAGTAAGGTGACCAAGAGAGAAAACATAATTGGAACCAAAAAGATCACACAAGACCAGCAAAATAACCTCCTAAAATATTGAAAAAAACTCTCTAAAACACAGAATGAGGGGGAACTGGGATAAATACATCATTTGAAAGCTTCCTCTTCTCCAGGGCAGCCCAATTTCTTGGCAAAATGCAGGTTTAGGTCAGTTACTGAAAATCCACCTGCATCAGCTCTGTATTTGCCAGTAAAAACCAATCAACTGAAAAACCCCTGATTCATAAACAAGAAGCTGAGCCATAAACAAGAAGCACCCCCTGTAGTCAGTTATTCTGATAGGCCAGAGTAAGGATGCGAACAAAAGGGAATAGTGCTCGGAGTAGGGCGACATTCACTCTCCTGACAGGCAACCGATAATCACAAAGGGGCAGAACCCTTCAGCTGTGCAGCTCACGTGGCTGTGAGCCTGGGGACCTGCTCCCAGCTGGTGGAGAGTACAGTGTGAGCTCTGCAGACATCAACACTTGCTATAGCTCCGTATCCTTCCTTCACGTATTCAGATTAAATTTACATTTATGACTCGAATACTGAAACTGCTAGTTGTCAAAGACTAATTGACGTAAACCATCTTCAACTTGCTTGAAGCTCTGTTAGTTGGCTAAATAAAATGCTCAGTTTTATTGAGAGTGTGGGAAGAAAGGAAGCTGCAAAAGAGTGAAGTGACTTACCCTCACAGCAATTTTCAGCGACACCTGCTGAATAGTGACTAATGGAGGGTACAGACGACCTTCCTGTAAATTCTCCTCTGAAACCTCCTGAGCTATTACCTAGAAATAAAGCAGACATGTTTAACGTGAAATGCAGATGCAACTATGGCTTTATTAGACAGTGATCCAGTCTTAAGCAAACAAATGTTTTTTCTTTGGCAAATCATACCGATACTCCTTAATCCACCTAGGCACTGTTTTTTACAGCCAGTCTTATCATGAGGAGTAGCTACACAAGAGCTAGAAATTTAGGGAGTTATGCTCTTTTCGCACTCAGACATTAAGACTTACTAAAGTCTTGAGTAAGTCTGTGATAGACATAAACTAGCAAATAGCTCATTGTGAGATAGAAATTCCAGCCATTAATTGTAATTGGGTCAAAGACTTCTAAAATTAAAGAAGCACATGTTATTCTGACAGTTGTCACCCTGTGCAGAGAACAGAGCTGAAACCCTTTAAGTGTAAAATGCTCTGAATAAAATTACTGATGGCTGAGCCGGTTTGTTGTGTGTCCAGCTCACACATTTATAGCCTGTGTGAGATTATAAAAGAAAGTATGGCCAACCACAGAACAAAGTAAAATCAAAGCAGGATTCTCCAGGGTCTTCAAAGCCCTGCTGGTCACTGTAGTCAAATGCAGAAACAGAAGGTCTAACGCTAAATTCTGTCTTCCTGGGACAGAAAAAAACCAGTGCTACTAGATGAAGGCTGTCCACTCCACTGGAACACTGCAGTGGGTCTGTCATCTCAACCATGCCAAGTAAGTAAGGAAATTGGTTTGCTCTTTGCTTGATTTTTCACCAGACTGATGAGGGGAAACAGGAATGATACAGAAGGTCTGATGCACGTCTGAGAGTAGTGTTGCCTCTATGGCCTTAATATGTTTGCTTTGTCTTCCTAGCAAGACTGGAAATGTTTTGTTTTCATCTCCTGCAACAAACAGATCAGGAAAGCATGGCGGAGTGGAGAAGCTGGTTTTTACTGTTTCATCATTGACCATATGATAAACCTTCTGTTACCATGAGGTGTGAGGACGTATTCTGCAGAGTGAGGAGAGACACTGCTTGCACTGTCTGCTTATGGGCTTGCCCTGTCTGCTTATGGGCTTGCCCAATGATCTTCCTCTATTCCTACAACAGATACCTCCTAAGAAGCAAAGGGTCCTGGAGCTGCCTTTGGGTCTAATGAGATTTCTAATATCATTAACTAAAATTTAGTTGTCATTTGGGGATCTGAAATAAAAAACAGCATTTCGGGGTGATCCAGATTGGGATATGCTGAGCCTGAGAATCAGCTGATGCCAGTTTGCTAACCTGTCTTCCACTTTGTAATCCCTGTGGTGGACTTGAAGCTTTCATTTCTTTAACTGCCTACCTTTCTACTATCTAGGGAGCTGGGAGTTAGAACCAAATCTAAATATCTTCTAAGCAAACTAAGGACAAAATTCATATATTAAAAAGTGGTCTGAATTTATGCAGTTTTCAATAGCTGCCTTCACTAACATTCTCTACACAAGTTATTAAAAACAATTAAGAGAGACTTGCATTAACAGAATCCAAACTTTAAATTTATCTTTCTTGCTTTGGGACAGAAAGGAAATTTCTCGAGGGGGAAAGGGGGGGAGACACACA
The DNA here is from genome assembly GCF_963082525.1 of Nesoenas mayeri. Classification (NCBI taxonomy): domain Eukaryota; kingdom Metazoa; phylum Chordata; class Aves; order Columbiformes; family Columbidae; genus Nesoenas; species Nesoenas mayeri. The sequence continues at coordinate 36,272,498 of NC_137544.1, forward strand.
TCCCTTGCCCTTTGAATAGCTGGGAACACACAACAGGCAGAAGAAAAGGAGGTTTTCTGTGCAGTGCAAGCCCACAATTCTTAAATCTGTTGGAGTTTATGAGCACTTTCCATTGGTATTTAGTACGTCAGGCTTGCTCCTAGGGTATATCCTTCTGTTTACTTTCATCCAAAAGGAAACCAGTCCCCCTCCTCCCTCAGGACCATGCTGCACCGTGGACCAAGGTGGAGTGTGTAGGGTCGCCAGGGAGATGTGCTCAAGAAGACCATTCAGATGCAAAATAAGAGATTAATGTAGAGGTACTTCTGTCAGCAGAAAAGATACACTTTTGTGCAATTACAGCTTAGATAACAAAAGGTTAGAACCAAGTCACTGACTGGTCCAGAAGTGTGGGGATACTGTTGCGTGATGTGACTTGTAGGGGCACTCTGATCTGAACAGCATTTGGTGGAGCCATCTGTGATCCATCAAGAGGGTCTGGAAACACCAGGAAAGTCCAGGAAACATCGTGAAATGAAACAGCATGGCCCAAAAAGAAAGCAGGAAGTGCGCTTTTGATGGAACATACTAGGAAGATACTTGAAACAGAGGACCTTGTATACATTGCTTGCAAACAACTAGGACTGCATAAGAAGAGATGCCTGGCTACCATCAATTCATGCTTTCTGGCAGATGTAGGTTAAAAGTTTGAATTAAAGAGCAAATGCTACAGTAAACTCCAGATTCAAAGAGAAACAATGTTCTCTTCTGCAATCCACCCAGCATGCTAGTAGGTGTAGTAAGTTTTTCCAGTCAGAATGGAAATGCTAACAAGAGCAACAAGAGATTGTACTCTTGTTGAGTAAAACAAGTAAAGGAAAATTATTTACACTTTAATCTGATATTGAGAAATACAGCAGAGCTAAAAACCCACTAGGGGGAGCTAAGACAACGTAAAATCTATAGTTTTTTCTTTCCATAATAAGACCTAGGTTATTTAAAAATGATAAGCAGCCCTTTGATAATAAAACAAGACGTAGATCTCAATGTGTGACGAGGAGCTTACAACATGAGATTTCTCCTGTTAGCAGTTTAGTGGAGCTCTGCAGGAATGATGAAATCTGAAGAAATCAACAGCAAGTTGCTGTTAATCTAATGCATCACTGAAAAAAAAACAAAAAATGTTTCAGGACTAGAGCACTTCTGGTTTGTGATGGGATTGATACAAAACATCTGGGCAGTGCTCGAAGTGGGAGAGGTATCAAGCTTAACTATACAGATGCCTATACAGATGCCATGCTATTCCTTCCAACATACTCCTGTGTCAGCATGTAAAACTATGCAAAAACACAGAAACAAGCATTTTAAAGAGAATGACACCTTGTTCATGAGGTCTCTGAAAAATGCTCCTTGAGAACATCAGTTCAGTGGCAGGGGAAAAAATGATAAATCAACATTTTGAATTATAAAGAAAATAAGAGGTGACACAGAAAATGTCATTATACCAATGTAGAAATCCACAAAGTAACTTCGCTTTGAACACCGTGCCTTTTCGCTCCACCCACTTCAAACAAGAACGGGAGAGAATTATGAAGGGTATAAAGAATAACAAGGATGATCAAAAGGTTATTTTGTGTACAAGGAGACAAAAAATAATAAAACAGACTTTGGGAAAAAAAAAAAAAAAAAAGGACTGAAAGAGAATACAAAAGGCAACTGAAGGTGAACATTTCTCATGGCACTAAAGGGAACCCAAATCATCAGACAGCAGCAAATCATAAGAGGAGAGTTTCTTTTTCTACATAACTCACAATTAAATTGTGACGCTAATTGCCAAAAGGCCTTCTAATGTATAAATATGTTTAAAAACCCGCTAGGCTCATTTATGGAAGAGAAAACCACACAGGGATAAAACATCCAGCGCAGTAAGCACAGGCTGCCAGAAGCTGAGAAGCCATTTCAGCAGAAGGATGACACTCCATTTTCCCCTTATTTATCCTCTTTTCCTCAGCTTCTACTACTGCTTACTTTCACAGGAAGATACAGAGGTGTTTGGATCTTAGGTCTCACCCAGTATAGCTATGTTCATGTTTTAAATTTTAATTAATTCTAGCTTTTAATAAAGAAATTAGCTAAGCCTTATTGCAGAACCTAAGTGAAAGGCAGCCAAGATAGGACAAATGGCATAAAGCAAGTGGTGGCATCTTGGGTTTTGGAGGATGTATTCTCTATAATGAAAGGATTTAACAGGATTATTTCTGGAGTAACTTAACTGTAGGTCACACATGCCAAGAATATTTCATTAGTTCATAATTCTCTGTCCTTTTTGTTGTGTTTGGTAGGACTTAGAAGAATAGGTAATGTCCCTTGTCATCACAGAGCAATTGCCTGAAATCAAGAGGTATTACAGCAGACAGTACCTTATATTTATCATCAAAAATCAAAGTTACATTCTATTTTACTTGGCATGAAGAAAAGAATACTGAAAGTAGGATTTGCTGTAGTTACAATAAGCTATTTGTGACTTTTATCAGATTTGAGAGGTGGCAAAGCATGAAGACAGGAGATGCAGGCAGTAGCCTGGGCTGCTTAGTGTTTTACGCTTCCTTTTTTCAGGTAAGCTACTGCTACAATCTGAGAAGGTCCCTCTGTCTAAAATGCACCATTTTGGTGCTTTAAATTTTGCAGCACCTTGGGCACTTCCATTTCAAACAGAGAATACTAACCAGTATTCTAAAATCCATGTGAAACTCTTTTGATTCCACCCTTCCATTAAAAAAGCCAAGAAAACAAAAGAAAAACCACTTTTGCCTCTGCTTTGTACTGTAATTTCAGCTGAATTTCAGCTCCTGGCCTTCACACCCCCCCGACTCCTCTTCTGGCATAGACTCCTCTGAAATCCACCCATTGTCACCTTGCTCAGGAACCGCCTGCAGCTCACCCAAGTCCCCATCACACGCTGTCTCTCACACAAACAGGGACACCAGATGTACCGCTCTTAGCTCCGGCCATCAGGCCAGCAGCTACCCACGGACCTTCCTGCCCACAGAGACTTTCCATGCAAGAAAAAAGAACAGATTTTTATATGGCAAACTTTTCCACGGATTTTACTAGAGGATGGCATTTATGTAGCAAAGCCTCTGCCAACAAAGAAGATCCAGGAGAGAACCTCTACCTCAAAAGAAAATTTAAAAGCTTCCTCGTGATTTCTGATACCATTTTACTTCCCTGTTATGTTTCTTTGTTCAGAACAAGTTTTTTTCTGACTTAGTAGCCTGCCACTTGAAACATCATTCAGTCCACGTATGTGTCACCTTTCATCCAGCAGCATTCTATTTATAGGAACCATTTCACCCAAACCAAAGTGAAGCAACTTCTAGAAGGAAATAAGACAACTGTTTAACACAGCAGTTTAGACCAACAAGCAAGGATCACTGTATCCAACTGAAATTACAGGGGAGGATTTAAAAGGAGGATATAATTACTCCAAGACTTACAAGATGGATCATTGCCCTCTTAAGATGGTTAAAGCCAGTGGAGACAGTCTGGGCTTTTTACTAATTTTAAAGATGGAAATTGTGAATATCTTTCTTATTGAGGGCAAGCTGCTGGCAAACTTTTTAAAATATGCCATAGTATGCACCTTAAAAAAAAACCCTGCAGAAAACCAACAAGAGCAGTGTGCAAGTGCTCATTCTTCTCCTGTATGTGTTGAAGATACAATCCTGTGCATTTATGATGTCTTACTGTAAGACTTTGAATGTCAGATTTTGAACAATCAGTGGAAGCAGGTGGTGAATGACTCCTAGAACCAAAAGTGTTTGCTCTCTGTTCATCTCTTGCCCACTGAGTGGAGATAAAGGAGAGATCACATGTTGGATAATGTCAGAACAAAGATCATTAAGAAATTGCCTTAAGAAAGAGAAGAAATGCAGAAAAGAAAGAAAACTGGAAGAATAACATGGCAATTTTGTCAAACTCTGGTGCAAGGAACAACAGAGCAATAGAGCACTTCCCTCAGCTGTTGACGAGGCAGGTCCACAAAAAATGATGCCAACAGCTCTGCTCAAAAATAGCAAAAAGCTAAATGAAATTCAAATGATTTTTGCAAGCAAAACACCCACAAAAATCACCCCAAACCTACCAACATCCAGCTATAGTTCCTTTCAATCTAAAATGAAACGTATGTGCATATGTGTGCAAATAGTACATACTTATATTCACCTGTGGTAATACAGTACTGAAGTCTTTTTCCCTTGCCAACAGAAGGTGAGGTTTATGTCACATAACCTTTGGATCAAGTATTAACTTTTTAAAAATAACTTGTTCAAATAGAATTTGTAAAAAACAACATACCTTGCAAATAAACACCTGACACAGAAAATACTATTTTTCCAATTTAAAAGATAATGTTTAATTCTTTCTGTTTCATTGTTCATTATTACCAAGTTATTAAATTAAGGAATTTAAATAATTTTTAATACAATACCTCAGCAGTGGTGAGGAACACGTCGTCGCCAATATGTTTCAGTCCACATGAAATAACACCAAGGGCAACGCCTGGGAACACATAGGAATTGTTCCCCTGGCCAGGATAGAGGGTTTGTCCACTTGGGAGAGTCACAGGATCAAAAGGACTTCCACTGGCAAAAATGCCACGTCCCTACATTGTAACAAGAAAGCCAAAGAAAGCACGTTAGTTCCGAGGACACTGTTGAAGTATTTCATACATCTCTTTAAATGTCTACCACTGCGGAAGCTGGATTACATCTATTTACTATGTCTTCTGAGAGAGTAGCAGAACTACTAAAACAAGCATGTCTTAAGATCCTAGAGATCCCTTGCAATTCCTTGTGACTGTCTGAAGTCAGAGAGTGACAGCTGCCTTGTTCAGGTAAGACCTGTCAGCACAATTCAGAGGACGAGAAGGTGAAAGCCAGCCCTTGCTATACACTTTGTGCATCCATGTCAGAAGAAGGATACCTGGCAAGAAGGTATACACCTGGAGCTCTAAAACTCAAAGTGGACAATACTGTCATGGTAGCAATGGGTGATGCTGCTGGATTTTTTTCCCAACATCCATAAAAATGAGACTGAGCACCCTAAACATTGCACTTTTGGATACAGCAACTTTTGAGGAGCTGTGGGGACAGGCTGAGAGGCCTCTGTTGCTCCCAATCTCCCCTCTTCAGGCCCCTGCACCCACTCCGCAGGTCAACTGAACAACAGAGGTGGAAGCTCTGTCTGAGAAGTATCATCCCAAAGCGCAACTTATGGCAGAAGCTGGGGATGGGACTTCCTCTCCTAGGACCTTGTGGCTCCCCTCATCATAATATACTGAGCAGTGTGAGGACACCAACTCAGGCACCAGTGTGTGATCATCCAATACTGATAAACCCCTAGGATGTTTCCCAGTAGGTTTTTGGGTAGTGCCAAGTAGCACTGTTGCCACCAGGGCCCAGGCACCATGCACAGACTGGTCCCAGAAGGCAGTGTGGAAGACTCAGCCAGTTTTGGGGAATTAGAGAGTTTAGCTGTACAGATGGACAAGAGAACTGTCTCTAACTCATTTTATGTTGTAGTTCACACAGGATCTCTAAATTTCTTCCCAGGACGCAAACACGGGTGTAGCCCCACGCTGGCACACAGCAGGCAGCTGCTGGGAGGAACAAAAGCCTGTGGGGTGGCCCAGATGTGGCCACAAGGCTTGTGTTGCTGACAGCTTAACATCAGCGAAGGGGAATATTAGGCCTAGTGTCATTCAGCAGCACACACGTTCAGAGCTGTGACACCACTGCAGATGGGATGGCAGGGGCCTGCAAGTCTGCTGGAGTCTTGCTGCTCCCCTGAGATGAGTAACACCCCGATGGGAGCAGATGCCGGCAGCACTGAGTGCCATTCAAGGGTGACAGAAGAGGCTCCCCAGAGGTGACTCACCTGCAGCACTACTACCCAGGGTGTCCCCAGACCATTCCCGATACACAGGGAGAGAAGTGATTTCTACAGCAGGCAATGCAGTTTTGGAACAATGAGGGGAGTGACACCGCACAGGCTCTACATCCGCAGCCCAAAGGCTCTGGCTCTTGCCTTGCTGGGGAGGGACCACCCTCAAATTTAAGCAGTAAATTTAGGTGGGGAAGAAAAGCCAGCCTTTATTTATGCTAGCACTGCTGAAGTGATAAATGTCACTGTTAAATACTTCAGAGGCGCTTTGTATCAGAAATATCTATGCCTATTTTAGAGAACTAGAAACATGCATTTTAAAACATGCCACTGTTGCTCTTCAGCTCTTCAGAAGAATATTCTGTTTGGTTTGGTGTCATGCAGTATTATCATGGCCAGCTCATAATACATTTTGGTGACAGATCAAACACTTCAGTGTGTCTTTTGCTCTGCCTACCAGATGTCATTACCCACTATAGCCAGCCCTTCATGTCGGCCACTTCCCTGGCTCCTGCACTGCGCTGTAATTGTGTGCTGTGCTGTGCAGTGGGGAACAGACATGCTAAATTTGTCTTTTAAACACTGCAAAACTGTCATTCAAACTGCCCTGCCTTTGACAAGAAGTCCAAACACAATCCACTGTGAAACACATAGAGTCAAGTACTTATGCTTTTCAAATTCTAGACTGAATGACACGGTAACATGTTTATTAGCACTTCCTGAAAAGAATTTTAAATAAGCAAGCAGAATTCTCTTAACATTCAGCTATGTTTCCATAATATAAATATTTGTGAAGGAATCAATTACTCCAGTTCTTAATAAAGAATTATTTTAAAGATACTATTTCACGTATTGAAGTATTTTCTTACCCTAAAGAGTGTTTAGAAAATCTCAAATGAAAAGCATGCCACTGTATGTATATACTGCACAAAGTGGTACAGTTCAAAAATAGGTGTAAGGCTTTAATGCTAGATGGTTAACCGATGCTTTTGTGATAATGAAACCTATGAGCCTTGTCTGACACCAATAAAAGCTATTAAATGTTTTTATGAGAGTGCAAGCATGTATTGACTTCACTGAAATTGTCTTCATAAAGTCTGGAAAACCTGTTACTTAATTTAATTCATTTAACCTACACACCTGATCAGTTCTTGCTACTCCACCCTCTGTCTTCCTCCCATTTTAAATTTCATTTCAGATTTATTTTTCACTACATATAGTGGAGAGATGTTTATCTTTGATTACCTCTGTATATTTGTAGCACTGCTCAGCAGTGCATTCTGCTTTGCTGGTAGGATTGCTGAGAGCAAAAATAATAGGACGTTTGTTGAAAGCGGCCATATCCTGAAGGATTTGTTGAGTAAATGCACCACCAATTGCAGCAACTCCTAAAGAAGAAAAACACACATCCAAGCAGGCAAATGCAATCAGTTTAAGATAAGACATGCGTGTCACTTTTACAAGAACAGAGCTCTTTTTACTGCATACTTCCCTCTTTAAAATGGAGTTTGATCTTTTTCCTAACATGTAGTTAAAATAAAGTTTTGTTTAAAAGATTCTGCAACACTGAAACCTCAGTATTATCCCTAACATAAGGCAGGACCTATTCATGCCTGCACAGTTTGGTGAATTTCTCACTTCACTTTTCTCAGGCCATTTATATAAAATAGAAATGTATCACCCAACCTGCAGCTAAGTCCAATCAGGAGTCCGAAGGTACAACTCCCTCTCCTAAATTCTCATGCAACAGACTGGACAGTTTCTCCCAAATCTAGTGTGTCAGATTTCCCTTTTTTTCTGACATGATGAGTAAAGTCTCTGCCTCTTACAGGTGATCACTGTCATGTCCAGCCTCAGCTGATGGATAATCCCAATTTTGAGTCTAAGGCTTCCCTGGCAGCAACAATTTTTTTTAATACGTCCTGTCAGAGATGCTTTTCTATTCTCCATGCTGTACTCACAACCAAAAAGGGATGTGTGTGATGTTTTTGGGAGGCCAATACACCTGTATTTCTGCCTAACCTAGAAGAGTTGGGAAACCAAGCATCAGGTGCTTGCTCTCCACGCTTTCAGTGAAAAACAGATCCTGGAGTAAACCAAGAGAGGCCCCTGTCACTGAGCCTGTAGAGAAGGCGGCCGCCTCCTCCCTCAGAGCCCCCAGTGGCTGCTCTGCTTTCCACACAGCATCCGAGTTTCAACAGCGGGAAGAAGCTGTTGTTCTCTCTCAAAGGAGTAGGAACAGATGCAAACCCGGACCAGGAGAGGGTCTCTCTTGGGTCAGTACTCTAACCTCTCGTCACTCATGCACAAATGAGCATCCCAGCATTTCACTGTTGCATTTCAGATTTTCCAGAATCTGATGAATGATTTTACTAGCCAGACAGATGAATTTGCAAGTCTTACATACTACAATATGATTTAAGAGTACTTGAAGATCATTCCTGAAACTGCCACTGAAATACAGTAACAAAACTGCTGAGAACTGAGCAATCCTTTACTGAGATCCCAAATCCAGCAGCTTTTATAAAAGTCTTTGTAAAACCTGTGTTTTGGTCTGCACAAAGGACTGACAGCTGAGGACCTAAATATGAGGGAACAGAGGTTTCAGCTACAGCAAGCTCCTATTTGCACAGCTTTACATGTGCCTAGCTCAGTTTTCTCAGTCTAAATCTGAGGTTATTTGTATTACACCACCCACATTAAATCAGAAGTAATTTAGGAAGGCGATAAGGTTCTCCATCAGATGTTTAAACCAACTCGGATTATTCCCCATGTAAAATGGATGGCTCGGAGTGAAAGCAGTTTTACGTGCTTGGATAGTTACCATTTGTTCAGTTGCTTAATAGAGTCCATTATGCACCCAGTGTTTTCTAAAAACACACAAAGGTAAACTCTGTTCAGAGGAACTTGATCTTGTCTTCAGACAAAGCCACATCCCCATTTTTTTGCAACAAAGAATAAGGTCATTGCTTTAAAGTACAAGAAATTACCTATTAGCACAGTTGGTTTTATATCTTTAACAATATCTTCTAGATTTTTCATTTCACAATGTTCATGGGCAAAATGTTCTTTCTCGGGTGTCAATGAGGCACGTCCCTGAGTAACAAAAAAAAGACAAATATATTTATTATACGTTTCATGGAACTTAATATCCTGGGATAATCAGTTTGCAAAGTATCTGGTTTAACATGTCCTATTTTCATTTCTACTTTTGTGTCTATCACCAAATATCATATTATACAAAGTTATACTGTGTACAACTAACACGCTTAAGATAATTTAGTCCTAATCTATTTCTCTAAACAGTACGCACATTCAATTCCATGCTTTTCCTTTAAATTAATAGCAGCTGTAGAACGCCACTGTATTAACAATTATATGAAAGCATCATGGATTTCTTCTTTGAAGAGTTCTTAAAGCTGTTTTACCTGTTAACATTTGGTCAAACACTGAAAGTTACTAATGATAAAGCTTAAATATATTTATATAGCAAACAGTACAGATGTGCCAGGGTGGGGGGGGATTTGTAACTTAGCAAAACAAAAATAGTTTCTTCCAGTGTTTTCATCTTTGCTCTTCTCTAGAAGTATAGAGACTGCATAGGGGGAGTATATAGACTATAGAGGAATCTACATTTTGCACCAGGTTTTTCATATTTAAGTAATTAATTCTTAAGGATGGAATAAAAATAATTCCAACCAGATGTCTGGTGCGCCGGTTTTGCATTAACAAAATTGACTCAGCCGTGAAACAACTATCACCCTGATCTATACGGGCAATTTCCACCCAGCGATGCCCAACAAGGTTTCCAAATGGAATATAACAGATACAGAAAACAGGGCAACAGAACATCACTGACACTGACTGGGCTGCAAAGAGGATTTGAGCTCAGTGTACGTATAACAACCTGGAGTGCAGGGCAGGAAGGGGCCAGAATTTGTGAAAATTGTATTAGTTGTCTAAATACGTGGACCTCTGTCTATACATAGACATCTGAAAATCTCAGCAGAAGCATTTTCAAAGCACACAGCTCCACCCCTTGTTTCATACTCATGCCTAAGAAAACATCACTGCAAAGGCACTTTTCAAACACAAACACAGAAGACGGTGCCACCCCTCAAATGTCTTAAAATTTCAGACAGCAGCAAGATGAAGATGATACAGGTACAGATATATGGGGAAGTACATGAAGAAAATCGAATATTAAACATAATTTTGACCAAACAGCCAGAACAGATACATATCATTGTTTCCTCAGCCATATCCTTTCCAGCTGAGAAGATGAAAGTTTCCTTAATCTTAACAAGTTAAAGAGGACTATACTAAAGCATTTGAACAGAATTCATTCTACAATTCCACCAAAGTCTATTAATTTCACAATTTGGGCTCAATTTAGGGCCGCGTATACAATTGGATTCGAACCACAATTAGTGTTCTAATGTAATTTTTGCTTAATTTTAATAAAGACAAGCAGTCCAATGCTACATTTCAGACCACGATTCTGCGATGTGGCAACACGTGGCTGTGCCAGTCCCATCGCCAAAGCTCCTCTCCTGGTCCTCAGATGGCCACCACAAGAGCCAGCAGGCAGGAGGGAAGGGCCAGTTTTCATCTCCAGCTGCAAGAAAAGCATTTCCATCCCAAGGGCTCCACATGAAGCTGTGGAAAGCTGTTATGTGGTCAGCCTGACTGAGCTGGTCTGCCTCAGAGGACATCAGCTCCTCTTGGTTCACCCATGATTACAAGGAATTTCCAGAGATTTCTCCTCTTCTACAGATTTTTTTTTTTTTATGAGACCCAAATACAGAGCTTTAAAATTAAGAGGGTTACGTCTGCATGTGCTTATATGGGTCTTAAGAGTTCTCCTAGAGTGATTAGCATGGAAATACTGCAATACAGGCACCTGGTTTCCTTTCACAGTATCAGTATCACAGTATCACAGTATGTTTGGGATTGGAAGGGACCTCAAAAGATCATCCAGTCCAATCCCCCTGCTGGAGCAGGAACGCCTAGGTGAGGTCGCACAGGAACAAGTCCAGGTGGGTTTTGAATGTCTCCAGAGAAGGAGACTCCACAACCCCCCTGGGCAGCCTGTTCCAGTGCCCTGGCACCCTCACTGAGAAGAAGTTTTTTCTCAAATTTTACCTTTGCGGGTAAAATGTGAAATTCTCAGCCTTGAGAGAATGCCACAACATTAACATTTTTTTTTGGCATATTCACATTGACTCATTCCACCGTCAATGCACATTTTGGAGCCTGCCATTTCCCAGCATCCCAGCAGATGTCCCCACAGTCTACACACATGCTTTAGAGGCGTGTCATTTGAAAGCACGAATTTTCCTTAACATTTTCAGGGGAAAAATATGAAGTTTTCTTTCTAGTCATCAAAGAAAAAAAACATGCTTATGACTTCCAGGCCAAAAGCTTGTTGCTAGGAATAACTCAAAGTACTACCATAAAAGCCACTTTTAATTCTAATCTGACCTGGAGGTGGGTTTCCTGGAGAGCCAAGAATGGTGCCATGGGCCACCATCCCATCTCACGCTGCTTCTTTAGTTGGTTCCTTAGTAGCTTATCAGGCTGCTAGTGAGGAAGCCAGTTTTCCACCAAGTATTGAAATCCAGCCTCCAGAAAACTGACCTGGACTACCAAGAATGAAGAAATCACCTCGGAGAGCAATGACCAGCTAATTCTTCTGGCTGTGGCAGGCTGGTAGCCCTGAGCGCCTCCAGCACCTACAAATCTGGGCAGATCTGTCAGGAAAGGTGACCTCCAATTTTTTCCACAGTGCGTAACAGCTAAGAGGTCAGGCTGACATCTTAGTAGAGAAAAATGTTGCTATTCTTTTAATTTTTAATCTAAGCAAATAACCAGAATCCTGCATGAAACAGAGTTACTTATTTATACAGTACCTGATCGGCTTTCAGAAAGGTACTTCAACATTTTAAAATTAAGATAATGGCAATGCTGTTAAAACACTTATTGATGCAAGATCAAGAATTCAATGCTCCATTTCCTACTGACATATATGATGATATCTCATTAAATTAGCTATAAAGGAGTAATCAAATAGTAAGCTGGATGTGATCCACTGCAACCCTTTGCGGGCCATTGGCTGGTGAGACTAGCACTAGCCAGATGTGTCAGCTTAGGTCAGATTCACTTCTATCTTAATTTCACACAGGACATTTTACAATTCTAAAAAACAAACAAACAAACAAACAATAAATCCCAAACCAACCAAACCAAAACAAACAACAACAAAATCAAACCCCAAAACCAAACCTGAAACCATTTAAAATGTATTTCTTTATTCAGCTTTGGTCTGAATTACCTTGATCCCATTAGTCAGAATGAATCACGTCTCCAAGTAAATATTTTTCTTGTATATTAACTAAGAATGAAGTATTAAATTCTGTGGCTTAGCAAAAATAACAACAGCTATGTACATAGAGATATTTGATTGGAAAGTGCCTGTAAAAGAAATCCTACAGTTAGGGTTTTTAAAATATGTATATTTTAAATAGATTATTTTATTTGTTGATTCAGTGATCCCTAAAGGATCTACATAACATCTCCCTAAAAACTGTGTCTGAGATTTCAATATCAGCCAGTTGATACGGCTACAAAACTCCAACAGTTTAGAGGACAGTGCTCTAGATAGTATTTTTTCTCCCCAGACTGGCAAATTGTTAAGTTCTGCTCTCCACAAAGTAGTGAGGTGGCGGCAGGGGCACAGTTCGCTTCCCTCCTGGCCCTGCCAACAGGACAACTTTCAGGAAGGAAGAGGCAATCGAGTTTTGTCCATGCTCAACCTCAAACTAAGGGGTTGCCAGTCCATTTAGTACGAGCTTCCAGATATCCGCCCTGAGCGCCCACAGCCGGAGTGAGAACTCACAGAGGGAAAACGATGGAGCCAAAACGCAGAAGTCTCAATTCTGGACTGGTGTGGTTTTCTGTCTTGTCTCCCTCCTGATGCTGGAGAGACGCAAAGCGGTCAGACCTGTCAGTCCAGAGCTGCTCTGACTAAAAGATCTTCCAGAATCGCTGAGCCCGACTTCTGATATTTCCATTTGCAGCCCTGGCTCCGCGAGTTGCTGTGCTCTGTCTGTCTGCTGCTGGGAAGCGGGCTGCCGAGGGTCATCGCAAGGCAGCATAAATCAGAAACTGCTCTGGTCTGCTGGTGTCTTCAGAATCCTGAGATACTAACACAATATACAGCTCACTCATATTTCCCTTTTTCTTCTAAATAAGAAAAGGCAAAATTTAAAATACTGTATATTTGAATGAGCTCTGGGGTTCCATGTATGAAACTCTGAGTCTTTTAAGTCGAAACATCATCTCCAGCCATATTCTGCTTGTATTCTAAGTCCACTGCCTTACTCTGCTAGCATTATTAAAAAATCATTCATTCAGTGAAAAGAGCTCAGAAAAATAAGCAATCTAGAGACGTGCCCCTTTCAGTACATAAGCCTCAATACAGTCTCACTGTCTCACTGAAGGACGCCGGTGCCTGCCATGCAGGGGAAGAATTTTTCCTGGGGTTCCTATCAAAGGATTTTATTGCACCACTATTCAAACAGCAGTATGAAGACTCATCTAGGCCAGAGAGCAGCTGCCTTAAGTTGTCTTAGTGTGTTTTCTATGATATGTAACAAGCCTCTTTCATCCATCAAGTGACACTCCCTAGATCCAAAAGGAAAGACTTTCACACTGGATACACAGATGAACTAACAGGCTCCATGTGACACCTGTGCAGATATTCAGAGGGGGAGACACGAACACACAAACTCTTTAAATAGAAGGAGGATGGTAAAGTTAGGAAAAGAAGCTACATTTCCTTCTTGCTTTAACTTCCTAAATGGATTCTCACATTCAAAAAAAAAAATTAAAATCACCAAATTTCATTTTATATAACTTCTTGCAATGCTATGTATTCTTATATTATTTTCTTATCATTCACAGAACAGGTAATTTGCTAGGGGCATTGTAAGAAGTTTACCTCATTAAAAAAAAAAACCCAAACTAAATACTAAAATACCAGGAAGACAAGCACAGCATCCTCAATGCCTGCTCAGGCTGCCTGGATAAACTGTACAACACACCTTCACTAGAATGCTGAAGAATGTTAAAAACACTCAAAAAACCCCAATAAATCTTAAGTCCAAAGACTAAATGAAAATGTCAGAAGTTACTTCAGGCAGGGGAAAAATCTTGGCTCTATCACAGTGTCATTTTGTATCAAGAAGCCTATGGGATATTTTGAATTTGAACAAAAGAGAACAAAGCAACCTGAAAACAGATATGTTGCTATATTAGAAGACACCGTGGTATCTCAGATGGCAAGTAATACGAGCTAAATTCTTTATTAGCAAATGAGTTACAATGTGGACTGTGTTAAGTCAGCAGATGAAGTACGGAGATGAAGAAACAATAGCAGCATTCTCTGATGGTGACATTATGTATGAAAGATCTTGGCAATCCTAAACCAGCTATACTCCCTAATGGGTATGAGAGTGTTGGTATTATATATTACTATTACCAGTAGTAAGATATAGTCACTTGGACACCAGGACATTTTAATTCAAGGAGCTAAATGAAGTAGCAGGACTCAGTAGTTAACAGTTTTGTGAAGAACTTACTCATTTTGGATTTGAACTGAAAGCAGTTCTTAGTCTAAGGATTTTTTAATTATTTTTTTGTTTGTTTGTTTTAGTGGCTGATCAACAGCACAAGAAGCAAAAGGAATACTGAGACTGGGCTTCAAGCAAATTAACATCACCATTTCCACAGAAAGTTACTCACACCATCATATTAGGGAACCAAGTTGAAGCTCAGATAACAAACAAAAATGGCCCATCAATAAAACCCTGAGAAAGCTCATAGAAAACAGCTGTAAAAACAGAAGGCCAGACTGCACAGCAGACATCTACATGGCGTATTACAGAACAGGAGGCAAATCTTACAAAACCCACCAATGCGAAGCCTAACGCCACGGCCTGTTTGAGCTGGTCCTGCCGCGGCTGCCCCGCGAAGCAGGGCTGGAAAGCACAGCAGCTTCATGGCAGGGCTGGAAGATCTCCAGAATTTGCTCTTTCCATCAGCTGGGAAGCAGCTGAGAACCAGCCCCAGCACCCTGAGGGCTGCACTGTCCCACATCAGAGGCGGCGCTGGCATTTGTCCCATCTCACAACCAGGGAGACGCAAATCTATTTATATAAACACTTGCCTCCGTTGGGCTGTGTCAACTGCGGCTTATTTAAACAAGAGAACGAAGATCAGTACACAGATTAATAAATTCATCTGAGGTTCTCAAATACTGAAGACGTGAGAACCACAAAAGACATGAGAACTGTAGACCAAAGAGCAAAGCAGCCCATTAGTAAGTAGAGTATTTCCAACCACAAATGTTTTGGGTTTACTTGCATTTTCCCTGTGAGTTCCCTATTGCAGAGTTAAGGGCAAAATAAACAAAAAAAGGCAGTAGTTAAAGCACCAAGGAAGAAGCAGGGGGAAAAAAGGATGTGGTTAAGAGTCATGGGAGAAGGTGGTGGAACATCTCCCTGTTGGGAGATGATCTCTACATGGCTGTTTATCTCTTTCATCACAAGTACAACCATGGTCTAAAGCTTGTTGGTGAACCAACTAGAGGGCTCTAGGCAGGGACTGGAGTCAGCACTACAAGCTGAGGGACCTCTCTGGGGAAACCTCCAGAAATATGGAAAGGGAAGGGATGGGAGAGGCACAGAGAGCGCACATGGAGGGGATCAGCCAGACCACCCTCCCTAGACAGAACTCCAGGAGAGTATTGTTTACAAGGAGTCGCAAAATGCCAAAAAAGTAGGTGGAGGTATGGATACGGACTCACTGGTCAGGGGCTACTGAAAGCCAAGGGCTTGCAGGTGACAGGCACTCCTGTGTGGCCTCATTTAGGGACTAAAAAGCAGAGACATGCATCCCTCTCAAATCCCCACATGGAGTCCCTAATTGTGAAGTGACTGTGCCTCCTGATCAGGCCCATCACCTAACATCTAAAGCACCTGAAGACAGCAAATTAAAACCAGACAAGGCAACTTGGACATGGAGTTAATAAATAGTTTGTTGCCAACACAATTTGAGGAGATAATGTCATCTGTGGGCAGTAAAATACACAATTTAGGTGAGAAATGTAATTCTGGTGTTGACCTAGAGACACATTGTTAGAAGATTAAGGCTGTTTATGTAAGCTGTGCAAAGTATACAAAATACACATTCCATGTAAACAAGTACACATGGGTAACAGGCAGGAAAAAGTTTATAAAGACAATTATTTCAAGAAGATCTGAGAAGCAGAGAAAGTCAAGAACCTACAGAGCAATGAAAACAAAATGGAGCAAAACAATAATTCATTTCAATAATAAAGCATGAGCAAAAGAAATCATAAACCATCAAAATTAGTTCACTATCTCATCAGTACATCTAATGTACACAGTGTCAAAGAGGAAACAGTTACATGGTAACAAATTTAATATTCAGATTTTTGGTGGTGTCGTTTTTAGAGAAAATAATGTGGATATTACTAGAACACACCCCACTAATCACCATTTTGCCTTATCCTCACTTGTTTTCATATGTTACCAATTGAGTATGAATAATACCACAACGATCAAAGACAAATTAATGTGTTTCCTTTCCGCAAAACTTATACTTCACATAGAACAAGATAAACACAAGATGAAACTGCACAGATTAATTGACAAAGCAAACAAGGATTGCTTCCCTGGGAGAGCACAGGAGTTAAACAAGGCAGAAACTGCTTTAAGTGATTGTGGCACCTCGGAGATACCCAAGACTCTCCATCTTTGCTAAGACACAAAGCCGATTTTTGGCTCAGAAAGTCCTAGCCAGTTGCAGTTAGCCATAAATTAACTGATCAAGGACAAAAGTAAAGATAATAATTGACTTGATAAAAGAAATAATTAATAGTTAGCAGAAAAGGTAGACATAGTGTTAAGCTGTATATACAAGTTAACATTAAAATTAGTATCAAACATTATAAACCATACTAAATCAGTACCTAGAATGAAATCCAAACTTTTCTTAAGCAATTATTGCTAAAAAAAATTTGAAAATTCCATCATGATGGGATTCAGTTCAATATTAAGGTACTTGATTGTGAGCTCTAAAGGCTCTTTCATTTATTATATGAGCTCTGCTGACTGTAAATGGAGCAACCACATCTATATGACACTGGAATTCTGCTATCAGTCCCAGATGTCCTCCTTTATTTCCATCATTCTCTAAGCAAAGATTGAACTATGTGTGTAACCAACTTTGACCAAACCACGAACTTTAATCGAGGTCACATCCATTGCCAGTTAATTAGTTGTAAGGATCTTTTCCAAATCAGTTTGCCAGGGATATTCAAGTAGAGGAAGGAGGAGGGAAAATGAAAACACTGTAGAGGACTATCAACAGGGTTACCTGGGCATCTCCATTCTAATTAATTAGGACCACAGAAATTAGGTAAGCTTTTGGGGTCTATTTCAGTCCTCATCTTAGAAAGACTGATATTCTGAGGCCTTCAATTATCGGACCTCAGCTGATGTTCTTGTGCTTGCCATTCAGTTTGGGCTTCACTCAGGTGAAGTCTTACTGGGGATAAGACCATGCATCTAACAGACATTTAAAACACAAACCACTTGATTAGACACAAGTATTACTGTGCTGAACCAGAAAGCAGAGAGTACAAATCTGTTAAAAACAACATTGCTCCATGTTGACATACTTTTTAAAATTAAGGATGACATTCATCCCTATGCAGTTCCAGGAACCATCGTAGCTATCACCCTCCCCTGTTCTTAGTATTGCCTTAAAAAAAAAAAAGGAAGAAACAAAAAAGAAGCATTTGCATTATTAAAATGCTCAGATAATGGTGAACCTCATGAACATCGCAATACTGTTTATCACTTTCTGCCTTTTCTCAGCTACTCGACACAAAAGAATTTATGTTCTTTGAAGATCATGGGTGATCAGGCCACTATACAGACTAAGCGTGACACTATGGCAGCTCTAAGGAAGACACAAAATGTGTTCAGCACACATCACAGATTTACGTATATTTGTGTGATTAAAAGAAAAAAAAATGGGAACACTGAGAATATGGGAAAGAAAAGGAGTGTGGGAGATAGTACCCACCAGTGTGTTCATATAGTTAAATATCCATTCATCAATCAGACAGAATGTGACAATGTGACAGAATTCAGAAATTCAGAATTAAAGATGAGTCCCAACTGCTTGCGAATAACCTCCAAGTTCACAAGAGTGCAAAAGCAACTTTAAAAGTGTCTTTTAATTAACCATTAAAACTTCCATCTGAATGCACTGGGATACTTAACACAGGCATTTCAAGAGGAGTAATATCTGTTTCAAAAGATCATATAGTTCAAGTTGCAAAATTCCAATGATCTTACGATCTGCAAGCCTTCCTCATCCACCTTCAAAATGTGAAAGCATACTGAACAAATTAAAAACAAACGAATGAACAAACAACCACTACCAACAAAAAACAACAAACAAAGCAAAACAATCAACCAGAACACACCCACAACAACCCCAAACCGATATGAACAATGCTATAAGGTCTCTGGAAGGAAGTACAGAACACAACTATAGACAGTATAACCAGCAGCCTTAATCACCAGCTCTTTCACCACAACATAGCAGAAAAGTTGGTCATCAAACTTGGTTTAATGAAAAAAGACGGTTCCCAAGGAAAAAACCAAGAATATTAACAGGCAAATGAAAACACAGCTGCACTTGAACTACAATTAAAAAGCCACAAAGGAAAAATCATCTACAAAAGCCTGATAAGTGACTTCGTGGCAGCTTTTGTGGGTGGGGAAGAAGAAAAAGATGGAAACTGTTTGCAGTCAAGTCAACAAAAGTTCCAAGGTTATTTTTCTTTTGTTTGTACTAGTTGAAATATTAAAGAAAGTAGATGAAAGGACAAACAAGGTTTATATCTATTTTGCATTGCAAAATTAATGATCAAAGGGCAGCATAGAATACAAATGATGTTAAAATTAGTGTAGCTGGACAAAGTAATCACTGAGTTTTCAGAGATCCTGTTATTTCTCATACTATACTGCTAAAGTAACAGATGAGAATATTTCTAGAACTGAAACGGTCTCCCTGCTTCCAGTAAAATTCTTTTGATCAAGCAGTTTTTGGTGGAGCAAATTTAAAGGGACTCTTTTTGAAGAGGTTTCTGTTGATACACCTCCTTAGTGCACGTATAGTACATGCAAAAGTTGGTTAACTGGTGATCTATGCCATGGCTTGGCAAATCTTATCTTTGCAATAATAATTTTTCTAACAGTGGAGTCCTTTCCATTATACAGTTTTCTCACAAATACTTCTAATTTTACTTCTCTTATTTCATTTGTAAAAATTTGGAAAGGCCTTCAAGGCTTGCAGCACTTTTCTGCAATCAGCTAAAGCCAAAATAATTTCCTAAGTGGACCTAAAGTACAGCCAGAAAAAAGGAACCAGGAATAGCTTAGTTATTTACCTGCTATGTATATGACTTCCCAGAAGTTAAATAAAGCTTCAAGAGGCTTACATTGTATTCTCTTTTCTTTTCTGTTTTAAGGAAGGGGAGGGAGGGGCAGTTTTAATTTTTTTTTTACACTTTTTAGGGCAAAGATTTAGCTGCAGAAGAAAGCCAAGAGAGGACTTGCAGAGCCCTACACCATGGACACGTTTCCTTATACCCGGCTCAGGCCTCACACTGAACTATCTCCAGCTCCTAGGTCCAGCGGGCTCTGCACTCCAACACGCCGCAGCACCCACCCATTCTCCAGCCCCCCAGGATGGCCAGACGGGAATTCTGGTGCTCCCGGGTCTTCCAGGAACACCAGCAACGACCTGAAATGTGCACCGGCAGCTCCCGCTGCTTGCGTCAACATCTGGCCACAAATTCAGCCCTAATCTAATTCAGACAGCTGTTATGTCTGGCTATCACGAGCAGTTCACAAATATGCTCCAGGCAGGACATGAAATTCAGTGGACTGATTTTTGGATAAAGCCCAAATTAAACCCCCAACAAGCAGAATAAGCAGAGGAAAGGAACTTAGAGGCTGTGTGAGATGCTGATTGGTTTTGGCCCTGCTTGAGAGCACTGAAACTAGAAGGCGGTGAGGAAAGAATACAGTCACCGAGTCACTACAAATTTAGAAACTGTGAAAGGAATGTGTCTCTACGTACCAAGAGCAACAACCTGGCTTCTTGGCTGAATAGCAAATTAGCAGGGAGAGGTGTAAAAGAAGCCGGAAGAAGAAATGAGCAGGAGAGAAAAAGGCTGGTTATCCACCTTGGCTGGATGCACATGCAGCCAAGACCTGTTTCACTGCTTCAGGGCTGTGAACCTCCTATAATTCTGGCCCCGTCAGACTGTTTCCTTAACAGTACCAGGAGGTGATTGTAGTTCAATTGTATTATTTGATAATCCCAGTCTCTACGGTGGATGGAACTGTGCAACACACCATTCTTCTCAGGCAACCTCTAGGTTTCAACAGCCACAGAAGATACACGGGCCTTCAGTCATCTGTGTTTGGACGCAAAACCACTTTAATATTATTAGGTGAACACCAAAAGTATAAAAAACACTCATTAAAACAAACAAATAAACAAAAAACACGGTAAAAAATTCTGTGTCTTAGATAGTAGCAAGGACCAGAATTCTTGGGTATCTGATCAGGCTACTTTTGTGCCTTCTGGCAAGGAATGTCCAAGATGACCTTTGGAATACTCTCACATCTCAATGCCTATGATCCTACTATTTTTCCTTCAACAGAATAAGTGAAAGGTGCTGTGATGCTGCTCAATAAACCAAGACAGGTACTGACTGTAGAATGCATCCTCCTGATGCAAAGGTATGTGAACTGTAAAAGATCCCAAATATTAGACCGCTAAGAACTTTGCACAAGCATTCAGTACCAACAAAGGTGACCATAACCACCGCTAACCAACATGCAAGGTGAAAAACCAAAGCCAACTGGCCTCACACCCGTTTCTTTTAAGTAGCTCGCAAACTATTAAATACATAACCACCTTTTAAAACACATCAGTTTCTTTATTCTGGCACATGGAATTCATATGTTTCTTTATTTTGGCACATGGAAAGAATGAGGTAAGGGTGACTGATGAAGTCTCTCAGCAGCTTCAAATTCTGACCAGTGTTGATAGCACTGCAGACCACAACATCTGCAACATGAGCTACATCACTGTGCATAGAAGCTGTTGGAGGCAATATTTCTCCGTTTTTGCAGTTGCAGAAGGATGACATGCTTGCAACACCAGGAAAATATTCTCTTCAAAAATATTTTTGTTCCTTCTAAAAAAAAATGGAATGCTATCCTAATAACGTATCTATACATCTTCGTGCAAGATTGTGCTAACAAATAATAGTCGCGTTAACACAGGAAATATTAAACCCCCAAGTTGAACATTTCTTTCCTTACACAATTTTTAATGAACTGCTGAAAAATTCTCTTCATTATGTGCTCATCCCTAATGAAAATGTGCAGGAACTCCAGGCATAATCACAGGCCCCGTGAAGAAACATGGGAGTCTGTCATTCATTTAATACACTCTAGAAAACAGCTTGCTTTGTCAAGAGAGAGAAATTGCTTTAGTTGCTTTTACAAAGAATACGTTCTTGCCTTTATCTACAGACTGCAAATAATTATCATGACATTTAAAGGAATGAGAAACTTGTATTACCTTCACTATTAATCCCTTTGAATCAACCATCCATATCCTTTTGATAGCTTCCTCTTTCGATACCCCTTCTTTTTGCATAGCCATAACAATGAGGTTTGCTATCCCCAGTGCAGCCTGAAGGAAAGAGAAGAAAAGTAGTATATAAAACTAGAAATGAAAGAAATCTCCTGGCCACTAGTTTCCTCTACCCACTATTTTAGAAAAGTTTCTTAATTTATTTGAGAATAAAACTGATTTTTTTTTTTTTTTTTTCATAAAGTGAACACTAATGAATGGTTGCTACCGTTTGGTAATTAGAAACCATACTGTAGATAACAGTACAGATAAATCTTAGATCATATAGATAAATTACAGTATAGATAAATCCTAGGATGGCATCACCAGTATGGATAGCATAACAAAACATTTAAAAGGTAACAAAAAATGCGAAAACACTTATTCCACATAATAATCTCAGAACACATAAATTATTTTTTCTTCTTTGAAGTTTTGTTTTGTTCATCATATTTTTTTTGTAAATTAGACCAAAGGAAACCACAGTCTGCATGACAGAAAGTAAAACACAGTCCTAAAAGATTTTTTGCCCCTTATCTTTCTTTAAAATGTCCATCAAGAAGGTAAGTCTCCTTCTTGTGTTTTGTAACTCTAGACTTGGCTGTGCTCCCAGTGAAAGCACGGGCAAGGAAAATTCACTTATCAGTATTTTGCTGAAACATGTATCATTCTTACTGCATTTTATGGTATTTCATCCAAAGGATCAAATGTCATACAGGTACAGATTGAAAACAGGCAACGAAACAAGCCAACAAGCCACTTACTCTTTCTGATTATCAACTCATATACATATTTATGGGGTTTATCCTGTTTCTGGCTCTCTGTTATTCAGTTTCACTGAGAATCAAGTGAGATTCTCCTTTTTAGTTAAGAAGTAAGTAGTTTTACTAGGAATGAGCTCCCACAGCAGAGATGATATCTACCTTTACCTCTTTGCAGAAACAGGCACACTGACAATACTCACAACAACAACAAAACATTAGACCATGGATTCACCTGTCTGTGGAGCAAAACCAGGGTAAGGAACTTCAGAGATGGACAGTCTTGATGTACAAAGCCACTGACATGCCAGACATGGATGCAAGTCATTCCAAAAAACTACACACCTGATCTCAGTAGCACCAAATATTGAATCAAATTAAAGATATATGGACCACACAAAACTGGATTAGTATGTTGCACCTATAGTGGGGTCTGGTGACCATGAAGGTTGTAGACTTCATACAAAAGATGACAGGTAGCCACACCGTAGATAAATACAACCTTCTCTTGTGCGTCAGTGGCTTAGAAATTTATACTGAAAATTCAGTATCAAAAAATAAGGCACATAAAAATCTTCAGAAATGGATGAGCTTGACATGCAGAATACTGAAAAACTGTATTTAATGACAGGAAAAATCAAAGAGGCACTGCTTCTTACTACATAATAGTGACTCTGAGAGTCATTTGTTTCATTTTGTTTCATTTCTCTTTGGTGGCCTGATATATTTCCTCATCTTTCCAAAGTGCTTTGTTCATTTATTTTGAGACCAGTTCAATAATTCACAGCTGAAGAGCTAAACCATCAAGTTTGAAAAACAGTTCTCAACAAAATTTATTATGAAGAATATGAGGCTTGACCAGAGATTTTTCTGTAAGTTTGTATTTGAATTAAGAACCAACTTTCAGCAAGTGTTAGTGATCATTCTACCCATTTAATATTCTTGTCATCTGGATACATATAACTTGATTAAACATTAAGAAAATTCTTCACAGTACAATTTTTCCTGATATATGAAAATACATACTTCTCCAGCTCCCTGGAACAACACTGTGTGATCTGATAACCTGTTCTTGGTGATACGCAGAGCTGCAAGGAGACCTGCAACAGCCACAGATGCAGTTCCTGAAATTAAAAAAAAAAATTAAAAAATATATATATAGCTATTCTGGAAACAATTGCAAAGCATTAAATATTAAATTTTAAACAATTACGCAGCATCTTTCAGCTAAAAGATACAAGTACTTAGGGCAGTAACAAAAAGCTCACTGGAACTGGAGTTTGCTCTTCTTTGTTCTCATAAAGCTTAAATGTATATGGGAATATCTTCAGAGTAACATTTAGTAAAACGAGATTGATTGATTCTACTGGATGGCCATAACGGCTGGGGCATTCGAACTATTACAAAATAATCTGCTTATTACCTATTTCAGAAGGAAAAGTTGATAGAGCCCAGACAGAAGTATTTTGAAGGACTCCAGATACTGAAAATTAAGATACTGGTCTCATTCTTCACATAGATATACTTCTAATACAGTAAAAAACAAGACTACAATAAAACTTTATTTCTCATGGGGAGGTTGTCACTGTAGAAGAGCAAAGTGCGAACGTTTACAGAGAAGCAAAGTGAGCTGACTTTCAGCTCAGTAAGGCCAGCTTATTTAAGACATCCACAGTCCTACCGCATCTGAAAGCCCTCAGTACCCCAGTCCACTGCGAAGGGAGTTCCTGTTTACTAGTGTCTGAAATGTTAGAAGTACCTTTTAAATCTATCTTTGAGTCATGCCACACAGGGAAAAAAGCTAACATTTAGTTATATGATTTAGCCTGGGGAGGCCTTTCTTCTCCAAATCAGAACCACAAAGACTGAGACACCTGACTGTCCATGAATGGAAGGATTTTGGTTCTCATTGTGAGAAATATCTATTAATAAAAAGTAGGGCAGTAAAGGGATCTCAAGCAGTCTGTTCATAACAGCAGGATCAACCATATCTCTGTGATTTCTCACAGATCTTTGTCTAACTCATTCCTAACATCCCTTTTTAAATACTCCTATGATATCCTCAGAAAGCTATTCCACTGTTTCAATACACTTTTTTGTTGAAAACCTTTTTTTAAATTTCTTTCTCTTTGCAACAAAATGTGTATTATACTTGAGGACTGTGTCCCAACCTGCTTTTCTTATCTGGAGCAATCCCAATTCTCACCTTCTTTCAGAGTTACATTTTCTAAAACACTTTTCACTTATTTCTCTCCTCTGGACTTTACCCATTTGTTTCTTATCTTTCTTAAACTGTAGCACCCAAATCTATAAACAACCCTGCAGTGCTGCCAAGTCTAGCTATCAGCTTCTGTCACACTGAATAAAGATGGATTTGATCACCAGGAACTGGTATCTTGCTTTTCTGATCCAAAGACCAGTTACTCCTTCTGCCCACAAAGCCTACTGGAGGGGGAAGCCCTTCTTTCATGGGTTACTGACTTCAGGTAACATGCTTGTATTTTCCACAAATGAAAATTGTCACTGAAGCCCAGGCACAAGGTGGACCAAAAAAAGACTCAAACTACTTATTCCTGCAAGGAACTTGGATCCAGTAAATATCAGAAAAAAATATGGGAAAGTACATCAGTTTTCAACATGTTCACAGAAACTATAAAGACATCCTGCGAAAGGGATATGGTAGTGAGGTAGATGATGCCATCAGAAAAGTTGTGCTCAATGTGTGCTTTTAGAGGAGATTCTGAAGAAAGGACAGACAGCATTGATTTCATCAGGACTGAAAAAACTGTATCAGCTACTAATGATTAGGTATTAAAAGTGGAAAAATCGAGATGTCCCCCTTGTTCAGTTCTGGGAATAAGAACCGAACTCTTCCTTCTCCAGACAGTGGCTGCCATTGACTGACCCAAGGAAACTAAAGATCTGCCATTGACTGACCTAAGGAAACCAAAGGTTAGGCCAAAAGTGATTTTGAGAAGCCTGCAAGAACTCGCAAGGAGATCTGCTGGATCCTACAATCCTGTTCCTGATCACCACAGCCCTAACTGCAAATGTCTACAAGCCACCTGGTTGCTTTTGAGAGCCGGATTCACATTGCTGCTGATTTTTCCTTCAAAAAAAGTGCGAAATAGGTGTGACCAGCCCTCCAGAAGCTCTTGGCCCAGCATCTGCACAACATGCAGCTCCCCTCAAGGATGCACTTTCGTTATTTACGAGTCTACCTTCCCACAAGCAATGTGAAGCTTAAAGCTCAAATAGTGGTAATCTCTACACTAAACTCAAGAAGATGCTCAGAACAGGTATTCATATTGCAGGCACACACAATTACGTTTCAAATTCATGTAGCTAAGGAAATAAAAGAGCAGAAGTAGTGAGAGGCTTGGTACTGGGTAGATCTCTCCTTAACAGACATCACTTGGGTGTTGAAGGCTGGGTTTGAATATGTGGTTTATAAGTAGGGTCATCTGAGTTTCATGAATGGTTACTTCTTCCAAAATAAAAGGTAACCCTTAGCAAAATTTAAGAACACATTTTGAAGTTAGAATGCCCCTTAGAAACTCACTTTTTGAAGTAATTCCATCTGAACATTTCAAAAAAATGTGTCCTTAGAACTAAAAAGTTTGTTACGTGCTTTTAATTATGACTTTTCAATCATCAGAAATACAGGACACCTTGTTCTTAGCCCACTTAATGTTTAGATCATACAGATTTGTCATTTTTAGTTATTTAGTCATTTTTATGACTTGTTCTGAGAGCTGAGATCATTTACTTTCTTCTACCTCATTTCTAAATAAAAAAAAAAAAATATCTAAAAATGGTTCCTCCGAGGCATGGCTTTGGGAACAACAACTGTCGGGCTGACACACTTCCACCCCACGGTATCCAAGAGCCAGCTTGTTTCTTCCCCAGATGAAATTAAGTCTTCCTCTGGCTAATGCCAAATTGGCAAAGACCAAAAATGGCAGAAGAGACAAGTCAGACCGCACTCTCTGTTTCCCTTGGTACTCTACCAAACAATCCTCATAACCGGCAATAAAAAAAAGATGGATGCCAAATGCTTTCTTCTGTTTTATGTTACACAGCTGTGCTTGCAGGGGAGGAAGAGGAAGCCTACATAACATGGCTTGTTCCTAAGACCATCAGGAGCTGCTCTTCTGGCAAGGAAAGCTGAGCTGGAGCACTCTCAGGTTCTGCCTTCAGCCCCTGCCAGCAGAGGCTGCGGCCACCACAGCACCCTGCCCTCTGCAGAGGACTTCTCAGCCGGGAAACCTGCTCTTCAAGACACTTTCTGGTGATGGAGACAAAATGAAGACACTGTAGATTTATAATGAATGTGAATGCTGGGATCCTGTTTATCTTCATGGCTGAGGTGCTGCTGCTAAGTTTGGTAGCCATAAAAATGGGCCAGGATTATGTATGACCAGTTGGGATACTTTTACAAAGTCTATGTATCTTCTGTTGTAAGGAAAAAGACAGGAGATACAAAAATTGAATTAAATACTACATTGAATGTCAGTAACATTTTGCATTGATTATTTGTATGGGATGTGAACTATCGTTACCTGTATGTTCATTACGAAGGTGATTCTGAACAAAGGTGATAAGAGCAATATACGAGGACTTTAAATATTGCTTTTTTAATGAATCGCAATCTGCACAGAACTGCTCTAAAACGGTACTTTAAAAGTACTCCACGTGGCTTTTATTCAGCCATTTGACTCTAAAAAGCATAATAACCCAGTTTATTAGATTACTGAATCCACTATCACTGCTGCTGGCAGCGGCTGTCATCACTCCTCGTCAGCAGCTTCCCTTATTCCTTCCTATTGAAAGGGGGGCACCACCAGCGTGAATAGCAGATCTGTTTAACCGGAACCGCTCTGACTGACGGCATGACCTTAAATTTCACCCTGAATACTGACTCCAGTTTTTGAAAAGAATCAAAATGCAATTCACATCCAACTGCCAAAGCCTCACCACTTCTCACAGACATTACGAAGCAGAAACAGAATTTCGCTGCTTTTCCTACTGTCATCACTACAGAAAGGAGAGAAATGGCTTCACCTTCCTCTCCCACACAGCACAGGTTAAATCTCTTCTCTGCAGAATAATATAGACACTGTTCACTGACATGATTTTGAAAACAGATTCTATTTTCCCCAAATTTAAGGAAGAATAACCACAAGAACTTTAACAATGGTAGATATTTTTCTAAAGCAGTGTCACCTGCTGTGAAAGCAAACACTTCATAATAGCTTTCTAGGAAGGTAAGTCATATCTTAAAAAAATACTGTAGATGTGAAATTTCAAAGTACATTATTCTTTATCAAGTCTTTGTTTTCTGTCCAAGATTCTTTAGCCTTACTTGTTACTGTAAACTGTATAACTGAGCATGAATATGTCAAAGGAAATCCTAGAGACCATGGCCTTTTGGGGCTGGCACATTATAAATGCTTTGGAGCACAGAGTCCTCTTTCAGCAGAAGCAACAGTTGAAGAAAAAAAGGGAGAAAAAAGCCCCAAAACATGAGGAACGAGAACGTCATTTTTATTTGACATAGTTTCATTTAAATTAGCAAAAATGACTCATGGCACTGAAGCATTTGTCCATTATTTAAAGTTTAAAAAAATAGGACTTGTAATCACGTATTAGTAGTCCCTTTCCATCATTTACCCTACCTCATCTTAAAAAGCTAGCGAACAAGAAGAGCGGAAGAATTTCTGCAGCACGTCCTAAAATCTGAGCTATTCATTCTGGACTAAAAGATTAGGAAGTGGTAAAATTCATATTTCTCAATATGCAGCATAATAGTAATCACATGTTAAGACAGAAAATCTTCCAAATAACACTGCACAGAGTGCCAGGAAAAAAAAGAATCCCTCTCCTACACTTACTGGGAAAAAAGGTGAGAGTAAAGATCCTGTCTAAAAGGCGCTATCTCAGTTGCTAAGAAGGCAAATGCTATGGCTGTGGGCTGTTCAAAAGGACCTTTTTTTAGGAGATGGGAGCTCCCACGATCAGAATTGTTTTAATTTTTTTTTAACTATAATGAGGAAAAAATTAAACAGATGAACACTTGTATATACACATACTTTTATGATGTGTGGAAAAGTATACAAAAGCTACAGTGGGGAATACACTGGGAAACATACCGATTTCAATGTAAATTTTCCAATGTGTAATGGAGAGGTGATGTCCTGAATACACTGGAAGAAAAATACTCTTCAAATAACCCTACAATATTTGGATTAATAATATTTTCTTATTATTTTATTTTTAAAATTCCAATGTCAGTTTCACAAGGAAGCAAATGTCACCTCATAATGAAAAAGATTTTCTACAGTTTGCACATAATATCAGAATTTGTGATATGTATCAACATATGAGCTATTCCATGTCACTCAACTTTGCATCTTCCAAATTCTTGAACAGAGAATGAATTGAAAGCCCATCGCAACCACAACAAAAAACCCCAAACCTCTTTACAATTTGCTTTCAAGAACTGGAATTTCCAAGTACTGAAAGTGTTATTTCTGATGTTAACGTCAAAAAGAATTAAGTCTTAAAAAGGAGAATGCTAGTGACAGATAAATTATGATTTCTGAGAACTTCACTGACTGAACATAAAATTGATCATAACATAACTTCCAGGTATAATTTTCCTAATTATTTAAATGGCAGTCTGCTGTACATTTAACATATATTTTAAATCAAACCACACATGTAAGATGGAATAACAATCTTAAATTATATGTGCTCTAAATTTTTATTTTAAGTCTGTTTCTTTTAATAAATTTTTGATGCAATTAAACAGCATAGCTGTTAAAAACTAATGACATCTAAGGTCGTGATGGATACTGAAATTAATTCCAATCCAAGGCAATCTCTTCATGTAAATATTTTCATTGGCATAAAATACAGGCTCTGTTCCCATAACAGGGGAGAGCAACTGTGGGCACAATGAAACAGAGCTATAACACTAGAATAAAAGCTTACAGTATTATCACATAAAGAAACCCGTATTTTATGTGGATTGGCTTATACTGCAGAAGTTTGTCATTTTCCACTGAGGCAATTTTGAAGTACAGGGGTGGGGAAAAAAAATCAAACTTATGCCTGTATTTCAAATTTACCCACGTCATCAATGACTACAACCAGCTACCATGTGATGGGTGCCGAGAGACCCCTGTAATACAAATGTGTGGCTCCCAAAACGTGCAAATTTGCGTTAAGCCAATGACTGTGCTTGAGTAGCAAAAACTCTTTCAACAGACACGCCAAAAGTGCGATGGGTGTGGAAAGGGACCCTGTTCTACTCCAGCTGGGTTTGACAAGGGGCGGGCAGGTATGGCCCGAGCCCATCGCACCCATGAGCACTGCAATCCTGGACTTGGAATTCTTCTTTAACCCATCTTACAAGATTCGTCTAATGTCCCTGCAGCACAGAAGGGAACAGGTTAGTTTCTCCAAAGGGATTCTCAACCTCCTGAACAGTGAATCTCCACCCCGCCTCCTTCCAGGGGTGATCAATCAGAGAACATCCTCCATCCTTACAAACAGCTTTGTTTGGCGACACAAGCCCCGACTATTCTTCGGGAATTGGTCCATTCTACAACAGGGGTTGAAGAGAAAAAAACCCAACACATCTTGTCACTTAAAAGAAAATTCCACCCTGTCCTTACGAGTCCTCCTTCCTAAATATATTGGAGATGATCAAAGCTAGCAACCCGATCTAATTCAGGTATTTCTAAATGTGAAGCCTGACATTACAACATCAGTTAATATTTCTCCCATATAGGAAATTATTATAAAGAACTCCACAGTTTTGGAAAATTCTCTCTAATAGTTAGAAAGAACTAGATAAAAGTATTTGTTTTGAACTCCAGGCTTTCACTGATTTTCATTTCAATAAATCATTTTCTGCGTGTTTCAGAGAGGAAAAGTAAAAAAAGAAGCAAGCCTATTTGTGGTCAGAACTGAACCAAACAAGAATCCAAGGAAAAAAGAGAATATTTTCTCCCTAAAGCAACATTATTGCTATTGTGTTTGTAAAAAAATAATTTGAAAATATAAATATGAAGAAATTATCATTATCGCAGAGGCAAAAAATTCACTGCCCAGCTGAAAACCAAGATGATTTCTAGAATGATAAAATAAGAGCAATTTTCATTCCAATATGGATTTATAGCAGTTGGTCAGAATCCTGTTCACCCTTGTTCCCAATTCTGTGAGAAAAGAAAGGGGATGTAGAAAAAGTTACAAAGCTTTTTCCAAAGTAGAGGATGTGACTGTGCTGTAGCAGGTATGGAGATAAAACTATTTCCAGAAATTCCTGAATATCTCTATAGATGACCCTTGAAGGCCAGTCTTTAGTGGTTTTAGAAGATCAGTGTTCTGGCAGACACTTCGTTTCCAAAACATATTGCAATGGCATCGGTTACAGGCATGCTGACAGCCTGCAAATAGGGCAGTGAAAAAAGCCTCAAGCCCTTCCATAAAATATATAAAAATTTCTATCTTTAAAGTAGCTTTGGAATATGAGGAATTATGTTGAAAATATCAAGTAAGAACTATCTTCAGAAGATGATGGCAAATCAGATGCAACTATGTGTTTGTTTGCTTTTCTTGGTCTGATGCTACTTTTCGATTGTACACTCCTAGTGGCAGAAAATAGAACTTGCATACAGAGGAGACCACTCTTTCAAGCAGCTTGGAAAAAATCATGCTATTTAGAAACTGAAAATCTCTAAGTATTGCTAAAGAAGTTAGCACCATCTATCCTCATTAAAGTTGTCAGGTGAAAGATCCTTAGGGTTTACAGAGCTGGAACAGAAAGGAGATCACTGGATCTATATTTGAGCTGTTATTCCACTGCCACATTATAGGGGAAGATGATATCCTACACAAAAAAGATACTGAAGGTATTTATGGGGATATGATGACAAATGACCGAGATCAGAGCAGGCTATATGCATCTGCTTTCGCCTCTTGGAAACTACACAAGCATTAAGGATGGAGATCACCCCAAACTCCCGGACATCATTTATGAAAATATGAAAAGACCCGCAAACACAAATCGGATTTCAGAAACTGAATAAAGGACTGCATGTGGCTATACTTCTGAGGAAGACCTACAGCTGCTATGACAACCATTTTGTTGAAAAGCTTCCCTTCCATTTCTTCAAGACCACATTCTAGTTGAATCTTTCTGATTTAGGGTGAGTACCTTCATCCTGCAAGGAAAGAGAATTCCCTGTGGGAGCTGGGTCTCTAAACAACTAGGGAAACTTCCAGACACTGTTTGGTCTGCTGTAGCCATGGCTACGCTCAGACCTGCAGGGTAAGTGGCACCATGCTTCTTACAAAGGGAAATGACATTTTATAATTAGTTTATTTTCCATCTGGGAGTTTGTCCTTCATAATGCGTTTCAGACACAGGAATAAAACTCAGCCAGGCTCATAACAGAAACATAGTTCCTGTGGGTAGCCAAATCCCTGACATCACAAAGACAAGGGCTATTTGAATCCACCACCATGCATTTAGTCCCTGAAATAAGACCTAGGTCCTGAGAATGACTCAAGAACAACTTCTGGAAAACTCAAGCTCCTAATGCTCAGCTTGAAGTGTCACTGCAAACTGTCAGAAGTGAAGATGGATAAAGTCCCATTTTTTGATGCTGAGGTGACAACACAAAGAAACATGATGGGGGTAAAGAGGCAGCTGAGCATCCAGGACCCTCCTTGGGAACCTCTCTCCAGCAGTTCTTCTGACTTCAGTCTCCCTGCAAGGATGGAAGCCAGTGCACTTACTGCCCTAGAGAAAGTTATTTTCCAGTGCTCTCTTCCTGGCAGGAAACAAAGCAACCCAAGGAGCAGCATCCATCGCATCAGACATGTGTGTCTTTCTTCTTGGGAGGCAAGGGACAAGAAGCCTGACTATAGTCAGCACTGGGGGAATCCCCATTGCTGACATTTCCCACCCTCAATCCTTTCCTTTTGCCAGCTGCTGCAAATGATTCAGATGGAAAAGCAGAGTCAGGGAGACAACTTCCCTCTAAAAGCAAATGCAGCCCTGAGACTGCAAAGAAAGTCAGTAGGATATTTAACTGAGTTGTCAGTTTAAGAACTGAAATAAAGTTTGACATTTATCAAGCAAGCTCTGCTGCACACAGAAACAGTGGAGCAGTTGTCACTGCAGCGACAAAAAAACTGAGGGAAGCACAGTCCAGGCTTGAGCTTTGACATTTTCCCAAAGATCTGACGTGAATATTTTATATGGGAAAGCCATTCGCACACTAAACTATGAAAAAACAACCCCTGAAGACTGAGCATCTAAATAAAGCATGAGGCATAAATGAGAAGGGAAAGGTTAAGGGCAAAGATAGCTCACCAGAAACCCATGCTGAGGAAACTCAAGGCAAAATGTGACCTGTACTGAACATCTTCAAATATCACAGGAAAGCTGAAAGATATATATATATATATTTTTTCTCCCTCTGGTACCTCAATTAAGATCTTTCTGGGTTGTCAGCCTAACAAGAGTGAAGAGAAGAGAAGGAGTCTGTTACCTTGAATGTCATCATTGAAAGTGCAATACTTGTTACGGTACTTATGCAGGAGGCGGAATGCATTAGCATTAGCAAAATCCTCAAACTGAATGAGGCAGTTCATGCCATACCTAGAAAGACACAAAAACATGCATTGCATTAAAAATAATACATAATTGTAAATTAAAAAGCTTTGCAGTCACGTTTTGAATATAATATGACTTAAAAATCTACTGATACAGTTCTGTTATATTCTGTATCTTTACGTTCATATGAGCAATCAGCTAGTGAGCAAAAAACCCCACATCCCCATAAGGCAAGTCATAAAAAGGTAACCCATTCAGAACACGGATTTTATTTTATCATGATTATGGAGGCCAGCAGCACAATACCACTCATCATGCAATGCTTGACCATTCTCATTATTAAAAAAGAGGTATTGATCAGAAACACAGTTAATCCAGATAAATGACAAACATGTCAGAACACTTCAAGGAAGGAAAGTGATAGCTGCAAATTTGTACTGAGTTATGCTTGGCTAACATACACGAAAACTTTGGGTATATGCAGAAACAAGGTTACCTACATTTCTAATATCTACTGTTTCACTCAATTGTCAAATCTGATTTTCTGATATGAATACTAGATGTTTCTTAAACAGTATACTAAGAATCAGTTTTATCTTCCATTTCAATGTTTTCTCATCCTCCTAGGTAACGAAGCAATTCAAATTGACATTTCCTTAGTACTTCGAAATCTCTATACACTGTATTTTAAAAACATAATATGCAGTTGCATCAGATGAATAATTTCTATCATTTAGCTGATATGACTATTTAGGTCCGTTCAACAGCATGGGTAAATAACTTTTGATAAACCTTGTGACAACAGTCTCAAAATTAATGCAAATCACTTCATTTCTTAGAAATAATTTACTGTTACCTTGCTGCCTTGGACCCACTGCATACCAACAGGGAGCAAACAGCAGCATTTTTCTACTATAGGCAGGTGCCTATTTTGACCTCAACAGGCATGAGGCACCTCAAATACATCTATAAATTACCAAAGAGAGGAACACAGGAGTATGTTTAAAGAACAAGGGGACTCCAGATTCTTGGCACTGGACTCACACACCAGTTCTTAACAAGTAAAAATTTGCCCCAGTGTGCCAATAAGGTTATTCCTAAAATGAAAGTTAATAATGTTTAATTAATTTAATAGTAATACTGTGAATCCTCCAGTTCTTAGATTAGTTGCATGATAGTAGGTGTCTCTGGATTTCTTGCTTAAGATTCACGTATGGCACTTTCAAATACTTAAAACAAACAACCAAACCAAACAAACAAAACACGTGCTCAAAACAAACAAACAACACACCACCAAAGACACTTCTAGACAAAGACCACTGGCAACAGGAAAAACAAGCAAAAAAACAAACCAACCCACACACCATGAATACTGTTAATCTCATATGGGGAAAAAATAAGTAAAAACACAAGAAGATTAAAATACAGGGTCAGTACTAAAACTGTCTGTACAAGTTTGGATCTGGAAATATCACATCAACATTATCCCTCCCTAGAATAATATTACAAGAAAAGTTTTTTTTAAAAAAAGTATTTTAAACTTACATAAACAGCCTAAGGAACTATTTGATTAAAACTTTTTGAAAAATTGCATGAAGTTGTTATTAAAATATTACCACCAGGGTCTAACAGGGCAAGATCTTAACAGTACACATCCTATTTGAGCTAAGGGAGGTTTTTCCATATCTACCAACAGCACAAATCCAAGAGAGACAGTCAAGCAGTTTCTGCTTCATCCCCAAAATCCATCCATACATATACTGAGCAGTTCAGTATAAATAATCTACTCTAATGTTAATTAAGTTTTTCTTTGAACTGTGCATGTGTCTGGCAAGCATGTTAAGCAAAGCCATTAATATTTAAAAAAAAAAAAAGACAAAAATTCCTGTGACTAAATTAATTTCCATGGAAATGACATATTTACAGCCATGTTACAATTAGCCAAAACTACTAGGATTCCACTGGCAGGAATGGTAATCCCTGCTGAAAATACATACATTTTCAGGCTTCATGGAAAAACCTGGACTACTTCAGCAGCACAATGACAACCAACTCTTTAAAAGATAATTTGGCAAAGCAGTAATTCAGTGCAGTAAATTGCAACCAAGTTCAAATAAGAAACTGGAATTATGTTTCAATAACATTTAAATTTCTAAGCTGATTCAGTATCTGACATGAATCTCTGTGATTCCACAAGGGTCCAGGAGTTAGCAGTTGGATAATAATATGAAACAAATGAGATTAACACTCTGGAATCCTGGAGCTTGGTTAGAAGTGTTTCCTAGATGTCATTAAGCCAGTGTCTGTTTCTTTACCATATATAACATTCCATTTTCTCATCTGCATTTCATTTTTCTTCGTTTTCTTACCCATTGCCTTTGTAGATATGGATCAAAACTCCCTAGGAATTCTATTAAATCAGTGTCACTGTAGAAAACACTCCTCCTGTACTGGGCACACTATACATACTAGTTCTCTGTGCAAAATATCATGACTGTTTAATTAAAACAGAAAAAAATGCAGGCAGTCTAATTCTGGGCCTCTGAGATTTTTGTATTATAGCAGAAAGATTTCTAAGCAGCATCCTCATTCATTGCAAGTGTTATACATGACACCCAGGTAAAAACCTGAGACTAGAATCATAGAACGTCTTGAGTTGGAAGGGACCCAGAAGGATCATCGAGTCCAACTCCTGTCCCTGCACATGACAACCCCAGAGTTCACACCATGTGTCTGAGGGTGTTGTCCAGTCTCTTCTCAAACACTGTCAGGCTTGGGGCTGTGACACCTCCCTGGGGAGCCTGTTCCAGTGCTCCAGCACCTCTGGGTGAAGAACCTTTTCCTAATGTCCAACCTAAACCTCTGCTGGCACATCTTCCTGCCATTCCCTCAGGTTCTGTTATTGGTCACTAAAGAGAAGAGATCAGCCCCTACCCTTCCTCTGCCCCTTGTGAGGAAGCTGTAGCTCCATGAGGTCTCTCCTCAGTCTCCTCTTCTCCAGGCTTAACAAACCAAGTGACTTCAGCCATTCCTCATACAGCTTTCCCTCCAAAACCTTCAACAACTCCATAGCTCTCTTCTGGACATTCTCCAGTAGTTTAATATCTTTTTTATCCTGTGGCACCCAGAACTGCACCCAGTGCTCCAAGTGAGGCCACAGAGCAGAGTGGGACAATCACTACCCTCGCCCGGCTGACAATGCTGTGCCTGATGCACTCAGGACACAGGTGGCCCTCTTGGCTGGCACAGCACACTGCTGGCTCACGTTCAACTTGCCATCAACCAGAACCCCCAGATCCCTCTCTGCAGAGCTGCTTTTCCAGCATCTTGTCCCCCAGTCTGTATGTACAGCCAGGGTTGCAGTGTCCCAGATGCAAAATCAGGCACTTTCCCTTGATGAACTTCACACAGTTGGTGATTGCCCAGTTCTCCAATTTGTCCATATCCCTCTGCAGGGCCTCTCTAATCCCTCTGCAGGGCCTTTCTGCCCTCAAGAGTGTTGACAGCTCCTGCCAATATTGTGTCATCAGCAAACTTAGTATTCCCACAAGTCCTGTGTCTAAGCCATTTATGAAGACATTGAATACCTTAGGAAAATTTCACCTTGCTATTTGAAATTTGGAGACATACACATTTAAAATGCAACCGAAAATGCTTTTAATTTGAATGTGTCACTAACAATCGAGTCACAGGAGTGAGCAGACATTATATGTGGCTACAATGCTGCAGCATGAGTCACATGTAACATACCACACCTTATCGCTTGCCCAAAGCAAAGACAACATTTCCCCAGCTATCACTACTCCTGACCCAGGGGTACACAGGGGATAACTGGGGAAATGGAGAAACAAATAACTAACATGTATGTTTGTATTGAAAGGAGGTACAAATAAACCAAAGAGATAACTTACCCAGTGAGCATCAAACATCTTAACCAGAATACTTGAAGAAATGAAGGATCTAGTCCTAGACTACCAAAACTAAGAAAATAAACAAAAATCTGGGAGACATTTCTACTCAGCATGCAACCATAACAAATGACCTAGTGAATTCTTAATTATTTTCTTGCTCTGGAAAACACTTCTCTGAGAGCAACAGCTTGGCTTGAGTTGCCTGGCTAGGGCTGCCGGATTCTTGAAGGCGAATATTTTGTAGCTGTGAATTCCTCTCTCCTGCCCGTTTGGAATCTGTCACTGTGGTAGCTGATTAAACACACATAAATCGTCCCTAGAAAATGATAATCCAGTTCCTCCTTGTTTATCCTGTTTTGTTGCCCACATATTTTTGTGTACTCGGAACTTGGTCTCCTGCTCAAAGTCCCACAGGCAGTCTGAATCGTGATGCAACCAGACAGGAGTTCAAAGCCATCTTTCCTTTTTCTGTCATGGACAGAAGACACGGACAAAAGCAGTGGCAACCACGCAACATCAGGTTTGTTATCAAGCATGGGAGGCAACCACTGGACAACGGATTAAAAAGAACCACCCCACTGAACGTGTGGTTGTCAGAAAACACTGTTTCTAATACTTCTGCCAATTTACAACACGTTTTGTGTAACATCCTTTGTTTAGTTTTCCCCATTTATAAATAAATTTATATTCCATTTTCTGTGACAACAATGTTAATCTCTCAAATCATTCTACAGATTATATCTTTATGTAACACACTGGAGAAAAACGTCCACAGCTCTTTAACCATCTCAAATATACAGTATGAGCATTCCAGCAACCCAGCGCTCTTAAGAACCTTAAAGACTGAAACCCCTGAAGAATCCAGTGGGAGCTATAAAAGTTTGGGCATCATTTTGAATTCAAACCATATGATCAGTAAAATCTATGCTTACTTCTACAGCTAAGAAATTTTCTGGAAATATATTTGGATCATTTGTTTTTACAGCCAGCCATTGTTTTGGAAACCTTCCTAAAAGAACAAGTAGTTGCTTTTTGGGTTTTTAGAGCTTCCAAAATCCTATTTGGCTATTTTCATTGTCCATGCCTTAGAAACCATCCAAAGTGCTTGCTGAAACCTATTCCTGAGCAAGAGCAAAACCAAAATGATAGCAACATTGGCATTCTGTCCTTTGCCTCGTGCGTCACACAGCTGCTCCACCAGCCAGAACCATTTATGGTGCACCAGGATGCTGGGGAAATATTCTCCTTCCTCCCCACACTAAACACTTTAAGCTTGTTCCTTTCCATATAGCCCACTGCTCAGAACAGATTTAAAGCATCATGGCCACTGCTGGAGTCTCCTCTTTGGGCCAGGGCTTTCACAAGAGGCTGTCTTCCCACCTTCCCTCCTGACAGCTGTTATGACCTGGATACCTTCTCTTCCTGCTCTCCCCCAAGCTCTCTCTTAACTTCATTTCATAAAGCAACTAAACTGCTCAAATGAGGTCATGCATCCATCCTAGCACCTCTTCCAGTACAATTTAACCTGCTGGTTAAATTCAAACAAATTTGGACAAGGGCGATAGAGTTTTCTGCAACAACTGCTTCCTATATGTTCTGTGCAAAAATGTGGCCAAGACGAGAAACGTTCCAGCAAGAGCTGCAGCCACTCTGCAGCAGATGTTACTATTCATGCTGCCTAACAGCCTGATGTGCTACAGCTGCACAGGACAAAAATCTGTTCAAGGTGTACCAGCAGAGGTTTTATTAAATTACAGATAATTTTTTCTCTCTGTCCTGATTTGGACAGGCAAGTTGGAGACAGGACATGCTTCACAGGAAGAGATTTTTCTAAAGAACTTAATAGAAACTGTCAGCATCTCTGTTTTCCACATGAATGACCCTGTTTAAATTTCCTTCCCCCGCCTCTGCAGGCAGACATTGTTTTTAATTTACCAGCTGAAAATATTTACTTTCTTAGGAGTATTTTTCATAGCTGTTTTCTGTTTCCAAACCTAACCTTGCTCTGATGAGCTCAGTACATATCCAAACTAGCCATGGTGGTAGGGGAGATGGCAGAATTTAGCACCCACTCTAGTACTAGCAGCAGACCCTTGGTTTCATATTCTCCTTAAGGAAATATAATTCTACAAAAACTTTCCATGTTATTATTCCTTGGCATGACCACAGTGCTACAGCGTCTGCAGTGCAGCCCTGCTTTGTATCAGTGCTTCTAACACTCCTCTACTTGCTTCTTCCCCCTCCAGAACAGGTCTGGTGTTCATCTCCGTGGCCTTTCTGTCCCAGGAGTAGTGAGGAGAATGGGCTGGAGACGGCTCATAATTTCCCCTTCTCCCCCTCCCACCCCAACAGCACTGCTACATGTGTGGACATCACTGGCTTTGGGAATAGCAAGGCTCAGGAGCAGAACAGTGCTGAATTAGGAAGGTCTTGGTGGTGGTGGTCCTAGAAGGTGCTGCTCATCAGTAGAGAAGCAAGACGAGATTATCCATCCACAGTCAGGCACGACTCAGATAAAGGGCTTCTCTTATGCAAAAAGGTAATTAAATGGAAAGGTTTTCTGGCATAATAACATAAACAATTACTACAAGAAAAATATGGTTTGTTTTTTTAACTTAATTTTTCATCACACTCTGTAGCAAGGACTGCTTGCTCTTTAAGTTGAAGTCTTGGAAGTCCATCCTACTGAAACATTAGGTTGAAAACACTTCTAAACATAACCTGTCTAATTTTTTGTGCATTTTCAAAGTGCTGTTAAAGGACTGACAATCACTAGAGAATCTGACTTAGATTTTTTTCTACTTCAATAGCTGATTGAATTAATGATCGGATGTGTCAGGGCTGTAAAGTATAAAGGCTGTGAAATAATTAGCCATCAGTTACCACTGTTGTAAAGAATCATTTCTTCTTGTTGCAAAATATTCATGTTTCATTTTAGATTTAGATATTTGTTCTAAAGTACTTCAAGCAATAATGTTCTTAGGAACTGGGCTTGATCTTAACTTTGACTTTTCCAGTGCCCGCGTATAGTCTTGTATCAGAAATACAAAGGCTGGTATGAATGAAGTATGAATGGAAATGTATGCACTACTGGAAGCAGCAGCACAACAAAGGTGAAAACAGTGGCGCACGTGGATAACAAAGGACAAAACTGACTGCAGGAAAATTAAAAATGTCTTGTTTACATCAAGACAAGCAGCCTGAGCTTCGGTAAGGCTACAGCACAGACAAGGCTTGGACCAGGACTCTGCACCTCGACAAGAGCAGAAGAGCAACAATAGCAATTGGCTGTCAATCACAGCACATCACATCTGCCACTCCTTATCCCATGGGCACAGCAAGAAGTCGTATTACAGTCCAAAGAAATTCAACATGGGGACACACAGACAAATGGACAGTAGACTTGACTAAAGTTTATGGTGGCTGAAGTAAGTAAAGCCCTAAGGCAAAATAACAATGCCAGCATAGCTTTTGGATCCTAAAGGCATAAAATGCCCATATAAAATCAAGTTTATCACAACTCATCACCGGAAGCCCAGAAAAAGCACCGAGGACTTGACAGCAAGGGCCCTTTTACCTTCAGTGTTGCATATCCTGGCCAGACCACATGAACACAGACATCCTGATGCTTTTAGTGCGCAGGTATGAGGCTGAGTAAAATCAACTTGTTTAGAGATTTTGTAACACAAACCCACCTCTCT
Organism: Nesoenas mayeri; assembly: GCF_963082525.1. Lineage (NCBI taxonomy): Eukaryota > Metazoa > Chordata > Aves > Columbiformes > Columbidae > Nesoenas > Nesoenas mayeri. Next base: position 36,313,245 of record NC_137544.1, read on the forward strand.
CTTCCATACGGTCGTGCACTGAGTGCTGCAAAATTAATTTCCTATGGTGGACTGCGTCAAGTTGCCTCCTCTCCCCTGTGAAAGAGTCACCTCGGCAGGGAGGTGTCTGGATGACACAGTGCTGAGACACAGCACAATGCATGTTATACAAATAAATTATGTTTTTGAAATTTCATGAAGTCAGACGCTGAGTCAAACTCCTACACTCAATTCTTGACATACACAAGCATCAGCCCCAGCAGACTATATCACAGCCATGAAAAAACATACCATGGAAGCTTCTGCAAATGCAGTGCTATGTGGGTTTGGCTAATGCTCAGGTTAAATCTGAGGAAGAAAAATATAACAAATTTTGGTAGTTTTCCTCCTAAAAAAAACCAAACCAACAAACAAAACAAAACATGTGGGTTTGAAGTAAATAGCAAATTGAATTACTGTGACATTTTCTCATGAATTTGTATCTGTTCACTTGTCACCTGATCCTAACCCCACCTAAGTCCAAAGTAAAACTCCAGGAGCTTGAAAATGTAATTCTACCTCTCCTAGCTATTCTACTGCTTTTTTTCCAGTGTTACCCTTAGCTGCTTTAACTGTGACTTAGACCAAAGAACAATCTCATATTACCTTCAGTTTTGTATTCACTAAAAAAGAGACGAGTGCAGATTTGAGAGAGATGACCTGAGATTGGTTTTTTTTCAGCCTCTTCAGTTCTTCTTCAGAGACTTGGCACTGTGACACTTTTGGCTGAGGGAGGGAAGGATACTGAGCAGATGGATTGGTCAAGTGTCTATGCAGGCTAAATCAGAAAAAACAGAGCATCAAGAAAGAAATCCAACTCAGCTGGAAATAGTGAGTAGCTCTAATCCTCACGAATCTTTAGCTGCAGCTAAAGGTATGTGTCAAGTCTTGCCTTCTCAAAAGAGTGGTCCTCAGTATGCCCTTTAATATTACTTTTTTGTTTTAATTTTAATTGAATGGCTTTACCCTAAACCAAAAAAAGAGCTGTCGTTATCAAAAAAAGAGTATATAGAATACTGTATGATAAGTTACCCTGTACAGCTTAAATCATCTGAATCTGGTTTCAAATGGATGTTTCCTGGTCACTTAATGACTGCAATCTTTACACATTTGTTAAAAAAAATCAATGATTATTACTGCTTTAGATTGTCAGGAATTTTACTTTGCTGAGAAAAGCATCAGAAAGCCACAGTTGTGAGGTTTCCCCTGTGCTGGCATGCACCTGCACATTTCACAAATAAGATTTTTAATGTTCTAAATTTTGACAAAAGTTATCAAAAAGAAATGAGTGCAGCAGCGTTTCCACAGTGGTCAACAACAGCATAGGGCTGTCACAGGGAAGTCCACAATACATCTTCTATGATGAAAGATACTACATTATAGATATCACCATACATCATTATTGTGATTAGTGGAACCATCTATTCCAAGAAGCCTGGATTCCTGTGTCTGGACATGAAATGTTTCTCTGGGCAAGATTTCAGATCTCTGTATTAAAATGAGAGCTGCACTTGGAAAAGGTAAAGGTTCCTATTTGGCTGCACAAATTAGATTTGCATTAACTGTGTGTACTTTAAGGTGTCATTTTGCTTATACAAACTACATCTTATTTTTTGAGAATGAACCTTCATATATTCACTGCCCAGACATTAATTTTCCCTACTTTCCAAAAAGGGGGACAGGGTTTGTATTACAGCAACAAAAATAAAAAGTGATCCTGGGCTGATAATTCTACACCAGAAAGTTACATAATAATTTTTCAATTGTATTTATTTAAATGCGTCTAATAGCATTTAAAAATACTACTTCAATACAAGCTAATTAATTAAGGTATTTACTTAAATATATGAGAATTTCAGCTTGAGTCAACAGGAGGATTATTCCTTTGCTTTAACTTAAGTGCATGCTTTGATGCCTTACTGATTGATTTATAGCAAATGCAATGCCTTTCTGGAAAAGATATTGTATCTTTTGCCAGATCCCAAAGATTGCTAAGTGGCTTTAGGAGATTAAAACAAGATGCCTGTATTTGCTTACAGATTTGATTATTTTTGTATGAGTTTTGATTATATTTTCTAGGAGTTTATAGATATTTTCCCTAAAATAAAAGATGCAGTTGGATAGACAAATTAGCACAACACCTGGGCAGCACATCTGCTCTTTTCCCCTGCTACTTAAGCTATAATGAACAGATGGAAATCTTGCTTCCACCAGTGACAGCCTTCACCTTGACTGTTAAAAGGCAAAGAAGCAATGACCTTTCAGAAATGTCAAAGGGAGGTTTGGTAACAACAATGTTTAAAGTATTTCTGACAGATTAAATATGCTCCACAGTCTTCGTTCTGTTTGATCATTTACAAAGCACACCTCTCCCTCCTCAAATTCTTGATGGTGTTTTTAAGGCATTAAAATAGCTTACATACCTGCAACATAAACTATACTTGAGAAAATAAGCATATTGGAGGCTAGACCCAATATAGAATTTAAGGAAGAAGGAGCTTACTATTATCAAAGCATTATTTAGACAGCATGCTGTTTGACCTGAGGAACTGTGAATATGACAATGGAGTATCACAGAATGGTTGAGGCTGGTGGGCACCTCTGGAAACCACCTCATCCACCCCACTGCTCAAGGAGGGCCAACTAAAACAGGCCGCACAGTCCAGACTGCTTTTGGATATCTTCAGGGACAGAGACACCACAACCTCTCTGGGCAGCCTCTGCCAATGCTTCGTCACCCTCACAATAAAAAGTTTTTTTCTTAAGCTCAGACTTCTCTTACATTTAAGCACAACGTTTGTGTCTATTTTTTCTTGTCTTGTCACCAGGCATCACTTTCAAACCACCTGGCTCTTTACACTTTCCCTTCCAATATTTGTCCACACCGATGAGATGTCTCTGAGTTGCTTCTTCTCTGGGCTGAACAGCCCCAGATCTCAGTCTCTCCTCACAGGAAAGATGCTCCAGTCCATCATCTTGGTGGCACTTCACTAGTCACTCTCCAGTACTTCTTCTGTATCCTCCCGGGAAGGCCAGAACTAGATACAGCACTCCAGGTGAATACGGATGATAAAATCTAACCATACAATGTATAGAGCAATAATTATTTGACACAATACAAAGATGTATTTCTTCTCCAATTAGGCAGAACAAATCTTGCAGTGTGACAAATAATTTATATGTAATTAATGAGACTAAATGAAAATGAGGGTAGGATAGTATTTGGCCAGTTGTTCAGTGCCAAACCCACTTCCATCTACACTAATGTCTTTAGAACTAGATTCAGATGATCCACACTATAATTATGAACAAAGCTCTTCATTGTACACGAAATCAGTAACTCCACTCTGCTTAGACCTGATGCCGGTCTTTACTCAACATCACTAATTGAAGGGGGGAAAAGCGGTATAAATATAAGCCAGAACAGTTACATTTCTAAGCATTTTCCAGCTTTCCTCCCTTCTGGATTACAACAGCTTCACTGGCTCTCTATACAGCGCACTAACTGTGAGGGGTTGAGTGCTTTTAAATCTCAGTGCCTTGAGTTGGAGGTACCTGACACATCCCAGGCTTGGATCTGAAGAACAGAACTCCTTCTTTCACAATGGTTCCACAGCAAACACGGCATGCTGTACTGCCTTTGCACTGTAATCTCAGTTATGTATGAAACCTTGAACTGGAAACCCCTGTACTTCACAATGGAGCTATTATTTCAGTGTGCAGAAAAGATTCACCTTTATTATATTTACTGCAGGATCAACTTCAATGGAGAACTGCCAGGATCAGACAAAATCCTGGGACTTCAGGAAGGATATTTGAGAAGCCATTTGGGACTAGATACTCTCATGGTACTTTAGGGTAAAGAAACTGATTCTTTAAGTCTCTTATCTACCCAAGCCTGGGAGAAAGTAGGCTGCAAGATAATTTTTGGTTGGGTTTTAAAATCACTTAATTTCAAGTTTCTACAGTTAAAAACTAACTGTATAGCATGGTATATTCCTTAAGTCAATATTGATTTTCCTTAAGCATTTCTTGGAGGGAAGGGAAGCATACAACAGAAATTTATCTTAAGCATCCAGGAAGGATAGCTGGGAGTTCTGAGCGGCTCAGCAACCACTGAATTTCATAATATGTCCCACCCCAGCCATTAGTAGCCAATATATTATACCAGTGATAATTTTTGCTAGAAATCATTTTTAGAATGCAGCTATTTCAAAACTGGGGAAGTAAAAAAAGCTCAAAATTAATTTGGAATCTCTTCAGGCAAAACCAATACTACTGACTCATAAAAGAGACTCAGGCATATGAAATGATTTTCCTAGATAGGTAAATGCATGGGTTGAGATCTAAATGATATTTCAGTGGGAGAAGATGGACAAGGGTTGAAAGAAGTGGCACATCTCATCTTAAGTACCTTGGGACAGAATTTCATCTTACACCTGGGATATATACCATAGTCTCAGGTGCTGTGTAATGAATGCCCTTGCAACCATACCCAGGGAGAGAAAATCAGCAGTATCTTCAGATGCCAGTTGTGGTTGAACGGACTTCTGCATTTTGGACAGAAATTTGGCAGCCCGGTCTCTTGTGACACACTTTCCTTCCAAAGTCAGTATATAGGATTCATCTCAGCATCTTCCAAAGAAGAGGAACCAGCTTCTAGCCATCATGCTTAGAGGAGATGCTGAAGGACCAAATCTCAGGAAACTGGCAAAATCTCCACATCTGTGTTTTGCCAGATTCCCCAGTATGGAGGTCAGCAGCATCAAAGACTAGAGCCCAGAAACAGGAATTCAAGGCTTCCTAGGAAAATCACTAAGTTGCATGTCCTTGAGCACAGTGAACCTTAGAGGTTTTCTGATCTTAAAGAGGAAGGGTAGATGACCTATGCCAGGCAACTCTTCAGTTCTACTCTGACTCAAAGGAGGAAGAAAGAAGCATGGAACATGCTTCATTGGTATCAATATAGTTGATGTGTTTTATGCCCAGCACTCCATTAGAAAAATAAATCTGCCCAAACAAATCTTAACTTATCCTCTGTGATTTTAAAATTCTTTATAATCATGCTGTGATGATATAGCATCTGCCACTATCCTGGTCAGAGATTTTTTTTTTACGTATGAAGAAATAACCTTGACATTTATGATTGCTTGAAGTCAATCTCACTGTCTTTAGGGATGGTATTACTCCAGAAAACACTAGATCAGTGTGCCACAACTCTTCTGTAGTCTAAATCTTGTGTCAGATAAAAGCCCAAAGGACATCCAGCTTCTGATTTCTCTTTTGACTCTTTTCCAAGAACGTCACCTATGTGGGCTCTAGCATATTTTTCTGCAATATATATTTTTTCCATTCCACTCTATTTGCATTCTTAAGATCATTTAGACAATTAAACTATACAACTACATCTCTGCTCTCCATTACATATAATCTAAATATAATGGGATAACAGGTCCAGGGGCAAATAAATAAAAGGAGATAGAGAGGAAGAAAAAGAAAGAGAAATAAGCATTTAGCCCTCCAGTGAGCCCTACAGGAATTAATGCTTAGGCACAATGTTACTAAATATTTATAATGACAAAAATATGGGAAAAAATATTACTAATATAGTTTATACATGATGCAAAGATTGTCATAAAGTATTAAATGGGGTGCTACCTTACAAGCTGGGCAATGACAGAAAAAATATTTATTTAAATGTGGCCAAATATAAATTTATAAAGCAAGGATCAAAACTGAAGAACTCTATTCTGGAAAGATACATTTCAAATAAAGTTATAGATAATGGACATACAATACTGCTCAGCATATATCACAGCCAAAAAAGCTCAAGACAAGCAAGGGCTGTACAGACAAGGGATTATCATATATGGATGGAGTAATCTCACCTTTATATTTGGTAAAGTATAACCAGTGCTATAGTATTTTGACCATTTCTGATGTCTATAATTAAAGAATTAAACATCAAAAGCAAGTGACTGTGACCAAATGACACATTTTATGCAGAATGTCAAACTGGTTTGCAGAATGTTTTCTGGCTTTATAAAGTTGCAGTACACTGAATATCGCTAGAATACTTAAATAACATACAATTCCAAACATTCACTTATGTCAACACACTCAATGCTCTACAGGGTGGTTGAAAGGACATACAAAAGGTAGGTTTTGAACAGCAATCTGAAGGAAGTGAAATAAATCGTGTCACAGAATTAATAGGGGAAGCCATTCCACATATAAAGATGAAAAACAAAGTATTTTTAAGAAGAAAATGAAAAAGAAAAAGAAAAAAGTGTGGTGGGTAGCAGCAATGAGGACATTATCTGAAGAGGAAGTGTGAACAAAGTGCAGGAGAGGAAGAAGAGTTTGGCAGCAGCATTCAGACCACCTGGAAGAAAACCAAGTGTGTATCACGAAAGCCAGGAATTACTGTAATTCACAAGGGAGATTATCCAGGCCTACAAACTTTTCGAAATCTTTTCAAATCGAAGATAAACGTAGAGAAGAACAATGCCCAGGGAAAGACATCAGATTCATCTTACACATCCTAGTGAGACAGAAAGCACTGCGAAAACGTGGACCTGTTGGACAGGCTGAGAGAGTTGGGGTTGTTGAGCCTGGAGAAGAGAAGGCTCTGGGAAGACCTTATTGTGGCTGTTCAGTTCTTAAAACAGGCCTATAAGGAGGATGGGGACAGGCATTTTAGCAGGGCCTGTTACAACCAAAGGGTAATAGATTTAAACTAAAGGAGGAGATATTCAGGCTAGACATGAGGAAGAAATTTTTTACCATGAGCATTGCAAAACACTGGAACAGGTGACCAGAGAGGTGGTAGATGCCCCATCCCTGGAGACATTCAAGGCCAGGCTGGACGGGGCTCTGAGCAACCTGATCTAGTTGAAGATGTGCCTGCTCATTGCAGGAGGCTGGACTGGATGACCTTTGAAGGTCCCTTCCAACCCAAGCTATTCTACGATTCTGTGATTCCCTCGCAAAAGCTGGGTGGGTTCTGTTTGAACAGCATTCCTAATCATCTTCCAGCTCAATGCTATTCAGCAGAAATTAAGCAGTAATAAAAATAGGTAATGCTACCAGTGCACATCACACAGAACATACCTCAAGCCAGAAAACATTACAAAAATTAATATAAGTATGTGTTCAGCCAAACTCTTTAGTTTCTGGGAATGGTGACCTGCTGTTCCTCAAAAAGCATCCTTCCTTCTTTCTGCCCTTCCCTGAGCAGTTATATGAAACAGCAAGTATCTGGATTATAGCTTCCATACCATGCCTTATTGTAAGAGGATCAGAGAGATTCTCTAAAGATAAATGCACCAGGCACTTTAGGGTCATGCCAGAAGATTGCCATTCTGTATTATTAAAAAGCATTTCCAGTCAGTTCTACAAGCAAAGTAGTAATCCAAGTTAACAAATACACATTTCATCTGTAGTTGCCACCAGCACGCTAAAGTAAATAATAAACTTTCATAAGAAAAAAGAAATAAATAAAAGTTCAGAAGGGCTCCACAGGCTTTACATAGTCACCTTTAAGAAAAACTCTCCCAAACTTGTGACGGTTGGCCTAAAACTGGAGCACTTCCTACTCCAATATAGAGTATTTTGCATCTCCCTTAGCACATGTGGCATTCTGATCAATCAAATCGACATTACAAAACTGGGTTGTAACTGCTTGGTTGCTCTCCTGTTCCACACCTGATGGACGCCTCTGGTTATCCTAGACCAGGAAAGGAGGAGTTCACAGGGGAAAAATCAAACAACTTTCTTAGACCAACGTCCATGGGAAATTAGGTCAGAAGTATATCACAAATTTTTAAAGAAAACTTTGTACTGATGAAATTCATTATTATGGGTTTAAACGTAAGAAAGAAAACAAAACTGAGAGAATACTTCTCTGAAGTACTCAAGTAATTAACTTTTTTGAAAATATTAGCCAGAATTTAAGGGAAACTCATATTTTATTACTACCAACTAAACTTAGTTTTCTACTGCTTTACTGATACAGTTTATATATGTCACAATGTTCAAAGCTCCACACAGAGAGTAAACCCTCAAAGACTAACAAAACCCCTTTTCATGGCTCTTTGATACTACAAAAGTTGCCACCACTAAGAATGTTTAAATGATTTCAAGACTTCACGTATTAACTTCAAAATCACCCCTAATTGGATTTATACTTGGGAAAAATTGGAGGAATGTTTATAAACTTTGCCATAGAAGTGGAATACTCAAGCTCAATAAAATGGTGTATTTATAAGAGTAATGTTTTTTCCAGAAGTCATCATAAAGAAATAATAGCCGCTCTTGCTTTCATTGCAGAAACAGGAGCTTTCTGAAACCCCTAGAGAGAAAAGGAAAGTATGAACATTGTATTTTACATTGAAAAACTGGCAACGCTTTCAGCTGACCTACAGTGGACGTGTTATTGCAGCCTGTGCTAGTGGCTACGGTTGTGTTTTATCATCATGAATTTAGCTTTCTTAAAAACTGCCTTTGAAGCAAGTCCAAACTGTCTCACTGGTAAACTTATATTCAAATAGTTATTAACAATGACTGGAAAAAAGGTTAATTGGAGACTAAATTAAGGTCCCAGAAGTGTTCTAACTGTATTTTAACATTTTAAACAGGTGGTTAGAAGTTCTAGGTGGCTCTTCTTCATAATCTGTTCAAATATCCAAGATCCTGGGGATCGTATCGGTGATCTCAAAAGAGTAATGCATAAAATTATAGCTCTTATAATTGGGGACTAGGTGAGAAAAGCAAGTGGTTGCACAAGCCTCAGAAGTGTTTATAATCCTCTGCTAAGCCCAGCGCTGTCTGTCCTTTTCACAGTATTATTTAGGCCTTCCTCAGGGAACCTCAGACATGTACCAAGTGGTCTCCCAATTTCTGGTCCAGAATGAAGTAAGAAATAGATGTTTAACATTTTATTTTAGATTATAGAGGCAGCACACTAACGGATGCAGCTTTTCTCTGCTTTTCTCAAGCTGTTCAAAAACTAAGGATACATCTACACCAGAATCCTTGGATATGATTGTAGCATATAGACTTTGCAGAATATGCATGTGCTTCAAATTAGCTGGCTCAGGTACCAACTTTGGTGTATTGAGAAAGCTGATGTACCAAATAGTTAAGAAAATATTTGTAATGTTCTTTCTAAATTCTCTATCTAGATTATTGCCTTTTTTTTTTCCATATAATTCACTTATTCCTTGGATTTCTGAATATTAATGCAACAAAAAGGCTTTATACATATTGTAGTGGTCTTGGTAAATTGGTTTTTCAGAGATGAGCTGGTGGAATTCTTACAATCACCATTTAAGATGCACAGTACTCCCGAAACTGGACCCAGGCCACACCTTTTTGGAAGAACTGGGAGGAATCATGGAGGAAATAAATACACTTATTCTACAATAATATTCTTATCTATTTCTTTCAACTACCTGTCTGAAAGCTATTTTCCCTGTCACTCACTTGGTACACATGATCTTTTGAAAGGCTACCAACTTATTACATGTTGAGATGCCAGCAAGCACAGAACACCCACAAAAGCACTGTGTGACCCAGCACCCTAATGGGTAAATGAGTGAACCTCTCACTTCACTCCGTCTTCAGCAGTAACGCTGCATAACTCTCAAAACACTTATTTTTGCAAAAATGCAGGGAGGAAGTAGATGGAAAATGCTACAATCATTTTTCTTCCAGTCAGGGAGAAGCAAATACACATGCGTGCATATTAACATTCTGGTAATAAATGTTTACACAGAAAGAAGTCTTATGAAGAAATGTGAGTTCGTAGATTAAATAATACTTTCAACTTGTACAGTATCAGGCTGATATCTAAACACACAAGTTAAATACTCACTGTGGCTCACTTGCTGGTTGCAGTTCAATGGATGCATATGATCCATTACATATTGAATATAATGAGAATGATGCTATCAAATGCTGTTCCTCTTATGTAAACTGTCATGTTCTATGGAAGAAGCTCATCTGGACAACTTTAATTAAAAATTATTTACTGACCATTTTTTTCTTGAATGAGATAGCTCAGAGCTTGGTATCTCTATTTCTCCTTGGTCCCTAAGCCTCCAAATTCCATATCTTTATAAGTCAGAGCTAAAACTTGAATAATATTTGTACTTGCTGGTGGGCTTTAGCAGCTAAAAACATAAAAGGGTTGGAGTGATTACATCATTAAATTTGTGTGTACTGGCAAGATCATCTGTACATTAAAATTTTAAAAAAGTAAATTCAAATGTCTCTACTGACAATAAACAAAATTGTTGCACAGTCACGTCATATTCAAGCAATGCAGAAGGTAATGAAGAGACCATCACTTCTACTTCAAGAAGCTACAAAAGAAGAGACTGACTAAAAAATAAGAATGGCACAAGACAGAGTAAGTATTACGCTCTGAAACTGCCTATTTTCTTACAAGAGCAATATTCCACTTAATCTATTAAAAGGGAAGCTCATATGGGAGCAAATACCAGACTGTCCATCTCCTTTGCTATTAGAGTACCTCATATTTTCATAATTTATTTTTGTGCTGTAATAATGAGCAAAATCTATGATTTATGTGATTTATGTTAATGAAAAGGATAAATTACAAAATGTACTTTTCCAAGGCTTTGGGAAGCTGCCATCGGACCCAACCATCCCAGCAAGAGGACAAGCACTGAACACAGAGATGGCTGTCGGCAGTGGACCACACCACTATAGAACATCCTCCCCTTCAGGATTCTGGAGGAAACTCCTCCAGAATTCAGGAAAATTTCCTCTTACACAAAAAGCCAGCCAATTTCTTTTGTTTTCATTTGTCTCAGGGCTCTGACAGGCAATGATAAACTGAGCTCAGATGAAAATTAGGATCAGATGGTGAACTGAGATCAGTTCTGTAAACTTCTCACAATTTGACCACGCTCGCACAAGAAAGTCTCCCCTCATTCTACATCTCTCCCCCATATGATTTAGGAAGCTAGATCGTCTGGACCAAGCCATTAGCTACTGTAATCAGGGAAGGGGGTAGTGGCGTTGGTTGAATCTATTCAGTTTCTCATCCAAATGCTCAAAAGACATTGACACTGGGATGGATTTTTGGTCAGGAAACATGTATCCATTACACTGCTTCCCTCCCCCCACTTCCCTCAAGAAGGCCAGCAAAGATGTACAATAACTGTAGTTGTCTGCAAAGTCTCTTCCCTAGAGATGGGAATAATGAGCTCTTGGAAATGTTTAAAGTCTACTAAATAAGAAAAGCATCTAGCAATGATCTGGTAAAACAGTTTTAATGCCATGAGATTCCACTCAATATCTCCAGTACTATTATTTTTAACTGAAAAAACTAGGATGACAGCCAGTTTTATACTTCTGGAATTGTTTTATAAATTTATACATATGTACACACACATGTATCTTTTAAAATGTCTACGTCTCCTGGCATTCAATGTAGCTTCAAATCTTGACAAAATTCAGCTAAATAATCAGGTCCCCACCCATCTCCAAATATTTAAGATATAGATGTGTCCAAAATATTTTCAATTTCTTTCCCTTTGTTTGAGCTATTAAAAACAAAAAAGGAGCTTTACGATTTTTCATATTCATAAAGATTATATAATTTTTGGGAGTGCCTCTAGGGATTCCTCTATGAGATTTCTGGTGGGGAGCATGGGTAGTGCTGTGAAAACTGTTCCGCCATTCAAACATAGCTTATGCACTTAAAGTCAATGTGCAATGCCCAGCAAATACGAGCTACGGAATAGTATAAACACTAAGGGTCCCCACAGAGAGAAACCCTACAAATAACAGCTCTGAAAGTCCATTTGTCAACTTCCAGATGTTGTTTCTAACATTTCCATCATCAACAGAGGCTAGAGGCATCAGGAAAGCTGGCATGCACTAGCCCAATGTGCCCAGAGTTGGGCTCAAGCGTAGCACTCAGCAGCTAAACTTTTTCAAAGCTTGGCCCCAGTCTTCAGCAAAAATTCTAGAAGACCTCTGAAGTCATGAGAAATAATGCCATGAGCTGAGCTCCAAAGGAATCTCCTCTCTGTGAGGAAGAGTGACACTGTGGCTTTCACTTTGTCCTACAAAAATCCCTTCATTAGCTCTCAGCTTTCATCTCTAGTCCAAGAAAATCTCTACTGCCCTTTTTGTAGTTTCAAAGTACTTTAAAGAACTTCTGAATAGATCAAAGTGTTTTTCAGATGCTGGAATATCATATTTTTCCCAATATTCTTGCAGTGTTTGCTTGATACAAATTTGAACATCGATCCAGCAAGTGTTGCTGTCGGGGACAGGAGACAGACAATGTGTTCTTCTAGAAGTACAGGCTATACCCTAACCAGGACTATCTGAACCACATCTGATATCTGAAAAAACAATAATTTTTCAAACTGCAACACTACAAGCTTTAGAATCCATGTTTACATTATATCTGAGAACAACTCCTCACCATATTGCACCCCACAAAATGAAAATGTGTACTTCTTCCAGCAAAGCCAAAGCTCACAGAGAACAGAATAGTTCCAGTTGGAAGGGACTTACAATGATCATCTAGTCCAACTGACCAGCTCAGGGCTGATCAAAAGTTGAGGTATTATTAATGGCATTGCCCAAAAATCTCTTAAACACTGACGTAATGTATTTTTCTTTGGTCCAAGGAACAGCTAGGAAAGAGAAAGCAGAAGTAAGGCTCCACAGAATTTAATGTTTAGCTGGATCCTTTTAGACACATCAGCTCTGAATGTCTTAACTTGACCAGAGCAGACCTAACTGGGAGAGAACTAGCAAGCTATGAAAAAGGGGACTGCCTCTCAGAAATTAACACCAGATGGTTGTGACATGGAAAACAGGTGAGATCTGTCACTGGAGAGGAGAAGCTACAAATATAAAAACAGGAAAAAAAAGCATGTGGAGCAAACCTGGCTTTCTCAAATACATTCACAGGTATTTACAGCACAGCTCACTGATAATGACCATATGCTTTTGAACAAAATTTTATGTTGCAGCATGAATGTTCAAGTAATATTATATATCAACTACATAAATGCTCCCCAGGATTTCACTTTTTGTTTTTGTTTAGTAGTGGGGTATGTGACTACAAATATTTTAAAATTAAGCATGACAGATTTGGAATTGTACCAGCAAAATTAATAGTGCTGTAGGAGCAGTCCTTGGGACAGTAGGATACGTGGCGAAAGTCCTAAGTCAGTATTCACCACACAGATCTTTTTTTGGATATTTTGCAGAGTTTAAATCATAAACAGATGTTTGTGGAAAGAAACTGTCTCCTCTTTCTTACATACAAAGTATTAATATCTCTAAAATAAGACTATAAAGATAATATCTTGCTGAGTCCTTAGTACCTGGCAAAGCTACTAAATACTTCATTTACATCCCACTTGAGACAAAGCTTAAGAAGCAAAATTTGAGATGCTTCAGTGATCTATAAAAACAGTTATTAAAACTATTTAAATATTTATACTCTCAAGGTTGACAAAGGAACTGATGCCTCGCCATGCTGGATGTTGGCAAAAGACAGAATCTCTGCCTTCAAGAGCTGTGAGTCCAAAGAAAAGAAACCATCCCATGCCCTTCCTGAGACTGAATATACAAGTAAATCAGTTTGAGAAAGAATAACAAAATTTAGTTACGTTATGACACTCCTTTCTTATTCTTTAGTGGGGACAGCAATAGCAAGGAAGTAGTACAGAGGCTGAAAAGCAGTAGCTGTTGATTATCTCCTGTTCATCCCTTATTAAGAGCCTGGGATTGGGGAGATCTGTGCTGCACTATAATGGAGCCAGCCAAGGAACCGAGGCGGTGGGACACACCACAGAGCACATTGGTGCTACAATGCCAGTCCACCCAGAAGAGCACGACAGAGACAGCATAAGTCAGGAGATCATGAAATGAAGTAATTAAATAACACCACCAATACTTTACAAAACCTCAAACTCTGAATCATGAATCAACAATCCAGAAGGATATTGAATGAGGGAACAGCTGTGACATAGAAGGATTAGAGATAATTACAGGTAAGGACAAAAAACACAGGCAGGGTTGGGATTGAAGAAACCTCTCCAGAGAAAAGTGGGTAATAAAGGAGGAAGCAGAGTTGGAACTTTTATAAAATTAAATCAGGAAGAAAAAGGAACAGGATGAGATACCACTGGTGCAAGGCAGCTACAGGAGGTAAGCAAAAACAGAAATATAAACAGACAAAAAATGTGGAATGAGTGAGTCAGTGAAAAGTTGCAGACTGTTATTAAATGCAAGCAAGCATTTCAGAACCCTAAGGTCTGATTTCCACACTGACTTGAAGACACTGCTCAGACTGGAAAGCTGCACAATATTCCATGGTAGCAAGCTGCAGTGACTGGTCTGCTACAGAACTTATTTACCGGTGAGACAGAGTGCTATCGTGTTAAGCAAAGAACATCCAAGCCACACCACACCAGACAAGGTTATTGTCTTTAACAGCTTCTCCTCCAACAGAGAAGGAAAAATTCAAGCAGACCACAAATAATTGTGCCATGACATTCAAAACCTAACTAAAGTCTATACCATATTAGGGGAAATAATATGAAATTGGCCATTCTGCCATCAACTGCTGGACTAGTAATGCTTATATTCATAAAATCTGGTAATTTACTTTTTTAATTGTTGTTGTTTTTCTGGATGCCTTCAGTACTCTTTATCCCCAGTATCGTTGTGATGGTTCATAATCGTCCCTACAGTGAAGAATCTCAGCTACCATTTAATAGCACGAGAACAATATCCCACTGGTGGTCCTCTCACAGAGGACACAGAAGAGCAAAGCACAGAAAAAGGAAACATCAAATTCTGCCCAGAAAAGTTTTATCGTGTCCTCCTTCTGAGGATATAACAGCCAAGCCTGCATCAGAGCATCAAAGTGACACCTCTGAGCAGTACAATGCTGGACTTAATTATCTAATAGCCAAATGAGGAAAAAAAAAAACCCCAAACATTAGTTTATTATAAATGAACACAGGTTCCTGTAAATGTGGTATTTAAACAAAGCCTTCAGCCACAGGTCCAACCTGAATCAAAGCATCAGGCACCGTAAATGAAGAGTGTCCCTAGCATAGGTAGCAGTTAAGGTTATGACAGCTCTAAACTGAATGACATTTCACAATGATGAAAGCAATCTAAGCCAGGTTGATTTTCATATCATCAGCACTGCTCAAAACTTCACAATTAGTACGTAGCACTGTCTTGCCTTATAACCGACAAGTGGGTAGCATGAATTGCTTTCAGGTCCAGCCATTCTTATCCAAAGGAGATACTTGCTAATGTTTGTACACTCATCTTCTTTGGCCCTACACATCCATATTTATCTTCTAAAATTAAGAGACACAGGAGTAGAATTTGATGTCTTCTCCAAAAAAGACAATTTTCTGTGTGGGAAGAAGCACAAGTTTGCCTTGGCCATTTCTCTTAGAATGATTCAACAGCTCAAAAGTCACTTCTGTAACCCCAGGGAAGACATGCAGAGGAAAACACCTAAAGCCTGTGCAGTTTTATTATTCTTAATTTTTTGTTTTAAAGTTTTATCTTATAGAACCAAGCACATTTAAAAGACTCTTCAAATTTTGACTATATATTTACCATCTTCCTTAGTTTCTGTCAGCTCAGTTAAATTATGTACCCGAAACCCCATTAAAACACCTACATGCAAACAATAGTTTCAATGGTACAAATACTAAGACACAGCACAATATTTAACACCCACAGCTGCATAAATTACATCACTATGTTTATCAGCCAAAAAAGGAATTTAGGTGGATTTTCCCTTTTATTTCCGATCACATTAGAATTTCTAACAAAGGCGGCAAGGTGAAAAAATGAGATAACATGCAAAATTTTTATATAGTACAGTGTGGCAGCACTTACTGATGCTGAGGCTAGTTTAGTGGTTTTCTTTGGAGCACAGACTATGTTCTTTGCAAAGAATCTGTTTTGTCCCATGTTCTGTGAAGTGGTTATTTGACATTGCCTTTGCTCCTTAAGCTAAACCTGATGCCAACAAGCCTCAAAGGAGAAAACGCTGGAGCCCCAGTAACCTTTTCAACTGCTTAAGTGCATATTAACTCCTTGTTCTCAGCCATCTGACCTCCTGCCCCCAAACAGAGAGTAGAAAAACCTGTTTTAGCACCTAATTCTAAAACAAAAATATGTTGTGCAGATACTTGAGTCCTAAGAAACGCAGCATTTCCTCATGTTATAGTCTCAGGTTTTCTCTATAACACACTTTTATACCAATAGCTGCAATTACAAACTCTGCCATTCTGGTATTTTTCAGTACAACAAAAGCCCAGAGAAGCAGAATGATGGCTACAACATGTCCTGTGGAAGAAGAGGTTTTCCAGCAATATTTAACATTTCATTTGCAGAAGACACCTTGAGTTCAATGATGGCATTTGGGGATTGGCTCTAAAGAAAGCATGACAAGATTTATTTATTAAGTCACTGTAACAGGAATATTATTGAATATACTAAAAAGTAATAGTAATAATAATAACAGTATGGCAATTTTTCTCTTATGGAGAAAAAAAAGTAATCTCTTGAAAGTCTACGGAAAAGCCAAAATAGGGTTTCCTGGAGACCTGGGAAATCTCAAAATTATTCCAAGCAAATCTCTTTTACACACGCTATAACATTGCTATTCTTCTACAAAATTGAGCATGTCTCCACAATACTAAATATATTTTTTAAAACAAGTATGAAATGCTACAGCATATTTCAAAATTGATTGCATCCACCTTTTACAATTTGCCAGTTTATTGAAGTTAGTGTTTAATATTAAGGAGAAAAAAAAAATTAGCCTTACAAAAATCTTGTGATACTTATTAAACACACAAATTCCATTCAGACCAAACAAACATGGCCCGAAGATTAAATCAAAGGCCTTGAGAACACACTATTCACTGCAGCCCTGTGCTTGACTTCTGTTAACAGTCCAATACAGATTTCCTAATTTGATTGTCAGCACCCCTGCTGAAAAGGCAGGTCTTACTTAAAAAACAGATATCCCACACTCCCAGTGAATGAGGAATAACAACAGCAGAGCTACATAGCCTGCTGCTTCCCACCTCCATCCCAGCTTTCCTTTCTGTGCTAAAGACCAGCATGAAAGCACACCTGCCCAGAGAGCTCACAGGAGAAGGCATCTGGGACAAAATAAACAAAGTGCTGCCAGTTCTTACATCCAGAGACCAACGCGCGGGGGCCGCCTGCTCAGACTACGGTGTCTGCTAATGAAATCCAACAGTGCAGCTGCACGGAATGGATTCATTCAGGTTGAAAGCGTGCTGAAAATGCACAGTGGATGCTGCACATCACGACTCCCTCATTATGTTTTATTTTGGAGGTTTTTTGCAAACAAGTCACTCAAATGTCTTTAGGATAGGGGCCTGCAGCACTGGAAGATGGTGCTGTGAGGAGGTGGGGATCGTCTGCAACAGAATCGGACATCAAGACCATATCCAGTGTTCCTCATGTATATTATTTCAAAAATAGCCATCATGCGACAACCAGCATATGCTGGCATTTCAGCTAAGAGCAACAGATGAGCAGCTGGTTCCCATTTTGAAATCTAATTTGGAAAATATACCAAACCAGCTGCACTTAGTTCTCTTATCCTGAAATGCTGTTCTTTAAAAATATTTTTCCACATATAATTTACAGCTTCTATACTTTTCTGGCAAAGAAAAGAAGACAAACTGTAACATTGTGTAGTCTGACTTAAGCTGAAAAATCACTTCTTTAATACAAATTTAGAATCATTAACAAATTTAATAGAGCACTTCTTTGTAACCATTATGACATTCTCGAATCAGCTGGTATAAATGTGAAGGATCAATGATTTAGTAGCTTTTTTTCAAGTATAAGTTCAGCAGAATTGATGCAGCCCCACAGCTGAAGAAATGTAGTATTTCGGAAGTTAAACACATGCTCAGATCATAATCAATTTTTCAAAAGATTAATAAAAGCCTTTTTAATGAAAACTTGATACTGTAAAAATATCTCTAAATCTCTGGACCATTATGCTCAGCCACAGAAATGGACTTCATCAATTTTCAGATGAGTCCAGGGTTGACAAACGCAAAACCTCTAAGGAGATAGGGAGTGAAAACCAAAAACAAACGAACAAAAAACACCAAAAAAACAACAAAAAACAAACGCACAACCAAACATCAATTTTAATGGTGTAGAACCGAAGTGTATGTAAGCAAGTGCACTTAAATATTATTGCTCAATTTGAAGACACTCTTAGTTCATTGAAGCATGCGAAATACAAGATTACTGTGAGAACTGTAGCATTTCAGAGGCTTGCACCATAAGTGTTTTCTATCCTTAAGTATGGAAGCACAAACTCAGATGATATCTGGGCAAGAAATCAGATGGTTAAAGATTTTCAAAGCTTGTACAGAACCTGAAGTTCATAGAATGTAAGTTTAATTATATGCGGCAGCTAATGGCTTATTAAAAGAACATTAC
The DNA here is from genome assembly GCF_963082525.1 of Nesoenas mayeri. Taxonomy (NCBI): domain Eukaryota; kingdom Metazoa; phylum Chordata; class Aves; order Columbiformes; family Columbidae; genus Nesoenas; species Nesoenas mayeri. The sequence continues at coordinate 36,331,803 of NC_137544.1, forward strand.
TTTTCCCTGCATTTTTTTCTCAATATGCTTTCAGATTTGCAGACTCTTCTGATATATTAATAACTATCATTACAACATCTCCGTTTATTTAACAGACACGAATAAGCTTGTTCCTATTCATGTGTTTTCTAAAAGGAAAAAAATTCTGGTGCATGTTTTCAACATCAGAGCTCTATCCCAAGCAAGAGCAATGATTCCAAATATCTATTCCATTATGGTCTTGGGAAAACAAACAAACAAACAAACATTTAGCAGTAGGAATTAATCACAAAGCAATTATAACAAACTGAATTTGATACTACCATTTAACTAAATATTTGCAGAAATAATAACTTCTATGATTCTAGAAAGAAGGTTTAACTTTTCTAGCAGTATTTAACTCAATTTCTATTAAAACCTGCATAGTTCATTTTCAGCAAACCCTGCCAGTAATTTCTTTCCAGTAGCCATTTAGGTTTGCTGCAGACCAGCAAGGAGATGAATGATTAACTTTGATGGTAACATCCACCAAAATTCTGAAATAAAGTTAGCCAATTAAGTGATACTTCTCTTGCTGTTTCCAAAGTGTAATGTTTGAAACAGATAACTTTCTGCTTTTGTACTAAACTAAATCCCATTTTTAGAAGGAGAAATATCAAAGTAATGCTGTGCTGGAGATAAAACAGTAAAGAATTTCCTTCTACAAGAGCCAATGCAGAAAGTGCACTAGAAATTCTTCCAAATAATTATTAGCAAGATCTAAAAGAGTAAGAGATTAGGAGAAAAAGATCTCTGAATCACTGAAACCTCAGCCTATTTTTCAAAATGTGTTCCTTTTCTCTATCATATACACCCCCCGTTATATAAAGATGACCTACCAGATAACTATTACTGCTTCTGGGGACACAATCAGCACCCCCTGGAACTCCAGAAATCCAGTTATTCAAATAAACTCACTTATTAAATCACAAAGAACCTTTGTAATTTTGCAATGAAACACACCTATCAACTAAATGGATTACATGATTTATTCAGACATTGTTAGCACTGGCACCACCGTGGGCGTCAATGAAGTGTCAGTTAACTGTACTTACATATGGTAGAGAGTCTAAAGTGTCGTATTGCATTTTTCAGCCATTTCCAGGCTAATATTTTTTACAGTGGTGTATAAACACTAGTGATTGCTAATGCAGAAATAAGATGCGTATCTGGAATTCCAAAAAAGTGTCAGAAATTCTGCAGATACCAAATACTGTCTCCCTACCTCTAGATTAAATTAAAAGGCAATGAATTAGTAAAATAAATCAATTGCATGATCTTGCAATTAAAAGCAGCACTCTTTAGATCCATCCAGTTAAGCAGTGTGTGCCTTATTGGCTGCCCATGTCTTGGAACAGAATAATTTCCCCTCAGTGTCAGTTCCTGGTGCAGACACCACCACGGCATGAAGTTCGTCGGGGACATGTCCTTGATGCCCAAGGACATTGCCTCCTGCCCCAGCTCAGTATAGCTGGAATGCAAGATGTTAGTAAAAAAGGACCTTGTCTCCGGTTACGGCTCCCTAACCCACGTCAAAAGCTTTAAAAAAAAATAGTGGACAACACAATGATATCAAAACATTTACAATTGTTACAATACTTTATTCTCTCCCTGAATCTTTTAGGGTCACTGATGTTGCCCACCATAGGTGTCAACAGCAGGACATGTCAATATTTATTTAATCAGCACAGATGCAGGTTTACTCAGTAAATCAGCAAAAGAACTGAGAAAATATCGCAAACTCTCTGTTGGGAACAAACTAAGCAAGATAGTCTTTCTGGAAGAGCCTGTGTTGGCCTGTTACTTTTCCAGGTGCAAGTTATAAGGGATCATTTTAAAATAACTAAGAACAACATATATTTCTATTCTCTATGTAAGTTCTAACAACAACAACAACAACAAAAAAGAGTAGAAAGTAATAGCTTGTATTATATAAAGATTATTTTCAAAATTATGCCTGACTTATGGTTTTCCAGCATTTCTGTTCAGAATCAGGGCCAAATGAACAGAGCCGCTGAAGATGCAATTCCTTAAGGCATTTAATCTGCCAGTCACCTCTAATAACTTCGCTCTACCGCGCTCATACACTTGTTTCAAATTCTCTGTCTGGTGTGTGAATTATTATGTTTTTAGCTTAGTCCAGTCAAATAATTTAAGAGAGTGATGTGCTAATAACAGAAAATAAAATTCCATTTCATTTGGCAAAACAAGTTAGTAATATTAAAGTGATGAATAGGTTATGTTAGTGATATATATTAAGGGCTTCTTATTTGTGGGCAACCAGGCACCAACGATGTTTTAAATCAATAGCAGACATAAAACAAGGGAATTACTCTTACGATACATGCCAAAATTGCATTGCTCCAGACAACAACTGACAGTTGGGTGATGATGTTTTTTAGGTCCCATCAAACTCATGGGGCAGCTTTTAGACCTTCTGGATCTGGTCAAGTCACAAGCCCTCCTGAGCAGTGGATCAGTTGTGCTTAAGTGAAGTGCAGAAGCCCCACCAGTGCCTAGGTGTCCAGCAAGGACTCCACTTCATCTCCTCTATCTTCTCAAACATGTTGTGTTCTATAGTTTACATTTTATCTGATAAATGCTGCTTCCTTTAAAGGGAGAACTGACCTAGACCCTGACATCAATGTTTTGTGTTACAGAAACTGCACTGCCTGAAACATTTTTCTACCATGAAGCATAATGGAGAAAAGTATCTGTGGTCTCAGGAGTCTGGCTAGGATTACAACATCCAAGTTTCCTTCTTACCCCTATGATAACTACTCTGTGACACTAACAAGCAGATTAGAAGTTGCATTCAAGCAGGAGATCAAGAAATTCAGACTACCAACTGTTTGATCTACGTCATCAACCCAGGGTGGTCAACAAGGCAAACATTAAAACCTTCTTGTAACTGGCACACGTACCTCAGAGGGTGCAGGGAAAGGAGAGATCTAAGTCTTTCCTAGGCGGGAGCTCACCATGGCCCTTGGTTGGCCCAGGCCCTCTCATGAAGGGCTGGATTGGTTTGGGCAGGGTAGGACATCCAGGCAGATACCATTGACTCTGGCCTCAGCAGTATCTGCTGCCTTGTTCCCTCCCACAGCAGGGCTTTATCTTACCAGCAAATCTCAGGCTACCACAGTCCCGTTGCTTTTGGCGTCCTGCAGCCCCTGGCCACGAGCTGCAGCGGAGGCACCCACGGGTCAGGAACCTCAGGTGGGAGCAGGTGCAATTCGGGTGGGATGCTCTGAGTAAAGCACAGCGGTGTGGCTGTCTGGTAGGGACAAAGGACCAGCGAGAGATGAAGCACTGAGGCACCCAACCCCATTAGTCAGACTGACAGCGAATGAAAGTTTTCCTACTAGGTAGAAATAATTCTTGACTTGTCACAGGAGAGAGACAGGGCTGGGATATGAGGGACAGATGTCTTATTACATTCTGATGTGAACTGCAGCCAAAAATTTGATATTTTACTTTATTGGATTTTCCAAAGGGGAAAAAAGAATAGGAAACTGCTGCTTCTGACAGCCTGGAAAACTATTACACTTCTGTAACAATAATTGCATCAATTATTCAAAGAAAACAACATTCACTCCATTCACAATACAGTTGCACCAGCTAAATTCTGTTGAGAATCCTGCCCACCATTTGCTGGAGCTATAAAAGAGGACGGAAAGTAACTGAGATTACCCAGGCCTTTTCCATCTGAAAAATCCCTTCTTAAAATAGTTTGGAGAAGAAAAGCCTGAGAACAGCATGTTCTTCACTTGCTGGGTTCTGAATGACTGCAGCAAGACTGGGACATAGCTGAGCATTATTAGAACATGGATACATCCTAGTCTGAGCTTCAGAATCAGTTTCAGTACAAGAGGCATATTAAAAACACTAAAAATATTACCCCACTCTCTTTATTTTGTCCCATAAAAAGAAAACAATAGCCTTCCCCCTCAGTACTGTGTTTGAGGTTTTCATTACTTTTTGTGCGCTTTAAGGGATGGATAAGGTTTTATTTCTTCAAGGCTCCTCTGCTGATCTTTGCTAAGAATTTCTCTAAGGTCGCACATTACAAACAGTAATAGGACTCTTTCTACAAACAAACTTGATGTAATTAGCGTCTGTCTATGCTGCTATGATTTTGCTTCACTGATTCACTCTTCATTATGCCATTCATTGTGTCCGAAGTTTGTAAAGCATATATTTGTAACATTTCCAGCAATCAGATATAGTTTAATCATCAAATGAACAAGCAGGAAAGGGGATAAGAGGAATAAAAGGCACCAAAAGAAAGACTATGTGTCTACATTCTTCTTTCTGTGATGTATTTTTTTTTATAAAGGACGGTCATACTGGAGGTGAATTAATTAACCTGCTCCCCCTTACCTAATGGAACATACAGAAGCCTTCTACCCAGTCTTCTTTCCTCCACCTCAAAGTCCCCTGGATTTGGCAACCAAAGGAGCAGCAAATATGCACACAAGCATCCCATCTAAAAAAACGTACTGCAGCTAAGTTATTTCTCTTTCTCCACTACACAGGCATGCAAGGACGATTCTAAACAGGGTACCCCACTAAGCAGCTCAGCCTGGAGAAGGGTTCAGGCAGGGTTCCTTAACCAGCTTCCTGGAAGTGGCATCATCTGTTGAGAATTTAAATGTTTCAAGTGATTATAGTTACAGGTCATCATAGTTGATCACAAAATTTGAAGATTTTCCTCAGTCAAACCATCACAGCTGCTTGAACTAGGATAAAAAGTAAACCACGTTTATCAAACTGTTTGAGTTTTCCTCTTCCAGAACACTCTCCACTATCCAAAGCAATAGTTCATGGTTTAAAATCACAATGTTTTTGAGTTTTAGGGCCTTTTTTAACAGGCAAACAATCTAAGGATCCTGCTGAATGATTTTACCCTGTCAGCATAAAAGCAAAGTCCACCCGTGAGTCTAGGCTGGCAAGGAGCCAGAGCCCTGGGACCAAGTGGTTTCAGGAAGAACACAAACCCATTAATGACTGGAAATGAATTTGGATATAGCCACAAGAAGTAACTGAGAGCAGATTCAAAGAGTAATTTTAACTGTAGTCAAGGCAGGGTATGGGCTTCTGCCTAAGGAACCACCCTTCTCCTGCCCTGCTGTCCACAATGATCTTCATGGGAACATGATGTTCATTGAAAGGTGGAAGAAACAGGTATTCATAGACTTGAAAAATTGCCTCAAAGGGCGTAAATCCCACTAATGGACAAAAACCTCTAAACAGAAAGATCTTCACTGAGTTTGCCATAGGAGGGAGTTGTTGCAGCAGTATTTCTTCCTGCATACTTTCTGACAGCCACTTTAACTTGAGCAATATGGGAACGTATAGGCGTGATATAAGTCTTGGTCTTGTATCACTACAGTGTAAAAGAGGACAGAGGTACCAATGTTCTTGCACTCACAATCTGTGCTTGAACATACTGTCAGAACCATTGTGTGGTTCAACCACCTCCTTAACGATGCACAGCTATAAGCACCTTTTATGTTGACTTCTTGCTGGTATATCCTCTTGCCAAAAATAAGGGATGTTTGAATTAATTTAGTTATTCACAAATTGAATTACATGCTAATGTAATTGACTAAATGAAAACATCTATTAAAATAATTGTGTATTTTTATTTTGTGAATGTATTACTTTTACAGTTGTTCTCAAAGTTAGATAAACTGTACTTACCATAAACCACTGTTTTAAAGTAACACATGATGTGAAATGAAATCTGCTACCATCTGTGAATAATGTAATCAGGCAAATGAGGAATAATGACTACATCATGGTAATTTAGGACAGAACATACTGAATTACAATTGTCAGCAGTTTAGTTTATAGCTCACAGCACAGCATATAAAAAGAGTGGGGAAGGATTTAATTAAAACATGATTACAGAGAAGAACAAAAACGACACACAATATTACTTTTCAAGGGTTCACTGCTATTATTTGCATCTTGAAATGAAACTGAAAACTCACCATCACACGTGTGGTAGAAAGATAAATTCAGTGATACAGGGTTGCTTTTATGCACCATAAATCCACAGGGTTTAGTTTATAACAGAATAATAATTCCACCCAACTTTTTGGGGTTGCGGTAAGTGGTCAAGGAAATAACGTAGGGGAATTATCCCAGATTATTTCCATTTTCTAAAAGTTTCCTACCTATTCACAGACCAGAGCTTCAAGTAGGTATTGTTCCTCCCCAGTGTACCGTGCCTTCCACCAGGGATGGTCTGCAGCAGAAGCCAAGCTGGTATGATGCTGTTCTTCCCTACACTGGCATTTTTTTGAGGGGTTCAGGGTGGAGTTATCTTTACCAGATTTATGTCCTTCAAAATAAGGAAAAAATAACCAGACCCTTTGAATCTACTTTTTGCACCAGAGAAGGAAATTCAAGTCCCTCTTATTAAAAAAGTGGGTTTTTTTCCTCTCCCTTTATTTCTTGTTCCATCTCCATTCTACATATTTTCCCTTCAAGTGTTTCCATAATCCCTTCACTGTTGTACATGAATACCTCTTGGCCATTGATATGTTTCTCTTTGCATCATTTCAGGCAAATAGGAAGAAATAGGAACTGGAATAAAAATAGTTATTTCCTCTGGTCACACAGGAAGCCTTGGTGGATTGATACCAGCTACCAAAGGCTTTTCTAGCAATCCCTCCTCTCAAACTTTCCTCTGTAAACACAGATATTTAAGAAAAACTTGTCATTTGGAAAAATTTACTTTTCTGTATAAAATGTTTTATGACCTATTTCTCCATAGGGCAGAAACTTAACAAATGTTTCTGAATTCCAGTATGATTTATGTTCTTCAGTGAAGAAGATAACTGTCCAGTTTTCTCATGTTATAAAATACTCCTTCTATTTAGAATATTCCTGTTCCCCTAAATTACCGCACCGACACAAAAGCAAGAAACACCTGGTAACGTCCAGGGAAATTATAGCACCTGCCCTCCGAGAGGGCAGCTGCTGGCACTGGTAATAAATAAATAAACAGATAAGTGTATACATATGTAAATAAATAAAAGCTGTTCACTGGATTTATGTCAACAGAAATCTAGATACTTTCCATATGCTTCTGCCTTCCCACATCTGGGAAAAATCACATTGTACTAGTTCCATTCTGCCATGATAGAACACCGGATACTCCACCAAAATCTCTTAGTAACGGATGGTTTAAGTTGTGGGGCTTTTTTAAAATCCCAAATCTTTCATAAATAATTTTGTTTCATAAGAACTTTTTGGGGGTGAACAGCATGCCATGAAAAGTGGAAAGTATTGTAGTTGATGAAACTATACCTTCATGTGACACACTTTTTAATAAAGCATTTTCTTTATTATACATCACGACACTTATGTATAAGCATGACATTTCAACATGAAACACTATAAACGATGCTCCATCAACTTATAAAATACTAGGTTTTCAAAAATTAACAACCAAGATGATGTGCACATCTAGGAAGATCGCCTGGAAGCCAACAAAGATCCTGTACGAAGTGCACTGCCCTACTCCTGCTTGTTCCCAGGCAGTGCTGCTACCACCCAGCTCTCACTTCTTTTATCTGTGGAGAATCATGAGGGTCAAAGAGATCTAAAATAGGTATTTAATGTGGTTCTCCAACTTGAAAATAATTGTCATCACTTTAAAAACCTGTATTTAAATGTGGCTTATTAAAAATACATTGCAGCCTTATGCTTTACCATGTTTGTGGTTATGTATGTCTCGGCAATGATACTCCATGGTACTGAAAACACGACAACAGATTTCTCCTGAACTTCTCTCATTCTCAGAATTAATTAGGCAATGCCAAACAAGAAAGCCTCTTCTGGAGTACCATGGCAATAAATAACAATAAATATGACCTTAAATGTAACAGACCAAACATGCATTTAAGATTAGCAAAGCAAATACTCTGTCAAGCAGCCAGCAAAAGGCTACAGAAAAGTGAAAAGAGGAAAAACATAAAAGAAAATTTCACAAGGAACAGATAACCAGTATTTAAGTAAAGTATGTAATTACCCAGATGACCACCATGACTGTTAAGGGAAAGTAATACAGAATAAAGCAAATCATGACCTGCATCTTTAACCACACCAGAATCAACTGCAAGTGCTGAATCTGCCAGTGGCACGCTAACCAAACTTGAATTTAGGAACATATGAAATTATTGAGCAAATGGACTTGATTTTGACTTAACTACATCACCTTGCCCTTCACTTTAGCAAAATAGTATCTTAATAGAGATGTCACACCACAGCCACAGCAATTCACAAGTAAACCACACAAAGTCTGAATTATAATTTGTATGTGCTCCACTTTAAACTTTACATAAATGACACTACTGCAGACCATGACAGATCTAGCTGAGAACAAAGTGATCTTTTCGAAGGTCAAGCAAACATAAATTGCTCAAAATTATAGTTTTAAAGATATTGAAGTACAAAGAGCATGTCAACCAGACCTTCAAACATTACTGAGATAATATTCTGCTTGACTCTGATGATCTCCTTCAGTAGGAAGAATTGTGGTTCATTTTAAAGAAAGAGTGAGCTAGGGAATGCGTTAAGTTAGAGATTCTCAAAAAGTGGTCCACAGAGTAATTTCTAATGCTCTGAACACTGTGTTAGGAAGGTGAAAATGTATCAGTTTTATCTGAAAGGGAATAGTCAGAAGAGGAGCAAACACATTACAGGGTAAAGCCAAATGAGCAACTTCCACAGCAAGATTACAAAAAAGGGAGCATCAGCCGGCTGCAGGTGATGGGGAAGAATATAGTAATACATGAAGGAATGAATATATGCTTCAGGCATGGAAATTAGTACTACCTGCTTGCCCAAGTCTCTTTTGCACAGGAACCAGAGCAGCAAGAACAGAGGTTGTACATGTCCACGTAAGGTCCCAAAATGGAGACAAAACACAGATGGTGCACAAGTCAAGACTGAGGAGCTGAAAAGTATTTCCAGGTCCCACAGCTCAGCCCAAGCTTTGGGATGCAGATGTAGAAAACAAATTCTGCTACAGATCCTGGCACTTGGGCTACTTTAGGTATACCCATTGAATGAAGGGCTAGAATTCTGAATATTTTAACAAACAAGGAAAATATGAGCAAAAGTGTTATTTGACATGTGAGAAGAACTATTTCATACATGATGGTCTAATAATAAATTTAACTACTTTCTGTATAGGAAAAAAAGAAGAAGGGATAGAGAGCTGACTTTATACAGTTCCATACCACAAGATTTAAAACCAAAACACCGAAAGCTCAGTCCTGCAATGGTTTTGGTGGGGGCAGAAGCAGGGGCTGCCAAATATGATAGCTTCTTGCAGGCTGCTGACATCCCACATATGAAATCACAGTGACAGAGAAAATCATGTAGGCACAGCACTAGGCATAAAAAATTATTAGGCAAATACTTAACTATCACAGTCCCAAAAAAGTTTAAAAAACTAGATCACTCATCTCAAGGTAAGTTTTGCCACTCATGCAGTGAATTCATAAAGCTGCAATACTACAGGCAAGTAGTTCAGGCAGTTAGAAACTTATAAAATACTAAGCTCAAAATAATAATGATCAGAAACATAATAATTCTGTCTTCCTTTCATAAGCTACCGACCTTTATTTCTTCCGAGATGAAGTTCACAGTGGAATTCACCAATGAATAGTACAGATATATCACATACCTTGAAGTCACAGCTTCCATGAATTCATCAAGAAGATCATCATAGGCTTGACCTCTGATTCTCTTGTGTCTCAAACCAATATACAAAGGATCTTTCAGCAAAGTCTGTTGAAAAAAAAAATGTTTGAATGATTACATGAGCAAGGTACCCTAGAACATTCTAAGTTAAGAAGGGGACAACAATACAGTGTTTGAGGATTAACTCAAGCATATGAAGTACATATCCGTTTATCCACCTCTATATAAAGACTGAAAAAAGCAGAACAAAGAGATTAAAGAAACACCCTTTTGTATCAAGGAAAAGGGATACCCTACTCTCAAAGGAAGTGTCTTGTTTCCAAAGGAAAAAGTAAAAGTTTGTTCTGCAAAGTAAGATTTCAAAAGTATCTTTTAAAGCTTTAGTTATTACGTTTCATTTTTTTCCTTTACATCCTGACAGTTGATGAGCTGATATTCAGAAAATGTGCTGCTTTCTAAAATCCAATATGCCAAAGCATAACCAAGCCTTTGACCTTTTTCGATCAAGCATTTTAAATTATCAGTTTATATTCCAGCATTCTCCACTTCATTTATCCATGTTCATCAATTGGGTATGATTTCTAAATTTGTCTATGCTTAAATCTGTACTTTTTCTTCCTTCAGATTTCCACCAAGCCTGTATTATTCCACGTCTTCACTAACAGAAGGTCTTGTTCTGTCTCGTTTATTAATTTGTAAGCTATAATTTTGAAATACATGTCTTCAAAGTATTTTTTAATCACCTTCAACAATTCTCTCCAGCTATAGCAATTCCCCAATCTCAAGACTTCCACTGGCTCTCCCAGAAACTGTCACACAAAGATACTCTTTGCTATTATTTTTCACAGGCCTCTGAAAAGAAATAAGCTAATTTCTCAGTTTTGTCTAGTGCGCAATCCTCCCACACATGCCCAAACAGCCTGCAGAATCAGCCAGGAGCTTGACTAAACAATTTTGATCCAAAATCAATTTGCAAAACCAATATGGCTGCTGAAATTTGTACACCAGCTTCAAATAGAAAAAATCGGGAAAAAAAAATGCAGATCACCTCTCCTTCCCAAGAGAGATCCTTCAACATGCAACATCAAGCAAAAACGCTGAAGAGCTTGCTCAGCCTGCTTCAGGTTGGACATCAGAAATCTGATTTGTATTTTAAAGAAGTGCTTTAATGCCCTTCAAAGCATTTCTGTGTTGTTGAACTGAAAAGTCCTCTGGGTCACAAGCCCCTGTTAAAGACCAATTTGAATCAGCATTAAACTTAAAACCATTGGCAGTATTCTGCTTCCCCTGATACAGGACTACAGATAGCGATGTTTGTCTCTCCCTCACTTTTCTCTCCACTTCCATAAAAAAATTAAAGATATCAGATTAAAATGTTTAAAAAAATCAAGCAGGATTAAAAGCTGATTTTTCTAAAATTGTTGCTAAATTCACCATCATTTCAAAACAATTTCTAATACATCACTTAAAGACTGTCAGGACTTGTTAGTTCAACTGTTTGAAGAACAAATAAAGCTCGAAATTAAAATTACTTTGTAAATAAAGGTGAAATCATTACGTTGTAAGTATTTTACTAATTCTCTTCACCAGTTCTACGGAGTATTCAAGTTGCATATTCATTAGCTGAAATAATTTTATCCGTGTATTCAGATTATACTAGATATGCTAACAGCAAAATCAAAATCATAATTATGTACCTTTCCAGATATTGCAGGAAAAACTGGCAAGAGTTTGATGTCAGGTATCTTCCAAAGTAATTATCCCTTTTGTATGATCTTTTTTTGTTTAATAACTTCCAACTTTGTAGTCAAGAACTACTTCTGCAGTTACTTTTTCACTTCCCTTTTGAGTTTGCCTAATTATTTAAAATGACCTCAGGAGAATCTGACAAATCAAGGATAATTTTATTTCTCTGGGAGACGAATTCACAGGAATTGCAAATGAACTGTTCAGCAATGTGAAATCTTAAGACAAGTTTGGAAAGCCCGTGGGAGTTGCCTCAAGCTTCCCACAGACTGAGCACGCAGGGCTGGGAAGCAGAACTGCCAAGCGGCACGAGCATCACGGCAGGACTTGGAAACAACAACCCCATTTCTAAAATCCCATTGCCGCAGCTTTCCATGCCAGTAAGGTTCTGCTGCTCCATGTCCTGTGCAAGCACACCATGTGCCCCACAGTCCAATTCAACGTAAGTAACTTATCCCCTATACAACCCCAGTAACTCTTCTTCCCAAACTGATTTGCTCTTTTAACATACAAGCTTTTTATTAAACAATATCTGTTTTCTCACTTTGTAAAACAATGCTCAAAATGGGGGAAAAAATATATATATGTCTTTAGTCCTTTTATTTTTTGAATTCTGAAGACATTTCCAAAACACTTCCTGGCCAATCTGAATCATGCTGACTCCTTCGACAACCCAATTTATGTTGGGCGGTGATTCTGTGAAAGTTCCAGAAAAATAGGTGTTCACAGTTATGCTGTTTAAAAAGTGCTAAATAATCCATGGGTTTGCCTCGAAACATAGTCTTTTATATTCCTTTTGCCACTTTTCTGTCTTTCATGTCCGTGAGCATTTAAATCTATAGCCAACGCTAAAGCTCAGAACTCTGAAACAGCTCCATTTATAAGATCACTATAGGAATTTATTCATATATCTTTCATGCGAAAATTTGATGTGTAATATTTAAAACAATCAATACAATGCTTCTGGGGTATGTTTAAACTGCCAGCCTTGGAAGTCTCACAAGCAGAGACAATTAATGCAGTGACACGACTCTGATGAAAAGCCTGGCCAGCTATATACCCAAAGTTCAAAATTCCTTTACAGCTCAGTGCATTCTGCTTCACAAATGTTACAGTTCGACAAGAAATAGCCCCAAAAAGTTCCTTTATAGTCCTGTTTGGAACAACGTATGAAGAAACCCAGGGCGGAGACAGAAGAATGAAACACTCAGCAAGTGAAAAGAAGAGTGGTCACGTCTGAGCCCTGAGTGGCAAACTATTGTGGAGCTGCTCCCTTTCCAAAGGGCGCTGAAGAATGAATAAGCCGCTTAAGCACATTATCCCCTTTATTCAGGTCAACACCATGCAAACTGGGTCCACAGTGGTTGGTTTTTTTAGAGGGTTCACACATCTTGAGAGATTAACATTTGCTATCAACTGCTTCATGGCTTTCAAAACAGATTACCAAAAAGAAAGTACCATCATACAATCGAGTATGTCAAGCTGACATGATGATTAGGTACTTTTCCTCAATGACTTGGGTTTCTTTTGTTCACCAGCTTGTTGTCAAAGCTTAAACTTTGTTTTGTTCTTTTGGAAATCTAATTTCCTTCAAAACATAACTCTGCTTTTCAGGTTAGTGGGTTGGTTATGCATATTAAATGATACTGAAAAAGCTGAGGCTGGTCTATTTTTAGACTCCCTTACTCTAAGGCTAAAAAAAAGTTATAAATAATTAAAGTTTAGCAATATGGTACATTCAAGACTTAACAGAAATAAGGTTTTACAAGAAGAAAGGGCTTAATTGAGGTTCTGGTATTGGAAATATCAAGTAGATCTACTTAGAATTAGCTGTGTAAAATAACAAAGAGTTCTTTGAAGCACCACCTGAGCGTATTAAAACTGTAATGACCTTTGGGTTTTTAAGAAAAAGGCAAGCCGTTTATACCATCTTACTTGTGCACACTTATAGTACAGAGATCAGTGAACCATCAAAGTTCAGGCAAGGCTTGAGCTGTGCACCTGGCTCTAATTTAGCTACAAAAGCCAAACCTGCAAGAAACAGAAAACTGCACACTTAGATATTTCATCAGTTGAGAAGAAACATGCTGAAATGTCATCTATTCTCAAACTTGTCACGGAGACATTCCTTTGGAACAGACACTTTTTTTTAGTGAACAGCTTCATGGAAAAGCAGAGGTGAAGAACTGCAAGGCACTGAGCCTTTCCACTCACAAAGATGGCAGCAGAGACCATCCAGAACCTCCCAGTGCCACCTAGAAAGTGGTTGGTGCACTGGAATCCTGCATAGCAGCAGCTCCCCCCATGCCATTAAAATGTCAAATCCCTTCAGTTCTACAATAGGAAATCATTTGTATTAAGGCCACAGTTATAAAATTAAAGGAGAACTACATTTGTATGGGACACCAGAAGGTTTGGGACAAAGATATGCCACATGCCAGAGATGAAACACAGCTGAGAGCATGATTGCTCTAACAGGCCACGCGATCACTAAGAAAACCAGGGGAATGCTGCCACTTTTTCAAGGGTTAATATTTTCTTATTCTAATACACTGTAAATTCTTTCTGTAAATAACTTGTGTCAGTTTTCACAGGTTGGGGAAAGGCTGGTGAGCACACGGGAATTTCTGTTCTCCAGCAAAGCCAGACATTTCAAATAGTTTTTTTTCTTCTGTTCCACAAGATTGACATTTCATTTGATACGAAACTTTTTCCAATAAAAGAGTTAGTTAGTCAGAAACAACATAAATGTTTTGGACTTCAGCTTCTTTCAATGCTAATTACCCGGTAATCAATCTATGTTCATTTAAATTATTTGTTTGCAAGCACTAACATGCTGAATCACAATTTCCTATCTCGCAAGAACTGCTTTCATCTGTAAAGTTGTTTTTTTATAGCAATAGGAAAAATGTATAAGATTTTCATTGATATTCAACTAGGAAGCTTTCTTTTCTTTGAATAAGCTTATTTTGAAGTCTGAACTACAGGTTGATGCCCTTAAAATGTGTAACATATTCTGTGCTTCCAAATGCCAATTGTATTTGGGATGTCCTGAATGCTGCAAGTAACACTGACACTGAGTTTGAGGGTGCAGAATACTTTGCAAAAAGAAAATTCATAAACATAGAGCTAAAGATTTTTTAAAATGTTGTTGTCTTTGAACTACTATTGGCCCCATGACATACTTACTAAGAAGAGATCATGGCCCCTCCTATCTAAAGATTAGAACTTTGTCAACACATTTACAGTTCGTAAACTGTAACGGTCCTCTTGCACAGGAAAAAAAGTGGCATCAACCTCTATTTTTCCCCAAAAGAAGGAGACCTCATCTTTGGTAGTACTGGCATATAGACCATCCCCTCTCTTTGCATCTCAGTTTCATCCAAGGGATCCTCCATAGAATCACAGAATATCTCAAGTTGGAAGGGACCCATAAGGATCATCAAGTCCAACTCCCTGTTCCTCGCAAGACTAGCTAAAACTAAACTGTATAACTAAGACCATTGTCCAGATGCTTCTTGAACTCTGACAGGCTTGGTGCTATGACCACTTCTCTGGGGAGCCTGTTCCAGTGACTGAACACACTCTCAGGGAAGAACCTTTTCCTAATGTCCAATCTGAACTTCCCCTGACACAGATTTGGAGGCAAGCAATCACTAACGATCCCAAAATACACCAAAAAATGGGTATCACAATGGGTTGTTCTAGGTATAAATAAAGTAGGAAAAACCTCACACATTGGACATGAGTTTAAAAGTTGAGCCCAACTGTCCTAAACTTGCCAAACCCAAGTGACTGCCAGTACTTGACAGATAAAGATACTGTGCATGCAGACAGCAGTTGCACTATAATTAACATTTTCCCATCTGTAGCCCTAAATATATCACTGAAAACTGCCCATTGTCTGTCCAGACGAAATTCTAGTCAAGAATTTAAAAGATAATACATTCATAATGTTTGACATCAATCTTAAATACAGTGTTTGAAGGGAACAATTTATGTGGAAAATATTAATCACAAATAATATTATGCATTTTTGCAACAGTTCAAAATATAAATATTTATTAATACTCTGATGAAACAATATCCTAATGTGACAGAAAAGAACCACAGAATGTCCTGAGTTGGAAGGGACCCCCACTGACCATCGAGTGCAGCTGCTGTCCCTGCATATGACAACCCCAAAATTCACACCATGTGTCTGAGGGCTAAAGAGGTAGTTCCCTCTAGGCTTGTTGGATTCGCTCTGACTATATCTATGACCATTCTTTCATGAACAAAGCTCCTGTTTCTGCATATGTGAATGTACTATATTTAAATTTTAGAATACTCACAAATATGATCTAACTGAATGAAAGTAACGATTCTCTTAAAAAAAACCATGAATTACTATTTAATACTCTTCAAAATAGTATTTCTGTTAGAGAAGCTTTGAATGTTTTTTTTTCATGTTATGACCTCTGGCTGGAGTTTTTCAGGAGGCATTTTCTCTTACATTATTCTCTTGAAAAGTGCTATTTCTGTGTAGGTTTAGAATTATTAGAACAGTCTAATTGGCTTCCCCCTCGCATCCCCCAGTGTGCTTAGGTTTAGACAAATATTATTATTTTGTGCATTAAATTTCAAGATATGTTTCCATGCAATTTGTGAAGGCACTTTTGCAGGGTGTGCTTGAAAGAACTTGCACAGTGAGTAAAATGGACAAAATGCTTCAAAAAATTTATAGTAGTAGCATCCATTGCTTAGCTCATTTCCATTTATGTTTTCAAGACATACTTTTCATACAGTATTTCAAATTTTGTCAACAATAATTTAAGACTGTGCTAAAAAATGGAGAGAATATGTTCTCTCTTCCATAAGTGCGTAGTGATCCTGCAGTTTTGCACGGCTACACCAGATGTTTTCAGTTATTTCTCCTTAAAGACAGGCTTGCCTTATCCAATCCAACTTGTTCTTTCCTTTCATAAGGTTGTTCATCAGTCAATTTGACCATTACATCCTTTGCTTGCCTTCTCAGCAAGTTCACTCATATCTTAGCCTGAAGAGGAATTACCAGTTGTAGGTTTGACTGTGCACTAATACTCTAGTTATTTCCCACACAAGTAGGCTGCTTTACCCAGCTGAATTATTGTCAGTAAATTTTAATTTAACAACAAATTAAAAAAAAAAATCACTCTAATGACTGGAAAGAATGCTTCATGAAGGAATTTTGTAACACGCTATGAAATTACCACAGCCTGTCTCCAAGCAAGAGGCTGCACAAAGCCAGGCCATGCCAAGGACATTCCATGGGCTGCTCCAGGCGCACGTCTGCGGCACCGAATAAAGGCCCCAGTGTGTGAGGACTGTGTGCCCAGCAGCCGCCATCCCTCTCTACCCTCTCTTCCCCCCCTGCCCGCCCCCCGCCTGCCATGGCTACCAGAAGAGCTCTCCCAGGAAGTCAAACTCCTTCCCTTGCATGAGCACACAAAGCTAAAGACGGTTCAGCCCCCTGGGGGCAATGTTGACAAACATACATCATCCCCTTGCACTCGGCACTGGTGAGGCCGCATGTCGAATCCTGTGAATCCTGTGTTCAGTTTTGGGCCATTCACTACAAGAAAGACATTGAGGTGCTGGAGAGAGTTCAGAGAAGGGCAACGAAGCTGGTGAGGGGCACAAGCCTCATGAGGAGCAGCTGAGGGAACTGGGGCTGTTCAGCCTGGAGAAAAGGAGGCTGAGGGGAGACATTATCATTCTCTACAACTACCTGAAAGGAGGTTGTAGCATGGAAGGTGATGGTCACTTCTCTCAAGTAACAAGTGATAGGACAAGAGAAAATGGCCTCAAGTTGCATCATGGGTGGTGTAGATTGGATATTAGGAAAAACCTCTTCACAGAAAGGGTTGTCAGACATTAGAACAGGCTGCCCGGGGAAGCAGTCAAGTCACCATCCCTGGAGATGTTTAAAAGATGCATAGATAAGCTTCTCAGGGACATGGTTTAGTGGTAGACTTGGCAGTGTTAGGCTAACAGTTGGACTTGATGATCTTAAAGGTCCTTTCCAACTCAAATGATTCTATGATTCTATACATAAAATATATAAAATAGTGCAAGCTATGTGAGCCATCGTTAGTGAGGGAGCACCAAGTACAAAATCCAAAGAGAAAAGGTTGCTCCAGCAAGAGGCAAGATGGACCTGATTTTTCAAGAGGCTGTAGTGCTGTTGGTGTTTGTGCTCAAGAGTCAGTCTGTGGAATCAAGTCATGGGTGAAAAGCTCCAGGGCTGTTGATGGTGCAGAGCCTTCTGGTTTGAGTCTGAGTCTTGCCTTCTGGTTTGAGTCTGTCGTGCACATTTGAGTCACTCTCTTAGCTTACCTCCAAAATACTGGAAATTGTAACATACTTTTTAGAAACCAATGTTTATCTAATGATTTTTAGGTGTAATTCAAGACTTCCAAGCACCTGAAACCCATAATACCAATTACAGCCAGGTGCCCATCAATGATGCACATGCCTAAGAAGTTTCTAGGCTGACATTTCCATTCACAAAAAACCTGGAATTCATAGGAAAACGTGAACTTCTTTTCTGGATTGGCTCTAAAAAATTACATGTAACACAAAGTACAGCTACACTAACTGTATATTTTAACAGATTTCATATTGAATAGTAAAAATTAAATTTCTTTAAAGGCAACAATACAGCAGACATCAGATGAATAGTATTTTTTTCAGCACAATTAGGCTTTCATTTTACCTGCTCGCCTTTCCAGTACACAGAATAAGAGATTCACACAAAATTGATAAAGCTTTCCAGCAAGTTTCCATTGCTATTTAAAAAAACAATTCTTGCAGCAAGATTAATTGGAGACTCTAGCAAAAATTGCGCTGCACACCTTGCTCTTTACAGTAGTTTCAAATTAGGGAAGATGTGGGAATACAGCTCAACAGTGAAGCACACCTCAAGACTATACCTTTCTAGACGAGATAAAGTAAAAAAAATAATGGTTTTTCCCTGAAATTTAAATGCCATTGGAACTTTCTTCAGGTAAAACAGCTTGCGTTGACTCTTTTCAGCCAGCTTCTAAAAGTTACTAGAAGCAAAAACAGAACTGCCAACACTGAACCTGCAACACAAGCCATACGCTCTTCATAAGGAGAAAAGCAGACATTCACCTCAGGACTGGATTAGATATTGTTATGAAGGTACTGTAATTGGAAAAACAAACAAACAAACATACACCAATGAACCCTGCTTTCAAAGCTAGCAAGTTAGTTCATCAACTTCTCACACTATAAAAACTAAGACCTACAAGTTTTTCAACTGTAAAAATAGAATTGTGCCAATATCTTCTGTTAACTGAATGTTGGTTTCAGAACTAAAATTCATAAAGTCCTTGCTTATAGCAGTAGAGTTCTTTTCCTAGTACCATGCTTGCGTACCACCACCACCACACAGCTGCATCAGGTCTGTCTTTTAAATCCACATTTAACTTCCACACCAAGCAGCAGCTATGCCAAGCAGGTCATTAGTGAGGCATGCGATTGCTAGGGCAAAGTCAGAAGGGAAACAATTTCTAATCTTGGAATTTCCTTTACTCATACAAAATAAAGAGCATAGCAAGATCTATTTTCTGTGTGACTTGTGCCAATTTGAAAATAATGGCATGTTTTGCACAAACAGGGCACTGTCACTATGGGTGGAACACAAAGGCAGCTGCATTTCGGGTATGAGTACTAAGTGGAGACAAGTAACATATCTACAGTAACACGCTTCAGTCATTTCATTTGTTCTTTACTGCAAAACCCTTAAAAATGCTGACTCCAGCAGATCTCCTAACAGATGCCTGAAACTTTTGTAGGGACAGCCAGCACAAAGCCTCCCTGAAATTTTAATTTTATCCTCATTTATTGTTTGAAGGACTCAAGATATATTTACATAAAGTTCAGAGGTGTTCTAACTCTTCTTCCTCCTTATCAGCACCTGACTATATCCTGCCTTTTCCTTCATAAACAGAAATATATGATTGCCCATAAATAGTTACAGTTATTATTTCAATGCATATTTTCTGGTTGCACTGCTAAGCTAAAAAAGTCTCTCAGTTCCCCAGCTTGACAATCACCTTTCAAAAGATCTTTCATAAATTAAACAAAAACAAAAACACACACGCAAAATGCAAATCAAACCAAACAACAAACAAACAAACACCTTATCTCTCATGTAACAGGATAAAGTGAAGAGTGGCTGAAGGACACCCCGGGCTGAGGAAGCCCTTAGAAGGGGGTCATCAGTCCCTAATTCACAACCAGCCATGAAAAACTCCATTCTGGGCAATTCTGACAAGCCCTGAAAAGTGCAGTTCCCCACTATCAGAACTCAGACAACTACCTGTTTCTGTCCCTACAAGTTTTCTTCTCTTCCTTAGATGTAAGCCATTATTCCCATTGAATACTGCTTTCTGCCTCTTCTTAGGAGGTTACAGATGATTCTGCAACAAAAGAGCATCTCCACAATGTCTAAGGTGGTAGTGCTGTACTAATACAGGCCAGCATGCTTCATACAATCCACTGCCAGAACTGTATCTAGCAGAGTTAGTGAGGAGGTTAGAGAGGCCTATTTAATTGTGTATTTTAAGAAAAATAAAATAAACAAGAAAATAAATACTCTGCATTATATTTAAAAGTCTCAGAGAATTCTCCTAATGTTAACATCTGTCTGCAAGGATAGGGATGATGCCAGTTCCACAAATGCCTGTAATTTGAGTTGGAACTTGGAAGACACTCAGAATCATGGTTTTGGAGCAACATTTCATCAGACACAATTTTAGGATGCATAACTCTTTTTATACAGTAAAACTGAAAACAAATGGTTGTCTGCATGCCAGTGGCATTTATTGGAAAACTTATTCACTTGCCTATTGAAAAAACAATAGTCCTGAAGACTCTGACATAATTTAAGACTTCAACTGATAATGCTGCATATAATCATCAGTATTTTAACATACAAATAATAACTGGAAAGCAAAGAAATCTGAGAAATCTCTTGTATTTTACTCATGTATTTTTCAGACCATCTAACAGGAAATCTGCTAAAAACCTTGACATCTACTTTCTATGAAAGCTTTTACTGAATCCCAGAAAAGGCTCAAACTGTGCATCAAGCTCTCTACACAACTGACCTTCAACAGCTCCTGTTCAGTTAAGGACCAGCATTTCTTCTTCACGAACCCCAGCAGCTACATGGCTAAAATCTCATGTCCTGTCACACATCAAAAAACATTTAACAATACCCTTGATGATACATTTTGAAATACAGCTGATGAATAATGGGAACTGGAAGCTATAAAAATAGATTATACCACAATCAAACTTTCAAAGTTTATTGCTCTCAAAAAAAGAAGAGAGAGGATATGATGGACCCTACTTGAGGGTCCAGCCCTAAGTGCTTATAAAAATCAAAAAAAAATAAAAAATAAAAAAAAATATGTATCACAGAAGGTGGCCAAAATAGTACCCACAGTAGTCTACACAGTACACTAAAACCAAGTCTAGCCTCCGTAAAACTTTTTATAGAAGCTAGAGATACTTTTCTGTTTTTTCCTGCAAAGTTACTGGGAGTCTAGCTATCTTAATAAATTATCTTCTTCAGTTTAATGGAGGGAGTATGATAAGATATAGCGGCTTGTGGTGGTTCAAACACTTTCAATACATCAAACTTTCCTACACCACTTTTGCGAAGCATCAAACACACATTGCTCCTTTTATTTTCATGCACTTAAATTTCCAAGTTTTGTTTAGGACAGGCAGCTGAAATGTCGGAATGCAAGGAGTCACCCAGCTATTGAAACCAGACAAAAAATTGGAAAAACTAAAAAAAAAATAAATCAAACTACAAACCACCAACAACAAATTGAATCAGAGAAGAGGAAAGACTTCTTTTTTTGAAGACAACATCAGTAAAGTTTTGCTATTAAGTAATAATATTCAGAAGAATACATTCTTAATGATTTTTCTTCATCTGGTAAACGACATAGATAACCAACTTTATAAGAAAGTCTTGAAGATCTCATTTTAATTCATCTTTAATATCCTCATTATAAAAAGGATTTTGCTAATACTGTATCAGCTCACACATTTTGACAACACACAAGGTATCTTTAGTCCATCACATAGCTGATCAAGCAGAATTTTAACATATCAACAGATACACCTTTTACAAAACTGAAAATCTTTTTCTATGTTATCAGTACATCTCATTTCTCTATCAATAGTTCTGTTGATATAGAGTTTTGTAGAGTATATAAACGCTTTGGTTGATATAAAGTTTGATGCTTTTTTTCATTCACATGTAACTATAAATCTCCATTACTTGTTACAGCCTCTTCTCAGTTCTCTTAAAATTATGTCTATTTACTTCATTTACTTCCATAAGCTACTCCCACATGGTCCTTCATCAAAATATTTTTGACCATGACATCCCTGTCTCCTGTGCTGACACTCAGCCATTTTCTTTACTAGAGCCAAATGGGTTGGGCCTCTTCCTATATAAACAAATCACATCAACAATGTCCCTTTGACTGACTGGGAATTATTAAACAAGTCTGGTGATACTATTTCAGTGCTGGCATCTTAGATGTTGACTATATATGTGTCCTAGAACCAGAGGGAAAAAGAGGGAAAAGTAGTTTTGTCCACAAAGCAGACCAGCTACTGCAAGGCCAACATTTGTAAAAGCACATTTATGGTCGACAGGTGACATTTTGTCCTAGACACTAGGCGCACTTCTGTGGGAGCACAAATGATGCATCTTATTCCACATTTTGTGGTAATAGTTACATTTATGGCTCATTCCCTTTCTTGTCTCCTCCATTGCCTGTCAAATCACTGAGGAGGCAGATAGCTAGCAGTTACTATTTCATTAAGAATGGAAGCCAAGCAAAACAAACACTATCTGTTGCTGTCTTCTGAGTTGGAAATGTCTAACATATATTGAAATAAAGTCTGCCATCAGTTTGGTCTATGGATATCCATGCATGCTATCCAAAATAAGCATTTCCAGATATTCATTTCTGCCTTCTTTTATAGATCCTCTTGTGCTGAAAAGTAAAGTAAGAAGAAATGAAATGGACTGACACAATTGCCGGTAACATCGGTAGACAGCTCATTTTTTCTAATGTCAGCTGAAACTGAGATTTAAATCTTGTGTCACTATGTATGTCCTTGCTGCTAAATCCCTCCCATCTTCAACTTCTTGGGTCTTTAAAATCATTGTCAATATGCTGTTTAGTAAATGTGAAAATCTGAAGCACCATCTGGCTTCGTCACATTTTCCACGGTCTAATGAAACAGAATATTTCACAAAAGAAAGATTAATAAATAGCGTATTTCATAAAAATAAATGAACAGTCTCAAAAAAAGAATACCAAATATTCCCATCCAAAATGGCAAAGTCTTAAGGACGACAATGGATCAAAAGTAACAGACAATTGCTGAGGTCTGCTCATGCACTAAGCAGTAGGATGGCATTTCTCAAGGATAAAAAGAGTGTACATATTATGAAAGAAACTGGCTGATGAAAATATTTAAAGATAACACATGTTTAAAAGCCAAAGTCATTTATATTTGAGTTTTATTGGTACAACTTCTGGTGCTCATAGCTGTTGAACTATGCCTAAGAAAATACGAGAAAAGTATCTAAATGAAAAGAAGGGAGGTGATGTAATACATTCCCCTGGGAACACCATAGTAAAGAATGGGAAACAATCTGCTACATTTGCAAATAAATCAAAATAGTTAATAGCTCTAAATATGATGGGAAATGCTGTTCCCCTTTATACACAATTATTTCATAAAAGGGGTAGGCAATGTTTTGTAGATTAGCTCTTTTAACATATGATTAGTAAAATGCATTCATTAGAAAGCACAAGCCATTGACATAGTCTTCTACTGAAGGTTTAATAGAACCAAGGTAATACATAGCAAGGCAGAAAATACAGAAGAAACAGTAATTTTAAAAAATTGCAGAAGACTATGGACAAAATTAAAGACAAATATTCTTTAAAAGGCAGTCTTGAAAAGGCTGAAACACAATGGAAACCCCACTACCTTGGGTGAACAGTGTCTCAAGATTCCCTCTTTGGAACCGCACATCAGCGCCATGCTGCAGGCACTTCAGGCAAGGGTTTTAGTCTATAGAGGGTAAAAAACCTTCCTGACTAAAACTGTATGCAGTTTTGAGGATATCCTTGAGAGTATGAATTAGGAAATTTACTATTTGAGTAATCAGTAAAAAATTAACATTTGATTCTTAGGTTTTCAATTGCAGAAGTGAATTCTGAAATATAGCAACATCCACTATTAAAATAAATGGAAATAATTGTGTAGAAGACACCATCAGCAAATTAATTTGTTTTCTTGCAAGAAAATCATGATGCAAGGTGTCTCTCTGAATGTTATTGAACTGTATTTTTAAGGCTACCTAACAGATAATGATAACTGCTAACATCGGCTTCCTTGGCATTCCTTCCAAGCTGAGGTCCACTACAGCAGCACTTGGAGCTCTTGCTGGCTCAAAGAGAAAAGCCAACAATGAAGATTTTTCCTTTCCCAAGAGTAAAGACAGCAACTGTTTGGCTAGCAAGCCTTTATGCCTTTTTTTTTTTCTCACAATTACTATCTATTCCTCTCCATGAGCATTGCTTGACGCATGCTGTCAGTGAGCATGCCTGAACACATCACATTGGATACACTTGGGGAAAAAAGAGAGTCTGTGAAAAACTGATTATAGCTCCCAGAATAAATCTGGACAGAAGGTAAAGAAACATAGAGAGAAAAAAAGCACAGACAAAAGTCAGATGCAAGCTACCATGCAGACTGACACATTTAACAAGATTAAAACAGGAAATGTGGTTTCCAAATAAAGCACAGTATTCCAAAATACGGAATATTCTGTGCAATAAAGGCCTCTCTATCCAGCAGCAATTTACCATTTCTGTTGACAACAGGGCCCTGTGAAAATATGGGATTTTTTAACAGCCCAAATCTATTAATTCTGTGCAAGATGTAGTGGACATATCTGTGTGTGCACAAACATGTCCACATAAATAAAAGCCAAGTCTGAATATGCACCTACGGCTAGACTGAGATGTGAATAACTAGCATTTACTATGAGTATTGAAATAAAAATAAATATGGCAGAATTCTATATTACTTTATTCCTCTTCTCATTACATTATAAATAGCAACTTACTCAAGAAATCCTACCTAACTTTGTGGGATGCGATATAATGGGATCAAATATTATAAAGAATTTGACTAAGGTCTGATTAGACAGATCTTTGGAGACTTATTGTTCTGATTTATTATTTGTAATAATTAAAATGCCTATAGTAGAATAAAATAATCTGATATATTAAAATTCAAGTTTATTTTTTTCCACAAGATTCAGAAAAGTACATAAAAATTATTATTTATTGCACATCTATATCACTGAAATAAAGTGCTACGGAAGATGACCTCGGATAAGTATTCACTGAACCATACCTTTCACTACCATTGTAGTAAGAATTTAAATATTAACTAATACCAGCTTCAGCAATAGTCAACAAAAATGTCACACAGCTCTATTTATTATCTAGAAATGAGGCAACTTTCTGATGATTATTTGCATTTTTGTGTTTTGTTTTGTTAGTTTGGTTGGTTTTGTTTGTTGCTTTTGTTTTGTTTTTATTACTTTAATTGACAGCAAAACCTGTATTTTGAAATATTCAATTTCAAGATAAAATTGGTGAAAAACCTGTTATTGTTGTTAAATATGACCATGCTTCCTCTTGCTCATTATAGTAATCTGTAGCTACATCTCCGTGCCAGTCCACACATTTCAGGGTGTACCTCACCAGCTCAGCAACAAGGGAACCACAAAGCTTCATAGGAAACACAACCAGGTGGAAACTCCTGATCCACAGACTAAAGTACTGAGGCATGGGACATCCAAACAAAGAATTGGAATCAGCTTTAGGATTTAAAAAGTAAATCCCCTCCACCAAATATATAAGTAAAACCCAAAACCAGTCTATAATGCTATTTATCAGTGGTTTTAGAACATCCCATGGTTGTGAGTCCTTGAATAATAGAAGGTTTGGGTTCAAGTTTGTAGCGGATTGTCACAGAAGGGAAATGTTTGACTTATTACTCTAAGGAAAAAGTAACAAAGTTTATAATATCCTGGGAAGTACTCACCTCATGTCTGCAACAAACAGAAAACTGTTCAGGCTATGAAAATATTAATGAGACAAAACCAGCAGTGGTAACATATGGTTTACAAAAGGAAACATGAAATTTTAATACACATGAAGAAAATACAAAGATGATGATACGTATAAAAGCCTAAAGAAGACCTGAGGGATGTTAGCATTTACCAACAACGACAGGCTTCTAATGTGCAACAGGTAAAGCACTAATAAATAGCAAAAACTCCTCTATAATAATAAAAATAACAACAAACACTCCTCTGTAATAATAACAACAATGCCAATCTCTTTGAATATTTAAATATAAATGTTTTCCTTCATTTTTTCATTTATTACATTTCCAGTATCTACATACTTCATGACTGCATGATTAACTGTGTCCTTCACTGAATATGCCTCAGAATCTGGAGCAACATTGGCAACTGAACTTTTGAATTGAAAACCAAATGTTTCATGCTAAATAAATAAATAAATAGATTTGTCACCCCATTACACTCATTTTAAAATAACTGTACCTTCAATAGCATGTATAAAAACCTGTGCAAACTATCCTCTCATTCTGACAAAATTTAACAATTTTGGTCAATATTTCCTTCAAAGAGCAGACTAGGCTTGTCGAGCTATTGCTTTGGCTATACAATACACCACAAGGTCACCTACATAAACCTTGACTTTTCAATTTATTTCAAGTTTCCCTTGAAGCAAGCTTATTTAATATAATTTACTGTCCATTGCTTAAAGCCTGTGATTTCATTTACTCTTCTTTGTCTGTTTTATTACTTTTTATGTGCTCTACTGACAATCCAACCTGGCGAGCTTACAAGACTCAATATCTGAGAAACAGAAATCTAGGAATTTGCAGAACAGACTAATGTAAAATAATAGTTTTGGACAGAAAAAGCAAACTACAACTTCGTCAAAAGACTGAGTTTGAAATGTGTCAACAACAAATCAGCAGCGTACTACAGAAACATATTCAACTGGTAAATCTAAATTTATTATTACATTTACAAATTCTCGACATGTCTGAGTTAACATAGTGAGTCAAAATAACTTTTGAAACTTTCATGTTGTATTACCAGGAATATTTTAACTATTCACTAGAAGCATTAAAGAGCAAGAAACAGAAAGCTCTCAAAAAATCATTGAAAAACATCAGCTGTTGGATACATGTGATCCACTCAAGCATGTCATCCAACAGCCCCTGCACTGAGGGGACATGAAGGCTCTCACAAGCACCATCCATTCCCCAGCTCATTCTTTAGGTCTGCAAGTGTAATATGCACAGTGGCACCATTTCAGTTGTTTCTGTTGTTTAAACAAAGCATGTTTAGGAGCAATGGATGATAACGTATTTATTTTAGAGGTGGAATCTTCTGAAACACATTGGAAAGATGACTCTAAACTCTCCCAATTTAGAAGATGCATCTACAAAAACAGATTGTACCTGTCTATTCCCTCCTCTAATGAATATTCACTCTACTTCAAATAAGTGAAGAGATTTAAAAGGAGACATCCAAATCCAGCAAATCCAAAAAAGAATGGTTTATTTCTTCTGCACAATGGGATAGACAGAATTGTAATGCAGAAGTTACTTTACTTTTCAGTACTTCCGAACACTGAAAAGAGAAAATAAAAAATGACTCATGACATTGACTCTAGGAAAAGTAATACCCTACTACAACATCTTCTTGCCAACTGGAAGCAGGGAAAGGGGAGGCAAAAGGAATAGTCATGTATTTTCTACTTTGTTCAAGTGCTGGCAGTGTGCTTACCAGGGAAGGATCTAACAGCAAGATCTAAGGGGGAAAAAAAATCCATTTGTAAAATAGAACTTAATTGGTGAAGGAGCGTGCAATTATCTCCTACCAGAATGGCAGAGACAGGGAATAGCCAAATGATAAAAAACCCCACAGATTTACTCCGTCAATAGTTTTATAAATTTTCATGCCTGGAATTTAGCACCATTGGGCCACAGCATTACTTTGATCACCTCCCCTGGCCTGGCTGTTCTGTGGAACAGAGAAAAAAGCTTCACTCGGTCAACCAGGTTATTTGATCAGTGACACTTTAACACAGCTAAATAAAAAGCTGTGTACCTAGAAACCTTATTTTTTGATTACACTTAATGTCATTTGTACTTCAGAAATACTAAAAACTACTAGGGAACACACTGGAGAATATAAACTAGAAACAAGAGTCTCATATGCAAAAATAAATCCTGTTTATATAGACAGGAGCATCCTCTAGCCATAGAATTCAGGAAATGCTCCTGTGGTTTATAGTGAAAGTATCACTGTCATGCTGTCTCTACTTCTAACAACTAAAATTCAAGGGGAAGGCAAAAAGACCTTCTTAAATTGCGAGAATATAACCATTCTATAATACATTTACTACACACAAAAAATATGTAAAAATGTCACTCATCTACATATGAATGCCAAATGTGACAGTCTTTTATTTAGAAATCCCTACGGCTGCACACAATTTACATAATTTGTTTGATATATTTACATCTTTAGATTGATAAAACATGACACTGCAGATTTCCTCCAGACTCAGATTTCTTCTAAGTTTCTACTTTGGTTAGAATATGAAAAATAAAAGCAGATTTGTTTCTGTTTTCTCAATAGTTCCCACTTGCACATTCATAGGTAGGCATTTTTCAAGAACATGAATCTTGGAAGGCTGGTACCAGTTCTTATGACAAGTGGGAGTAATTTAGGGAAATGCAGAAAGCTAACAAGCGTGAGTTGAAGAACTGAGCTTGAATTTGCACCTCAGCTTTTCTGGATTCTGTCTTCCACCACAGATGCCTGTCATTCCTCCAAAAGAGTCAGGATTGCCAGCCTAGTCATGCTCATTGACCTATTTAAGTCAACTGTGAGAACTGTCACACTCCTGCATTTAAATACTTGTAGTAAGTTAAGGGACAAGAATATTCCAAAGCAAGCATGCACAAAATAACCTGAAACGGCCACCTGCAAGTCTGCCCTGAAGTGTGGCAGATGAAGGGGTACCTGCCCTAGCAGCTGCCCCGCGTTTCTCTGTCTTGTGCACCTTTCATTATTTAAATGCTTGTATTTGCCAGTTATACGAATAAAGAATGGGTTCAGGTACACATTTGCAAAAAGTGAACTGAACACCAGAATTCACCTCTATATTAATATATGAATGGCGCATATATATATATATACACACACACACACATATATACATATAAACAGCCAACTATCTAACTGATCTAACTGTTTACCCAGGGCTGGAGAAGGTTTGCAGGTCCAGCTTCTCTGAAGCCACCCCAGCTGCAGGTGGAGTGAGTTCTGACACCTGAGCAATCCTGACGGCTGGTGTGTAGCCACTGTCCTGGCACTCAGGACACCCAGATGCCTTCTGCTGGAAACTGCCGAGGTAAATAAAAAGCTCTTCCAACATCAGCTGTCTCAGCTTTTCCACATTGTGTGGAAGTACTATTATAAAGAGTTGAATGCTTTCTACCTAAGCTGAAATCTATGGCAAATGGTTTATGTTTAAATGCTAACACATAATTAATCCTTCCAAAGCTCCCACAACTGGCCATTGCCAGCTCTGAATTTACACATGCCACCAGTCCAAGATCACTCCACCAGACCTGAACTGGTTAGAGCTTCTCTTGTAAGGTACCAAATAAACATAGTTCTCATTCCTCTGTTAAGCATCCATTATTAGATTAAGATTTTTATAGTCAGAAGAAACCCTTTCACCACTGATTTGACTTCTATATAACACAAACCATTAGTCTCCCTAGAATTCACTCCTGCTCTGGCTGGATAATAGTACTTTAGTTTAACCATTTCTCATCTTATGACCCTTGGACATCAAAAACACTGCCTCTAAGTCATTGATAAAGATATTAAACATTGCAGAGCTGAAAAAAAACCAACAAACAACAAACCTGAAATACCATAAAACCACAACTATTTTATTATTCCTCACAGAAATCCAGTAACATTGGAGACCTGCTTTGTTTTTCCATTGGTCCAGCTTCTTAAAAAAACCAGTATGAATTCAAATGTGTTACTGAAGGTAAAAAATAAGGATCAATCAAAAATCTGTAAACTCACTTTAACATCAGATTAAGTTTATTTTTAATAAGCCCAAGCTAATCAGTAATAGTTATTTTACATTTAGCTCCTGATTAGACAATCTTTCTGATTTTACTCAATTCTTTATCTCAGGTTACAGCAACCAGGATCATTGTATCCAAATAAGAGCCTTAACTTTAGTCCAGGCTTCCTGAACTTCTCAGTTCATCCCAGAGATAACTAAAAAAACCCAGTACTTCTTCACCAGACAGCTGAGCGTGGTCCAGAAAGCTTTTACCAGACTTCTGTGGGTTTTTTTAAACAGGCCAAAGCATTATTTGCACATTCTGATTTAAGTATCTTGACAATTTTTTAAAGCTTTTGCTTAACATCTTCATTTGCTGTTAATAAAATAGAAAATAAGATTTCTCACCAAGATAAATAAAACTGGGATTTTAAAAAAAATCTACCATATTTATACTGACAATCTAATACTTGCACAAGTACCACTCCTAAGGCAAAGCATCAGGAACAAAAGAAAATCTCATTCTGACTGTTCGTAATTAATATGAATTAAGTTTCTTTTCTTCAGTGCCTTTACTTTTTTATTGCCTATAAACCAAATTTTTGAACTTGGTTTCTATTATTGGGGTTTGCTGCTTTTTTTTTGGGGGGGGTGTATTTTTTTGTGTTTTTTAACAGTTGGTTTTCACATCCCTGTAAGCCGGGCTGATTTTTAACCAATAGGCTTGACTTGACATTGTTTATTTTGTAAGAGTTTAATAACATGCTTTAAGTAGCAAACGATCATCATTCACATTTTAATGTTTAAAAGTTTTTCCCTTGATTCAGCTTGATTGTTTCTATCATCCTTAAACCATCCCACTTACAGTGCTGAGTACATGTGTTTCAGGTAGGTCTCCATTAAGTTGCAGTTGCTTGTACTTAGACAACCATTTATTTTTCTTCTGCAATCTGTTTCTTTAACCATTTCAAGGTGACAAACATAAATGTCAATAATGTTAGATGTATACTCAAAATCCAGAGAACACATCACCTCAGGATTTTCAACAACACTTTCATATTCTTCATATGTTCAACAACATTTTCACTTGACTAGTGCCCACATATGTTTTACCTGGATCAAAATCCCACCTAAGAAGCAACATCCTCACATCTGAAAAATACATGGCTACTCGGTATGGCACAACTTTTAGTGAGATTGTCACAGTCTGTAGTAAATAACTAATAGTACTCCAAACGATGTTTAAAATGCTTTGGATAAAAATGTCCTATCAGCAATTACTTGCCTCCAATTTATCAGTGACTTGCAAAACAGGCATATTACTTCTGGCAGTGGTCAACACCATTTCTTTCGGACACTCAGTCCCACATTGATTACACATGGAATCATTTATTAGTTTGGTCACACAAGTCTTCCTGCTAGGTCAATTTTTACCCATAAGTAAGCAGTTACCATTTCTCTTGCTGATTATCTAGGCAATTGTATAAAAATGCTTTATTTGCTTCTCTTCTTTCTCCTTGGTTTAATGAGTAGCAGGATAACACCACAGCTAAAAATGCCTCTGCTAAAACTAAGAGTAATAAGACTTCTAATAACCACCAGAAACTGAGTTGCTCTTTTGAGTTATTGTTTTGGGTCCTGTATATATAACAGAACAATACAGGATGAGAACTTGTGAATTTTTTCTTGCAATCTGCTTTAGAGCAAGATTTAATCTTTCTGGAGAATTTGCAGGTTGTGCACAACCGCATTATAGTTGCCAAAAATACATATTTTAAAACTTATTTTAAAGCAGTGAGGCCCCCACAGAATGGGAAAAGAAACTAATCTAAATGGAAAACATCTGCACATTTCAAAAAACATGTTCAGCATAATTATTATTTATATATGTTCAAGTTATGAGAGTGATTTCTATTGTGTCTTATTACGGAAAATCCTGGCTACAGTAAGAAAATATAGCATAAAAATGCAGTTATTTGTCCAAGAGGTTTAGATTTTAAGATAAGGAATTGCAGTGCAATTCCAGAGCAGCTTGACCTAATATAACCAGCTTAGCCAGCAAAAAGTGATCATTTCTTGGTCATTTCAGTTCTCTGCATGGCTCACCACCTTGTCACACAAACACCAGCATCAGGCAGGGAACAGGGCTGTGCTGCTGGGGGAAATCGAAGGCATTAGAGAGAAGAAATAAAGGGTGCTGGAGCCCCAGAATACCCAACTTTGACTAAAGTAGCCAAGTAACAGCACCCAAACTCCCACTAATTAATATTATCAGGCCCATGCAGTCTCTTCAGTCAAGGGGTACGCCAACAGGGTTCCACCTATTCATAATCCTACAGCAGAATTCAAAGTTTTCAGTCCCAGGTACAGCTGTTAGATAAATGTTTAAACATCAGAGCAACCAGTCCCCACTGGAAAAAGCCATGAAACATCTACATTTTGAAGTGTAGTCTAGTACATCCCTGAAAGAGCAATTGTGCTGCCTCTAGAGTTGACCATAACCCAACCATGATTCACAGCCTTGATTTCTCTCATGCAGCTGACTTCTCAATCCCACAAAAACCCGAATGAGCATAAACCGCACTGATCCGTAAGCTAATATAATTCCTTGCATCTGCTAGAGCACTGGAAAAAAAAAAATCAACAAAAATAACTTTTTTCCCAACATCCCATTCATTCAAACTTGGTTTAAGGTCTTGTACCAGTAAATTTAGCTGGAGATTTTACACTGTTGGGTAGTGTGTGCATGTGTGAGCTTGACAGACACCTGGGCAGGAATGAAAAGCACCCTGACAGACAATCCTGCCCTGCACTAGCAGCCACCGTGCTGGCTGGAGACTGAAGCACGCTCAGCCTCTCATGGCACTGTACGACTAAGCTGAAGCAGTTTATAACATGGTCCTGAAACCACATTCCCAAGTGAAACAACAAAACACATCCTCCTGATCAGAAGGTGAATATTTCAGAGCATCAATAAACCCCAGCTCACACAATTTTTATGCATCTTGTAATACTTTAGGTTTGCTAATCTTTCATACACATTGAACTCATTGTTTTGTCACAAGACCAGTGACATGAAAGTATTTGCGTGTGTATATACATACACATTTGATATCTTTCAATAAAATAATATGCTATGAAAAATTAAAACATTACAATGGAACTCAAGCATAAAAGCAAAATGTAAAGCCTACTACAGTACCAGCAGTAGCTGATGCCATTAACTGCCTAGAAACATTCAGTAATAGATTAGGTAACTGACCCAGCTGCTCAGACCAGGAATAAAAACATTTTACAGATAATGAGACTTGTATGTGATTAGATATGGCTTTGTGCTACAGTGCACAGCCACATCTCACAAGTAAGTCTGTCCACTTTCAGAAGGGGGTTCTGGGGGGATGGAGAGAGCGAGGGGAGCAGGCTATTTCTCAGTTTAATAAAGTTTTCATGATGTACTGTCCAAATTATCCCAGTGGGGCAGGGGTGGAGGTGTGTGTATAAAGCTGGAGATGCACACACCCAATCCAACAATCTAGAAGTCCCAGCTAAATTTACAAGAATGCTTTATTTAGCTATAATACATGTATTATATATATGTATATAAATACATGTATTTCTTATACATTTATCATGCATAAAGTTTAACACTTGCACCATTTATGGTATGACATTTGTTTATTTCTGCTAAAGCATAATGATATTGCTGGTGAAATTTAATTTTACATCATTCAGAGTCACTAAATCCGGAATTTTTCAGAAAGGGAAAAAAAGAACAGAGGCCAAATAATTAACTAGTAATCCCAGGAGCCCTGGGAATAACAAAGCCAATTTTTAGCAATTTTATATCTCTGCACTTCACTATTAACTTGGGAAGCCAAGTTAAAGAGGGTTAGGTCCATTTATTTGAAGCACTAGGACCTCATTTGGGGAAAATTCACAGCACCACCGTACTTTCTATGGCTTAAGTCAATGTACAACCGAAGTATGTAGGCATATTCCCAGCACAGATCAGGCTGTAGCTTCACACTGTTCACCAGAACAAGGGGCACAGTCAGAATTCGCATCTGAAATCACTGCAGAGGAATTGTGCAGTAGAAGGGGAGAAAGAATGCTGCCTTAAATTATATTTTAACTCTATCATCCCCCTCTTCTTGAGATCTAATTTTCCACACTCCTTTTTAAGGCCTACGGTGTGTACAGCATGTTTTTACAGAGAACAGCATCCTTAATTACTTGAGCCTTACAACACAGTTTACACTGTGAATTAGGACGAGTATACCTACACTCTGTATCAGGATGAGATTTTATCACGGGATTTTTTTGCAAATAACTAAAGCCAGTATCACAAGAAAGAAAACCAACTTTTTTACAATTCAGTTTTAAATAGTTCCTCTCAAACAGCTCATCATACCCACCATACCTCAGAAAAGGATTTACCTCATTATTTGTTCCCACATCCAACATCACTGGTAGACACTGGTGAGGTTTTACTCCTCCACATGCCGTATAAAGCGCCAGTTTACCAACCGGAATGCCCATTCCGTAACAGCCAAGGTCTCCAAGACCAAGAATGCGTTCTCCGTCTGTCACCACAATAGCCTGAAGGAAGAAATAAAAGCACTGTAAAAATCACTTCTTTGCTTGTACGTACTAAGTATTCCATTATCTTCTTAAAATCGTTTTTTAAATTTTCATGTAAAAATTGTAACAGGTACAAACAAGTCCATAGTACAACAAAGGGTCTGAATTGTTTTATTGTATTTCACCGTGGTTTGCTTGCTTCACTGTAAATGGGACTTCCACATAAAACATTTAAGAATACACAAGAGAAGTATTTAGTATTATATTACAAGGGAACTGGCATTGTTCACTCTTACGTTTTTCTGTCAACAGTATGAAAGCAGAATATGAAGGGAAAGGAAGTCATCCACAAAAAAAAGAAGAGCCGCGGCCTCCTGGGTTTTGTCACGGCTGTTTTCAGCAGAACCAGGGCCAGCCTCTCCTGCCGGCCTCTGACAGGGCTGTCTACAGCCACCTGGTTCTTACCCTTCAAAGACGTATTTCTTCTTCCCTTGAGCAAATAACACACTCCATCATACTTATACATATGAGGAAGTATGAGTTTTCATTGCTAGAAATATAATATCTCGGTAAACCTAACAAAACTGTCTGCGCTAAAAAGGAAGATTTTTCATAGGGAAGGGCAGAAGCGCTCAGCACGGCAAGCAGCTGACAACACACTAATTCCTTTATCCTACTCTGTGACCAGCCACTTCAATTGTAAATTTAATATTTTTTTGTGAGAGAGCTCATCAGGTATCATATGTGGAGAACTATTAACCCAAACACTAGAACAGGCTGCCAGGAGATCTTGTGGAGTCTCCACCCTCAGGGATGCTCAAAACCCACAGGCTGACTGTGGCACTGAGTGACCTGTCCTGGCTGACCCTGCTGGAGCAGGAGGATGGACTAGATGATCCCCTGAGTTGCCTTCCTACCTCAACCACTCTGTGATTCCCTGGAATGCAGAAAAAGTGTTCAGGGTTTTTTTTGATACCTTACATTGAGCATAATTGACCTATTAATCAGTAAAGGATACCTGTAGCTAACTAAGTTAGAGTTTAAAAGCCTCACACTTTGGCTGTAATGTCATTGTTTCTATTTTTAAAATGAGCTATGAAATCACTGAAATCTAATCGATAAAAAGGCTTATAAAAATATCTCAAGCATGTCACTTCGGGTGCAAACTAGTGTCAGCTTTGTCACGCAACTAAAACTGAACTTACCTTTATAACACTTTCTGGCCAGGATTGAAGCATTGTAGCAATGTGTCCCCGGTCATGGATAGTAATAAAAAGACCTCTGCAAATAAAAAAATAGCTTTCATATAAACAGGTGATTAAATACTTCAGGATAAAACAATTTAATAATAAATTAACTCTATGCAAACATGTTTCCAACATACATAGTTTCATTTCAATCATAAGTACTCAATTTTGTATGAATGAGTAAATTAAATGTCTGCATTTAGTAGAAGTCATGGAACATGTAACTCAGTAAGGCTTCACTAAGCAGTGAGAACCTGTAAGAGTAATTTCTGAAAATTGTCACATTTGATTTTAACGCTCATTGAGCACTTGATCTATTCAGATATGTTTGTAAAATGTCCCAGACCACAAAATGTGTTTATCTTATGACAGTTATCAATAGTGCACCAGCAGTCCTGACATTTACAGACAAGAATGGGCCAAGGTTTTAATCTATGAACAAAACCTGAAATAAGCCATATATTATCATTACATAAAATAATTCAAGAGCATTCGGTTATGTGTTTAGAAAACAGTCTATTTAATTAGATTGCCTCTTTGACACGTACAAAGGTAAGAAATTATCTTCTTTATATGAAAATCTCTTTGATTTGAAAGTGTGTAGCACATCCTACAGTGCTAAGCAAACAAAATTTTAACTTTGAACAGTATTTGTAAATGAGCCTTTAATTCCATCAATCCAGAAGAGTATAAAAAAAAAAATACAGAAAAGTGTAATTCTCATTTCATTTTTAATATAGAAGGAAAATCAATATAGTATCTTACACTACTCTTCTTAATTTATTTTATGAGACATGCAGCTATACATTCAGATCCACTCAGACTGAATTTAATTACATTTCTTATGTACTTTTCTGAGGTGAGCAGAAAAATATTTTCCTGTTAAAGTCAATCTCTCAAAAATCATGAAGAAAACATCCACAAAGAAGTACATGAAAAAGATGTCTTCTTTTAATTAAACTTGGCACTAGTAAGTATAAGGAGTTGTCTTCTGGAATTATTTTAAAGCATTTCATCCACCTATTATAAAATTCATAATGTAAAAATTATAGCAGAGTACTGAAAAATAATGTAAATTTAAGTCTACCACAATTTCTCCATATTCACAGAAGTGGGTACATAACCATATGGGTGTACATGAAGCTAGCAACTCAGGGAAACACTTGTCAAATATGACTGCAAGTACTCCAAGTCAAGCAAAAAAATTCCTGCAGTGCACATTAGTCACGATACCCAAATTAGTCCAAAAATTATATTTAATTGCCTATGTTTACATATTTCACATGTATTAGATTATGTTATTATTTTATATTATTATTTATATTATTATTTTAACTGTTTAAATTTCATCTTATGCATTTTCCCCTAAAACTGGGAATTCTCTGATCCTGACATTGCCAATTAATTCCCCCTCTGCTTTCACTCCCCAAGCTCTGAACAAATGCACCAGGCTGGGTGATTATGTCTATCCGTTGTTTATTAATAAGTAACACCTGTCAGCACACGAATTCCTCCACCTCAGTGAAAGTGACAGTCCTTGGGCATGGGAGGTGTTAATATTTACAGTACTTTTCATAAGGTGTGGTATTTACAGCACGCAATCATTTCTCTTTGTGAGCCAGCTACCTGGAAAAAGATGCCCCTAACAGTGCAAAGCCATAAAACAGCAAAGCAAAATAAACGGGGATGCTTCCTTCCTGATGTATTGTACAGCGTGTCGTTTTATAAAACACCATGTGAACTGCTAAATCATAAAATACATCTTATGAAAACTGCTAGCCTCAGAAACAGCCAATCGTGAGAGACGAGCATGCAAAAGGAAAATTAAGAGTGCAGGAGGAAAGCTATCTGGAAGCATCGCCCCTCTCTTTCTCCCTATCCTTCAGTTTACACTGACCTAATAGATTCGTGTTAAATGAAGCAAGATTTTGTATTGACTTTCTAAAGAGTTGCAGCCCAGCCCAATGTGGTTAAATGACCTCTTCCTTGCAAGCTAGGGAGAGGGGTCTCCATGGAATAAATTCCCCGGCAGAGGAAAACAAAGGCAGGGTGGCTGCTCCAGGAGGAATTTTGTTAGAACATTTGTAAGGACCTTTGAATAAGTATTGAGAGCGTATTTCAGAAATCTGTCCAAGCAGGATCACATTCAAATGACAATGGAAAATAGGGGCTGAAATGTAAACAGAGTCATGTCGAAAGCATTTCACTCCCCTCCTTCTCCCCTTCCCTCTATTCTTTCTGTAGATGAGTAAAATGTTTCTGGATGCATTGTCCTGACTGAGAAGCTATTCCTGGATTTAAGGGCACAAAAAAGATACAAGAATCTTCTTTCATCTGAGTCTTCCTCATCTTTCATATCTTTACTTAAAGCACTTTTTTTCCTTTATAGTGTCCTCTGCAAGAGGCTACACCATGTTGCAAGAGGAATCCCAGACTGAAGTGGTGTCAGTCACAAGAACATTCTACTGACATCACTGGCACTGAACTCGCTGGTAATTCTACCTGCAGGTAACCATCAAAAGGTAACGCTATGTATTTTTATCTTCTCCATGAGGTCATGCTATGTCCAGGAAAAGCACCAACTGAATCAGGTTATTACAGGGTGACACAAGCTAACAAGTTTGCCGACTCTTTGGCTACCTAGCAGATGTTATAGTTAGTTTTTGGCTGTCATAGCACAGTCGTGAGAAGATTCGAGAAAGGAACACGGCATCAATTTCAAGCCACAAAACATTATAGGCTGTACACTATAAAATTTAAATCGGATTAATTTATGTAGTTATTTCAGTCCAAAAATAAGTCAGAACTATCCATTGGAGTGTGACATTAACAGTAAGTACTGTCATGTGAGTGACGCACACCCCGCTCTGCCAGCTGCAGAGCAAGGGACAGCCCGTGTGATGTGCATCTGTCTGACAGCGCTTCGGGATGCAGCTGCTACAGCAGATGCACGAGGAACACATTTCAATGCATGGAGAAAGAAGCAAGATACAGAAAAAATGCTTAAAGATAAGGTTTTGTAAAAAAAAAAAAAATATACAAAAAAAGGAGGAAAAATATGGTGCTTGTTTCTCGGCATGCACATATTCACGTATCTAACAAGAAAAGCACCTCACGGGGAAGCGGGCTGCAGTTCTGTACACGCTTTCAAAGCAGCTCAGGCTGGCAAACCCACTGTAAAAGCAAATGTAGGTTTTATGACACAGTACAGTCCTTTCTATTTGAACTGACATCTCGGTTACAATTATTATCTTTTCTTGCAAAGCAACAAACTGAGACCTGCTGAGGCTTAAAAGGCCAATCAGCAAAACAGTGACTTAAAACTGACTTGAGGCTTGCAGCAGCAGATTGGTCTTCAAATTAAAGTGTTCCTTTTGAACCTGGAACACGCAGGTCTACGTGGAACTTGTCTGAAGGCACATGGAGATGGGCTCATCTTCAGTCACTCTGGCCTCAGTTAGATCTCAGTTCTGTACTGGTTTATACCAGTCTAGCCAAAGGGTTCACCTCTGCTCATACCCACTTCAGATAGCCAGACAATACATGAAACTACAGCGGAGGAACAATTATGCAAAGCAGTAACTATTCCTCCTTCTTGTCACACCACCAATAAGACCACAACCCTGAAGAGTGAGGGGGGAACCACAGCAGGACATCGGGAACCACTCAACAAAGGGGGGATCTGTTTTGGGTCACTGAGCCCACTGCACTGCAGCAGATGTCACCAGCTGTGTGGAGGCCATTCTACATCACGTAATTTGACACTGTTTTATTAGGAGTCTGATCTATGAGAACAAAGCAAACAGAATTAAATGGAGTATTTGTTTATTATGCTTCAAGGAAATAATGTCCCACCAGCAATGTATTTATCTATTTTCTGTTAAAGTACAGTTTAGAAAAATGTGTCATCCTCTCTTTCCTCTTCTTATAATAACAGGAGCCACTCTAATGTTAGTTTCTGAAAATGCCAAACATTTTTAATAAAAAAAAGTTCAAACTTTTCTCACAACCCTAAATGTTCAAAATTGTTATTTGAATTATGAACTGTACATAGAATTATAATAGAGTTGACTTAACTTCCCCAGGCAGCCTAAATCAACAAGCTTAAAAAAAATAATAATAAAAAATCTCAGGGACCAGCCTCAGTTTATTCCCGAGTCTGGACTTTCCTGAACTGCTGAACTTTGAAAGAAAGAGGTAAACTACTTCCCTCAGTCCCTGTTGAAATTCCCTCCTATTTTTGTTAAAATTATAAAAAGCAGTACAATACAAACATTGTACTAGAAACTAAGACTACCTATATCCCCCAAAAGAACAGACTGCTTTTTATTTCACCAAGTAGTAATAACATTTCTCATTGTAACTGTTCAATATGGTCTCCTGTCATCATATGAAATGTACTCAAATTTTTAATTACATCTTACCTTACCAGGTTCCTTTTGATAGTAAAATTCGTTCCAAGACCTCTGAGGCCTAATAAATACAGCTGATGGGCTGATTTAAGAAATGCAGCTGTTCACAGATTTATTTATTTATTTTACCTTTCTCTCTGTACAGGGTGAATTTCATTACTTTGCAATACACAGGTATTTCTTTCAATAAATAAAATAGCTGATCCTGAAATTGCAGCTGCTACTGACCTTCATCCTGAATTCACCAGTATTAAAGAAACTTGGGCTCTATATACTTTCTAGACATCGCATATGCAAACCGTATTTAAACAGAAAAGTTTCTAAGAAGCAAAAGAAAAACATCAAAAATAGGCCAGGAGCATTAAGAGGAGAGTAAGTACTGTTAACGACTCTAAAAGCCTGGAGCTGTGCATGAGTAAAATAGAGTTCATAAAACGGATAAGTACTAGGAGCATATGCAAAACAATGGGGAGTAAGTTATTAACCC
Source organism: Nesoenas mayeri (assembly GCF_963082525.1). NCBI lineage: Eukaryota > Metazoa > Chordata > Aves > Columbiformes > Columbidae > Nesoenas > Nesoenas mayeri. Next base: position 36,372,334 of record NC_137544.1, read on the forward strand.
AGAAAAGACATAAAAGTTTATAAACATTTCATGCTTGGAATACGGTTCCCTAAATGATTGATTATAGTTATTTTTAGAAGAAAGTGATTTCAAGTATTCTGGAAGACAGATGCTAACGTCTGCCAACTCTAGTTAGCTGTACTTAAAAGAACAATGGAAGTCTTATTGTAAAATTTTATAATAACTCAAAAGCCTATGTGGCATTGGAGTGTAAGGAAATAATTAAAATAGAGAAAAATACATTGTTCATAATCGCTGTAAACAGGAAATGCTAATGGCAAGGGGTCTGAACAGTCAATCTTCAGCTAAGAAGCAAACCAGTATTTACTCTTATTTCAAGACTCCCTTCTGAAAATGCTGTTTCACGGCACTACTTATCCAGTGTCAGCAGCCTGTGTAGCACTCTTTGACATGCCCAAGTCCAACAAAGCTGCTTATCAATCCCTGTTACAAAGTACAGTGATTTAACAGTTACTAGAGTTAAAATACATAGCAGAGACACATAAGTTCAGGGCGTTTACAGAAGGGTACAGTCTGCACCGTGAATTAGCCTTAAGAGCAGAAAAGTGATGAAACTAACATGAAAAGAGAGCAGCTGCAAGCCTGGCATTTGAAAATACAACCTTGGGAGAATGAGGTTTCAGAAAAGAAACGATAGGGTTTGGAGGAGTAAAAGGCACATAACCACAGTGACACAAAGATGCTGTAGGATTTTTAAGTATGGATGTTATAACATCATTTACAAATAAATGATGATTATGTTAATAATAATAAAAATAATTTTTTTTTTCAAGACAACTGGGATAAGTAGCTGGTTAAGATGATAACTTCTTCAGCAAGCTGCAGTGCTTCAGATGCTGCACATCCAAGGATAAAAGTAAATACATTGTTCACACTGTGCTCAGGCCTGCCTAAGAGCTCCGACTAGAGCCTGTGGCTCTGCCTTGTCTCTTTGATGAGGGACACTATGTGCCTCAAAGAGCCCCATCCAGGCACCACTACAGTCAGAAGACCAGGCCCAAACAACCCCATGGGTTACAGGAACCTCCAAATGGATTCCTCTTGCCTACATCTCGTGTTTTCTTCCAGCAAACTTACTTGGCAAAATGTCATCACCCAGTTGGTCTGGGTGCATTTTCAAATACAGCCAGGGCTGTCCAGAGACACAACATCAGGTCTCAGCACATCCCCTCTCCATCCCAGTGGGATTAGGGTAGTGGGGAACCCGGGGCTGCTGCTCAATAACCTGCAACACAGCGAGTGGTCACACTCCTGATCCACCTCCAGGCAGGGGACAGATCACACAGACATTGCCCCATCTGCCCTCCTGCATCTGAAACATCCTCCAGAGCTTACACGCAGCACCTATTTTGTATATTGTGATAGTAAAAAAAGGGACAAGTTACCTATAGCAGTACAGACTGAAGACAAATGAAAAAGGAAAACAGAAAAAAAACCTGCACATGGGCTGCTGTCCTATCATTTTTCTCCAACAAGTCTAGACTTTCCCAGCCTTCTGAGGGCCTGGTTCTTGCTACCAAACCACGTAATCTCTACATTGCTATTTGAGTGTATAAAGACTTTTGCAAAATGCATCTTTTTTTGCTTGAAACATCCTGTTTTTTACTTTTTTAGAATGCCAATCAGGTAAACGCAGGCTCCAAAAATGGGCAATAAAGCAACCCAATTAAGTAATTCCTTAACTGCTCCCAATCAACACACACACAAAAATACATTGTTAAAATAATCTGAGTAAAACATTACAAGCCTTACACACCAAAACTTTAAAACCAATTTTACATAGTGCATAAAGCAATTACAGCTTGTCACTTTGCTAATAATCCACAATAAAGCAATTATAGCTTGTCACTTTGCTAATAATCAGAAAGTCTCTCACATATAAGTCAAACTAATTCAGATGAAAACCAAGAACACTTCATTGTAAAAGCAACATTTCATGGACTTTATCATTGCAGATTTTTTACATCAACATAAAATACTCCTTATTGTATAACTAGATAACTGTTTTTTAATTAGTGCCTCACCACCTTTACTTAAAAAAGCAAGCAGCACAGTGGTTTGTGTTCTAAATATTCAGACGGTAATGATGCATCCTTTTCATACAGCAGACCAGATCAAATCATATCTTTATATTTGCTTCTTAAAACATTAATTCATTGATTTAACTATATTCCTAAAGTATCATTCATCTAGACAACCAGCTTTTATGTATTGTTGCTTAACCACATAACAGCAATTCGATGGGATGAGTTTGTTTCAAAAGGAAATGGCAGACTTGGGGAAATGCTGTGTTTTAAGACCCAGAGCTGTTTTGCTCCAGAAGCTACTTAAATTATTCTGACAGTTGCTCAATAAATAACTTAATTACTTACACTCCAATAGACACAAATAGAACTATTTGAAGATTGTGAATGAGAGAATAGTTTACCAGAGCCATATGCATTCATTTATAAGACAAAAAATAACCCACTGTTCTGCTTCAATAGCTATCACTCTTGTATTTTTTATGCTAATATTAACTGCATAAAGAACCATCTACAAACAACATCAAGCATGTATCTACTAGGAATCTTGCAATGCTACTGATGTTTTTCTAAAAACACTTTTAAATGTTATTTAAACTGTGAAGTACTCAAACAAGTGAGATCACTGTCCTTCTATTTACTTCAACAACTTGTGCTGCCCCAGCTCGTTGGAACATGGAAAATTTCCAGTATTTAGACAATAGCATCCTTTAAGCCAGTTTTCACTGACCTTTAAGTCACCACCATTTGCTCTCAATAACCATTAACGAGGACAAAAGTGAAGACTCATTCTGCTTACAGCGTATCCTACTCAACTTCCACTTTAATGAAGAAGTCACTTCTGAAAAGAGGCGCTGTCTTCCATTTGTAGAACTGACATTATCTGCTGAAAAGGAACCAAGGGAACAGCTCGATTGATGTCACAGTGACAGAGCAGTTCCTAACGCAAGGAGCTGCCGTGCTGCGAGGTGAGAAGGCAGGAGGCTGATGGGTTAAACCTGTTACCCAGGATTGCCAGCGAGCATCCCAGCACAGAGCAGGGCTGTTTCACACCCAGGCTTGAGCATTTGGTGGCATCTCTGAGACCCCCATGCCAAGGGCACAGAGACCACAGCATCGCGGACGTCAGCCAGGATCGCTGGAGATCACCCAGTCCAAGCCCCCCAAAATTACTTGCTTTGTTTGGATTATATGCATTCTTATAGTTTTTGTCTATCTGATCTATGTTTCCAGCAATCTCTCGTGTACCTACAGCTGTTTTCTAAAAAAGTACTGGTTTTCCTGCATGTGGTTTAATCACTTAATATTCATTAGCAGAAAAAGGTCCATATACAAAGCAGAACTGACTTGCAATGCCACCACATAACTCAGAGAGCAGTGGGCAGGATGACAGATGCCTCATTAACCTTTCTCCACCCAACAGCAAATTACACTACATTAATATTATTCCACAATAGACTTGATGAAGTTATTATGACCTGCTGTTTTTACATTTGTTTTATTACAATTCACACTGCTGACACTTTTTATTGAACAGCGCACATAAGAAAATAGTTTTATAAAGCTATAAAACTTTGCTAAAAAGGATGAAAATGCCATGCAAGAAATAAAAGGGTTCATTTCTATCCCAAAACTTTTGTCTCTCGCCTTCTCCTGAAGCCTCATATCAGTAGAGGCATACGGCTGTCTCAAAAGCAGCGCATAAAAATCTCCCCAACTGAAAGCATCCAGCCATACATATAGAGAAACAAGATACATTAAAAATCACAAGCATTGTTATGTTCTTGAAGGCTGAAAACATTTATGTCTTCTCTTCACTTTAAATTTTCTGTTTTAATACCTGATTATTTCCCTTATTTATTTAGAAAGCTTCAAGTCACAGACAAAAAAAATGATGTTCCAATATCCAAGCTACTGCAAAGTTAGAGTGATTTCACTGGAGTTTTTCCTTTCCTCTTTTGGACTTCCCCAAATACAGTCACAGGAATAACTGACGTTTGGGTATTCTGGTTTTGTTTTTGTTTTTTAAAGCTACTATATGTTGTACTGGAAATGAAACAATGAGACAATGTTGGACTGCTGAGTAATGACAGCATTTTGAACAGAGAAGCTGCTGAGTGTGTAAGCAGGGGATTTAGGTGGTGCTGAAGGACGTGCAACAAACGTACAGAAAACAAGAGCTGGAGAAACTCCAGCATAAGCACACCCCTAAACGAAAACATCCTCTGGACATGAGCTGGGATATATACAGAATGAGCTAATAAAGCATTTTAATGTTTCTAAGTCACTTCTGTGTCATCTGAAATACTACTGGTACCTCGTTTTTCAACATCAGAGGATAGTAATGGGAATTACTATGGGTTTTGAAAAAACTCACTGTATAGAGGCAGAAAGGATTCCTCTATCTCTAAAAAGATCTCAATGTATAAAAACAGCCCCTCACACTAAATGCTTATCAATCCCCTATAACAGTTCACTACATACGACATGCTCACAGTGCCTGTGCATACATCCCTACTGCTGGTGATACTTATTTGTAAACACATGCACTCCACACTATTCTGGAGACATTCAAGACCTGCCTGGACACATTCCTGTGTAGCCTCATCTAAGCGTTCCTGCTCTGGCAGGGGGATTGGACTAGATGATCTCTTGAGATCCCTTCCAATCCCTAACATTCCGTGATTCTGTAATACCATTTCTTTTTTATCCCACTGATGAGTAAGCCCTTTCCCTTCCACGGCATAGCCCTAGGAAGGGAGCAAGAGGAACACACCTTTTTCTTACTACATCTCAGGCAATGAATTGCAAGTTTAAGTAGCACATGAAAGGGAGAGAGTATACATGCCTGTGAGTATACATGCCTCAAATCTCTAAGAACAGCTAATAGCTATGGAAAAGTAACTTCTTCCTTTAAGTGCCTCTCCATGTGTAAATCTCTAAGCAAGCCCTGCAGTGCTTGCCCCAGGCAGTGTTACCTCTTCTAAGAGGGTTTTGGAAAAGCCACTTTTAAAAAAACTGAGGGACTGCCATCCAGAATGCAAACAACTCTGTAACTCCTCAGCAACAGCAAGTTCAATATAAATGTTAGATAGCCATTAGCACTGGGCCCTACTATAAACACACTCAGCGAAGAAGTCACAGCTGCTGCTTCGGTTAAGAACCATCAGATGACTCCAGTGGCACAATGAACGACACTTATTGATAGAAAACAATTTCATTTTAACACCTTCATAGCATCCACGCAATTGTTGTCCCCTTTCTCTGAAAAGAAGGGAGTCTCTTGGATGTCTTAGCACACTACAAGATAATATATGTCTTCTAAAAAGACCTTTGCTTGTCAGTCTAAAAGGCTGAGCATGCCTGATACTGAAGGTGTACACAACAGCCTCAATAAATAAGTTGTAGCTTCTCCTCCTTTCCTAACCTCTTTGCAACAAAAAACAGACCATTGTTTCTCCATAGGCAAAGACGTTTCTAACTTTAAAGTTTCTGGCTGTATTTGGCTGTGCTAAAAGATTTACCTCACCTTCTGCAGCAAATCAGTTGCATTGCTCTAGAGAGCTGTCCTTTCCCTGAAAGCCGCTGCAAGCAATGAGAGTTTGATGGTGGTGTGAAGCTGACATCAATACATCAAATATCACTAACAGCCAAAAAAAAAAAAGTCTCCAAGACAAGAGGTTGAGACTTTAAAACGAAAATTATCACCTACTTTATGCTGGATCGACTTTACTCTGAGCACTTCATCATCCACAAAGGGATTCACACTGACAACTCATGTTCCTGTTCCAAAGGCTGATCAGACACCTGAAAAAAATCTTGGACCACCTTGTTTGTTCATGTGGCACAAGCTGTCACTTGTCTGTGTTGTCCTAAATGACTGCTAGGATCATGCAGAATCCTAGTCCACCAACATGCAAACGATGTTCACCCACAGACCACAACTTCAGGGCTGTCCAAAGACCCCCAGTCCAGAAGGGAGGCAACTACATCTATTATTTTGCACAAGAGGTAAAGATGAAGCAGCATCCACTTGCAGACATTGTGTGAGATCTTGCACCAACATTATTTATTAATGCAACTCAGAAGAGCTAACTACAAACAGTGGACAGAACAGAAACTGGGCAGTTCAATAGCACAACTGGAAGCATCTCAGCACAAGTCAGGAATACAAAATTACAAAGTATATGTCGCCATCTTGCACAATAGATCCTTAATACATCCAAGGATAGGATTCCACTCAGACTGTGAGACTCAGATAACAGAAGTGGTCCTCAGGAAGTCAAATGCTGGCTGCTGGGGAACTGCTATCATTTGTATTAACTGCAAACACTGAACCATGTAGGACCTCTGGCTGATCAGGTCTGAGGAACAGAACTGAGAACTTCCATGTGAATTTGACTAAGGGACGAGCTGTTTTTCTGGATAATAGAAGACACTGGTATGCCTTGCAGACTTAAATGGCCATCAAGAAAGGATAACTCTTTTGAAAGAGTCTTTGATGACTTCAAGAGACAAGACTATTAACATTTTTTATAAAATACTTTATCTGGACTTGGATATAAGCACCTTGCAGTTCAGGAATCAGTCTTCCTTGTGGACTACACAAACCAACAGCACTAGAACTGAATTTGTATTTTTGAAAAGGACATTGAGACTCCTTCAATCTAAAAGTCTGTTTCTAGCATACTTTTTTCTGTAACTAAAAGGATAACTATAAAAAATTACAACCAGAAAAATATTTATAACTAAAAAAATGGTCTAATGACCTATTATTACTTAACATCCAAGTACCTTTGTATTTCCTCCTGAAACATTCTACAAAGGGTCCTTCACAAGGGACAGAAAAAAAAAAGCTTGGAAGGTGGGAATTCTAAGAATGACAAATCATATAGTCTGGGGAACAACATAAAAAAAACCAAAATGACCACAAACCACACATGAGATGTCAGATTGCCATGTTTGTTAAGAGTTTGATTGTCTGTCCTTGACAACATGTTGAGCTAAGGAAAGTTATGGCTCTTTTATTGAAGCAGGTGACTCTTAGAAAGTGTGTTTTGACGCCAAATGCTATTGACAGTTACGGGGCTGTATAAATCTGGCAAGTGGACAGAAGCTGTTTCACAAGAGGAAAAGTCTGGTAGATAAATACTGCTTGAATAGAGTAGGACAGAACCAACCAGTAGACATCTCCCATACTGTATTGCCTGATACATCAGTGTTGCTTACAAGCCTTTAGCCAAGGTGAGGTGTGAAAACTAAATAAAATCTCTGCCCTTAAAGTACATTTAATTAAGGAATGTACTACTTCAGGAAATATTGAATCTTATAACCAGAAGACAGTATTGTGGACTGGCGTAGAGTCAAGAACTCTCTAAAAATTCAAGAAAAAAAGATGTTGCAGAGTAACGTGTTTATATATTTGCACAAGTCCTAATTATTAATATGAAACTAGAACTAGTCAAAAGAATATCACTATTTTAAAAATATGTTGATATGTTCATAGTTTATTTGCTGAAAAGGATATAGGCCACCTTTTTATGTCTTGTTGGCACTAGAGAGAAAAGATTAGTCAGAGCAAAGACATTTAACTTGAGATCATGTACTTTCTGTCCAGTCTTCTGCACGTAGATCCACAAAATGACTGTTTTAACAAACCAAATGAGAAGGGTCTAATAAGTACTGCATTAATTACTGTCACACAGACTCCTTCCCATGTGGTGAAAAGCATCAGTAGGAAACAGATTTGCTTCCTACTCCTAGTAGAATGCATAGTGAGGAAGATCATCATCATCATATGCCAAAACCCATAGCTGCTCAAGTTCCCATTGGCCCAGACTGCAGATGTCCTCAAAAGGGTAAATTTGAGTCCTTCAAATTTCTAGAAAAGGGAGAATTTGCTGTTCTACTCTCACACAGAGATAGTGGAAAAGTATGCAAAATAAAAGTAGAAACCAAAAGAGGAAAGGGATCGCCTGAAAACATCCAGGATGGTGTGAAGGAAGTGGACAAGGAAACATAGACAGGTATGCCCAGTGTGATAATTTTGGCACTCTTTTGCAGAAACCACCAAGGATGGCTTTGTAGAAGGGCCCTGAGGTTTGTCAGCTGTCTTGTTCAGAATGTGCTAAGAGAGAAAAAAAATGACCAAACATCGACTGCTGCCAAACATTTTGAGAGAGTCATGTTTTGAGAAGGGATGGCCTCATTTCCTCCTGCTCACAGCCCAGATATTCTCCCTCCAGAAAAAACAGAGCAATGCACCATCGAGAGGTACAAATGTAGATCTGAAAACCAGAAATTCCGTGCTTGTGATGTGCTTTAGGACAAAGCTGCTTTTATGACCATGATGAAAAGCCCCAAGATTATCTGCATAAGAAATGTACGCAGCTCATGAGAGTAAGAAGAGGCAAACAACACGTAAAGCTCCAACTCAGACAGGACTAAATAAAAGCATAGCTCAAAGCATGACTTCTGCAAATATTCTGTAAATATCTTCCACTATTGCTGTAGGTAATAACTACATGGAAACAGCAAGTACATACAAAAACCAGCATGACTTGGAGGGCATAATATTTCATAATGCTAGGTCAGGACTATATATTCTCAGTTTAGCATTGGATAATTATTTATTAATTTATTCTAAGGTGCAAGTTTAATAAAAAGAGAAAAAAAAAACATTATAACTAAATGGTGAGACTTACTGCCAAAATATTACCAAAAGCCACAAATTATTAACACAGTTCAAGAGACTAGATGATTACATGCACATAACCTAAAGAATACTTTAATGTTTTCAAAATCAAGATGCAACTGGTTTTTTTTTTAATCATCTATTCTTAGAATGAGAAATTTGCTTAAGATTTACAGAGCACTCTAAGACCAAAATGACGCCAAATTACATCTTCTGTGCAAGAGCCTCACACCTTCCTCTGTTACTGGCTGCAGACTAAGTTGATCACACCTTGGGCAGAGTCCAGCACAGTGTGTTTCTAGAATACAGCCTAAAGGAAGAGAGGAACTCTGCACTCTCACTGTGTGCCAATTCCCCTTTTCCAAATGTTCAGAGAAGGGCAAATGTTACGCTAGGAGAATCTATTATCCTTATTTTTGAGCCGAGGAAGCAACACTGTGCTAAGCTAAGCTTTAGTTTGATGGAGGTAGCAGAGCAGAACTGAAGAGTGCCAAAGTATAGAATTACTGGGTGTCATGAGATGTCCTGGTGCTTGAATTCAATTGAAATAATATACAAAAAAAACACAAGAGGCAAAGTTGACTGGAAAGTGTCAACCATTGTCACCTTAACAAGAGACAAAAGTGAAAATGAAAAACTAACATATATTTCAGAAGTGGCTGGTGAGGGGCTGCAAGTGCCATCACTTTTGAAGTCAGTAAGAGAAAGATTGTCTAAAATTAGAGGAAATGTTACAGACACGCTAATTCTCTGTCGTAATGTCAGAGTAACTTGCACCTGGGCCATATTGATGATACACACAACACACACCAGTGCCTGTTCGAAATGGAACTCCAGCACTCTATTTTCAAAGAAGCATTTTCCTGTATTGTATGTTGTTATTGCACCACATTTCGATTTCAGACTGCCTTAAAAATCCAGCCCTTACAAGAGATTCGTTAAAAAACCCAAACAGTTATTTTTTTTTCAATTCCAGATGAAAATTCTGCATAGTTTTCAGAGAAAAGATACTAGGAAAAATAAATCTGAAATTACGGCTTTGTTATATCTTTTAATATAATTTTATGCTACATAATAATCAGTTTTAACGAAATTAAAATACTAAGATAATAATCCAGAGTAACGGCCTGATTAATGAAGTCTCTAAACATACATATATCTGTTTTGCCTGGGGAAAAACATCTAGATGCACTGAAAATACCTAAGGGGGCAATTATACTGGTGAAGAAGCCAGGTCAAATCAATCCAGACCTTCTGGTCTCAATCAAGAAAATACCACGTATCTGTGGGCGAGACAGACAGTCATGAAGAAGCACCAGGAACTGAACTTTCTTGGCTCATGTGCTTCAGGAGTACTTGAGAAGTTTTTGGCCTCCTGTAAACCAAATGTGGCTTCTGAAGAGACTTGGATGTCAAAGGCATTCAGTGGAATTAAAGAAAAGAAAAATCCAGACTCCAGTGAAAACCTCATTGAAAACCACAAAAAAAAGTTACGAAATGTACCGCAGGATCAATCTTATGCTGGCAAACAGACTGCAACTTCTGCAGCCAAGGTCTCACATTTTTAAGTTCTGTCCCAGGAAAGAAATATTTCCCTAATCTCTAATTCATTTTCTTTATAAAAAAGTGTCAGCTTGGCAGCTGACAGTCTCAAAATGTAAACATTACTATGTCAACAAAAAAAGAACTGACGCTTGCAGCACTTGTGTTCAGTGCAGTGCATCTGAACCATTGTAAATGTAAATACAAACAATAACTGTAAATACATATGTTCCCTTTGAGGAATGTAAGGAAAGGAACCAATCTCAAATCTGCCTGTGCTGAGTCAGTCATGCACTTCAATGAGGAGGCAACCTGCTATAATGTTAGTACATGCAGCCTGAGTATTTGACATAACAAATTGCCTTCTGAAAAGATAATAATAATTAAATAATAATAATTAAATAATAATAATAACAACAACAACAAAATAATAATAAAAACTGTTAATAACATTCCTGGTGCTCTCTGAAAACATTAAAAGGGCTAAGCCAAACACATTTTAAACACTTATTAAAAGTCAATTCAAAATGTAATCTTGCTTAGACTTCAGGCAGATAAGAGAGCTCTAGATATGCTATGTCTAGTCACTTGTGAAGAAGGAAAATAAAGACAGACTGAAAGAATCATTACAGAAGAAAACTTCTGTGAGAATACTTTGCTGAATGAGATCTGTTTCTATATATTAAAAAAAAAAAGAAAAATAACTTCAAAGCTAAGGCTGGCACACTTTGCCTTTTAAGAGACTGCATCTGTATCTTCAATATGCAGCATCAGTTTCAATACAGCTGCTTTAAAAGTGGTTCCTAGCCAGCTTGACAGTGTGTGACTGCATCGGGAAGTTATTTCAGAGGAACTTTGCCATGCCTGTGTTGCTGCAATAGTTACCAGGGCTTGCTTTGTACATATTCTGTTTGAAATGGCTTTTCCTTCTAGGAATGGAAATACATAAACAGTCACCTAACATTTTAACAGCATCCAAAGTCTTCAGCATAGCAATACTTGGCAACTTGTCCTCTCCTCTCTGAATGCTGAGTTTACACAAGAACCTTAAACTCCTGGGTATTCTCTACAAGATATAAAAAGTTGATTTTGGATTCTTAAATTTCCATTTAACTTTCCCATATTTATTCTTTTTGGATGAATAAAGCAACTGAAAGAACGGTTACATTTCAGAAATCCATTTATAGAAATAGACTGTTTCTTGGTAAGTCAGCAAAAGTTGTCATATGTGTGTACACGCTTTGTGCAACTGAAGAATTTTTTGCTTTAGAAATTCGTTTTTAAATGATGGGTAGAAATTCTGCACCAAAGAGTGACCTAGTAGAGATTCTGAAATAATGCCCTTAATGATAGCATGATCACTGCAATAAAACCACAACCCTGTCACATTCCCAGCATAAGCCTTTAAAGCTTTTATCTGTACAGGTACAAATTCCTTCTCTGACCTACCCCCTGGAGAAGCCTCTTTCTTCCCTCATCCTCCTCAGTGGTTGTGAGGAAGACCAGAGAGACTGGTCTACTAAATTATGTGTCGGTAACTATGTGGTGTAGGTAGGTGTATGTTACAGATCTGCTATCAGATCTGTACTGTTTATTTCTAGTATAATGCTCTTATTCATTAAACTGGTGGATTTTAGGCTGAATATTCAGAGCAAGTAATGCAATCTTGAGTTGAGTTTGAGCTATACAAACAAATGTCAATTATCCAGACAAGCTTCAAACCAGTGAGTCACTTACTTTGCAGCTGGTTCGCTTGAGAAATGTTGCTTAATCAGTCAGTCAGCTGGTCAGCCCTGAATGTTCATTCTATAATTGCCAAATACTGCTTCAGGATGAGAAACATCTTGCCTGAGCCACATTGTACTTCTAAGCACATCATGTGAGCCTATACAGTCTTCTAAGAAAAATGCAAGGGCATCATAGAAGATGATCTAATTTAATGATCCCATGAGACACATATTTTTTTAACTCTAGATTAATTTCCATTATTCCTCACCTGAAGACGTAACTTGTGAGCCAAGGGCTTCAAACTCACTTCACAACATAAAAAAACCTAACTGAATATAAAAAAAAAAAACACCCAACCTTATGGATTTAAACTGAATAAGACTTCCAGTGTAAGACGTCCTTGTAACTTCCAGTGTGATAAATATGATCTGTAGTAACTAGGTAATTATTAACTTATTTACCTATATAAACATGTCTGTTTCTAATAGAATCCTTGTTTAAGCAGGAAATATCAAACATTTTCTGAGTTGTGGGAAGAGACAGTAATAAAAATATTCTGAAATAAAATACATTCCCAAAGAAAAACATTCACTTATCAGTTAAGACAGCCTTTAGACATGAGACAGCATAAAACAGATGCACACAGCTCTTACTGGTAAGACCTATTTTAAGGCTTGATGAGATCATACTTTTTACCTGAATTGTAACAACTGAAACAAATCTACCAATAAAAAAAATGGGAATGTATAGACTGGACTAAATTCTATATCATAAAATCATTTTCTTTGGAAGAGACCCTCAGGATCATCGAGTCCAACCATAACCTAACTCTAGCACTAAACCATGTCCCTAAGAACCTCGTCTAAATACCTTTTAAACACCTTCAGGGATGGTGACTCCACCACTTCCCTGGGCAGACTGTTCCAATGCCTGACAATCCTTTCCAGGAAGTATTTTACTCCTTTTCTCCTTCTGTATATTAAATTAGATGTTTATTTTTAATTCCCTGTGAATTCAGCTCATGAAGGGTGCCATTTATGAGGGATGCTGGTATATAATGCTTAATACTAAATGAGTCACAATCTAGAATATCATTCCAAACCAAATGAACTTGACTGCTTTGCACAGTTAGTTTTGGAATAATTTAGAAAAGGTTTTCCTTAGGAAAAAAAACCCAGATGTCTGTAACAGAGTGCAGTGGAAGATCAAAACGTATAGGTATTTCTTCAGCAACAAAGAGTCTGTCAAAGGGGAAAGTCTTTATAGTCCTTTCCCGCAAATCCTTAAATGAACACCAGCATCAGCTGGGCAGTATGGGAAGGTGAGAGCAGGTAGTGAGACAACGTGAACGTAACAGTTGGGAATTTGACGGGGAACGCTAAACATCTGCCCTGTCGGATGACATTTCACTCTTAAGAAAAAAAAATATTTAGGAGATCCTTATTAGGTAGAAGAAGATTGTACTTGTTTTTCAGCCATCTTTACTTACATGAGTCACTAAAACTCTCATTTGAAAGTAGTGAGGCAATTCGGCAGGACTAGAAATAAAACAGACTTTTATAAATATCCTAAGACGCCTCCCCAGCCAGTCAGTCACATATATAAAGCACACACATAGTCGGGGAAGCAGCAGACAGATGAAAAGAGCTGAGGCTGACTTCAGTAGCTAAAGAATACAACAACCAAATACCAAAAGACATATCAGCTAAAACATGATTTAATGTTGTTCATTAGCAGCTCAACTGGAGTGAAAAACTCAGTGTGAAATACCAAATTATGGAATGTCCTATAAAGCTATATATAATATTTTTTAAGTTAAATGATAAGGGAACGAAATTAGTAATATAATCTGCCTTGAATTTTCTCATTTTCAATAAGGAAATGAACTCTTTTTTAGAAGGAAAAAAAAAATCAGACTTCATTCCATCATTAGTAAATCAAATCATACTTTTAAGAACATACAAATATCAGGATGCTCAATGAGCACTTGGATCATCACTGTCACTGTTCAGAATAGCTAAATATAGCATCAGAATGGAAGTTCACTATCCATGTGCCAGAATAACAAGCTTTTTAAAGAAGAACAGAAGAAAATCCACAGGGAGCACAGACAGTACAATGTTATTTATATGCACTGGTAGTTTTATACTGCGGTCATTTGCTGAGTTGAGAAAGTTCAGTTCGCTATTCCAAAGCCTGTACAATGTATATATTACTGCTATTATGCCCTGCTTTTGAAAGTTTTCTTTTTATATCATACTTGAAACTAAAAGGGAAATAAAATGTAAGGTTGTGGCAATATACATTCATGATTCAATTAAATTTATGAAGTTTTACAGTCTACTCAATTCTCATTACAGGAGACCCTGAAGAGCAACTTAGTTGAATAGTAGAGAACTCAGAAGTCGTCATTGCCCAGTATATCTGTGCTAACTGCATGTTTATAGTGTAATTTGTTTCCAGTTAACTACAGAGATCCATAAATTTATTAGTGAGAGAGGGACGTGAACTAGGATTTTAGTCTTAATATCTAGAGGAGAAAGATACACATCATCTTTCTAAGTCCTGTGTAGAAAAAAATTCTATCAAATTAAAAAAAAGGGGGGGGAGTAAAAAGTTGAAATGTTTCCCTTCCCTGTCCCTAACCCCCAAATCATTTTTTTTTCCCCCATGTTCTGAGTGTACTTCTGATCAGACTGAAGAAAGCTCAGGAGTCTGAAAGTCTCTAAATGGGGCTGGTGGGGGTTGTTCGGGTTGTTCAGTCGCTGTTGGAAGCTGCGTCTCAACCAGCTGTAGACTGACACTCTGCTGAACTATCCTCTAACTTAACAGGGTTTTGTTCTCCACAGATGCTCTACAGGTCTGGGGAGAAACTGGAAAGTACCTGCATGGGCAGAGGTGTGCCTTGTGCAATATCCTGTAAGGTGATGGATATCAAAACAAGGGGCAATGAGACCAGCTTAGGCAAATACTTAATTTCCAAACACATTTAGCACGTCCTGGAAGGCAAATAAAATCACCATTGTGGTAAATACTGAGGAGAAAAAAGGAGCTGACTTCTTTTGCTAGTGGAGGCACCTAAAAGCCACAGATAGATACACAGGTTTAAGTAAGAATTCTTGAGGTCTTTTTAAACCTTTTGATGTGTATAGAAGTGGGAATTCTTGTTTTCTGCACTTGGCCAGATGGTCCTGACTCATTGTCAGCCACAAGGCCAAAATGATTTTTACACTAACAACAACAAAACCTTGAAGCCATAAGTCTTCTCCCTCAAGTACCTCATGTTAAAAAATTTGTGAGCAGTCATTTTTTCCCTTTAATCTTGCAAGCTTCTTATTTTAAATCAATGCTTTGTCTCTAAAAATTTTTATAAACTCTATTTCTGTTAACAGAGCTATGCACATACAGCTCATTTATCTTCTCCTTTGCCAGAAAATTGTACAGAAGGCTCCAAAGTGTTGTTCCAGTTTGCACTTGAAGACACTGGTATGCACAAGGTTTTAAAACAGCAACGACCATAAATCTCAAACTCTTTGGGCTAATGTTCAAGGGGCAGAGTGAAACAGAAGCATCTGTCCTTCCATACCGCTTCCTCATCACTCTATAATACAGATACCAAATACAGAATGAAAACACTCTAGTAACCTATGAAACAACAAGCTGGATGGGGCTCTGAGCAATCTGATCTAGCTGAAGATGTCCCTGCTCATTGCAGGGGGGCTGGACTAGATGATCTTTAAAGGTCTCTTCCAACCCAAACTATTCAATGATTCTATGATTATTGATTATTTTTAAGATGTCTGTAGGTACATACATAATGCATCCCTAGATTGTATACATAGTATTTGTACGTATGTTTAAAATACCAATAATATTTGTATAGGTAAAAGTCTGTACTCTTCAGGTTGCTAAAACAAATCTAAAATGAAGAATCCATTCTTTTCCAGTCTTGTAATGTGCAGCAAGTATTACAAGAAAGTCAAATTCAGTTAATGAGATTGAAAATGTACCCATGCCATGTTTTAACACAGTTAAAACAACCATTTGGCCTCTTAATGCAATACAAATTATTGTTTAATGTGGAATGAAAGTATACTGTAAATTTTCTCAATTATTGCAGTCTGGGCTTACATTCAGCTGTGTTAGAAAACCCCTGCAGAAATCTGCCAAGAGGAAAATAAGATACAATTACTTTTATTTGAAGTATAAACTTACATACCTTGGCCTTCGAAATGCTAAACCATAATGTTGGCAAGCCAGTCCCACGGTGGGAGTATAAACAATAGGCATGAACCTTTCAATGTCAGAAGTCAGCACTTTATAGAAAAGCTTTTCATTTCGATCCTGAAGACTCATTAGTAGAATATATCTGTGGACAATTAAATATAATTAGATAGACATCAAGTGAATGTACAAAGAAAATTTAGAAATAAATTTGTTTAGACAATTAATGAAAGTTATGTTTGTTGTACAACAGCCTCTTTCTTGTCTAGAGTATTTAAATTCCTCCTGTTTTAATAGCACCAACATTTCAGACACAAAGGATAACAAACCGGGTAAGACAGAGACAAGTTGAAACCATCACAAGGTTGACGTACTTGGGAAGCCAATCCCTCTCATGTATAAAACACCATGCTGCAGTTGAATATTTTGTCTGTCAGAACCTAATCTGTACATATCAGTTCCATTTGAAATGAGACTACCATTAAATAGAACTTATACTCTCTTGCCTAAATATTCACACTAAAAAGGTTAGCTTTTTCTACTCTTGCCTGAACAGAAATTTCTCCTAATTCCAGACTAATACTTCAAATAAATGCTTCACTTGAATACTGCAGGAAAAAGCTTTCAAAAACTAAGCACAGGCATATGCTGAAGTCTGTGTTTGTAAAGAAATCTACAATGTTTTATCTCCTAATGGAAATCAATTTTTGATTGCATTTGAAGAAGTTTTATATTTATTTAAAAAGAAAACCAACAGGGAAAAAAAAAAGGAAAAAGATAAACGAGAGTGAAAAAGTTCATGCTTATAGCCTGTCCTACTTTTGACTACTATTACACTATTATAGAATAAATACACCACTGCTTCAAGATCCCAACCACAAAGCCAAATTTCAGTGATGAGTATGAAAGATTATATACGTCTATGAGTTACTTTAGGTTATTCTAGTTCACACAGGTATGACTCTGGTCAGTTTGGGAACACTTCATATTTAGGAATTTTATTATTCTAAACCTCACCTCTTTGTTCACTAGTTTTAGTAATGTTAAATATTAATTTAAAAAGTTGCCTTTTATACCAATAGGTTTATATAAAAACTTGAGCCTAATCTATGTACACCATTTTTGTAGGGTTTTATTTATTTACAATGTATTACTAAATACTTATATTCAAAAATTTTAACATATCCGTAATTCTATTACAAAAGTGTTGAAGAATCATATACAACACATTCATTCCAAAAGCCTGGAGGTTTGTGTTCTTAAATACTATTCACATGAACTTTCCTTCAGCATATTCATGTATCACATGCACCAATAAAATCTAATTCATACTTCAGGAAGACACAAATATAGTCAGGTAACTACCTACCAAAGATCAGTTTAGTAGATCTGCATTTGTTTTGTTCAAGCCTCGCTTTGTATATCCCTGTATATCAGAAGAGCATTTCTTTCCTGATTTGTTATATAAACCTTTAACAAGCCCTAAAAGCAAGACCAGTGCAGCCAGTTTGGCAGCTGGTGACTGTAATGAGGTGACAGAAATGGGGCAAACCAGCATCCCTCCCCTTGTGAGACTACATATTCTTCAGACCCTAAAAAGATAAAGAAACCAAAGAGCTGAAGGTGAACTCCAAATACCAACACAAGACATCCTGAACCACCTTCCATCCTACACATTAGTTTTGAATGTTCTCCAAGGTTAAATTACATCCTGCACTTGTAGCTCTCAGCTACAAATATACAAACATAACAATTTTATTTCATATTATTACATTTCCCTACCAACCAGTATTTCATTATGATATAGCGTATCTTTCAATAGCCTTGAATTCTTGCAGCATTTTCTTTATTAAAAGCTTTCTCCTGAGGATGATTATCCCAACATTTACCTTGACCATACAAGCTCATTCACATATAGTTTTGAATACATTAGAAGACATTAATTTTGTTTCCAGAGGACCTGTAAAGTGATGTTAGAGAGTATCATGTGTCCTCTGGCCTGCACTATACTGGAAACAGCAAGCATTCATGCAACCACATCACCATGTTCAGAAGCAGTTGCTACTATATTCTTTTTTCTTTTTATAACTTCAATTTAAAATGAGAGGTGGCCCCTCAAGACTTTAAAATACCTTTTCATTATCTTTTCTTATTACTCAGATCAAGCCTGGATTTTAAACAGGGTAAAGAAATATTTTACAAACGAAACTAAAAGTTTAGCGAATGGTCTCCTCAAGGGCTTCAAATGAAAAAAACTGTAAAAACTCTCCATTTTGGTTTTACTGTGCTATAGCATTAAATTAGGGGGTTACTTTCTTATTTGCATGTATCATGCCACTTTTGTATTCAGGATATGCTGAAGAAATTGCAAAGACAGTAACTGCACATTACGTACCATATTTTCAAATATTACATACTGGGCCATATATAAATCAGCATAAGAAGCATTATTGTAAAGTGAAAAATGTTTCTAGAGAAGTGCAATTTTGATGAGAACGCTAATTTTCAGTGACAGGTATAAAATATCTCTCTCAGCATAGTAACTCATTCAAAGTTTGCCTAGAAGTTCCAACTTTCTCAAAAATTTTTTCTTAAGCAGAAAACCTAAACAGTTTCATCCTTGGTGTGGTGTTGGTTATAATGCATTAGACAACAAGTATGCATCCTTTAGCAATACCCAAGTAATTTATAGAGCTAAAAGCATGAAGCAGTTTTCAGCATTGTGTTTTAAAAAAAGATACATTTAAAATGCAGTATTTCATGGAATCTTTTACTGAAGCCCACATTTAATTGAAAACATAGTGAAAACAAGCAATAAACCACTGAGAACAATCATTTGTGCTATAAAAAGGGAGAAAAATATTAGCTGTCCTCAGACAAGGAGTCTTGAATGAAGATTCCAGGGAAGAGTTTCAGAGAAGGAAAATCAAGGACAGGAAAATAAGCCAGAGGGGATAGCCAAGCATTCAAATTTCAGTATGGCACTCTTCCCCTCGCCTTTACTTCTCCATGCCAGTCTGCCATTACAAAAAGAATTACATACAGTAGCCACAAAAGGATATGAAACAAAGATCATCCAAAATCCAACAGGAAACTGGTATAACTACCAGAAAATTACTGATAATTTCTTAGGATAACTGGCCCTACTATCACTGGCATGAATAAAGGAAAGTGAGAGGAAACACTTATTTTTAACCTGTGTTAGTTACTTAGCTCCATTCCTTTGCATCATCAGTGTCTATATGGAAATTCTATATAGAAATGGTATAAAACAGTGAACTTCAACAAAATAACACAGTGTTCTCAGGAAAAGTGATGTGATAGCACCTCTCCTAATGTTCACTCATTCACTAAAACATTTTACCAGTGTGACTCTTTGGAGAAAGAAAGGCCCAGACAGAAGATGTGTTTGTGTCAAGGGCAAGGGTTTCAGTGTCAATGCAGAGCAAGAAGAAAGACCATTAGGAGCATACAGGGGGGGAAAAAACAAAGATCAAATTACTTGCAGAACCCATTGCAGCTTTTCCACATTAAGTTAGAGGAATAGAATTATTTCCTGTTATTGGCCTCCTTTTTGCCAAGCATACCAGGCAATATATTTGCTGCTGTTTCACATTCATTTTGTGTGTGAACTCTTGTATGTATTTCAGAGCACAGCAATTCCAGGCTGCAAGTCAGGAGCTCCTGTGGGAGCAAAGGCTATGCCAGTTGCATACTGGAAAAAATGTTTTATTTCTAGAATTTGTACATTTACATTCAGCAGAAGGCAATAGCTGCGTGCTCTTACACAAGGTTCTCCTTGAGCACTTGCCTGTACAGGGACCACTGAGATTTTTTCTTCTCCAGTTTCAATTAAAATAGTCAATGTCTTCTGGCATTCTCCATCAGCAAAGGTATTCAACAAGTATCTGCAGCAGAATCACAGTCACTTTTCACTTTAAAATGCTTCAATACAAGTACAGGAGACCAAAATTCACATATTGCCTTGAAGGACAGTATTTTTTTTAATTCAAAAAATACTTCTGAGCTGACACACATGTAACGCACATGTTCTAAGAGCAGCATCTCTATTGACATACTCCAATAAAATTTTCAGACACTTTTATATATAAACACAGCTGCAAATCACATTTTGTATGTGCAAGTTTTCGCACACTCAATCCAGACAAGCATTTTATAGCTGCAAAGGAGCCAAGATGTCACCACTGATAGTCTTCAAATGAAGACTAGTGGCTCTGCATGCAAATGTTACCAAGTCTTTCAACCAGTGGTCTTAAACGTAAACCTACACATATAACACACAAATAAGTTTATTTTGCTAAAAACTAGAGAAAACACCAAGCAATATAATGCCCCACTAATATAAGAGCAAAATATTGTTAATCAAGGCATAGCATGACGTGAACAACCAATTTAGACCTGTTGGGTGTCCACAAAGAATAAAAATATGGTTTCTTAAAGAATTTCATTTGGAGGGGGACTTGTGGATTTACGTGATTTTTAGTGCTCAAGGGCCAACCTGATTTAATGTACACAGATTTGCATTGATCCAAGATTACCCCTGAAAGCTTATTTCTTCACTGCTCTGGACCTGTGTTATAAGATCGCAGACCAGCGGAGGGTGGATGAGACCCCTGGAGGTCACCTCATCCAACCCCCTGCTCCAAGCAGTGCCGGCCAGAGCAGGCTGCCCAGGAACACGTTCAGTCAGGTCTTGAATACCCCCAAGGATGAATATTCCAATGGAGTTTAACCAGCATTATAAATGGAGACACATTTTTTATTCAGACTGTAAGGGGAAGGAAAAGATACAAACACCTGCATCAAAAATTATGCTTCAGAAACTGCCATGGCCTCATGTCACAGAATAAGACTGGGAAATAAACGCAGCTTTAATTTTTTTTTCTTATGTTAAGTACTACAATCTTAATTGAATTATTTTGATTAGTGACCAAATTAGTGAGAAAAAAACTCTAACTTCTAATAGTTTCAAGTTATTTCTATGAACCAAAGACTTACTAGGTTTCCTCAGCTGAAGTACCTCACTAAAACCCTATTTAACAACAAGAAACTTGTACTTCAGTACTGCATAGTACAATATAGCTTTTATACTAAAAAAAGCTTTATACTAAAAACGGGCTTTATGGCATAAAATGGCAAGCTACAGTCTAATGCTCAAGACACATGGATGTAATATTGTCATGTTTGCACTTCTGTTTTAAGAATGTCTGGTCACAGAAGCAGGAAACAAATTTCTTCCTTACCCAAGTATTTATTTGGAAAAGAGAAAATGCAAAAAAAGACTCGTAGATGGGAAAAATTATATTGCTGTTTTAAAATTAATTACATGCAGACATTAAGCTTAACAGGGAGAGATTTGAAAAAAAAATCTCTGAAGCAAATGGCTTCTGTAAAGTCTTTTTTATACTTTTATTTGCAAATATATTTATTTATAATTGTATATTAATTGTGTATATCATATATAGATTAAGTGTACTTAATCCATATATGGATTAAGTTTAAAAAAGTGATTTTCCTCCCCATCTCCAAGACAGACAGACTTTTCTTTAAGTCTCTTTAACACAGAAAAGCAAATTTTCTGCAAAGTATTCCCACAATACTGGGAGGCAGTCATTTCTATTTCATGATTCCCACTGAGATCAAAACTTCAGTATACTGTGTTTTATTGTGGTTCAAAAGGCACAGCATTCAAACTTTTATTACTCTGTTACCTAAAACTGATAGAACTTTTCTTTCCTTTCCAGCAGAAAATTCTCATTTTGGCATAAGGCTATTTAAATATCCAAAACTTTTAGCTAAAAGAATAAAGAATTAAGATTTAGAAATACTGTTAATTTCCTATTGAATTTCACATAGCCAGACCTGTAACTTTCAATCCGTGATGTCTGGAGAAACACAAGTGTTTTTATCCTATGACCTGAAGTAGGAGTGAAAGTTCTTTGCTAGTTAAGAAACATATATAACAATAGTATAAAAGGCCTTTTCTTCCCGCATTTAAGTTGCAGGTGAATAGAAATTCCAGCAATTCAAGTAGAAACAAACAATTGAAACAGCCTTAAAGTCTTAAATGTCATGAAACTTATGAAACAATGAGCTGTATTACAAAGGGACAACTTCACAGCAGAGTTAAGGAGTAGCTGGGGACAGAAGGACACAGAAGGTTCTTGCCTATGATAATGTCAGTGGTAGAAGCAGGTGTTTTTCATAAAATTCTATGCTCTGCTACATGCAAGGACTCAGCCTAGAACTTTCAAGCCTGGGAAACTACTACTATGGGATATTGCAGTCCCTGGGAGCACTGGATGATAGTTAACCAAGAAAAGATACCACCGGCATGAGCTCTTCACCTGCTTGTAAGGCCGTGCTCGTCCTACTCTGCCTCCGTAAAAAACACAGGTTGTGGCAACTTTAAATTATAAAAAAGCCTTGCCACCAACAGACAGGTATCTAAAAGCCACTTGTTACACATAGATAAAAAGACAATACACAACAGAGAAAAGTAAGGAACAGGGGAGAAAATAAAGGAATATTGTTTTGTTCTAGGACCTACAAAACACTCAGGAAAAAAGAAAACAAACACAGTATTCATAAATGTTTAAAGCCCTCTCAAGCTTTTTTCTTTAAATAAACAAACAACATTCTATTACATAATAATTTTATAATAGTTTATACATTTTAGATATTTGTTTTAATGTACATGTATCTATTTGCACGTAAAGACTGACTTTTTAGTTTGAAATGAGTTCATTTGCTTCTGCTGATCTTTGTATCCTTTGCTTATTGAAATAATAAGTTCATGTGAACAGCACTGGAATATTACCATTTAAAATTAGGAGATGATTTTCTTAAGAAAGCATTCCAGCAAAACTGTATCTTTAGCCTTTTGATTCCCAATCATCGACCACCTCAGTTCAAAAAAATAAAAAAAAAAAACCAACCCACAAAATTTCATCTGTACTATAATTAAAAAAAAATAAATGGGGGGACTCTGGTTTGGTAACTAGCATAAAGTTACACTGCCATACTTTACCTGTCTAGGTCAGATGTCAGCCTTTCAAAATTCTTAAGAATAGAATAAACCTGGGCATCTTGACCAAGAAAGCATGGGGGCAATAATCCATGAATATTCAACTGTTGCCTCTCCTCCAAGGTGAAAGCCATGCCCTGGAAAAAAAAAAAAAAAAAAAGAAAAATTATATATATACTTATTTTTATATATTTATATATATATATATATGAGAGAGAGATATCTGAGAGATATTTCCTTTAAAAAAAACTCTGCAGCAAAACATAGCACAGGTGAAGCCAGCATGAGAAAAACCATTGAATATTAAACAGAACTAATAATTATGCAATGATTCCAGAAAAAGTTTCATTGAGTCACAGGACAGCAGGCCTGCGCAGTACAGTAACTCCATCCCAGGACACAACAGCTTAAGGTTTTCCGACACTGCGAGACTATTACCTGCAAAATTATTAAGTTATACCTGCAGAAGAGAGCAGCAGTATATTCTCAAACACCCATTTCCTCAGCTGTCTTTCAAACACAAAGCATACACAGCATTCATTTTCAGTGTAAACATTATGCTTTTAATATCTGGAAATTTTTCAAGATCTTGGTTATCTCAGATGTTCGTGTATGAATTTTTAACAGAACTATGTGGTACAATAAAGTCATTGCTATTATTTTATAGTCAAAGAGCGTGGTCCAGTACCTAGTGAATTGAGTCAATAGAAACATGGCCATAGTGAGCTCAGTGCAAACTTACTTTGGTTTTCAAATTCACATTCAGTTACAGTGAGAAAAGTCTGTACAGACTTACTGGATTTCCTCATTGCCTCCAGAAAAGACATTTTAAAGTATTTAGTATGATATGTGGACAGTCACAAAACGCTTAACACTAAAATCCAGCTTGCGGATTGGCAGTCACTGACAATTATTTCTTTTTTAATGAAGTCTGTCGAAAACATCTTCAGAAATCACCCAAGCAGCTGTAAGAAAGAGGTTGCCTTTGGAGCAAGAACGGGGCCACGGATTGAGGTTAGATAGAGGTTATATACGTGTGTGTGCTTATACCTGTGTATAAACAAGCCATTAGGCAGTTGCCTAATATTCCACACCTATTGTACAATGATAATCAAAATTGTTTCTTATGAGAAAAATATTTGAGAAAACACCTTAGAAGATATGAAAGAAAAGAAATAGCAGTGCAGTGTTTCTGCACTTACTCTCCTGTGGAAAACAAATGCTACTAAGATACCTTCAAATCTACCTCTATAAATATACTTTAAAAATTTCTTTGTTCTGCTACCACTAGAATTAGCTGGGTCAACAAATGATGGGAAAAAGCAGGTAAAGCAAGAGCACAAATACAAGAGGCATCTTTCAGTGTACATTTGCACTGCTCCTGCCTTTTCGAGACAAAAAACCTCAAACATCATACAGAAACATTACACAATGCCAGAATGCCAGTACTGCCTTTCACACAGCACCTAGTGAGTGATACAATGTGATAAATTCATACCAGGTAGTTTCATTACATGAACAGACTTATTTTATTTTTTTTCAGAAATATTTACTTATTTCAGAAATATTTACTTATGCTCACAGAACAAAAGCATAATATAAATCTTCCTATCTCTTTCTACTCTACACCTCTTATACCATTTTTCATCTAAATAATTTGAGTGGTTATGTCATTGTTGAATGAAAAAACAAAACAAAACCAACCTCTGAGGCAACCCTGCCACACTACCTGTTCTAAAATGCCATTGATCAAATTGTTACCCTTAAATGAAATGAAGACCCCCAAAAAAGGAAAATTACATAATGAACACTTTACAGAACATCGAACATTTCCAGAACATGCTTCTCACACACATAGAAATGGAGGGAAACCAAGTTTAATAAAGGTTCATGACTGTTTTGCTATAGTTTTCCATGCACACAAAATTTCAAAGGTTTCCAGAATTGTACAAAACCCTTGTTTTTTCTTGGCTCTACATGAATTTTCTGTGGCGAGATCCATCATGAGTGTCTTCAGCTGCTACTACAATTTGAAAGACCAACGAAGAAAGGGAAAGTCAATGCTCCTCAGGAGTTTATTCAAAGTTGAGCCCTCTTATCTCCAGTAGGCTTTTTTTTGGCTTTAAAACAAATACATCATAACTGTGCATGTGTGCTCACATGCACACGCTTCAGCACCAGTTGCAAAGGGTTGGGCTTTAGGGAGCTGTAGAGCTTTAGTGGATCTCTCAGTGCTGGCAATAAACTGGCAATCCAGTTATTCTCTGCAACTCTCCCTTGTTTCTATCAGTGAAATTTTCTGAAAAAAAAACATTTCAAAAGGCCCGTCTTTGCCTTCGCTTTAGGAATAAGAGATGGACTTAATCACTGTGGTAGGGTTTCCCCTCTTACTGGAAAGTACATTTTATTTTAAAACAGACATATGCAAAGTTGAAACATCATTCCAAGTGCCTTGTTTAAAAAAGTATTTTGTCTTGGAATAGTATATTTTCCACATATTGCTACAGGTCCTACAGCAAGTGTTATTTCTCCTGGGCAGTACTACAAAAATACAGCACAGGTTACACCTACTATGCTATACATGGTTTTAAAATTCTTTACTTGCATACTGTTCTTTGGCACAGACATCATGAATTTTTTAAATTTCTAAGATGGAATTTTGGTTCCTTTTTTCCCCTCAGATACCACATACGCTCAAAGAAAATGATTATCATTAAAATATATTGCCTAATGATTTAATCAGAGAGGCCGTTTTATGCAATAAATGTATGTTATTTCATCTTCTTATAACAGAAGGAGCTTCACTACGTAAGTTTTATGGTTTATGTCTAGATTTCTTGCACTAGCTTCTCAGATTTTCTTTTCTAGATCAGAATTCTTATTTTGTCCTCTTTGAAGTGTTGTTTTCCATCCATCCAGCAGAGAGAGCTCTAGGTCCAGCTTGGTTTACGTGCTCTCCTGAGAGAGCATTTTGTGCACACCTGGATGGGACAGGCTTCTATCAGCTAAAGTGCACCCCATCTACAATAAAAGATGAGGACATTTTTCTTTTGCAGTCTGTATTACAAATAAATTGTCCAGGAAGAACCTCAGTGCGGCAATCTACAAACAACACTCGGGGAAGCGACCACAGCTCTAAGTATTAAGCTTTGCCTAATTTGTGTTGATTTATTCACTGGTTTATGCCTTAAAAAGACAACATATACATCACAGAGATTAAAGTATAGTCATTATTAAGCTTCCCAGGTTCTTCAAGGGTTATGTTTCATATGCTTCTCTATATGCTCTGGTTTTAGCAAAACTAAATTGTTCTTCAGCTACCTCATTATCTTCCTTTCTCGCAAACCTTTTCACGGAACTGGCTTTTTATGTTGTGGTTTTTTTTCTTTTCTCTATTGCTCCTTTGTCACAACAGCCCACTCCTATTCTCAACTGTACAGAATGCTCTCTGCGTCTGTTTTTTCATTTTCTAGCTTAGTTCATTGCAAATACATTTAATTTTGAATTCATCTCTCCATTTGTAATGATGTGAAGTTTTGTACTTGTAGCAGGGATTTATATTACTGCATATTGCTCTCATACTGCATATTCTCTCATTATTTAATCTCTGTTGATTTGTCAGCGCAGCTCTTAACCAGAACATGTCCTTTGTCCCACCTCTATCCTTTCCCCTCAAACCTCTCAATCACAAGGTTGTTTTAGTGCAACTACATATACATCAGTTCTCTTGTTCAATTGCAGCACTGAAAAGACAAAATCCAGAATAAACAGCGCAACATTGACTTGTATCAGGTAGCATTCTGTGCTGGCGTGTGACTGAATTCTCAAGCAGTGCATGAAAAGACAGAGAGCACATTCAAAATATTTCAAGAGCTGTGTCAGCCCTGACCCCAGCCAGCAAAGAGACAAGTCTTCTCTCTTAACGCAAGCTAGATTGCAGTGACAAACTTTTTGTTCAGACAGCATATCTGAAGCTCATCTAATTGCAAAATTTGTGTAAACTTCTCAAGAAAAAGAGAGTGCTCCAAAGTAATGTGTGTATGCTGTCTATGCGCTAATGAGATTCAGCTTCACTAAAGGGTAGCCAGAACCATCTCCAAATAGTATTAATTGCAGGAATCCTCCTCCAGTTTCTTTCAAGACTTCACCCTCTTTTGCTGTAATAGGTCAAAATTTCAATTTTTAGAAACCCCTCCCTGCTTAGAAACAGCTTCTTTCCTTCTATCAGCCTCACCGCAGGTATGTCACAAAGCTATTAGCTTGACAGCATGCAGAAGGATGCTGGCTTAGAAAAGGAAACCATGTGCATATCCAAGGTTCTCAGACCCTGCTAAGAGAAGACCAAGCCCTGTAAGACTTCAGGCCATCCCTGGAACTCAGAAGACAACCATCAACACCTACATCCAAACTCGAGTACTTGCATGTATATTTGAGCAGAATGGATCTGTACAGGAAGGAAGACATGAAGAGGAAGGTAAAAAGATGTAGCAGGAAAGTACACCTACAAGTACCATCTATTACACACACATTCACACACAAATTATCTCTGGATTGCTGATCTAAGATACTACTAGAGGAAAAAAAAAATAAAAATCACAGTTTCTGAAGTATTTTGGTGACAACAGACAAGTAGGTTCCTCATTGTCTCAGAGTCAATCAAAAAGTAAAATCACTCTCCATTGAAAATCTCACTCTATATATCTAGATCACAAAAGTGCCGTGGACCCCTTTCAACAAGACGTTGCAAGAGCCACCCAAACCTGAGGGACCCAGATACGCACAACATCTGCTGCAGTGGCCAGAAGGAGGACAGCTGGCTCCGCACCATCCCTCGCAGCCTCCCCCCGCAGCTCTGGGTAACCCTCAGCACAGTAGCAGGGGCTGGGAAGCTCTGCCAGACAAAGCTCCAAGAAAATGTCAGGGCAATGCAAGTCTGCTCAAGACCTGAAACAATTTTGTGAAGAAATGGACTTACAGAATCCTGAAATTCTCAAAAAAAAAAAAAAGGAAATGCAAACAAGATGAATCCTTTTGGCTGAACGACCAAACCCATTCTCCAGTTACCGGAGAAGAGTCTTTTTCCCCCAAGATGTCCCACATGAATAATCAGTGGCATTACTATTAGTCGC
This sequence comes from Nesoenas mayeri, assembly GCF_963082525.1. Taxonomy (NCBI): domain Eukaryota; kingdom Metazoa; phylum Chordata; class Aves; order Columbiformes; family Columbidae; genus Nesoenas; species Nesoenas mayeri. Next base: position 36,400,744 of record NC_137544.1, read on the forward strand.
CAGTCACACACCATCCCACACTGCTCACACCACTTCATGCACATGATTGTCTCCAGAAATTCAGCTGCAGGACTAGACACAGTCCTCAGGAAAACACGATCTTTGGCATCCAATCTGTTTCCAAGCAAATCTTTAGCTGGTCAAGCTTTTGCCTTCAGTAATTTTGGCTTGTCATACTACTTCTAGTACTGTTAAGGAAGAATCCAAGTCAAAAAAAAAAAAAAAAAAATCAATAAAAAAATTTTCTTTTGCTTTATTTTAAGGAAAACTTCTTACACTGAGGAAGCAGCAAAATGTATGTATAGTCCTGCAAAATATAAGATACATGACAACAGTTTCAGGTACTTAAAATATCATAAGTCACTTCGAGATCAGAATATCAAAAAATATGACACACATGAATTTTCAAGTGTTTTAAGGTACATTTAAGAGCTTATTGATTGCAAAATCCTTTCAGATATTTTATATCATTAGTATTTTTATAAAGTCACCTTAAAAACAGGCAAAAATAAAGCTTTACAAGCATTTGCCCTTCATTTTGCATTTTTATTATCCAAACACGACTTCAGAGAAACCAGATAAATACTTTAAATACTCCATGTCCAACACTCATTTCAAGGCATAATACCCCAGGAAATAGTTAAAATAACTAATCTGAGCACATGCTGCATAATAAACTCATTCTGCTGAAAACAAATGTGGGTCACGACGAGGCACTGGGGCTGGAACACTACTTATGGCTAAAGACGTTAGTGCTGGTTTCTCTACCCATTCTTGTCATGACTGCCAAAAAAATATTACAAGCACAACCAATGCAGATACCTGGATGAACATCTTTTATGCAACCAGCACTTTAGGCCAGACTAGTCACACAAAGCACCCCTGTATGTAAGAAGAGGGAGTAATTATTTTAACGGTGCAAATTCACACACAGTTTTCTGTCATCAGGGGTCTTCTGTTGGACCTGAGGAAAAATTAGCCCTGCAAACTGCCAGTTTACATTGATTTAGAGCGCCAAGTTTCTTCTTAGGCATGATTTGTTCTAAAAAATATATATACAGAAGAAAGGCTTAAAGAGCAGAACCCAATTTTGAATTGAAAAAAAATCAGGATGATAAACATTTTAAAGAAAAAAAAAATCCTTTTAAATTATTCTCATGAAGACAAGTGAGAATGATGACAAACAGAATTAAAGTTGATAAGACGAAAGGATATGATTACCAGCAGAAAATTATGACAGTTTGAGGATGTGTAGTATTAAGAGACAAAAACTGAACATGAAAATACAAAATCTCTGCTGCAACCCTCTGGCAACACACACAGGAAAAAGCTCAATGACTTTTCAGAAGCAAAGCAGACTGGTAACCATTTGTAATGCAAACATTATCTAAGGTGAGACAGAACTGCTATCTTTCAAAGAAAAGTGCAAGCATTTTCCCCCAAAACTGTGCCCAGACCCCTAGCCAGGCATCTAATGAGGCACACTAGATAGCTCTGGATTATGCATTTTGGATTACATTTAAAAAAATCAGTATAAAATCCAGTGATTAACAACCCATTAACAACTTTGGCAGAGGAACTGGGTTTTGTTGTCCTCACCCAGTCCCCAGCACACGGGTACCTTGGCTTGTAGCTGAGAACCCCTAAAACAGTTGTGAAACCTGCTGTGAGGTGCCTACAATGGAGTTTGACAAGCCAGACACATATAGGCAACTGCCCTGGCTGGGACGAGGAAGGAGAAAGCCAGAAAAGGACCATTGGCGAAGTGTGAACAGCAGAACGCAGTTTAGATAAAGAGCTTTTTGATAAGCCCTTGTGCACAGGCATGCATCAGGACTTGTGAGACTGCCAGGTAAGCTGAAGGTAAATTAAAAAAAATACACTCTAGTTAATGGGCACAGCGCTGACCATAAGAGAAAAGGAGGAACTGTCTTAGTTTCAGCTATAAAACATCAAAAAGGCACAGGTTTTGTTTTGTGCACATTTTTTAAACACAGCCTTTTAACAACTATTTAAGTTGGAGAACTATATTCTGACATTTGACATTTAAAATTTCAAAGTTGTTTTTCTAGAGTCATGATAGATCTGCTGCAGCGTGCTACACGCACAATTTTTTATAGTTCTTGAGAAAGCTGAGAGATCTGGAGTATATTCACAACCTAATTCTAAGTCCACAGGATTTTCAAATGAAAACTTAAAAAGTCATGTCAACAGGGGAAACTGAAACAAAAGTCAAAGTCAGCTTCCAACAAATAAAGCACAAATAAATTCAGTAGCTAATAAACACACCCAGGGACTTATGACTCAAAACAAATGCAGATGGCCAGAAGGAGATCAGACTTCTCTTGGCAAATTCATCAGGGGAACGTGTGGGCAGCTTGGCAGCCTTGCAGTGAGCTGATACGGTGACTGCATACAAGCATGATTCAGATCAGCACATTAGGAATGACACATCACAGCAGCCTTATTTTAGCAATCGCCCTTTAACCTACTGTAAACAATTATCTGAAAGTAAGCAAGCAAACCTATTCTAAGAAACTTCTTGCATATATTTATTACACATACACAAAGTAAAATCTCTCTGCATTGCATACTCTCTCCACCTTAATTTTGTGACAGCTGTATTCAAACAGCAGACAATAACAAGCTGAGCAGTAAAACAAGTCACCAGGATAATATGTAAAAATGTATTGCATGCTGTGGTATAATGTAGGATGGGACTGACTCCAATTAGACACTAAATTTAGGTGTTTGCATGCAATCTAGGTACCTATCCTCCCATTATAATTATAGGATACATAATACTGATTAAAATAAAGCCTAAAGAAGGATCCAGCTCCCCCTAGAACAGATATCTTGCAGTTAGCAATCCAAATTGCTCCCCAGTCTCCAATGGCTATATTGACTACAGACCAGATTTGCACACATAAGCACCTACTGCCACCTGGGATGATTGAAGGTATTGGAGAAATCAACATGGCAGAGCTCATTACAGCAATGAGATCGACTATAAACCAACTGCACAGGAGACACAAGAGCAGATAAAGGCCAGGCATAACACTCTGTATCTCACTATTTGTGGGCCACTACATCAAACTCTGATCGTCTTCTGACTCCTCAAACCATGCATCCCATTAAAAATCATGTTACTCTGAACCCTTCATATTATTACAGGAATTTTTAAACTCAAAGCAACCAAAACATTGCAAGGGCTGGATTTGTATGCTTTAACCAGAGCTGGTTGCCTTAAAAGCAGATTTAATGGAATTTTAAAGCCATAAAATAATTTACAAGGCATAACACATAAAAGGACAGGAACCCCAATAGCCTACATCCCAAAGCCAGACCTGTAGGCATTCTTACAGCACCTGCAGCTGAAATAATTAAGATGCTCAGGGGTAGTTGTGTTAGAGTAAGATCTGCAGAGATTCCTATCCTATCCTATCCTATCCTATCCTATCCTATCCTATCCTATCCTATCCACCACTTCTCTTGTAAGTAACAATCATGCAGTTGATCGCACATGAGCTGGTGTGAGGGTGCTCCATAGGTCCCCAGGTCCCTGGAAATGTAGTGACCCTCAAATATGCCTTTATAAACACTTAGGATGAGCTCTGGCTATGGAAACCATTCTGGAAAAAGATAACAGCAGTTTACTACACTGCTTTCAAACTCGTTGAGTGTGTTCTTATGATAGATGTCAATTTTCAACACAGTTTACCTGTACTATAGATTAAAAACACTAGTTGTAGGCCACTTTAGAGCTGGATGAATCATGGTAACACAATTAATCTTGTTAATTACTGCCTTTGTCAATATTGTCTGTCTTCTACAGATGTATCAATGTGCAGCTGTATGTTTAGATATATAATTTTAATAGCCACATGAATTAAAAGTTTAATGCATGATAGTGATTTTTTTAAAAATTCAGATGTCACTAAGTTTTACTAGACGATATGTGAAATTCTACTTCAGAAATTAATTCACTTGTAAAGTAGATGCTGTGAGTCAGTACTGGTATAACTCTAATCAAGGATGCTTGTGATGCTAGCAGTGGAATAAGTAACATGGAGTCTCTGTTTATGAAGGGAATTTAGATGAGCGTAATATCAGCTGACATTAAATATATTGCTAACCAGAATGATTCCAAATAAAATATCAGATAAAAGCTGTAATAATCTTACAAATAAAGAACAGTATCCAAGTGTGCAGTCTCCAATACGCAATATTTACATTTGCAAAATATTTTTTGAGAGTCAGTCATATGGAAAAAAAGATATTTTTTGAGAGTCAGTCATGATTTCCATGTAGGTAGAAGAGGAATTTCAGTGACTGCCAAAAATTCCATCTGTCTAACATAAGTACTTCACCAAATACAGGTTAGTAAGCCCTGAAATCCTGAGGGGATTTGGTAAACCTGATATGCTTAACAGATTTTGTTGTTGCCTTTCAGAGACTAAACAGATTACCAACTACTGTATTCTGGGCTTCTAGTAGGACTATGCAACAAACTTCTCTTAACTAGCATGATAAATAATTAACATAAATTATTATTTTAAATACTATAACACAGAGTTGCTTAGAGGAAAGCAGATGCCTACCTCAATACTATGGTCTTCACCTCTAGCACTAAATGGTATAAATGAAATCTGAAGAAACAGCCTAAGAAAATGCAAGGCAAAAGGATGCAAGCAGAAAGAAATGGCAGAAGGCACGTTTCTGCAGAACTGCTGCAAAAAGGAGCAGACTTGAAGTTTGTTTAGTGGACAATTAAAATAAATAAATAAATAAAAGTTTCCCACACAGATCAGCATATCTTAAAACTGTATTTTTAAGCATCTTCCTAATTATGGCAACTCAAAAAGAAGTGAATCCTTCCTCTGATGACCAAACTACTAAGTGCCTCCTTGGCTTGCAGTTGCTGACACACAGATGCCTGACATCTGTTTTCCTTCCCTCCCAGTTTCAGCCTGGGTAGATGCTTCTTCTTGACCCACAGATGCTACTACCCATATGGTCCTCAAGCTGAGAAATGACTGCACTGAACAGCTCCTTCCTCACCTACAACAGCACCAGCATCATCAGCTTGAGAGGATTCTCCCTACTGCATCCATGTGGTGACAGGGAGACTGGCTGGTCTGATGAACTGCAAAGATCTGACCTGAGAGCTGAGGGCACTGAAACGTGCTGACACCAGTCACATAGATTATCGGATTACTCGTGGGCAGCATACTGTGTCACTGAGTCTAAAAGTTACATGACTACTCAAAATTAGTCCTCTGGGCACCCTCCACAGACTATGGAGAAAGACTGAGTGGGACTCTAGCAGGTGCTTCTTTCTCTTTTTTGGCCTACAAAGTAATGTAAACAACCACTTCAGACTAAATGCATGAGATGAATACTTTCCATTGTCATCGGTAATTCAGGCTTTCTATTACCACAGTCTATGACCTGTAAGTCTTTCAGTTGTGTGCAATCATAGCATATATTGCATACCTATCGATCATTTTCCCTTCTGCAGATTACAACTTACTTTTATCATCTCAGTCCAAGAGCTGACAATACATGCATACATGAAAACAGCAATGCCTACCCAAACCCTTTGTTTGGGGAGCTTGCTTCCTCCAACCTTGCTATCTGTTCTCAAAATTTGGCATTACATTAAAACCAAACTAAAGCAACATGCAAAAATTTATACTCTGAATGGACCCGATCTATAAGCACAGTCTTAGTATCCAACAGGTAGATATTTGTTCCATTTTTACTGTAACAATAAGTATCATATTTGCAGAATTCTACTGTAAGTAAAAGTCTTATTTCTTGCTGAGAAGTCACTGAAAATTCATGCGCTCTCCACAGGTCCTGCCAGCAAACCTGCTCCAGCCTGGGCTTCCCACAGGGTCACAGCCTCCTTTGGGCGTCCTCCTGCTCCAGCCTGGGATCCTCCATGGGCTGCAGTGGGTATCTGCTCCACCGTGGACCTCCACAGGCTGCAGGGGGACAGCCGATCTCACCATGGGCTGCACCACGGACTGCAGGGGAATCTCTGCTCTGGTGCCTGGAGCAGCTCCTGCTCCTCCTTCTGCACTGACCTTGGTGTCTGCAGAGTTGTTTCTCTCCCATATTCTCACTCCTGTCTCTGGCTGCAACTGCTGTTGTGCAGCTTACTCTTTCCCCCTCTTAAATATCTTATCCCAGAGGCACTACCAGCATCACAGAATCATAGAACAGTTTTGGTTAGAAGGGACATTCAAAGCTCATCTAGTCCAAAACCCCCGGGCCATGGGCAGGGACATCTTCAACTAGATCAGGTTGCTCAGAGCCCCATCCAGCCTGGCTGTGAATGTTTCCAGGGATGGGGCATCTGCCACCTCTCTGGGAAGCTTGTTAGCACCCTCATAAAAAATGTCTTCCTCATGTCTAACTTGAATCTCCCCTCTCCTAGTTTAAAACCATTACCCCTTGTCCTATTGCAACAGGCCCTTCTAAAAAGTCTGTCTCCATCTTTCTTATAGGCCCCTTTTAAGTACCGAAAGGCCACCATAAGGTCTCCACAAAGCCTTCTCTTCTTCAGGCTGAACGACCCCAACTCTCTCAGCCTGTCCTCACAGCAGAGATGTTCCATTCCTCTGATTATCCTGGTGGCCTCCTCTGGCCCCTCTCCAACAGATCCATGTCTTTCCTGTGCTGCGGGCTCCAGAGCTGGATGCAGGACTCCAGGTGGGGTCTCACAACTGATGGGCTCATCCTTGGGGAGCAGACAGGTCCATCTCAGAGTCAGCTGGCACTGGCTCTGCCAGACAGTGGGAAAGCTTCTAGCAGACTCTCACAGAAGCCACCTCAGCAGCTGCCCTGTCACCAAAACCTTGCCATGCAAACCCAATACGTAGTGAAAGAATGTATATATTATCAACAATTTTCTTTTCTTTACATACGTTTTCTGTTAGTTTTGCTCAGTATGTAGCAATGATGCACCTGTTGCATGACAGGGTCTTTTTTCCATTTTAAATTCTTAAACATTTAGAGTAGCCACCAGTAGCCATACTCATTACTAGAACCACAGACAAAGATTATCACTGCACCTGAAATAGCAGCTAAGGGATAGAAGAGCACACGTAACTTTGTCATAAAGTTGTACATCTTCCTGAAAATTAAAATCCTATCTGAACTTTGCTACAGTTTTGTTTGGGTCTCTTTAGTTTAAGGCAGGATGAAAAAAAAAAAAAAAAAAAAATATATATATATATATATATATATAAAATCAAGGACCAGATATCTAAGCCAGACTCTTAAAACATAAACTCAATAGGAAAAATAAGACACAGTGAGCCCAGGAACTTACTTCAAGCTCTGATTTTGTTACTTAAAACTGTCACTTAACCAGTTACAGAGAAAGCAAAGTTGTGCAACAGCCTTCAAAGAGTATGGAAAAAGTTAGTTGACTGAAGTAAGATATCTACTAATGGCAGAACAATTCCATTTAAAACTGGTATACCAGATGGATTCATACAACTCAGATTTGGCCAAGATACAACCTGTGCATCAACTGTATCTCCTTAGAATCTGCATAGAAGAGATCAGACTTAAATAAATAATGGGAAAAGCTGTGACAAAGTGGGGTATTTTGCTTTTCTTTTTCTTTGACTGCTCTCCAAAAGAGCTAGACTCATCTAAGCAAACACTAGATTAAAGAAAAGTTAATACTATGGAAATAAAATCTGAATGGTAGTTAAGGAAACCAGCCAATATGAAACCAGCTGAATTTGCTATCAGGCACACAAGAGTTCTACCTGAAAGGAAATTCTTGAAGGTGAAAAAATGCCATGATCCCCTCCCAGTAAACCCAATTCATTTCAAGCTGCTACTGTTTTCAAAGCAAAACAAGGATTTACTCGCCCTTTTATCCATCTGTGTCACTCACAGAAACTCAAGTCTAGACCAACATGAAAACAAAACAGAAAAACAAACAATCTTAAGAAAATAAATTCCAATGCTGACATTGAAAAACATATCCTGGCATTCAACATTAAACACAAGCATATTTGATTGAACCTGAAGGAAATGTTGCCCCTACATTCCCACTTCTCACATTTTCTAGTACTTAATTATGCAGCCTCATTAGAAGCTTTTCCTTGCTACACGGCTGCCTCTTTTCCTAAAAGAATCCATGGTGCTGGATCCATCAATTGTACAAAACGAGAACAAATATCTTGTTTAAACCTGATTAATCTGGAGCAGGCATTAATCACTGCCCTTGACAGAAGCTTGTTCTGGACACACTGAGTGAGCAGACCTATAAACACAGTGTCTATGCAAAATAGTACAGAGCACTCGGTAACAAAAGAGGAAGTAGTTTCAAGACACACTGGCAAAACACAACATTTGCAGGCTAATAGTAAAAGAAATAAAACCAGTTATGCAATCAAGGCAAAGTATAATACTGTGACAGATCTAAGGAAATAATTCTAACGGGGTTTCCTTAAGTCTTACATGGAGCCCTTGAGCTTGAGATACCTGTTTGCAACAAATTGAACCAAAACTGTTTCAAAGAGCAATAAATCTCCTCCTTAGCTCCCGCCACCCAAACTGCCCCTCTGGGGGTTTAAATAGCTTATGATAGAAACTTTAAATGGAAAAGTGGACCACATTAATGGTGGTTGTCTGTACTTTCACTATCTATACTGTAGTAATACTGCCAGATGCTATTCAGACCATTTCACATAATGGCATAGGAGCCTTCAGCTGCTCACAATGACTCCTGATGACCAAGTACCCAGAGCTTGATGGCAATCTAAAAACCTTTTGTTATTTCACCATTGGTCCTGACTGTTCTGCCAGATGTACCACTACTTGCTGTGTGATGTGAGAGGGGCAATCTTCCAAACCAACATGGTTGGTTTCGAGAGGGACTACGCTGGCTCTCCTTCTGCAAAAGCACTGGTCTAAAAAAGGAGTTTCTGCTGTGGTACAGAAGCATCAGATTTAAGTCTCTCAGCATGGCAAAGCAATCCTTGAAAGGAACAGATTTCTTTCATCAGTCCTGGCACTCAAAATAAGACCATATGTCTAAGCTATAATATGCAAAATTTTCCAATGACAGCATATTTTTGTAGTAGCAAATGTGATTTACATAGATTGAACTTCAGGATACGTTTACAAGATTCATGTGCAAAACTGGTTTTCTTATAGTAAAAAAAAAAAACAAAAACCAACCCACTTCTCACTGCTCAGAGGAAGCAAGCTTTAATACTGCAAAATCAGTAGCCTTCCTGGGGACACAGACCCAATCTAGTTACGTCTATTTGCCTCTCACGGCAGCCAAAAAAAGTAGCTGACTTTTCCAGAAAAAAGAAAAGGAAAACCAGGAAAGGCACAATAAGGAGTTGCTGAAAGAGCACAACAGAAAGCAGGGAAAGACTACAGAACTGAAATTATGTGACTGAAAGCAATGGAAATGGAAAAGTTAAGCAGAAGGCCCAAGCAGATGGGGAACAAAAAGTCAGCTAAGCAAGTGAAACACTAACAGGATTTATTTTCTATGGATAACTGAAAGAGAGCTCAAAGGGAGGAGTCATGGACAATAGAGAGCAAGTCCAACCTGTGCATGGAAACACTAAAATTAGGGAACAGGCATGAATGCAAATGCGAAGGCTAAAGAAATTGAGCTCAGAAGAATGATAGAATGAAAAAATTGGTGCTGCAAGTAATTGTGCCAGAAGAGCTTTGGGCTGCTGCAACCTGCTTCACACACAAAGCACCTTACTTTGCTGTTTGCTCCTAATTATGCCAGGATGGAAAGCTTAAATGACACTAAAAAAGTGACATTTCCTTTCCCAGGCAGAGGTGGCCAGCACCAGGAAGCAAGGGAGGGCTCTAAAGCAACACTGAAAAAATATAACCTGGTGAATGAGCACTTATAATGATTATAGACACCCACTGGCACTTGGAATTAATGGCCTTGGCCACATTACTTGTTCCCACCTAGTAATCACGATCTAAGCTCTAAGTTCACCAGTATCACTATCTCCAAACCTTTGGCTCATATCGTGACAGAACAAGTATTCACGTACAACTTTCATTTTATACCTACGTGCACCCTTCCAGGCTGACTCTCCATCACCAGGAACTGGAACTACAATTTAATGATCCCCCTTCCACTGCACAGCACGAAGCGCATCTAGTGACTCCAGACCCAAGAGCCGCCTCCCTGATTTATCAACATGGGAAAAGCAACTACTTTCTGAAAAGGCACCACAGAAACAATTCTCATGTGTCGCAGTATCACACTGGAAGTTCACATGGATGAATCCTGAATCCGAGTTGTCTTTCAGAGGGAATTACAAACCATACACTTAGAGGGGAATACGAGGGTCCTTCAAACAAAGCAGGTACCCAAAATACGTCATCCACTGGGAAAGTATCTCCCAGCCTGGCAAGTTTTTAAAGCTGGAATCTTTAAATTACTGTGTTGAACCAGAACTATTTACTAGTCTCTGCAAAATGAATGCTTCTGTGTAAGGGCTTGGACAAGTCTACTATTAGTAATACTACAGAAAACAACAAAAACCCTCTACTAGATACTCTAATTTCTCCCATGTGTGGAAGAATGAGCTGAACAGCACTTAGATATTTCTAACCTTTTATATTCTAAAGTAGAGATACAAATTGTGAAAGGCACCTATACAACTCCAACGAACACAGAAAATTCTGGGTTTGTGTGCACAGAATCCTCAACGTTTATCCTCTTATACATACAGGAATATATGCAACCAACTAGGTAACTTCCTCCATAGACTACACAATTTGCCAAAGAAACATCTAGTACAAACAACAAAAGGAAAACGCAATTTTAAAGTAACAATAATTAAGTCCTGAAGCTTTTGTATGGGTTATTGCCTATGATACTATGGTATCTAATGTCTGTCATTTCTTAAGTGTCAGTGACAGCCAAGTTCAAGATGTGTTACCTAAAAGTAGGTCAACTGGGAACTCCCCAGTTAGCCAGGAGTGCTGATACATAATTGAAAGTGGCTTGGTGAGCACCTCCGCCAGCTCTCTCAGAAGCTTATGAAAGGTGGGAAGATTAATTTAACCTCGTTTGCTCTAATTAACAACCTCATTTAATCCACGGTCTAATGTGAATGACTAATGGCTGAAAGATAGTAATCTCTTTCATTGGACTGTCCTAAACACAGTTAATATTGCTTCCAATTTAGATCAGAGGAATATTTATAGCACCTATGTGACTTTTTTGTTTCAGCATAGCACAGATAGAGACACATATTTTTTCTTATTATTTCTAGTGTGTTTACTTATCTGACACTATTTGGCAATTTAGAAACAAACTCTGAAGTCCAGCTTTTTCAAGAAAGACATGGCTGGAGGGATTTTTTTTAGGCCAATTCTCACCCTTGGATAGTTCTTACTAAAAAAAGAAGCAAAAAAAGTCAGTGGACATCGCAGCAACAATGAAGTACATGGATTCTAACAATATAATCAAAACCACAAATATTCTGTTGTTAAACAGCTGGATTTTTCACAGTTCAACAATAATTCCCTACAGTGTCTCTTAATTGATTAATATATTTCTAAGGTACACTAAAGAGATGAATTACTGAAGGGATCATTTTCATTTGCATACAGAAAAGTAATTCAGAATAAAAACATTTTCTCTTTCTTTTTTTTTTAAACACTACAGATGGTAAGAAGTTTCAGCAATGCGGGGAGAGAGAGAACCCTGTCTCTCATATGGTTTCAGCTTGAGCTCTGCAGATACCAAGACCCGGAGGACCTCCATGTGTGCTCTTGTCCAATGTAAGACCACTCTACTTTAAGCCAACAGAAATGGTTGCGTCAGCCTGGATTGCGTGGAGGAACTCACAAACTCCAGCCAAGTAGTTATGCGAGCAACAGCCCTGACGTACGTGCCAGCAGAAGAATGCTTTTGGTACATATGTCCATGTTGCCTAAGACGGCAGTAAAGCTACACTGACAAAAACCTTCCTCTTGGAGGCCCACATCCCACCTCCAGGAGAGGGCTCTACCCACACAGCTGCATCAGCCCAGGCTCTGCTGTGGCCCTCCAAAATAATCACTGCCCATCCTGCCACGAGAGAGCCTTCGAGAAGAACTGTTCACATCATTGCCATTGAAAAAAAAGCATGTCTGGTTAAATAATTTTGGTCTGTGCAGCTTGTTTCTGCTGAACAGTGTGTGCAAGCAGCCCTTTAAACACAAACACACACCAAAAACTGATTCAGTCTGCTCAGTCGTTTGTAACAAGATTTGTATCAAATGAAATGGAAAGTAATATATACCTCTGGTTAATGCAGAACCATGACCGAAATTAAAAGCCTTGTTATTCTCCTTGCTGAGCTAGAGCAGATACCAAGGTCACACAGGTCATTGCTGAAGTGGGGAAGGGGAAACGGATGATCAGTCAGGACACTTTCCAAGTTGAACATATTTACAAAACCTGAAGCGTTCCAGCTCCTTGAATGAGGTGATTCTTGCATGCACTTCATCAACTTTCTCTTGTAGAAATACAAGAGAAAACATAACTACTCTTGCAATAAAAAAAACCTTCTGGAACCCTTTCAGGCTGTGACACATTAGGAATGCTGAAGTACATGATTTAAATTCTGCCTTGTTTCTGAAATCTACCTCAAAATCCCTATCCAGACCTGCTCTATATCATACACATGAACCTTTTTTGTTTTGTCAGGGATTAGTGTCTAGCCATCAGAAAGATTTATATAACTGACTAAAAACAAATTGCCAGGTGATACTCCTATATAGGCTTTTTTAACTCTAGGAGTTTTCTCCTAAGTATACACACATCAGTGAACCAAAATGAAAATGAGGGATACATCACTGATGTTAATGAATGCAAATACTATTGCATGTTCTTTACAATACTCTTCTAGAAGAATTCATGGAAAAGGCGGCCTGCGGATGGCCTCACAGGCTATCCAAAGATACTTTAACTAAAAAGATGGTTCTTTCTTCTTCATTTATAAACAAATGAATGAATAAATAACTCACCCATATATTCAGGGTGAGTGCCACGAGGATGGAGCCAGGCTTTTCTCGGTGGCAAAAAATGATAGGACAAGGGGTAATCGGATCAAGCTGGAACACAAGAGGTTCCACTTAAGTTTGAGAAAAAACTTCTTCTCAGTGAGGGTGCCAGAGCACTGGAACAGACTGCCCAGGGGGGTTGTGGAGTCTCCTTCTCTGGAGACATTCAAAACCCGCCTGGACATGTTCCTGTGCGACCTCACCTAGGCGTTCCTGCTCTAGCAGGGGGATTGGACTAGATGATCTTTTGAGGTCCCTTCCAATCCCAAACATACTGTGATACTGTGATTTCCACATTGTCCCAAAACAAGCTTTAACAATCCTTCTATTAATTTGTTTTATGGGTTTTGAGCCTTGAACGAATATGCAGAAAAATGTATAAATGGGAGGAGCTGAAAACTTTTTCCAAAGCATATGGAGTTTGGGCATTTAAATGACATCTGTGCCTGCCAGCACGAGGAGCTGCAGGTGGATGAGCATCCTGGCAGCGGGTCAGCAAGGAGTGAGTGAGGCTGGGAGAATCTCCCCTATCCGAACTCTAATTCAGAAGCAACTGTTTGCATCTTAATCAATGCTAAGTAATAGCAAGATAGACTTTATAACAAGATACTACTATCTTAACAGTATAAAGGTAGTCAGCTAAATTATTCTTTTTAACATCTCATATGAAAGAGTATTAAGACATTATACAGGAAGATAGCAGTAACCATCCAACAGTAGTAACAGCCGCGGGAATTTCAGCATTGGGCTTTGTTCCTATATGTTACTTTATGTACTTCTACTTTGTTTTTTCCTTCCAGATATGGTTGGAGTAAACACACAAAAACACAGTGACACAAAGAATATCCATCCAAAGTGATTAGATAAGAGCCAAGGAAAGGAAGCTAAATATATGCTTGCTCATAACATACAAAACTTTTGTCAGGAAGGAAAAATAAGAAAACAGCCAGCTCAGCCTTTCTTGAAGATAAGAAGAAATACAGGAGATACTGCTGGCACCACCGATCTCTAAACCAGTTCTGGATCTTCAGGATTCAATGTAACTATGCATTAAACCACGCCCAATTTTTAGAACATTAGGTTAATTGAGCACAGTGTAAATATTTTCATCAGTCTGACTCAAAGCACAAAACTTTTTGATGGCTATTAAGAACTAGACTCATCTTTGCATCCACACAGAGTAACAACTGCTCCCAACCAAGGTGGTTTTCCCTAAGCTATTTCTATGTGTAAGTGGAAAGAAACAAAAGCTTGTTATACACACGCTGGTCTACGTGTAATTTGTTCACGCTTTCACTATGACATAATATAAATAACATATTTCTACCTGAATACACATTTCAGGGGCAGGGAAATTACAGGACACTCCTAGGAACATGCTGCCTGCATTTGGGTACATGCCTAATCTCACTGATCTTATTTATTTATAGGTGAAATTCTCTTATTTCTTCATTATGAGAAGGATGGTTGCTCAAGCAGGGAAAAGAAAAAATGAAAAAAAACCACAGTAAATCAGCACTAACTTTGAGCCACAGCAACTCCATATATTGGGTCATGAGATTTTTTGTTTGATGGAGGCTTTTTAATTAAGTTTCCCAGTTGTCACCACTCACTGTATTTGGCTCACATTGTGGAACAGCCTCAGAGCACTTGAAGTGAATTAGTTTGGGGTAAAAAGTAATTAGAAGATATGTTCCAGGAGTTCACTTAATATGCCTGAGCTGTAAGCTGGTATTCAGTCCACAGGATCAGACTACAGTTAGCCCAAAAGCAAAAAAAAATACCCCACATCTCCCCCTTCCTGCCGAAGAAGCAAACAAACAAACCCCAAAATTAAAATCCAGACCATAAAACGCAAAATGTAAAAAATCCACCTCCACCAAAAATTCAAAATAAGTTTTCAAAGAGCTCCAATCGCCGACTCTCCTAAAAAATCCTTGACACTGTACACTGTGGGAATCTGGTCTATAGATCAACACTATCGGCAATTGAAGACATGGGCCATAAAGGGCAGAGTGTTTGTTACTTGCATACAGTTTGCAAATCTATTATGTAAGCGCATTACTTTAATTAAAATGTAAGAGATTGGAGTGGAAACTATTCTAACGTGAGCATGGGGTACTGCAAATGCTGTTTTTCTCTTCAACAGAATACAGAAGAGAAAAACGTCACATTCCCTTTTATGGTGTACTTGTTATATTTCCACTGACACGTTAACATAAGCAAGAATAATATGATTAAATTATTCTGAATTGTGCAGTCATAAAGAATTACACATGACTCAGGACAAATGCAAATTGAACAAAACAGACGATAATTCCGAGAGGAGAAACAGCAGCAGATTTTGGCTTTCTCCCTAAAGAGGTTCCCGGTCAGTGGAGATTCTGACTCACCAGGATGTTTTGTGCTATTTCTACTTCATTATCATTAATTAGGCCAGGTGCAACCCCAATATGTCTATCAATAGCCAAACTTTAGGGTTTATTCTTATCTCTTGTAAGCTACATAGCTAGTGTAGCTCCAGAAGATGTGATTCTTCTCCAGTCACTGAGATGACTGAGCCTGCAGAGCTCCAGGCTGTTTGAGCGGGCTGGGACCCTGGCAGGGAAGGCGGCCAGTTTGCTGGTCAGTGCCATGGAGGTCACTTTAAACCTTTGAAGCAGATGACACGTTCAGCAAGGTTTCAGTGTAATGGGGCAAGCTTTTCCAAGGAACCCAAACGCATCCCTATTTCCTACAAACTATAGGTCCACCAGACTCCCTTTGATCTGGTTTTATTCCATTCACACACATTGCAGTATTTTGAAGTTGTCTCCGGTTTGAGCAAAAAGCTAGGTCAGATAAGCTCCAGGGCTCTCTTCTAACCTACATTATTCTGTGACTCTGGACCTCAGTTTCTAGGCTACTATTAAGGCATCCAAAAACCACTGAGAATCCAAACAAAAAGTTGTAAAACAACTTTCAGAAAGGTAACTGAGATGGGAAATGGACAGGAAAAAGAAACAAAAGGAAAAAAAAAAAAGGAGAACAAGATTCCAAAAATCAGAGGCAGAAATCTAGCAAGATTAAGATGAACTGCCTCTTTTTCCAGGTGACAGAAATCAGTTTTGACAGCAAGACAAACTGTCCTTGTTCCTTTAGCACCTACAATGTAAATCCCTAGATCACAGGCCACAGGCTTTAGCCTCCTTAACCTCTGGCTAGAAGAGCAATATGACAAGACATGCAATCCAGGAGATTACTGGAGAGCGTCAGGGATGATACAGAAGATACTGCTGGGTGAGCCAGCCAGCGGTGATGCAGAGCTGGACCTGCTATTCGCAAGCAAGAAAGAAATGACCAGGGGGACAATAATCAATGCCAGCCTTGGGTAAAGTGACTGGACTAGGACAGATCAAGATCCTGAAGGGACTGAGGAAGACAAGTAGGACACTACAGACTCAATTTAAGCCAAGGGTAAATCATCCCTGATCAACTTGATTGCCTTATATGGTAAAATGACTGGATTTATAGACAAGGGGAGATAGATTATGTCATTTATCTCACCTTAAGCAAGGCTTTCAAAACTGGCTCCCAAAAAAATCCTTGTACCCTACTTGGGAAACTACAGTCTAGATGGGTGGACAAGTACTTGGGTAAAAATCTGGTGTCGGATGATGGGGCTCAGAAGGAAACAGTTAATAACAGGTTATGCTCACCCACAGGTCAGTAACAAATTGAGTGCTGCAGGAGTCTGTAATGGGACCTGTTCTGTTTAGCAGTTCCTTATCAATGACCTGGAGAAGGCAATGGAGCAAACTCTCTTCAGGTTTGCACCAAATGGGGGCAGCCATGGATACATGGGCAGCAGGGCAGCCATCCAAAGGAACTGAACCTGGAGGAATGGGCTGACAAGAACAGTATGAAATTCAACAAGGACAAATGGAAAGGAAACAATACAGGCTGCAATTTGGGCTGGTGACAGAGTGACTGGCTGACATGGAATAGGTCAGCCACAAAGGACCTGGTGGACAGCAAGCTGAGAAGAAGCCAACAGTGTGCACAGGCAACAAAGGCAACCAACAGTATCCTGGGCTATATTATAATACCAACAGGATAGCATGCTAATGGGAGCACAGATTGAGGGAAGTTACCATATCCCTTTACTTGGGACTCATCAGACTGCATCTATGATAGAGTCCAACTTTGGGTCACCAATACAAGAAAGGCACAAATAAACGGGAGCAAGTTCAGTGAAGGGCCACCAAGATGATCAAGGGCTGAAGCACATCATCTACTAGGAAACTGAGTTTGTTCAGCCTGCAGAAGAGAAGGCTTTGCAGGGACCTAATTGCAGCCTTCCTGCACCTATGGTGAGGCTATAAAGATGATAGAGACAGACTCTCCACAGCAGAACACAGCAGGAGGGCAAGAGACAATCAGCAGATAAAACAAAAGAGGCTCAGCCTGTATATAAGGAAAAAATATTTCCCCATAAGCACAAACACACAAACAGGGTACCCAGAGACTCTGTACAGTCTCTATCCTTAGAGGTTTTCCAAGACCTGACAGGATACAGCCCCAAGCAACCTGTTCCCACTTTGAATCTGACCCTGCTTTGAGTAGGAGATTGGACTAGAGACCTCCTTAAGTCCTTTCTGACAGAAATAACCCTATGGCTTTATAATATTTCACTCACATTCCCTGTGATGATCTTACAAGCTCCTTCTACTAAGTAGTACTCAGACAGTGATTTTCATAGTTTTAAGAAAAAAAGGATCATTTCAAGAAGCATCACAGTTTTTTAGCACCAGACACTGGAAATAAATATCTTCATGGTGAGGAATGCCACGTACTTTCATTTCACTTGGTTCATATTATTATTGTTGCTGATGTTACTCTCAGTTAGGCAGGAGAAAAAAAAAGAATACACACTCACATTGGTTTCATACATCTGTGTAATCCAGCTGAACCTGAGCCAAGGTGTTGGAAAGGCTTATTGAGATAGGCAAATTGCAATGCAATAAACATACACAAAAAAATTGTTCCCCAAAATTAAACTAACATGCTTTGACAAACCTACTAGATAGATCAAATGTCTGAGCACAGAGTAAATTGAGTAGGTTAAGTCATGGAAAAGACTTATAAAAATCTCTCTTTGCAAGTTCCTTACCATGGAAAACTATAGGAGGGGGAGTAATTTCATTTAAGAGGTATTCTTTTAAAACCTAGGACATGCTGTTGTGATTACTTTGAATACTTCAGTCCCATATGCCACATCTGATAAAACCACTCAATTGTTAACTTGCATTTTCCTTTAACTACTCATTTCAAGGTAGACAGTGGAATGGCAGCATACGTGCTATAGAGGGGCTGAGGCTCTCTTCACGCTATGACTCAAGAGTCTCTAGCCAGAACAGGTTCCACTCCTGCAAACATTAATTTGGTGTTACAAACAGAAATTCATTTGACTATAAAAACATCTATAGCCAACTGAAGAAAGGACAGGCAGGGAAAATTCCTGTTCAAGTCATTCCACCTTAAACCCAAGCTGGATTTCTCACAGTGCTAGTACTTGGACTCCATTCCAACACCCCCAGTACCAAAACGAGATTAATGAGGGTTTTATTATTATTATTGAGATTTGCTGTAGATAGCAGATTCACAGAATGCAGAGCAGATTTACTGTAACAGATGCAGCCTCAGTCTTCTACAGCTGTGTGTCTAACTACTACAATACTACTCTGTTGTATACTCGGAGAGCTGCACTGCTGGCGATCTGGAGCACAGCCAGAAAAACATTACCTTTCTGCAGCTACTTATATAATTAAGTATTTTCAGAATTAGGTTCACAGATATTAATTCATCCTGTAGGCTTTCTGGTCATTGCTGAAATCTCATAATAGAAAACACTAATCTATCTTGAAATAACAAATTATTATAAAGTATGAGAGGATTAAGATACAATTCAATATTTTGACATGAAAATGGATTCATTTTGCTAATTGCTAAACCTTCATCGAGTTACCTTTCAGAGAAAATCTTATTTGGCTAGGTATTTAAACTACAGAAGTGTAATTTCTAGGAATGTCATAACAATATGTAAAGAAAATGTACAGAGCTCCTTCTGTATAGAGGACATACATGTGCATTGTTTTTAGCATATCTTAGAAATTTTAACAAAATTAAAATATATCTTTGAGGGCAACAGTCATCTCCACTACACAAGGTATGGCAGGAGTTTTATTCAGCCTTTAGCCATTTTCTGTGCAGGATAGTTTCTCTAGGGAGTCAATATCTGAATCCTAAGTGTGGGAAAAGATACTGTTTCTGATTTGTATCGCCTCTGCCTATCCAATAGCTAGCAAAGTCTTCAAATGGCTAAATATACCCTTAGAAAGTCAGCCTTCATTCACATCATCGCAAGAATTTAAGTCCTGGAGACATGAATTCTAGCTTCTTGAAGAAATCACGTTTCACTGAGTTAAAAACTTCCAAGTAGGGGTTAGTTGAAGGTTTTTTTGCTGAGCCTTTTCTTGCAGGAAGTATTGACTTGAGCTTCCTCCTTGAGCATTCAGTCGATAAATACTGAACCATTTCTCACCGCTTCTCCCCACTCAGCTGGAATGGGTGCAGCTCTTACTAACACTGCCCAGGAACAGGAGGCTCAGAGGAGGCAGCCAAGGGTCAGCTACCACTTCATCTAATTGCGGCTAATCTGCATGTGGCACAGCATGGCCTCAAGCCAGGAACAGGTTTAGCTATATGGATGATTTCTTCCCGACTATTCAGATCTTCCTTTCCCCTTCAGCATTCAGCACTGGCCATAATTTACAGTCCTGTGTAATGGATTTTAATGGATCTAGGAAACTGTACATGCAGGAGACAGCACATCCACTAACACCCTCTCTACTTGAAATTGCAATATGGCAGAAGTTAGGACATGGACAAAACATGTCAGGACTACGCAGATGAGACATGGGTCTACTTAGATGTGACTATAAAAGAAACAGCAGCCTTCTGACTGTTTACTGCAAAAACTAGAAGATAATTCCCCCCATCAAGGAAAGAAAATTCTAAATAGAAACTAGATTATAGCAATGCAAAGACAACATAGTAAAACATTACCTAAAAAGGCTAATTATACAAGACCAAGCAATTTCTACTAGTTTTCACCTCAGAATTTCTCAAATGCCACTTGCCTTTTCAGATAAGAAAACTAAATGACTAAGATATAATAATCACAAGTGCATGACCTAGTTTCCAGTCTAGTGACCAATCGACTGCAATATTTTGTTCTCTTGCTGAAGTAGAGCTCAATAATTGAAGGGGGAAGAAAAAAAAATGTGTGTACTCATAGCCATTATACAGTCCTGGAGTGAAACAAAGCTTCAATCACACCTTTAAAGATTTGTGAAGTGTAGCTCAAAGGAAAACAGTCACACACCTCATTTAAATTGCTAGTGGAACATTACGACAACTAAACTGTACTTTCCTATATTCTTCTAGTCTTCTTACCAGTCTTTTACCCACCACATCCTTACTGCAGAATAAATGTAGAAGACTCAGCAACTACAGAAACAGAAGTTGTTTATTGCCATAAATTAGGCAAACGTAAGAAGTTTGGGAAATAATTTGAAGGTTGTGTTTATCCTACAATTTGTTTTTTTCCTAAGAATTACAACTCAGAAGGAAGCACTTGCTTTTTATTTTCTACTTTGAGTTTATCTGTGTACTCTAAGAAGCACAAGAGCTCGGTACCTCAAAGAGCCTGGCAGGAGAGCAGAGGCTCCAGTTTCACAGAGGCTACTGACTTGGAGCTCTTCTGCTCTTCTGGCAAACACAGAGACAGTGGCTACAAGACAGAGCCAGACCGGTTATGTTCCCCAGGTAAGATGCAAAGTGAAGCTTTACTTTTACTGAGCTTAGATAAAGTGTTCCCTTCAAGCAGCTGTTGAAGGCATCTGGTGAAAGCCACCCTCAATGCAGAAAAAAAAAGCAGCGCGTAAGACACCTTTTCCAATACCTGTTTACACAGACTCACCTACATTTAATTACGTATTCTCAGCTACAATCAATGTGTTCAATCGAACCACCACAGTGTTTCTAAATGTAAGAATCTGTATGCTCTATACAAAGTACAAAAAAAAATAAAAAAAAATTTAAAAAAAATCAGAATTATCTAGCTATTTTAAGGGCCATTCCTTATTTCTTTACCTGACCCTTGATTGACCTAATAAATAGACAGCCATGACAAAGTCCCCATCACATGAGCAAGAGGAAGGCTTTATCCAGCCTTCGCTTAGGGAAAGCAACGCAATTTGTAAGCTTCATCCTTAGAGAATTTGGCATGAAATCTTGCCTTAACGAAAAGCAACAACACACAAAAAAAAAGATAAACCACACTCCTTTTATGTTCTCCTAAAACTATAAAAATTGTATGCCTTACAGCCATAAATTTGTATGCCTTAAAAGACAAACAGCAGATGTCTTCATGTCTAGAACTCTGTTAAAAAACTACATTACCTCAAGCTTTTTGTTACACAATAACTATGCATAGAAATAATACACCAAAGTTCACTGCCTTCATTAATAGATGTTTATCACACACAAACTCTAATAATTTTTTTCTAAGAACTTCAGTGAATACCCTGTGCAGAGTAAAAGCTTTGAAGCTTAGCAGGGAGCCAGCTCTCGTTTACCAGGCCTGGAAGCTTTAGATGAAGTCTGTAAAAATCACATCTACAATCAGCAGCAGCCTGAAAAAGCAAGGACCCAGTGAGAAGAAGGTGGAAAGAGGACATTGTTGGAGGAAGAAATTTTTTACAATAAGTGTGGTGAAACACTGGCACAGGTTGCCCAGAGAGGTGGTAAATGCCCCATCCCTGGAGACATTCAAGGCCAGGCTGGACGGGGCTCTGAGCAACCTGATCTAGTTGAAGATGTCCCTGCTCATAGTGGGGTTGGACTAGGTGACCTTTGTAGGTCCCTTCCAACCCACACTATTCTATGATTCTATCAGTGAGCTCCAAAGCACTCCTGGGATAGAGGCAATCTGAAACATCCCGAGACGGAGTTGTGTTGGAATCAGGACAACTGTCCTGCTTGTGCTCCAAAGAAGAGCAAAGTAAGAATTTCAGAGAAACCTAGGGAATTAAGATGTCAAGCAGCCACTTAACACATTGTCGAGGGTTTAGATTGCAGGGTGACAATAAAACCCTGGCAGATGTATTGTTAACCTCCTCTCCCCTCCACTTTCCCTTTTTGCCCCTCTCTCTCCCCCCTTCCCACTAAGGACAGGCGATCAGGAGGGAAAGAAGGACAGAGAGAGAAGAGTTGGAAAGATTAAAGATGTTTTACTAATGCCACTAGTAAGAATAGAGAAAATAATACAAAATATACAAAACCAATCTTGAAAGTCTCAGCAAATGCAGAGCCGGCACCCAAAGTCCTGGATTGGACTCTCCAGCCAACCGGAGCTGGATTCAGTCTCTCACTAGGCCTCAGCTTGCAGGGACGACTAGCAAGGTCCTCTCCTAATGTCGGCCATAGGGAAAAGGAAAAAGGGACGAGATCCTCGTGATCTCCCATTTTTATATGAAGTATTCATGTGAATGGAATGTTTTACACCGTTGGTCAGTTTCTTGGTCACCGGTTTCTCGTCGCCCCTCTCGCAAGATGTCCATCTGTCCTCATCAATAACTTTGCATTCCATTGCTAGGTTTTACCAAAACATGTGTCTGGTTCTCCAGGAAAATGCAGCTAATATGAAGGCTTTAGCTGATAGGCAAATTCACTAAAAGAGAAATTTGTTTTTTAACAAAACCAGGACATACATACAGTCTGAGGAAGACTAAAAAGCCTGGGCAGAGGCAGGAAAGAATTTCTGCAAGATCACACTCTTGCAGAAGGTCCAAGATCCTGAATCCCAACCACCTGGCAGATTCCTCCACCAACACTTGCTCCTAGGACATGACTTTTAACAATGCCTTACACCTGGGCAAAACTAAAGCCACCTAAACCTAAGTACCTTAAGGAATTACTCCAAATACTGCTACAGCACAAAATCAAGAGTTTGATATGTATTTTCGTAATAACTTCCAGTTGCCTATAAATAGCAGCAGAGAAATTTACCTTTCAATGGTACTTGAAATCTAATAATTATTTTATTCCATATATTTATCACAGACTAAAACTGCTGAACATGTCAGCTTTAGTGCTCAATACTCTCTATGTGAAAGAATCTGAAAATGTTTTTTCAGCTATTAAATTACTCTTTTACTTTACAGAAAGAAACTCAGTTTTAATTTTAACACCTTTAAGCATGGAAAAAGGTCCTACAAAAATCGCAAAGTCGTTTTTAAGAGTTTTAGAACCATACACTTAAATCAGCCATCAGCTTGTGAAGTACTGCATTTTAACACCTCACATTTTTAACCCAATTTTATTAACTAGATAGTAGTCTCTTCAGATCTTAAGCAATGACGGAGTGGAGAAGTGTGTGTGTGTATGAAGCAATGATGCAGGAGCATCATCAACACCTTCAAAAAGGCATCTACCCACCAACTAACACAAAACAGGCTTCCCCTGCTTTGGGTGCACTGCTCCTGTCCAACCCCTTCAAAAGACCATCACATGGGACTTGAAGAGATTGAACCAAATCAAAACAACATTAAGCACTTCACAGACTTGGGTATTCCTTTTACTTTAGCAATACAGTGCTCTTTTTTTGACCTCTATCTGTAACTATAGAGCTCTTTTGTACTATTTAGGTAAAGAGGCTTTAATGCCTCTTCCGTAAATACACCTCCACAAATAAATCTGCTTTCTGAAGTCAGGTATCTGGAGGAAGAAATCCAATAAGTCAGCTAGAGCCTAGTACTGAAAATGTTGTAACGCGTTTCTTAATCACCAGTGTGCACTAATCTCAAGGACAGATTAAAGGCAAAGATTTTTTTCAAGTCATAAGTAAAAGCCAGAATTATTTTTGCCTTTGTGGAAAAGGGAATTATGTATTTCATAACAATCCTTGTTCTTCTCTTGCAAAGCAGTGATTCTGTACTGTACAACCTCCATGCCAAAAACAAACTTAAAGTCTCACTCATGGAGGACAAGAGGAAGAAAGCTAAACTGTGATATCCCATCTCAACCGGATGCCAAAATCACTTAGTATCTCTTAGCACCTACTCTGCTCCAGAGATAAACACAATTCATTAATAAGACAGATGAATCTAAAATATTAACTCAAGACTGAAGTTTATTTAAGCAAAGTTACAGTGAACCAAAGGTGCTTGTAATTTTTCAAACTGCTTGTAGGAATATATATTTTATGAACACACAGAAAGAAGAGGCAGAACAGTGACTCTACTTTTCATATTAAATGTAATTATTAGAGAAAAAAAAAGTTTTTCTAAGCCAGAAACAGGTAACAGTTGCTACTTGAACAATAAAGTAAAAACCTAAGCATGAACATGAAATGATAAAATGCATTGCTGTTCTACGTCTCATTCATATTTTAAGAGTAAAATAGTGATGAATTTGTTTTCTGAACTTTTATACCAGACAAGTACATCCTGATGTATTTCTACATACTTGGCTGAAAGCCACAGGTATTCAAAGCATAAGAGAATTATGATGCCTTTATTTCTTCTTTAGTTCTACATTATGTGTTTTTTATGTATATAAAAAGTGTTTACTCCACACTTCATCCGCTTCCTCTATATTGCAAACAACCTCAAGTCCTGCATGGAGTATTGTGTTTCATGCAGGAATAGACACTAACAGTATCCAAGTGAACTCCAGACACTGATTTCAACAGAAAGTACACAGTGCGTGCAAGAACTGCCTCCAGGGTGCCCTGTGACCCCCTTCTTACAAGTCAGGGATTTTTGCTTCCCGAATTATGCAACACATTATCTTAGCAAAGCTTAAGCTTTGATAAGACCAAAACTTGTTTTCTTATGCATGAAATTCATGAGTTTTTTTTAATTAACTCCTTGAAAGAAAGCTATACTGAGGAATACGCTTAAAATAATTCCCATGCAAAATGAATTTAGACATCTGTTTTTAACAGAAACACATTTAGCTTTCTCCACGGCATTTTTTCTCTGAAATCACCCAAAGATTTGGACTATTTCAAGTAATCTTAATTAATCAAAAAATGAGATACTATAATATTAATCATTTTAGATAAAATTAGACTAATCTCAGAAAGGCTGGACTAAGAAAAAACACTTACCTTACATGCTCAACAAGTATTTCAACATTTCCTTCTAAAGGGTCTGCTAGGAATCAAGTTTTAGAAGCCTGTGGAGGTTAAAGGAGATCAAACACTCCAAGTGACAAAGCATTTTGGTTTTTTTTAAAAGGATTAAAGCACCAGTGCTAATTTCACGCCAGTTTTGCAGCAGTTTCCCCTCTTGCATCCCTCTACCATTAATTTACTCTCAGCTTACACTACTCAAATCAGTATCAGAATTGGGTCCTTAGTCCTTTTTCTCATATCACCCTACACAAATTTATCATCCTTATAAAAGCCATGAGCTTCCTTGTGATTATGGTCCAAACTAGACTATGTATCACAGAAGTCCCAGCTCCTGGAGGTGTCTGTAGTGTGTACCATACAGACAATCCTCTGATGTAGCCCTAAAATTCCTACTGTCTTGCTACATGTAATGAAATCATGAAAATTAGTCAAAATGATAACCTGACACGTTATAACTACACAGCGATTTTCTTCTCTCAAAATGTATCACTATTGGCTCTAAAAGTGCAAAGGAAGTATTTCTAAAATTGAGTTTCAATATGCTTGACATCAATAATTTACTTCTCAATTAGAAGTATAATACTACTTACAAAACTGCTGTCGAGAAGAAGAAAGGAGAAGGTAAAATAAAAAGAGCGACTGACATAAAAGTTCCATCTATGTGGGCCACACAGGGTGAATATTAACAAAACCAATTCAACTATATTTCAATATTCCATTAGATGGTTTCCCCTACCTTGTTTGTCTTCATCCATGACTTTGATATTTTTTGAAGATAACTGACACACAGTACGTTCCACAGAAAGCTTGTATAGTTGCAATTTCAGAACCACAAGTCAGTTCATAGTTATTGACACCCACTATGTCATATCAAGGCAGATACCTCATGTCCACAAGCCCTGCTAGAAAGCAGCGCTGCTGACTGTGCATGACATCCTTCTCCATGAATGATAAAGAAGAACATTCTAGTGCCAAGCCAAATTCATCCTCCACTCCTGACTAGAAACAGTCAGCATCGTTAAATAAAGATTTGATTTCCTGTGTCAAGTAAAACACTGGAAGCACCAAAGGCTTTTCCTGGCCTCTGACAGTTAATGTGCAGCCTTGCTACCTCTACCTGTCCATTAGGAAGTTCACTCCAAGTCCTGCCTGCAAAACTGGGATAGACATTCTGTTAAAGAAGACAATGGAGATAATTACTATAAAACTGTTCCTAGTCATGAGCCTGGCCTGCTCTGCTCTGGCACAAAATAAAGAAAAAGCCCCTCCAATGAAGGAGAAGGACATTCAGTGAAACAAAAGTCTCATTCATCTTCACTAAGGGCCTGCTGCTGTCAAACTGTATTGCTGGTTTTAGCCATGGCCAAGGAGAGAGCCAAAAACATTCAGAGAAGATGAAGAGGCCCAGAAGCATCAGCCAGAGCCCTGGCAACATGGCATTTCACTGGCCAGGGCACGCGCACAGCACCAGCTGTTTCAACATCTGGTTTGTGCTCATGGAGATGTAGCCTCTGCACCCCCTCCTACAGAAGCTGACTCTGTGGATGGCCACAGGGCGCATTCCCAAAACTGGCACCTTTCTTAGTTACACGATGATAGCGTTGGGTCTCACAAAACCTCATGCTGAAGACAGACAACCCCTTATGCTCAGGAGCTGTAAGACTGAGCCTTCCTCCAGCAATGGCCCCAGTAACTTTACTGGAAAAGTCTTTTTGAGGTAAGCTCCCAAATCATCATCTTTTTAACAGAAGATCATGTGTGTATACCAGCATGATCAAATAGGGCACTATTCATTAAATCTAAGGGATCCTTAATTTATATCAATTTACAGTCTACGTAATTGCTGCTTGAAACATCTCATGCTACTGTGATATCACAGCAGCCACTCAAAGTATAAACAATTCTTCAAATTCAGTTCCATGCAGTAAAGCCTTATTGACAGGTACATCTCCAGGGCAGAAGTCCACAGGTACTTGTCTCAACAGGACAGGTTTAACTTGATGTTGAATGAAAACAATGAATGTGTGAAGATGAATGGACATCCATGGCTCCCCAGCTGGCACTTAACAGGCAGCAGGTCCTTCCTGACACAGCACCAATGCATAGTGAATGGACCAGTTTGCTCTTTTTTTGTTTGCTTGGGTTTTTTTGTTTGTTTTGTGGTTTTGCTGTTGTTGGTGGTTGGTTGGTTTTGTTGTTGTTATTTTTTAAAGCATACCCTCCTGTCCAATATTATCAAGGGGGGAGAAAAAAAAGAAAGAAAAAAGAAAAAAAAAACAACAGTCACTAGAGGTTTTAGCGTATGTTAAATGTCCCACTCCTATTAAAGTGCACAGAAGACAATTTCTTCTTTGTTTCAGTACAGAGGAGTCAACAGAGTACCCTGTGCATTACATTACATGAGTACACAAACCCAACAACACTGGTATTATTCTGATTTCTGTTCTTCTCCCCAACTTTCCACACCACTCTTCTAGCTGCAATGGGCCACAGAGGTATCAGGAAACCACCAGACATTTGCTTCAGCCAGGGAATCACAGAGGACACCTTAAAGAGCTCTTCAGATTCACAGAGAGCCCAAAGCTCTTGCTACTGTGGCCAAAATCCCAGAATCACATGCTCCAGCAAATGCTGCTTTTGACACTTCTTGGTAACAACTGCTCCACTGTAAAATTCCGTAACATAAATTGGGAAAATCCTCATTGAAGGACCTGTTGAAGGGTAATAATACTGTTTCAGACCTCCATCAATAACATACTTAGCACAACAGCAGTGGGTCACTGAGCCATCAGAGCCTGGAGCAACAAGACCTTTGGCATGAAACCCCAAATCAGCCCGTGTGGGCTGGGGCTACAGCAGCCATGAGCAAGTCACACACTGAATACACAGCTCACCTGAGCAGGCAGGGAAGGGAAAGGCACACCAGGGCAAAGATGGCACGTTTTAACTTGGGGTCACGGGTTTATAAGAAACACTGCTGTTGTGAGCATTTTGCTTCCTCCTCCGCTCAGAGAGGGAAGCAGGGCCAGGGGCAGAGAAGCTACAGCCACAACTTCTTCCTTTCCAGAGGCAGCTCAGCCCAAGAGACTGATTCAGCAGAATTGGATACGTGAAGTGAGAAATGCACAGTAAGAACTTCTGTACTCTTGGATATGCTTCCCGCAGAAAGCACAAATATTATCTGCAGTTTATTTTTACCTGGATAGAAGCAGAATTTTTCCGTGAACTCTTATCCTACTTGTTGTCAGCATCCATGAATGATTAAAATTTAAAAAGAAAAAAAGTTGTGTGCCATTCCAGCATCTCTAGAAAACCTAGTGTAGAAAAGCACATATAACCTGTTCTACACACACAAATCCTGTTTGCAAGGTGCTTTGTGACTGCCAGGATCAACATTTCTATTCAAGTAGCATTTACAACAAGTGGGTGTAGAAGGACAT
Organism: Nesoenas mayeri; assembly: GCF_963082525.1. Classification (NCBI taxonomy): domain Eukaryota; kingdom Metazoa; phylum Chordata; class Aves; order Columbiformes; family Columbidae; genus Nesoenas; species Nesoenas mayeri. The sequence continues at coordinate 36,429,508 of NC_137544.1, forward strand.
AGACTCCTCAGTCTAAAGAAAAAAGGTCAACTTTGTTTGTTTTCAGTTGCTGAAAATCACACAAAAATTACACAACTGAAAAGAGTTAATAATGCCGGAAACAGCTTCACAGCAAAACAATTACAGGTTTCAGCTTCTTGTGACAACTCATACCAGTATTCAGTTGCTATTACTGCTATATAGCTTCCTACAGAACATCTTCTCCTTTAGTTTATTTGCTTTTCATTCAAGTCACAGAACTTTGTTCCCAACTTGCTGTCTCAGCACTCTTTTTCATAACTGCAAGCAAAGAACTGGAGACAAACAGGAAGAAAATATAACACCAAGCACAGCGACTTATGTACTAGGTCAGGAAAAAGTACTAGGAGGCAATGAACACTGCGGGTTTTGTATATAAAATAGAAGACAATGGTAAAATAATCTGATTGAAATGCTTTGTGCTTTCCCAATACTTTCTCCTTATTAGTAGTATGCAGGACAAAACTTAAAGTAAGAAAGGTGGAAAAAAGGAACAAATTGATTTTTAAAGCCCCTTCACACATACTGTAAATAAAAATACTCCTACAGAAATCATCTGGCACCACAAGTCCTCCCTCACACCTCAAGAAGGTGGCTTCAAGAAGGGAGAACACACTGGCAGTGTGAGAACCTCCCCACCCAGCGCTGTGGTGGCCACCGCTGAGCTCACACCCTTGCCCAAAACCCAAGCGTCCAAGCCAGCTGTGGTTCTGCCAGTCTGCAACTTGCAGTCCTGATGGGTAAAGAGCAAAGGGCTCTGGTACAAACCCACCTCATACTCAAAGAACCTCCTCTTTTAGGTTGCCGTTCCACACAACAGCAACTCCTGTGTGGGAGACCCCAGTAATAAATCAAAAACATAATGCTCGCCAAACACATAGGCAAAATTGATGCAAGTTCACTCTAAAACATTTTGGACAAAGACCAGATTGATCTTGCTTTTTGTGCTAGCATAACCACCATACCATTTACTCTTGTCAAGGAACAGAAAGATAGCATGTGCTTATTCCTGTCAAGATCAGAACTGCTCTGCTAGGTGATCCGACGGAGAGAAGAACCAGGAAAATATTTCTGTTAAAAATTAGAGAGCTTATAGGAAAAAAGTTTATAGGAAAAAAAAGGAGGTATAATAGAAGACAGCAGGAGTGATCAGCAATTCCATCCCCAAAAAAATTCCTCAAATTGTACCTTTACTTTCACATGCAGTTGATCATCTTCCAATCTGAAAGACGCTATCTACTACCACTTAATATGAAATCTAAGCTCCAGAAAACCTATTTTACAAATTCATATAGACACTTCTAATATGCCACTTTAACCAGTATTTTCCTCATCCATCCCCAGCTTCATCAGTTTTCTTCCCAGAATATCTATTTACAGCTAACGCAAAAAGCAACACTCAGTGAACACTGGCCATTCCAGCCAACGTGCAAACAAGTTTAAGATGAGAAAATATAACTCTATCAATGAAAGGAAAAAAAAGACTTCTTCTGCTTGGTAGTTGATAAAGGAACAGACTTATTTAGAGGAGCTTCTTAAGTGCTTATACTCTTTTACCCATCAGATGGAGAAAAACTCACCTGAATGCTTCTGATTTTTTAATGAGGTCTGGGTTCTCTGAGGCCTATTACAGGGTCACCAGCAAATGTCAAAGTGATAAAGCCTTTTTTTATACATTACCCACACTAGTCACATTATTGTACTTTCTTGAAAACAAATTTGATACTAGTGAAGCAACTAGCTGTACACAGAACAAAATATATCTTTACTTCTCAAGCATTCTCTTCCCACGGTCTGAAACATAGGAGCACAATGGGAAGTTCTGTCTCTTTCACTCAGATCATGATTTCACTTGAATTAAAAAAAAAAAAAACAAAAAAACAAAAAAACCAAAAAAATTACAATTGTTTTTTAGTAATTTTTTACTAAATTAGCTTGTGTAATCTGACAGGAAAGATGAGCATTCATATCTTAATAACACTCTAATAAACTGCTCATCCCCTCAGCCCAGAATTGATTATTCTGAGAAAGCATCACTAGAGGCATCCTTCCCTCTTTTACTCCTCCCAAGGGATCCAGTTTGGCCACTGTCAAAAATAAGACATTGAGATAAATGGACCTTTAGTCTGTTCCAGTGTGGCTGCTTATAGTAAATCCCATAGTGAGTCACTGGACTCATAGCAAACAACTAATGTCACTGCTTAGTTGAGAACCCACTAAGATCCAAGGGCATCATGTACAGAAGATGGTAATGATAGAGTATTGGTGCTGTTTGCAGGTGGGATTGAGATTGGGAACTCTGGGATATTCAGCAGCGCCATCGACCTGTTCTGAAATTCTCACGTCCTTTGGTGCAACTTGAATAAAGGCAAAGAAAACAAGAGGGACCAACAGTTACAAGTGCACTGCACTTTGCAATGATGACAGCAGTCAGTCAGAGGAGAGGGCTTTAAATTAGGCAGCTGGGAGGGCAGAGAGCCCTCCAGCACTTAGATTTAATAGAATTACTTATTTCCTGCTTTACGAATTATTCTGCAAGAATATGAAAGCAGCCTGTAAGCAAAGCACGCCTCCAATGGCAAAGTTTCTCAATCTGGGAAGTGTTTAGACTTGGCAAATAATACAGGTGATTGGAAAAGTTTGCTATTGAAATACATGTTAGTGTGTTTTCTCATAAAGATTCTGAAAATAAGCAGTTTATGGGAAACTGATTTGTTTAAACAACATTAAAAGGTAAAAAAAATAAATATGAGATGTAAGTTTAGTGATAAATAATCTGTGTGCTTTGGAATAACAAACGCATACACTGAATAAAGCATAAATGAGATTTATAGTAGGAGTAGAGCAAATTAGTTTCACACTTCTGTAACTCATCATCTTAAAGAGCATACAACTCCCAGCCAAAGGTTTCTAATGCAATCTATTTCAGTTGAAACAAATGAAACTGTGTTTTCCTTGTAATTGCTATTCACAAAGTGTTCAGCTTCCTGAGGGAGGAAGACAATTGCCAAAAAGGTTCTAAATACACTTTTAAACACTATGGACCTAAAATATCAGACAATAAACTGAATCATCATTATCATCCATAGACTTGGACACACGTCCTCAAGAAATTAAACTCGGTATGTTACAAGATGCTGCTTCTCATGATTTTCGATGCATCACTGCTGCTCAAATGGGGCAGACCACTCAGTGACCTTGTAAAGGCAGCAATGGTTCCATACACAGGCAAAATGCCCCAGCAGAGGGGGAGAAACCAACAAAAAACCCCAAACATTTCTATCAAGCTTTTCCTCAGCGAAGTTTGTACATGTTTGTGAATTACTTACAAAGTTAAACATAAAAGATTTAAGAATTATGTTGCCTAGGGCTTCAGCATACTTCAGTGCTTAGATATTCTGGAAATTCTGACATCCAGGAACTGGAAAAGAAGAAATTTGGGTGTTTACCCTGGCATTTCCACAGCCCTTTCTCTCACCTCTTGCCAGCCATCAATGTTAAGTATAAAAAGTTAAGTATGCACCAAATGTGCAGAAATCCAGCTTTATTGTTGGATGAGTGGGGCACTAAATTGAGATACGTTTTTAAAAAAATAAAGATATAGCTTCTTATTTCTTACTTACATGTATCTTTAAAGACATCCAGGTAGAAATAGCTCCCTGTAAAATCTTCTTTTAAATGTGTCTGAGAAAAACAATATATTATTTGAGGATGCAAGCCCCAAGCTTCCACATATTGCAGCAAGCTTCAGTGCTACCTGTTTGACAGGCCAGCTGTCTTGGCTTAAAAGACCCAGAAAACATCATTTGTCTTTCTGTGAGTCACTGCTAGATACCACTACTCAGCACTTACAGCCTACTTTTGCCAAGTATATGCAAATAATTAAAACTGGCACCGTATCCAAAAGAAAGTGCTGATACCGAGCAATTGCAGCTCTTAGGGCCCAAGAGATAGCAGACAGTTCTGGCACTTCTGCAGAACTGCAAACAACGCCTGTACTTTAGAATCATTAAAGGAGATGTTTTATCTACTTCAAATTGAATTTTATGCAACTGATGCTGGTTGAACAGCCTTGGTAATCAAAAGTGAACTGGGAGTATCAGCTTCCATGCATGCAGGCAAGCCATAAGCTATCAAACTGGCAACCATGTCAGCAGTCCTCAACATATTTCATTTTATTGCCCACATGTATGCATTTGGCCAGAAAATGTATTTATATTAGGGGTCTGTGTGTGTATATAAACATAGATATAGTTGGGTGTAATACATCCACACCCACCAAAAATCACCCTCCTCAGTCAGAAAGCTGTTTTCCCATTCTTTACCAGACCAGGACCATATGTGCTATACCATGGCTGAAAGGGAAGTGTAATGCCCAAGCCAAGAAATCAAACAAGACCCTTCCTCTTTAGCACCACACCTCCAAGTACGCTGTTCAGAGACAAGATGTATGACACTTGAGGGGAAAAAGGCAGCAATGAGCTTGCTTTGCCTCTGATTGCTCTTTATACAACACGTTTTAGAATAAGTCCTATTTTCTATTGGGTTGGCTTTCCTGGTTATGCTGAATCAGACTTTTTCCATGAATACTGCAACTGCTTAAAAGCAACCCCAAGCGAAACATTGGGTACTTCTTGGAGAAGTTTAAGTTTTCCATTCACCTGACCTCAGGAGACCTCTCAGGCCAACACACATGCACACACAGACATAAGGCAGCCTCTGAGAAAACCGTAGTCAAGCACCAAGACTAATAAAAGCACTATTCATTTAACTAACATATGCAGCTTTTACTGATGAGTCAACCTATCTGGTAAAACCAGAGACATAGTTTTTGTCAATTCATACAACTCAGCAATAAGTAAAATGAGAGTACATGTAGTCTAATGCAGAGGTACAAGTCAGAGCACCACAGTTAACCACTAAAAGTAATATGCAAGAACAAAGCTGGGGCTAAGGACTTGACCAAGGCTTCAAGTGCCAGGCGTCGTTCATCGTCTACCTTTGACTTTACCCATTTTTCATTTTTGCAGCAAATCCAGGGCCTGTCACACCAATAAAGTGTTTTGCTATCTGAACTTCACATCTTCACCAGAGCTGTGCACTCACTCTGCTTTATTTTTTCCATATTAGTTTAACATGCTTAGAAAGTTTTATCAAGCTGAATTACCCTTCTTAAGCAAATTAGAGATGTGATAAAAAATGTTTTGCTGCTCTACAGCATCTCTTCAGAGCCGACTGCATTCACTGAGGCAGGACAGGGGGAAACTGGAGCTGAATTTCACAGCTGCGAGTGGAATACTGGTGACAAAATACCTTTTCAACCTGCCAGGAGATAAAAGTTAGGACCGCACAAACAGCCAGGCTTGCCCGCAGGAAACAAGGCGGGGCACCCGTGGGAAAGAGGGATGGAAAAGAAGGAGGGTACCCGGAACACGCAGACACGGCAGCGTTAACTCGCAGCGGAGCGGCGTAACTTCCCGCAGCATCCTCCCCGGGCTGCCGCAGCTGCTTCTCTAGCAGATAGCGAGGGGCTAGCGCCGCTACCCGCGGCGGACTCCGCGCCTCAGGGCCCGGGCTGGCCGGGCGCAGCCCGAGGGCCGGCGCAGCGCTCCCCGCCGCCCCGAAGGTGGAGGAAGCGTCGCCCGGCCCGCAGGAAGTGAGGCTGCCCCGCACCCGCTGTCCCACCGCTGTCCCCGGCCCGGCGGCGGCTGCGCGGGGGCAGGCCGGCCCGGGCGCTCCGCGGGCGCTGTGCCGCGACAGGTGGCGGCGGCGAGAGGCGGCCCGGCGCCCCGCCGCCCCGGGCCCGGCTCCGGCTCCGCAGGCAGCGCCCAGCGGCGACACGTTCCGCGGCCCCCGCAGACGGGCGGGGGGCCGGGCAGAGGGAGGGGGCTCCGGCCGCCGCAGCGCACCTGCGCTGCCCGCCCCTACCTTGTTGAGGTGGGGGTCGCGGAGCACCTCGTAGCCCTTCTTCATGGTGAACTGCAGGGGCCGGCCGGCGTCCCCGCTCGCGGCTGCCTTCCTTGCTTGCATGGCGCGGCGAGGCTGAGCGCACTGCCGTCAGGTCGCTGCGGGAGGGGAGGCAAAGCGGCGGCGGCTCCTCCTGCTGAGGTGACCGCCCGGCGGGGTGGGATGATCTGCCGGGAGGGAGGGGGCAGAGCTGCGGCAAGGCGCCGCCGCTGGCGGGGGAGGGAGTGTGGGAGGTCACCGGGGCGACGCCGCCGCCGAGTCACCGGCAGCTCAGCACATTCCGCCGGGCGGGCGCCCAGGTGCGAAAGGGGCGTCGCGGGGCCGAGGGGGGTGCGGGCCCGCAGCCCTCCCTGTGCCCGGCAGGGCCCGGCCGCCGCAGCCTCGCCCCGAGCCCGGCGTTGGCGCGGGGGTTACACCGCCCTCCCTCGTACCGCCTCATCGCGCCCCTCCGAATCGGAAACCAACTGGTCTCTAATCACCTGCTGAGGGAAAATCACACCAGCCGCTCTCCCTCGTCCCGTTGTGTTCTCTATAGGACCTGGCGTTACCTAGTGCAGGGAACACAACTGCTTAACACTTAGAAGCACCGCGTTGTGGTGCAGCTCACGAACCTGTCAGCCCAGGCACAGGCACTTGGTGGGACCCTGCACCCTGGACTTAGTCACACACAAGCTGGGCCTTTGCTGCCAACAGCCAAGTTTCACTTCCCTTCTGTCGTTAAATGACTATGGAAAATGGCCTCAAGTGATGCCAGGGGCGGTTTAGATTGGATATTAAGAAAAAATTATTCACGGAAAGCGTTGTCAGGTGTTGAAACACGCTGCCCAGGGTAGAGCTGAAGTTACCATCCCTGAAGGTGTTTAAAAGGTGTTTAGACGAGGTTCTTAGGGGCATGGTTTAATGCTAGAGTTAGGTTAAGTTATGGTTGGACTCAATGATCCTGAGGGTCTCTTCCAACCGCAATGATTCTATGAAGTGGATTCCTGAAGCGGATGGGCTGCACAGCTTGGTACAGTCAGGTGGATGTGTGTGACGTACAGGGTGTTTCAAAAAGATGCACCTGGTTTCAAATCAGTATATTTCATGATGGCAGCATGTTACAAGCACACAAAAATTTACAGACGGGTTTAGTGAGTTATCAAGTTTTAGTAACCTTTTTATAAATTCTCTGTGTTCCCTCCACCTGCTGTATGGACAACATCGAGTTGAATTTGCCCCAAACGCCTCTCAAATGTCTTCTTCCACTGAGGTCACAGCTGCCATGGTTGTTTTTGAGGTCATCCAGATTAGTTGCTAATGGTGGTACAAAAACATGGTCTTTGACATATCCTCACAAGAAAAAGTCTCAGGTTTTATGTCTGGGGATCTTGGGGGTCAAGAGTGTAGCGCTAAGTCTTGGGCTCCCACGCAACCTATCCAAGGCTGAGGCAGTGTGTCATTTCAAATTGGGTCCATCTCTTTGAAACACCCTGCAATTAGCTTTGGGTGGAGGGGTGAGCCGTGCACCGGCTTCAGCTACGCTGTTTGAGATTACACCTACTCAGGATGGAGAATATTAGGGCAGAGCAGGTGTTCAGCTGATTTGTAGCACTATCCCTGACATTTGTTTTGGAATGTGTTCTGAAATTGTTTGCATACAATCCCTTGTGTACTGTATAACTGTGGCTTTATTTCTCTAAATTCCTATATAGAAGCAGAAATTTTCCATACAGATATGTAGTCCTGCTAGAGAAATTACACAGCTTTAAATGTGTGACTGTGGAAACAGTTAAGGATAGAGATTTTTGCTATCTATTGTCAAGCAGCAACAAAAAGATCAAAATTTTGTGGCTCTTTTAAAACTTATCTCTTCACATTAGATCTGCAGGCCTTGTACCCTTTCTACTACCTCATAAATATTTTTTAAAAAAAGACTCACACAGAATTTTGCATTCCCTGAGCTTCCTGTTAAGTAGCTCCAAAAAGTTAATTTGGGGTTAATTACCAAAGGGAAGTTGGAAGTGTGCCAAGTCTATGTTTCTGGAAACTTGATTAGCAAGTCAGCAGAAAATTCGGTAAATAAACCTCTCCCTCACTCCATCTTGTAAACTGTTATGGAAAGCAGTATTAATAACAAGCTTTGAACAAACTTTAAATGTGGAGTCTTTGTGACTAATTATCCAGCCTTCCTCAGATTTGTCTGCACAGCCGAATATCTACCAACCTAAGTCCTGAATTTTACCTTCAATAGGTATCGGGGTAGTATTTCAGGTCTTTCTTAGTCATGATAACAATAAAAAGCAATGTAGAAACATATTTTTTCGTTTATTTGTGTGTACACCAAAACCATTCTGATAGAATGCCAACCTAACTGCAATATTTTTGTCCTAGACAAAGCAACGTGTACTGATGTAATTTTTATCTTTGTGTTGCAACACTATTAAAAAAAACCACACACACACACACACACAAAAGCCACAAACAAAAAAAAAACCTCTTTGATTTATGTCAAAAGTCACTGCAACCACTATGAGTACCTGTTCTGAAGTCTGACCCCCGATAAGGACTTGTCCTGACTCACCTCACCTCAGCTGTAAAAGGTATGTAATGTAACAGCTGATTCAGGTAAAGTCTGCTTGGATATATGTATCTTTTAAAGTAATTGGACTTTAGAAACAGTTTACTATTGTGTTTTAAGTACAAATCTATTTCTCCCTGTCTTCCTAAACACAGAACTTATTTCTGTTTGTTATGCTCAAACACCAATAAAACCAAAATCATGACTATCTGTTAAGATAAATGTCTCCCTAAGTTGTAAGAATTGAGTTGAAAATGTCTGTTGCCAAAGTTAAACCAAAGAAACAAGAAAAAGTGGTATCTCCTGTGACATGTAGAAGTCTTCCACTTGAGGCCTGGAACATTTTAGTATGAGTCAGGATTAGTAAAGATTTATTTGTCCGAGTCTGCTATAGCAAGTACTTTCTTCGCTCATGTTGATAACCTCGTGCAAATTTTGTCATGCACTTGTATCACCTTTGCAGAGTATCTGAAGAAATTGTGGAAGCTGCACTTGAATGTGCAAGGCTCAGAGTGTGTGGAAGATGTGGTTTGAATGCTTCTGTACACGAGAATGAAAGACCTGATTACTAGTAACTTTTTTATTACTATCTCTGACTGCACAGAATTTTAGAGTGGCTATTAAGTGACCATATCCAGGAGCTCACAATATCTGAACTGCAAAAACAGTTCAAAATAGACCAAATCAATCATACTCAGCAGTTATATCTGTGGTCAGAGGTGGTTATTCCAGAATAAGACTGCATTGCACAATAAAGCTGTATTACAAGAATATAGATACAGCCTTTGTAAATAGCCAAATTATTTTGTTGTGGCTTCAAGTTTTGGTCCACATTCAAATAAATGATTGGTGAGCATCCTATGTTGTTAGGGTGTTTCTGACAGAAAATATTGTTGTTTTGCCCTTCTGGCAGGCACCTAATTCTGTTTCTCAAATGGTTTCTATATGGTACACTTTTAAGACTCCTATTCAAGATTTTTCATAAGTATCTGTACTTAGAGTTTCCACACCCCCCACTCCCCCCTGCCTCGCTCTATAGTTTAATGAATTAATTTGAAACTTACTGGTAACTTCTTGTCTCTCTCAAATCTCCCAAGAGGTACTATGGATGTATGAAAAGCTATATTTGATATGGTCCTAGAAAAAAAATGACTGGCAGATATATCTAGTGTACCTTCATATCTTAACCTAGTTTTAAAAAGCTCCAATAAATGAGATTTTGCAACCTGCTTTGGCAAGCCAACAGTAAGGAGAAGTAAGTATAAGAAAGAAAATACTCCCTTGTTGCTTAAGTGGTTAATTAAGATGACTGACTCAGTTTAAATATCTAAGAATGGAAATGTCCTTGTGTCAGGCTATGACTGATGGGAGGATCCCATTGTTTGACCACTGTTGGGTCTGGCTGGGATCTCCATATCCTGCTGTGGCACTGAGGAGGGGTTCGCTTCCAGGGCTACCAGTTTGGAAGAACAGAAAGGGAACTCCAATGTCTTGAAGAGAGCATGCCGTTAACTACTTTTTTATGGTGGTACTTGTATTTCATATCTTACTTACTTACCCTGTCAAGATCTGTAGTCAATCGGTTACCAGCTGCTGGCTGATCACTGTGGGTCACAGTACTCCAGCGAAGACCTTGCAGCCCTGAAGCTACCAAGAGCTTTACTTCACATGTTTTACTAATGGCAATTCCCTTTATACTTCTCAGCACAATGTTTGCTTTTTTTGCAATAGTGCCACACTGTTAACTCATGCTGGGTTTGTGATCCAATATAACCCCATGTCCCTTCCTGGGGGGATGCAGGCTGAAGGAGTTGGCAATATCAAGTCAAATTTGGCAGTGACACAAGGTTAGCTTTAAAAAAGGCAAATTGTTTAATGATTTAAAAATAGAACTGAAGCATTTTTGAAGTCTCTATTATGAAAACATTTTCCAGTAGCATTAGCAATCCTGACTTGTGCTTGGTAATTTGAAAATCAGGTTAGTTTTTTGATCATTGAGAAGCATGTTTTTAGTTAGTTAAACTGAAGAAGAAGCAAACATTAAACAGCATAAGCAGTACGAGGTTCTTGTTTAATTTTATTTTTGATTTTTTTTTTTTTTTATTATCTAAAACTGCTGTTTGTAACACAAAGGAGGATTTGTTGTTGTTGTTTTACTTCAAGCTAGATAATTTATTCCTGAAGTTAAGAGTGGAATCTCATGGTAATTTTGAAATGCCCAAAGTGCCAGCACCCCGAGGACACCACCAGCCCTGCCTGTCCCTGCCCTCCTCTCTGGGGCTCCCCCAACCCTGCCCATAGCCCAGAACCCCATTTTAACCCCCTGAGGCCATCAGTCTCTGCCCCAAAGTCGCTGCAGCAGGGCAAGTTCCCTGCTCCAGCACAGCCATGCCTATGCCTGGACCATGGCCTCCCATGGGCTGACTCCCAGCCTGGCCTCAGCTGGCCTCATGACGATGGACTCACTCAGTGATCACATGGCTCTGTCTGACCCTGGCTACCCTCAGGGGCCTGACCTTGCTTAATGTTCCCAGCTTGACCTCAGACTGGCCCCATCACCGCAGCGGACCTGAACAGGGGGTGGCCCCAGCCAGAAGATGATGTGATGTGCCCTGGCTGGTGAGATCACACCATGCTGGCCCACCTGGGGACTCCTGTGACCCCTGCTGTGCCCTGGCATGACAAACAGGTACTGAGCCAGGCTCTTGTCACAGCTCAGGACTGCAGTGCCAAGAGACAGCAGTAGAAAGAAACACCTGGAGAACGTCCAGTCGGGCTTAAGGACGATGTTTTCCACTAAAAGAGTGGTGAGCACTGGAGCCGGCTGCCCAGAGAGGCTGAGGGGTTTCATGCCTGGAGATCTTCAAAACTTTACAAGACAAGGCCCTGAGCAACACAGTCTGGCTGTGAAGTTGGGCTTGTTCTGAACAGAAAGTTGGGCTGGATGAACTTCAGACATCCTTCCAGCCTGGGCTGTTATGTGATTCTGTGGGTAGCACACTGCTGAGAATGACAAGTTCTCTGAACATGCAGGCATTTCTACAGGAATTTCATCACAGCCACAAAAGGCTGTTCCTCCTTGTGAATTCACTGACTTTTTGTGATCTTGCTCCTCTGTTTCTGTCTCTTTCCCTACTTAGGTGAATATCTGTTTGGCCAGTGGGATTTTTACCCAGAACTGTCTTTGCACTCCTCAGATTTTACTCTTTTCTTGCAAGGGTTTTATCCTACATGACTCAAATATAATTGTTTAACTTCAACAGCTGGTGGTAAATATCTTAGGACTCGACCATTTTGGAATCTGACAGCAGATTCGTAGAAATACTGAAATTATTTCAGTATAACATATACATAAATATATATAAATATAATAAAATAGTAAAAATACCTGCTGCAATTTTTATTAGTTGACATTGTATAGTCAAGGTGTCACAGGAAAAACCCATACCTGGCAAACACATTTTTGGGTGTGTTCGAGCACTGTGAGAGAATATCCACACAGACATGGTATCATTAGCAACTTCCATCAGCTCTCAAGACAGCTGTAAATTAGGGAGAGACATGTAGAAGTAGTTGTATGCCTGTCATTCATTTGTGCTGCACTTTATGCCTGGGGTAGAATAACCATTTAATTCTCCCACATCCCAGTGTTACTGTTTTGACTTGTAGACCATGTCCTTCTTATTATAATGAATCTGTCACAAGGGAAATAAAATATATGTGCTACAGTACAGCATGTTCTCAGAAGATGGTCTGGCCCAATTTATGATTCAAAGAGATTAAATAATGCTCAGAATAAGCACCCTAACTTTTTTCAATATTTGTCCAAATAGTGCAGAGTTTCCTAAGAATTGTCCCATTTCTAACAAAAAGAAAAATCTTCAAACTCTAGAGGCCTAACTATTCCCTGCTTTAGTTGTCACTTAATCACACAAGAAGAGATCTAATGTGAGCACTAATAGATTTGCAAAGGTGATCTAAAATGCTTCTATTTATACAGACACTCTGACATGACTTAAATGACCTACATAAAGGAGTGGAAAATCACATTCCTTCTCTTCAAACTATACAAAATGAAGCAAATCTTCCTTGAAATATCCTTTCTAAATTAATTTCCTGAACTGGCTGGCAATGAGGAATTTAAAATATTTCTAGATTCCCAAGCCTGCTTGTCTGAAAGACATGAAATCTTGATATTACTGTCTTTTCATCACTAACGCAAATGCCTTCATTTAACAACTACACATAGTTTTAGAAATTTAGATGTGCACACATTTCCATCTGAGATATTTCAGACATAGTACGTGGAAAAATGCTTCAAATTACTAGAATTAAAATTTTTTAGACTGTTTGGGTAAGTGTCCTGAAACAAATTTTTCTTGGCTTCATTTTAGTTGTGCTAACAATGAATTTGGAGCTGAAGATTATTCAATGCTAAAATGAAATTACTATGACTTTATGGTATGATTTGGATCTTAATACTGAGAGTTCACTGTCTTGCTAGAAATAATAGGATTTAGAAAAAGGCCCCAAACAGCATTTTTACTTAAATTACTGTATCAGATGTATGTTCCAGCAATAAGAGTGGGTCACTCTGAGAGACTCCTTCCATTGTTTATAAAAATGGGATGAATTCTTTCAGCTCTGCCAATTACAGACACAATTGCAAACAACTTCAGGATAATTTTGGAATAGTATTAGCGAGTACACTTCCATTGTTTGCTTCCATAGTTATGTCTGGCACAGTAATTTCAATGGTTTAGCAACTGACAAAACACGGTCAGAAATTTTCCTCTCTTAACTGTTTCCTCTCCTACACAAGGGCAGATGATTTGGGGAGCCTGTGAAGGGCTTTTTCTTTTCCACGTGCTAATTACCATAAATATTTTGAAGCTTGTCCCACAAACTCCGTTTTGTTTTCCAAATCATTAGCAATGTTAAAAACAAACCTTCTGACAAAAATGTTGGCAGAAGCTCAAACACAGTTCCTAGTGCATCAGAAACTCTTCCTTATGTGAAGGAAACTGCGTGGGGTCCATTACAGTTCACTTGCCAAAGCACAGGAGGTTTGGCACATGAGATTCCAGCCATGCTTAGGTTTTTTGTGTACAAATCATTTAGACAAGACCAATTAAAAGTTAAAATCAGCTAAATCAGCAGAGAAGAATGAGGCAAAAGTTTTTGAAATAGTGAATTGCAACCACTGTGCTTTTACAGGAGTCTGTAGAGTAGGTATGAGGAATCACTGGCATCACTTGCCATGACGCTTGGTTTGTAAATACCGGTAAAAGGCCTAGACAGCTTCAGTATGAGTACAAAACATAAGGGAAAAATAATATTCTTTATCATTTTACCAAGCTTAGCACCTAAAAGTGAACACTCGAGTAACGGCTTGTAAGTAGTCCCCAGAGTTGATTGGTTTTAGTTCAGACTTCACTGGAGAATAAAGAAGAGCATTTCTCTCCAAGCACTTTCGAGGTCATTCTCAACCTCATGATTACTCAGGTAGGAGGAGTCAGTGTCTCATGAATATATCTGTTCAACTCATCATCCAAAAAAACCATTCTAGTCAGTTCTATAGAGGCCCTCAGAAGTCTGGATACTATAGCTTTTATGCTATGGTTATGCATACCCTAGATTCTTGATATGGAGCTAACAAGTGTCTAAAAAAGATAAACAAAACTGAATTCCTACACAGATAACAACAACTCACCATACCAAAAATCCCAAAGGATGGCATATTTCTAAGACAATATCTTGAAGATGCACTAACCTGGTCATTTGGAGTTTTGACAGGATTTTCCAAATAGCATTATGTCCTTTTACAATGTTAAGATTATTTCTTCTGAAACACAGTTTGTAAAAATGTCTAATATTATTTTCTGTCATGCCAAAGAAAGGAAATAACAGAGACTTTGTTTAAGCAGCAAATTATCTGATTTAAGGTGGTCATGCACAAAATAATTCACTATTACTGTGGATTTTCAGTTACAGGACAATGATGACAGGGTTTCAGAAATAATGTGGCGTTGTTGCCTGTGGATAGCAATTAGTTAGTGGCCTAGTTCAGATGGGAGTTTCAGTGTTTTATAAAATGTCCAAAGAATAGCTGTCCCAGTTAATATAATTAACTGCAGGGGACATTTGAAGGGCACAGTTTATTTATTTCAGGAAACGCTACTCAAAAATTAAATAATTTTGGGCTATAAACAAGCTCTCGGGAAAATACTAGTAAATGGCAAAGTCTAGGTAAAGTGCATGGAGTGCTCTAATAAAAACATAGCTATACAGCACTAGATATCTTACTTGGCAAATAATCAGATGTCTTCTTGCTTGAGTTTGTGAGCTGTTTTATTGATTCATACTTGTAAGAAGAAAGAAGATATTTCCTGAAGGAAAACATTACTCAAAATGTGTTTAAGAGTGCTTATATAAAATTAAAAAAAAGTTTTTAAAATCCCTAAAATGGTTTAATTCTATCAGGAGAGAACAGTATGTCTAAATAAGCTTGTCACTCTATCCTACCGTTACTGCTTGTAGAGTCCTCAATTTGTTAAGGAATGTTCACACTATGGATTCCACATATATCATTATTCAAACCCTGTAAATCCCTGTTAAAACCAGAATGTTATTTATTTTCAGCAAATCCCACCTCTGTATGGCCATGAAGTCTGTGCTGTAACATGCCTCAAAAGGAAGGACCTGCGAGGCGAAAGAGGTCCTGCTAAAAGCGTAGCATTAAGGTTACCCTTTAAGCTCCCACATCGTTATATGCCAGCTTTGAAGAATCTTATTATCCTCCATCACTCTGTGTTGCCAGAATGTGAGCACAGAAAGCATCTTTTCATGGTTAACTGCCTGCTCTCAGCCTAGCTGGGACTGTAATATGAGGTCTACACTCACAGAAACACAGCATGCAAACCACTTGTAATTAGCTCTGCATAGGTGTAGGTCTCAATGTGCCACAATCATATGAACTATATTAACCACAGCGATCAGTATCCAAATTATTCTGTGGGCAGCAAGATCTTACATACAGTTTGTCTAATGTGCAAGAGTAAATAATGAGAACTGTCAAACTTGGTCTAACTAAAGGGCTGTCTACTACAATATCCTGTTTTTAAGAGCAACAGGTAGTGGTTTCTTTGGGAAAGATCATAAGAAACACAGCATTCTTTGGCATCCCCTCTCAGCTCATGGCGATAACTTGCAGGAACCAGTGACTGAGCTAGAGTTTACAACCCAACCACCGCATTTAAAAAGCCATGGATTATATCTGATTCTTTTTTGAACTCCTATGTTTTGGTTTACACAATATCCTGATTAGATATGTTTCACAATTAACAATTTATTGTTTGAAAATGTATGGTGGTGTGTTCTCAACTCTTATCTGATGATTTTGTTGGATGACCCCTACTTTCATAGTATGAGAAATGATAAATAATCATTGCCTATTCATACTCTTCACAGCCATCAAAATATAGAGAACCATGTTTTCTCCCACTGCAGTAGTTACTTTTCCAAACTGAAATATTAAACTATTAAAGCTTTCCTTTGTACCTAAGCCCGCCCTCTGTAATTTTTCTAGTTTTTGCTGAACTCTCTGTAGTTGAGATGACCACTAATGCAGACAGTGTCCAAGGTATGAGTGTACTACACATAAATGTATACAACATCACGGCCATAGTCTGTCTTTCATTTTCAGTCTCTGAGTATAGTTTCTGAAACTCTATTCACTTTTCTATTGCCTCTAAAATTCTGTGCCAGTTTTCAGAGAATTATCTGAAATGACTCAGTGGCCTCTTTCTTAAGTGGTCTTAAGTAAATTAGAGTAATCCAGTATGTGCGCACAATATTTGGATTCAATGTCATCTGCAGTTTTGTTACCCCCTCACTTGGCATTGCAAGGACTTTTGAAACTGCATCTCACTCTGCCTCCCTCCTGCAGCCATGAGTGTACAGTCAGACTTTCTTTTGCAAAGCCCTCTGGCATAAGGACACAGTTTCATGAGTCAGAAAACACAAGACTTCCTCAAAATCCTGATATTGTGCATATTTTCTGTAGTTCTTGGAATGATTCTCATGAATTTACCCTGACATTAGGCGACATAACTTGTGGTAACTGACCTATGGGTACAAGTATTATCCTTGTTCCCTACAAAGTGGAGCTCCCCATTCTCCGAAAGCCGTAACTTGTCATATTTCTGATGCCCATAATCTTTGCTCAAACCACAAAACCTCCATTGCCACAACTGTTTTAATGTTTGATTGCTCAACACTAACCAGGATTGCAGGAGACGCATACAGCTTGCACGTAGCTCTACTTTGGAGCTCAGTGGCAACTTACCTCTGCACTAATCAGCTGCTCAGGCACTTCTGAATCAGCTAGTCACTTAAATTAAGCATAACAGAGTGATCCTACTGTATTATGCCAATTCTGTTCTATTAGAAGCACTGATCTACAGAGGGGCAGTTATTAATTTGTTGCGACTATCCAGCATGCCAGGAAGAAATACTTAAAATTTTCAAGGCCTGTATATTGTGGTGTCTCTAGGTGCTTATTCTACCATGAATTTATAAGCAGGAATAGATCACTACAGTTTACTAGTTTACACCCTAGTGGAAGTTGAAAGAAATTAATAGAAAACTGAATGTGAAGGGTTCTGACAAACACCTTCAAATATATTTTCATGAAGGATGAGGAAGGGCAACAGACTTCTTGCAATGCAGACCAATTCCAAAGCAATCCCAGTTAGTGTAGACAATAGATGTGGGCTTTGTTCCCAGAAATCGTGATGTAGCTGATGTGCCATGGGTAGATGTGTAAGGTTTAGTATGTACTTATGCTCAGTAATGGCAGACTCCAGGTGGTAGATTTGGACATGAGGAAACCAAAATGGGATATAGGTGGTACCATTAGCATCTGTTAAAGAGAAATGTCAGTATTCTTTGTCACCTGAAATAGTGCTTCTCCACCATAAAGTGACAGATCTTGCCTCCTTAAACAAGCAGCTAAAGGTGGTGGACTTTTTCTCCCTTTGTTACAAGAATATCTGTTAATAAAAACAATCAAGCAAACAAACAAACAAAAAACAAGCCAACCAACCAAACACAAACTTCCGGTGCAAGTCCCCCTGTTCATTTCTTTTTTCACTGTGTGATTCAGACAGAAAATTATCTTGTGAAATTTATGTGGACTGGAAATGAGTTTTGCGAAAGGCAGGTGGTCACAATCCATGCAGTGCATCCTTAAAACAGATAACTGAGCAGGCAGCATCTTTGTTATTCTTGTGGCTATAGATTTCTCCTTGTAATGAAGTTCTACTACATACTTTCTTTGACTTCTCTGATCATGTGTCTCAAAACTGAGCTAATTTTATTTCTTTCCTGCTAGAAACATATTTATTCCAACTGAATCAGAATCCAGTATGTGTTTTAAACCTGGATCCCAAAAGTAATTGTTTGATCTAAGAATCAGCTATGGGGGATGTGCAGTGAGTGGGGCTTTGAAAAAATTGTTCAGCTAAAAGGAGGAAGGTAACATTAACGTATTATTTGGTGTTGATTTTAACTTCTCTTTAAATAATATCTCACTTCAAATGATATAAAGTCATTACTCTCAGGCCAGATGTATTTATGTTCAGTTTTAGCTATGAGGACATTTTATGGCTGGATCAGAAACAGAAGCTGTCAGAAGCATAACCTTCATCTCAGAAGAGCACCACTATAATTAGTCTGTCCTAATCAGCATGACAGTGCAAAGATGCAATGAGAGTGCATTTTTTAGCAACAACTGGCCTTTGCACAACATTTAATCTCCAAACTATTTTGTAAAGACCAAGTGAATAATCTTCATGTAACCTATCTGGAAAAATGTAGCTGCACTTTTTTACTTTAATCTTGTGAAACATTATACTGAGTAAATAAGCACCCATCATACAAAGTGCTGAGCGCCCTGAATTTCTTTCAGTTTCCAGGATGAGGCTATGGCTTTCCTAGGTCTGTGCCTTTAAATAATTTAGTAGCTTTCATGGGGAATATTGTAATGACTATTCAGTTATTATTTAATTTTTTGTGGCACGTGGGACCCTGTTCTAGAGTCAGAATGTGCTAGTGTATACTAAAAGACGTAGTCTCTGCCCTCCCTCTGAGTTTTAAAACTTAGGTCCTGATCCAGCAAACATTTGCATGAGTGTTGTATTTTTATATGTGTGAGACGTTCCCATTAAACATCCACTGGGAAAAATTTACAGAAAGACCACACCTGCTGAGCTTCAGCCTTCTGGCAAGTGCAGTGTAGAGGCCTACTGGGAATTCACAGGGAAGAAAGGTTGACTGCATTTAAAAAGGGTGTGAACCTTCCAAGCTCTCAGGGTACGTGCAAGTTTATATTTGGATAACCCAACAGTTATGCATATAAATTGTCAGGGAAAATTAATGAATGGTGCATGTGCAGTATATCAAACATCTTGGTGTCTCAACCAATATTTTCATATGCAGCAAAGCGCACATTCCTTACTGATGGTTATATACAATGATATATGTTTAAAGTTTAAAAACCACATTATTTGAATGTATCTGAATGCAGCAACCAGTGACCCACTTCCTTTGATATCAAGGAAGAACTTTTTGTGTTCAGTCGTAGATTTCTAGAGAAAGTAAAGACTTTTTTCCATCAGGAAACAGTTCATACTATGATTTAATTTTGAGGTTTAAAAGAAATAAAATGGAAGTGCTATTTCAGCCATGGCTTCAGTTTCTAATTTGTTTCCCTCAGCTACATTTTTTTTTTCGTGGAACCTACTGTAATGTATTTTTAAGAAACTATGTCATGTTTTATATATGAAAAAACACTATGAATGAATTATATATCCTTTATCCTGTCCACAGATTCAACTCTACAATTGTAAATCTCACATTTCATCTTTATTATTTATTTCTGATGACTGATATTAATCTGTTCTTACTGGCTTTGGCATGGTAGGTATTATTTATGTCCTAAAGTCATTAGTAGTTGTCTTAACCAGACCTGAATGCTCTACAGCTCTTGCCCAGCCTTGCAGTGGCTCAGTCCTCCCCTTCTCTTCACATACAAAGCTTCTTAATAAATCTATTACTTCATTTGAGGTTAAGGTGCAGCAGGTCCTACAGGTTTAGCTTCTGAACCTTCTCCCTTAGGTGGCATTCATACCAATTTGTAGCATGATGAGCCTTCTCTGTCATTTTTAAAATTTTGTTTGATATTGCAAAGTAATTTCTCTCAAATGGCAATCCAGATTACTGGGCACTGTAGATTCAATCCAAGATATATTTAAAAGACTCTGCACGAAGTCAGGACTTTAAATCTGCCTTTATATTTGGCCTTTTCCCCTCCCCATTAAGTGAACCACCTATTGTAGCAGCCAGCTGATTTCTAAGAGCAGTGATCCTGTCTACTGCAGGGTCTCCCTCACTACAAACTGCTGCCAGGTGCTGAGGGCTCTGGCCCTCATTCATCAAAGTCTCCAGATATTTAGCTGCTGGATGAATATCAGTGCCTAACACATTTCAGGATAAATCTTTGTTCCAAGAAAGATAGTTCTTTCTTTGCTCCTGTCAGAGGATGGGTGCTAAATAAAGGAGTTAATCTACTCTTGCTGATTTGGTTATCTGGCAAGGGAGAGACTATTACGCTAGACTGGAGGACCCTAAAATTAGCTCAGTTTACAATATCCCATCTGCTTTGCTCTGTAATTATGCTAAGATTATGATAAGCTGTATGCATCTGCGTAAAAGTTAAATTAATAACATAAATAAATTAATAGCTAAAATAATCTTACACATTTTAATTTTATTATTATTTCATCAAGTAATAATGAACTAGGAATTTGGTGCAGTATTCTAAAAACATAGCTAATAAATCCTACATTATTTGTTAATTAAAAACATAGAAGTATATGGACTGCATAAAAAAACAGTGAAAAAATTGATTCTTCTATATGGTTACTAGCATAACAACATAAAAGCAAACCTTTCCTTGGCAGACAGTACAACTTTGAGTTAGGACTTGCACAGCAACTTAATCTGTGAACTGAAAGGAGAATGGCAAGCAATTTCAAATGTATGGGGGGTATTCTGTTTGGGAAAGAAGAATATTTTGATCATCTAACTAGCACTCATATTTACAATGCAATTTTTTTTGTGACAGAGCAAAATAAATTTTAAATGTGATCTTTTTTTAAACTTTAATATATAAGGGCCATCCTTACACAACACATTAGGCTTGCCTCACCAGCCAACTGAAGTAAAGGTTTAAAGCCTGAACTGTTTCAAGAAAGCTGCGAAGAGGGAGAGGAGCCTCTTATCTGTGCTCCCTTCTCCTCTGGAGTCAGGATCTCTAAGTGCTTTCTCGGGGAGGACCAGGAAACCTCAGCTTTCACTCCAGCACGCATTGCATTACTGTTACTGCTCCCAAGAGAATGAATTTGTTCTCCACAGCCATGCTATCTTGCAAATCGTTACTGCAAGGCAAACCTCTGATGTCCATTCTCAAGGTCCAAGATAGAGGGTGAATGTTACATCCTGCAGATAACATCTAGAAATGATCTATTTCTGTAAGTACACACTTGTATTATATGTATATATTTAAATAAGGGTGGACACAAAGCAGTGTGCAGGAGATGCACCAACTATAGTCACTAAAGCCATGGTTTGATGTGCAGTGGTGCCACCATAAGTCACTCGCTTCCACAGCACCTCTGTGCTGCTGTCGCTGTTTGTGGAGGCAACACAGTAAAGCAGATCAGCATCTCAATTTAATTAAAAATAATTATTTTCCACTAGATTTTTGCTAACTGAAGTAATTATCTGAACTTCATAGGACCCACATAGAACTATATACCAGCATGTGGAAGTGATGCAAAAAGGCTGGTGAGGAGTGGGGGAATGCCAGCATTAATTTAATTTGGTAGTGGCACTGAAAAACTGTATGATAGACTTGTACCCGAGTTACCAGTGGAAACCTGCAAATTTGTTTTCAGTGTAAATGGAAAACAAATATTAAAAAGACTCTTTCTAGGTAGAAGAGCTTTGTAGTTCAGACTCTGAAAAGGATTTGACCTTCTGCCAGAGAACCAGCCTGTGGGCGTGAACAATCATGCAGTTGCTGTCTGTCCCATTTCATCTTCAGAGCCCTTGTTGTACAGCATGTTGCAAAGATACATTTCTCAAGTATGTAAAGTACTTGAGTGAGGAAAGCCAAACAGACAGGAGGAGCTGGAATGGAAAACAAAAACATTCAAAAAGCACTGAAGTTATTAAGGCACAACATTGTGCTGTATATGGTTTTGTTTCTTAGGAAGTGACTTGCAGGTGGTTACAACTACTAACTATTCTGCAGTGATGGCATTTGTCTCCTAACTGATTTCACTTTTTGGTCCAGGTTTCCTATGACCTCTTTCATTTTTCCAGTAGAATATTAAAAAATCCTATTTTACTTGTATCCAATAACAAACAAAATCTGGTAATGCTGCACTTGCTGTTTGCTTTTTAGATCTGCCAAGGTAGGGTGAAGCCAGCTGTGTATTTGGGGAGACAGCTCTGAGAGGTGTGCAAAGCAATTTTGGTAGGTTTTTTGGCTAACTTTTTCTTTCTGAAACTTCCAACCTTGTAATCATATTTGTGCACATTGACCTTTTTGTCCTTTCGAGTTTAAATTAAATGGGGCGGGTCAGAGACGTATGGTTTAGTTTTGGTTTTCCAATTAGAAGGTAAGGTACAGAGCCAGTGTACTGGGTGTACGTGGCAAAGTTTTGGTAGTGGGCAGGCTACAGGGGTGGCTTCTGTGAGAAGATGCCAGAAGCTTTCCCTTTGTCCAATACAGCCAATGTCACTGGCTCCAAGGCAAACTTGCTGCTGGCCAAGGCTGATACCATCAGTGATGGTGGTAGCACCTCTCAGAGAACATATTTAAGAAGGGAAAAACAAACAAACACAACCCAAACAAAAAAAACCCCACACAACTAAAATAAATAAATAAATAAATACAAAAAAACCCACCCACAACCTGGGCAGCAGCAACCAAAGAGAAGAGTGAGAATATGCGAGAGAAACAACTCTGCATACACCAAGGTCAGTGCAGAAGGAGGGGCAGGAGCTGCTCCAGGCACCAGAGCAGAGATTCCCCTGCAGCCCATGGTGCAGCCCATGGTGAGGCCGGCTGTCCCCCTGCAGCCCATGGAGGTCCTTGGCGGAGCAGACACCCACCCGCAGCCCAAGGAGGACCCCAGGCTGGAGCAGGGGGATGCTGAGAGGAGGTATGCTGAAAGGAGGGTGTAACCTTTTGGAGAGCCCATGCTGGAGCAGGCTCGTGGCAGGACCTGTGGCTTTGTGGACAGAGGGGCCCACCCTGGAGCAGGTTTTCTGGCAGGAGTTAGACCCCATAGGGGACCCAGGCTGGATCAGTCTGTTCCTGAAGGACTGCACTCCATGGAATAGACCCAGGCTGGAGCAGTTCATGAAGAACTGCAGCCCATGGGAAAGACTCACATTGGAGAAGTTCATGGAGGACTGTCTATCGTGGGAGAGACTCCACTCTGGAGCAGTGGAAGAGTGTGAAGAGTCCTGCTCTGAGGATGAGGGAGCAGCAGAGACAATGTGTGATAAACTAACCACGACCCCCATTCCTGTTCCCCTGCGCTGCTGAGGGAGAAGAGCTAGAGAAATAAAGAGTTAAGTTGAGCCCAGGACAAAGGGAGGGGTGAGGGGAAGGTGTTCTTTAGATTTGTTCTTGTTTCTCCTTATCCTCTGTAATTTGATTGGTAATAAAATAAATTGCTTTCCCCAAGTCAAGACTGTTTTGCCCAGGATGGTAATTGCTGAGTGATCTCCCTGCCCTTATCTTGACCCACGAGCCTTTTATCCTATTTTCTCTCCCCTGTCCAGCTGGGGAGGGTAGAGTGGCTTTGGTGAGCAACTGGTGCCCAGCCAAGGACAATCCACCATAGCCAATAAGAAGACATTTTGTAAGTGCAATCTTTGGGAACATGACAAGAAAGCATTTGTAATGTTATCCTGATAATCCATAGTGATTTGAAATCCTATTGTATTTTCTGTATCACTAGTTTTATTATTTGATTAAAGTCCAGCAGAGCATTAAGGATTACATTTTACTGAGGATGAATGATTTACAATTAGTTAGAAAAAATAAAGGTATTAAGGAATGTGTCAGGTTCATTTATTTGACAAATGAGTGTAAAGCTCCTTACAAAAACACATCAGAATGTAGCAGCACCTGGATCGTAATACATTTTATAGAAGCAATGAAGAAAGTAATTAGTTAGAGAACTGTAAAAACAATGCCAGGAGGTGTAGGTAAGATGTAGCTCACTAGGAATGCAGGGGCTGACTTCTACCACACTCCATGGTTCTGCTGGGTCCTTCCCGTGATTGACCTGGTGGTGACAGTGGTCCAAGGAACCTGCAGGCAGGGAAGATATTAAGGGACACTGCACTTGGGAGTTAGCACATGGTTTGGTGGTATTCAGCCTGGCGTTTGTATCAAGAGGATTGTTGTAATTAATTTGTTTTATAATAGCAGCTAAAGTTCTCCACCATGTTTTTTGCTTTTAGATAGAGATGGCAAAACACGTAAGATACAATCCCTGCTTTTAGGTGCTTGAAGTGAAAGGCCTTCATGCAGCAAAATGCTCAAGAATGTGATTCTCCTTCTGCATGAGCTGAAGTTAGAGAGAAAGGAAGCAGGGCAGCAGAGGTGAGGTCAGCTGGGACAGGTGCACACCTGGTCGCTGGCAAAGCTGGAAGGAGAAGTCGGAAAACTGTGCTCAAGAGCTGTATAGACTCTCCTCAGTATTCAGCATATGCCTCAGCTGCTTGACAGCATGCAGTACATACATACAGACTGAATGGCCATTATATATTTTATTTCTCAATGTTTTTATTTGAACACAGAAAGTATTTGATCAAGAAAAAAAAACACAAAGAAAAGATCTGTTGTGTGAAAACACTTTTTCTCGATGTTGCAATAGTTTACTGGATTTTCCCCTTCAATTTGAAGCAAAATTAATTCCTCAAACAGGTGAAAAGGTCATTTTTAATTCTCGCAGCTTTTTGACAAAGAGTCTTCCCAACAGAAAAAAGAGTCTGAAGTTAACCAGGAATTGAGAAGCTGACTATCTGTATTGCAAAGAAAAATACCTTTTGTGAGCATTCACCCTCTATTGACTGTTGCATTGCTATATTGAATTGAGGTTGAATTAAGGATTTAGTTGATGGTTTGAAACTGACGGGTTGCAAATGCCAGGCTTCTAGTATTTTTCAGTTTAATGTCAATAACACTGCAGTAATGTTGACATCTAGCTTTTAAAAACACTACACTTTCTTAATTTGTTTATATTGGCAACATTTGTTATTTCACAGTCATGTAGGAAGCACCCAGTGGTGACTGATTTAAGCCGCTTCTGTCTGTTTTAATTTGATAGCAATATTGCTATGTCAACAACATAATGTGCAGCATTGCAAATATAAAGAAAAACACTGTCCAAAAAAGTGCAGTTATGCAGATTTACATCTGTAGATATTTTTTAGCTTAGGCTATTGAGTTCAAGCATTATGAAGTGTTCATATATTCCACATCTATTACACACTTCATATATATATTGATTGATTGTCTTCTATCTATTTTGGCAATCCTAAGCATTCTAGTTAAATTTCTAATCTTTGAAGAAAAGGTATTCCTAGGCTGCGGGCCACACTAAAGTGGGAAGACAAAGGGATAATAACTGTTACAGCTAATAATACTGGATAATTTCTAGCTTTCATTAAGAACAATATAGCTTTTTTGTTTACTCCTTCAGCATAGAGACTGTTACCCCTATATCAGGGATTTTTTCAAGTATCTTCTTAGCGGATGGGAAAGACATGAAAATTATGGGAAAGGCAGTATCAATGGAAAGTATAGCAACTCTTCAGCTCATCTGACAAATAAATAAACCATAATTTTTCCATAGAAACCACACAGCCAATCTCTGAACTGCCGCTGGCCTCATTAAGTGCGGTGCTCTGCAGATATAGGGTCTGAGTACCTGCTTCTCCTTGCAGGCCTCAGGGCTTGATGGTGGGATTTGTTATGCCTGCCTAAGGAAGGTAATGCTTCTCTTTTCAGTCCTTGACTTTACTGGGAGCTGCATTTCCCAAGAGGAATAGAATCACCTCTTTTGTTGAAAAAAAACAGTGCACAGCTAGAACCTACCTAGAGACTGACAAGGTCACTTCACCTGAGCTACATTTGTTTATCTATTTATTTATTTATTTTCCCCTAATCTTTTCTTCATAAGTTTCATTATTAGAAGAGACAATGTCAGCTAATCAAAGACTCATCATCAAAAGCAGACATGAATTGAGGGAGGCCAAGGTCTTAAACTGGAGCCTGACTCTACCATTCCACATTCAGCTTTTACCTGAATTGGCAGAAGTTCACCATTACATCAGAAGAAACCCCAGGGTGGTTTCTGGCCTCTCCCAGAACTAGACCTCTCTGTCCCTGAGGGTAACAGGGGAAGTCTGGGAGCATGCAATGAGCCATTCTTTTCCTTGTGTCCTCTGAGTCCACTCAGACCTGAGGTTTGGGTGCTCCTAAAATGGAATTGCAGATAGCATTTTAAGTGATGCTAACATTCCCCATTCATATGACATCCTACTGGTTACAGCAGCTACCAAGTAACTGGAAGCCTTGGGCTCACTTTCCTTCTCAGCTTTGTGTGCCTTGATGGCTTCATGGTGTCTTTTGCATCTTCCATGTCTCAGAAAAGTGCTTCACTAGCTGGGTGGGAGTTACTCAAACTGTGCTGCAAGTCAGACAGAGCGTGCTTTTATGTTCCTTCAAGTTCAGGTACCTCAGGAGAGGACTCATGTGGACCTCAAGTGGGCAGGATTCTTCCATTTACAGCTTGATTGAAACTCCAAAAATTAAGTGTGCTCACTAGGTTTTTCTAAGTTGAGTGGAATTGCATGAGAAGAAAACCCTTTAATTCAAGGCTCTGGACTCTGTAACATAGGAAAAAACTTAGCGAAACAAAAGCATTGAAGCAACTTTACTGGGTCTGACCAAAGACACACTTAGCTCTAAATACAGCCTCCAAATGTGCATATTCAGCACATTAGATACTTGATGAGCAGAGACAGTTTCCTGCAGCTCATGAAGGTGAACAAAAGGAAGCACAAGAAATAAACACTGGTGTTCAGCTAAAATGCTAGCCTGTACCTCCCCAGAGAAGCATACTTTGTGAGGACAGATGGCAAAGAGCCAGAGCTGCTGGTGGCAATTCCCCAGGAATTCATGACATAATAAAAATATTTAAAAAAGAGCTTATTTTCACATTTACAAAAAAAATGGAACTCATGGTATCATCAGCTAATGTGCTTTCTGCAGGAAAAAAAAAGATGTGCTTTCTCCTTCTGGAGTGCCGAGAACTGATCTTTTTACACAGCTTCCTGCATTTTTGAAATCATTCACTGAGATCATCTGTCTCTGTTCTCATGTCTCCATTGAGGGAGGTGTTTTTGTGTCTAAAATATGTCAACAGACATCTTCCACTGTAAAGAAAACTGTGGCCTCTGCTTTTCTTCTGCTGCCAGAAAAAAGTCAAACCAGGTTAAAAAACCAAAACAGTGGCTACTAACACGCATTGCAGTGACACTTCCCAGAGTACTGTCCTGAGTGAATTCTGGCTCAAGAACTAACTGAGCTAGAGGTGGTGCATTTGAGCTAGAGGAGGCACATTTATATTAAGGGCTGGAACAGACTCTGCTTCCATGAGTTTGTCCAAACCACTTTTGATTTATGTGAACTTTTAGTATCCACAATATTACGTGGCAAGGAGATTCACAGGTTAACTATGTGTGTATGTAAAAGTACTTTTGTTTCTTTTGAATCTATCACTAGATAGTTTCATTTGATGCTGCTTCTATTGCAAAAGACAATGAGAAATCATTCCCTGTGTCCTGTTTCCATGCCACACAGGATAAGCCTTTATCTATTTCTTCTAGATCAACTGCTTTCCAGAATGACTTTTCCACTGTCTCATATTGAACCTCTTTGATACTTTGCATCCTCTTTCTTGCTATTTCCTTGTTTTGTTATATAATTTGTGAGACAGATAGAGAGAACTGTACATGGTGTTCAAGATGTGGGGACATCTTACATTTATTTTATTGTGGCATAGTATTATTTTCCATTTTTTGCTCTGTTCTTTCCTAATAATTCCTAACTTTCTGTCTGCTTTGGCAGCTGCTCAACACCGAGGTGATATTTTCATGGAAGTAACTATTTATACGTCATGATTTCAGACCATAGTGGTAATAATCTACACTGGGTCCACCACCATATATGTAAAGCTGAAATTGTTTATTCCCATATATATAACCTTATGATAACCTATACTGGATTTTATCTGCCATTTCATTACCTGGACACTCAGGGAGCATCATTCACATCACACTTTTTACATCCTTTTACGGCTCTTTATAATGGCCTTCATTTTTAATTTACTTTAGTGACTAACTTACACCTGCAAATGTTGTGTGGTGCCTACTTTGTTCCTGAAGGCCTTTCTTGGCTTTAGATTATGTTAGAAGAGTTTGAAAGAAAAGGGTGTACTGAGAGAGGAAATCTCCAAGAAACTCCTTTTCGTGGGAGGAAAATGTTCCTTTTCCTTCCCCTTCCATGCTGGGCTCTGGCTCCTTTTAGAAACAGAAGACCTCATGAAGCTCAGAGGAGGACACTTAGGTACCCGTGGTAACCTTTTCCAGTTCTTCCCTAGGTAACCGGATCTCTTATTAGGTCAGAAAGACCTAATACATCAGTCTTCATATATCATTTCCATGAGCTAAATTGCCAGGAAAAGTTTGTGATCTAACTTCAAAAAAATTCCCAGAGAAAACAGATCATTTGTTTTCCTAGATGCCTGGACTTGAGAATGCAATATTCAGGGTAGATAAACAAAGAGCTAAAGGCAAAGATAATGTATTAAAATTTGCTCTGAGTAAATCAAATCAGAATTTGACTGTTTTATGAATGACAAAATGCAAAGACGCCGTCTCCCAAGTGGGCACCAGCATACTGGAGTGCTCTCCTTCTTCCAGTGTTCAGGTTCCCTCCTCACCCTCCGCACCAGCCTTCTCAGCCCTTTACCTTCTGGCATGGAATGAATGCTGTCCTTGCACAGAGAAGCTGATTCCTCACACTTCTTCCTCCCTTATCCATATGACAGTACCACAGTACAACAAAGACTTCCAGTACTAGAAGTCCTCTTTCTTCTGAGGACAGGAGCCAAGCGGGAATTTCCTATCTCTTCCTCTCAAGCAGGCACGGGCTCTCCTCATGGGCTTTAGCCTTTACTAATCCTGCCCATGTTCTCAGGCATGAATTCCCTGACTCATGACTTTTCCCTGACTCCCTCCTGCCAAGCTGCGCTGCATCCAGTGCTTGATCCAGTATGTCATTTCACTAGCCGCAGTTTTTCATGGCAAAACTGTAAAGGCTCTTAATTTGAGAATGTCATTTGTCTATTCAATTATTGTGGTTTTATTTTTTCTTATAATTGAGGTCTCTGCTAGAATTGCTCTAGCTATTAACAGAATAGTTGTCAGTTTGCTAAAATAAAAAATGTTGAAATATGTTATGGGATTCTGCATGTTCCCTTAATGATAAAAGTATTTGATATAATTTCAGAACACTTATTATTATGTGAGAAGGAGTTTGATAGCCAGATACAGTAAGAACATGAAGGTGTTAATGCTGTTTTCATTTGAAACCTGGGATTACAGGTCTAATTTTGAGAGAAAATACCTGCACAGACGGCTAAAGGACCAGTTACTATGTAAAACACATGATTAAAACAGCTCATTAAATTCCCTGTACATATTCATTTTGTGTCTTTTTTTCAGCTATTACGTGTCTTTTGTAGCACAAAGATCTGACAGTTAAGACAATACTTAAGACAAGTCTTAGTATTGGCGAAATAGCAAAAAGAAAAGTCCTGTCCCCTAGGTAGAATTTGAGGTAGGATATCTGGCAGATTTCTTTATTTAGTCCTTACACTACTCGTTTATGTAATAACAAGTCAAACATGAGTGACATTTATGTGGATTTTTTGCATACTCCAAAATCATGAGGTGACGGGATAGGCCTATAAACTAAAGATTGCTGTTTAATTTTCTTTTTGTTAGCAGCTGGATGTTATGACATTTCTGAAGTTTATATAGACCTTTTGCACTTCACAGTGTAACATCTGCAAAAGTTACAAGATAATGTGCAGTCTCTACTTCTGTTTTTTTCTTTTGTGCATAGGATTATCTGGTGCTGGAATTCCAGAACAGTAGAAACAGAAGGAAGCAAAATAAATACAAAACTAACAGGAGAAACATTGGATAAAAAGATGGAAAGAAATCTTGCCGTTTTTGCTAAGCCAGCAAATATGAAAGCTCAGAATTCAATGTTCTTGCGATGAATTTGGATACACAGCTTGATAAGGAGTATGACAGCAGAGAACCCCGGTATCTTAACTTTTCTCTGTAATTGATACAGTGGAGAAAGGAATTTGTGTAAACAACCACCTCTCAAGTACTGGGATTTTTCTCCTCTTAATCTACGCTTTCTTACAGAGAAATGTAAAGCAGTATCATGGGAAAACAGAATGATAAAGTTTTAAGTATTATTATTGTGAGAGATTTAGTCTCGAGATATTATGTCTGCTAAGTATTTTGAAAAAGATAGAACAACATGGATCCAATCTTTCCATAAAATACTAAACTCTGGAAATAATGGAGAGACAGATTCCATTTTACACAAAGATCTGGATTCCATTTCCCCTTTTCAGAAATGTTTAATGATTAAAATATCCTAAAAAAATAAGGAGGGAGACATTAAGAGCACAAAACCTGAGCTTTCAGACTTTATTCCAAAAATCTTTGGACTTTAGTCCTTTAGTTAGGGATTCACAGTCATTTCCCCATAAGATGACAAGTATCTTAAAGGATCAGTAATCTCTATTACCTTGAGGCTTGCATTTTTAAATTTTCTTCACATCTATTAAAAATATCTGTTCTTTAATGAATCTTCTGTTTCTAAAAAGCTTATAGAATGTTTAAGAAAGTACATTTCAAAATTATTCTCAATTATCCTATTCATAACCCTGACCCAGAAAATATATTCTTATCTAATTTTCGTCAGTGGGAGACAGCTTTTATAAAATAGCTCATTATTAAGTGCACCACTGAACGGACACCATTCTGAGAATGAGATTTACCTCATCTAAATTTAGCCACCTAACAGTCTGGTGTCTGTGAGGTATTCCAAGAAGGTAACTTTAGCCATTCAAGCTAATCTTTCTAGGCTCTCGGTATAGTTTTTACAGATTCAGAGCCAAAGAGCCTAATTGCTTTGCATTTACCCGTGGAAGCCTTAGTAAATGCCTCCCCTTTGTCCCACATACCTTACTAGCCCTTCTCGTCTTTAATCTACTCATAATGTTTCCTTTGATAGCTCCAAGAAATAGAAACCATCTCACCCTAAAACAGATGGAATAGACAAAACTACAGAATATTATGAGCATGTAGCTTGAGTAGTTGTTTTTGTTTGTTTGTTTGTTTGTTTGTGTTT
Source organism: Nesoenas mayeri (assembly GCF_963082525.1). NCBI lineage: Eukaryota > Metazoa > Chordata > Aves > Columbiformes > Columbidae > Nesoenas > Nesoenas mayeri. Next base: position 36,460,707 of record NC_137544.1, read on the forward strand.
GGTTCATTGGTTGATTGGTTGTGGGTTTTTTCTTTTTTTTTTTCCTCTATTGCTAAATACAATTTCTGGAGAAAATCCGGAGGAAGCTGATTAACTTAATGAAAGATACAGAACATTTGTGTCCAAGGTACTGACAGTCTTGAACTACTTTATGTCTCTCAGAAAGAAATCCAAATTGAATACCTGAGGTATACTGAAGAAAATGGTTAGTAATTACTTGTACTGTGGCCCTGTCTTAGCTGAAATAAAGAACAAAAGGGGTATGTATCAGGCTTAAGCTTAAGGTTTAGTTTGGACTGAAATATTTGACCAAGAAAAATGACTGGAATGAACAATAGTATCGGTGAGATGTCTCATTCTGCTAGTACTTATTCCCATACGCTGATATTGATATACTGAATCCATTAAAGTGGTATGAAAACAGTCAACAAAACGTGGAGAGATGTCTGTCATTGATCTTTCAAAGAAGGCCACTGCACACAACTTATTTCATTATCTCCGTTTTTAAGAAACTCATCATTATATTATTGGCTCCGTTCTTTTAACGTTTTTATAGAAACTGCAATTTACAACACACTGTAGCTATATAAATTTGACAGGCTTATTCTTTGATGCTAAAACTACCATGATGTCAATCCGTGTGCAATTTCATTTCTAAAGAATGGACTGGAAAACTGACAGCTAAAATAACAACAGGCTGTGAGAGAAATAGCTCAAATGAGAATTTTTATTTGGGGTATATTTTAATGATTTTATATTATATGGAGCTTATGTTGGTAAAAATGCAAAAGCAGATCTTTGCTATTCATTTTTTCCTTATTAATTGAGTATAGAGCATACTGTGTAAAAATTAGTGAGGCTCCATGTATTCTCCCTTAGCTTTTATGCCCAGTGCTGTGATGAGGCTATTGATAGTGGGTTTTTCAGCTGATTTCCGATATGTTCAAGAAACATAAGATGCTTTTGAAGTGAAGGAGTTAACAATGAGGCTTGCAGCTATTTCTGTGAGCTTGTGAAGGCCCAAAATAGGCATAAATGTCTTGAGTAGTTCATATGGCTATCAGCTATATATTGAAAATAAGAGGCCTTTTTCTGTAAAGGCAGCCCCAGACTCCCTCCTTAATTTTTTCCCCCATCTTCAGACACAGTCGTAGCAATTATCCCACAGAAGTCATCCTCATCAGGACTTTCTCTAACTGCTTTCCTATCTTTAGGAGAAATTGCAATCCCTAACTGGCCTTTAAGAAATTTTTCTGCCCATAAATAAGGACCTGAATGCTCTTTTTATTGATCAGCAATGTCCAAAACATGCAGACTTTTCACCAAGTGCAATACAAGATTCATCAAGTAAAACACCTGAGAAAGATGAAGAGGTGCCTGTGGTGAGGGAGGCTGAAAGCACAGAGGGCTCCCTTAGGTTCTCCATCCTGTAAGATGTATCAGATTGACTGCACAACTACGAAGCACAAAGCTGAATTTTGCTGAATGTCGAGTCTGAAAATTAAGAAACTATTTAAGGCTAGCTAAATTGATTTTACTGCTTTAGTTAATACCTGTAATCGGGCCCTAACGTCACCGTGGGTAGAAAGATCCCCTACCAACTATTTCAATTTCACTGTTGTGTTCTGGGAATGAAAAAGGAATAAGAAGGTTTTGATTAAACCAATTTAATTTTCTTTGATCATCTTATACAGGCTTAATAATGAACAAATTATTTGTTCCTTTAACTTCTGTGATTTGATTGCCTCATTTCTAAATTGGGTGATCTGGCCAATGATGACTTAACCACGTATTATTTTTAACTCACTGAGCTCCTGATTCAATATCAATTTAAACCTTGACTTAAAAAAAAATCTTAATTCCTACATAGGCTATTGACATTTTTAGTACTCTAAGTCTAAGCAATATTGTCAGCTTTGTAATTTTTGCTCAGTAAAAAGCAATAGAATTTGCTTTTTGCAAATGTTAGCAGAACTTTGGATAATGGAATAGTCTTGAAAAATAAAAAATAGGTAAATTAGCTGAAGTACATCAGTTTGGCCCACCCTACAATTAAAGCTTTTATCCAATAGTATTTCACACTTGTAGCCATTCATGGCAGTAATTCATTAATTTATAATTATCTGTTAGAATTCAAACCAAATATTCCATTAAAGGAAAACAGTAACATTTCATATAAGGAGAAATTTTCCTGGAGTCATCTCAATAAAGACCCATTCTAGAATTAACAAGTAAGACTAACCAGTTGCAATTCTGTATGTTTTACTAGAAGGAGCTGAGTCAATGGAACTGAATCCAGTGTTTCCAATTCTTTCTGGCAAGTGAAAGAATAAAGCAGCAAAAAATGAAGTCAGTATCATACTTTGGGAATACCATCATATTTTTCTAATGAATCCCATTCAAGAAAGTCTTAGTTGAGTATTTTAGAGTTAAGATAATAATGCTACTAGGCAGGAATGCAATTTGCTGAAGTCAACAAAGCATGACTGTGCTAATGTACATAAGAAAAATTCAAAGACATTGGATTTGCCCATTAGTCTTATCTTATTCCCTTTGGATTTTATTTTCTGTGCTTTAGTTTTTAACCTCAGAGTCATCTTCGTGTATTATTAAATTGCTATCAATTGTTATTTAAAAAGCTTGGCTTTCTGTAGCCTAGTGAATAATCTGGATAAGTAGCCTACCTCCCTAGGGGAATTTTCCTATGCAGAAGCTGGTGTGACCTCCTCTCAAAGAGTTTGCACACATAATTGCATTTATGATGGGCTCTGCTTGTACATGAAATTTGAAACTAATCAGAGGGTTGTAGTGAATTTTGCCTGGAAATTTGACCCATTAAATTTGCTTCTTTAGTTTTATATCACTCATGTTAGAAAGTGCACAATGCATTTTTGTGCCATGAGATACTCAAATTAATCAAATAATTAAATTATGCACTTAACATTCTTAGAGATAGCATGTGCCTGCATTATTTGGCCTTCTTTACCAATGTACACGTATGTATTTTGCGCAATGCTCAATTTCTTTGTATAGCTATGTCAACATGAGGCCAGTGGTTATCCTGTTCTAGACCTGTATAACCACACAGCTTGACAAGTTTGAATAAATTGCTGAAAGAAGATCAACAGAGATCAAATTTAAAAGGTTTAGAGAGAGCAGATGCCCCCTTTCTAAATATTACTAGCTCCCATGTCCCCATTCAGACCTTCAGCATGTTCCGGGTAGCAACACAAACACATTAGTCCTAAGCCAAATGCATTCAACTGTGGAAAGTTTTGACATGTAGCAATCTCTGGTCAGGTGCTAAATCCAAGCCACAGCAACTGGCCCAGGTCTTTCCTTTTTAACTCTTCCCCTGTGATTTCAAAAATCTTGCAGGAAAAATACAAAAGGGTTGATTAAGATACTGACAGCTCTGCAACTTCACTTAGCTGCTCTGAGGTTCACAGAGCCCATTGCAGGCTGAAGTAAATATCTACACACTGTGAGACCGCTCCAGGATTGAGAAAAAGGGAAATAAACTTGAACAAGGAATTACAAATGAACCAGGAGAGGATCTCATTGACTTGGGATCCTCATTTTCTGGAAGAGCTTTACATTGTCCTGGAGGACTCCCTTTTATTTTGCTGTTAGCAACTGGGGAGCCTTCCTCCTGGCTGGGTGCTTGTTTAACTTGGAAGGCAAATGTCATTTTGTTCTGTAGTAAGTCTGTAAATTAGGCATGCAGTCTTCAGCGTGTATTTGCCAAAGTGAATCAAAGGACTGGGCATTTCCATATGCTTTTTGGCATTCCATAGTTCTTTGTCTAATCTATGTGACTGCAGCCAGTGGCTTCCTACTGCTGCTCAGCACTGATTTTCAAAGGTCAAGGAAGTATGAAGCTGATACATGGTAAGAGAATTATTTTTCTAAAAAGCTCATATTAGAGATAACTGAAATGCAGAACAATGTCATTAAAGTCAGTTCTCAACATGGAAAAATGGAAGAATGCTTTCTAGAACAGCAAAGGTATCTTTTGTGTTTTTAGATAAAATTGCTAAGCTAACTAGGTTTAAAAAGGAACTGCGTCTAGACCGTAGCTTGAATGCCAGTTTTCAAATGAGGATGTATTTTGAGACACAGTTCATGAATTGCTAAAACTGAGATTTTTCAAGTGGAAATGCAGACTTGTTGCTGCAACAGTGTGCTGTCAGTAAATGTGATTAAAACAGAATAGGTACTGGCACAAGCAGAGCAACTGCAGCTATTTAAATCTCTTCCAAAACCAGCATTGTGGCAACTGAAGTAATGTGCACATGTTTTTCATCCTATGCTGCAAAAATTCATTTGTTATTTGTGTTATTATTGCTTATAAAATCTCCATCCTGAACAGGGACTCTACAGTCATCTGCTGATAAATATTGTAAATGGGATACAGACAGAAAGGCGACTACATAGACACAATAAAATTAAATGGTCTGTGTGTTTGCTTTCTGCCCATTGATGGCCTAAGTATTCTGTAGGTGTCACAGAAAGTGGGAGCTTTAAGAAAGGATGTGAAGGGGCATCATGAAGTAAAAGAGAAGCTCCTTTTGAAGTGCAAGGGAGAGCAGAGAGCCAACCCCAGAAGCAGGAAGAGCATGATGGTGTTTGCTCAGACACATGATCAGTGGAAGATACTGGATGAGATACAGGCAGAGAGGGGAGATGGCACAGTAATAAGCAGCATTTTAATGACGATGAAATGGGGAAGCACAAGCCACGGATAAAGGCAAATAGCTTATGCTTGCTGCGATAGAGAAAGATTATCCAGTGAGCAGTCCCACAACTTGTGGTAATAATCTGTGTGTGTATAAATGTTTGCCTCTGCTGAAAACGAGATGAGGTTTATACAAATACAAGAGGCAGGCAAACCTTACCTCAGGGAGTTTTGACAAAACATACTGTTAATGAGAATTTGGTAACTGAATCATGTGCAGTTGTTAGTTTAAAAATCTTGGCTGAGCAGAGGTATGTGGATGGGTGATAATTCTTAAGATGAATATCAGTTTTCCATTACAAGTTGGGGCTATAATTTTCCATTTATTTTAACTTGCATGGAAGTCATTCTGAAGTCAATCTTCTTGCATCTGTTTTGCTTTAATACAGTAAACTATGCAAGGAGACCATGGGCTAGAGAGCTAATAGGAAGCAGAAATTGTAATGGGTAGAGGAAGAGAATTTGTGTGGTTATTGAATCTTCACCATTATTTTTATCTCTTGAGATCTGATATAAAGTCCTGGGAAGTGAAAAAACCCTTCCACTATCTTATTTAGGCTTTGTGTTTGTCTTCCATACTTTATCAGTTGTACCATCAAGTGGACCAAATAAATCAATGGGAATGGATATTACATTGGTATCAAATAACCCATAGGGTTGTGGAAGGTGCCACCAAGGATAGATTCTGTAGCACATTCAATTAAAAAAAAAGTAATTAAAAATGAAAAGTGTGGATATGCTGGAATAATAAATAAACGAGCATGCTACTGTTGATTTGACGATAGCTCTGAAAGTACTGGTCTGATATAAACTGTTTCAAAGTGCTACTAGTGTCCTGCCCTGCACAGATTGCATTGCATTTTTAATTGCAAGCGTTATAGCTTGTCAACCTGCTAGAGAGTTTTGAGGCAGGAATTAAGAGAAGGAGCACTTTCAAAAAAATTCAGCTTGCATCATGCTTAACTCAGATCTTGTTTTTCCAACTACCCTCTGAACTTACCCTAAAATTTATCGTTTTCCCAAGCAACATCTGAAAAAGGCAACAATAACATGTTTTCTAATGTCGTTTTTTTTTTTTGTTTTTTTTTTTTTTAGGGCAATTAACATATTTTGGTAATTTACCTGACACGGGGGAATAATGTGTGCTTTAGCTTATTGCTTATGTCTTTCCTTCGTCACAGTACTGGTCCACTGAGAGAGGCCCCAGTGAGTCTCTTTGTGGCTGCATGAGGATGCACCTTGCCTGAACCTGCGAGTGTAATGAGTGACAGTGAAAGAGGATGGGTTGCTGGGCAGTCCTAGCACATCTTTACTAAGATAAAGGACAAATTTAAGCCAGGCATTAAAAAAAAAAACAAAACAACAAGCTACATCATCCCCCAAAATCTGTTCATGTTGTCTATGGGTTCCCTTTGAGGACACTTCTGCCTGCAGCCTCTGGACAACAATGCTGGACCTCCAGAAATCCTTGGAGTACTTTACACAGCCAGAATGGCAGACAGAAGATGTGATTCTGTGCAAATACTACTGCAGAAAACAGTACTGAGAAAGTGCAAAGGCGTGTCTGATTAGTACAAAGTGTTTCTGCCTTCTCTCTCCTTGTTGAACTATTCACTGGGTTGTTTGCATGTGGAAATGATTCCAGCAGCAAGCTGAAAACCTACAGACAGCTTTAAAAGTATTAGAAATATGCAAAGGCTTTGAGAGCCAAGAAATACAGTTATGAGTATTTACTTCACTCTCCTGTATAGTATCAACCACAAAAAAAAAAATCCCCTGTTACTTTAGCTGCAGCTGTGCTTGCCCTCAGTTACCAGCATGGACCTGGTGTGTGGAGGTCAGTGGGAACACATGGACAGAAGACACAGGAAAGAACTATGTGGGATACAAAACAGGAGGTGGGAGATTGCATTAAAAAATGCATCCTGGATATTGTTTGGTCCTAGTTTCTCCAGCCAGCTTCAGAGACCCAGAGATAATGTACGTTTAACGTGCTCTGGATGGCAACAAGGCATGCTTGGCAACCCCAACGCTGTATTAACCATGGGTTTTGGCAATAAATACAACATTGTTTTTCTAGTCTGCAGATAGTAATTATGTCTCTGAGACATATAAAACGCCTGTGCTCATTTCAGTGGAATATTAAGCTTGAAGTCTAAAGTGAAACCTTATAAATTTCAACATTACTAGCTATTACACCGTTAATAATTTTAGCAGAAACTTCCAGCTATTTTGGGGTTGTGAACAGAGTCTTAAACCACTATCACTAGGTTTTCTTTGAATCTGACTTCACACATGCAGTTTACTAAGAACAAACAAAAAGGTTTGCCTTTCGATGCATTACTATTCTGGAACGTGGTTAAGTAAATGGGTCTTTTAAAGTGTTGCTTTTTTTTTTCTCTAAGGGTTGTATTCAATTTATAACTCAGGCAGCTATAGCTGAAGAATTAATCTTGTACTCTCCTGGGCATATTTGCAGTGGCAGTAAATGGTTTATGGTCACTTTCACTTAATACTGACAATAAGGACAATATTCCTTACCACTCATGGATTAAGGCAAACCTCCCCAGGTTTTTTTGGTTTTGTTTTTGTGTTTTTCAGCTCTTGAAAATGCAGTTTCTGTCACTGTGCCTTTTCCTACTTTGGCCATACTGCTAGAGGAAGATTGCTGCAATATTCTTTATGGAAGTACCATAGGCACTCAGTTTCAGTTTCATGCCAAATGTCACATTTTCTCTGGTATTGTGTTGCCATTAATTCCTCTGATTTCTCCGACATTAAAGATGTGTGTTTCACTGCCAATGACCCTCTGCTGGTCTGAATAGAGAGACTAGGCACCATGTCCCTCACTACTTCATTTTTGCCCGGAATCTCTTTCCCCTCTGTTGGGTTAATCAAGCTGATGGTAGCTGAAATCTTATTTTATCTAACATCTCAACGTCACTCTATTAACTTTCCTCTGGAATAGAGTGGTATGCTCTTTCCATTATAGGAATTTAAAGGCTTGGGGAGGGAATGAATATTCAGCTTTAGCCAAAGTCAGGTTTTTTTCCAAAGCTTCTCTGAGCCTCTGGTCATGCACTTCTTTTCTTCTCACATCAAAATGTCATTTATCCATATCATAGTATACTGTATTACCATCTACAGTTCACTGATTTTCCAGTAAAGCTGCCGGTGTGCCGACTGCAATGGGAACGCCAGTTGGAGGAAACTTTTTCCTTCAGCAGTTTTCCTTAACAGTACCTGCCTGCAACCTGCCAACAAATCATGTCTATAAGAATATTTGCCATCTGACACATCTCCAGAAGTACCTCTCCTTGTGAAAATTCTACTTGAGGAAAATATTAACTTTGCATATATGTATATACTCTTCGTGATGCTACATATCAGGTAAGAATTTTAGGTTTTGCTCTTCGAGCAATGATGCATGAACAGCCAACTCTGCTTTTCTACTAAACATCCGAATGCCAGAACAGTAAGCCCATCCAGTTTCATTTTCAGCTGCTGTTCTAGGAGAGGTAAAAATGAGAAAAGGCAGGAGTTGGGTGGTGGCTGGGCTCTTCACTCACTTCCATTCTGCACAGTTAGAAGATCCTCTCTCTTATGGGTCCTATGCATATCTATGTTTATTTTTGCTTGCTGCCTCCCTGAAGAAAGCATTCTCTTGATGTGACTAGAAGCTTGACATAGTTTTAACTTGGAAAAGGGATTGTATCTGTTTGCACAATACTGCCACAAATTATTATTTTCTAGTCTGTTATTCACCCATATATCTAGTTCATAGACTCATATTGTGAAAATTAGGTCACAACTAGATGCTACGAGTTTCACATTTGACCTTTTTTTGTCATCTGTAAGTTCTTGTGTTGACAATATCGCAGTCATTGCTAATATCCTTGTTTCTGCCACCATACTCCCTTGTACATCTATATCCAATTTAAAATTAATAACCACCTTGTCAGCCTTTACTGTGATGGTCCACTGGTCTATGCAGAATCCTCCTCAGCTAGTGATGCTGGTGTCATCTTCATCCTCACTATGCACACTCCTAAAAAAATATGTGATTTATTGCAGTTCTTGCATCTTTTCCAAGTCCTCAAAGCCAGGCTGTCTAACAGAGGTCTGTCCGATTCAGAGTTTTAGTCTAACCAGTCAGCATTGTGTCACAGGAACCTCCGAACAGCACAATAACCAACCCCAACTGGTCCACAAAACAAAAGGGCTTCTGTGGCAACAAGCTGTCACAGAAGAGACACTACCATGGAGACCATTCTTGATCCTGTAAGAAAGATCCATTGTATTTCACATCCCTTTGTCCTGAAAGCAGTAGGAATTACCTCACATCCATTCATCACGAGCCAATGAGTTATCCCAAGTTTAGTGTTTGGGGACTGGAAAAGTGTTAAAGCTCATAAAAAATAGTCTTCCTGGGATAAGAAAAGAAAAAGGAAGTGAAACATATCAGCTGAGCTGGATGGGTATCAAGATGCAGCTTGAGAATTAAAGTGTGAAGGAAAGGGAGCTACCTGTACTATCCAAGTAATCACTAGTTTTGGAATAAAGTACATGTGTATGTGTATACATGAGGATAGGAAGGAGGGAGAAGAAAGGAAGAGATTAAAGCTGACTACTTGTGGGGTATGGCTAGGGACTATACACTGAACTTTTAATTTGGTTATAGGCATTTGCATTCTTGTTGACATCTATGAACCTTGTTTTGGTTTTCCTGAGTTGTAGCTGCCTGTTTCCTCTTCCCATAAGTCATATGTGAAATAATATTTTGTGAGTAGCTATATTTACCTGATGAAGCACAATGCACTACATGGAATACAATTCATAGATTGTGGAGAATATGTGTTCTTGCTACTATCAAATAGTTTTAATTGTGCAAGACACACAGGGGAGCAGAGTGTGTTCTCCAGCAGCATAAGGCCACACGATATTCCAGGAGCAGCTGCCCAGCCAGTACATCCACACTCAGCATATGTTGCCCAAAGGGAAAGTTGAAGCTCCTATCTCAAATTTCTACCTGAAAAAAATCTAGGAGAATCTCATTTGGAAACATTTTGTACCTCACTTCATGGATTATCTACCTGAAACCAAGAATATTACTGTTCTGTGAATTCACTCAAATCCAGGATACAAATCTGATGATAAAAACTTGCTTTTTTCCCTCTATTTTCTTTGTAGATATGTAGGAAGAATTTTAGTAGAAGTCAGTACATTCTTTTTGTTAATACAGATTGATTTGCTTTTATTTTTTTCCTCTGACACTTAAAAAAAAAAAAAAATTAGGTCAGTCTTTCAAAGCTCAGTTCCAAGTAAACATCTCTCAGTTGGCATATGATGTCAAACTTATTTTTGGAACATGTGAAAATACCAAAAGGGCTCACTAATCTTCTAATGAGATAAAATTACTTCTGAAGGATAAAATTAGCATGCTGGAACTATTCCAACAATTATATTTTTACAGCCCTGTCATATATATTATACAGCGTGTTTCTAAAGAATCAGTAGTCTGAAATATATACTCTTCATGTCTTTTGCAAAGTATATTTTGAGGAAAATTTTAATACAGTGATTATTTTTTTTAATCTCTAAATTTTACTAAGAATTATCAAAAATGTATTTTTATTATTGCAAGAAATAAAATGTTAGTTGTGAAATAGGATTAAATAAAAATGGTTTAAAATAATTTTTAAAATTAAATATGTTATGCTCATAAGTGTATTCTATTTTTTTCTAAAATAATGTTCTACAGATGTTCATTTATCTTGAGAGCTTTCAATGAGTGTCAGTTGAGAAGACAGAGGAGTGTGAGAGCAGGAGTCAACTCTATTATTACCAGTCTGTCTTTCAGGTTAAAAAAACCCAACAACAAACAAACAAACAAGCAAAACCCCCATGAAATAAACAACCCAGCCCAGATTCTGAAAGCAGGAGTGAGTAGAGTGATGCAGCAGAAGCACACTGATCCTATCACTCCGAGTTCAACAAAGAGAAATGAAGCCCTGCTAGCTTAATCTTCTGAAAGGCGGGAAATAAATTATATTACTATGGTATTGGTTCTTGCAGGGGTGATAGGTTACCAATAACAATCTGCTGTGCCCTTCACAATTCTGTGTATTCATAAACGATCTAGAAAAGGAATGAGTAGTCGGGTCACAAAGTCTGATTAGACTATCAAGTTATTTAGGTTAATAAAGATGAGACAACCTCGAAGATCTGCAGACCAGTTTATGAAAGAAAGTGACTTAGCAATAAAATGGCAGATGGGGTTCAATGTAGATAAATGCAAAGTGGTGCACAAGGGGGAAAATGGTCCTTACTTAAGGTATGAAAAGTCAGGTTCTGACCTGGTCATTACTTCTCAGGAGAGTCTTTCAGTTATGAAAATGGCTCCCTGAGAATATCAGCCTAATGCTCAACAGCTGTCAAAAAAACCAAAAAAAGTACTAGGAAGTGTTAGGAAATCAGTAAAGAACAAAACAATATCTTTTTGCTGCTGCAGAAATCCGTATTTTTCTTGCGTCTTCCACATAGGTAAAGAATCAGAGAAGTATTGGTTGAGAGGGACCTCTGCAGGTCACCCAGTCCAACCTTCCACTTGAAGCAGGACTACTGCCAACATTAGATCCAGTCAGCTGTGGTGGCTTTGTTTAGCTGCGTATTGGAAACCACCAAGGATGTCGATTCCACAACCTGTTGGGACAGCTTGTTCCAGTGTTGCATGATTCTTTTGGTGAAGAAATTTTTCACAATGTCCAGTCTTAACCTTGTAAGCTTCAGTTGTTGTTGCTCAACACAGCTGCCCAATGCAAGTAGGTCTTGCTCTTTGTTTTCCACTTGCCACTGCCAAGAAGTGTTTGGCCGCATCATCCTTCAGATGCTGTTCTGGTTCCAGCTAACTTTGCTGAAATCCTTCATGGTGGTAAAGGGGCTACAAGGCATACAATAAAGAACTGGTGAGCATCAAACAGTGCTAGCATAGACAGGTTGAAAATAAACAAAAGGAGGTTTTTGCACAGCACGTGGTTGACCTGTGGAGCTTGTCACCACAGCAGCTATGCAGGTTTAAGGGAAAACGGGCAGGTGCTTGATGGAGAAATGTGAAGGTTACTAAGGACATATAAACTACATCTGCCTCAGAAAATCTCTGAGTTTGAAATATTGGTGGCAGGGAAAGTGCTGGGGGAGACTATTGCATGACCTTACCCTGTACTAATGCAATAAGATTTTGGTCCAGCAAAGCCCTTGGTCTGGCCCAGTATGGAAGCTCATATATTCAAGACATTGCTTATTAATGTCAACTACCTTATACTCATTTCTGTCTTGCCTTGTTAATTAAACTGGGAATTCTTCAGCTTGTTTCCTCAGGTACATGAATAATTATTATTCCACTTTGATTTTAAGTTGTACACACAAATAACAACCAAAAAATCTGCAAAAAAAATTAGCATTTTGAATAATTCAGCCTCAGTCTTTGAAACCAAACTGCAGGGTGCAGTTGCAGGCCAAAGCCTTATTTCCAAGCTATTTATATAATTGGTTCCACTAAATTTCAGAAGTTAAGTCTTTGAAAGGAAGCATATGCCTATGATTAGGACAACAGAACGGTACTCTGGAGATCTCAGTCTGATCTCTAGCAATGCCACAAATTTCCTGCCGGTTTTGGCAAATCAGTGGGCCCTCATCTTGCATGAGACGAGTTTTCAGCAGATGAGCTCATTGAAACGACTTAGGTTCAGCACTTGCAAAAGCGCTTAGTGAACGAGCTTTTTCACATCGTGCATCTGTGCAAGCAGTGGAGTGCTTCAGCAAGGACCTTGTTGTAGTGCAAGGAGCTGACCTGTGGCGCAGAGACTACCACCCAAAGCTTTCTGCCTTGGAAGAGGAGGCGAGAGGGTCACAAGGGAAGGGAAAGGCAGAAAGAGAATGATAAAGAGTAGTAACGACCAGAAGGATACGCTTCTCACCTGGTCTCTGAGACCGTGAGGAGTGGGGCTAGGAAGGAGCGGAGCGCCCAAGAGGAGCGGGCCGGGGAGGCGGGGGCCGGGGCTCCCCTGAGGGACGCGGACAGGGAGGCGTGGGCATGCCGAGGGCTGGGAGAGTCCCACACCCCGCAGCCCCCGCAGCCGCAAGACCCATCCCGGTCCGAGGAGCCACCTGAGGAGCCGGGAGCCGCTCCCCGCCTCCTCCCGGAGCCCCACAGCAGGTCGCGAAGGAGCAGCCCTCCTCGCTGCCGCCGTCGCAGACGCCCGGCCCCGTCGTGCCCGGCGGCCCTGGCCCCACGCAGGTGGAGCGGTGCAGCGCCCTCCCGCCATTCCCCCCGGGACGGGGTCCCTCCGCCTCCCCGCTTGTCTCCGCCTTCCCCCCCGGCCCGGCAGTCTCTCCCGCCCCGTCCCGGCGCGGTCACCCCGGCTCTCCGCCCGGCGCCGGGAGGACGCTTCTCCCGGGGCGATGCGCCTCCCCGCCCCGCAGGCAGAGCCCCGTCTTCCCTTCCCATCCGAGGAGATACCGGGATCTGCCTCCTCGGCCCTCCCCCTCTTGCCCTCCCGGCCTCCTCCCTCTCGCCTTCTTTTTCTTTTCTTTTTTTTTTTTTTTTTCCTTTTTCTATCCCCTCCCCCGCCTGTGAAGACCTGGCTGCTCCCCTCGCCCCGTCCTCAGTAGCCGCGGGCGCTGGGCGGCGGGCGGGCGGCGCTGAGCGGAGCGGGGAGCCCGCGCCCCGGGGCTGTGGTCACTTTCCCCTCTGTTCGTCCTGCGGGGTGCCAGGTATGAAAGAAACTTTTCCCGACGCCGGCCCTGGCGGGGAGAGGGTGGCCCGAGAGACCTGATCGGGGCAGCGCTCGGTGGGAAGCCTGGGAGCTGGGGATGGGGGCTGAGGGTGGCCGCCCGTGGACGGGGCAGCTCGGGGCCGGGGACTGGGCAGTCCAAGGTAACGTCCGTAAGGTGATTTTTTTTTTTTTCAATGTCGTTCTTACTACACTACTCGTTTTTTAAAAAAATATGTGGCTGAGCGATGTCCGTGCCTTGGGCTTGGCAGCTGGAGGGTTTTGTATAAAGCTGCTGTCCCTTTAGCCTGATGGATATATTTTTGATAGGACTAGAACGTGACGCATTTATTTGCTCCTTTTTTTTTTTTTTAAAAAAAAAAAGCTGCTTTCACAAGACGGCTAACGGAATGGCAGCAAGTGGCATATTTATTGGGCTTTCAGGGTTTTGTGTCTGTGCTGTGTCCTCTGCGGAGAGCAGGCACGGAGTCTCTTCACTCTTCAAAACAACCTCTCCTTTACTTCTGATTCATACCCTCAGCATTCGCGCTACCAGCCCCGCGCTCTTCTGCAATTGACACTAATTTCATCCAGATCCGTCACTACTGGAAGTAGATTTATCTTGGAATGGCAAAAAAACGCTGTGCCAAGGTATTTAACTTGTAGGCTTAGGAGAAAGGGAACTCCTTTGGATAAGACGCGGAAAAGCAGAGCTTGCCGCGGAAAGCAGGACCGGGGGCGGCTCAGGAGCTGTAGGGTTACAGCCGTCCTCTCCCAATCCTCGGCGCGTTTTAGGAGAACCCTGGGCTTTAACGTGCCACTGCAGAAGAGCAGCCGGCAGTAACGGAACGGGCAGTGGAAAAGCAGCCATCCCAGCAAAGTATCCCCGTCGTTCCTCGGGCTGGTCCTTGACCGGTGCCCGCCCGCTCCCCTCCCGGGGGCCGCCCCGGCTGGCCGTGCTCGACGGCCGGAGCCGCTCAGCGGTGGAGCGGCGGCCGGGACGCGGGCTCTCCCCGCCGCCTCTCCCCGACCCGGAGGAGCGGAGGGACGAGCCCGGCGGCGGGAAGGGCTGGGAGGAGCAGGGGCTGCCGGGGACCAGCCCGGGACCCAGGGGACAGCAGGCAGAGGGTGAAGCCGCGCCGGCCGCCGTTGCCGGGCCACCGGCTGTCCGGGCGCGCCGCCCCGCGGCCGCGGCGGGGGCGGCCGGGAAAGGGAAAGCCCCGTCGGAGATGAAGCCACTGTCCCCACTGCCATTCGTCCCACGCTTTCTTTGCTTTCGCCTGCGCGTGTGATTTCAGAAATGAGCTGCCACGCCTGCCGTGCAAAATTAAGTTCTTCTTCTGTCTACTGAAACTGCTTAAATGTTGTAAGAGCCAAGAGTCGCTGTGGGGTTTTCTATGTAAGTCAGAGGGGAGGATGAAATCAACGCATCAATATACAGAGTGAGCACACCAGGAGGAGTTAAGGGGGAAGTGGCAGGTAAGGTTAGGGTAATGATTTCTTCTAAGGAGTGTGTGATTTCCAAAATTTCTTCTCCGTTTTCCTTTGTCAGAGAAGAACCATGAATTCCAACTTTCAGGCCACTTCAGGAAAAAGGCCAAAAGCAGTTAAAGGAGGTGGTTAGTGTAGCAGCTTCTAATATTTTATGGTCTGAAAATTACATTTAAAATTATGTAAACTTAGTTTGAAATGTTCTGACTTTCCTACAATAAAAAGCAAACCCCAGAGCAGAGGCTGCACTGAACAGACCAAGATAAAATGCTCCCAGGTAGTTGGACACAACTTTTCTTCTGTCTGAACTACACTGCCATGTATATTCACGCTGAGGTAGCCTGAAGAGAAACATTCTAGTTCTCTTCAACTACAGGCATTCCCCAGAGCATTTGAGATGCATTCTGGTGGATTAAGATAGGTCACACTGGCAAAATATTTGAAGGACATCCTGAAAAGTTAGGACATGGGTAGGTTTTGTCCTGTGAATGCAGAGAGATTTGATGTTAGAAGCAAGAATTGAGAAGAACTGGAAATACTTTTAATTGTATACATACGTCTGGCAGCTGGAATGCCAACAAACAGGGAGTCCTCACTGTTAACAGCTGGGTTTGGGAACTGGAAGGAGAATTTCAACATTCTCATGGGGCTGGGGATCTCTCTCTCACTTTCTTGTTTCCATATTCTGTCTTCTCTGAAGCAATTCATCCTACCATAAAGGCAGAGCTGGTTCAAGGGTTCTAATTACCGTAAGCCAACCCAAAATTCGTATGGAAAAGGAGCGAAGGAAAGGAGAGGGCAGAGCAGCTTAGGGTGTGGAGGAAGAGTGGAAAACAGCATGGTGGAAAGTGTGAGTAAGATGTTGAGATATTCTTCTTGCTTCTAGCTTGTAGCCTTCACAGGACCTTTCCTCCTTCCCCTGGAGACTGTATCTTCTCTCCATTTCTCTCACCCTGCAAAGGTGTCTTTGCAGCCCTCTACACATTTCCATCCCCATTATCTGGCAAGAGAAACCCCTGTGTTCCCCCTTGCTGGCAACCTGAAATATGCCATGGCTACTGCTGACACTGCTGGTGCTTGAAGCTGGCCTTGCTTAAACAGCAGAGATCAGGTTAGTAAACAGAGCTTAAGTGCATGGCTGTAAATGATAAAGCTGCCTAGTAGGGCCACTGCTCTGGTCTGCAGTGAGAATTACCATTTTAATCAAATTCCTTGGCTTGGATTTCTTCCAGTTCTTCTGAAATGTATTTAGTTCATTACAAGCAACAAGTGGTTCATTATGATTGATGAAAATCTTGGCTTCTAAGACTGCTTTGGTAAATAGAGAGCACTTGAGTATAGTATTTCAAATGGGAGGCTCCAACGCATCTATTGAGGGTTATGAGTTTTGGTTTTTTTCCTTTTTAAAGAGAGCCATAGTACTCCACCCATTTGCTTGCAGAAAATCACTGTATAAAGAAAAGTTAGTTTATGGGTCCATCTGGGAAGACTTCAGCCATCACAGTGGAATGATATCAACTCAGGGACCTCTAAGATGTTCTATATGAACTAGCAGTTAGTGAATGAACTTTCCTTAGGGCTCATAAAATTCAACCACAGAGAAATATCAAATGACTAAACCCCAAGGAAGGCTTGAGTAGTGGAGGAGTATTCTAGGAAAGAACATAGAAAGGGCATTCTCGAGCTTGACAGAAGATCTAGGTTTCTTAATACCTTGTAGCTGTTCAACAGCTATGTTAGAGCAAAGCAAATTTAAACCAGCTTTTCTGCATCAACTTTAGTTGAGGTGGACCTTTTGTCAGTCCAGAAAATCTATTCTTATGTTCTCTCTAATAGCATTTCTTTATTTTGACACCTTATCATTTATCCATAGATATTTAATCATAATTTCTCTTCAAATTTATTACTAATTGAGGAATAACCAAAGCAATACTTTGAAGGTAACTTCTTATATTAAAGTTAATGTTTATATATCTGCATTTCTGCTATATCAGTAACCTAAACTGGTATGGCCAACTGTCGACTATCTGCAAAATCTTGTGCCTGGGATGACTCTGCTCTTCTTTTAAAACCTTCAGATAGCTCTTAGTATGACTGCACACACCCCAGAGCTTAGTGCTGTGAGTCACTGTAAACTCCAGATGCTTTATGAAAGTCCATACATCATCTCCAAAACGCGGGTTAGCTACTTCAAAGCCAGGGGGGATATGTTTATACTGTATTGTAAAATGTATTTTACACATATCCGAGTGAGTAAATTCTGGGTGAAGGTTGGTGTTTCATGCAGGCAAAGGTGAAAAGCACCAAAAATTATGCTAAAACAAAACCACCCTCTGAATTTGACATCAGAAGCAACAAGCTATGTTTGAACCGTAGTGCTTAGTGGTAATTGTTACCTCTTATAGACAAAAGCTATGTCTGTATGATGAAGATGCCTCAAAATTATAGGAGTTGTTGGTCCATTATACAGCTTTTGAAGTGATGTTACCACTCTTTTTCCATGTTGCACACATACTCCTCTTTTTCATGCTAGATCTTTAGGTAGCTTGTAACCAGGCTGTTTCAATGGATGGCAGTGCTCATATTATTCTAAACTGAGCTCAAGAAAAGGAAAGCAGTTATCTTTGCCCTGGTTTACACTGCCATTACAGTGTAAACCAGAAAGCTTAACCACATACATATCCTTGAATTGCTTGGCTTTTAAAGTTTAATCATAGGCCCTTTTTTTTTTCACACAGCTGAGGTTTCCATGTAATTGGAATGAAGGACATGAGAACAAAGCACAGCTTTTCCAAGGACAGTGGCCAGTAGTTGGCTAATGCCACTGGCATCACTGCTGCCAAAGGAGAAAAATGGTATTTTCAGTCAGGTTTTGAGCTCTGAATCAAGACTTCTGGGTTCAGTTTCTGGCTCTGTCACAGTCTTCTAACAATTTTACATTCTTTCTGCATGTTTCCCAACTACAGATGGTAATAATACTGCTTTTCGTCTTTCCCATTTAAAGTATTAGCTCTTTGTGTGGCGCATCACCCCATCTAGGTGGGGCTTTCCACTAGTGACCATAAGAAACAAACAGCACAGTTCCTGCAGCCTTTGTGGGATCCTGCTGGAAAAAGACATGTGATGAGTCAGCAGACTTGTCCCTCCTACTTGGCTGGGCTTTTCTGCACGTATATAACCAGGAGACTCCTCTAGACCAGCAGCCTTCTACTTTCCTCACTCACCTGTCCCTTCCAACCATGGATTTTGAAATTCTTTGACATCCTGAGAGAGAATCAGACACCCACGTATAGGAAATGAATGAGGTTTTGGCAGCCATGGCACACAGGGAGATATAAGGCAGGATCTGCAGGATAATGGTGCTTTTCAGAGCAGCAGAAGCTGAAAGCATTTACAATGAGAATTGCCACCTTGTTTAGGTGCCCAGGTTGCTCCATCTGTCACATCCAGACAACATAAACTTTGAAAGGGGCAAGAAGATCTTTCTAATTTGGGTCCTTGGGAGAGCAATTTGCAAAGTGGCATTTTCCATAGCAGGCAGATTCACAGTTCCTAGCTGGGTGAGTAATGCAGAAGTGTTGGTCACTCAAAGCTGCTACTTTTTGGCCATTAAATGAGAGACCACAGTTGGTTTTCCTAAGGGTTCCTAAGTCTCATGAGTGCAGCCTGTCTGTCCATCTCTGCCTGGATCCCAACTTTTGGATGTGACTTTTGAACATATTAGTAGTTTACAACCATGTTCTACCCACAACCAGTATCACAGAATCACAGAATACCAGGTTGCAAGGGACCTCAATGATCATCTGGTCCAACCTTTACTGGCAAAAGCACAGTCTAGACAAGATGGCCTGGCACCCTGTCCAGCTGAATATTAAAAGTGTGCAATGTTGGGGAAAGCAGCTATAGAGAAGATAACTGTAAAACATAATTACATTCCTACATGACTAATAAAACAAGGTTGCTGTACAGAATGGAATGACTCAGACTGCTGCCCCGCTGAGGGAAAAGCAGGTAAAACTCAGCTGTTTCCACCTTCCAGTAGGTAGCTCAGCATGGATGTTGGCTGACTCATCTGCACCCAGCTTGCTAGAGACTGTTGAAAGCATCAAAGGCAATACAGGGAATATTTGAGGCATTTTAATTTTGAGAAGAATGCTAAATTCTGTTTCACTGATGTCAGTGCTAATATTGCATGATTGTACTTTGAAGATACTAAGATAACTGTGCATATTTCCAATGTGTATTTTCAAATTTCTCTTTCTTGTTTTAGAAAAAAATAGATAAGATGGAGCACATGTTACTGCTATTCATATTTTGCATACCTATATTGGGTCTCACTAATGGAACAGAAACTGAACAAGATTTTACTTGGCACTTAAAGAAGATTCCCCAGATTGTGAGCAGAAGAACTTTCTCCCTTGACAGCCCTAAATTTGAAGCAAAACCCAAATTAGAGCTGAACAGTGTATGTGGAATTGAATGTCAAAGGAAATTGCCTGTGCCAAGCTTGTCTGACTTGAAGGACCTCTTATCCTATGAGACAGTTTTTGAAAATGGCACACGTACCCTGACCGAAGTGAATGTCCTTGGACCAGTACTTGACCCAGTTGGAAACACAACCACACAAAGGTCTCCGAGAAAGAAGAGGCAGATATATGGAACAGACAGCAGGTTCAGCATCTATGACAAGCGCTTTATGACCAACTTTCCGTTCAACACAGCTGTGAAGATCTCTACCGGCTGCAGTGGTGTTCTCATTTCTCCCAAGCACGTGCTAACAGCTGCCCACTGTCTGCACAATGGCAAGGATTATGTTAAGGGCAGCAAAAGGCTGAGGGTGGGCCTGATGAGGACAAAATCCAGAGGCAACGGCAGGAAGCGCAAAGGTGGTAAAAGAAGTAGGAGAGAAGTTTCTGCGGCCCAAGAGGACCCTGAAGTTGCCACAGGAAAAAGGCAACGATCCAAAGGTGATGGGAGAAAGCAGAGGAGATCTGGGAGGAAGCAGGAGACCTCAGATGGCATGCCCTCCTTCCAGTGGACCAGGGTGAAGAGTACCCACATCCCGAAAGGCTGGTTTAAGGGTGTCTCTGGGGATATTGCCCTGGATTACGATTATGCTGTTCTGGAGCTCAAGCGTCCCCACAAAAGGAAATACATGGAGCTGGGAATCAGCCCGACAATCAAAATGATGCCTGGGAGTATGATCCACTTCTCAGGTTTTGACAATGATCGGTCTGGGCAGCTGGTCTATAGATTTTGTAGCATTTCTGATGAGTCCAATGATCTCTTTTATCAGTATTGTGATGCTGAGCCTGGCTCCACTGGATCTGGTGTCTATCTCCGTCTCAAAGAGCCAAACAAAAAGAAGTGGAAACGCAAGATCATTGCAGTTTTCTCCGGCCATCAGTGGGTGGATGTCAATGGTGAACAGCAGGATTACAATGTAGCAGTAAGAATTACTCCTCTCAAATATGCCCAGATTTGCTTCTGGATGCATGGGAATGATGAGACTTGCACACAGGGCTGAAGAGACCTGAACCCAAGTCGCTTAGCACCCGCATTACCGTAGAGCGAAAGTCTGCTGCAGCAGGTACTGGAAGAACATCACTCCAAGTCAGGATGTTTTTAAACTCAGAGCTCACTAGTAATGTAATAGTGACTTGAGGAACACTGAATTGCTGGCGGAGGGGTAGAATTGTCAAAAAAAAAATTTCTAATTGCAGTCAGCCCTAGATATGCACTTAAAATCCCAACCATATTTATATTATTTGCAATCGTGATAAATTCAAACCATTCACATCAGGAAAAAGATGAGTACATCTGTCTTTTTTTTTTTTTTTTTTTTTTTCCCCCAAGGGAAGGAGTGAAATATCTCAAACTGGTATTATTAAACAATATCTATTTCTCCCAATGGATTTGCTTTTCTCAGGGTTCTGTTCCAATTCTTCAATGCAAGTTGTGCATACAGCACATTACTCTGTATGCGGGGTGATCCAGAGAACTGCACGAGAACAAGATATTATTTTGGCATTCTCTGAAGACCACAGCTCCGTGATGAGAAGAAACAGTCTAGTTCATGCTTGTTAGTTTGGAAAACTTCCTCCTCTGGTTGCTGCAGG
Organism: Nesoenas mayeri; assembly: GCF_963082525.1. Classification (NCBI taxonomy): domain Eukaryota; kingdom Metazoa; phylum Chordata; class Aves; order Columbiformes; family Columbidae; genus Nesoenas; species Nesoenas mayeri. Next base: position 36,481,826 of record NC_137544.1, read on the forward strand.
AACACTTCCATGGAAATCCTGAATTTCTGTAGCAGAGGACCTTAAAGACAAGTTTCACTTCATTTCTCAGTAAAAACAGCAAGAAGAAATTAATGAACATAGAAGTTTCCATGTTTGCAAGAAGAAGAAACATCAGGACGTAATTTAATGCCCTTAAATCTTCTTTAAGAAGCTATATCTCTTAAACACATGCATTTGCGTACTAATTAGTATTTGGAGAGCTGTAGGTTTAGTTTCTAGTCAAATGTTTAGCTTTACCATTGGAAGAAGTCATTGACTTCTGAAGTGGCTATTTGACAATCATTTAGAGCTTCACAGATTTTTAGGGTGCTAACCATTTTTTTCGGGTTTTATAAATTACTTTTATAAGAGTTCAGCTTCATAGATAGGATAGTATGTATTAGGCTGGGAGCTGGAAAGTAATATTTTAGGTTGGCTTTATATGGTTTTGCAAAATGGGTGGTTTTAATCATGTCATATTCAGACTCCACCTCAACAGGAGTTACAGGATTGAACTAAAAAATTCTGCCAACTAAATTGTACCATCTTCTGAATGGTAGAATAACTGTCCTGTACATTGTAACAGATATCTTGTTTGGTATTAGCGATAGTTAACAAATAATTTCATTCAATAAGTTTGCTGAACCATGTATTTAATGAAAACACAAAGACAGCTTACCTTTTACACACTTTTAAACACAAATCACCTTTTAAAAATTGTTGTTGACTGCTACACAAGTCTATATCTTTTATTTTATATCAAAATTTTGAAGCACAAAGGATTGTTATGGTGCTACGTTAATCTGATAAGATAAAATGATACTGTGTATTTCCAATCATATCCTTCGGGTTTCAATACTTTTATGATTATTCACTACCACAATACTTCATTCTTTTGATCATAAGTTTATGCTGACCAAAAGACATTTTCTTCGTGTGCTGAAGAAAAAAAAATATAACAAGATTTTAAAACAGTATTTGTTTGTTGGTATCTTTAAAATATGCTTGTAATATCTTCTGATGAAATAAGATAATTTTAATAACCCACTTTTTTTGTAGATGATCGAAAGTATAAAACCTGACACTTGGAATGTGCAGGCAACTTTCTTGGTCATATTATTGCCAAAGCATAAAAATTTAAGACTTGCTTCCTTACCATAACTCTAACAATATTTCATTAATTGAAAGAGATGTCATTTTAAAAGATAATATTTCTTTTAATGTCAGCCTTTTCAGGGAACACTTTTCTTTCCCCTTTTTAAAATTTTATGTTATTGTGTGATTGCAGAAAACTAATAATAATTTTATAAGCTTAGAAATTAATGTCTAAGACTTTAAGGTTCATTATTTTTTATTGTTGTTAACGTCTCTACTAAGATGTATGGCTTTGCTGACAGTAATTTTGAATCACCTCAGTCCAGTGTTTAGTACTCTCACACTATGCAATGAGCCTACAATATTCTTTAGCTGGCTCTGTAATGTTTTTCTTAAGTGCCTTTTTCCATAGTTACTGTGACAAATATGGTACCACATTGTTAATCCAATACAAGTCTACCTAGGTCCATAGATTTTGTTACAATTATTCTCATTGTTGATTTGGGTCCAAAACCATGGTAAGGTGGCTTAGCAAATTCTTTGTTTTGTTGAGTCTTATTTAGGTGTACTCCTTAGGAGCAGAAATATAACTGAACCATATTTCTGTGTTAGTTTGGGAATCAAGGACAAGGTAAGAATGAAAAGTTTTGACATCAGCTTTCAAATGGTCTTGTTATAATAATCATTCAGCATAAATACCTCAGCCACAACCTCAAGTTCTCATACCAGGCTTGGTGACAAATTTTTATCCTCAGAGGATAAGTATTAGATGCTCAGTGCCCTATTTTGTGGTACTAAGAGATTGGAGAGGCTGGCCAGAGCAACATAAAAATTAATTGAAACTATATATATATTCAAGCCTCTGTGTCTGAATGCACATGCACAAACACACACAAATATATAGGCTTGTAGAGTGTGTGCCATTTTGACTGGGTCAGCACCTTCAGACAAGGGAATGCAGGCACGAGAAGACCTGGACAATATGTTATTCCTGTTGTATTTGCATGCTGGGCAGCATTTCAGTCTACCACTTGGCCTAATAGAGAAGGAAATGCTCTATGTAGGCGTTGTGGCTGCTTACTACAGGGACTTCTGAAATAGTTCACAAATTGAGTGCTTATACATTACCCCAGGAGGTCAATGTCCGGTATAGAGCTCTTGGTACCAGCCACTGCAAATGGGACAAGAATTTCTAAGCTGTGGTTATCTCAGATTTCCTTAGAAAACTGCAGATGGTATCTAGTCATCTATGAGAAAATACAAGGAGTGGGTGTCCTCAGTAAGTAGATCAGCTCTGTTGTTGTCAAGGACACCAGCATCAAGGCTGGGTTTCCAGCCCAAGAAGGGGATAGAGCCCTTGTGATGTTCCCCAAAGGATTTTTCCCTCTTTCAAGTGCCAGGCTGTACATCATTTGTTCACATTAGGGCTAATGCTTTTCTGTAACAGTTGCTATAGTAGATCTTTTTCTTTAACTGTATTCCTGGCTTTAGGAGAAAAACAAACTCAGTCAAATCCCTTTTCTGCTAGGGGGCTACTGGCAATTTGTAAAGTTAACAAATAAGTTTTTCCCGGGCCAAAGATGAATCTCATATACAAACCATTAATACACGCAGACCAGCTTCTGCAGGCATTTGTGCATGAGTTTGTGCATTTGGGGCTCTTAGACATACAATGGAAGTCAAGGGAATTATCTGCAATGTGAAAAATTAAATCTAACTTTGTATTATCTTAACAAAAGAAAAACACAATATTAGGTAGCAAAAATATTTCTGTTACATGAGGTATAGACTACCCGATACTTTTAAAAACTCCTTGACTCAGTTTATAATTTATCATCCAAATTTTGCAGATGCATGTGTCTGTATGGAGGATGAATCAGCCCAGAATGTGGCTTAAGTAAAAAAATTGTTCGTTTGCATCTGGAGGAGAAAAGCAGCTGTGGAATTCCTCCTGTTCTGCTGATAAGGAATGACCTGGCAGCAAACAGCAATTAATACAGAAAGAGAGAGCAGGAGAAAAAGATGGTATAAAAGAGCAGGAAGATGGAGGTGGTATGCAAGGGATAAAGAAAGTGGGAAAAGTAGCAGATGAAATGGCTGCAAGGTAGCAGGGGGACCTATTGTCAGAAAAAGCAGGCAGCTGATAAAGGAATAACAGTATAAATTACGATGTAAAAACCACAAGTTACATGAACAGTCTCCTTTCGCTGTTAAAGTCAAGGCTGTTCTTCCCAGCCAAGCGCATCAAGGAAAGGGCTGTGAGAAGGTTCAGGTTTTGGCAGGTACAACTGTCAGGCAGGGGGTTTTGACCCTGGTCTATAATCCCTGCCCCAAATTACAGGGATTATGCTTGTGCTCGTTTAGGGTCCTTGGGAAGCAACAGATCCATGTCCTGGCCAAAAGGCTTATCAGTGTGAACTCCCCAGCACTGCGGGTCACCAAGTGTGGGGTGGGTGAAGGGGGTTTATTTCACTTGAAAGTTTCTAAACCTGAACGTTTGTTGGGATTTCTGTAAAGGCTGTTCCACATTGGAAAACAAAACAAAACAAATGAACAAACCAACAAAGACAGAAAAACAACAAACCAAACAAAAAACCTCACAACAAACAAACAGAAACAACAAACAAAAAATCTCAGACTTGAAGCATTTAAATGTTGGGTCAATTTTTTGCATGTAGATACAAATTCTAGGGAAAAAATTATTTCAAATACCTTCTGTTTGTGTTTGGTATCTTTGTAGAAATTTAATCAACTGCTTCTAATTCTAAAGCAAAGAATATTGCAGATATTTCTGTTTACAAATTCCTGGATTAAAGAATGAATGGGGAAAAAAAAATAAATAATATTGTTAAATTGAAAGCTTAAAACTGCACACTAATCTCAAAGGATTTGGAAGTACATTTGGAAGTATATTTGAGTCCCTGTTGCACCAGCCTTTTTCTCCAAGTGTGTCATAGCATTTAGCTTAAAAACCTCCAGAGGTATCTTTGATGATTCTTTAATGTTCTTAACTTCTTAAAGACTGACAGAAAACTTCAAAAATGTGGTTTTATATTATTTTTAACTGCACAAAATGACAACTCATTTGGGAAAATAAATGCAAACCTTTGCTATATTGAGACATTATACAATGCACATGCTATGTCAATAAATATTTTCTGTTGTTTTCCTTTTCCTCTGTCATGATGTAGTTTGTTAGCTACGGCAGTGTTGCACAAACTCCCTTCTGTAAATGCTTGTAAAAGGTTATCAGTGAATCATCTGGGACATGGTCTTACAAGATATTAATGTTTCTTTGAATTTGTTCTGTGAAAAAAAGCTCCCTGTCTACTCCTGTCTTCCAGATAATTACTCCATGAGCAAATTTGATGGGTAAAAAAAAAAAATTGGTTCAGCAAGGAAATGACTCACAGACTGTGCTACAACTTATTAATTCTGAAATAAGTAATTGGTTCTGTTTCTGCTATTAGCTATTGTTGTATTTTCTACCCCAGAGAGCTGTTGAACCAGGCCAAATTAGAAGTCTGTAAAATATTATAATCTTGGTTCTCAGCATTATCTTAGCTCTGTACCCTTGAAGCTGGTGCTGATTTCATCACTGACAGTAAAAGGAGAGATTTTTGGCAAGGATAAGAGCTGCTGGACATCTTTAATGGAAAGTTTAGAAATGATTACAGCAGTGATTAACGGTGTGTCTAATACAATCGATATTTAAGAGGGGTCTGGCAAGGGCTTCCCCTCCAGCTCTGGTGGTCCTTAATGGGAGAGGCATATGGGCCACAGGGGAATAAGGATCAACAGCCTCATCGCCCAGACCAAAGTCCGTGTGGGGTTGGCAACGGGATCTAAATTTTTTCGTTGTTGTCGTTTACCTTTTGCCACCTTCTGGAAGAATGTCTTCGTGCCTGAAAAATGATTCTCAGCCCCTACCCAGTGGACACAAACAGAAGCCCAGGGGTGACAGCGTTGTCCCCTTCAGGCTGCTCACAAGCTACTGGTTGCTCCTGTGGAAGATGCGTTCCAAGATGTGCTGTGGGTCTCACATTCCCATGGGCCCTGGGGGACTTGAACTGGCACCCCATCCAAGCATATTTTCAGCCCTAAAGCATACTGATACAGCCCAGTCCCTTGTCATACTTCCAGTTCCCATAATCTTTAACAAATGCTCAAAAAGCCTTCACTAAATAACAGCAGCTCAAATCCACCAAAGAAGTGGAATCTTATATTGGTTATTATGCAGGTTTTCCTGAAGAACTGTTCATTCCTCCTGCTTGGAATATTTCTCTGAGCCTTGATAAAGGCTAACACATCAGCTGTTGTTGCTAAGAAAGAAGATCAGATATACTGGAAAAGCTATACAAATATTTCAGAAAGATTGTGCCTCTTGGCAATTATCTATGCACCATAATTATTGCAGTTGCTATGGCTTTACTTCTTTTCCATGTGAAAGAGTTTGAAAACATTGGAGGAAACCACATTGGGCTGTTTTTCAGACAAATTACTCAGCTGCCCTTTGGCTGCAGTGACAGCATTCTCCCACCCCTCCCCCTCCAGTCTAATTTCCAGCTTTATGGATTAAATGCTGGTTTCAGTTTTGCTTAATCAAAGATGAAAACAGCCAGGGGACAGCACATGGCAAAGGACCTTTTATGGCCATACCTCTCTGGGGCATTTTGGAGCAGGCTAGGCCTCAAGGGAGAAGAGAAGGAAAAGGTGAAGATCGTGGTCACCCCCAAAAAAGTACAGTGCCTTACTGAATGGAAGAAAACATTATTTATATTTTTCCTACAGTGAAAGGCAACCCTAGTTTTTACATTCTTTTGCTTTCTCTTGAATGATTAACTCATCAGCTGAATATTGTTGACTCTTGTACAGGAGCGAAACGTCCTGCTTGGTGGTGGGGATACAACATGCCCTCAAATGCCAGTAGGGGTTTCCCCTCCCAAACACACAAACACACACACACACACACACACGCACAGAGTTTTTCTGCCATGCTTGTCTATGCAGGCTCTGGCTGCATTCCAGAGCTGCGGTGAGCTACATGGTAAAAGAACAACCAGTTGCTGGTGGTTTAACCAACATCTTCCCACAGGGACAGGGGTTTGTTTTGTTACCAAACTCCTGCTGCTTATTGTGAGTTTGAGCTCAGACCTGGTCTTCTTAAATGGTGGACATGAACAGAGGCTTCCAGGTACGTGGCCACTGACATTTTATTGTTTGATACATTTTGCTGTATTCATCCATGGAGTATGTATGGAGTCATTTTTAATAATGGTGGGTTGAAACGGTAAGCTCCAGTAATCAAACACTGCATCCCTTTCTCCTCTCATTTACAATGGTGAACCTTAGAGGGAACTTTGACCTACTGCATAACACATGTATTTATTTGTCATAGAGCATTATACACTAGGCACTTATGATCTATAAACAGGTTTCTTTCTTTTAGAAGGAAATAAAAAGCAAGCCAATCCTCAAAAGGGAAAATAGTTTTGACAGTGTTCAATTTAGATATGATACTTTATTGCCTATAAATTAATCTGTTACAACAGTGATCTGTGACCAAGTAATGCTGCTTATATGACTGATGTGCTTGAGTTATTCACTTCTTGCTTATTGATTTTTCCTTACTGGTTGGGACTAAATAAAGTCAGACATCTGCGCAATGACCGATGTGAGGTTAGTTTTCTGTCCATACTGTGAAAACAGTGTCCACAAGATAAAAAAAAAAAATACAGCGGCCACTAATTGCATTTTACTACCTTTAAACTGGTAGAAAATTGTCTTAATGGGGTTACAACTTTAGAAGTAGTTTTGGCTGTTATTTTGATGTACAAATCCATAGTACACCACATGCACACACATAAGGAGAGGCAGCTTTAAATTCATCTTCAGCTTGAAGGCTCTGCAGAGATTGCATTAGTTATTTCCAGCTACAAGCATAAAAGAAAGGCCACAGAGTGTGTGTGCATTTCTTCTCAATTCACCCATCATCTTTGCATCCTTCACATTAATGACACCAACCTTGCCCCCACCCTATGCTTTATGCATTCATCATCAGGCTAATGAAGCACCTTTTCTTGATTTCCTTTTGCATATTGGAAGGTTTACAAACAGACCACCTTGAACTTGTCAATGTGTTTTTTTCACATTAGTCCTATGCCTAGGAATTGTTTTTCATGCCTTTGACTCTTAGGACAACTATTTTTATAGTGCGGAAAAGTTCTGGCTCTCCCTGTTCCAGTAATGTATGGAACTGATGCTGCTGCTCCCCTCCAGGACAGCTGCAAAACATGTACCTCAGTCCTACAAGCAACAAACTCCATCAGTTCCCTGTTCACTTCTGTGTGCTGCTTCGGACTGCTTTCCTTAGTCTTCCAAGAGATTTACATCAGGCATGCACACAGCTGAGGGATGAAAGTGACTGGGGAACCCATCCCAGCTCCACTGCAGAGACTCTGGAGGAAATGCAGCCAGGGCAGGTCCAGACACCCTCCTCCCAGTATTCCCGTCACTGATGTACAGGCTCAGACATCTCTCGTCCTGTGAATCTAGTGCTACACCTCTTCCACCACACACAGCACATCCTCCCGTCCCATCTCATCCCATCCCGTCCCATCCCATCCCTTCCCATCCCATCCCATCCCATCCCATCCCATCCCATCCCATCCCATCCCATCCCATCCCATCCCATCCCCTCCCCTCTCTCTGGGAAAGAGAGCTCCTTGACTGCATGGAACAGTGCCAACCAGGGTCCCAGACAGGAGCTATGCCTATATGGGGTTCCCGGCAGGGCTCACCTTGGCTCACCTTGCTCCAGCCTCTCCTTGAGTGCCTCCATTGGCCAGAGCATCTGCACAGTCTCACTGTGCCTATGCCTCCTTGGAGTCCTGCCCTTTGGAGCAAGACTAGCCTCTCTCTATGCTTCAGTGCCATTTGCAACTTCATCTCACATTTCCCTGCCCATCTTGGGTTCTCTCTGTTGCTAATTCCACTTTTTAATTTTTTAAATTGGGCCGCTTTGGGGTTTCGCCTCATTTTCTATTTAAACACCAAACACATAAAATTAAATTAAATAAACAATATTTGACCACTAGTGCTATACAGTGAGGAACTTGGTTTTCTGTCCAAGAGAAACCACTTCAAAGCGCTATTAAGGTAACAGCTGCAAACAGAGAACAAATCTGGACCCAGCCTTGGGAAATGCTTTCATAAGCTCTGAGTCAACATAAATGCAGGCTGTCGGCTGAAGGAGCGATCTTGTGACATGCCTTACAAAACAGCTCCGGGCTGCCTTGACAGCTCCTCCTGCCATGGATGCTGATTGAAGGAGAGGGCACAGGCACTGGACCACAGCAGCAAGCACAGGGTTTCATCTCCTAGACACGTCCTCCTCTCCAGGGGAAGCTTTATTTAATTTCACTGTTTTAACTGACTGCAAAAATAACAATAATTTGATGCTATTAATCAGATTATACTAACTGGCCTGTGAATGGCTTCCATAGCCTCTCAAGTTCCACTGGAATAACAGTTTCAAATGAAAAGGGAACGATGCCCGGCAGGGAGATGTGCCTGTGTGGGAGCCACATCTGCTCAACACCTGGAGGAATTTGGCAAGGACCTTCTTGGTAGCTGGCTGCAGGGTAGGTTTATCACACCAGGTTTTGAAGCTTGCGGCCCAGGTAAGGTCTCGTTGCAGCAGCACAGCCTTCTAGGGCTAATCCAAGAACTAACCCTGGAAAAGAGAAGCTATAGATGTTGTAGATAGGTCTTGTCTGCAGCGTTTCTTTACAAACCATTTGTAAAAGAGAAAATCCCAACTCTATAGAAGGGCTAACACCTTCATATTCCAGTGTGTACAGTGAAGAACACCTGGCTTTCCCCCCCTCAACACCATTAAACAACATAAACTGAAAGCACTGTAAATGTTGAAAAGAACATAAGAAACCCCATGCTTCGCTATATCCGTATACCAGTCCTATTTTTTAACACACAAGGGGGAGCTAGGGCCGTAAGTGTAGCCCATTTGCTAAGCCCAAGCTGGCCCTTGTGTGCTCGTCTCTCACCACATCAGACAGAGCCCGTGTACAGAGTGAAAATTACATAGTCCTGGGACAGAGGGGTGCAACCACATACTTTTCCAGGCCACAACACAGTGGGTTTTTTTGTTTGTTTGGGGGATTTTTTGTTTTGGTTTGGTTTTATTTCTATTTGGCAAAGGCTAAGCTTCAAGGCAAGTATTTTTAGACGTATAAGAAGTCACATTTCTAGATCTAGAAGCCACCTCCCTCCTCCTAATTTGAAAGCAAAATTTCTGTAAATTTTTGGGCTTGTCTGGCAATGTCACTGTGGAACCAAATATATCATGGGAGAAACATAATAAACCCACAGCTCAGACATGCCAGGCTGATGGGAAACCAGGTTATCTATGAAGCAGACAATTTCTAAAATAACTGCAAGATTCTGAGCCATTCTTGAAGATTAGTTGACATGACTATTTTCTACTACCTATTGACTAAGTGCATGGAAATAATGTTTTCAAGCAATCAGGGTTTTTTGGGGGGTTGTTTTGCTTTGTTTTCATTTTAGTGGGATGCCAATGTCATTATTCCCTCAGCAGAGAGCTTTTTAGGCACCTCTACCAAATACAGAATGAGGGGAAATCCAAAGTCAGTATCTCCCAGTGGTGATGATGATCAGCCTTCTACAGATGTGAGAATGTTTTGGCAGATATCTAAACAACATCTAGATAATATGGCTATTAAAACCCACAAAACTTTCAGTGAGAGCAAAGCAGTTCAGACCTGTGTCATGGGCAGATTACGGCTGGTAGCCATGTTCTGCCTCTCCTTATTGCCCCTTACACATTCATAGCATGTGAATGCAGTTCAGCTAGCAAGGAAAATAAACCTGCACTCTGAATCTGTTAATGCCACCACCACCTTTATTTGAGACATGCCTAAAATTCTCCCTTCTGTTATTTCCATCTACTGGCATCATTATATTCATTGGGAGATCCCCCCAGATGGGCACATTCACTAACTTGGAAGCAAGTACCCCGCTGCTGACCCCCACCTGCACAGTGGAGCATCTCGCATCAAACGCACTGCTCCATAGGCTTGTGTATCAGGCAGCTTCCAGTTGCAACCCAGAGAAACTGCTGATAAACCAGCTCTACGGTGGGGAAAAAACAGTTAGAGTTACCAAACAAGGTATATTACATTTTTCCAACCCATACATAGCAGCTTTGTTACAAAGAAGGTACAGTCACAGATTTCAGAGACCTTGCTGAAAATATAGGTATCAAGTGTATCATGTGTGTATATACATATATATGGTACATTAGTGAATACACTATATGTATATATAACTGTACATTACATACATAGTAGTGTGACCAAAATGTGATACTCAAATGGTATATGAGGAGGAGCTAAAGATGCTGCCACAGCATTTGAGACACCCATCTTGTGCCCACACACCACCCTATCTCCTCCCTCACCTCTTCCATCACCCTCCAGAGACCTGCAGCTTCTTATTGTTTCTGTCTCTCCTGCCAGTGACCCAAGGAAGCCACACGTGGGAGGAACAGAGTTTGAGGATGCTGCATTCAAAGGGCTGAGGGAGGGTGTATGGTCCCATCTCCTATAGAGCCCCTCTGCCCTGCTGTCTTTGCTGCATGCCTTCACTCCACTGCTGTGTCCCGTTTTGGATGCTGCCCTTCACGGAAGGTGCAGACCAGCTGAAGATAATGCAGAGGATACCAAGACTGGCCAGATATCTAGAAAACTACTGAACACGCAGGGCATAAAACAGAAGAATGACCATGGTAACCATCTTCAAATACCATTTTACTGCGGCAAAAAAGTGGGAGTATCTCCATGGACAGAAGAAATCAAAGTTCAATGCACAGTGAGGACGAATCAGGTAATACAGCAGCAGCAGCTTTCTCAGCGTGAAGGTGGTGATGTCCCAGAGTGGTGTTTGGAGAGGCTGTGGTGTCACGATTGATGGAGGTCTTTTAGAAAAATCTGTTGGGCATTACACAACCTTGGCTTTAGAGCAGGGGAACAGAGTAGGTTGCCTTATAGTTTCTATGATTTCTATCTTACGATCCTACCCAGCAGTCTTAAAGTGGAAACTAGACATGCTCTGAATGCATTGCCTTTGCAGTGGAGTGCAGCAAGCTGTGTTGGTCTTGTTTATCTGTAACAGAGAGCCAACTTTTAAGTGAAACAGCATGCACAGTTATACAGAACTTTTATATTGGCAATAAAATGCTTTGGCCAAGAGAAAAATATTATATTTCTCACAAGAGTCTGTTCCAGTATAGTGTAGATTGACTCAGCTTAGCTCTTCAGTTTGGCTTGGGGAAAATGATTTCATTTTAGTTGCATCTATCCTCCATCTCTGACAGATCTATCAAAATACTGGATTTACCAGTTAAACTTTCCAGTCACTGTAAGTTCCATCTCAAATGGCAAAGCCTGGCTGGAAAGCTGAACTATACAACTAGAAAATTAATATTCTGTAAGCCTACCAGCTATTTTAAAGGTCATCAAATGAGAGAAGCACATCCACTACAGGGTCTTCACACAAAGTCATAATGAACTGGGCTGTAAACAGTTCATCACAAGACCAGCTAGTTCATTTTAAGATTTCCAGACCAACCACTTGCAATACTACGTCAGTGTAAAGTGCTTTACTTAACATGTTAAATGAAGGTTGTTCCTATATTAGCTCCCAAAGGGGTAACGGCACAACAAAGGCAACGTTGCGGGTTTGGGACGGGAATTTCCTTGCTCAAGACAGAAAGTGTCTGTGGGGTACAGGCTGGAGTAGGTATCACTGCAGCTCCCAGGGCTTGCATTTCTTTTGCATTTCTCTATTCCTCTAAAATTTGGATTTGAATGAAATGTAGATGATTTGCCCATTTCTCAGTATATACTCCTCATCTAAAGAGAGACGAAAGTTGTAAGTGATACATTAGCAAATTCTTTGAGGTATTTTTAAAAGCTGTTAAAGCACAAATGACTGAAATCCAGACTTCAATAAATGTTGGCAGAAAGGAAAAAAAAAATGGAGCTGCCTGAAAAATCCATAAGCCAGGCTAAATAACAGAGTAGGATAAGAATTAATCTTGATGATCAGTCATGAAGCCAGGTGTCTAAAGAAGCAAAATATTTTAACAGATATATGAGCTACTTTATTACAATCAATATTTGCCAGGCTCCTGAAATCCTAGGGAAATCAATCCTGGGTACAAAATACTGTGTTTTGAGTGGACAGAATAGTGTAACTCTTTTCTAAATTACATTTAACTGTGCTGATTACATATATGCAAGATGTGTATACCAAAACCTAATGTTAATAGCCATCATGAACATCATCTGTCAGGCTATGTTTTAAAATCTTCAGAAAATTAATACTTTGCTTTGGAACTACAAGGTGAACTTTTTCTAGGTAACTAAAGATACAGGTTCTGCAGAAACCAAGAAGGCATAAGCCAACACAGAAATAAGTATAATCTGACCTCTAGTAGCACAGTTACAGATCTGCTCAGGAAAAAGAGGCTTACTTAGCAGTATCTCACACTGAATAGTGTGCTGAGCATTACAGACTTATACACACGTTAGTTTAATAATTATTACTTACAATCTTAAATAGTAGCTGAGCATTTAAATAGAGAATCTCCTTACTGTCAGTATGTAATTTATTTATGTTACTTCAAAAAAACCCAGTATTTTTTCTATGGTCTCTTTGTTAATAAATAGGAATCGACCCTCTCTCTAGTCTTTATGAGTATTATAGCAATAAGAATGTGATTTCATCTGCATATCTGGGATTTTAAAATATGAAGAGAAATTTTAGAGAGGAAAATAAATGAATGAATTATTAGCCAAATAACTAGCCTAATTTGATTTCATGTAAGCTCAGGAAGATGCTTAAAAACAGCCCATGCACAAAAACAGATGCAGTGCTGGGTGATGTGAGTGCCATTGGAATTAATGGAGCTTTTGTGTCAATTAAAAACTAGCTACGGTGTACCGAATGCTGCCTTACCTCTCTCCCTGCCTGAGCCCAGCCCATGCTTTAGAGAGCAAAATATTTTAACCATCTTACAGGCATTACAGACGGTCAAATATTTTCAGAGAGAGATGCAAATTTCCAGTATGACTTGCTTTGGAGACAAGGGCTCTATAAGCAAAGCTTGCACAACCAGATCTCCAAGAAATCATAATAAGGTAAGCAGCTGAATTTCCATCAATATCACTTCTGAAATTAGGACACTGTATTGAGCTACAGGAAAGTGTTTCAGTCATGCTGCTGCAAAGGTTCACAGGAAGAAACACAAAGCAAACTGCAGTGCTTGTGGCACAGAAGCCAGGCAGCAAAGCAAAGTCACTATCTGCCTGCAAATTTATATATTTAGTTACACATATGTTTATATATTTAAATATACATTCTAAATCAGGACAGCTCATGTCCCATAAAGTGCAGGGCTGAGCAAAGTCTGGTGTGTTTTCTCATCCCTGAGCAGGAAAGATGCTAGATAGCTTCTAGATACCGACACAGTGGGGTGGAGGTGAGCTGCGAAGTGGTTTCGCAGTAATTTCAATACATTGCTGGAAACCTGTTCTTCCAAGCACAAAGGGAACGGTGTGCTCTATCCTACAGGCATGCCCACAGAAATAGCTGCTAAAATTGGTTCGTCCTATAAAAATGGAAAGACCAAAACCTCAAAGTGGCTGAAGCCCTATGACCAAATTAAGATAATTAGTGCAAAGTTTCAGAAGACATCTGTAGATTCAAAGATGCTCTGATACCTAAGCCAGAATTTGTACACTAAGACAATCTTACTTGTACAGACTTCTAGTTTCAATACTACTGCTTTTCACTGGTTCTTCCTTTGCTAATCTACTAAATTTGGTCTTTCCATGTTTCAAAAGAGAAGTGATTTGTTCTTCTTGATTTTTCAGAATAAAGCCAAATTTCAGAGTTTTGAAACTGCTCTTTCAGTTGGTTGGAACTAGTGTGGGCTTATTCCAATAAGGAAGAATTGCTAAAAACTCTCTTGATTGATGAATCCAGACTGATAGGGTATAATTATAGACGCATCACAGATACATAAAACTTAGTCCTATGCTTAACTGTAGAATTCCTAACCTCACATTTGAGTAGTATTTCACAAAATGCCCTTTATTTATACACAGACACACTCGGAATATAAAATACCGCTTCTTTTAAAGCTTAGTATCTGCTTGTACCTGTACCTTGCTCTTGTGCACAAAAATCTATTTGGTGACATTCAACACTCAGGCTGCACACCTGCAGTAGGTTACAAAGCTGAGGGCACAGACCTGATCACTCCCTGTGATTAGGCTGTTCCCCCACTGCTCGATTGCCCACCCCTTCCCTCAATTCCAGACAACCACAGCCCAAAGGAAGCACCGTCTATTCCCCACATCATTCCCAGTGCATCCATCCCAGCCTACTTCTCTTTCCCCTCCTTAGTGTAATATTATCCCCACTCCCACACAGGCATCCTCTTCCCAGGCCTGGATGAGCAGAATTACAGATAAGGACTATGAGAAGGAGCAACTCGATGTTCTTAAGAGAGCCAGTGAGAATCCCTCCTACCCTATATAACAGAGATCCCACCACCTTCTGAGTAGTTATCATTAATAGCTAACCTGTCCTCAGCTACTGGTTTAAATCTGAAAGATAGATGCAGCTTTGCCTCTCATCTGAGATCATGGTTCCTTGGGTCTTTGCAGTAGCTTCATGTAGCATTGTGCCTTCAATGTTACCGCTGTTGCACTTAGTGGTATGAAATGTCTGCTTCCAACAAAGTGCGTAAGTGCTTTAGCAAGGCCTTCAAAAAGATGGTGTGATGGTGTCACGGAGAGCACCCCGAGGTTAATTTAAGGGGCAACAGGGTCCAAAACAACTTTTATTAAACCAGTGAGAAACAGGGTTTTAGCACTCCAAAAGTGACTTAAATAAAGGTTCAGATATCAGTTGAGGAAAATTATTTAGGGGCAGCAACCAATACAACAGGCGGTCCACAGAGTGCATGCACGTGGCTTCACTCAAAACAATGCCAGAGTCGCCCCTGAGTCCCGGAGAAGTACACACTTGCCTAAACACGGTGCGGGATTATTTTTAAAGAGATACACGTACTCGTAGTGAATATGGGAAGTGTACGCTCGCGATTCCACGAGAGTTAATTTACTTACATGTGCAAATGTGCACGGAATATTACACGTGCTTACGTGGAAGCACGGGAGGAAAATACACCCACGATTCTGCGAGGATTAATTTTACACGCGCTCACATGGAGCACGGAAGTTATACGTGCATATGTGCACGGGAAGTATAAATATACTCGCAATCCTGCGAGAAGTTTTACTCACAGCCGTGGCGGCGAGGCAAGCGGAGACTCCGTTCCAGGGAGTGGGGGTGGGGGCAGTGGCTCCTGGCGGCAGTGGCTAAGCTCGTGCTCCGAGAGACCCATGACAAAATGGGCAGAGTCTCGACGAGAGTCCCGTTTTTGTTACCTGATCAGACCTGACTGTAGGCATTGTAGAAGCTTCTCTGCACCCTCCACACTGGCTGTGGGTGCCCCCGAAGCCTCCCAAAAACATCCCCCACGCTGGGCGTAGGCAAATGGCCCTGGCCAGGGTGCTCTGGGGCCAAACAAAAGAAGCTGTTAGCCTCAAGTAGCAAGGAGAGAGGGAGATGTGCCCACTCCTCCATACTGAAGGAGGGAGGGGGAGAGAGAGGGCAGCGAGGGGGAGAGAGGGGGGGTTACATTCTGCCACAGGTGGATACAGAGGTAAACTGACAAATCTCTTCTGTCATACTAAACTATATTTCAAAAATAGGGGTCAGACTTCACTGTGTTCAATCATGAACATTTGAATGTAGATGCTTCACAGTGCTGTTGCAGGGTAGACATTCATCAGACCCTTCACAGGTTTCCCTGCAACACCAGGGAAGAAGTTTGCTCACCTTAGTCCTTGCAGTAGAAGTAACTCCCATGATCCCCACATTTCTTCACTTGTTTCAGTTTTTGCTTCTGCTCTACCACCTTTGCTAACTCCCAAAGACAACTATTCTTACACTTATTATTGCATTCAGAGATGTCTTGGCAACAGAATAAGCATCAGGCTTTTGCTACCCATATCATTTGCACAGATTAATTAAGGGAAAGGGAAGAGGTGGTGAATCTTTAGGAGCCAAGATTTATATGTATAGCCTCTCTCCTTCTGTAATCCCATATCTGAAATTCTTATTTTGTCCCGTCATTACCACTCAACGTCTGCCACTTCCCACACTGCTCAGAGCACCAGCAATATACAATACATGGAAAAAAGGTTTTATCTTTTAATAAAATTTCAAATATATTTCATGTTCTAGAAGAGCAGGATCAGTAACTCAGAGTATTATCTTTATATCACTGCCACTGTTTCTACCATAGGAAGTTTCAGGCGGCTTTTCTAGGCACTACGAGTTGTCGGGATTCTTTATTCCCCATGTAGAAACAGTTTCCTGAGGCAGCTCTTATTCTGGGGCAAGATATAGGAAGGAGGAGCAGGATCAAAGATTAATGCCAAAAAAGACAAAACAATGTCAGCTGTCACTACTGGACATTTCATGAACTAGATGCTGTCACCCACCAGTAAGTAGCACCTCATATTACCAAAGTCTTATATGCATTTACAAAGCAAATCTTCCCCTTCCCCCCGCCCCCAGCTATCGTTTTTGCTCTAGACTTTCCTGCCTGCTTTTTTTAAAAGCAATTTATTAGATTTTTCAGTTGTCTTACTAAATCTTAGGAATGGAACTCTGGCGTAGCCACCTGATTTTGCAACCATCCTGAAATGTTAAGGTGGTCCTCAGGATCTGAGAAGACAACAATTATTTAGTTTTCACCATCCAGGCTTTCACCTAGGGAAACACTAGCATCAATCCAGAAGCCCTCAACTCAAACTACAGTACATTTTGAAAGGCAAATATTATATAACACAGCTAAGAATCTCAAATAAAGCCAGTTAAAATGAGTGACCAATGAATGCAGAAGACAAACAACAGACAGTGCTAGCCCCAAACATTCAAAAAAATAGTTAGCTTTACAGAATCTTTTTTTTGTTTTGTTTTGTTCAAACATCTACAATAAGCTAAGCTCATGTTCTCCAGGTATTTACCAACCCCTAAGGCCCTGAAGGCTTAAAGGAGAGCTACCAAAGTCTCATGCAACCAGAGGTGCCAGCTTCTAAAGAAGTCAGCACACAGAATAGCAAGAACTTGGGGAAGGGTTATATCAGCTGCTTGAAACTTGTCCTCCCCTCATGAAAAATGCAGGGGAAGGAGACAGTTGCTTCCCCCTCACCCACTCTATAGATTGTAGTGAGAAGTGATTAGTCATTACAGAACACAGATGCGCTCATGCCTGATTGATGAAACTCAGATGGTAACAAGAACATGTTCTCATCTACAGGCCAGGAGACAACCACTTGTTTTACTTCCAAGACAGATTTTATAACTCCTTTGCGATGGGGAGAGCAAGAGTCACTTTTGTTTAGCCTTACTCAGCATGCTGGGGAAATAGACTGGTTTTACTTCTTACAGTGTGTAAGCTTCTTGCTATTCCACCAAGTTTGCTCTCTCTCTACGCTTCCATTTCCTCACAATTTGTCAAATGCCGCATGTACGACAGGCTTGCACGAAGCTGTTGGCCGTGAGATGTATACTAAACTAACAAGAAGAAGGACCAAGCATTGTGGACATGTTGCAGAAAGGCAACTGCAAGAGCATGTACCTGGCAGAGAAAAAGGCCTCATGCTGACGTTTTGCCTCTTGAAACGCATAACAGTATATCTTATAGAAATAATCAAAGTTTGTTATAGAGAACATTCATTGGCAATTCAGTAGTTCTGCATTATCTTAATTAGAACTACACACCAATGAACTGCTCTGACTACATTTGCATCCTGTGTTTGGTTATGACTGTCCTCTGGAAATGCCGTCCTCATTTTGCAAAGGCACACAAAATACAGTGGTAAGAAGTTAAGCACTCCCTGTGTACGGTGGCACACAGTGCGTAGGAAGGTTGGGCAAAACTTGATCAGCCAGAGCCTGAGAGCACCATGAGCCTTTCAGGGGAAGCAGTTACCTTGTTCAGGTCTTGGTGCTCAAATAGGGAGAAAACACAGTGATTTGCTGAGCCTTACCGATTTATAATCTAGGACAGTCTGACTCAGCAGGACACTCATCCTAAGGCTGAATATGCATAAAAATCAACTTTTCAAATGCCAAAATTGAGAGATTCAGAATATCAATGTTGTAGCCAGTAAAAAAACCAAAATGAATAATCAAAAAACCTCTCAGGCCATGGTACTGCCCTGCTGGTTGGACATCTTGGAAATGTCTTTGGAAACCAATTCAAGATTCAAATCTTACCAGAGCATAATTGAGTCGCTTCAGTGTTTTGTTGTTTATAGAGTACTTCTAAGCAACCCCTGGCATTCAGTGCTGCTTCATCTCTCTCATTTTGTTACTCAGTCAAGGAGGTGTCTACTTAGTCACCTCATACCAGAAAGGCTTTAATTTACTAGACTTTATGAAATGTTTTATCCTCCTTTTATCCTGCCATAAGATGAACCTTAGCACAAGCAATTCCTATAGCACCGTAGCTGTGCTAGGTCTCAATAAGCTCTTGAATGATACCTCATAGGAAAGAAATCAGGACTAGTATTATAAACTTTCACAGTTCCAATATTATTCAAGTTTAAGGAGATGGGGAGCTTTAATGAGGTGTGATATGTCAAACTAGAGAATTCTGCTCTCCCCACTTTTCTTGTGGCTTTGTGTTCAGCCTGGCTTTGTATGGATCTCTCCTGTACTGCTTAAAGATCAGCAATGTGCAGCAGAATCAGCAATCAGTGTCAGGACCTAAACACATTTTTCCCCTCTCAAAGTATATCATTATGTTCAATATCTCAGTCATCATGAAACTGGCAACAGAATATTTACTTTGATCAAGGTGTTTATTGCATCTCAGAGGGCACACATGCACTGGGGTTTTTTGTTTTTGTTATTTTTTTTTTTAACTGAAATACAAAGAAGAGCCATTTTGAAATTAGCTTTTTATAGAACTTTTCCATCACGGTGTATGTTATCCCCACAGCAAATTCAGATACAACCACTTTTAATGGTACCATACATTGATTAAATAGTTCATTTGAAAGACTTCAGATGAATATCTTTCCAACCCAATATGCTTTTACAGAGAACTGCCAAGCCACTTGTAACACTGATCAACAGTGACCTCATTGAAGAGTCAAGATCTTACGCCAAGCCATCAGCAGAAACAGTATGAGAACAAATAAAAATTAAAGAAACACAGTATGTACAGTAAAGGGCATGGATCTCTGGATCAGAATTTAATCTAATCACCAATAGTACAAAAGCTACTCACAGCGCATTCGGGGCAATGGAGAAAACACTAGCCTAAGGCATACACAGGAAAGCACTAAATTAAGAGATGTACGTAAGAACTGAACAGAGATGAGTAACATCACTTGTAATGTTTTGACTACAGATATACCAAAGAGTGCTCCCGTATTTGAAATTCCTTAATGCCAGCACAACTATGACTGCTTTTTTCAACTACATGGAGAGAAATGGACCCTTTACTTCTTTTCAGTGCGTTTAGCAAGAACCGATAAATATGCCAATTTTAAATGCAAAATCTTAAATAATTAAAACAGATTTCAAAATAAAAACAGCAATAAATATGGTATTCTTTCAGATATGATTTTTCATTCTTGGTAAATCATTGAAAAAGTACTTGGAAGTTTATATTACTTTAAATTATCTTAACATATACAGTGCCACAAAAATAAAACATTTTTTCACAACAATTGAGATTCCTGTGACTGGAAAAAAAAATGTATTCCACACGATTTCATAAGTATTTTCCTTACTATCTGGTATTATCACACTATGTTTTGTAACAGATAAAGGAGAAATTGAGTCCTAGGGAAATTTTAGGTGTCCTCAAAAAGTTATATACATTGAAACCTTCAAAAACCACAGACATCGCTCCAAATGGCTCACCAAACAACAGCTGCATAATCTGTCCCTGTAGGATAGGTTCAGAAAAGCACTAGAAGGCATCAGAAACATACATCCATTGTTTAAATTGTAAAACACAAATAACCCAAGTACACAAATTTCGAGAGAGTAGGGATAACAGCTAAGGTAGTACACATTCCTAATGTTCACTTTCACAGCTGTGCTACACGTTTCAGGAGGAAGAGAAAGTCTGAGTAAGCACTGGGTTTGGTACTGGTGGCTCACTTTGAAACTCTGAGCATCCATTTTCAGACTCCAAACTCACATTTTTATCATCCAGTCAGAAAAACTGCAGCTGTGAATATAAAAAAAAAAAAAAGTATTAGATGAAAACCAGAATAATGAGTTAGATAAAGCACGTTCTAGAAAGAGCACCAAATCTGATCATTATTTCACACCTCAAAGGAGTTGTTATCAGTGTTTAATGAAGCAGCAGTCTTCCCACAGAGATTTATGAACCTGTCTACTATAAACCCAAGTCCAACAGACAGTTATGAACCTGTCTACTACAAACGCAAGTCCCAGCAATGAAGGTGCATCTCCATGCCTGGACATCTCCACCATGTGCCACGTACACCTTCCCAGGGCTGGAATTTGGAGAATGGGAAAGAGGTAATGGGTGGTGCCTACTAAGAGTAGCCTGATCTCATCCACTGCTGATAACTCCAGCACAGAGGGGGCTTAGAATAAGTCTTAGAATTAAGCTATAGGAAGAAAGAAAAGGGATTTACAAATAATGCTTTAAAGATATGAAATGATTGTCTTCTCCTCATCTGGCAAGTTATTCCAGTCTTAATTATAAAATGCCTACTTCTGCAATATTATTTTTTAATTGGCTTAAGTGTTCAATCTGATGTTTCTACTTGGCCCTCTTCACATCCTACTCCAAAACCCTCACATAATGTTTTTACCTTTTTTTTTTCCTGCCATTCTGTAGTACTGATTTCTTGCTTCCATTTTTTTTTTTTCTCCTTCATTTTTCCTTTTTATTTACTCCTCTGTCCTTCCCCACTGATGTTCTACATGGCACTGCTCAGGACCTCATGCCTCAGCATCCAGAAAAGCAGTGCCTTGAAAAATTGTATGGCAGGGGGAGAACATTAGCTGGCAGCAGTTAAGAGATGCAAACAACCTTCTCTTGATGATTAGGATACGCAAGTTCTTCCTCTTCTGATCCCTTCACACCTATGATACCAAATCTGCCTCCACACACTAGACTGGAACAACCCTTCAGCAGTTTTGCACCCAGTATTTTTACCTTGTTATGATTCTATTTGTGATTCTATTTGTTTCAGTATTAGTTTCAGGGGGAAAAAAAAAAAAAAAAAAGAAAAAAAAAGAAAAAAAAAGAAAAAATGTGAACCCTTGGACCAAGTGGAAACAAGGCAAAAATGGAAGTTATAGATTGAAGGTAATTTTTCCTGGTTGTTACTTTTGGCAAAAAAATAGTAGTCAAAAGTCAAGTTTCAGGCTAAAATTAAGACTGAGAATTCATTTTTTTTGTTTAAACCATCACATTATCAGTGCATGTTTCTACCTATCTCTGAAGCTACAACTTGAACAGTCATATTCAATCTACCAGCCTAATCAACATCTGTGTGCCAGACACATACCACAGCATAACATGCTTAGGCAGGCAGTCACAGAATACCTTATAGTTTACAAGAAATCCTTGATGTTAAGATCCGCTAATGGGTCCTTTGTTGGAGGTTTCTTGGGACTCTGAGTAGCAGGAGTTGGGCTTGGAGAAAGCTAACAGACGGCAGCCAGGAAGGCAGAAGAAAAAAAAAGCAGACAGGGACACACAAGCATTAGGTAGATATAGCTGGTTCCCACACAAGCACATTGCAAGCATACAAAGTTCTAATTTTTCTAAAAGTTGAGCCTACTTCCATTTTGCTCAAGCATTGTTTAGACTCCATCATTACTACAATGTCAACAATGTTTGGCTGGTTTAATGCATAAGGCTATAGATACCACATATTTTAATTAGCATAGCTTCAAATCACTTTCTCCCAGTAAGACGGAATGTTGTTAGGATCATCAGCCCAGAGAGAAGTTATGCACTTGTTAGATGTTAAACACCAGGGTGCAGAATAAGCAGAGTGCGTGCTGCAGAGGACATGTGAAAATCCCAGCGACTGACATTTAAGTGCAAATTGTTCCAGATTAGTAGTGCAAATAAGAGCCTGAAGTGTACCAGAGATGTGAGTATACTATACTCTGTGCCTCCTTTGGTAGATATAAAAATCATCCATTATTCTACAGAAAGGGTTGGTTTTGCAAGTTCCATGCAACACTTTTCACTATGGAACCAGATGATTCTCCCATCCTGACCTTTCTTCCCCTTGTCCCCACCTTGCTCAGGGAACCAGGCATTTTGCACTGGAAGAAACCCAGTAAGCTAACAGTTCAAACCAGATCAACTTGCATTTACTGCACTTACTGTCATTAAAGAACTTGAGACCTTAAGCTTGTTCATGTGCAGAAGGTCAGTTTTCTGAAAAATGCTCTAGGTGGGCTGGGAGGGAGTATGCAGAGTGCAGCTCTAGTAAATGTTGACAAGCTCTGAACAGAATAGGAATGTCCATCAGCTTCATTTTGAGCTTTATTCAAATGTCCCCTAAAACCCAATCTTGGATGTAGTTAGCTGTAGGAGACTTTTCTAACCTGTTCCATTGGTCTTGTACAAGAGAATCGGAAAAAAAAAAAAGATCAAAGTGGTTCATGTGATCTGTTGCAAGTCAGCAGTTGGCTTGGATAGGCTTATTCTTTGCTGGGTAAAAAACTAGCTGGATGGCCAGACCCAAAGAATTGTGGTGAATGGAATTAAATCCAGTGAGCAGCCAGTCATGAGCAGTGTTCCCCAGGGTTTAGTACTGGGGCCTGTTCTGTTTAATATCTTTATCAGTGATAGGGACTAGAGGATCAAGTTCACCCTCAGTAAGTTTGCAAACAGCATCAAGTTGGGTGGGAGTGTTGATCTGCTGGAGGGTAGGAAGGCTCTACAGAGGGATGTGGACCAGCTGGATCACTGGGCTGAGGCCAATTATATGAGGTTTATCAAGGCCAAGTGCCGGGTCCTGCATTTGGGTCACAACATCCCTAGGCAGCACTACAGGCTCAGGGAAGAGTGGCTGGAAAGCTGCCTGGCGGAAAAGGATCTGGGGGTGTTGATTGACAGCTGGCTGAACATGAGCCAGCAGTGTGCCCAAGTGGCCAAAAAGGCCAACAGCATCCTGGCTTGTATCAGGAATAGTGTGGTCAGCAGGACTAGAGAAGTGGTCATCTCCCTGTACTCAGCACTGGTGAGGCTGTACCTTGAATCCTGTGTTCAGTTTTGGGTCCCTCACTACAAGAAAGACATTGAGGTGCTGGAGGGAGTTCAGAGAAGGCCAATGAAGCTGGTGAGGGGTCTGGAGTACAAGTCTGATGAGGAGCAGCTGAGGGAACTGGGGCTGTTCAGCCTGGAGAAAAGGAGGCTGACGGGAGACCTTATCGCTGTCTACAACTACCTGAAAGGAGGTTGTAGCATGGAGGGTGTTGGTCTCTTGTCCCAAGTAGCAAGTGATAGGATGAGAGAAAATGGCCTCAAGTTGCACCAGGGGAGGTTTGGATTGGATATTGGGAAAAATTTCTTCACAGAAAGGGTTGTTGGGCATAGGAACAGGCTGCCCAGGGAAGTGGTTGAGTCACGATCTCTGGAGGTGTTTAAAAGACACATAGGTGTGGTGCTTAGGGACATGGTTTAGTGGTGGACTTGGCAGTGTTAGGTTTACAGTTGGACTTGATGATCTTAAAGGTCTTTTCCATCCTAAGCAATTGTATTATTCTAAGTCAGGCAGCTGATACTGTAAGAAATCTCTTTTACAGTTTTATGGCTAGAATTGAACTGAGGTAATGCATCCACACAAGCTACTTTCTAGAGAAATATAAAGCAATTAAACTTTCATCCAGTGGTAATACTTACCTGTACACCAGGACCAGTGGCAGCTCCAAATGGTGGCCTCATCATAGGCTGCCCATACATAACTGGCTGCTGGGGCATCATGGGGACGCCTGTGCCTGCTGGAGGCTGTAAATTAATGCAGTGTGAGTAGCGTTCTGGGTGAAGAAAGGAGAGCAGCATAACAAGAGAGACTCACCATTCCAAATGCTGCTCCTGGCTGTGGGACAGGTGGAGTGCCGCCTGCAGCAGGAACAGCACTTGCTGGAGGCACAGCTCCTGTCTAAAAATTTTTTAAAAAAAATTAAAAAATATAATAACCTCTGTAACAGTAGCCATCTGGAAACTGCATGAAGTCCCTAGCATTTTCAAAGTTGTTCTGGAAATTAGGACTGTTATGTAGCAGATAATACCTAACCTAAAAACCACAATGCTTCAAAGGATAAAAGAATTGAATGAGTCCTTACACTGATGCTCAGCTTGCTTTTTCATAAGAAAGCAAGGGTGATGGACTCCATTCTCTTCATTAATGGAGTCCATTTACCGAATACAACTCAAAGTAGGCCCAAGAAAAGATGTACTTTCCTCCTCCTTCTACATAGCATAAGAAAGAAATCAAATTTCCTAACAGCCAACACACCATAACAGTTGTTATAGCACTGTGTTTTAGTAAAAGCTTAAGCAGATTGTAAAGCTAAGGGAGGCCACTGCTATAACTAGTTTCCAATTAAATTAAAAAAAAAAATAGTATTTTTATTCAATTAGATTCACTTGAGTTAAAAAATAAATTCACACACTTAAGCCACAATCGCAAACATTACATACTTTACTAGGGAGAGCTTAGTTTATCTTGTCATACTTTTTATTCACATACTTATGGTTTTCATTCAAATAACACAAGAAAAGAAAAAGGTAATCTTTCGCTAGGATTCAGGAAGATAGAACTGTTAGTTTAGTAGTCTGACTGGATATACAACACAAGAGCACCTTTGAATAAGGCCACCCCACTGATCTAGTAGAACCTATACATCCTTCCTTTTGGTTTCCTTGTCTGTAAGTTCTCATGCATAGAGTCTCCTTATGGCCTTGAAAGCATCCAAGTCTCTCCTTTTTACAGATGTATACACAATCCAATTTACTAATAAGTCTCAAGAGAGGCAGGAAACAGGGAAGGGATTTAAAAATGCTAGTAGGATTTTTTAGGAAACTCATTACAGCTATTGTGTGGCCTAAGTATATTGGCACAATTTCTCAAGTTATTACAGAAGCTGTAGGGTCATGCCTGAGTCTCCACATCCTTATCACCTACCTTGAGTCATTTATATCCCACTGCACTTTGAAAGCAGCTAGCACATTTTCAGCTCAAAGCACAGCACGTCTCTGGAGATATGTTGGAATTACTGCACAGTCCACTTCTGTGAATGCTACTTTTAGTGCCCTTGGTTGATCCTTGCTTCCAGACTAAAATATGCTAGTTTCTTAGGAAACTGGCAACAAGTCAAGATAAACTTAAGATTCATCAATGAGCAAACATCCTGCAGTTTCTGGCTAATAATTACAAACCTCTTTTTCAGTCTGAAAGTATTCTAGAGAGCTTTTCAATAGCGAGCTGTACTGTGCTAGCAGAACAGCTGTCCCCAAACTAAAACCAGCATCTGGACACTCAGATATGGAAAGCAGGGAATAGAAAGATACGGCTTAATGACATCAGATGCAGTGAGATCTGACTACAGCCACAGGAACACATTGTAGCTCAAAATCCAGTTAGGCAGATGCCAAGAAAAATGGCCATACAAACTGAATCTGCTTTTGCCTCAAAGCACTAGGGTCACTTGAGGGAATGAGTTTTTATGAAATTCTGCTGATTTTAATCCAGAAAGTGAAAGGTCACAAGGAAGGGAAAAAGTGACCAAAACTTAAGTGGTTCAACTGTGACATGAAGGAAAGCTTAATTTTGGTCTCCACATTTATTTTTCCTGCACATTTATTTTTCTTTGGTTTCAAAAAATAACTAAGTGTGTGATTGTGAAGAAATAAGTGTAGCACCTGTGTTGCATTAAATCCTATCAAAATCACACAGCTTTCCAGAAAGTCTAGTTACTTATCGGATCATATAATCACTACAAGATCATGCTGGTGTTACAGAATTTAGAAATTTCATGTAATACAAGTCATGAGACAGTTCACATCCAAGTAAAGCAAAGACAGTTTGAAGCGATTATTTTCAAGCTTACAGCACAGAAATGGTTAATCACTATTACCATATTGAACATATTGCCTGAGAATTGTCAGCTGGACAGACAGTCCAAGAGTCATGTTAGGTAGCTTATAGCTAGTTTTAAGCCAGCAGTAATAACTGTAGTGCAGGTGAGGTGTTGTTAGTATCTTCAGGTTTAGTAAGTACAATACGAGATAAAAAAAAAAATCACTTACACTGTACAGTATTGCCCATCCTTTCTATTAAGAAAAAAAGTTGACATTACAACTAATACATTCAATGAAGTACCAAGTTTGGGGTATTTTTGTTTCTTCCCTAGAGCTAAGGAACAAGCTGGAACATGCTTAGTGTCACATTAACATCTGTCCGTGGCAGCAGGGAACTGAACTGGTCATGCTCCCCTTTGACAGTCCTTTCCTTCCCTTCCCTTCCCAGCCCAACTTTCATAAAATAGAGGCTGTTTTATGCCATGTGTGGCTTTGATGAGAAGAGGTATGATCCCTCTTTAGATTAGTGTTGTAGCTTACTCATTATGAAGTTGCTCTTGCGCCAAATTTAGATTTTTAGCTCAATTCAACTTTCTTCTCTCAAAGTTAGTGCCATCTAATGCATTTTACAGGGCAATCTTAAGTCTTCCAACAGACAGCTTTACTCTGCTAAACAAGCTACCCACTTCTAATAATAATATTTTTCAATACTGTGTAGTCTTTTGATTTGCTTCATTCAGGAAAGCTTGAGAAAAACCTTTTTATTTTCTCTCCTTCCAGTACTTCAGCTTTGCATCAATACCATTGTTTTGGGGTCAATCTACCTGGGCCTGGTGCTGGAAAGACCGATATGGCTAACTACATGTTGGAAAATGTCCACGGGCACTACATGTACATGTAGAGTAACATCTAGATACATACACTAGTGTATTTTCATCGACCTGAACTCAATGACTTATTTATGCCAGCTGTAAATCTGATCTTAAAAATGTGACCTGAAACAATCAGATCATTTATACAGAAACAAACTCTTTAGCTGAAGTAGACAGGAGCAGTGCCTACATGTATGCTTGCATAGTCTCACAAAATATGAGCAATATTTTCACTATGAGTGGTATTGATAGATTAACCACCTACCAATGGACCACCTGGGACACCACCAGTTGACCATGTTGCAGGTGCTACTTTTGGCTGCCAGTTGGCTCCTCCTGTTAATTTCTTCTCTCCAGCATTCCACTGAAGGTCTCCCCTAATAGAGAGGAAGACAGACAGAGCTGCTGTTTACATACCATGAAAATGAAAAATAATTAAAGTATATATTAACATTAAGCTTGCCGCTACATTAGTTTATGGCGTATGCAGTTTAAGTTATTAATGCATAGATACACTTTTAGTACCACTCTGTTTCAAGGGTTGTTAGTGGTAGACACCACCACACTCTATACTAAAGTCAGTTACATGGTTATGGCCTTTGTGGTGAAAATTAGAGAAGTTTTATTTAGTATTGACTGAAGTTAACGTATTATTGCATATACCCTTGCAAAGTAGGAAGAGGGACTGCTACTGCCTATTCTACTGGGACCAGGCAGTAGAGCTGCCTGCTAGAAGTCTTTGAAAGGTCATTTCATTGCTGGAAATCTTGCTCAGACAGCTGGAGGAAAGCATTCAGTTCTGAAAAAAGTTGATAGATACAAGAGAAACAAGTCATTCATACAATAAAAAGGCTGTTACAAAACCAGGTTTTGTTAGAAGCCGCTCTATGCAGAAAAAGATACACCATTTGAATTAAGTAGATTGATGGAAGCTAAGTTTTGGGGATAAACCTCGTGATTTGTTTCTACCTATCCCTCCTATCATCTCTACAGAGGGAAAACACATTTTGAAGTACACTCATCACAAACTGGTCCTGTGCACAGAGGACCACTCAGCACAGAAGTAAGCAATCAGTTAGGTCAGGGGTGTCAAACTCTTTCACCGGGGCCCACATTAGCCTCATGGTTGCCTTCCAAGGGCCGAATGCAATTTTAGGACTGCAGAAATGTAACTACTCCTAAAATTACATTCAGGCCTTGGAAGGCAACCTTGAGGCTGATATGGCCCCTGGTGAAAATGAGTTTGACACCCCTGGGTTAGATTAAGAAGAGTTACTGAAAAATAAATGCAATGCTGTAAATATTTCTTCCTGCAAAAATAAGCTTTTTACTGAGTGGAATGAACTACTTTTCTATTTTACAAATATTCTGGTGCCTACAAGAGAAGCACATCCAGAATCTGTAAAAAGATAATGAAACTATTCCATATTATCCTGGATTACTGAGGAGAGCATTCCAATTTATTATCTGGACTATTTGTTCACTTTAAAGAGTTTGGAAATCATCTCTCCAACATAAAGACAGCAATTTACAGAAAAAAAAAAAAAAAAAAAAAAGAGACTCAGATTAAATCCAGCAAGTTTAAAAGCTACGTCAGGAACATTTAAACTTAATTATCCATTTAACCTATATAGAATAGAATACTTTTTCCAGAATTTTTTGGAACTGATGTTTTGGGGAGATGGAGCACATGACCAATTCATTGATTCTTAATAAACACTGAAATAGATGTAAGACTATACAGCAGAGTTAAACACTTTATTTTTCTTAAACAAAGTTGGACTCACTTTTTTGATGCGGTACCAGAAATTCCAAGATCTGAAAATTGTAAGGAGAAAATAAATAATAAAAAAAAGAGTCATGTGCTTAGTAAACTAGAGCATGACAAAGTAATACTTCACATTTCATTGCACATGGGGTTATGCAGAGTAATGAAGTTTCAGCTGTCTTCATTTAAACAGCACCAGAACACTGGCCACATCTACTTCTTTCTTCAGGACAATTCTGAGGAGCCCTGCAGTTGTCCTGTGCTTCAGGAAGCCATTTTTGTCCATGAGCAGACCAAAGTATCAATATTTAGATCTACAAAATGCTAATTATTTAAGAGCACCAAACCTATTTACCACGAATGACAGCACTAGTTTCTGCTCCCTATTATACATACTGAAATAAAAAAATATTTTTCACATACACATAAATCTGAATGTTACTTTGAACATTTGCACTGTTTTATCTGCTCTGTCATACATGGGAACTCCAAGTATTTTCCTTAATTACTCTTTGGGAGAAGTTTTACGCTAAATTTTAAATAATACTCTTCTTAAATGACCAGTACAAGTCCTGTAAGTCACAAATTACTAAGTTTATTATTTTGTCCCCCAAACTTGGATATACCAAATGACTTGCAGAAGAGGTTTCAAGTGATTGAGAGTCCTATTGACTCCTAAGCATAGTAGTTTCCACCCACACCTAACAGAAGAATATGCATCATAAGATCAGTTATGTTTTTGCTGTGGTGTGTTTACATATACTAACAGAATATTTAATTTATGCAATCCTCCAGAGTAGAACTTGATAGTATTATACCTTAGCCTACGAGGGCCTCTGTTAGGTTTTTTAGGAGGATAGAGCTTCTGATCTCTGGTTATAAAGGCTCTGGGCCTTTTTCCTACTGCAGAAAAGGGAATACTTTTTTGTTCAGCGTTTTAAACTTGTTTTGGAACGTACACTGAGAGAAGGTGTTTTCTTGGCTGTGATGCACACTTCATCCCGCTGCAAAAAGCCAGCTATTTGTGTCAACCAGCTTATCTGCTTAAATTCCACAGTGCTATCAGATGTCTTGGACAATTTTCACCTTTCCATCTGTTATTACACAAGTGCACATTCACTAAGAGCCTGATGTGCCCTGAATGTACCTGGGACTTTCACATGGTAAAAATCATACTTACCAAACATCCCATTATTTGGCTCAGATCCTGGGCACAAACAAGGACATGTTACAACCCCAGACTACCAGCCTTACTCCTGTCTATAGCTTCTCCCATGTCCCCAGGGAAACAGGAGGACATTGAAAAGAGTAAGCTAAAACAGACAGGTATTTGGCTCCACAGAAGAGTAACACAGTTGTATGACACACCACTTAAAATGGAAACTTGTCACTTACTGCCTACTAAGTTTGCAAGAGACGAATCCAGATCACTTCCAAGGCCTTTGCTTGCTGCCGAAGGGGCAACTGTTGCTGTGGCTGAAGGTGCTATAGACTGACCAGAAGGAACCATAGTTGGCATAAGAAGATCACCTAGGCCATCAAACACTGGAAGCAAAGGGAAAGCAGGTTAGAAACAGCAGCTGTGGTAAGAAATACACTACCTGCCACTTTGCTGTTGCTCCAACAAATACAGCACAGACAACCATGTCACAAGTCTTACCAAGACACAGTTTGACATTAAAAGTAATGCCAACAAGGGCATGCATTTCATTTTACTAGACACTGAATGTACAGTAATCCTGAAAAAGCTATACCAGAGAGAACTAATACGACAGGACATGGCCAAAAGGAGTTTAATCGGAGAATTGAATCTACATATATATAGCATCACTTCCACATGACACAGTCTTTCTTACAGCCATCATTAGAGAGATGTCAGGTGCACACACATTTGTCAGGAGATATTCATTTAAAGGCTTTTAAAATGAACATCTTGCAGCAAACACCAGTCAGAATTACTGTGGCAGTCTTACACCTCGACATCTTACAACAATAGGATTGAAAGTCTCAAGATGTTACTATTCACTTGCAAGCAGCAGGGAGTCAGGAAAACCTACTAATAATTTATGAGATCAGAAGGAACCAGAACCATCCACACTGACAGAGCTACCCTCCTTAGTCCAGTCATCTAACTGAGAAGTTCATTTTTCAGATCCCTTGAAGTCAAACCACCTGGTATTTCTCATGCCAGCATTCTATCTTCTGATCTGTATTTGAGGTACATGCTAATGTTAAACCAACAGGAAGGGGTAGCATGTGCACTGGCAAGCAACCACATAACCAAGCAGCAGTACTACTCCAACCTTTTTTTTTTCTTGTACAGTTGCAGAACTCACCAATTTTAAGTTTGTAGCAAGGACCCAGCATGGAAAACATAGAATGGAAGAGATACAAACAAAATGGTAGCAGTGATGAAAGTTTAAGCTTAAAGTCACGCAAATAACATGACCTCAGTCTCTGCCTTGTGTATCTTCAGGTGCCATGCAAGCTCAAGAACAGCTTCAGCAGCAGCAGCAAGACAACTTGCCTATATACTTGATTTATAGAACAGTGTTTTCCTTGACTAGCTCCTGATTCATGCAACTGAGCACATGCAAGGATAATGTTACAATAGTTTGATTTTACTGACATGGTAGAATAAAAAAATGGGTACAGAGACCTCTTGGGCACACGCCAGCCTCAACACCACCCAGAGTTTTTCCAGTAGAGAATGAACAGGGAAATAAATCACTGATATTGCTTGTACTCAGAGCCTAAATATGGTGTAATTAACTCGTCTAACACATAAAACATGTTAGAAAACACACAGGAAGAAACCCTGTGGCTCACCTGATGCATCAAACGAACTGCCAGTTGTTGGAGCTGTTGTCCCAAAAGCTGCATCAAAGTTAGGCTGTAGTAAGCTGGTTTGAGCAGGAGTGACTGGGGATGGTGATGGAGAGGGAGAAATAAAAGAACCTCCAAAGCCTTGAAAAAGCCACATAAGAGAGGTGTGGACATTAGAGTCAGTCTTGTTGGGCTGTGTTTAACAAAAGCTCAATCTATAGAAGGCAGAATCATAGACACAATTCTTACTAGACCATTGCAAATAACTCAGTAGTACACAAGCATTCTTGGTATGCCAGGTATGATCCAGGGAATTTAAGCTTTTGTGAGAGTCACCAATAAAAACTTTAATGTTTGTTATTTAGATTTCTGCAGAGGCAAAGCAATGGAGTAGAGAACACAATTCTTCCAGTACTACACACTATATAGTTCTAGGTAAGTAATCTCACAGGCAGAACGCAAGAAACGAGAATTAGTTCAGAAAAAAGAGAAACTGAGAACTACTTTGAGAAAAGCATATGAACACACATCAACTCTTTTGGAATCTCAATTCAGAAAGCAGTGTTTTACTAATCCAGTTTACCCTCCCTCACCATCTTAAAATATCCTGGTCTCCCCTATCAAGCTTTGGCTCACCCACACGCTCCCATGCCAAAGCAGGATCAACAGCATCCACAAGTGAACTGCTTGTAGGCTGAAGAATCTCCATGATTAAGTTTAATGTATATATGACAAATCCTGTATTTATAGAATAAACCCTACT
This sequence comes from Nesoenas mayeri, assembly GCF_963082525.1. Classification (NCBI taxonomy): domain Eukaryota; kingdom Metazoa; phylum Chordata; class Aves; order Columbiformes; family Columbidae; genus Nesoenas; species Nesoenas mayeri. Next base: position 36,514,444 of record NC_137544.1, read on the forward strand.
CATGGAGATTCTCTAGCCTACAAGCAATGCACTCTCATGTTTGACTATTCTTATTCTCCCCTGCCCACTATATAATTTGACCTTCTTTGCTTTTTAAACTTATTTGTATTATCTACAGAGTCTGGAGGCAGATTAAATACGCAAAGACTCTGCCAAAAGAAGAACAGACATATGACACTTCTCAATTCTCTTTAGTCTATAAGCCATTCCTCTTGTTCAATCTCTTCTTGACAGTAATGTCCGAGACCTCTGTACTACATCTTCAGTCTTTCAGGTTCCTTTTTTCCCAGCTGCCCTTGCACAGAAAGGATCAGACCTGAGCTCAGTGCTCTAACCGCAACTACATGACTACAGCAGGAATATCACTTTGCACAGCCTGCAGCCTGTACTTTTTTCCCCTGTATCAAAGTAGGAAGCAGATTATTTTGCCACAGCACAAGACAGTAAGGAGCCAGCACTCAACCACTGTCTTCAGTTTCTTTTCAGGCAACATCCTGCCTTACAGTCTACTGTCCTTATTTGTCCAGCTGCCTGTGGACCGAAGCTTTAACATTTATGCATTTGAAATTCCTCCTTTAGACACTTTTCTCCAGTTTATGAAGACCATTTTAAGTCCTATTCTCATCCAAAGTAAATACAGATCTTTTCATGCAGGTGAACTCCGAAAAAATTAAGCATGTTACTTCAGCAGTTGCATTGCTGAACTTAAGTACCAAAAACAATTTATAAATTTAGAAGAGATAATCTATTTACACTGAATTCTTATCACCATTTTCTGTCTTTTTACTGAGATAGTTTGTATCAGTCTTGTTTAAGCAGTCAATTAATTCCTTCATTCCTTTCTTGGTGTACTCTTGTTTAGTTTTTTTGGTTGGTTGCTTGCTTGGTTTTTGTTGTTTTTTGTTTGTTTGTTTCCCCCCTCCCCCCAGCTTGCTTTAGTTTCCAGTGAAGTGAGGGAGTCAGCTTTCTAAAAATGAGAAAATAAAGACAATTCCGAAATTGTTCTAACCGTGTTTTTATCCAAACCGCTTTGCATGGTCACAGGGTATATCAATTACAGCACATTATGCAGTCATCTTACAAACAGTGACAACAGCACATTTCCCAGCTATGAAATCAAGCATCTGCCAGACATTTAACTACAAGACAGATTAGAGGTCAACATTAAGAACTTGTGCTCAAATCGTGACCATCAGTTATATCAAATGTTACTGCAAGGTTTTTCAAAGCCCCATGAAGTGCCCATTTCTCCAGCTACAGAATAGAGTTCTCCCCAACTTCAGGTGAAGTTTGCATGATGATTGGTCTTAATTCCATTGCTTTTAGCCTTGTGCAGTTTAACAGCAACATCAGAAGCCATAAAAACGCTTTAGCAGATTAAGTTCCTAGTTGTCTAAGGAATAAGACCTGGAGCAAGTTTGCAGAAACAGCAGCAACTACATTGGGTGTGTTGTCTGGACATCCCCAATTACCCCATTTTGAGGTCAATTTTACTTAGTAAGGTAAGAACACGCTTTTATGTAGTACATACTAGGATATACAGGCATACAGGTTAACTGGATGGAAAGATCTAGAAGGGAAAGTGGTGAGACTATTGTATTTATCAGCATAGTTCTAGTCTTGTCTGATGAGAGGCTTAGAAGAGTATGAAAACAATTCTACTATATTTTCTATGTGAGCCAAGAAGAGACTACAAGCTTATTTGAACACTTAAGGCGATGATGCATAGTAAGTACACTTGCAACATTATGCATATAAACAGTACAACCAAACACTCATAAACCATGAAGGACAAGCCTTCAGCCACCATATGAATTCTGGACAATCTTAAAACTGGATTACACTGCAGGCTACACATCTGCCATTATCTAGGGTGAACAAATGCTTAGCAATATGCTGTGATGTTTACAGACTCCCTGTATCTGCCAAAAAAAAAAAAAAAATCAAATCTACTTGGAGCCTTTTAAATGTATATTCAAAGCAAAAAATTAAACGTATTATATTTTTAATGAAAACCAACATCTATTGACCCCAATTGCTTCAGGTCTGCTTGGGTATTTAGACTTTTAACATCTTTTTTATAATTTAGGTTTTGATTTAATGTGACTCATCAGATTCAAAGAGTACACCGCTGAAGTTTAGGCCATCTGGAGCATCATTCTTATTGGAATTTAAGCTTAGTTACTGATAAGAACATAAAATATTTTGTATTGCAGCGTTTGCAGAAGCAGAATTTACATCTGCCCAACAATATCTTTGCAAAAACATCTTCTGTCTCCCAATAATGCACACAACTGCAAATGATGGGTACATTTCAGAATATGCTAGTCAAAGCCTGATCTCCAGCCTTAAGCTACCCATGGACTCATTAATGCAAAGATCTACTGAAGCAATATTAAAACAAAGGCGGTTCTACCTGAGGCTGCTTGTACTAAAGCTTTAGCATGCATTTATGCATTATGTTCCACTAGCTTGCCAGCACTCAAACCAATTGAGAACAGACATGCATTATTATTATCTTGACTCCTCCTACCTTCCTGCAGCACAACTAGGTGATGCCTACACTTAGAGCAGGTCCTAGAAAATGTATCCTCTTCTGAGATGGCTTCAGTATGTGAGCACTCACTTGTGTCAACTCACAGCACTTAGAGCAGATTACACACGGAGGTATCTCACATTATGTATTCTTATAACAGAGGACCTCTCACGAGCATATGAAGGCAAAACATACACAGGGTTGGACTTCTGACATAGCATAAGTTAGCATGGGAGACCTTCAGACATACAAACAGGAGCTGATGTCAGGGCTCACCATACCTACAGTGGTTAAGTTGCATAAAAGTGCAGAATATCACTCCAGCTCAGAATTAAAGCCACAAAGGTGCAATTAAGCTAACAATCATCTTTGAAGTTCATGAAGGATAACCTACCAACCAATTCTACTGACAAATTCACCTTTCAGAAACATGGGGAAAACTAAGCCAACTCTTCCTCAAACCAGAAGCACATCAGTTTCCCATAAACCTGAGAAAGACATACTGGGATTTTGTTCTCTACAAACTTAAAACAGAGATGGGGATAAGTCACAAATGTTTAGCACCATCGCTATAGCCACTTAAATACGTGGTATAGCACATATTTTGGAGAACGGTACAAGCAGAATTCGGCTGAAGCTGTTTATTTGTAGGATGCAGCCTACAATGATAGTCATTCAAACTTTGAGATAGGTGATGCCACATTCAGCACTAGCAGAGACCTCATCTCAGTATAATTAGAGTGCTTCTGTTGCTTCTATGCCTTTATACTCAGAAAAGATCTCCCTCATCACCACAACTCTCCTTGGCTACACACAAGACTGCTACTAAGTTATCCATTCAATCTCCTAACATCTAAGTGTGTAACTTGCCTCAGTTAAGTCAACCAAGAAACAAAGATGAATTACCAGTAAGGAAAAAGTAGCATAGCCTCCAATACTGCTTAAGTACTGCTACAGTCAGCCAAAGAAATTTTATGTATAGACTTCTATTCAGTGAACAGTACAGAAAAGTAAGGTTGGTGTAGGAAGTAGGAAAACAGAGACAATCTAAAGATAATCTATGAAGTCAACTTGTACTTCAGTATAATGCCTCTATTATAAATCACTGTACTTTTAATTTAAGACATCTTAAGTACTAAGAAATCTTGCAAACAAGAGTTTTATTCCACTGCAAAAGTCCACTTACACCCAAGGAACATAAATATTTCAAGGATTATTTCTTAGTTTTGCCTTAAAAAAAATAAGTTTTTAGAAGTTCTTTATTACCAGCAAGTAGGTCTGCAGAAGCTGAGGAACTAGAAGCAGCCTGGGTTGCGGGCTGGGGTTCAGAAGCACTACTTCCAAAAGCATCTAAAGGGAATTCCAGAAAGCATCAAGAAAGGGTAAAGAGTTCAATATTAAATGCATCAATTTATCGCTTATCATAAACAAAAGGTGATAAAAGGATAACCACTTCATTTGTCAGAAGAGGAAAATGAAAGTGCTTGGCCATCTTATTGCAGAGCAGTGCCACAGACACAAAGCTCAGGTGGGAAAAAAGGAGGTGCAACAAACCAGCACTTGAAAGAAATCTCTTCTCCTTTTAGTTGAACCTCTTCTCAGAAAACCCATACAAACCACAGCATTCTATATTAGAGGGTTAAGCCCTTTGGAGATGAATGCATCAGATGAGATTGGAGTAATTCTCCAGCTAGAACCTGCTGATTCACACTAATTTTGAAATTTACTACTTCTAAGCAACATTTCTGTTCTACAACTTTCCCAGAGTTGGTTGTGCCCATCCTAATTTCCACCTTATCAAATCCAACGATGATCTTGTGATTCAGATACCCAATTTGAGACAAGTCACCCTCAAAACTTCAGCTGCTTTGAGAAACAGAACCAAGAGAAAACATGACCAGAGAGAGTTGAAAAGAAAAAGGAACACAACAGACTTTCATTAGACCTCTGAGGAAGAGCCATACATGCATTGACTGAAGACAGAATGGCAAGTGTCATGACAACAGAATGACCACGCTGACAGCTTATTTGCAGTTCGTTATCGTGCAATGCAAAGAACTGGACATGCTGGTCTTAGCGGTAATGCCACACAGGAAAGCTCTGAGAAGGGGAAATCTGCAGCTTTAGCAAAGTGCAAAGGTAATTGAAATGAAGTGATTCAACACTGAAGTGGTGAGGAAAGAAAAATACCCACCACCAAATAGGTCAATCACACCTGAAGAATCCACCTTTGCTGGAGAGGCAGTGGGTAGAGGAGAGGGGGCTGCAAATGCATCCACTGCAGTAAGCATAGGATAAATAATATTTAGTATCAGCAAGGCAACAATGATAGCTAAATATTTCAAAGTCTCATGGGCTCCACCAGTTAGAACCACAGGGTCAGTAAATTCAGGTAACAGTCTTCAGAACTGCAAACATAAGTGTTACGTTTCTCACACAGCAACTGAAAACCACAGTACTTTAAAGAAAGCATTGTTTATTAAGAATTTTCTTATGCTTAAGAGGAGTATTTACTCTCTCAACAACCACATTACTTACTCAGCTTCAGTGTCAGCCACTTTATGGTTTGCATTTTCATCAGCTGTTAATTTTGTGACCAAAGTGTTAACAAACCCACAACTTTGTATTTCAGCTTAAAGATGTAGACTGGCAATAAGTCTTGGGTTTTTTTCACTCTTGAGGAATAAAACACATAAAAGTCTGCAGGATGACCTGTGAAGACAAGCACTCACCAGATAAGAGATCAGCAGTGAGAGAACTCTCAGGCACGGGAGAAGCTCCATGTGGCGGAGATGAAAAAGCATCTTCCAGAAATGAAAGAAAAACCGAGAAGTAAGTATCTTTCAAGTCAGTTTACACCATTGCACAGCATCAAAGTGGCAGAGTATTGGAAGAATTCTCTCTTTACCTGTACCAAAGAGATCTATGCTAGGAGTAGCATCTGGTTTAGGTGCTGCAGGTACATCAGGAACAGACTCAAATAAATCTAAGGCCAAGAACATAACACGTCTTTAACTCAATTTTGAAAGGCAGGACTGAAAGCAGAACTTTCAAGTTTTGCGCATCATATTTGGAATTAATAGGCTCTCTGGTTTGAAAGCCTAGCACACAGCATGCACGCAACAACAATTTGTTTGTTCTGTACTCCTGACAGATCAATCCACCAGAATCAAAGAGTTAAAAACAAAATTACCACCAAAGATATCTAGAGCAGGAGGAGCGGAGGTGGTGGCGGTAGCAGAAGTGGTGGCAGTAGTGGTAGTGGCAGTAGCTGTAGTAGCGGTAGCAGCAGCAGCAACAGCAGCAGCTGGAGAAGGAGTTGTTGCAGGAACTGGAGTGGCTGCACTAGTTGTAGGGGTAACTACAGGAACAGCAGTCTCTGTTGGCTTCATAGCAAAGAGGTCCAGCTCGGGAGCAGCCTCAGCACTACCTTCGGATGGGGCAAAGGGGTCTTGTAAAAAGGAGAGGGGAAATATATGTGTATGCATACTCAGGACCGGTGAGGGAGGAAGTCAAGAACAAAGCAACTACAGGCAATGCACATACTGCAAATACACACACGCACAGACGAGTTTGCTCTAACATCTAGCCTATTTATCCAGACATGTTACTTATGTTTTTCCAAAATAAAGACTATTTGAAAGGCTGAGCAATCTAGTTATGAAAGAGCAGAACTTTCAAAGGCTATTTGGCAAGGCCAAAAATAAATAGAAATATGACAAAAGAACATCCAGTTTAGCAGGTTACTGCTTACAAAACTCAGCACTCCCAGAATCATTTATTAGAACTACCAAATAAGCACAAAGTTACTGGGACTCAGAAACAGGCAGTTTCCTTAAGCATGCTCTTCAGTCTAAGGTTTGTTTTGACCAATTGCAAACACTATGAAAGTTTCAGAAAAACACACTGCCATGTAGTTTAAACAAACCAAAAAAAAACCAGCAAAACAAGAGACTATCTAATGACATAAAACCCACCATTTCCTGAACATGCATCAAGAGCTGCTGCTACAGGGGTTGGGGTAGCTGGTGCTGCTGCCCCTTCAGCTGCTGCAGGGGCTTCCCCAGGAGAAGCTGCAAAGGCATCTTGGGTGCAGTAAAGAACAGAAATTAAAAGGGGAAAAAAAGGATAAAGAGAAGAAAAATATAGTAAAAGAACCCAGTTAAATTGCACAGGTAGATTCCCTTATACAACATGAATGTTGTTACTTTGACAGCAAGACAAGTCATGCAACGCAAAATGGTTTGTCTCCCCCAACCCCACACGAAGAAGTTCTAGACAGGGTTTGAAGATGGAGCTTCTCGGGTTGCCCACAGGAAGTACAGTGAGTGTAAAATGTGTTATTATTCTCATTGTATAAGGGTTCAGAGCAGCATGCTCACGTACTACCCAAATTAACTAATGAAAAAGAGCAGAGGTATGGCAGTATTTGTGTGCTCAAAGCCTGTAATACATGTGATTAATCTGTTACTGTGAATTTACTTGCACGGTGCTTTGCAAACTTAAGCACTGTTACGAATAAAAATCCAATTACATTGGCAGAGATCTGCATGTACCTTTTCTAGCTTTTGAGTCAAGACAGTCATGCATCATCTGAGAAATTGAATTTACATGTTTCTTAAGTTTTCCAATTGGATCTTTCTGAAGTCATAACCTGATGCATAGGTTACATTTACTTAGCTTGCTTCTGACAGATCAAGAATGTTCATCTTAACTACTGGCCAGACATAGTTTGTCTCTCCTTCTTTCAAGATCTCCTCTAGGCCAACCAGCCAAGTCAGAGAAAACAACTGTTTTGAGGTTTTGGAACAACTTGCTCATGAGTTTTCTTTGACTGTCTTTTGTTTGCCACTTGCTAATTGATATGATTGAATTTCAAGCTCTGAACTTTTACAGCATTATTCCTAAGCTTAAACCACCATCTGTAGCTCTTAATTCCATGAAGTAGTCCTAATGGACAGTGCCATTTGAACTATCCTCATAAGCAAGCATTTTCTTCACAAAAAGACTGCACAGTTAAGAATAAATAGATCAAGATGCTCATAAAGGCCATTTTTCTACTGCTACAAAGTTAGCAAGTTAAAAAAAAAATTGTCGGGGGATACTGCAATTGCACTGTCAAACTAGTACAAGAGAAAGCTTAACATGCTTTAACTTGAATGTCAATTTTAAAATGAAAACAACCATTTTAAAAACAAGTTTGTGCCAGCTAATCTAAAAAGCTCAAAAGAACATGCATTGAAACATCAACAGAAGAGATGAAAGCTAATTAGACTTCTACAATAGAATTAAAATGAGTTAGTAGCAAAAGAAGACCTGCTAATAAGCCATTTCAAATATAATTCTATTATTCATGTAATAGGTTCAACAACAAAACTGGATGGCAGTTGTCCAAATAAAAAAAATCATAACTAGTTAAACATCATAGTATCGTACGTCTACCAGACACTGGCATATACTGAGTAGCAGAAATTCAACGCATAATTGAACTGAAGAGTTTCGAACTGTCCTAGAGAATATGCTATACGTATGGTCATGTGTGCTGGGTTTTGCTCTACAGGATCAGCTTTCAGGTGGAGGATCACTCTGAGCTCTTTCAAAAAAGCACATTTCTATCTAAACAAGCTTGTAGGTCAACAGCACAGAAGTCGATCAATAGTACTTGCAATTATTTCGCAGCATGAAAGGATAGACTCCAGATTTCTTATAAAGTGGGATTTCAGAATGCATTGAGTTAGTCATTAGTTCTATGTTAGGACCACTTCAGCCTCAGAGTAACACCTATTCCTGTCCAGATGTAGACTATCAAAGTTCCATATGCAACAGACATAGAAATTTGAGTGGGCATAAATTCCTTCCAGCCCATAGATGGAAGGGAATAGCTAGCTTGGTGCCGGCTTTATTATTTATTGCCACTTCTGAATAAGTTTGTTGCCAAGCACAATAATTTTCTTTAGCATCATACTCTGGTTAAGAGACAGGTGGGATAAACACCTAAGTTCACAATCAAATCTAAAGGAAAAATGTCATATTAAGAACTTTAAATATTAGTCACACTGAGAAGTTCAAGAAACCTGCATCAGCAGAGACAAACCAACCTGAATATTGGACCCTACAACTTACAGTTCAATTCAAGGGTTTGTTTGGTTTGGTTTGTTTCCATTTGTTGGTTTGGAGTTTGGTTTTGGTATGGGATTTTTTGCTTGTTTGTTTGGTTTTGTTTGTTTGTTTTATTTAATGCCTATCAAGTTCTTTGAAGCTTTTCACCAGCACAGATGCAGTTTGCTAAAATCTACCATGACATGCAGAAATTGATACAATTCACTACTGCATATTTTATTAGTAAAAAAAAGATGGACTATTTTATTTTTTGTTCCCCCATATTGCCATAGTAACCCTATATTTGCATTTCCAGCACTGCAAGAGATCTTCTCCCCTTAAAGTAGTTAGCATATTTTCTCAATTTATGCCACTTCCTTACATTTGTGCATCTTCTGGTTCAAAAATAAATCTAGAGTGTGATTTCTAGAATCAAGTGGCACATAATCCTCACTTGGGTTTATAGACAGCCTGGAAATTTAAAGAGATGTTGCTCTGCAAAGTTCACACTGCATGGAACATCTATTAGGAGTGATAAGTATGTATTATGTACTGCATAACTCTTAAATTCTTAAATAAAAATAGTTCTTACTGAAATGATGTGCAAACAACAGCATTTTTATGTTCTGAAGCACTGAAGTAGTGCTTCAGTACATCTCGTCTGCAGCAACATAAATGTTCCTGAAGAGTTGATCTGTTTAATTTTATACATTCAGGCTTTATTTGATGCCATGGCATCAACACATGATAGAAGTTCCTCACACATCATATAGTTGACTTATAATCATTTAATGTATTATGCAACATGTGAAAGAACTCTACGGAAAGCCACAATTATAGGAAAGATCATAGAACTAAAGTGTTACAGGTGAAAATAATTTTTTCCGTTTCCACAGTTTTTTCCTCTTCAGTCACCCTTCATTACTTTTTGACATGACGAAGATGACCTGAGTTAACAACAAATATTCCACTAGGCTCAGCGCTAGGAAAGAATCATAAGAATTACAGGATTTTTGTTGTTGTTATTTTTTGAAAAATAAGTGCTAGTTTGCTATACCTGCATGTTCCAACATAAGGGACATTCATCAGCACTCAAGTGTCAAAAAGTCTTAATCACTTCACCTTTAGTTTCTTTAAAGGGAAAACAATAGTTCTACCTGCAAACTATTCATGTCATCTGAATGCCTAATAACTGACATTTGCGTAGTATCTACTACAACTTGCAGTATAGCCACACAATGGAATAGAACTCAAGAGCACATTCCTAGCGTCCAAAAATACTGTGTTCAAATTCTATTACTGAGATACATGGCATTTCAAGATATTTCGCCTTTCTTCTGCCTTTACATTTCCCCCCTCAGGAACGATTCCAGCTGCACTTTGAAAACAGCCTCTTGTTTATCTTAGAAACAAGATAAAGAATTCTAAAAATATGGCCAGGTAACTGAAAGCTTGTGCATTAATCAGATTGAGTTTTTTAAAAAAAATGCTATGCTGGATCAATCCTGCATTTCTCATCTACTTTCCAAGATCATGTCAGAGATAAGGACATAATGCTTTTCCTCTGAAAGACAAAGCCCAGTCATAGGCAGCATGCAGGCTCCTATCAGCTAAAGTACCAGCAATATAGTGCAAGAGAATAACAACAGTCAGTCATTCCTGCAAAACCTCCTCCTCTGCTTCTTCCATCAACTTGGCTGCCTTTTTCCTGCAGCATTTGGCTCCCTTTCCCTACCCAGCCAATTCCCTGTAGACTCTTTACATTCTTTCTCCCGAGATCACCACTCCTGTACCTTCCCCTGCCACAACTCACAGCGAGGAATCATGTAAAGAAATTGAGAACTGGCAAGATGCAAAAAGGTGACCTTGAAGACTCCATCTCTAGCAGACGTCAAAGGTCAAATACCTTCTTATTAAGTGTAAGCATGCCTAGCAGTGTTGGCCCAAAAAGTACCACTTTTTGCACTGTACATAGTGGTAAAGTAACAAAGAATGTTAGTATGGGATATCACTTACAGCAGAAGTTTCAGAAAAGCAAACAAACAAAACCCAAACAAACTCCCATGAGTAGAGAGACAGGAGTTTAATATGGACTCCAGGATCTTAAAAGAGTCTGGCCTGTGGGTGTCTTGAAGGCACTGCAAACACACCTACACTGCTGAGTGTGTTTAGAGATTCTTCTTGAGAACTAGAGGTTTTCTCCTATTGTAAATGATAAAACCTTTATTCGCCCTGAAGTGTTCCAGGAAAAAGTCAGCATTCATCTAATATACAATCCACTGGAGATTTATAGTATTTGAGCAACAAAATACATTCTCTTTAAAAGAAGAGATCAAGTCACAGAACTCTGGATACTGTAAAAGTAAAATTCTTTCCATATTGGAGGATGAAGGCAACTCCAGTACTTAATATGTGCCACTAAGTAATCTAATGATTAATTAAACCTCCAGAAACTAAAAGCATCCAGCTCTTGGCCACTTTATAAACATGGAACTAGACATATGATTTGGTAGCAGACATTCTTCCAGGGACAGAATAGTGGAAAAGGTAGAAAAAAAGAAGGGTACATCTTGGTGCTCTAGTACTGGAAGAATAGGCAAAGGTAGGTGTTTTCCTAATGCTGTTGCAAGTTTACAGTGATTTCTAGCCATGTAACTATGGCTCCTTTTTTATTTTTTTTTTAAGCTCTATATATATGCTAAATTAATAATACAATTTGAAAGTGCTATATCTAAGAGTTTCTTGACCCAAACATCTACACACCAGAAGCTTCACACGCTGTGCATCTGCAGGGGTGTTCGTGAGCACAGGCCTTGGCTTCTACCACAGGCTTCTGAGAGTACCCAGTGTAACCAACATCAGACTCTCTCTTGCTGCTAGTGGTGTCCAAAACCAGTGCCACCGACTATTTTAAAATTGCTTCTGAAGTACCTGATCCTGTGGCACTTGGACTATTATTCATTTTTGTAAAAGGAGGGGTTAAGTAGCAGGTAGCAGTTTTAATCCTTACAGCTTCTCAGAAGCTTTATTGGGATATCTTGGAGGCATTCGCTGAAGTCAGTCCTAAACAAAACTTCTAACTGGGAACTTTCCATCTTTAGGAAATACCTTTATAGTCAAACTGCTTGTGTATGAGACCTATCTAGCACTCCTTTACCTAGAAACAATAGATAAATGCACTTCCGCAGGGAATGTGCTGGAATCCAGTTTTGATAGCAAGTAAATTATTCCTAATTCCTGACATCCACTGTCATGCTGGAACTATGCATCACACGAAGGAACAACTAGAAAAATACAGCAGTCAGGTGATCTCAAACATGTTAGTAGTTTGTAAGTCAGAACACTTCTCCACTAACCTGGGCTGGCATAGTACTGAAAAGAAATGATAACTTCTGACTTGCTGTTGAGATGTTTTCTGCTCCACAAGAGTGACAAGGAAGCTGACAGCATACAGGGGGGACCTTATTCTTACTCAAGGGGTTAGCAGCTAACAGTGGAGACTGAAAGAGCACAACTAAGCTAAAAGAATATGTTTCCTATACATTAGCTGTGTAGTTGGCATTTGTTACAAGTTCCTTGTCACTTTAATTTACTGCTAATGCTATTTGAAACAACACCCAGACTCAGGAATGCTGAAATGTAGTAATTTCAGCTTGGTCAATACTCTATTCACAGGAAAGATCCAAAAGGAACGTAATGCAACTGAAGTGTGACAAGTAATGAAGGAGCAGGAAGGTGCCATGTCCATCCTTCCCAGTGCAATAACTAAGAAAGCACACTGCTTTTCCCAGAAATTTTAGTACAGTAGCATAGTTATTGAATGACATGAAAAGAATACCTGCTTACTCCAGTGTGGATCTGAAAACTAATGTTCTTAGCTGCTCAACCATAAGGTAACTCAATCTTAAGTGTACACAGTTTTCCCTTTCCATGTATATGCAGAGAAGTCTATTAACTAAAAGCACAGCAAACAGAGGCAGTTGGACAATTTACATCTCCTGTTCCATCAAGCATCCAACACACAGGCACCTCTGGTATAGTTAGTTAAATACCCTATGAGCTAATGTAGAGCACTAGAGCAACCTAACTAACCTCCAAAGAGATCCACTTCAGCAGTGGTAGCAGTAATAGTTGTAGTTGTAGCAGCAGGGGCTGAAGTAGTTGTAGTATCAGTAGTTGCAGCAGTAGTTGCACTGGGCTCTGGAGCAAATGGATCTGAAATCTGTGGCTCAGGTGTAACACTGGAAAGTGCAGCCAGATTATCTATATGCAACCATATAACAAAGATCAAACGGGAAAAGTAAGAGGAAGAGGGAGAGACCACAAATATTCATCTCCAGAAAGCTGGAGCTTTTAATAAGGAGTCTTAACATTGAAAAGTCTTAGAAATCAAAAACATTACTCACCCTCTCCCAAGAGATCTAGTGATTGTCCATTAAAATGACAGCAGAATAAAGAAACAGACCAATTAGTAGAACTGCCAGACTGAAGATGTTAATTAGCTATAAATTCATTCTCCAAGTGACATGTTTGGGTTAAACAATTTTTGCACTTGATTTTCCAGCATTCAAGAAGTTATTGTTACATGACAAAGATTATTCTGTTCAATACTTCTATTCAAATCAGAACCAGTGCATAAGACTCATGTATTTGATTAATTCCTTCATATCTACTCAGCAAGATGTTCAAACACTGGTAGTATTTATCACTTCTGTTTTATACAGCTGATTTTCTTAAACTGCAACAGAGAACCAAGTAGTGGCCTGTAAGGTTGACAGAAAGGTCTCCTACCTTTCACTACTCCAAGGTCAGGCCAAGAACCACTTCTAAAGAAGCTCAGTTCAGCACTTTACTATTTTTCTCTTGCATCTGGCTTAGCAGTATCTTACAGTAACACCAGTAGTAGGTAGACTTCTTCAAAGTTTATGAACAGCTAACAGTACCCAAGAACACTGAAAATTTTGAATGCAAGTTCCTGGGCTTAACAGCATGCAGATTCAAGACTCTCACCACCTGTACATGGGAAGAGTGAGCCCCAAGGAACCTCAGTGATCACATATAAGTACAGTAAACAGGCATAGTTCAAGCTTATTTAAATCAGTGAGCTATTAGCAGAACATACTCAGATACCAAAGAGAATCTCAGGATAATTCTGCTTTAGTTGAAAGTATTTTCTGGACCAAAGTAGTCAGAAAGCAGTTAAAAAATCAACATTACAGTCACTAAAAGTAGACAGAATTCAGCTTACTGTTCTGCCAAAGTAAGCTGTTGTGTTCCACCCATCAGCCCTAGAACCCTTCACAACACTGGTACTAAAGCCAGTGTTGTACTCCAACAGAGACCAGCTTGCAAATACAGTGTTAAATTACTTCAGGATACAATTCATGGCATCCCTACTTCCCCAAGTATATTCTGAGAGGCAGACAGGCTGTAGTTCTTGTACTTGAGACAACTGTTTAGCAAAAAAAAAAAAAGGAAAAAAACAAAAATAGGAGAGCACTCATCTTTGAAAGCTTTTCTTGCATTTATGATAGAGCAAGCATACTACACAGAAACAACTACCTCCATTAACACTCGTTATGAGGAGTATGATTGATTGACAGCATAAGCAGGTTGGTTCCTCCAGCTTTGGTCCCTTAACTGTTTTCAGAGGTCAACAAAGCATCTTTAACAGACTTTCCTACATTTTTATGTTCTCTGAGATCAGACTGAGCCCAGACAGAAGCAGCTTTGCCTACATAAAGCAAATAAAAGCTATAAAAACCTGTGAAAACGAAGCAGTTTGGCCTACTACATTTTTATATTGCAGTTAGGCTAGTCTGAGCACAACTACCTATTTACTAACTAGTAGTTCAGTGTTGCTTCTAGATTCACTGTATTCCTTAACAGGGTCATGGGTTCATCTGATCCACACTGAACAACAAGCACAGATGCTTTACTACAGGTCAGAATGTAGGAAGCAAAATGCTCTGAGGAAGCACAGCTCCATGAGTTTGTCTTTATTTTACAACATTTGTTAAAAAGGCATCAAGAAACCACATGTAGGTATTCTTGTAGTTGGTTCCTTGGGGGAGCTGTACTTGAGACTGAGTGCACAAGCTGAGGTAAGTCAAAATACCAGCATAACAGCATATTAAAAATGCAGCAGTCTGGTATCTCATTACTGCACACCAGGTGAATGTCTCACAGCTAGGCTTGAGATAAACAACTGTTGGCAAACTTCTACCCTCTATTAGCTTATTCTTCAATGCATTTTTGTTATCCAGTTACATTATAGATCATAATACAGTGAAATTATAATTTTCTAGCATGGCAATCTATACTTACTCATAATATGGGAAGGACTAAAACCAATGCTTTATTCTATAGTAATATTAAAATGACAGTGCTAATAGCAAATCCATGTTCTAAAGCACACTGCAAGGTAGTTCAGAGCAAAAGTTCAAGTCAATTTGGTTTTATATCTGAGAGTCAGATCTTGCAAAGACGCAGAATTTGACGTACTGTATTTTTGGTAACATTACAGCCCAGCCTGCCTGCCTGCAAAATGCTTCTCTATTCACCTTGTGCTATGCTGCAGGCAACATATAACACTACCTTGGTCATCTCCTATGAGCACAGAAGTGTAGATTTGTACAAGTTTCAGTTCATTTGCTAGATAACTTTACATCATATTCAGAAATATGCTAGGTATACAACAAAATATACAGTGTACTGTATATACCACTAAATATACAGTGTACTATATTGAATATACAGTATATACCAGAATACATAGAATCTACATTGCCAGTGAGACTGAGAAAGCAGGATTGTTTGTTGATGACATGTATTCATGAGGTTTATGTGTCATTTAAAGTGCCAGTCTTGAAAAGTCTCCAGAAATGTCCACTAGCTCACATCAGGGATCTGCTCCAGTACTGCCCTACCCTCCAAGTGAACTAATTTTTTCCTCATGTCCAATCAACATCTGAAGTTGCAATCTGTTGCTATTACCCTTCATTATAATCAACTCCTATTTCCAAGAAAATTTTGGCTCTGCTCTGTAACTCCCCCTTAAGTAGTCATAGACCTCTATTAAGAGAGCCCTTTAGCATCCTTTCTGCCAGATGACAGAGGCCCAAATCCTCAATCTCTTTCTGCAGAGGTGTGCTCTAGACCCTTGGAGTCCTCGTAGTCCCCTGCCAACCCCCTCTCTCTGAAATGGGAGAGCCCAGGACTGGATGTAGTATTCCTGATGTGGCCTCTCTTGCACTAATTAAAAGGCTCCATAGTACCTACGAGAATGTACAATTTATAACGAATACCAGCCTCATCCTGCAGCTTTACTTTAAAAAAAATAAATAAAATAAAATGACCCTTAACACAGGCTCAACGATTTTCTCATTACCAGATGAGACATGAATGGAAATAACAGTATAACCATTCCAGTTCTTAATTCATGCATGTCTGAAGAGTGTTTGGCAATTATTTAAAAGAGTTTAAAAATGAAAATAAAATAACAGCAAGATTCCCATGCAGTAACAGGTCATCATACCTGGACTCCTGCCAGCAGTAAAACAGACAAACTTGAAGTATACTAAGTTACCAAAATGCCATTCCGAAAGTTAAGACTGAAGTATACTTGAGGAGGTTAGTGATAATCTTGGCCAAAGGAAAAAAGTCAGCTGTCCTTTTCCATTGTGGAGTAAGAGGACTGGGTACATTACTAGTCCATTTTAAAGTTTTCAGTAATTCAGAAAAATAAAGACACCTAAGTTCCAAACTATAGGTGCTTTGTCCAAAGGAACAAAGCAAAAACTCAAATAAATCAGCTTTCAATTGCAATGCAAATCAATATTTTACAATATTAGTGGCTATTTACTCTGCATAAATGAGGAAATGCTTAAAAAACCAAGAAGCCTGAGCTCTTTCGAACATCTCAAAAGCTTATGTTCCAGTACTTGGCCATGACAGAGCAAGACAAATAGGATGCAGTCAAAAAATTGCAGAATAATTAGTCCCAGGCAGCATAGAATAGATGATTCTTTGGTCTTGCTTTCTGGGTAAGATTACATTTCAGTTAATAAAACTGACATTTCTGAAAAAAAAAATAAATAATCAATTCAACAGATTAAATAAGAATATGCAAAACATGGTCTACACGACAGCCATAGCTAGCCACACATAATGAAGTGTCTGAGACACAATGTCATCTTTAATGAACTAAAGATAAGAACAAAATAGGGAATGCAGAAGCCACTAGTATCCAGTATTAGCATTCACAGCAGAATCACCGTGACTCAGTGTAGCACTCCTGCTGTGAGGGGGCTGATGAGTTCATTAAGCTGCCAGGCAAGTGCAGATCTCTTAAGATTACACCACAGTGGGTTTACAACTATGTAAGTTAAATCACATTTACTGGCCTAATTCCTTGTCTTCACAGGACAGGAGTGAACATTGCCTACATTTATTGCGGTCGTCTTAGATCACCAGCTCCCAGTGCTGCCTGGAACAACAGGCTCAGTTCATCAGATTGCTCAGATTTCAGAGAGCTGGTTAGGAATTCCTATTCAATTGCAGTTAGCCCTCTACTTCTCTCTTCATATTATTATTCTAAGCAAACAAGGAAGATTTTATTAAAATATGTTAAGGATTGTCAGAGATACTCATGCTTGCAGCAGAACTAATTTGCCACCATTGGCTTTAGATGCATTGTTGTTTTAAAATATATTTTTGATCCTCTGTCTACTGATCTCCTGGCTTTGCTTTATGAACCGAAGAGCCAATTTCTGCCCTCACCTTGCCAATAAGCACACGAGCAGTTCTAGTTCTTCTGTTTTAAACTGCCTACCCTACCTGTTCACCTTCAACCATCCCCTTCCTGCTCACTTTTAGTCACTTAATCCTGGTTCCCCCCAGCTTTGCAGTCAGGCCCTTATAAGCAGCTTATACTATTATGCATATCCCTGGAAAAAGGAGTAGCCTTGTGCTGCAAAGAGATGCCTGACTGTTGGGTCAGCAGAAGTCTGGGAACATCCTATGCTAGCAGAGAAAGAGCCAGGTTTCAGTTCAGCTGGGCAAGAAGATGGAGACTGCAAGAACAGATGTTGACAGTGAGGTTTCTCTACCTCCCCATGAAGTTGCTCCAGCAGAGGCTGCTGGAGCCGCCTGCCCAGTAGCAGCAAAATCTGGCTGAAGATCCAGAAGATCACTGGATGGTTTGGAAGAGCTGCCAAGGAAAGGAAGAGAGGTATTAAACACTGGAGGAATTTGCCCATTTAAATCAACTTTAAAAAATTATGACTGGGTTGTTGGAATTACCCTTTATTTGCATGGCTGATGAAATAATTTCAGGCCTTAGGATTAGAGCAGCGGTCATAAGCACCTCTATTGCAGTAAGTGCCAAGAATAAACTATACCCCAGAATGGGACCTTAACTTCCTTTACTTGATAATGACATTGCAACAGATCTATGAGACTTTTACAATCCTAAAAAAATGAACAAACAAAACAAACAAAAAAATCCCCAAACCAAACCCCAAAATCTTCGGCGTTCCATAAGAATAGAACAAATAACTGTTGTGACTGAAAACAGCTTCATTCTATTAACACTTCCATATTTCATTATGCCGTGTCAGAAAGCAAGAAACCCACATTTCCAGGCAATAAATAGGCAATAGATAGAAGAGAGATGGTAATAATTCTGTGGCTTAAGCCGGACAGATAATTGCTTAAGAAACATGGTTTTGTTCATTTAGAACATTTAAATAATAAACAATAACTTTTTCTTCAGTTAATTACTTCATCTGACATTTAACTGAAAAGTTAGTCATGTCTTCAGACTTTTGGTTCAAATTTAGAGCTTCTACGTGTCTAGAGTTCATTCATTGTGCTCATTACAATAAGTAACAGTGGTTTGTTCCGGTTTTCACTTGAAAGCAAGGTTCAGATTTTCTCATTGGTCAAGTGTTCATTTTTTACTTTAACCTCCAAAAGTTCATTATTTTTGTGCTTCATTAACTGATGTGAACAGCAAGATAAAGGAATCTGAATTCAGCAGGTTTAGAAACAGAATAACGAAAGTCAGTAAACACTACTTTGGATTTGCACATTATTTCAGTCTATTCAATCAAAAGTTTTCACTGAGAATGATACAACATCACTACTACACTAAAAGCAAATCAGAGTAACCACAATTTTTTTGTTTTGTTTTGTCAGAGTTCACTTGTGATCTATGCTGGTAGAATAATATAGCCCAATCAATGCAGATGTACACTACCTGTAAAGTAAGAACAATCTTGTAGGCAAGCCTCCTGTTCAAAGTATGACTTTGGCATTTACATTCAGCTTTTTAGCTTACCTTACTGGAGCAGCTGTAGATGAAGTTGCAAAAAGATCAACTGGAGGAGATGTATCAATAGTTTTTGCTGGAGTAGAACTAGGAGATGTAACAGTTGTGGCTGGAGAAGACTAGAGAAATATTTCAAATACACATTCGATATAGCAGCCTTTCTCCACAAACAACTCATGCACAGATTCACATACTTTAAAAATCCAATTTTGACATCAGATCATCTTATTGTGAGCTGTTTCCCGCTTTGAAAGAATCAAAGGAAGACTGGGCTAAGTTTGCAGAGGATAGTGGAGTTGAGGAATTCCAATGTGTCTCCACCTAGCAATGCCTGGCTCAAAAGGAAATGCCTATATTGTGCATTCAGAGCACCTGCAGACACCAGCAGCTGGTCTCATATGAGCTTTAGACCCTTGGGTTCCAGACTCAACCAACATCTAGGCAACTAATTCAGAGACCTGTAATCTGAAGTTGCCTTACCTGCATTTTAAAATCCCAGTTAGGGTAACTAACAGTTCCTGTGTGTCACAGGATTCTCAGCAAGTTCCAAGAAGATAGTTTGCTGCCAGAAAACTCCTTCCTCTCAGTTTTAAGACCATCTTGAAGATGGAAGAAACAAAGTATTTTTGTGGTTTTCTTTCTACATTTCTCAGATCTTTCATTTTGTCCATGGAATTAAATATCTGTTCACTCACAACAGCACCTTAGTGCTCCATAGAAATGGTGGGAGAAAAGAAATGGTTAAAAACTAAGTTAAAAGTGTGTACGTAAACCTTCAGACTGAAGAGAGTTTAAGGAGCCATCAACAGTGCTAAGGGTTAAGTCCTTGGGAAGATATAAAAGACAGCTCAGCCTATGATTTTCTTTCATTAGCTCCTCCAATTCTGGATAAAGATATCTTAAGTACGGCAAGGACAGACACCCAGGACAGTATATTGCAACTTTTCTGTGCACTTGAAGCTTCAAGTTACCTTGAAGAGTGTCAACTTAATTCTAAAAGATACTGTGATCTTTGCTACAGCCTCTCACAAACTAGAGAGATCCTTTTCCTAATGAATGAAAACAAGTCCTATGTTTAGTAGTCTGTCATTCTGACCACTGCCAAGAAAGAATAAGAATGGCAAATCTGAAGCAATTTTCTTCTGAGTTCTGCTACTGCCATTCCATCATCACAAGTCTAGCAGTAGGTGGATATCAGCTTTCCAGACTCTCCTCAAGGCTTTACTGAGGTTTGAGACTAGAGCTGTCCAAATTCTTCACATAAACCAGGGAAGAGAGGATTACTTCAAGTTGTAAGAATGCTTTCTGAGCCATCATGTAGTTCTCACTGCTACAGCATTGTCAAGAGAGTTTTTTGGTTGGTTGGTTAGTTTTTGGATTTGCCTTTTTTTTTTTTTTTGAAGGACTTATTGGAAAGAAATTGAAGAGCTTTCACGAGAATCAACTATTGAACTGTCTCCCTCAGATTCAGAGGTTTTAACTGAGTTCTTCCTGCACAACACCTGCTATTAAACACAGAACTATGGCACCTGGCAATGCTTCAGAGATAGTAGAAATTACTATTAATAACACCATAAAACTCACTAGATTATCTGACACTTAAATCAAGATGTTTTCACTGGCAACTCTTGCTTTCAATTAGGGTAAGCAGTCTCACTAATAAAGGTCAATTCTCAAATTAGGTATATCAGATGAAAGTTTTCTTCTTAGCTTTTCACATAAATAGAGTTTTATAAGAGTCAGCACTTCCTCAAAAAAAAAAAAAAGCAAATTAAGTGAAGAATTTGGATGAGAAACAGTATGGAGCAAGTTTCTCAATGATATAAGGATTAAAAAAAAAAAGCTGAGACAAAGATATGAGTATTTTTTATGTTTTCAAAAAGCACAACCAACAAATCCTGCACTGGTGTAAATACTATGGCCCTTCAGATCAGCAAAGTGCTCTTCTGGGGCCATGATTTACAAGGCCATTAAAAGATGCAGCTTTGTCGCTTAGGTAGGGCCCAGGTGACAAAGCCTAAAAAGCAGATTAGGAGATGGAAATTTAACTCCTTATGCCCTTAAGATGTTCTAAATCATATACCTGAACAAGAATTAACTAGTACAGCAATTGACAGTATTTACCTTGCTCAGAGGAGAAGGAGCCCCAGATCTAAGGGAAGGAAAAAAAAATATATATATAAAAAAAAGGAGTGCTTTCAGGTAAGTACACTTTTCTAAACTGTGTTTCTGGTAATAAAAGCTCATGCATAAAGACCAAAAGCTAAACGTGACAGCTTTCTGAAGATCTCTACAATTCACATGACCTTCCCATTTCTCAAACTTTCACGTGTCACCTCAAAGATGAAAATTGTTGTTTCAAAGCTTAAATCAATCTTTTAAGCTAGTTGGTGTCACAGGATTATTCTGCCTTTTAAATAAGCTCTACTAAATGGAGGAAATGCAGAGATGCATGCAAGTGTCTTGTGTTAGGGCCTACAGAAGCCAGCAGGAAAGAGTTATTGGGGCAAGATACTGCCATATTATAAAATCATGCAACAGCAGCAGAATAAGACCAATATGGAAGCAGTTATCTAACATAAGTCTTCTGAGGATGCGTCATCGAATTTTCGAAGTCTACTCTTCTTTTACAGAAAGTCAGAGTTACTTTAAAGTAGTGATATCTAAAAGTATGGAAACAGTTAGTTGGCAAGTCCAACCTGAAAGTCCTTCCACATGCAGGAAAAACACACTAATACTAAATGACAGAGCCTTAATAATGAGTTCAAATGTGTGTCAGTGCATTTGCTTACTTTCGTTATTATGAGATATGAAAATACTGCTACATATTTTTAGAGCTGCTTTGATCTTAGAGATGAAAGGAGGAGTTGAAGTTAAAACTGTGCCAGTATTGAACTAATCATATCCATCCTATGGGTTACTTGAATTGGGTAAGTCCTAGGAGCTGTAGAAATGATTAGAAGATCTGGAGCTAAGACAGAAATTACTAAAAATAACTTAAGGACTCTACAGAAAAGTAAGCAACAGTTTAGGTACAATTAAAAGCTATCTATTTCTAATTTTTCAAGCCATCTTATAAAAAAATAACCACATCTGCATGCAAGTGATATGGAAACATATGTACTTACCCTTCGCTAAATTGCAAGGAAAGCAACAGTAAAAGAGAAAACACAGGTTTAGCTTAATCCTTCCTAGACTTAGTCACAACAAGTGTATAATAAGAAGATGCCAAGTCATTAGAAAACAAATCAATTTTGATGACAAAAGCCTTAGTAGCAAGGGAAAACAGTTACTTTTAGGAGTTTTCCATAGTTAATTTTAATTCAATTCGGAAAGCGTCTAGTTGTTCAGTGTGTCACTTGGCCCTACCTGAGTTAGAAAAATAAAGTTGCCATTAAGACAACTTTGTAAGGCAAAGGAAAAGCCCAGTCTTACTGCAGCTTATTTTCCAGCTAAGTGGCAAAAGGAGGATGGGGAAGACAAACTTAAAGATCAACTAGTCTCACATTTCACCTCGATACATAGTAAAATATATACACTTACTTGTTGCCAGGTTTTTTTCCTTCCAGCGAGTTTAGATGTTGCTCAAGGGTCTCCATGAGACTGCTAGGAGCCTTAAAGCAAAGAGAAAGACACACTTCTAAACACATTGCACTGATCCAACAACATTTTGAAGCCCAGCACCAACTTCCCTGAAAACAGTCGATTCCCATGCTAGAAGTATTCAGGCAATGACAGCTTTTGAAATATAATACTGTGTCCAAATTTGCAGAGAGAAAACATTTACCTCTACTAAAGAGCATCTGAAGCCTAAATCCAGGATGTGCTGCTGATCATGCTTTGAGTCAGTGTTAAACACTGACAACAGCACAGACATCCACAGGGGCGAATTTAAAAGTAACAGGTTCAAGGTCATCTTTTCAGTTTTGCTTTCGGCCAGACCTCCAACACCTTTTTCATGACCAGAGGGCTAGATTATATGTGCAGTATAAACAAAACAAACTAGAAGTCCTTTCCAACATCCCCAAAAGCAATTTCCTTTCATTCAAGACTCTCAGCATCACAAAATCTTACAGCTGTGTCTTCTCAAAATGGTGGCCAGACACAGGTTACTGAGCCCAGCAGCTAACTCAAAATTGGGAAGGATTATGTTTTTAGACAACTACAAAAACTAAGCTTTTTCAAACCTCCTTGATCTTAGGTTTGATTTTAAGCAATACCCACAGGCATGCATTTGCTGTTACAACGGTAGATAGGAAAAGTAGCCCTAAATACAAATGACAGTGAGCTTTGCTACTCCAGCATGAAAACAGCAAGGAAGAAACCCTCAAGAGAAACAGTAGCATATAATACTCATGTATTTCATCAGGGTTACCCGTTCATCAATGGTACAGTCTTTCATCAAGAGAATTCCCTGTTTAACCTCTTTAAGATCAACCACAACTCTTGACAGCAATACCTATGGTGTTTCTCATAAGGTCTTTAATTTCAGGGTTTGTGAGTGCCATGAGGATGGAGCCAGGCTCTTCTCGGTGGCAAAAAATGATAGGACAAGGGGTAATCGGATCAAGCTGGAACACAAGAGGTTCCACTTAAATTTGAGAAAAAACTTCTTCTCAGTAAGGGTGACAGAGCACTGGAACAGGCTGCCCAGGGAGGTTGTGGAGTCTCCTTCTCTGGAGACATTCAAGACCCACCTGGACATGTTCCTGTGCCACCTCACCTAGGCGTTCCTGCTCCAGCAGGGGGATTGGACTAGATGATCTTTTGAGGTCCCTTCCAATCCCAAACATACTGTGATACTGTGATACATATGCATCAAAAAGCCAGTTTGTGATGCTTGAAAACAGACTATCCACTGCTCATATACACAGGATGCTGAAAAGCAGTTGCCTGGCTAAATCAAATGTTTCAGGATGCTTAGTACCTGCTGGTACCAATGTACAGCTAAGCGTACTTAGAGGATAGTGTCTGCATATTAGTTTTGGCATTAAAACTGAGCAATTAGGTAACTTTACACATGCAGAAACTTAAAATGCTCAAAAAATACTTAAATGATGGCTTGAGTTTATATATGTCCTACGGACATATTCAATACAGAAACATCTTAATCATTGATATTTTATAGATATATTTATTCGTTTTCAACTAATTTGAGGACAAGAAAGAATTTCTTAAATACATGTGACTTATTTAGAATTCTCCACAGCAAGAAAAAGATGAACAAAGGCTCTCAATTGCAGGGAAAAAAAAAAAATCAGACTTATACATATTAAAAATGGCTATAGTGTAAGATACAAATTGTGTCCACTTAAACACGTAAGCAGAAAGCTATGTTTCAAAAAAAAAATCCATTATTATTTCCTATTACTAGTTACCTCTACACACTTTAAATAGCTTTCCAATATATTATTCATAGGTTTCTTAAAAGCCAGCAAGGTAATATGAAACTCTTTTGTCTAAAGAGGAAGCTTTAGAAAATTTCTACCCAGATGCAACAATTTGGAAATTAAATATTGTCTGGTGACCAGTTTGCAACACTTAACATTGCTTAATTTCTTCTAGATGCTGCTTCAGCTATTTGGCACAAAACTGCCATACTTTAAGAATCACTAATACATAAAAATGAGCCAAGCTCTTTGGCAGCCAAGGTGTCTCCTCAGCCTCCAAAACTTTGCAGCCAAACTAAAAAGTCCAAAGATGACAGTAAATATCCTTTTCACATTAGACACAAAGCCATGCACCCAGGCCAATTTGCAAGTGTTATTGAAAATGGACCAGAACAATAGAAACAGCTACAGCATAAGTAAGTTTTGATGTTCAAAGTTTTGATGCATACTGACAGAGAAGTTCAGCAATCAAATCACAACTTCTGCATTTAAACTTCAAGTTTACTGTACCTAGACCAAGACAGTAGTGCTAGTGCTGCTCTGAATTTCATCTCTGGAAAAAGACTGTGTCAGGGAGAGATTATGAAGCAAGTCACACCACAACCTCTACGCTGTCTGTTGTCAAAAATGGACTTGAGTTACAAGCTGCAAAACTCTGTCCTTTAGCAAGGAAAGAACAAAACAGTCTACCCTTCAACTATAGGTCACAAGTCATAATGAAAGATACTATTTTAGTTATATCAGTCTTAAAAACAGCTTTGGGCACTTCCTATTTGCACACATTCCTGGCGTGCTTCCTAGTAACAGAAATTTTAGTTATTACACAGATCCAACAAGACTACAAGAGAAGCTTACCTACCTGTGTAAGATCAGGGATATCACCTTTGTCAATTCCAACTTGCTGTGGATATAAAAAAAGGTAAAACTTAAGTGCATTATTCCATTACAGCAGGCACTAATTTTGACTAGAACTGTGGTACACTCTTCAATGTAGAAAAAGACTACAGTACACAAGTGCAGATGCCCAGCTTTCCAGTAGCTACCTTCAATAGTTTGTGTTTGGGTTCTGTGTGTTTGTTTTCTACAAATTACATACCCATTAAAGAAAAAAAAAAAGTTTGATTCCAGCCAGATAAAGGTTCATGCTCCATAATGTAAGTCAGGCAGGGTTTTCTGGTCACACACAGTTGTGTCAGGGGACAGCATCACTGAGCTGCCAAACACAGACACCTGACTATCCTAATGAAGTTCTCTGAAATTCAGCCAGTGAGCAAATCCTAGAAGACATCACTTCCAAAAAATGGTAAAGCTCAAGTCACTTTGTTGTTCTGCCATTCTCTCCTAGCATTTCGAACACAGCAAGGTGAGGTCTAAGTCTGCAATCTTCTATCAGCTGTCTTGTTGCTTCACTCTGTCTCTTCAAGTTGCCCACTGGTTTGGCTTTTGTGGAAGAACAAGCTCCACTGCCCCCTAGTAAATCTGAAACATAGTCACTACAATACCTGTCCTGCAAAGCTGACCTATAGGTGTCTAAAGTACATCACTCCCTCAAGTTAAACATTCATCTCAGACATACGTGTCATTCAGGAGTCTAGCACGTTCATTCATAAATAGTAAAGTAAATTAGCAAAGAAACAAACTTTTTATTCAGCTAATTACTGCTGTCTACCATAATGAAGCATGAAACATGGAAAATGTACATCTTGTGCCAAGGAGACAACTAGCACAAATGGGAGCCCAGCAAAGGAGTTAATTAACCATGTAGTATTTGTATTATCCACATAAGAGGATGATAACCTCACATACCAGTTAACTTGCAGTTGGCTGCAAAGACTCAAAAAGTAGACTTATAAAATCCTCATGTGCTTATTCCTAATTGCTGTATCTTCCTCTAATGCTCAATGCTGTCCTAGAAGCATGCATGTATTACAGCATTTCCAAGAAAGATTGATGTAGTAGAAGTCATGTCACCTGTTACCAGGAAAGTTGAGGCTGGCTGAACAGTCAAGACAGGTGGAAGTTCTAAACAAGGCTTAATGAGTTCAAGAAGAGCTGAACAAGCAGATCCAGGAACTTGTATATTGCCTCACATTTACACACACTAAGTCAGATTCTTAACAAATGCTATTAATATTTTATATAGGTGCTAAAAATATTCACAAAATACTTAAGTGCCAGACTTCAGAAGACTAGAAGTCACTTACCTCTGCAACTTTAAGAAACTCTGATACTCTGGTCATTCGAGTAAGAAATCGTTTGTAGATTTCAAGAGCATCTTTACATTGTCCCTTTTTCATTTCAAAAAATTTCTCTAGAAAAAATAATTGGGTGAATTTCAGTTAAGATATCTTACATTATGTTTGCATTCAACAGCAACTCTAGTTTTCAGGAAAATCATGTTTCAAGAGCATTGCACTCCATTAAGATTTTTTTACTTGGACACTAGTCCAGTGATGTTCCTAGTCCTTAGCAGAATTTAGAAGCTGGGCTTGCCAAGCAGTGGAAGGGTTATATAGCCTGGAAGATTGCAACCCAACCAGCTATAGCATTGTGTTTGATCTTAATCAGGTTCTTAAGGATAAAAAGTAAGCAGGTGAAGTAGCCACCAAAGTTAAAATTAAAAATAATTAAGGGTACTTAAACCTATATTATTAGGACCTCTCCCAAGTTGTGTTCAGCCCAAAGAACAGTACTTTTTCCGCTTGAGTAGCCCTTTAAAGTTGGTTCATGTCCATTATCAAGCACAACTGCCACATATTTCAACTTGAACTTACACTTCAATTAGCAGTAGGCAGCAAAATCTTAATCCAATTGTTATGCTCAACACATTTGTATCTGCTCCAAAAGCTTCTCATGTCTACAGTTTCAGCCAAAACACCTAAGATTTCCTTTTATGAAACCATCAGAAAGCATTGTAACACAGGCACAAAAAAGCTGTCTGAGCTTCATGGCTCAGGAACATCTTTTGAATTGCCTGTTCAATCTCTGTAACCCCTCTGTTCATTCCTGTTGCAGTCAGAGTTTCAGGTCAGTAACGCTCACCAAGCAATCTCAGTTTTTAGCTGTCTTTATAGACCCACTGAAGTGCTCACTAGTTTTAACAGTTAAAGCTCATTTTCTAGAGGACCAGTTAAGTTTCCTACAGTTTACAGCAACTCCTGGTTTTAGACTTCATAACAAAGCCTTTTGCGGGTACAGCTTAAAGTACATTATGCTGGTGATCAGACTAAGCTGTCTGAGCTTCAGAATGTGTTCACAGCCTCCAATAGACTTTGCAGCCTGATGGTAGGAATTGTTCTGTTGAGGATCCAGCTGTGGCAGTCATGCTTTCAGGCAGGTCAGGAATGTTATTCAGGAGTATATTACTTCATGTAAGGCTATCACATACCATGGATAACAGAATAATCTGGGCATCTTAAAAACACAATCAAATAGCAAAAGCTGCCTTGCTAACTTCACAGAATACTGCACATTTCTTTGAGCACAGAAATGCTCCCTACCTATAAGTAGATTTCTGTATGATTTTAAGGGCATATGACACTAAGGGCATATAACAATCCAGCCTCAGATGAACACTGATATAAGAGATTATGGCTTAAAGTTTTCTCTCACTTCAAAATAGGTTAGTCAAGAAAAATGTATTCATTTTTTAAAGAAAATTAAGTAAAACAACAACATCAAAAAACCAAACAAAAACTGAAGCAGATCTGAAACTCATTTCTCATTTGCTCATGATATGTGAAATATAGACACCAGATTACTTACCTAGTAAGTTAATAACTCCATCATTGTAGCAAGCAAAAAGTTTGATAAGATCTTTAAATAGAAGCATGAATGCAGCATTTATGACGCCATTTGTCAGTTCATTTGGATGAACCTACAAATAAAATATCAGTTATTTATACCAGATTTACTGAATGCAATCAGAGGTTTTAGCTTGCACCAGGTATCTGATGCTGCTATAGGATCAAGCACAGAAGACAGGCTTTCACACAAAGAAACCAAACAAATATTTCAGTTAGCAGATCAAGGATTGTTTTCTTCACCACTCCCAAGCAATCCACTACAGCAGAGGAGTATTCCCATCAACAGTAAACATTGTAGTCTTGAATCCTTCACTTATCACAGAGGTGGAAAGCAGAGAAGCTATTAACAAAGATGTAATGAAACTGGACAAAAGATGTCAGTTCACAGTAGAGCTGAACAAAACCTCAGTAGTTTACTTGGTAATACATTTGGGTTAATGATGTCAAGACCTTTCCAGTTCTCACATGAACTTGGGCAGAAAATAAGTGCTTATTTATTAAAAGATCTTTGTTTTATTAAAACATATGTCCTCTTTCAAGACCATTATCACAATTCCAATGCCATTTAAGTAATGAAAATACATTACCAAGACATGTATTTCTAAGGCTTTTTTCCCCTGAAAGCTCTAGTGGGCCCAGTATCTGGGAGTGTGTCCTTCCGCCCACAAAGAACAGAAGGAACTTCAAGACTGATTCCTTCAAAGACCTCTTTCCAACATTACACCGTACCTCCTACAACAACTGACTCCTATATTTATCCTTAAGGCAGATAAATAATTCCACCAACATTCATAACATTATTACATTATAAATATATTGTAGACGCTTATTTCTCTGAATAGTCTAGATCAGAGTTTATCCAATCCAGTTTACAGCTGAAAACAAGATGAAGGTTTTGAGGAAGCCAAACAATGGATGTGTGATATTTTAACTGCTTTTTCTCTATCCCCAAAAAATAATCTGGTTGCCAAGAGACAGAAAAAAAGATTCTTCACTCTCCTTGCTTTGTCCATTTCTTCCCCTTAGTAATGCAGAAAACGAAACTCCCAGCTCCGAGTCATCGTTCCTCAAGAGCCCTCATTTCCCACACTGTTCCCCTACTCCCTCTACAATACAAAACAACGACAAAAAAGTAGAATCTGCACATTTTGTACATATAGGAAAGGGCCATCCTTCACCTTACTCTACCCTAGTGGGATACAGAAAAGGGGATTTTTTTCCCAACATAATGGGATGATCAGTAAAGCATTACCTACAGAGTGAAATGTTTAAATTACAATGCAGCATTTATAAGTCACTGCCTAGAGTCAGTGCTGGGTCAACTTCAATACATACATCAAATTCAAGTAGTGCATCAATTTGTTCCTGCAGTATTGGCATACTCTTCAGTAGCTTTTCAGGAGCCATTGTTCTCATTACACCGTCAGCTCTGCAAGAGCAAACACAGATTAGAAGCCATGGTGTTTCCCCTTTCCTTCTCCTCAAACTGATTTTTTTGTCTGAATTTCAGCTTAAAGCTGCCATAATCCACTTCAAACATTTGGAGCACTGTCTGATTCTCCTGCTTCGCACATCGCAAGAGCTGGCATGGAAAATATTTTACCCAGACACCCCCCCCTGACAGCAGGCAAAGAAGGATTTTGTGTTAGAGTGATGAATGCAAGAGATTGATCTCTTTATGGAGAGAAGACACTCAGAGTTTAAATAACTTGACAAGAAATACTGTCACAGAAGTACTTAGAGAACTGATAGTCTTTGTGAATTAAGTTTGTTATGAATAAATAATGACAACTCAATGCTAAAAGTACTTTTTAATGATGTATCTGTGGTCAATGAAGACAAAAAGAACTCTATAGGTGGTTGGTTTTTTTCCCCATTAAGTGCCACAATATATGCATGTCACTTTAGTGACAGTTTAAGTCTGGGCAATCTTTGCTTAGCACTTCCTTCCTCTGTATTTATGGGTATTTATAATTGCATTACTCCTTCATAGCACTTCCACTGACTTTGATCTGTCTTATCAGTCCTGAACCATTACTTCAATGGGATCACGCAGCAGTCATGGATGTGTAGCATTCCTTAATTGCCACCTATAGTTTTATATGCAGTTCTAACACATGCCCATTTTTTACCTCTGAATATCACAAACCTGCACAGCCACCATTGTGTATTGCCCCATTCTATTCACTGACAAGTATAGCATCTCTTCTCAGGGAATACATACCACTATTTTTACTTATCTTATGCTATACTCTGAGGCAGCACATTGTTTTGAGAATCAGAAATGACACGCACAGAAAACCTTTCCAGGAACATATAGCAAGGCAGGAACAGAAGGATCCCCAGCAACTCAAACTCATGCTTATTTAAGGTGAGCGTTTAAAGGCACTAGGTGACAAAGGGAACCTAGGGTAGATGCTAGTACTATGGCAGCCTGCTGGATCAAAACCTGCCTGAAACATCAATCCAACTAGCTGCTAGTCTTCATGTCAAAAGCTTCTTAATGATTCGTATTCCAGACAGGTTCAAGAGATAACTACCACTGTAGCAATGACATCCAGCTACACGACAGTGAGAAGCAGGAGAGGAAAGCTTGGCAGCGATGCCTACACTAACAGCTCAGAATCCCAAGCTGCAGAATACACCAGAACTGCCAGAACAATCCTGATTAGCAGGAGCATCTTTGACATGCAGTCAATTAAGCTGCATCTTCAGGGTGTGTTAAGCCACTTGCTGCATTGTTTGTGCTTCAGGAGAGAATCCAGGGCCACTGAAGTCCCAGTTAGAGGAGTCAGAGGTGAATAAAAATGTTCTGATAAATAGCTTACAAACGTATTCTGTTGAGTTTATAACTGTTTGCTAAGATCTTCAGGTGTTCAGTTTTCCTTTGTAATCAGTCATCTTTCGCATGGAAAGGGTCTGGAGAGTAATGAAACATCCTAAATACAGTTTCAGAGCATTTATTTCTCCAAATCCTAAACACAGTCTCACTGCAGCACAATTTAATAAGAGTCAGATTTAACACACAGCACTAAAAGCTCCCAGTTCTGCAAGGCACCTTATTTTAGTCTTCAGTTTTGCCTTACTACCCCAGTCTTTCTTCTCCTCCTTGTGCAATTATTAACCCATTACAAATACTTAAGAAATCCAACCAGTTTGGTATTTCATTGCGGCTAAACAAAGAATGTAAGAACTAAGTCACTGAGACACTAAAATTAAGCATAAAGCCACAAACAAGATTTTCATGGGTCAGGCAACTCTATCAGTTTATATAGAGTTGCTTCCCCTTATATAGAGTTGCTTACCCTTTCTTCACTCTTGCAAAGTCAAATGCCATTTGTCTGTAGGAAAACGCTTTTTCATTCAAGTATCTACTATAACGCCTTATAAAGGTGGACATGTCATAACCTGTAAAAGACAGTTACATGTTTTACATTTAAATGTCTTGCTTGTTTGGAGGTTCTTTAGTAAATGATAACAGCCAGTCAATAGGCTCTAAGGTTATTTGATCTCTGTTGCACAAGACAACCACACATACAGAATGGGCATCACAAGACATCTTCCAGCTTCTGAAGAAAAAGCAGTAGTGCTGCACCAAAACAATCTACCACTGTCCTGTGCTTCCAACAGACTGATGGAATGCACCAGGTGCATGGTTCCTGGGGAAACACGCTAGTGGCTCCTACACACTTATGCAGCAATATTTTTTGATGGCAAAATGAGTTACCCCTCTATTAACGGGGAAAAATGCCAATTTAACAAAAAGTTCATACTTAAATAAATGATTTCCAGGAAAAAGATTGATTGCAACTTAAACGCTCCCACTATTTTACATATGCCAGTCCCTTCAACTCTTACATCTGCCTTCAAAATTCTCCTGACTAGGTTTACCAGAACAAAAAAATTATTATGACATTTACAGAGATTAGCGTCTTCTTCGAACTGTTACACCAGGGATCATCAAGGCACATGATACTGTACAAGCAGCCTCAAACTTCAGTGACCTTCGAGCCTGTAAGACTTCTGGACAGTTAGTATTACAGTCTGTCCTTCAGGTATTTCTTTCAAAGTTTCTTCCCCTAAGCTACACAAATGTGTGCAGAAGACAACTCATCCTCCTCTTCAGAACAAGTACCTTTTTGCTGCTTTTGTTAAAATCCACACCCCTTGACTTAGTCATTGAGTATATTTTTCCTTCATTAACATTAAGTATCTCTGCCAACCCATGCTTAACACTACCAACTTGGATGCCTCATTATCTATGACACACTGTTTTATTAGCTATGAAATAACAATTTAAAGAAAGAGGCAAAGAACACAAAAGCATGCGTTTAGCAGAATTCATTGTTGCCAAATACCAGTATCTTTGAACATACAGACCATCTTTTGTTTAGACAAGCACAGTTTTGATATTTGTTTAGATTTGTCCTTGCCCTGTGTTACCATTTCTAAAAGATGCTCAAGTCTTGGTGTCACATATCACCATCCAAAGATGGAGTAACATAGCATTGCTTCGATCCTGCCCATTATTGCAGCATTACTGCATTTTGTATACAGTCAACAAAAATTCTGACAGCTGTAGAATTATATATTCTCTCTTGTCTAGAAGATCTACCATGAAACAAGCTTTTCTTCTATATAAGGGAAGTAACAGGAAAATTCATTGATTCCAGAGTCAAAGTATA
Source organism: Nesoenas mayeri (assembly GCF_963082525.1). Lineage (NCBI taxonomy): Eukaryota > Metazoa > Chordata > Aves > Columbiformes > Columbidae > Nesoenas > Nesoenas mayeri. The sequence goes on from NC_137544.1 coordinate 36,547,293, forward strand.
AACAGACTTTGTAAGCTTTAGAGAGAAAAACTCCTTAATTTCTGCCTAGATGTCCCTAAATTCACTACTCAGATAAAAACAGCCAGTTCTTTTGGTGTCTTCCCACCCAGTTAAACACTTCCAGACAATTCCTAAAAAGTGTGGTGTCCCCAAGGAACCACATTACCATTTAAGACTGAGTAAACGCCAAAAAAAAGGAAAGTTATCCATTTCATCCTTAACTCCCATAACAGCTAAGGAGATAGCTGACCAGGTCCCAGTTTCAACCAGCATTTTCTAAGGGAGTTGTATGGTTTCACCTTTTGAGTAAAATTTTTGCAGGAACTGAGACACTTTGTTTTGAAGTTGTCCAGCTGTTCACTTGAGCTGGTGTATTCATTAAGTACTTACAAAAAGGCTTCAGCAGCACATTTTTACATTATTTGCATCTTACAAACGTAGGAGAAAAGCACCAATAGTATCTTATTTAGAATCTTGTTAAGATTATAGACATGAGTAGGCTTACCATGAGATCCGCTTTTATCCAGAAAATTGCTGAGATTGAACAATGTGTTTCTAGATGCCAGGTACTGGATAAATCTCTGCAACACAAAAGTTATTTTCTTATCACAGGCTGTATCTGAAGGCTTTGTACCTCCTGCCAGGAAGATTACCAGTCCAGCTCCAGCATACACACATGAAAACCCAGATTTTTGTCTTAGCCTGCAATACCTTCCTCAAAATTTTTTTCATCCACTCACATTTAGCCTGAATGTCTACTAAATATCCTACTGTATACATAAAAATAGATTCTGGGCAAAATATAAAAAGAGACTGTGGAAGAAACAGTAAAAATGGTAAATTCTTTAAGAGATTTGAGGAAGCACAAGATTTATCTGCTTGCAAAACAGAATATTCAGGCTAGTTCCAGACTTTTCAATCCAGCAGCCCTCAGTTTCTGGCGAGCCAAGGGCCTGTTTTAATAGCAAGCAGGCCCCACATTAAGTACAGAGACTAACAGCCCAAAACAGTTACAGAAAGCAAATCAGAATGTTGGCCAAAATTCGGAACAGAAAAATAGGACAGGAGTAAACATTTACACGGTGACATGGGAGAACTTCATTGCAAGAAAACACTTTGTATATAGCCACGGAGGAATTATTTCACAGTCATGTTGAAGTTCGTTAAGTACGCTTTTTATTTTATGCAGGCATACCAGTCTTTACAGGTCAATAAAAAGCAAGGGCAAGGAAAACACAACCCAAGAGGCTATCAAGTTGAATTTACAGCTCTAGGAAGCTTCTAACGCTCATGCAGAGAGGGCAGCTATTTGGAAGGGAGTACATGCGTTCCAGAACATCAACTTTAACCCTGGTCAAGAAGTCCCAGGTAGTCTTTAATCCTGCATAGCTCTGTTTTTAGACAGCACATAAATTGCCAACATCCTGAAACAGGCTGCTGCTTGCTCTTAAGCTACAGTTTTGTAAGCGAAGAGATAGATATTCGGCATGGCTCCAACTATGTTGCTAAAGGTAAGTTTGCTCCTCATCACAAATCATTCTTGCCCTTTGTTCAGGTCCTTAGTGGTTCAGAAGAGATGCCTTTGCACTACTAACATGTTATACTTGGAGTCTGCTCAGTGCCAATGTGGTCTCGAGAGAAAGTTGATTACGCTTACCTCATTGCCATGAACCATTAGATGATGTGTGGTAACTAAGGCTTTGAATACGACCACCCAGCTACTATTTGTTGCTCGCTCAAAAAGTGTATCAGCCATCTGAGGAATATTCACATTTGTTTCATTTGTTGCTTGGATCAAGTCTGTAAGAGAGATAAAAGGAAGGTGTTAGGTGCTACAAATAAGACAAAGTTTCTAGCATGGACAAGCTCCCAGCCCACCAGACTGAAGGACATGGTTATGAAAAATAGCAAGTTCAGTACTAATGTTGTGCATTAAAAAATGAAAACAACAACAACAACAAAAACCCAACCCAACAAACAAAAAAAAAACCCACCCACCTTTGTGATTATATTAATACATGGTGATAGCAACATTGGTCTGGCTCTTCTCACCCAACTGTACTAGTTTTCCAAAAATTCTGTCCTGAGCTATGTCCCAACCTTTCTCCATCTCCATGCCAGATGAAGTCAGGGTACATAACATTACTTCGCTGCTTGTAGGTTTTCAGTCTGGGTTAGATGAATAAGTATTACTGAACTCTCCATTTACAGGTAATACATCAAGTATACTGAGCCCAGTCACATCAACAAAAATAGGTATCACCAGAACAGATACTCCAGTTATCTCGAAGGTTAGAATTTCATCAGCATGCTACAGCACACCTCCTAGAGTCTCTACAGACCTAGGGAGCAGAAGAGTGCATTCAGGTGTGCCTTAAGACCTCTTCAACAGTAGGAAAGAAGACAAGGATAGACATTAGTTTACCCTGAAGAATAATAGTCTCCTGCAAGCAACTGCTCCATAAATAGAATAAGACATTAGTCTGTCTTAGAGAAAAAGCTCTGCATCCTGTACTTTGCAAAGGTGTAGACTTGCACAGGAGAGTACATGAAATTAAGATAAGTACTTAAATCATAAAGAGTAGGGCAGCAAGCTTTCCACTAGCATCTCTATTCCACATCTACTGATAAGATCTTTGATTTACTACATCACCTATTACCTACAGACTCTTGCTAGGCAGCCAGCCATGACCTTCTACAAGCTATTATCTAGTTTTTTAGACACAGCTGGAAACTGCATACTGCAACTGCATGACAAAAACCTGTGTGATGCCAGACACAGCCTTGGCAAGACTTCAAGAAAAGACTTCATGCAACACAAAGAACATAGAACAGAGACCTAATTATAGGGCTGAGGCTTAAAGTTCAAAGACCTAAGTAGAAAAAGTTAAAAATTAAAAAGCTTAACTAGTAGACTAAGCATTATCTGTGTTACTAATGAAAATACTCATCTTTTACTCTTTCTGAGAGGACAGTAACCATTGTTAATGACTTTCCACATGTTTGTTTTCCCCCTCCCCAGCCTAGAAATGTTCTACAAACTCAGTAATGCTACCCTAGAAGGAGGCAGTTCTGCCAGCAAAGTGTCACAGTAGTAAAGCCATTTTATTGCATGACAGCAGCTCAAAACCATAGACCTCCAACAAGTATCCTTGCTCTTGTACAAATAGGCCAATAATTTCTTATTCTGTACTGTTGATTAATGCATTATAGGAGACAGTGGTTTGTAAAAGCCCAGAAGCAAGTCACAAGTGGCTTGCTCACCATTTATTCTGTTCAGAAGTTCTAGTGAAGATGACAACTTTTGTCCTTTATATAAGGAAATATGCATCAAATTTGCAAGCTTTCATTCCCAAGTTTTAGTACGTAGCTCACTATGGAAGCAGGGTGCTATGAATTGTGTATTCTGTCGGTCGACATTAGATAATGAAACCTGAGAGGAGTTTCACCCACAGCAATGCTGGCAACAGAGCCTACTGCTATATGCCGCTGCAGCACTCCTTCCAAAGTCACTCCATCATTTCTGCCTCCTCTCCAAACTGCTGGAGGGCACAGCATCTCAGTCTGCAGCTCTAGATGTTTTAGGACATGAGTAATTATAGTGTGCTGAGCAGAGACATATGATTAAATTTAAGCCTTCTACTTTCAGTGCACAGAAAAGATTTAAACCACGCATGAAGATTTTACTCATCATCTGAGGGGTGGGAAAAAAAGAAGATGGGGGTTAATTCTTGTAGAGCTGTTTCCCATTAAGTCACACTGCAAAGTTAAGGAATTCAAGCTTCCTGAGTTTCTTTCCCTAATAGCATAGAGTTTCAACTTGACCTGCAAATGTCAGCATCTGCAGCAACTCAGAAGCAAGGATAACTTTAACAAACTCTGAGCAGCAGAGTTTGGTGGCTAAACTGAATTTCAGAATAAGACTTGGCAAAATTAATTTGCCTTCAGCATGGTAGGGAAGAAGAGGTAGAAGGAAAAAGAAAATGTACACAAGAAAAAAGAAAATCTAGAAAATAGATTTTTCCAAAGATTCAGACATTGACTGGTGGGACAGAAACTTAGTTTTCCAAAGGGGCAATGAAGTTCAGAGTCTAACAAGCAAGTCACAGGTAGACTTGTTAATACAAAATAGATCATACTAAAGAGTGCCAGCTAACACACAGCCCGTCGGAAACCACATGAAGCAATCTTACAAAGGTGATTCCGTTTGGGGTACAAAGAAGTAGTACAAACAAGGTTTAAAGGTACCTCCCTGATGAAGTTTCTGCTACTGCAGGCCTCCATGTCTACTACATTGACAGCTAATATCCAACCCCAAAAACTGAGTTCAAATACAAATTCCAAGCAGAGTAAGAAACTGGGAATGGTACAGTAATAGCAGCCAATGCTTTCATCATGACTTTCATCATGACTTTCACACAAGTGGAAAAGATGGAGAATGAAGGCCTATAACCTTCATTTAAATCTGCTTTACTGTAGGACTAAATTATAATTTCCAAATCACAGTACATGATTTCTCTTATTTCCTCTCTTCACATATTGGTAGCTGTTATTTTGGTCTCTCCTTCAGTCTCGAGACATTTAATTTGGATTTGAATATACTTTTTCTAGTTAAGTTTTCAGATGGAAAAGCTATACACATGGAATAAATGCTTGTCAATTCTTTGACACTGTAACTGAAATCTAGACAACAGCCTTCAAACTCTTTGACTAGCCAATTTTTTGCCTTGGCCTTAAGACATCTGCAACCTATTCAGGGAAGAGAATCAAGGCTAGAGTATGGTTAAGACCTTCATTAATAAAAAGACTAATCTGCAAAACCAAGGAAGAATGGTACAGACTTCAATGAGGAAGACTAAACTAAAGTAAGTTAAGACACCTGAGCACTTTGTGACCTTTTAAATAGATCATTAAAAGAAATAACTGATTCTGGTGATTGTTAAGCCCATGAAGTAAAAAAAAGTGAACAGTGAGAAAGTCTCACTGTCTTAGAAATTTCAGGCTTGTTCAGGCTCATTAAAAACCACTTCCTTATGTTGATTTTTTTGTGTGTGTTTTTGTTTGTTTGTTTTGGTAGGGTTTTTTTTGCATGGGGGCATTTGTTTTTTATGACAGAAATTCTACAACACTTAAAAGAATCTACCTTATTCCTTTACTTTTTCAGATTGTACTCTGCATCAGGACAGAGATTTTTCTAATTCGGTTTTGCTAGAGGTGGTTTTGTTTGCGCGGGGAGTTTGTGGTTTTGTTTTTGTTTCTTTTGTTTTTTTTTTTACACAATTGCTTAGTAGACAGACCTGGGATTCCTCAGTTCTGAGTTAATTATTCACAATTTACGTTTCAGTATGCAGAGAAACAGCAGCAGAGCACAAGACCTCTCTGTTCAGAGGGATATTGGTGCCAACTTAAGAGCAGCTGTCATTCCAGGTTGAATTAACAGGCGAGCTGCCTCAGCATCTGAGCTGTGTCATACATTCAGTTCCTAAACTTTGCCAAATGTCTGAGAGTAACCCCCTTACAGACCTTCCTTACTATTACACTGAATGCTACAATAGTCTTCACAAGTTATTTTTCTGGCTTAGAATTATTTAAAGAAAGCCTTGAACCTGCAGAAAAGGAAATGCAGGGTTGTTCCAAAACTAGGCTAGTCAAGAACAGGAAGAAGTGTCTTAAATTAAGAGTTTACAAGCCTCAACTAAAGAAGTCAAATAGGCAAGTAACAGTAGAAGTTCTCCCTTGCAAGTCAACTGTATCAGGAAGCTACTACACTCATGTGCTAACCAACACAAGTGCTGAACTTCCAGGTCTGCATAAGACAGACCACAAAACAGTACTGGAAGCAGAACAAAGTTCTCAGTTTCTGCTTTTACGGTAAATGCTTATGAGAACCTTAGGTGATTTTAATGTTGTTGGCTTTGACTATCAAACAACTCCAAAAACAAGAGTAGAAAATTTATCAGTGAGGTTAAAGTATACCATCTACTCTTTTAACCTTCACCTTGCCCCATCTCCACAAACATGCATCATAATCTGGCTTGTAATAATGTCCCAAGCAGAACAGCAATTCATGCTGTCTGCTCCTTCCTCCTCAAAAGGCTTCCTCAAGAGTTACTACACCTTACCTTGACCCCAACAAGCCTACCCTTTATCAAAGTCCAGCATGTTCCAGATATTTCCTATGCACTTTCATGCCTACATCAACTCAACAAACCTAAACACAATCTTCCACAGAGTGCATGTGCTCCAGGTACTACAAAGACTTTCCCAGTAATGCAACTATAATCATTGTTAACTACAAATAACTATGGAGACTGCTACATCCCCTGTCCAGCCTTACTTCACAGACCTCCTTCTTCCCGAGCATTTCTCAGTCTTGTGAGGACAAATATTTGCTGCAGGTCCTGAAGTTTAGGAGATCATGGCCATCAGTCTTTGAACCACATGACTGCATCCCACACCAAAACAACCTTTTATATACAATTCCTTCCTCTCTGCCTACTCATGGGCATGCTCGTACTTCTTATACTATTAAGTGCTTTGCAGAAGAGAAAAAGAGTTTCTTCTTCCCCATCGATCACATGAAGAGTTTGCGGAGAGACAGGGCAGATGACATTGAGTACCAGCAAATATATCTTGAAGCTTATTCCAGTTTCTCAAACTGGGAGTTTAATTAGCCTTAGAGAAGGAGTGTCAAATTCATTTTCACTGAGGGCCACATCAGCCTCACAGTTGCCTTCAAAGAGCCAAATGTAATTTTAGGACAGTATAAACATAACTAATCCTCCTAGAGTCACCTCATTACACTGCTCTTTTTTAAATACAACAGTGCACAACTTCCCCAAATACCTGTTTTGAAAACAAAGCTGAAAAATCTACTGCCCATAAATATTGCTGGATTTTATTCTAATGCACTTTCATACAGTCTGAGCCCTTCCTTCCCCACCATATCAAGGCAAGATATTTGGGCTTAAGTCATCTGCTAAAACCATCCTAGCTCATTAGAAGTATGAAACTAGTTATGTTGGATTTGTGACCGTTTTGGTCCTTGATGATTTATACATACTTTTCCTCCCAAGAGGCTAAGGTGCAGCTCTCTTGGAAAAGGGAAAATAAAAGCCAGCTGTTAGGTAGTCTTCTACTGCATCTGAAAGGGTGAAATGAAGGCAGCTGTTTCCCTAAGTACTAATAATGGGGGAAAAGTGTGATTATAATGTGTTAAGAAACCTTGTCATAAGCAAGTCTTTCAAGTTCCATGAACTATGAATACATTTTACTTAAAACAAAAGTTCCTAAAAATGTACAGGTCCAGTGACTCTAAGGAAGAATTATGCACATTACCTTTAGTGTCTACATTTGAGTTTTCTCCTTGAGGGTAATATGACTGAAAGATGACATTCGGGCCACCTGCAGAAGCTCAAGTTTAAGCAGCCGTCATAGGGGTTTTAAGTATGGTCTTTAAGACTGCTAATTAATTAGTGATGAATATATTTTATGGACAAAGTCCAAGACCTTACTGACACCCATGACCCAACTATTCAGAAGAATAAAATCTTTGATTTTACTCAGTAACTAAGTATCTGGAACAACAGAGTTGTCATCTAGAAGCTGGGATACACAAACTCCCTACTACAAATATTCTAAAGAAAGCAGCTATTTAGCCTCACATACATGAAGCCAAAACACTAACAGGGAAAAAGTCCCATTCCCAAACAATTCTGCCTGGTTTCTTCCTGACCATGGCCTCCACAGTGTTTTCAAGCAGCTTCACTGTAGTAAAAGCCTTAGTTGTTAAGCATGACATTTTTCCCCTGTCAAAAGCAGCAAGAAGCTCAGTCTGGAACCGTATTTGTACAGAATTTACTCACTTTGAATACCAAAGAATTTGTCTCAGGCAAGAATTCAAGTTCAGTAAAGCAGGAGAAAGAGGAGAAATCACTGCTCTAACGTTCCTTTCCTCTCACCCAGAGACATCATTCTAGATTCTCATTCCACCCAAATCCTGCACAACAGACATATGTATTTTTCTGCCCAAAGACAAGAACTGAGCAGTTCTTTTTATGTTGATAGGAAACATCAATTAATCCTGGAGCTAGATGTGCCACTTGTCTATTTTATTGATTTACTGCAAATAGCAGTCGAGCCACAAATCACCATTGTACTACCTTTTTTGCACATCTCTCAATAGTTTAAGAGATACAAAATGCCATTTGCATTTGGTGGACACCAGCCAATGGTTCTAAAGTTAAAATACAGAAGCAATTGTTTTGGAGAAATGCAATTCTCCATTCTATTGTAATATGGCATCTTAGATGCCAAACTCTAGGGGAGACAGAGACATGGAAGAAACCCTGCTAACATCACCAGTAGCATATGTGTTAGCATTTGACCAACAACTTGCACAAAAAAGAACTTTCATCTGACATGTCAAATCTCATGCCTCGTTTTAAAAGCCATTTCATTCAGCAGTTCAAACCTGAGAGCCTTAATCAAAATATACATTAATTTAGAGAAGAAACAGGAAACTGCAGCCACCAGCAATCTCCTGCCAAGCCTTCAAAGCATTTATTCAATTTCCTCTAAGGGGTAGAATTGTTCTCTCCATCCATGCAAGCATTTAAGCCACAGTCCCATTGCATCCTAGATCTTGCTGCATAAAACAGAACAATTTTAAATGGGGTATATTGTTGCAAGATTATTGCTTAGGAGGATAAAAGCCAATAAGATCTAGTTAACTGACTACTGTAGCTGGGTAACTGGATACCAGGATTCCAGCTGTGGCCTCTGATTATCTTTCCATGAGGGTGAACAACCCCCAACTTTATCTGTTGGTTATATCACTTCATAACTCTCATCACTTGGTTGTTTACTAGAATATCAGCAACAGCATCAACTGCAGCTTTTATCCAGCACAGCTACACTAGAAAAGTAAGGATTTCATGTTTTCCACAGCAGCATGGAGTCATTTACCATAATCTCTGCACTAGAGTGTTTTCTAATCAGCCTTTACATGTTGGACTGATCTTACACTCCAACCACATCTGGCAGAAAGTGGTAATCAACCGAGGCATGGTACATGAGCTATTTCAGTTGCCATGCTGCTGTCATTTTTATTCTGAGAAGAATGAACCCTGGTTAGCACTGTCCATTCCCAAATGATCTATGTTCCTCAGAAAAGCATTTGTTTTTAATAAACTTGTAGAAGTGAAACTGTTACTAGCCTATCAGTTCTGCCCAGAACAGCAATTTGTAATCCACTACAAAACTGAATGGGACTGAAAATATATTGGAAGGAGCCTGGTGTTGCAACTGCACTGCTTCACTGTTACACATTGGGAATACTTAAAAAAAATAGGGTTGAGGATGAGACAACATGCGAGTAACTTGAGTGACGTGTTAATTAGCTACAGCATGTATGCTAGAAACAGGTCAGCTGAGTAGGCAGGTTCAGCAGCTGACACATCTAACTTTCAATATCCAGACCATGGTCTATGTTTTTCCTACTGTCTCAGCCAGATTCTTCTAGAAGTTCAGCTATTTTGTCATGGAATGATGTGACCTTCAGTAAGGTCAGCCTGAAAAATAACCAAATGAGGCCAGAGTCTAGGCACTCTGTTGAGCTGACAAGCCACCAGAAGCTTAGCATGGGTTGAAATCCTTAACTGGGAATGGAATGCCCACAACTATGCAGATAGTCCTATTGAAAACATGAACATACCTGTAGGAAAAAGAAAATGAGTGTAATCAAACCTGTCTGTAGTCGGTGCAACATTATGACCTCCTAGAGGCATCCTGAAGCAGCTGCAACTAAACAGCAAATTCTTTATAACATGAGTACAAAAATTTCTATCAACTTTGTCTTGTATCTATGTATATATAGTGCAACAGAAAGACCGTAAGAGTTCCTTAAACCAGATGGCAGCCTCTTATGTGAATACTGTGCCTTAAAACAGTTATTTTACAAACTAACTGATATCCTTCATGATTAAATGGAACTTCGCTCTCTTCTTCCTAAAAAACAAAAACCAAATATGCATTTCCTTTATATTCATTCCCTGTACTACACCAGTTAAACAAGAATCCCTCTGCTTCTGCCACAGACAGGCGAGTTTAAGTCTCAGAAATCCTGAAAAAACTAACATCAACTACCAATAGACTTTACTCTTCAACATGAACCTGCAGGCTTTCATATACTGCAGATTTCTTAATGCTGGGGGGAAAAAAAAAAAAAAAAGTCTGTTAAACCCTGTGTAACATCCTCCAGAGAGACGGAAGATGCAGTTAAGACTGCTAACCTTTAAAAAAAAAAAACAACTGACAGTAGTAAGTTGCTATCTAACAGTTCAAAGTCACCAGTGCCTCTGGAAGATGTGTTTGCCACTGGCAAAGAGAATCTCCTATCTAGCTGTTGATGAGTGGGGAAGTTGGTATCCATCAGTTTTGTGCAGAATCAGATTCTTAGACTGGAACACCCAGAAGCATCAATTAAACTCCTGTGTACACTATGGAGGTAAGTTTTGAAATGTAGCTTCTGATAATACTGCCTAAGCAATTCTAGTTTCCCAATAAACAAAAGGTAGTTCTTTAAACTCATCTATTCCATACATAGCAAACTTTGCCTGTTAATATTCTTGTCAATCACAAATAACAGGGCAATTTGAAGTTTAAATCAAGCTTAGCAAATCTAGAATGGCTCTTAAATGACACAGAATGAAGGATCAGATCTGAAAGTCACAGGCAAGGCTTGCATATGAAAATAGCATTCTGTTTCAGATGCCACTTATGAAACATCAGTCATGATAAAATTTACATGTTTTCAAAATGCTGCACACTAGATATGCTGACTTCCTCTGGCTTGTTGCCCCTTAGCAGGATGTACATTCTCCTATAAATAGGTTTAAATGAAGCTATAAGAGCTACAAGCACAATAACTGTACTTCAGATTCCAGAATCATGCAGCAAGATCCAGACCTAAGTCTCCTTTTGAAAAGGTTAGGTTTTAAAACTCCAGGGTTGCTAAAGAACCAATGCAATGATGTGTTAAAGCTTGCATCTATATTCAACCTCTATGTAATGAGAAACAGCAGCCTTCAGAGCCAGGAAACAGGCCAGCTGGCTTCCCCCTTTCATGTAAGTCCTACAGTCTCTGAAATGAGAAGTGAAAGGAAAATAAGTCCTTTTGAACTCCTACTTAAGTGCATCTATGTGGAATCTTCAATTATGTGTAAAGATGTAACTCCTGCAGCTCTGCACTGGGGCAAGATAACTGATCACTGCCTTAGTTTGAGGACCTCCTAAACTTGCACACTTTTTAAGAAGGTGGGTGACAAGCATGTTTTATTCATGCTTTGAGCAGCCATGTCTTCCTCTCACTCCTACAGAGGACAATTTTAGAACATTCTGTAAACTATCTGACTTAAGAGATATAACAACACTATGCCAGAGGCACTAGGAGCATGCCAGGATCTGCAGGGTAACCACTGACCATCTGCTGTGGAAGCAGCCACTGCCATTGTGTCATCCACACTTGTGCCAAGCCAAGAGTCAGTTTGAAGAGAGTGACTATACTGTCAGTAGTCAAGCCACAGTCTCGTCCCACCTCTTTAGAACAGCATGTTTATGACACTTTCTTGAAAATATATATGAACTTTGGTCCTTTAAATATATGGCAGAACAATCTTAGCTCAAGTGAACACTGAACTCTCCAATCTACCTTCACTGGGTAGCCATAGCCCAGTCTCTTAACGACCTAGAAACAACAGCAAAGAACATCGCTTTCATCTTCTTTCCTTCTTTGAGAAAATAAAGCCACCTCTCAAAGCACATGGCTCAACTGTTTTGTTAGAGCTCTGTGGCCCATCTACAACACAGGAGTTCCTGCCAACTTGCTTTCTACCTGTGCTAATTTCACATATTGGCCTACAACCAAGAAGACTTGACTGCCATGAATCAGACATGAGCTCCAAACACATCCTGTCAGCAACTTGCAGTTCTCAGTACATACGAGAAGCAGCATGTGCTTTCTTGGTGGCCTTCAAGCATGATCATGCCTATGTACTTGCAAAATCTCCTCTATAAGAAATATTGTAACACATTTGAGTGTTGTCCATAGCTAGAAAAAACAGACTCCGGGACTGACTGACATGCTGCCTCAGCTCTAATGGCCAGAGTACAGATTACATATATGCACAACATTAGCATGACACCAGGACTTTTAAGCATCCAATCCCTTTCATTAAACTAAGTTAAGATACAGATATAATATAAAATAAAGCATGAGATTGCATTATCCTAGGCAGGGAGGCGGAACAGAAGGGTATTTAGACTTGGTTCATCTGGAAACTGGTGGTAATGCAGCACACTGGTATTTCCTATATTGTACCTACAACTAAGCTGCCAAAAGCCTCAGATGCACAGTGGATGCACCATTTGCCAGCAGCCTAGAAAACACTGTTCTAATATTCCACCTACATGCACAGTGACATTTCAAGTCTGATGTCCAATACCATTTGTGGCACTAGTCTAGATTGCTCGTGTATTCCCTCTCCTAGTGGAATGCATCCCTCAACTGCTTCAGCAGATGTGTTTCAGAGCCTAAAGAGAACATTTTTTGTGAGCACAAGCAGCTTAATGGCTACCAGCTATGACTCGAAGTCCACTCTTATAAAATTTGTTTTATACTGGTTTTCAGTGTTTTCAAGTAGCTCTGCAGAAGTAAACATGATCAAAAGTACTAAAACAGTTTTCAGGGTCTAGCATGTGGTTTGCAAGACTCCAGAAAAAGCAGACTTAACCATACCCTGCAAAGTGACAAGCCAGCCTCTGCCAAGTATTCAGATTGCCTTCTAGCAACTGCCAACATCTGGTTTATTCAGGTTTTATTTAAGCCACTAAGCTCTCAGCCAAGCAAAATTTTAGCCAGCAGGAAAATCAAGTAACCATGCTGAGTCTGATGGAGCGGGATACTCTAATATCAGCTTACCAATGAAGCTCCACACTGCAAGCTTGATGGTCCTGCTGACTCAGGGGAACAAAAGTACTGCTGCAAACTCTGTGCTACAGATCACTGTCTGCAATGCTGCTAGGAAGGCTTCTTCTACCATATAATTTAGCTTGAGTTCAGGGTTCAGCCCTGTGTTAGGTGACCCATCCTTTCAGCACACTAGATGTCCTCTGCTGAGATTCAGATCCCGATTTCCTGGCTTGTTTTATTTCTTGCTTTTTAGTTTTCACGGTATTTTAAACTCCTCTCTCTAAGCTAGGTAGAGTATTGTTCCTAATCCGCATGCCACAGGTTGAAGTTTGGAGATTCAAGTTTCATCAGACACTCATTGGTGAGCCCTATGCACACATGAGAACTTGTGCTTTTCCACCCTTACCTACATCCTGATCTGTGCCTTGAAAAGCTTCAAAAAGGAACAGAGCATGTTAATTTAATGATACTGTTTGGTACCACTGACTCATCTCTGGACTACAGTGAGACAAAGGAAAGAGATATAATGTCATCCCCCCCACCCCAATTTTTCTCCATCCCCAGAAACATTGGACCCAGCTCCTTCAGCAATAACATGTGTCCGCAGTTGACTGAGGAAGTTCTCAGTAGACATATTGGGTGCATGTGGCATGATTTCGGTAGCAGGGTGGGATGCTGCAGCTGTAACCTCTCAGAATCAGGGTCTCTTTCAGAGGCTGCAGGGAATATCTGCTCCAGCACTACGGAGTACCTCCTGCTCCACCTCTGACTTTGGTGTTCCTGTGGCCGTTTCTCACTTTTTCTCTCCTCCTCTTCTGCCTGTCCAATGTTTTCAGCCCTTTCCTAAATACATTCTCCTGGAGGTGCTACAAGGTTGGAGGATGGCTGTGTCCTCTGGTGGGTCCATTGTGAAGCTGGCCATGTCTGGGATGGAGCAAGCCCTTGTCTCTTCTCACAAAGACCACTCCTGCAGCCAACACCTTGCCATGGACACCTAGCACTGGGGGGGAAGGTAAGTTGGGTAGGAAGAGCAAAATAGTCTTGAGTATCTTGAATATAAGCAGAAAAATACTAGAGGCAGGTGTGCCTTTGATATACTACTATTTCTTCAGAAGTGAGGACTAAGAGGGCAGCAAATTCTCCTCTTTGGCTACCAATTTCTGCATTCAGCAAGAAGCAGGGAAGACAGATAGCATCCAAAGTGCTGTATGTCCTTCAGGGTTATCCTGACTGCCATTTACTTTTAAGCGTTTCAGAGGATTCTCTTCAGTACAGAGGCGTAGGACCATGGATTGACAACACCAACAGAGCATTTTCTTCTAGATTTCACAGAATTCCTCACTAGTAGCATAGGCCTAGGTAAGGCACACACAGAAAATGGAGGGTTTAAGAGCCCTGCTGGGAAATCAGAGGCACAGATCAAATCAAACTGCAGATTTGTTTGTTTGTTTAATAGACGTTCAATTGCTGACACCTAGAATCCAAGGGAGTAACACTATGAGACTATTATGAAATATATTCAACTGCTAAATAGAAGTGATTAAAATTATGGACTAGTTACTGTCCTACTGACCATCTCATGAATAAGAGGCCTCAAGGAAAGACATGGCTACCCCATTATCAAGGTCTACTAACACAAGTCAGTACAGCAGAAAGACATGACTTGTCCCAGAATCTGTCATCCATGACCTTGACAAAGAATGTTTAACAGAAAGATCTTGATAACTACTGAAAACAGACAAAGAATACATGCCTTCAGCTGAGGAGAAGCCAAAAGGAGGGAGGGTAGGACTAGTGAGTCTAGCTTTATCAAGTTACACTGTTCAGACGAAAGAAAGTTTAACATTACACTGTCTACCTACTCTTCTGTTCCCTCATCCTCCCTTTCCTCAGACACTGTACCACAATAAGACTTAAACCCAGAACAGTTCAGATATACAAGATCAAGTGGTCTTGCCCATGTTTCAACTTTTGGATCTTAACATGAATACAAACTTCTACCCAGCTTCAAATATATTTTGAAAAATTATTAGTTACCTACGTCTCAGCTTAATTACAAGGGCAGTCTTCTTTTGCTATTACATGTGCCTCAAAAACAGTATGTGACCCAAGGTAGAACTGAAAGTTTTAATGCCATGGAAATGCTCAAGATCAACTAATCTAAAAAGCCTTCTTATTAGCTCCCCTCACCCACAACACACATTTCCACTCCTATTCAGACAGTAACACACCTCCAAGCAAAGCAAGTCTTCAATACTGCTTTGAGAAAGAACATGAGAGAAGCCCACAGAAACAGAGAGCTATTCAACATAGAGACTGATGGCAAGTCTGTACACATACAAGATTCACTGGGGTGACAAGGGGGAGTTCTCAGTTTAGAATGCACTCCAGCTGTGACAACAAGAGCCAAGACACTGTATTACAGCTGATCTTCAATGCTAACCTTTAAACAAAGTCAGTTCTCTCGGACATGGAAAAAGTGACAAATTACTGCAATACAAGATACAAAGAAACATACAAAAGTAGTTTAATTAGTAAAGTGTGAATGATTAAGCCCAGTTGTACCAGGACTCTGTTCTTGGTGGTTTTCTTGAAGGTATTTCCACGGCCATAAAGACAAAGTGTCACCTGGACTGCAGAGCAATGCAGCACTCATACGTCTGCGCTACTCCCGCTAGGAAAGGGCCTCTAGTGCCAACAGACTTGGAACACTCCCCAGATCACTTCAACAGCAGACAGCTTCTGAAATATGCATCCAAGTTAACCTTAACAGTCACCGAAGTCTGGTGACTCAAGATAGCTCCACTGACCCTCACCTCTCACCAAAAAGCAGAGACAGACATATTCTTCAGGAACAAGATATAGGTTTCTAAGACTAACCTGTGGGATCTAGCAACTTTATCTTTACTGAACCTAGGAAAAGCGTTTAACTCATTGCTTTTGGTCAACAGCCACTTCTGTTTCAACACCAGAGACCACAGTGATTGTTAGGTCATCCTCACAGTTTGCAGGAGAAAGGCAAAACACTGCCAGAGCGCAAGTGTCTGTGTAAGGAAAATATTGACACCAGCACTGCAGTTCAGTTACCAGCACGAATTGAACTACAAATTCCTTTTACAGTCTTTGTTCACCAGCCACATACAAATATGCAAAATTAGATTTGGGACTGAAAGATGTTACTACAGATACACAGATCATCTCCACAGCCACAGAAAATCCAGTCCTGATCTTCATCTGCTTTGTTTCCACATTTCATGAAAAATTCCCAGCTCTTGCTCAGGCCTTCGGAAGGGCCTTATGAGAATTATTTTGAAGAAGTAAGGTCTAAAAAGACCATGTGGTCTTTTTAGAATACACACTCCAGAACTTCCTCCTGCTGCAAAGCAATTCACTTAGCAAAATAAGTAAAAGAATATCCCAGCCATTTTGATCGTTTTCAGAAACAGGAACTTGTTACGACCAGCTGCAGATGCAACAGCCTCCCTGGTTTCCAATTCACTTCCCTAAATCAAAGTTTGATGGTCTGTTTCTGAGCAAGATCCTTTATAAAAGGAGCTGAGTCCAGATCTACCTATTTTTCCCTCATCTATCATGTGTTTTAACATTTGGAAGTCAATATATTTCCCTTCTGAAAAAGCTTCTCCCTGTCGATACTATCAGAGTTGCCCCCATTCGAGGCTGGACACTGGCTTTTACTTGCCCTGCACAATTAAGCCATCAATGAAGCCTTGACATACCTTTCAGAACAATTCTGATAATGAAACTTCTATGCTGTGCACTAGGATTGCCTTCCTAGTTGAATCTACACAGCTCATATATCCTTAACATAGTCCATATATTTCATTCACCCACAATGGCCCTTCTCACTGCAGCAAAATCAAGCTGCTCATCCCCACTTCCGCACTAATATGTTTTCCTCACTTGCTGTATCTAATTCTAATTTATTTAACACAACGTGATTAGCTGAGGAAGATGAAGCCACCACAACAATATGACTTCAGGATGACAAGGTTCTTAAGTCCGAGCTCTTAATGTGCCAACCGCAATGGCTTGTCCCAAACCATCAGAGCATCCCAGTTTTACACTCCTTTTCTCCCCACAGGGACTTGGGAATTGCACTTAGTGCCATCTGGCACTACTTCCCACAGTTGCTAGAAATTCACTAGTATGAGAAATGGAATTCAAGAAAATGGTAAGTCTTACTAATAAGTATATGATAGCAACCTAATCGTCCTTTAGTACTTCCCTTCCTCACATGCATGCACTCGTACCCAAATAATGCTTTTTATTCTTCAGAGCAAACTTCCTCTAAGCAGTTCTCACTAAAAAAAACTTAACCAAGTCAACAAACAAAAAAAAAGACATCCCACACCTTAATCACCTATCATCTTTCCATAACTCTCTGGAATGAACATTTTCTGCAGAAAAGATATGAGGACAGGCGTCATTGTGTCACATCCTCACAGGACTATTTAGTTCATGTTGAATAGTTGACTTCTCAATTTAGTTTACAAAGCCCATCTGATAAGCAGGGCAGTAGAAGATAGGTTGTGTGCCATGACACCTGGCCACTAAGACACTAAATAAAATTATGGAGTTCCCTACGGACACAAAACCCCCACATCAATATTAGAAGTACAGTTCGTCATAAAGCGTCACTCCAACCATCTCTCTCTGGTACCTTAAGTTTTAATTGTCTAAATCTTTTGCACTTTGACTCAAAACATATCTTAAGGCATTGGCAAGTTTTACCCTTCATTCCTTTCTCCACATTGTCAAATGTTACTTATCCAACTCGAAATGCAGTCAGCCATGTGGCTCAGACCTACCTTCACCTAGCAGTACTGCTCACATGCATGGGAGGATTGCTCTTTCAGAGGAAAAACTTTTAAATTTACTCTCTCGTTACAATATATAAGGCCCATTTTAACACCTATTCACAAAATACACAGCAGAATTCAAGGAATTGCCTATAATTCTGAGATGCCTCAGGTTCAAGAGCTTGCGAATATTTTTTCTTCTAAAACATGAACTTGATTTTAATTTACAGTCCACAATTTTTAATGTGCGTATCTCCCACTGACAAGATTTTGTCTTTAATGATACCAGTAAGTTAACTCTCAACTGTTATATACAGCTGGCAAAACAGAAGGAAAAATGATAAACGATGTACCTTCCCAGGAAATGATCATGTCTCTTCCTCTTGTGTGTCTAACATACAGGTGGGTATGAAATTGCATGGAATGCTCCCAGCTTCAGTCTCTC
Organism: Nesoenas mayeri; assembly: GCF_963082525.1. Classification (NCBI taxonomy): domain Eukaryota; kingdom Metazoa; phylum Chordata; class Aves; order Columbiformes; family Columbidae; genus Nesoenas; species Nesoenas mayeri. The sequence continues at coordinate 36,565,528 of NC_137544.1, forward strand.
CCACATTCATTTTTTGAAGTAGTGATATTAGCACCAATATCCAAACAAAATCCCTTTCCAGACCTTAATATAGCACTGGTAAATTACTTCTACCTCACTTTAATCCTGCCTATTCCAGATACTACTTTTATTTATATATACATGTGTGTATGTGTATTAAAATACACACAGAGACACAGTATGCTTTTAAACATGAGGTAGGCTTTTTTTTTTAAGCTAAAACTTCTAGTAGCAGATACAGTAGGACTGTCCAGACACAGCCTACAGATTAAGAAGTGTCGACAGCTACCAAACAGCAACATAGAAAACATCAATATCCAAGATGATTTTTTCAAATATACAAGAAAACAAGAGTGAACACATTATACCAAGATAGCTAATACATTTAAACAACAGTTTAGACTCAAGTCAGTCTTCAGTCAATCCTGCATATATCAGCATGTCTTAAGACATATATACAAGAGTATTTAGACATACTGGAAGACCTACATGCTATTTGTCACTTTAGGGGTTAGCTATGAAGTCATTAGCACTAAAATCTGCAATTGTTTTCCAGAAGTAATTCTACCTCCTTTTTAGAAATATAGCATCATCAGAATTGTACTTACATGCACCTGCAAAAGCATTACCTAGTAATGACCAGTAGCCAAGAGCCTGCTTGGTGTAAAACCTACTGATCTTTACTTGAAAGTATTTCTTACCACACTTAATTTTAGACATTAAATTAAAACCTGCTGTTGATCTTTTGAATTCAATGATGGACAGAGTTACTACTGGTAAACAAGGCCAATTAACATCATGCAATTAAATTATTTCACCATTCTACTTCTTGATGTCTCGAAGCAGGGACTGACAGTTGAGTGGGTTGAAAAGAAATAAAATTGTCAAGACAAAACATCACTAGCTCGTTGTTTTTCAAGAAGCATTTTGACTTCAACCTCGTTTCATGCATTAACTAGCTAATGCCAGTCCAGAATAGATCATAAATCCATGGAGCAAGGCCAATAGCCATCTTCAAAAAAACATGATGTAAACTATTGGACAGCTCATGAAGTTGCTCTCAGGTATTTGGGACCTCAGCAATAGCCCTTAAACTCTGCAAAGGCTGTCCAAATCTACAGTCAAGCATTATCCAAGCACCTTGCCATTTAAGCACACCATCATCTAAACCTCTTCAGAAGTCTGCTGTGGAGATGGCCACACTCCTACCAGCACTTGGCCGGTTCCTGCCGGAGCATTCATGGCTCTGCCTAGCTTAATCCTGACCAAAGCAGGCAGAGACAAGTGTGTGTCCATTTTCCCCTGTGTCCAATACCTTCCCTTCTTTCCAAGCCGCTACTCTGCAGGGCATGCTTCACACTGCCTTCCTGGATAAAAGGTAAGGGGTCATGGGTGGGGGGTGGTGAGAAATGGCCGAAAGAGCAGTATTATGCAATAAGAGAATAAATGCACTAATAACTCAGCCTCTCCTGGAGATTTCTAATAACCCTCATGGTTTGCAAGCTGGATTACAGCAAGTGTGACAACCAGACAGCTCAAATGCACGCTAAAGAGCCTCGCGAGCAGCCTCCTCAGCCCCGGGTCTTCTCTGGGGACACAAAAAGGGATGCTCACAGTCCAGGTGCTTTTTCTTGGGCCCCATCACTTCATGCGTGGTGGCTTTGCAGACGGCTCTGGCTACGGCTGATCCCGTAACGCTGTACTGAGCAGCTGCGATGCGATCTGTCAGCGTCTGACCCGACATCTTCGCTGGCGTGCCTGCTGCTGCCTGCTCTGCAGAGGCGGAAAACACGGGAGGGGAAGGGGAGATTCCGGGTTTATCGCCGAGGAGAGGCGGGGATGCGGGAGGGAGGACACAGCAGAGACACGCACACGCAGGGACACGCGAACACGGACACACACAGCCACGCCACACGCACAATGGTCCTTCAGGCAACCCGGCCCCTCCCGAGGTGCAGCCCCCCCGCCCCGTTGTATAAGCTTTTGCCTCACTAGAAGCCGCATGGGGCAAAAATAAAGGGTATTTTAGAAGCTACATGAGAGGATGAAGAGGAAATAATTATGGTAGCAGGAGGAGGCTGGACACAAATAACGTACGAGCCCCTGGGAAATAGGGAAAGGACCCCCCTCCCCCTCCCGCCACCTGGCCCGGCTGCGCCCGCACCCCAAGACGGCCCGCGGGGGAGCCGCCGCCGCGCCCCGACCCCACCGCAGCGCCCGCCCCGCCGCCTCCCCGGTGGGAGATTATGGCACCGTTGCGCCATGTTATGCCCTCCTGGTGCCTCCCCCCCACCGCCACTCCCCAGTATCGATGGGGACACCCCGCGCCAGGAAACGGGGCGCCGCTGGATGCGGCGGCGCCCAGCGCCATGCAGCAGCCCGAGGCGGCGCGGCTGGGGAAGAAGAGGATGGAGCGAGCGCCAGCGGCCGACCTGTCAGTGCGTCCTTCCCTCCCGTCCTCCTGCCGCCGCCGCCGCTCCGGGGAGGGCACCGCCGTCTCCCGCCGCGACCGCTCCCCGGCCCGGCCCGCTGCGCTGCCCGCTGGCAAGGCGCCCCGCGGCGCAGTAGCTTCCCCCCGGCCCTCCCGCCCCCCGGCCCCGGTAGCCCCAGGTGAGGGGCGGACTGCCCCCTCCCGCCGCCGCCGCCGCCGGGGATGCGCTGAGCGTCCACGCCCGGGAGCCTCCGCTGCTATTTCCAGCCGGCGGCTTAATCCTCCCGCAGCCTAATCCCCGCGCTACTGCCGCAGCAGCGCCGCCCCCTACCCCGGTGCAGAGGGCGGGACGGAGCGGAGCGGACCGGCGCTGCCGTTACCGCCGCAGGTCGGTGGCCCGGCGCAGTCAGGTGACCCAGCGCGGTCGGGCCTGGCCGGGCTGCTCGGTACCGGGGGGCAGAGCCCCCCGCTCCGCCGCGCCTCTTAAAGGGGACGCCGCGCCCCGCCGCCCGCCTGCCTGTGCGCTCGGTAGGTGTGCAGTGAGGCGCGGCCCGGGCGGCCACCCCGAGCCCCGCTTGCCTCTCGCTGCCCAGAGATGTCGGCGGGGACGGGCGGCCGGAGCTACTCCCACGCGGAGCTGTGTGGGGGAGCCCGGTGGGGATTCGCGGGGCCCGGAGGTTGCGGGGGAGCCGAAGCCACTGGTGCTTTCCCTGTTTGCAGTGTAGTCCTGTCCTTAATGCTTGTAATAATGCGTCGAGGGATTCCAAAACTGCACATACACTAGATCTCTCCAGAACATTTTTATGATGTTGTTGTTGTCAAAGAATCCAAAATAAGTCCCTGAAAGGGTTGCCTTTCTGTTGCCTAAGATATCCTAAAGGTCTTTGTTACAATGCAGCTCTACGCTATGGAGGATATATAGCCACAATTTTATTGTGTAATTGAAGCCTAATGGAGTGATCTGTGGAGTATTGAGAAGTGTGGCGTGCGTATATTACCATAAATTGGCTGAACTTAGTCTTGGAGTAAAGTGAATTAGGTGGGTGGGGTCTAAAGGAAATGGTACTGGTAGCAATTACTTCGAGCTGCCTTCAGAACAAATTTCAGAAGACAATGTGTTAATAATTAGCTGAAGAAAACAGTATGTACAGTCAGTATTAAAGATTTGTGCATATGAAATGATAACTGGGTTGTGTTACATACAAAGACATACGGCACCATTTTCATTTGTTATGCCAGGAGAATAATAGTGACAAGAGATTGTGGGCTGTAACGGTATGAAACAGCAGCTTTTTTACTACTTCTTTTTTTACCTAACAACCAAGAGATTTTAAAGTCCTAGGCAGCCTGAAATCTTTCGAATCCTGTTAAAACAATGTTCAAAAGTTCAAGTTACCATTTCTATGCCCTCTACATCAAGAGAGGGATAGAGTGTGAAGAGCTGTCTCTGAAGAATAGCCACAAGGAGGCTGAAAGCTTATGGGTAAAAATCAGAGACCAAGGCAACAAAGGAAACCTTGTGGTTGGTGTCCACTACAGGCCACCCAACCAGGGGGAGACTATTGATGAAGCCTTCTTACTCCAGCTACAGGACGCATCACACTCGCAGGCTCTTGTCCTGCTGGGGGACTTCAAGCACCCTGATATCTGCTGGAAGAGTAGCGGGGCGAGCTGTAGGCAATCCAGCAGATTTCTGGAGTGCTTTGAGGATAACTTCCTCAGCCAGGTAATAGACAGCCCTACCAGGGAAGATGCAATACCGGACCTGATGGTCACCCGTGCAAGAGAGCTACTTGGTGACATCAAGATTGGAGGTAGCCTGGGCTGCAGTGATCACATGCTTGTGGAATTTGCAGTCCTGGGGGATGTGAGACAAAGAGTAAAGTCAGAACCCTGAATTTTAGGGAAGCCAACTTCAAGCTCTTCAAGGAGTTAGTCAACAGGATGCCCTGGGAAACTGCCCTCAGGCACAAAGAAGCAGAATGGAGCTGGCGGATATTTAAGGACATTTTTCATTGAGCACAAGAGTTCTTGATCCCCAAGTGTAAGAAATTGGGTATGGAGGGCAAGCGGCTGGCATGGCTGAGTCAAGACTTGCTGGTCAAACTAGGCCTGAGGGAAACACACAGGCAGTGGAAGTAGGGACAGGTATCCTGAGAAGAGCACAGAGACACTGCCTCGTTGTGCAGAAGTGGGTTCAGAAAGGCCAAGGTGCTCCTGGACCTGAACTTGGCAAGGGATGCACATAAGAACAAGAAGGGCTTCTACAGATATGTCAACCAGAAAAGGAAAGTCAAAGGAAGCGTGCCCCCTGTGATGAACAACACTGGTAAACTGGTAACAACGGACGAGGAGAAGGTTGAGGTACTCAACAACTTCTTTGCCTCTGTCTTCACTGGCAGGCTCTCTTCCCACACTTCTCAAGTGGATGGACTGCAAGACAGGGACTGGGGGAGCAAAGTTCCTCCCACTGTGAGGATCAGGTTTGTGACCACTTAAGGAACCTGAACATAAATAAGTCTATGGGACCTGCTGAGATGCATCCAGAGTCCTGAGAGAATTGTCTGATATAGTTGCCAAGCCACTCTCCATGGTATTTGAGAAGTCATGGCAGTACGATGAAGTCCCTGGTGACCGGAAAAAGGAAAACACTGCACGTATTTTTAGAAAGAGTAGAAAGGAGAACACCGGGAACTACTGACCTGTCAGTCTCACATCTGTGCCTGGAAAGATCATGGAACAGATCTTCCTAGAACCTATGCTAAGGCACATGGCAGACAGGGAGGTGATTTGAGACAGCCAGCATGGCTTCACCAAGGGCAAGTCCTGCCTGACCAACTTAGTGACCTTCTACAATGGAGTAACTACATCAGTGGACAAAGTGGGGGCTGCAGACATCATCTATCTGGACTTCAGTAAAGCCTTTGACACAGTCACCCACATCTTTCCCTTTGAATTGGGTAGGTATGGATTTGATGGGTGGAGTGTTTGGCAGATGAGGAGCTGGCTGGATGGTCACACCCAGAGACTAGTGGTCAATTGCACAATGTCTGGATGGACACCATTGACACCTGGTGTCCCTCAGGGGTCTGTACTGGGACCAGTACTGTTTAATATCTTAATCAATGGCATAGACATTTGGATCGAGTGCACCTTCAGCAAGTCTGCAGATGATACCAAGCTGAGCGGTGCAGCTGACACACCTGAGGGACAGGTTGCCATCCAGAGGGACATGGACGCACTTGAGAAGTGGGCCCATTCACACCTCATGAGATTCAACAAGGCCAAGTGCAAGGTCCTGCACCTGGCTTGAGGCAACCCCCGGTAACAATACAGGCTGAGGGATGAAGGGGTTGAGAGCAGCTCTGCCAAGAAAAACTTGGGGGTACTGGTGACTGAAAGGCTGGACATGAGCTGGTAATGTGTGCTTGTAGCCAGAAGGCAAATCATATCTTGGGCTGAATTGAGAGGGGCATGGCCAGCAGGTTGAGGGAAGTGTTTCTGCCCCTCTACTCCGCTCTGGTGAAACACCACCTGGAAACCTGCATCCAGCTCTGGAGCCCTCAGTACAGGAAAGACATTGACCTGTTGGAAAGGGTCCAGAGGAGGCCACAGAAGTGATCAGAGGAATGAAACACCTCTCCTATGAGGACAGCCTGAGAGAGTTGGGGTTGTTCAGCCTGGAGAAGAGAAGGCTTCAGGGAGATCCTGTTGCAGCTTTTCAATGCTTAAAAGGAATCTATAAGAAAGATGGGGACAGACATTTTAGCAGGACCTGTTACGACAGGATGAGGGGTAATGGTTTTAAACTAAAAGAGGGGAGATTCACACTAGACATGAGGAAGATGTTTTTTACAATGAAGGTGGTGAAACACTGGCCCAGGTTGCCCAGGGACGTGGTAGATGCCCCATCCCTGGAGTCATTCAAGGCTAAGCTGGACAGGGCTCTAAGCAACCTGATCCAGTTGAAGATGTCCCTGCTCATTGCAGGGGGTTTGGACTAGATTAACTTTGAAGATCCCTTCCAATCCACAACCCAAGCTTTCCTATTATCTCTTCCAAAATAATAACTGTTCAAATGGTGTCTCTGTCCACTGAAGAAAGGTGTTTGAATCTTCAAGCTTTTGGTATTGGTTAGATAGTCTTCACTTTTGCAGAGCAGATAGAAATGTTTTCTCAAATGCAGTGTTTGAATATGGAGAGGGATTTCATTTCAAAAAAGATGTGAAGGATATGTTACTAACTGCTAGCAATAAGTGTTAAATGTCTGCAAACTTTGAATGTTCCCATAGGTGAGACTCTCATATTCCAACACTGACAGGGTGTACAACCACAGTGTCCGTGCTTCTCAGCTCTATTTAGTAATGAGCAGCAAATTAATAGATGCTGGAGTTGCACAGAAAGATGATGTAACACTGTGTTCTCTAGCATTACTACAGTCTACTCTCCAATTACAGACAAATTTTAATAATATTTAGAAACTGTGTTTCATTTACCACAAACATGTTAATTTCCATTCCTAGAAATTCATCATCAGTGGAGTGATCTGGGGGGGCTAGAAGCATGTTTCAGCAGAGGCAAACGCAAAGTTTTCCCTTTGTACTTTATGGTCAGTAATTGGGGTCATAGTGCCAATTGATTTCAGACGAAAGAAACAGTTGGGATTTACAGGTACTTCATGTTCCATTACTGGCGTTAAGACAGACTCTGAACTCTTCCTGGTAACACTGACAGGAGTTTAGAATGGCTTGACTTTCCAAATAACAGGAGGTTTCTTTTTAACTGATACATTGTAGTGAAAAAAAATACACAAACAGTTTCAGACTTTGCTGATTTCATCCAACAGAAATTTAGAGTAGCTTTACTTGCTGGAAGCAAGATAGTTTTCAACTTTACCTTAGGAAAAGTGTTTAATTACTGATGCAACCTTTTTATTAATATCTGGTGTACATATTCTGAACAAATATTAATGTGAAGATCTGGATACTTTCTGAAGTAGTCCATATTATTATCAGCAGCTTCTGTCACTGGAATTCTTGTCTGTGTCACCAAGATCTGATTGCTAAACCTCAGCTCATTTTATGTTTTCATATTGTCAAAATATTTAAGGAAAAGATAAGTCAGACAATTTGTTCTATTGCCTTAAAAATTATGCATTGCAAACTGAATTTAAATGCAAAGCATAAAGAGATCCTCCAGTATTTTGATAATAAGTCAGCAGGTTGCTAAGTCGTGAGCTGAGGTAGGCAAAAGGAACACACTGCAAGTTGCAATTACAGAAACATTTTTAAAGTATTAATTCATCTCTCATATTCAGCACCAAATACCTGGTGTCATGAATACAAACCACTATGAAAACTTGTCTTATTTACATCTGTGTCATGTTTGGTCAGTACTGCTCTGCATGGGGCTTCTCTGTATGTTTTGTTAAAGCTGACAGATAGGCTTCCATTGACCACTGCATGCAAAAATATTGTTGAGCAAAACCAAGACCTCTTGACCCTGATAGGTTCAAGAAGTATTGCAGACAAATGACATTCTTGACAGGCATGTTGTCTGAATTTTTGGTGCATGATGATTCTTCTGACAACCTAAGATGCTTCAAATGGGTGAGACAAGAAAACATCACAGAATCACAGAATCACAGAATGTTAGGGATTGGAAGGGACCTCGAAAGATCATCTAGTCCAATCCCCATCAATACTCTTGAAATTCATAGTAAAACGATGTGATCTACTGAAGCTGCATTGCTTTTGGATTTAAAAACAATTACCACCACCCCTCAAAAAAATCCCCAATAACCCCACAAAACAGGAGTTCAGATCTGCAATAAAAGCCACACAGAAAATAGGAATCATCTTGAATAAGGAGAGACCATGGAGGGAGTTACCCAGGCCTAAATAGTCAGGCCTTGGGGTTACCATTTGGCAAGGCAGTTTTAGACTCAGTCCTGAGAAGTCACCTGGTGTGCTGGCTCTGTGAATCCCATGTTCACAACTTATCTGGTGGGATGCACCGCAAGGTCCAGATGGGGGCCATATAAGCAGCTGAAGACAGTTCTTGCTGTTAAGAACAACCCAGAATGGGTTTTGGTTTTCCTTTTTGTTTTCTTGTTTGTTTGTTTGATTTTGTTTTGGTGTTTGTTTTTTTTTGTTGTTGTTATTTTTCCTTGACTATTTGTAATTGTGCTTTCAACTTCATAATGAAGATCCTAAAGGAGAGAAGATGTATTAGTGACAAGCTGAACATTTGAGACAAATACTCAAAGATAGTTCTTAACTGATATTTGAAATGAGAAAAAAGAGTTGGTCTTTGTTAATCTCACATTCAGGCACCCATGTGGATGGAAGGAGGCATGTCTAGAGGCTGATTCATCACACCTCACACCTGAATTCTGCACCAGAGATACCCAAGTCCTGGGTGATGTAAAGCATGTAGGACTCTATTTCACGCACTTTAAGTTAGGGGTTTCTCACTGTATTTCTGCTTTTTTGTGTGTTTCCCTGGTTTTCCTCTCACGACTTCCAGTTCTTCATGCAGCATGGTTGCCCTTTCCTCTTGCTTTCACAACCTGGGCAGAGGTTCCTGTTTATGCCTGAGCCAGCATCAGGCCCAGCACTGTTGCTTTGCATCTCCCTCTTGTTCTTAGGGCCAGTGGTACAAACAGAGCTCCTGGAGAGGCTGGCTGTAACCATAGTGATAGCAAGGCAGTCCTGAACAGATCTGCTCAGTGCTGGGGAAGGGGAGAAAAGGACTTTCGAAACAAGGAGCAACCTCCCAAATTTGTATCAGACTGATGAAGCCAGGTAGGTAGCAGTATTCTCCCTCTGTGGTACCTGCAGCAGAAGTTGCAAAACACAAGTAGATGCCCATATTATGGAATACCCAGAAGTTTCTATGCTTCTGCTGTTAAATATAACCTCATTGCTTGGTCTTGTGTGGCTTCTCTCCAACACAACTAATTTAGCCTCCTTAATGACAGCTGTTCCAGAAGTTCATTTGGTTACTGTCATAAAAAGCACCAATGAGAAATTAAAACAAGATGTCAATTTTCCAGAAAGAATTATGGCTCAAGAAGGACATAGACAAGATGCACTCATACAACCCAAATAGACTATTCATTAAATTTTAGGGGACAACTTGAATTACTTTTCCTGCATATGAATCTAAGAGAATAACAACAGACAGTGGTAAGGCTATTGGCAAAGAGTTGTGAGTACATACTCTACATCCTGTAGGAGATGCCTTTTCTGTGCGTTTGAAGAACTTCAAAAAATAAAAAGATATTTCAGATAAGAAAGTGAATTAATATGAGGGAGAAAGAAGAGCTATCAGGGTCTTTTACTGGTTGTTACACCATGTCAAACTGAGGTTGTGTTTGGCAGAAGATGGAGTGATTGGCATGTTGCAGACTGGATGATTACAGAAAGGTGGTGTTTGGCACACACTGTGCTGTTCTATACAGAGCAACTAGTTATGCTCCTTTCCCTGATCCAAAATGCTGGTTCCCACAAGAACCACCTTAGATCTGTATAATCTTAGAGACCTCTGTTGGCTGATGCATTAGTGGACTTGGTCATCCACATCCCAAAGATAACTTTTGCTTTTGGATTGGGTCTGTCAATAATGTCAATGTTAATAGATCAGAAGTGGGGTACCTATCCCAAATGGGACAAAAGTCCTGTAATCATGAAAATCAGTACACATGAAACTCCTCACTACTTGGTATTGATTTTGGTCATTAATTTTATAATCTGGATAGAGCCTCTAATGCAAAAGCCTGGAGTTATGAAATTACACAACAGACTCAAGATAGGCTCAACATCTTTTTCACCTTTTCTTTTATACTGAGCACTAATCTCATTCTATGGTTCTATTTAAAGAAGCCCATGTAACAAAATCTACCTAATTTGCTGCTTCTATAGGTAATGTGTGTTCTAATATATTGGATGTAGAAATAGCAGTTTTATATTGATATTAGACAGATGTGAGAATTAGTTTAAGGAAGTCTTCAAGTCAGCTTAAATACAAATATTTAATATTCCATTGAAGCTGCTGATAGCGGGAAGGGGGAACATCTGTCAAACAATTTAGGTGAAGTCATGCTAGGTTTCACAGACATTAGCATGAAACAGATTTGCAGGATTATACCGAAACAGATAATTTACTACTAATTAACTTTTAAAATTTATTACTCATTGACGGTCCTGTCTTTGCACATAGAGTAACTCTGAAGGCACTTATAACAGCTGCACCATTTCCTCAAAGAGGGAAGAATGCTGCATGAAATAAAGTCCAAACTTCATTTTTCCATATGCTATACTGTGATTCATGGAACAGACAACAGACTTTTAACTTACCTTGGCTTTACGATCATGAAATATTTCTGTTCAGGCAAAATCAATTCTTTTTGTAAAGGTGCATTATTTTATTATTCATACTGACAAAGTGCCAGCATTTCACTGTCGGTAGTGAATTGCTGCTGTATTATTAATTGCAATAATTGTAAAATTGTAATAATTATATTTTAATACAATTGTGGTTGTATTCTGGCTGCAGCCATCATGGCTGGGGGTGTTTCATTGACTGACACTTGCCCAGCTTCTGTCTGCTCTGCCAGTACAAGCCTTACGCTGCTGTAGATTACACTGAGGGAAAGCAGCACGAGTGGCTAAGAATGTGGCTGAGGAGCAGCTAGCCATGATCTGCAAAGGAGAAAGCTTCTCTGTACTCTTGCAAAAGGAAAAGCCTGTCAAGAGAAGGCAGTTTCGTTTCTTTGCTGTGCTAAATCAAGAAAGCATAGCTGCCATCCTGAAAGGAAAAGGCTGGTCCCTCACCTGCTTGTCTGGCTCTTGGCAGCAAATCTAGGTGTCAAATTGTCCATTTCTGTAGAAGGACAGCTGCCGTTAAACAGTAACATTAATGTGCTGCATACTTTTTGGTAAATTATGTGTATTTACAGCATTTTTTTATTTTATGTGTTGTCCAGTATCTGCAAAAGCCAAGGGACAGACAGTGTTAGGCAAAAGCTATCCAGAAAGTGGGCCTGCGGTCAAGGCCAGGGAGGACAACACATCTACTGTTCAGGAGCTCTGCCAGGTGACATGAACTATTTATTTGAGCTTTTCGGCATCCTAGAAGCAGGTTTAACCAGATAAAAACTTGATGCATTGTACAAAAAAGCTGAACTACAAGGAAGAGGTTGCTTGGGTTCAACATAATGTATTTTCTTCGTGGTCAGTGGAAGTGTGGTGCCATCCAAACTTCAGGACGGAGCTTTCAACCACATACCATGTGCCTCATCTGCTGCTGCTCTGGGCTCAGAAATACACAGCTGTACAGTAGAGTGACAGCAAAGTATTGTCAAAGTCTGCTAAGAAATTTGTGAAGTTATAATTTCACTGACAGATTTCAATAGATGTCAGATACACGTCAAATAAAAGTAAAGTTTTCAACCCAGAGGGCAGAATAAGTTGTATGGGGAAAAAAAAGCAAGCACACATATTTAATAAATGAGGGAGATTATTAATTGTAAATATCTTGTGGATAAATACAAACTCTGTTCATTTGAAAAGAAGCTGAATTAAGCAATTAGATGCATGAATGTATGCTAAAACTTATATATGAAGGTAAGGATATCATAGTGAATTTTCTGTTTTTAGCAATAGTCAATCCCTAATCTTTTAATAGTTCTAGTATTTTCAGTGCGCATTATAATTTTGCTAAGGACTCTGAGCATAAAGCTCATTCTGCTAATGTAAGACCAAATTCTTTAGCTATGCCTTTGAAATGGTAGCATGACTGATATGGCTTGGTCTGTTCTCAGCTCCTACTCTTCCAAGGAGGACACTTTTGATTGTACTGGCTTCCAGTGGCAACCTAAGGGCTATTTCAGTGATGGGATGTAGTTAGTCAACTCCTTCGTCATGACTTTGTACATTATACATTTAAATGGTCTTGCATAATGTTGACTGTGTCACAACCATATAAAGGACTAATCCCTTCTGATTTTGAATTGCTTGGTAAACTGGGGTCGTTACCAACACTTGAATACAGTCAAGTGCATATATCTAGAAGCAAATCCTATAAGATTACTTGCTGGAAAGCTTTTACTCTGAAAAAGGATTAGGGGTCATAGCAGGCAAACAACATATTTGAACTTCCAGTGTGATGCTGTCTGAAAAGACCTGATCAGACTTAGGACTTTATAATCAGATGCCAGCAACTGGACTGGGATGTGGTTTTCATTTCTGTGTATGACATGGATAACACTGGCACTGGCTTAAATTCTGATTTTCATGTCCTCTTTAAGTAACTTTGAGAAAATGGACTAGAGTGTTAGGAAGCTCTTTCTGTTCTCTTTATACAGAGCCCCATGTTTCCCCTCATGATAGACAGATGGACTGTGTCAGTAGTCTGCTTTCCATAACAGGGAAGAATTTTTCTACCTCCCCCAAATTAGCTAAATCATTTGATAAAAAAGGAAGCAGAAAAGGACAAAGGACATTTTCTTTGTCAAGAGTGTCTATAAGAGGTACAATTTTATTTCTGGCATTTTTTCTGCCCCTTTTAGATGTTGCTGCTATTTTTGGAGAGAGGGGAGGAGCATTCTTTTGCATAGGATGTTTGGCTCAAGCTGCCTCCAAGCCAAGAGAGATTTTCTGCTGGCTCTCACAGGGGCAGAACTGTATTGAGGCTATCTGCAATCTCCAGTCCTAACAGAGAGAACTGTAATGAACAGTGACAAATGTTAAGTTCCATGCCTTAGCTCACTGTGCAGTCTGATAATGACCACTTACTTGGAAAAAGCATATATTCCAGCACAGGAGGAAAATTGGCCACTCTTCTGTTTGCACACACACCATGCAGGTGAATATTTGGCATAGGCATTGCCCAGTGCAACCAGGATGCTCACTGCTGCTCTTCCTTAGCAGTTCAATCCAGTGCACATAATGAGGCTGTGTTTGCTTGCCTATGGGGCATTCCTCATTTCTTTTCTTGTACCTTCTGGTTGTGGGATGATTTTCTCACTTCATCAAAGCTGCTTATATTTGAATAGAAATTCAGAAAAGTAGTCCTCAACTTCTTGAAAGTCAGGACTATAAAAAACAGTCATAGATTTGGCAGTGGGTAGACAGATGAGTTCATTTTATTAAGACCATGGTAGGAATGTTTCCTTGTAGGCTACAGTTTTAGGCTGTCACAAGAAAGTATAATTTCCACAGCAGGTACAGGACCTGACTTTAGTTATTAAACCAAAATTGTACCTAAATAATATTCATTGAAGGTAATTCCTCCTTGAGTATAGTCCTGTTTGGTAAGCACAGTGTTGACTGTGGAAAATATACAAAAATATACAAAATACGACAAGAGGTCTTTAAGCATCATCCTTAATTAAGCCAAACCATGTTTATCCTGCTGCTGTAGAATACCCAGTCTAAGAAGAAAACAATTACCTGTTAATTACTTTGTGTTCAGAAAAAGAGCCAAACAAATTTCCTGATGCCACATTGAGTTCAGTTTATGAGAACAACAAGCCAAGTGTTACTGAGATTTTTTCAATCTTTCTTTAGCTATCTGGTGAGACAGCCTGTTTCCTGGAAATGCTGAGTGGCAGCGGTCTCCTTGAAAGTGGTGGTACTATGAGTCTCTTGCAGCTCTGGAAAGTGTTGTTGTTTTTTTAAGATCCAAAGACTGACAGCAGCAAGTTATTGACCCTGCCTCAGATTAGAAATTACATATGTGGGAGCTAATATTGTGCTAAATTTAGGGTGAAGTATGAAATTCAAGGCTAGAACTAGAAAATGTGATGCTTTTAAGGATGCACACTTGCATATGTAGCATGCATGGGTTAATCAAGAAATGCTGCTTCCAATGGGCAGAATGGTGAAAATTATCTTGAGGAGGAACTGTGAGAAGGGAAGTGACTTGATAATCAGGTAGTCCCAGGGTGAGTCCATGTACAAGGAAGCATAGTAGGGCCTGCAAGAGCAAGAGGCTAACAATGATTACAAATTCTTATGCTTGAAAGAGAGGGACAGCCTCCAGAAGCAAACATGGATCAAGGTGAAGATGTGGACAGAGATTGCCTACCTGACCATGTCTACCAGGCTATTTATTTATATCCCTGGGTATATAATTAAGTGCCTATATGCAAGACTTCATTCTTAGATAAGAACTGATCCAGATCTAGCATGAGTCACATTTCTGTGTGTTGCTAATAGTAAAATTATGGCCATTATTGAATAGCGTTAATTGTTGACATTTTTACTTCACAATATACTTTGCTTTAGCCTTCATTTCTATTGTATCCTTCATTCAAAGAACTCCAAGTACTTCACAAATGCTAATTTAACCTCCCAACCTCACTGTGTGGAAAGTAAGTATTATTACCCCCAGAGACTGCCTTCTCTTTATGTCGAGGATCTCCTTACCACAATTGCTGGCATTGCTAGAGACCTTCTGTAATAAGTTGTTTACAGCACTAGAGACCTAAGGAGCAAAAGCAATAAGAGGCTTTATTTGTTCAATGCGAAACAATTCTGCTAGTAAACCTCTAAGTAGTAAGTTTAGAAATGGGCAGGAAAACACAGCTCAGTGAAAAAAATAAAGACACAGCAAGGATGTCACGCAGAAAAATGCGTATGCCATGTTATACTCCACTTATATTTTGATGTACAAGAAGTATTAGTTAAGCACATGGATGCATATGTGATGCTTTCAGCTGTATAAATGGCAGTTAATTATTCTCATGGCTGTACTTACCAGTGGAGAATATGGAAGTTTATCCTTTTGCATCTTTTTTTGCATTTACAGTGTCAGACTTGGCTGATCAGAGCAGAACACTCAGTATTTGTGGGTGTTTCATCTTGATGAGTTTGAGTGGGACTGTTGTAGAGGGAGACTAACCCACTGCATAATGCTAAAGTACTTAGATGTTTTTTTCAATAATGAATTGTATACATTTATGTCTCTCTCATAAGGATTTGTAGGAATGAACAGCCTTTTCTCTATAACATACAGAACTAGATGCTGCTTTTTACTTATACTGAATTTCACTGGGATTATAAAACTATTTGATAACTACCATGAAAAAGACAGAAGGTACATACCATTCCTTTAAACCTGCAATGTATGCATTTTATGTACATTAATAGTAGTAACATTGTGAAATAAATTAACTTTTAGACAGGCATGAACTATTCTTTCTCTCTGAAGACTGATAGTGGAGAGTTCACTGAATCCATTATGAAATTTAGATATACAGAATGCCTGATAGTCATTCTGATCTCCAATAATGACTTTGGAATAGATGTAATGAAGTGGAATAACTCATTTAGACTGAATCTTGTCAACATCATTATTAATTTAAAATATGCATTTTTGAAGATTAAAAGTAGATGTCGATGATCTACATTGGCAAACAAAGAACTGAGAGGAATAGTGGGGCTGAATTTCCAGTCTGCTGCTGCCCTTTCTTGTGCCACTCCTGCCCCATAAAGGATCTGGAAACCTACCAGGATCATCCCACAAGTATTTCTAGTGGCATAAAACCAGTATATGGATGGCACGCTGTCTCTTTCCAGACCTTCAGAAGGAAAAATGGCGGACCTCAACCATGAATGACAGTAATGGGAATGCTGCAGCCCTTCATCATGTTTTTTCTAATCTATATCAGGCGCCAAATAGAATTTTAGTGGTCACTGCAGTGCATTAAATAGACCATAGCTTAGCTGTATTGATGAAACTAGGCCTAAATTATGTGGTAAGCCTTTATTTAAAATTCCAGAGCAATTTGCAGAGTTAATTCAAACTATTAGAGATTACTGTAGCACTTGGACTGTTTGAATGATACAAGACAAAATAGGAATACCTGAGTGCTCGGATTTTTAGTGTCTTGGTTCTTCACTGTACTCAGACCACCTTGAAATGTTATTGACCTTCCTCAAAAAATTCTGAAGGAAGACAAATAAGTTTGCTCCTGATTCACTGGCTCAAAATCTGGGAAAAACAAAACCAGAATTCTTCAAGCTTACTCTTGTGCACTAGCAGCAAAAGATCATGAGGTACCACCTATCTACCCAAAAATCAGAAACGGGCTGCCTTGCCTGCGCATCCGTCACACACTCACGATTCTCTGCACTAGTTTCCTTGGAGGGTCAATGCCTGTTTGTCTTGCTTTACAATTCAGCCATGCTTTGGCCCAGTACTCCTGCCGAAATTTTTCATATAAATACTTTATGAGAGCATGGGATGTAAGAGGAGGGTATATAAAAGTATAGAATATCCCATGTTAAAATTTGGCAGATTTTCTGTATGTTTGATGCAGATGTAAAAGAAGAAATTTATCTATTCACAGGTCTTGAATTCAGGTTTAATTATGGCTTCTGCTGTCAACTGTGACACATGAAACTATAAACAAATAAAAATTATCTCTGAAACTCACTGAACCATCTTTAAGTTTTGAACTGACATGCACTGATTTTAGACAACAGCATGAAGTGGATCCTTCATGATTGCTAAGCACTGCGAGTCCATAGTCTTGATTCTGGCTCATGTCCAATCCACAGCAATGAGAAACTTGTTGTGGTATTTTACAGGAAATTTATGTAGCTGAGATATCTGTTCAAGTACATATGCATCTTCAGGTTGTGGGTTTGTTTTTTTTTTTTAAGCAAGGAGAACTAAGCATTTCTTCTCCATGTAACATACACAGCAAATAAAGATTAGATCATATTTTTGAGTGCTTTGGATATATTCCAGCTTGGGTCATTATATTTCTCTTCTCCCAAAAGAAAAATACTAAATTACAAAAATGCAAAAGAAAATTTTTTTTTAAAAAAGTATTCTTAAAACAATAAAAGCTGCAGTGAACCTGGTTAAGCACCCACTTGAGGGACAAATATAATAAAAAGCAGCTACCTAACATTTAATGATCTAAAAAGATGAGTTGAGTCATACTCAGCTTGAAATCAGTTGAGGATACTTTGGGGATAGTTTCTTGAGAGAAGGTTACCTAACCAAGGAATACTTCCATGTTGCTTTTTACAATACCTAACATGTAAATACTGTCTTGAAAGAAATAAACAATGTGAAATTTTCTTAGAAAAATAATCACGGGGGAAGAAAAAAAATATAAAAAATGAAAAGAAGCTAGACACTTGTAACTGGGGAAGCACAAGATCCTTATGGAAACATTGCCCTCTAGTTCTCACTCAGAAGGGTGATGTCCTTGTCTTTGGCTGTTTCTATACTCTATAACCTTCTTCAAGGTTACGTGTGGTGTGAGTTCTTGCTTACACTCCTGTTGTCATTGTAGCTCTGGCAATATCACAGGTTTGAAGAGATGGAGATCTAGTTCTAGGAACGTGATTCATTTGTTGAAATGTGAACATCTATCTGAGCTATTTATTTTCTTTTGAGCCAAGAAGTAGTAATTCTGAGGTGCAATATATGTTATGATAAAATAGATGTCTTAAAAAAGATCAGATTAATCCCATATACTTCTCTCCCTTGGCAATAAGGGAATGCCAGGTAACGAGCTCACACACAAATATCCATGATGTGGGCACTAAAGTGACCTGAGATTAATCTTAGTCCTGACTTCACTAATATAATTAAAACTCTGTGGCCTTCACTTCCCTGTTAACATTATTGTTATCCTTGAATGAATGATGTGAAGCAGAGATGATGGGATAGGACACTTGACATGTATTAGCTCTGGAAAGCACATAACATGCTGGAACCTCTCCAGTGTCTTTGTATGCTTCTGCCAGGGATTTCAAGAATGTCACCAGTTCCTTATAGCTGACAATTTCAGAGGCTGTCAAAGAGCAGGATAAACACCTGGTCTTCAGCAGTAATAAAGGCCCCAGGCAGTATCAAAGATCATAAAATTTCAGACCTGCAGAGCTGCTAAAAATACTTCAGATCATCCTTCTTTGCAGTCCCCTTTTAAAACAAAAAGACATTTTAGAGGTGCTGAAATTAGAGGTCTCCACAAATCCTGAGTAAATGGGCTTTAATATTCTTACTTGAAGCTGAGTGGGAGAGGCAGGGAGAGAGAAGGGAAAGGAAATTCCTTGTGTTTCGCAGGCGCAGATGAAGGAGGAACAGGACATCTGCTCCTCCAGCAGGATGCAGTAGTGGCTGATTCCCTGGAAGTGACCATCAGGAGGGTTTCTGACCTATTTGTGCCATGTTCTTGTATCTTCTGCTCCTTACGTGACCCAGTAATACCAGAATAGAGAAAGTTACTGTGATTTATTCAGCTGTCTATATACCTGTTTCAGGAACTCCCCTCTTGCTTTGCTCAGGCACCCCCCTAGACTAATTCCCAGCCTGCCCATGCAGCTCTGTAGGATGGGTAAAATGGTTCTACCTTAATACCATCATATTCCCTCAGCAAGTCAACTTCAATATGAAAGATCTTCCTAGAAATACAACACTGAAATCTTCAGTGTAAAACCGCACAGTGCTATTAAGAGTTATTTTATCCTAGGAGAAGGAACTGCCTGTGACATTTAGACAAGATGCTCTGTACTGTTGATCCAGTTCAGTGACACTTAGACCTGGTGGCAGCTCTAGGGCCTTTTAGCTAGTGAGGGTGTCAGAAGAAAATTTAGTGACAGGCTCTGTGTGTGTGTGCGTGTGAGTGTGCACAGGCGTGCGAACAACCACATGTAACATGATGGAGATTTTGAAGAACACAACCACACAAACCAAGAAGGCACCACAATACATGGGAAGGATTTGAAGATGTGTCTGCACAGCAGACCTCTGTGCATTTTCTAAGCTCATGTAAATCTGGAAAAAAAATCCTTCCTTGAAGGAGAACATAATTTAGTTTGCTTATGTAAGCACCAAGGAAGCAAGTAGTAGGAATAATGCAGGTCACTGTGTGTATCTACTGAAAAGTCCCTCATTGTGGATGGTGACCACTGACTATGGGACTACAAAGGTCATAAATTACTCCTTTATGCGAATAACAGTTTTAGAACTTGAATCTAAGAGAATAACCTGAATGCGTTTAGATTTCCCTTCCCCAAAGTTTGAACTTGCATAGAAGTACCAGACGTAGATTGTCACAACATATACTTCTCTAACACTCTTGCAAGAAATAGCTAATGCATAATCTTTCAGAACTTTAAACTTCATTTCATTTAATGTTTCTCTCTAGGATTCAGTAACTTCTGTGACTTCAAGATGCATTTGATTGCTGACAAAATTAGATACATTTCTTGTAAATATTTAGTTCCTTTAGTTTAAAAAAGTAGTGCTTTCGCCATCAGGATGTAAACTTTAATAAATATTATTCTACCTTCTGACTTTTTTTTTTTTTTGCATATTAACAGGTGACCAGTAGAGTACACATTTTGTTCCAGATTGCCATGTCACATTTTCTGTAATAAAAAATAGCTGGCATTTGATCACCAGTTAGCCAGCATCCTTGCTACAGACTTTGAAGTCACTGTTAGACATGATGTAATACTAATTCTGATATCAATAACCAATCAGGGAACAATTCACCACGGTAAACCCTGAATTAAGCCCAATCTGTGCACATATGGGAGATGGTAATATTTTGTTTCTTTTTTCCTTTTTTAAAATTAAAAATCTGTAAGACCAATGGACAAAGTTAAACATGACGTTGATTTTATATACTTTCTTTCTGGCTCACTTGTGATGACAGTGCTTAGAGCATGTCAAGCATGTCAAGCAATGCCTGTTTAACATGATTTACATAGTTATTCTTCCTGATTTTTTCCTCTAAAATCCAACTCATTCTGTCATTAGTAGGACCAAATATTGAAAATACAAATCAATTCCATTGTTAAATCAGAGTATATATATTTAAAGAGTTATTAAAATAAACTATAATTCAATTCAGTGGGCTAACAGTAAAGGCTAAGTCCTATTTGCCTTACTTATGCGACTTATTACATTGCAATGAGATTAGTCACCTAACATAAGTAGGAGTTGGTTCTGTAACAAATCTGCAAACACACACACAAAAATGGAGTTAATCCTGAAATACCATTTTTAGCTTGCTCTCATTGTGTCTCTCTAATATTATAGAGGTCTCCTAGTAGTGACAGTTTTAACCTTGGCTCTCTTGCTTTTTGAGAGATGAAGTCAGCCCTTCATTTGAACGCTTTTTTCATAGTTTAATATCCTCATCAGTTTTACTTGAAGCTGGGCTAAAAAAATGAATAATAAATTTGATGAGAGCTAGTTAAAGAAAGCACGGCATTGAATTTGGATTGCTCCCAGCTACCTTAATTGAACAAAGGGAAAGTTTCCAAATACACCTTCTATATTGGCCGACTGCCTTAAAAGTTCTCTGAACCTAGAAGTCCTTCCTCTACCAATTAAAATACATGCTGAAAAAAAAAATCTGTTGTATAAAGTTAGACCAGAAATAATGTAAAACAGATTATTTCATTAGAAATTGGCATCAGAATTAAGTTGTATCTGGTTTGATGTTGGAATAAATAACAGAGTTCTAATTTCTGTCATTGTGTAATTTTGCATATAGCTAAAAACCTGATTTTTAAAAGCAAAACCTCCTGTTCTTGTTTGGGTAGACATAAATTAGTAATAGAATCAGCACAAACTCCTGGTCATGTGGAATGCAGTCTGTAAGTTCTGACCCCAAAATCAAACGGGGGCTGCCAATGCCTGGAAGCAGTTGAAGAGAGCTGGTTGGTGGCATCAAAAGAATCAACTGGAGCTTAAATTATTTTACCAACTAGAGAGAAGATAAACCCAAAATGTGGTGTTTCATTGAGCTGCATTGTCCCTCAGAAACATTGCTCCATAGTTTGTCCTAGCCACAGGTCTGCATAGCCTGGTTTTCCAGCAGCAGCTGATGCGGCAGGTAGATTGGTAACTACCAGTAAAAAATTTCCAGCCTTATTATATTGATACTTTCTGACAGTGGAATGGTGTTTCTGCATCCCTAAACCATCAGGAAACTTCCTCTAGTAACAGGAAGGCCCCTAGGAGAGGCAAAATGAAGACAGAGGTGACAGCAAAGCCTCACGAGGACTTCTCCTGGGGTGGCTGTCAGCATCCCTCTGCTGTGCAGATTTTGAAACACACACCAAGAAATTATTCTAAAATCAATGTATTCTGGTTTTGCCTGGTACGGCACATCTGGGGTGCACTCTGCCAAAACCCACCGGCAGGATGCCAAGGACCCCCGTAATGCTGCGAAGGCAGTGCTGGTGTAACTGTAGGCAGCGGTTTGTATGTTGTATGTAACTCTGTGCTCCTACCACGAGACCAAAGGTTTTTCCATATGGAAGGTATTCCAGCTTCTTGGGAGCAGCAGCAACGTTATTTTCACAGTATATAAGCCCGAGCAGAGGAAAGCCATACAAAAAGTACAATTTTAAAACAAAGGGGCGTTATTGATTGTTTTCTCTATGTGACAATTCGGTCTGCTCACAACAGCAGTCTGGCTTATCTTCTCTATACATAGTCCACTGTACTCATCACATAAATTTCAAGTTAATGGGAGCTGCTATTTGCCATTGTGTGTATGGCATTTACACACAAATTGTACCAAAAAATTAGTATACATAGAATTTAGTATGCAGAGGCATGTAATAAAAGAAAGTTAATGTTTTTAAAGAGCTCTTAAAAGTTAGAGAGTGCCAGAATTAGGAAAGTCACTCAAATTTAGCTCACTTGTGAGCACAGTTATTACACAGTCACATCTTTTTCCCCACAGCATTCCTGCCTTATTTTGTCTGAAGGATGGACAAACCTTACTGAGGGACAAGTTAATCAAAGCTTACTTTCAGTAAGCTCAAGCCTTACTTAGCCATTATTAATACAATTATTCAGATCCTCTATTGAATTATTAATCTCCTCATAAGATTTACTATGATGATTTCTTTGCATTATTATCACTGTTTGCCAACATTAATTAATACCTACAGTTCTGTTTCGAAGTTACCCTTCTCTTGATTTTATGCACAGGCACCTAAGACAGAGGGACTCAAAAAACAGCTGTGAAACCCAGAATTATCAAGAATTGTCTAAATTTGGGTGCCCAATTTTAGAAGCTGAGAGCCTGATTTTTCCCATGTGTTCAAATCGCAGCTAACAATTTTAAGTGCAGCTGTGAATGTTCAGCCCTTTTCGAATTTAGACCCAGATGTCCCCCGTTGGGCCACAAGAAAATGAAAAATGACAGAGGCAAGGATAGCATCAATCTCTCCAGGGCAGCATTCAATTGCCTGCAGGCCCTGCCTCATCTGCTGCACATTTTATAACTTCTGGAGCTGGTGAAGCAGGAGTCACGCTGACAACAGCTACACTGGCTACACGACCCTGAAACCCTCTTTAATTATAGGATTGCATTTGATATATTTCCAGTTATTTCTACTTGTTCAATGCACAGAAAAATTATCTTCGGAAAAATACCATAATTTGTTTGCACATAAAACTTCATTCCACCATTTCTGAACTATTGAGAGTCTGACTTTGCAAACTCTTCTTTTTTTTACTGCATGCTACCTAAGCCTTTTCTAGTACAACAGTGCACTAACATCCTGGGGGCATTTCCATGCAAAATATCGAAATTATTTCCTAATAAAAGGCCTTCTTCTTTTTTTCTTTTTTTTTTTTCCTTCTTTTTTTTTTCTTCTTTTTAATTTTTTTTTTTTCAGTGTTATGCTCTGGAGAGGAACAGTCTTGTAGTGAAAGCCTAGGGCAAGGAAATAGGAAATTTAGTTCCAGAATCACTTCTGCCATAGACTTTCTAAGTGACCTTGGGCACTCCTTATCCTTGTTGTCATTCCCTTTCATCATCTTGAGGTTGGGACTAGCACAAGGTCTGCTTCAGGGCAGCTTTGTGGAGCTCAACTCATTATTCTTGGTAGGGGGTCAGATTCTCAGGTGGAATGCACTACGAAATTATGAAATATTATGCAATAACATGCTGCAATAGAAGTGTCAAACACAAAGTGGTATTATGAAATACTAGTGATGCTGTAATTGTATTAGGAGATAAGCCTTTATAAATTGTTTACCTGCTGTACAAGATGTCTTTATTAACGTCACTGTTTCTCCTTATCCTGACCATGATAATTAGGTACCAATGCTCTGATGGCTAATATAAAATGTCCAGCATCACTGCCTGGCTTGGGAACTGTATATACCCAGTACACCAAGTAAATGCATATAGCTTGCCTTTAACTGGGATGCCTTGGAGTTTGAACAGAATTTCACTGTAGTTTTGCATATTTAATTCCCTGCTTCTGGCAAATTCTCTGCCTTTTCCATTTACTGCTATAGCCCTAGCTTTGTCAGCTTTGTAGGAGTCTTGCTTACAGGAGGCTGGCCCCACATTTTTCTATGAGACTATAACTTTAGTTGATAAATGTGGCTATGTGATTGCCACCTGAGAGATTTTATTGTAAGGACATTCATCTGGATTTCTGAGTATGATTAGGCAGCACAACATACTAATAAGGAATATTTAAACAGGATTGAGAAGAAGCTAAATGGAGCACTTCAGAATTGTCCTCAGAGATTACTATCAAAGGTGAGTATTTCTCAAGGGATTGTACACAGGATGCACGGACACAGCATGCGCAATGATCTCCGTGATGTGTAACAGATCTATAATGCCCCTGGTCTGCAGAGGACAAGGACTGGCAATATGGTAAATAATGATGAGGGCTGGGCTATCATACACACTGATCTGAAATATATTTTAATATAGCCCAAAACAGTCTTTTACTTCTGGGAACAATGTGTCTATATAAGGGAGATATGTTCAGGACACTTTGTAAGGACAGGCAGACAAGCAACTCAACATGAGAAGACACGGTGTGCTTGGACGGGATCACAACAAGCAGAAGTGTGGCAATGCTGTAGGTGGGGCTGGTGAGATGGATATTGAAATGCCACAGAGTCCTTTGTACACATCTTTAGAAGATAGAGGAGAAAGAAAAAAACATGCAGGCAAAAGACACAGAAATTAGATAATTTCTGGCAAAGTGCTGGAAATTGTAGTCATTACTTAGGGTAGTTAAAGATGTTGGAATTTTTAAAAGAGATTAAACTACAGTGAATTAGCATCTTTCTAATGAAAATATGATAGGTATCTGAAGTCGCTCCAATGTGGGAAAGAAATCTATAAAAACATCAGTGCCTGGAATTTTAAGCTGGGTAAGCTTAATAGGATAAAATATAAGATGTTTTTTAGTGGGATGGTAACTAATCATGGGAACATGTCCCCGACAAGGATAAGCAGTGGGTTTTCTGTCCCTTTGGATTCACAGCTTGGATGCCATCTGGAGGATAGGCAGTAATCCAACACAACATCAATATCAGTGATATACAGGACAATCTAATGATCTCTTTTGGCCTGATACTCAAGGAACTCAAGTTCATGGGAGTTCTGCCATTGACTTTAACAAAGGCAGGATTTCATCTTCTGTTCCCAAGGCTTTAATAATGGAAAAGGTATTAATTACCTCTGCTCAAATGAATGGAGACAGAGTGATGTGCAATACCCTGGAGGAAAGATGCCAACAGAAAGCAGCAATGATGCAAGTTGAAACCAACTTCCTTTTTCTTTTTTTCTTATTAAAATTTTCTACTTTTCAGCTGCATAGTCTCTTGAAGCACATCTGTGTGGTCAGTTCTAATTATAGAAAATTTCTGCGATGTAACCCTGTGTATAGAGGGAACCAGGGCTTTGGAAAGCAGCAGATGAGAAGGGACATCCTTTAGATCCAGATTTCACTAAAAGAACAGATGCAGTTTTGGTATTTTAAGGTGAATGAAGTTGTCAGAGATTGGGCAAATTGAAGGTCATCTGTGTTCTCTGTGAAGGGAAGCAGGATTAACAGCAGTGGATCATTCTGGGCTTTGGAGATGACTGCATCTCTGTCAATGAGCCAAGAGAAAAGATAGATTCTTCTGCTTCAGCGGGGTTGACTATTGCTTCAACTTCAGAAACTGGCTTATTTGTTTAGCTGCATTTAGATGCCTTGCCAGAAGCGAGACTGATGGCTATGTACTAGTTTCTTTTAATAAAGACATGTTCAAATGTTACAAATCTGCAAATGTTTCCTTCCTCTCTGTCTCTGCAGCATACACTGCACATAGAAGGCAGCTGAGTTATTTAACTCTGTCCATGTTAAGAAGAACTAGAACATTTGCTGTAATAAAAAATGTTCTGGGTTTAAAGGTCAAGTACAGCAAATACTCTGATAAGGCTGCAGTTACTGAAAGTATACTCTGATTTTCCTGTTTTCATTTAGATTTGCATTTTTAGGCACCAAATCGTGAGTTACAAGGGGTCCCTCTAAGGTATGAACATACAATTGATTGGGAATTCTGTGAAGTATGGCCCAAAAGGATTTCAACATCAAATATTTCACGTATTTTTGATAGTGATTATGTACAGTGAAGTCATTAGAATAGTCAAACAATAATGATTAATTTTATGCCTTAGATCTTTGAAAATGGCAGTTCCCCTGTGACCATGGAGAGAGAGAATGAGTAAATGACCAGGTTCCACGTTATCAACCCTCCCTGGTATATGCCTTTTTCATTCAGAATATCCTTAAATTCCAAATTGAGTTTGTAAAGACCTCATCCTGGAACAAAGATTATATGAATACCCCTCTGCCCCAGCCATCCAAACACAGGGCTTGGACCCCTTGATCTTTCTTGGGAGGCAGAAGCGTTTAAGATCTGGCCCACAGTGTCGAAGTTTGGCCTCTGCTTGGGGGCGATTGATGCTGGCACCTGTGTGGTGCAGCTGAGACAGAGTTTAGGAAGACAGCCAGCTTAAATCACTGCACTAAGGCCATGCGAAAAACCCTCTTTCCTACTCTTATGAGTCCGTTCTGCGAAAAAGGTCAAAAGAAAGGTTACGTTAAAAGCAATATTTTGAAAGAGCCAATGGATGTTGTACCATCATATGGTCTACTGTGAGACTCTGCTGGGGCTACAGATCCCAGATTAGGATACCCTCATGCAAAATAAACAAATTATAAGATTCTTATGAATGGCTAGGGTAAAAAGTTAATAATCTAATCACAGAGAGGTAAATATCAGGCCATAAATCCAGAATAGAAATTCTAGGACATATACTGCAAAGGTTTAGGGCCTGTTTATACTATAGTGACCAGTCTTATAAAAACCAGTATGAATATGCTGAGATCCAAACAGGAAGGAAGAAAACACAGCATTCATAAACTTGCATTTACTTTCACATGTTTGATTTGCATAAAATTTCTGTGCTTTTTGTTGATAAACAGACCCAGGACGTATGAATTCTGCACTGCTCTTTCTGCCATGGCCTACAACCTAAAAGATTCACTTGGTTTCAATGTCTCTTCATCTCCTTATCCAAAATCAAAAAGTTTTTTTGTCCTGTTGAAATAAATGTACTTCTAAGTGCCCAGCATTAGAATTTGGTCGGCTGAAGAAGGCCAAACTCATCATTTCAGTTGTATGTTGCTGAGGTTGGTCACAGTGTTTACTACCCTTAAAGTAATACATGTATAAGGCTTAAAAAATTATTTCTCTGACTATTTATTGATCAGCTAGATTTTGAAAAGCCAGATACTTGTCCAAGGCTTCTATACACTATACTCAAACTGCAGACAATTTACCAGCATGGTCACTTCAGGGAAAACACCCGTATTTCTGAAGTTCATTGTTCCTTGGTTTCCTAGCTTCTTTTTTTTTCCTTTTCTATCTGTCAGGAGGAGAATGATAGCATGTCAGAGAGATCTGTCTGCTCCAGCATTCTGCCTCTGGTCTAAATTGGAAAATAAGAGGATAAAAGAGGAAAAGACCACCTAAGAAATTGCTGTGACTATTAGACTGTTAGGGTATAGTTTTACCATCACTGACCAAATTCAGACACTCTTGACAGTGTCATATCCTGTCGTATTTCCTGTACTTACTTTTGATATCACAAATGCCATCAAATTTCTTTATAAGTATGCACCTACTCACATTGAGAATAAAAGGTCCCAGTACTACACTAGTTTTGTAATTTCACTGCTTCATCACATTAAACTCTCTCTTTCAGTGATCCTGCACCCACTTTTGATATATTCACAGTTGGCTTGTTTTTTTCTCTTTCATATTCTTGTGTATTTTCTATGTTGGGAATACACATCTATTGGGTTTTTTCCCTACTCCGCAGGTACATTCATTACTTTCTATTTTATAAATGTACATACATATATGTATCTATATAACAGTTCAGATAACTAGGAATGGTCCATTACATTTGGATCCTACAGATGTTAGAATACTTGGAAGCAATATCTCTTTCTACGTATTATTATTTTCTAAAATCCAACAAAGTAATTTACCGTCTATTAGCAAAACAAATCTCACAAATAGTATGTGGCTTTAAAAGTCTGAGCCTTCAAAACCCTGACTAGTAATATTCTTTCTCACATCTACTCTATGGCAATGCTATCAATGTGAAACAGCAGATCCTCATCAAAATACAGCAATGCATCTCCCACCTCCTTTCTCTGTCTCACACGGACAGCATGCAGATGCACACCACCTTCTTCACTTGAGTATTACATCAGAAACCTCACCAATGTTGTCAAGAGATGCATTGCATGAATAAACATCAGATGACTGAGGCTACAGATAGGGACTTGTAGACAATTTTGGAGTCATTTGGCTATTTAAATAATGAGTTAAAATATCCTTCTTCTTTTAAATTCAATAGAAGTTCCCACAACCTAAACTGACTAACCAACACTGCAGACATTAATTATCCCAGCAGAAATTATTGGTGCAATATTATGAGTAACTGGAGGAAATTCTGAGGTCTGTTTTATACAGAGACTGCACCAGCTGGTCGTGTGTTGTCAGAAACTCTGAAAAGATAGCAATGCAGTCAGTGAGATTCAGCTCCAGCTCAACACACACATGAACTTAAGTGTCTTCTGTTGCATCTAGAGCCTTTTGAACATCCCTTGGGTGTCCTGCTGAGATACTCAGGGCATCTCTAATGGCACAAGGTGTGTGTGCATGAGTGCGGCATCCCATGAGTGCCCTGTCTCAGTGCTGGTGGCAATTTGGACTCTTGGCCCATATGTAGACCTATACATGCAGACATCTACATGCAGGTATTTGCATCCTTCCCTGTAAGTCATCTAGGAGAAAGAATCCTTTCAAAAGGCTGTTTAGGCATATCCAGGATTGGTCCTAGTGTTGGTGTGCCCTCAGTTTCTCCAGAGATACTTTCGGAGGCCTCACGGCTGTCTGCAAACAGACAGTGGGACTGAACTGAGAGGCGGGAGAGAGGAGACACAGACCTCTGCCTTGGGATGGGGAGGTTCTCCTGGCAGCGTTGGGTTTGTGCACATGCCCTTGCCAGCCCTGCTGGCTGCCCCTGCAGAGAAGCTGCTGCTGGGGAAGGAGTCAATAAGCAGTGCTGCATAGAAAGAGAAGGACACACAGACATGCTGCAGCACAACCAGGGACGAATTATACTGCTAAGACCTCTGCTTAGGCCCTCAGTAGTTTTGACACCTTTGCAAAGCCATGGACACAGCCAGACAGCATCCCCGAAAGAACACAACAACCTCTGGCTATGACACTGAGTGCTGCCTGTCCGTGAGGATGCCTGTCAGGAAATTGGGAAATCACATAGCAACTGACGTCTGTAACAAATATGTCATTCATGTGGAAGAATGGATACTGTGTCTTCTCCAGCAGCATGTTTCCTTTTCTCCAGTAAAGTTTTCTAACTCCAATCCCCCATAGTAATATACTGTGCTGTAGCTATGAAGGTCAATCTGAAAAGTATTTAGTAAATTCAGAAGCTACTAATAGTCTTTAGGAGCTCACTGGTAGTGTCCAACAGCTGGCAAAGAAGTGATATGTGAATAACCATAGATATATTTATAGATGCACTGTATATCAGTGTAGTTGCTGATCTCATTAAAACACATCTGCACGCTTAGCCTTCCGAAAATGATCCTGGGATGTGTGAACGAGTCTCAGTATCCGGCCGTAGATGGCACCAGACAACCACGAGTAGAGCAATCCCTGCTTGGTGCTGCAGCAGCTGGGCTGAGGCTGCACGCCGGCACATCCCCAGCTAACTGCCTGTCTGCCGTGAGCTGCTAGAAATTCCTTAATTTCTTCTTCCAAGACACAATTCTGCTTATCCCCCCCAAAATCTAATAGTCTTTCTGAGTTTCACAACTATTTTTTCATATTTAATTCCCCCCGCAGTGGTTCTTTTCTCAGGTTTTAGGGTTGTTTTTTTTGGATACAGCAGTACAAAAAAAGCCTACCATGGTCATGGATGGCACTTTGAAAGAGCATGGGAAGGGATCATTGCTGCTCAGAAGACCTAGCAATCTGAATAGGCTGTTGCACAGGTTTGTAAGGGACTTTCAGAGTCTTGAAGCCTAATTGTTGCTTTTGCAAGCAATTAGGTGAAGCAATCCCATTCATAAGCTGCTGAAGCTTTAACTTAAAATCTAATTCATGTTTTTTATTCCTCCCATGCCTCTCTGAAGCTTAGAAAGGTTTTAATTTCCAACCTAGATTCATTTGTGGACATATTGTCTTTTTTCATTCCTATACTAACACTGAGTTTTAGTTTGAATAGCCCTTCTCCCTACCTGGTATTTCCTGCTCCACAGAGCTCCGTGTCAGGCCCATGGTGTGAATTTTGGGGTTGTCCTATGCAGGGACAGGAGTTGGACTCAAATGATCCTTTTGTGTCCCTTCCAACTCAGGACATTCTATGATTCTATGGTTAGACTTGTGTGACTCCTAGCTACATGCTCATAGGCTTGAGAGACAGAGCACGTGCTCTTTAAGCCTTCATCTCCCTTCCCTGAAGATATGCCCAGAGCTTTTCCCTCCTTGGCTCCCAACACAACATCCAGCTGCCATCAGGGCTAAAGTGTCACAGCATGGGCAAAGGTCTTAGAGACATCATCTTGCTGAAGGCCATCTGGAGGGTGTGAGCCAGGTGAGATTAGGGTGCAAGCAGGCAAAGAGATGAGTGAGGAGAGGGAATCTCTGGAGAAGGGGCAGTGGGTTGCCAGTGGCGTAGACGGCTCAGGGCAGACTGTGTCTCTCAACCACCTTTTTAGGATTCTGTCATTGCAGGTTATGAGCATAAAAGGGAGTCTAGAAAACAGGTGTAATAGGCTGAACATGAGATCAATGTCTTCCTCAGTTCAATGTACACTATCACTTGTCCTGGGGTCTCCCCCATTAGGGTCATCAGTCTCCTCCAGCTTGCTAGCTGGATGTTCCCTGATCCACTGGTGTCCTGCGGCTGTGTGCACCTTGGTACACACCCATACCCCAAACTTGGCCATTAAACCAAATTCCAGTGGTGATCATCCAGCACTTTTCATGGAACCCTCCTTCCAATCACTAGCTTACCTTCAAGTACAATGAGCGATTATTGTCCAATCCCTCCTTCTCCTTCCCTCCTCCTCAGCTATGGCCACCTTGAAACTCTCCTAACCGTGCCTTCCTTGTACAGTTGAGCTAATATTCTTTTCCTCTTGAAGGGCTTATTAAATGCTTTGCAGAAGTCCAGTCAGACCTCCTTCTTCTCTGAAACAGGTAATTTATTTTTAAAAAAGGAAACTGAGACTGAGATTAAACAACAACCTAGTGTGCTGGAGGTTCATTTGTAGTACTTACCCAGAAGTGAGCAATTTGTCCCCAAACATAGCTACTATACTTGGGTCCAGCTCTACTATTCTTTTTGCAAACTTAAATGCATACATTGAAGTTTTGTGTATCCTCAGTTAAGAACTGGGACTGGGAAGTTTGCAGGTTTCTGGGGCTGAATGTCTATTTTCAGAATGCTGAACTCGGATGTGCTCTATTACATGCCAGAGGACTCCTTTCATTACATTTCCATTTCATTTTAGTTGATTGATATTGACTGTTTGCTTCTGGGACTAAGAAGTAGGAAGTACCACCTGGATATGGAAACATGATGGGCAAATTTATTTTGCAAACATAAAATCAGATCTTTGAGACTTTATTCAGCACAAGTCCCTCAATAAACATAGATTATAAGCTCCAGGAACCAAGGATTGTCTTATGCATTTTATAGCACGCTTTATCTATGAAATCAATAATAATTCAATTGGGAGTTTTGTGCAGAACTAGAATAGAAAAAAGGCTCTGTTCGCTCAAGCCAAAAATTCATATAGGGTCTTCATCCTAGGAGAAGGCAAAAGGACAGGGGGAACATAATGGGACACTGCTTTACATCCATAGCTTCAAGGAGTCTAGCTCTTTTTCTGGTACATGTTCTGCTTATTCTCAACTCATCTCACCATTGTAGTAAAAAAGCACTTTGAGAAGTTGCATCTTGTTAAATAAGTGAGGGTTAATCACTCTTGCTGCTTAGCCAGTTTATGCCCTCGACATTTGTTTCTTTCCTTTTGACCATGTGGTAGTGGCAAAGCTAATATACAGGGTGTTTCACAAAGATGAACCCAATTTCAAAGTAATTTCAATTTCAAATTGGGTCTTTCTTTGTGAAACACCCTGTAGTCTCAAGGCCTCTGACTAACACCAACATTTATTTGAGCAAATGGATAAATTATATGTAAGACAGATATACTGATACCCAAGTTCAGATACCACAGCTGCTTCTCTTACTTGGCACGAAGTAAAATATCCTAAGTGTCCCTCTTCTAATGTATTTGCTACTGATCGTATATGATTACTGTGATAGGTCCAAGTAACAGCTGTATTCCATATTTACCAGTTTTCTGTAATCTGTATTAGTATATTTTCTTCTTTAATGTGTATTTCCCCATTACTGGCCAGCAGAATGAAATGTTGATTAATACCAGCTTACTACAGGAAAACAGGAAGGAGAGATGATTTAAGTAGACTGGCTACTTTTTTTGGTTTTGCTTCATTTTCTGCATTACAAATGAGCCCCTTCTGAATTAATATTCATGTAAAAAATGTAGAACATTTTCAGCTTTAGTTTGGAATTTATTTTCTATCATTTCCTTCACAAAAATGAAGTCCAAAGCAGAGTACCAGAGAAATACACCTGCCTTTCTCCAGGTCCCAGGACACCTAATATCAAACTGATAGTTTTTAGATAGGCTGAACATTACTCATTTTCTAAAACTTAGCAGCACTGAGGGTGGGCTTGTATGATCACAAGCAGTAAAACCATTTCCACATGCACAGCTAGATATAATGTTCCTAAGGTCCCCAGCACACCTGAGCTCCTGGAAAATGAAAATACTTTCCTGTCAGGTCCCGGAGAGATTTGGAGCATGTTCTGCTGGTGGCATGGAGGGGGTTATTTTTTCCTGACCCTGAAGCCTTGAAGCATGAAATTTGATTATAATCATTGTCTCATTGAGGAGCTGCAAAATTTATGAGCACTAAGAGCACAGCAGTGAGCTTCCTTTTCTCCATAAAAGACCACTAGTGGGTATATGGTTTGCTCCCCAGATTTCAAACACACACACATACACATATAAACAACTTTCCCTGCTATATGCACAGGCTGGAGGGAGATAGCTAATTCACCTGAAAGCACACAAACAGCATCTATTGCTTTTCTGGGTAAAGGGATCAATCATTCTCTCCTCTTTCTGCTCATTTCATCTAAACTAAGCTGATAATTCCTGGACCACAGTTTGCTCCAATTTCAAAGAATGAAACCACCGCAGTGGTAAAACATTATTTCCATATGAGACATGGTTATTGAGTCATGTCCTAGCTTCCTTTTCTGAAAGGTTTTTCTTGATGTCTGGATAATTTCTGGGTCCCTTCTCAAGGTCACTGCAGTGTGGGAGCTCTCCCAGGTGGGCTGCACAGGGGACAGGTTTGCCTCCTGGCTCACAGGTCACCTCACTCCCAAGGTGACCTCTCCTTCCTTACTGCTGCAGAAGTAGCGATGCACCGTATATTTTTCTTCTCTCTAATGTTTCCCTTTCCCACTTCAGTCTTCTAGGAGCTGCTCATTTACAGCATATTCTGTCACACTAAAAATGTGTAGAAATAAGCTTTTCCCCTAAATAACTGGATCTTTTTTTTTTGCAGATGTTAGAACAAACCCTACTGCATCGGTACCATGTACACAACAGATCCAGAGCACTAAGTAGTCAATTCCTGGTATGTGTTACTGATGCAGTCTTCTGAGATCCAAAAATCCTGTCAGCAAAGACTTTGTGACTCACCCTGTGAATCATCAGCATAAATGCTGAATAGCCTTGGACCAGAAACTGAATGCTGGGAGACCCAACAAAACCAGTCCAGTTCATCAGAGGGCTCCATTGTCATCTAGCTTGAGACCTGTCTGTGAATGTCTGGACTTAACTCTTGCCTTCTTAATTTTGCCAGATAAAAGCTTTTAGATCTAAATATATAAATACATATGGATTAAAATATCAATATGTATAAATGTTTTGCAGAAAGCCAAGTAGATGCTATTGATACATTGTTGCTATTGCCTAAACTGTAGCTGAGTCAAAGACACTGAAATTTCATTTGAGAAGATCTACCTTTCATGAAACCATGACATTCTTTACTTGTATTTTTAGCGTCCACCTCTTTGCTGCTACAGTGTTATAGAAACCATTCCATACCTTCTGGATATTTCCCCTCTTTTTAATATTACAAGTGAATATATTGAAATATTTCAATATATTGAAATATTAGTGTTAGAGGTTACAAGACCTCTTCATATATTTCCTTTAAAGTCCCTGGTGTGAAATCTCTAGACCTGTACATTTGAAAATGTTTCAGTTTAGTAGGTATCACTTTGCATTCTCCTGTGTTGATTTTATGGAGAAAACCAAACCAAACCAAACCAAACCAAACCAAACCAAACCAAACCAAACCAACCAACCAACCAAACCAAACCAAACAAACAAACAAAACAAAACACAACAAAAAAACCTTCTGTGCCAGCTGAAAAATGGTTACTGTGGCTTTTATTTTCCTTTTTCCTTACAGAGGCTGAGCAGAGAGCTGGGTCTTTCCTGCCCCTGAAGTCTACAGAGAAAATCTGAGAACTTCACCCAAAAGCTTTTGGACAGAGGCTTTGGTGGCAGTGGGTGTTCAGAGCTCCACTGTGCCACATGCCCCTTGGAGTCTGTCACCTGCACCCACAGCACATTCATGGCTATTTCATCTTCAGCATCCTGTTGAGAAGCAGCCACAAATTGAATTCCCTTTCAGCTACATGATCTGCAGCTTTTGGATTTGCATCCTGATCAGATACAATGTGATTCACCACATGATTTTTCTAACCATTTGGAGAGCTGCAGAGAAAGCAGCATTTCTGGTTTTAGTACTCTAACCACTATTTAATGATACGCTGTGCCTTTACTCCTTCCCAGCTCTACAGCTTTTCTCTCCTCAACACTTAATTCTGATCTTCAGGGTGTATTTAAGCCCTATAAAATTTAGCAGACTGCAAAGCTGTTACTGCGTATCTTGGCAGTAATTACATTACCAGTCCTGTTTTCTCTTCACAGTTATTACTTATGATACCTATATCAGGCCTTCCCCTTGAGACCCTAATTGGTATTGATGTTATTGAGGACTGTGGTTTGGGAACTCTCTGTCGTGTTGGACATTTTGCTCTCAGATTGCACAAAATATTAATTATTATAAATTTTAGAGCACTGAATTTTAAAATACATAAATGGGAGAGGATTATTTAAATCATTTTGCCTTCAGTGCGGAAGTAGGCTCCCTAGAACTAGATTACATCCATCACTGGAGTGGATTTTAGGAAGACATTACAGTGTGGCCACAGTAACGCTGAGCAGGTGACTGCTGGGGTGGTTTGGGATCACTCAGTGCACTCCAGCAGTTTCCCCATGATCTACAACTGTTGTCGGTTGTTTCCTTCTTGTCACATTGCATAATGAAAGACAGTATTTTTTTTCCTCTGGACTATCATTGTTAAAGAAAGATCACAACAAAAAGCTTGCTGCTTCAGAAAGCTTAACCTGAAGAACAAAATTCCTGGCATTATGTGAAAGTGACCAGAATTGGAAGAGGAAGCAAAGGTGGCAGGATGGAGACAGCTAATTTACCTGAAAGCACAGGAGCAGCATCTATTGTTTTCCAGGGTAAAGTGATCAATTGTTGTTTCCTCTTTCTGCTCAAAGGAAGCTTAATTTTGTTTAAGTTCAGATGATAATTTCTGGACTGTGAAATGCAGGTGTGCCTACCTGGGTGCATATGGCTCACAGAATAACTGCTGTTGCAGCATTGTTGCAAAAATTTCTTTTAGTAAAGAGCCAGGTCGAGTTTACAAACCTCCTGTCCTTTTGTCCTGCTAGACAAGACATAGACAGAATAACCCAGACACATGATGACAGATACTTTCCAGCCTGGATTTCTCAATAGCCTGTGGAAAGAGAAGTAAAGGGCCACTGGAAGCTGCCCTGTGTGCTGTTCCCAAACCCACAGAAGTGGAGAAAAGAGACTCACTGTCTCCAAGGTATGCTCCCCTTTCCTCATTGTTTCATTTCCATAGCAGCTGCTGGGATGGAGAAGTGGGAGTTTTGGTATAGTTACACTCGCTTTCTGCTAAGCCCCACAAATGGAGTTGGATAGTTGGTATTTCTGAAAATTTGGAATCCCAGCCAAGGGTCCAATTCTGGCATTATAATTCATCATCTGGTCAGTAAAACAAGAATTTTCTTCAAGCCTAATTCTATTCCTGCTTGGTTTAGACGTTTAGTTCTCATGTACTATGGATGTGAACTTAAGCATCAACTGCTTTAACTGAAATACTAAAATAAATACTAAAGGCTTTCTGCTGCCAGTTGTTTGTGTAAAACACTTCTGATGGTTTAACCAGATTGGTCACAATAGCTAAGCAGGCAGACAAAATCATGTCCAGCTAAGAGGAAGGGACATGCTCAGATATACTTAAATATTTCATTGTATTATACTATTTTGTTCTTAAATTATCCTGACAGCATCTTTTTAAGTCAACATACCTTAGAAGGCATACATGTATGAGCCTAACTCATTCCTACCATGTTAAAACATTAATGTATAATCTCTCTCTCCTCTTAAGTGATGTCACATTCTCCAGGAAGTTATATAATACTAATGGGAAGTATTAAACACAAACCTATTTTTTATAATTACTAGCTGTGTCCCCAGGACAGATGAGAAATGCTGAAATATGTTGATTAAATGCTGCCATAAGTTGGGCACGCATGTGGAGCAGCTGAAGAGCAATATAATAATAAACATATAATTAGAGGTAGATTCTTCATCCTAAAGGAACCAAGCCAGCCCTTTCAGGAGCTGCAAAACCTGGGTAGCTTCACTGCCACTGGATCAGTGCACAGTCTGAGAGAAGTCACTGGGCCTCCATGCCTGGTGCTTCTTTCAGATGAGCTGTGTTTTTGCTAAAGTGTCAAAGATACATAGCATCAAACCAACTAAATAGCACAACTGAGCTTTTTTAGGTCACTCAGCTTTTTATACATGACAACTACAGGTTCCCTAGACAAGCAGTGATTCAATAGATACAACATTAACCCCAGTCACACATGCATTCATAGTGCAATAAAACTGTTAGTGTACATTTGGGAAAGCATTGCTTTTATTATAAAGCACATCTGCAAATGAATTTATTGTGTGAGAGCTCCTCCACTTCTCTTTCCATGGGACATGGAGAGGACGATGAAAATACCAAATGAAACACCTTGCAGTTTGAGAAGACATTTATTTCCCTGGCTTCTTGTTAGAAATGCAATTAGCTTTCCAAACCGTCACTTACTTCTTTCTGTGGGTAGCACAGAGGATGAAAAAACTTACAGTGCTCAAATAGAGCCACAAAAGATGGCAAGTGATAGGGAGGTTTTATCATCGAAGCCTTTTAACAGGGCCTGGGACTTCTGCAGTCTGCATGGCACCCCAGCCTGAAACGACAGAAATCCCCAACAATTCTTTGAATGACAGGTCAGCAAAGTCTGAAATCAAAAGCAGTTGCCTTTAGTGAGCTGATCTGAACATGGGAAGAACAATACCTTATTGATAATGCTTTCCCAGAGGATACCCACTTGGAAATTACAGCTATAATGTGGTATAGTTTAGTTAAAGGGCAGTGCTTTACTTAAAACATGTGAGAGTGTAACTCAGGAGTTACACCTCACTGGTAGTTGGTTCAGAACTAATGATCTGGTTGTAGTGAGTTTAAAAAGGTGTTCATCTCTAACATGTCTAGGCTAGTAGAGCAGGAAAAGAGAATAAGCATTAAAGTACAGAGCACGATCAAATGAAATATTATCCTTAAAAAGCTTTTTAAAATTAAGTGTCCAGTTTTAATAAGTCTGCACTAGAACATGCTAAATGGGCATTTCTGAGGCTTTCTGCATGGCTGAGAAGTTTAAAAAAATGGCTCCTCATTTGCGACGTTACAGAGCTTCAGCTTGTGTTGGTTTAGATTTCTCCAATATCCCTGTGAGTCCTGGTCTCCACTGAAGTTAAACAGAGAAGATTTAATAACAGGTCTAAGACCTACACTTTTTTTTTCTTTCTACCTTATATTCAGTTAATATGTTTCAATTTTTTCAGATTCCTTCTTTCTCTTACTTTGTATTATGAAACATAGTTATACTTGTACAACCAGCAAACCAGACCTTAGATGCTTTAGTGATTGTGACAAATGCAATATGATTAAAAACTTCAGGATAAAATCCTTGTCAGGGACCCCCTAATTGAATTTCGCAGGACATTGCTTTATTTTGTGCTGTTAAATCTATCTGAAAAAAAAAAGCAGGGTCTTTGTTTCTTAAGACTTTGTTTCCTTCTACTGTTACTTTCCTATACTAAGCCACAGATTGTAATCCTGTTTGTCACCATGATCTGTCGTGGGAATTATGATATGATGCTGTTCTCACTGAGGGCAAAACTCATTTTGACCTCAGGACACAGGCAACCAGATTGTATAATCTCTTTCCTCAGTTTATATGATATAGTGTCAGACTTAAGGTATGAAATAGGACAAAGAGTAAAACGTTCAGTTTTCAAATGAGGAAAGTAATTAGAAAGCAGAATGTCCTTGGTATAAGAAAAATCATCTCAGATCAATCTGTTTCTGTGTTGAATGCCTTAGGCAAGGCTCTTCAGGCTTGAGACAAACAAAATCAGAGATTATCAACAAAAATTTCATCCTGGGCTCTATGCTTTCTGCATGAGACTGTGCAAACTGTCCTGCAGAAGTGTGTTATCTGCAGTGGAGCAGGATCTCCCAATCAGGCACCAGCACTGCTCGGTATAGCGTGGTTTATGGCAATGAGAAGGGATGCTCTGGGAGCTGAATGAATCCCCAGGACCAATCTCATGTAATTTGCTTTCTTTTCAGGGTGTGACTCCAGTGTTGATATAATTTCATTATGAAGGAGTCTTGACCTTATTCAATCCCAACTGCTGTTTCCCTACACTGCCATCTTCTTAAATCAATATTAGTACAGGCAGTGAAATTTGGCTGATGAATGTTGGCAGCTAATTTTGATCTATTAAAAAATTGAAAAGAAATAAATTAAAACATCAGTAACTGTACAGATTTTTTTCTTAGAGACACAGAACATCTTTATCAGAAAGGAAAGGTTATATGAGAAAAATACACAGGGTATTGGGTACAACACAATCACCTGCAGACTTCCCACTATGCTTTTACTGCACCTGGAGCAAGGAATGAACTCTCAATCTATTTTTATTTTACATTGTGGAAATATCCAGCCTAAGAAGAGTATTACACAAAATCTCCATGGTTTGTGATAGAACATAAAGCTCATCCTCTAAAAGACTGCTCACCTTGAGTCTCTCCATAGGCACTGCCCAACAAAATGACAGGCAGTCTCCATACTTGCAAGTAATTGTACCTGCAAACTCTATACTTTCCTCACCTAATTTTGTACATTTTGTGAGATGAAGGTACAGCCAGATCTGCTCAGAGAATTGCCAAGGTTATCAAAATACACTCTCAAGGTTTACAGTGAGGGTGGGTAACAAAACTTGCATACTAGCAGCAGAGATAATGAGGGAAGAGATTCAGACAGCACACCGGTTCTTTTCTCCACTGATCTTTGAAGAAAAGACAGGCCATTCTCACATTGAAGAAATGTCAATAGGTAGAGTTTAAAATTGGAACTCAGAAATCCTGCACAGAATGCAGGAAAGGTGAGTAGAGCAGGGGAATAAAGTAAAATGAGCTCTGAGATCAGATTTGGGAGATAATTTCCTCTGTCTTAGGGCTACTGGATCACAAAATCACAGAATGTTAGGGATTGGAAGGGACCGCAAAAGATCATCTAGTCCAATCCCCCTGCCGGAGCAGAAACACTTAGATGAGGCTACACAGGAATGTGTCCAGACGGGTTTTGAATGTCTCCAGAGTAGGAGACTCCACAACCTGCCTGAGCAGCCTGTTCCAGTGCTCTGTCACCCTTACTGAGAAGAAGTTTCTTCTCAAATTTAAGTGGAACCTCTTGTGTTCCACTTTGAACCCATTACCTCTTGTCCTACCGTTGGTTGTCACTGAGAAGAGCCTGGCTCCATCCTCGTGACACTCACCCTTTATATATTTGTAAACATTAATAAGGTCACCCCTTAGTCTCCTGTTCTCCAAGCTAAAGAGACCCAGCTCCCTCAGCCTTTCCTCATAAGGGAGATGCTCCACTCCCTTAATCATCTTTGTTGCCCTGCACTGGACCCTCTCCAGCAGTTCCCTGTCCTTCTTGAACTGAGGGGCCCAGAACTGAACACAATATTCCAGGTGTGGTCTCACCAGGGCAGAGTAGAGGGGAAGGAGAACCTCTCTCGACCTACTAACCACCCTCCTTCTAATACACCCCAGGATGCCATTGGCGTTCCTGGCCACAAGGGCACAGTGCTGGCTCATGGTCATCCTGCTGTCCACCAGGATCCCAGGTCCCTTTCCCCTGCGCTGCTCTCTAATAAGTCATTCCCCAATTTATACTGGAACCTGGGGTTGTTCCTGCCCAGATGCAAGACTCTAGATTTGCCCTTGTTATATTTCAGTAAATTTTTCCCCACCCAACTCTCCAACCTGTCCAGGTCTGGCTGGATGGCAGCACAGGCTTCTGGTGTGTCAGCCACTCTGCCCAGCTTCGTGCCATCAGCAAACTTGCTGATAGTACACTCTATTCCCTCATCCAAATCACTGGTGACTGTATTGAATAATACAGGCCCCAGTACTGACTCCTGAGACACTCCACTAGATACAGGCCTCCAACTAGACTCCACCCCATTGACCACGACTCTTTGGCTTCTTTCCTTCAGCCAGTTTGCAGTCCATCTCTCCAGACTGCACTCCCTCAGTTTAGCTGTAAGGATGCTGTGGGAGACTGTGTCAAATGCTTTACTGAAGTCAAGGTAGACCACATCCACTGCTCTGCCATCATCTATCCACCTCATTATGTCCTCATAGAGGGCGATGAGGTTGGTCAAGCACAACTTCCCCTTGGTGAAGCCATGTTGACTGCCCCTAATGACCCTCTTATCCTCGATATGCCTTGAGATAATACCAAGTATAAGTCATTCCATCACTTTCCCAGGGATGGATGTGAGGCTGACCAGCCTATAGTTACCCAGGTCCTCCCTCTTGCCCTTTTTGAAGACTGGAGTGACATTTGCTTTCCTCCAGTCTTCAGGCACCTCTCCCATTTCCCAAGACTTGGCAAAGATGATGGAGGATCCTGAAATGCTTTTCTGGGCAGCAGAAAGAGTGTTCTTAGGAGAGTTAGAAACTTTCTCCCACCTTCATCAGGATGGCCTGTTGCTTTCTGATTAAGCCACTTTCTGGGGAAGTTTAAGACATAAATTTCAGTTCTTTCAGCCTGAAATAACTTGGGAACAGACTTTTTAGTCAGGCTTGTAGTGACAGGACAAGGGGTAATCATTTTAAACTAAAAGAGGGGAGATTTAGACTAGATATAAGGAAGAAAATTTTGACAATGAGGGTGATGAAACACTGGAACAGATCGCGCAGAGAGGTGGTAGATGACCCATCCCTGTAAACCTTCCAAGCCAGGCTGGATGGTGCTCTAAGCAACATGATCTAGTTGAAGATGTCCCTGCTCATTGCAGGGGGGTTGGGCTAGAAGACCTTTGAAGGTCCCATCCAACCCAAACTATTCTGTGATTCATATGAAACAGATATATCCTGTGGCAGAGCTCAGCTGAGATCTCCCAGCTGGTTTATAAGAATCACCAACCCCTTTCACCTGATAAATAAGGCAGCTAAACTGGACATATCTCATAGCAGTCCATGGTCCACCCTGCCTTATTCCTGAGTTTAGCCCTCCAAATGCAGTGATTTGTTTTTCTGCCCATTTCAAGATACACAACTCTGCGGGTACAAATAGGAATTTCCTGTATGCATTACGTCTATGGCATTTCTAATTGTAATATGATTTTGACTTTCAGGAAGGCTGGTCAGACATGAAAATGTAAAGGGAACTGATCTTGATGATAACGATAAGGACAACTAACTAACAAAGGGGCATTTGGTGTTTAGCTTATGTTCTCTGAGACAAGGGCCTGCTAATCAAAGGGAACAAAAGAAACATGGGACTCCTCAGAGGAAACAAAACACAGTTGCAAACAAAGATAGTGAAATAATAGGGATCTTTTAAACCAGTTGGTGCTTTCCCTTGGAACCTACAAGACACAATATTCACATAGTCAAAAAAGTTGACTGCTAAACATGCATGCATTTGTAAACAAGATGTAGTTTGGAGTCAGGAAAAGTGTAAGGACTAGACGATGTGTTGACGGAATGGAACATTAATTGGGTCAACTGAGCCTTCAGAGCTCATAAAACTTCAAAGATATTTAAATAATATTCCTATCCTGTATTTCAAATGAAAAATTACCTCAGATGTAAGCATTTCCCTATTTTCAGATTTTGCAACACAAAGTTTGCCACTTAGCAGTAGAACACAAGATGATAAGCACAAAAACTCAACAAGTGAATCTGGGTTTTTCTGCATCCAGTTTGCATGAAACAAATAATAGAGTTTCAAGGCAAGTAACCATGCTGAGGCCTCATATCTTCCAGTGCAAATGGACACAGGTGCTTTGGTTTCTTTTTACAGAAATACTGATGTTTTAGAAAACCCTTTGTTTTAGAAACGCCTTCTCTTCCTGCATTGGAATCAAAGGCATAAGAACAAACAACAAAAATCCCATTTTACTGTATTTTCACTGCTGAATTTAACCATAGCTTAACTCATAAGTGAAACAAGATCCAACTTCATTGCTCAGTTGCATTAATTCTAAGTTAAAATTACTGCATTTCTGATGCATCCCTGGGCCAGTGTGCCACCCCGTGCTCCAAAGCTGCCTTGCCCAACAGCCCTCAGGAAGCACCACAGACTCCCCAGCAGGCCCACAGGACCTCAGCTGTGCTGCCACTGGCAAGCCATCGCTCCACCATATTCTTGCTCCCAAATCCTCTTCTTGTGAACCAGTTAGAGTTTTAATGGCTGCAATGTTTTTCCTCTCTGAGTGCGCCCTGAGAAGACCACTTCTTCCCCAAGAGACCCAGAAGCTCCAAACATGTGCAGTTATTCGGCACTTTCACAGTATCAGGTTGGACAATTCCTGTACGGTTCCTCTGCATCCCCACTAGGCCATCTCAAACACCATTCAGAAGTTAAAAAAAATTCAATACAAATAAAGTGAATTCTGAAGAGTGGAGCATTGCACAGCCCCTTGGATAGAGAGAAAGGTCTGCTAGGGGAG
This sequence comes from Nesoenas mayeri, assembly GCF_963082525.1. Classification (NCBI taxonomy): domain Eukaryota; kingdom Metazoa; phylum Chordata; class Aves; order Columbiformes; family Columbidae; genus Nesoenas; species Nesoenas mayeri. The sequence goes on from NC_137544.1 coordinate 36,608,750, forward strand.
CGTGAGCAAGTGGTTGTTCTGGTACAGAGATGCCATCTTGGTGCAGATAAGGCTAACTGAAATTTCTGGGAAATGCTGGTATATTAGTATTGGACTTTATTGATTGATGTATGGAGCCATGTATAACCATGTACATGCCTGTGTCCATGTGCCTTTTACATGTCTGTACCAAATGTAGATTGGATGGATGCAAACTTGGACAAAACTAACTCACCTGTGTAGGGTGGGTTGTAAAAATCTGAGCTACTCCATGTCACAGGGGAATATCAGCAGATTTACATTCTAGTTACTTGGGGAGGCTGAGTTCGGGTTATTTGGGCTTTTTCTTGGTTTTGTTTTGTTGTGGGTTTTGTTGTTGTTGTTGTTATTGTTGTGTGTTGTTTTGTTTTATTTTTCCTATGGAAGGACCATTTAGAGGCTTCTTAGCACAAATCTTCCCTGCTCCTCTTATCCTGAAGAAATCATTTCATGTATCCACACAAGAGATTCCACTCATAAGGTGAAGAATAACATACCTCCCTAAGTGAGAAGTAGGATTAACACTTGCTAGAAAACCTTCCCGGACCATTTGCAAAAATAGCTGAAGTTGTACTGTTTGTATTAGCACTCTGGACTATTCCCAAGCTAAGACTAGATCTTTGTGTTTGCTGAGGCATAAGGGGAAGCATTAATGTTTACCGAGTGAGAATGCTGTTGCTTAAGGAGCTTAATTGAATTTATCATTCCTGGCTCATGATGTCTCAAGACGAGTCACAGCATGCACCGAGCCATCAGAAAAAGGCAGATAAACACAGCATAATTTTCCATGTTTTCTGAGCAACCACCTGCAATAACAAGAAACATCAGTTTGAAAATAACCCTGTTACTGGTAACTTTTCTTCTTACCAAATTCTCACTGTAACAGAAGAATGTGAAAGCGGAAACAACTGAACTGTGCATTGAAAGGGATATATTTCATATGAGTTAGAGATGTTTATCTTCACTGAAATAACAAGACAGGAGGCTGCAGTGCTTCATTCAGTTAAGAAAGACTTGGACCGTTTATTTTCCATTTTCAAATGAGAGCCCCTGGGATATGGTAACTTAGCTGGAACTGTTCATCTTGAGATTATCACTTGAAATCCAGCATGGATTGCAATAATCACAGGTTATTATTTGATGGGTAGAAGTGGAGAAAATAATAATATTGTTTTTTCTCCAACTTTTAAGTAACTTTGGTGAGAATGTATGAATAGTATTCTATTCTATTCTATTCTATTCTATTCTATTCTATTCTATTCTATTCTATTCTATTCTATTCTATTCTATTCTATTCTACCCTATCCTATCCTATCCTATTCCATTCCATTCCATTCCATTCCATTCCATTCCATTCCATTCCATATTGATTTTATGGCACATTTTCATTCTGTTAGCAACTTGAAACTTAGCTTTCTTTTGGTAAGGACTAGCACTTCTCTAATGGCATAATCTTCTTTGTTACTCAGATATATTTGTACTCTACTGTATTACAATATCCCACTGATTGTCTTCTAGCAGATGCCTACTATTATAAACATTTAAAATTAAATGTTCTAGTTCACTTATCTCCATCCTTATATTCCCAGCACTTACAGAGAGCACTTTTATGTGGAATCTTGATCTAATCCTATTTCACATGCCTGATTTTCTTCGGATTGTTTGCACCAATCTCTGTTGTTTCCTATCTGGATTTTGTCACCTTCTCAGGCATGCAGAGTGTTTTTGGTTTTACCCTTTTGACAATGAGTCACTCCAACTGGCATGCTCTCCTGCACCTGTCATCTTGTCCTCAACCTTCCTTTTAAAAATGTTCCTACAGTCTTTTATATTATTTTTTTTTTAAATCCTGTGTGCTAGCAGACTCCTTCTGCTCCACATTGAAAACTGGGGGTTTCATACATTCTGCATTTGCCTTTATTCTGTTTACTGGAATGCTGGTTTATAGAAACAAAGATTCTTAAACACAATAGTAGACATGTTAATGGAAAATAAATCTTAACTGATAAATATGAATGTGTGTAACGTCCTCATGGGAAAATAATTCATAGCAGTACAATTCAACAAGAGAGCTGAGAGATGTGGTGAGTCTGTTCCTCTCGCGACAGACTTCTTTGACATAGCTCAGTTTGTTTGGGAGGAACTGCAAAACCGGTTCATGCATAGTTTATTAAAAATAGAGATGAGTGGTTTTAAATAAACAACCAAAATTCAAGTATTTCTCAGCCCCTCTGTAGTTATATTACAAAAACAAAGAAACATGCACGCTGGCACACACAGAGATGAACCTTTTGAAGTAAATGATTTGTTCAAAATTACATCCTTGGTTCTGGTGTTCACCGAGGCGTGCTATTAAGCGGAGCTAATTTCTTGTGTCTGCCTCAGAAAACCATTACCCCAACTGTCGCTATGGTTTGCAGGCACAGCAGAGAGGAGCACACAAAACCCATGTCCTCGTCCTCCAGGGAGTGCTTCCAGAAAGCTTATGCTGCCACTGCTTTCCACCCTTGATATTCATCCAGATTTGTCCTGCTACTTGGCCTGTGACAGGGAATCCCAGAGCCACATAAAGCCCATGAAAATAACAAAGCCGTATGGCACACATGTCTCTGCTATGTCTCCACCATTAGCCTTATACACAACCCTAAAGGATGTACTGGGGAGGCTGGGGCTGGTGCTGTTCATGAAACACTTTGCAGATTATCCCCAATGCTTTCTTTTCCACTCCACTTTGCCAAGGACATCTACGATGCAAGGGAGGATTAAGACTGGTCAAGCTACTACTTCCCAGGGATATTACCTCCCCCCCGCAAAAGGAAATTCTCTGTAACGTTAAAGATATTAGTATTTATGGTATGATGACTGAGAGTAAGGAACTGAAAACTCCTTGTGGAACTTCCTGTATGTGTTGTGCACGCAAAAACCCTTGGGTATTTTACACAGAAATGTTGATTATAATTATAGTACTAGAACGTCTTTATCTGCCAAAGCGTCTGCCTTGCACCTGCTCTCCTGTCATGGAAAGAGAGCAATGAGAGAGAACAGAGGCTGCAGGAGGAAAGGGAGGCAAAAATGTAGCCTCTTTAGAAAAGCTCCATCAGTTTTTCTTCAAACGAATCTTTTATTGGTCTCAGTGTGGGGAGAAACAAGCACAGCTCCTCCACTCTTTCCTTGCTCATGGATGTGAGCAAACTTGTGAAGAGCATCTCAACTCTATAGCTCTTTGAAAAGCCGAAGTAAAAGGATGGATCCCCGGAAGCTGGTACTTTGTCTGGTTGAGCAGGCACAGGTCTTGCTCTGTCAAGACCGGCTTTCTTTCTCCCCATCTGACAGGAACGTGTTGATTGGCACTGCAGCATCAGCTGAGAACCCGCACATCTCCCTTGCAGTTCAAAGCAAAGTCGCCGCAGGTTTCAGAGGGAGCGAGGGCAGGCTTCAAACCTGCATTCCCTTGTGAGGCTATTGAATCCCTTCTAGATTGCCAGAGTCCTGCCAGTCAACATGAGGGTTTTTTCCGATAAAAGCAAAAAATACATGAGGAAATAAAGGCCTAAACTATTCTTCAGTTATTGCATAGCTCTGGTTTTCATCTGTTACTAATATAGGTCCAAATTCAAAGAAAAATACTTTATTTCAATAAGGTGCTTAAAAACATAGTTGTATAAAAGTTGCTTCAGCAGAGCATTTACTTAATATTTGCACAAATTATACCTAGCACTTCGACTACTCATTCTCTAAATCATCTCTAAGTAAATCAGTAAATAAACACAACCACCATCAAGTACACACGTTTCAATGTATTTAAAATAGTTATTTCAGACCAAAAGCTACCTGATGAGTACGTCAAACAATATTTTATTTTGGAGTACTTGCTGAATGTTAATGTCACAGACAATATGAGTGAATTCTTGCACTGCCGAGATAAGGAATACCTGAGATAATCATTTCCATGATGAGCTCTACATTTCAGCTGCGAAACACTCTGAGCATTCTTTGCATTTTAAAATATTTCTTCTTAATGGCAGCACCATTTTTAAAAATATATATTTGTCAAAACCTATGTGCTTAGGAAGAGATATCTGATGAAGTCTAGACTTGTTGTGTGTCAGTTTCTCACCAGGTCATATATATTCGGGTAAAAGTTAATTTAATATGTATTTCTCACATATGTATATATGTAAACGTGCCATGTATCTAATAATGAATCTATATATAGATAGAATATATAGAATAATGAATCTATATATAGAATATATTCTGAGATGGTAAGAATCTATATATTCTTCTACGTAATCCTAATTTTATATGTAATATATTTTCACAGCATAAATATAGAAAAAAATAGACATACATATACATAATGTACATTCTGTGAAGGTAAAAAAAAAGAAAAAAAATGGTAATAATTTACAAAGTCTAGTATAGACATAAATTATTTCAATAACAACAACAAAAATTATATGAACAATTGTTTTTGGAGGAAAAAAATAGTTTAAAGAGACAGGCAGTAAATGTAACGGAAAAATTTCAGACTTTTTTTTTATGCTTATGCTGCAGTAATGCCTGCAGGCCAGAGAGGCACTTGGCTGACTAACAAAATGCTAATTATTCAGAGACTTCTGTTCCACAGAGTAAAGTCACATCAGTAACTTGGTAAGTGGCATCTGTGGAATTCTTAGAGTATACTAATGAAAAAATCTGTCAGGAGAAAATTCAGAAGATGAGACAAGAAAATTTTCAATAATGTGATATCTCACGGCTGTGCTATTCTGTGTTTCATATTGCGAATGTAGGATGTACAAGAATGCAATGCGTGATAATGAGACTGTGGTTGCAGGTCTAAGATGAAAGAAATGAATAAAATGTTGAGCAGACAAAGCTGGTGATAATATTGAGGATGCAACCCTTAAAACGTGGCGATCATGATCTCCAAGTTCTTTAAAATGACAAATTTACACCTATCAGAGAAAATCGCCTACTTTGAAATTTTTCCTTGTAGCAATCTTAGTGTATATATTCATATCAAAACCAAACACTGCATGTCATAGTGTACCTCATATCACCTAATATAAAATATACGGAATATTTTGATATATTTTACAGTGACTACTCTAATACCTTGAATATTAAGTTGAGGCGTACAAAGACATTCCCGGAAGTAATCAGGTAATGCAATAGTAGCACCTGGATATGAAAATTTCAGATCAATAACGTAGGCTTTTGTTAGTTGAGCTAACAGAGTAACTTAGTGATACCAACTTGGAGCCTCCCTAGAAGGCAATGAGACCTTGCCAGCAGTTTTCTCAGGGTTCACTGGGGTAGGGTCTTCTGAGGCCCATGCCAGGCTTTGGAAAGGTATACACTAGACCTACAACTCCTATACCTATTTTTTTACCAAACCTGATTCCTCTCTCCCTTCCACTGAAAGATAATAATGTTTTAGCAATGCCTCTTCCCAGTTTTGGCTCTTCATCTCACTTCTCATTAACCAGTCACAGATTCTACCCTCTAGTCCTCTCTCCAGACCACCTCTGGGGCCAAGATAACCAGGCTCAATGTCTTTCACTAGGAAGGACAAAGTCACACATCTTGTGCCTTTTAACTGTTTTCACAGTCTCTTCCCAATTTGTAGACACTTGGAGCTCTTCATTAGCTCTTCACCTAAGTCTTCTTACCCCATTAGTGCTATTTCTCTCCCCCAGTTTCTCCTCCCATCTATCTTTCACCCTTCACACAGAACTTATTCCTATCTGACATCACCCCAAGCAAGCACCTCCCAGTTTGGATAACTCACTTCAAGATGTACCCCAGTTCAAATTGTCCTTCCTGTGTGTAATAGTTTCTTTTCCCAGCTCCTGTTCCAGCCATTCTTCCTTTGCTTCTGCATCCTCTCTCTGTTGCTGACCTGACCTGCCCCATCCCTCCTCCTGTTCTCCACTGCCCATTTGTGCCTGGACACAGTCTGTTTCCTCAAGCATGGCTTGTTCTTCCCATATCGTCAAGCTATCCTTTCCCACATCTGCTAGAGCTGAATTCTTCAGGATGCCTCCACAGGACTTAAGCCCTTTGGTCAGCCAGCTGCGATGACCCTCATGAGCTCAAGCCCTAGTCCCAGTTGTCCCCTGGACTCAACTCACTAAGATTTCCTGCTCTCCACACCTCTCTCCACCCCCAGTCTGGCTCCAGTGTCAGGGCTCCAGGTGTACCAACAGGCTCTACCACACAGATACGTGACCATTATCTTTGTGGACAGTCTCTGCCAGAGGGCAAAGGGTAACCCACTCAGTGTGGAAGGAAGCTGCTGTGACAATGGAAGTTTTGCTTTAGGATTTGATTGTCTCTGTCTGTCTGTCTATGGGATGAGGAGTGGCACGAAGGGGAGAGGTGAGTTGACCTTAAAGGAGGCCCAGGAGCTCCTTCCAAAATCTGTGAATGAGCTCACCTGTTTGGTAATGATAGAATGTGGGAGGCCATGGCATGGAAAATAAGATCAGATGAGTCAGGCAGTCAGCAGGGCCACAAGCAATTCCCTGAAGGTGAAAAAGGGAGCAGTCTTGGTGAACAGGTCCATCACTACCAGAATGGCTGCATTTTCTTGTGAAGGGGCAAGTCCACTGCGAAACCCAGAGGCACGAGCTGCCATGGCTTGGCAGGTGTGGAGAGGGTCTTTGGGAGCCACTGGGGCTTTTGCAGAGACTTTTGGTGTGGGCACAGGTCTTACAGACTGGGATGTAATCAGCTATATCTGCCCACTCTCTGGGCCACCAGCCTGCCCGTGTGATCATGTAGTGTGTCCTCCAGCAGCCACCAAACCCAGCACCAGGTGCATCAGTGTCTGCAATGGTACTCAAGCAATGTATGGCTGCTTGCTCCACTATGTATAGGCATATTCTTTTTTGCAAGAAGGGGAATGGAGAAAAGAGAGGCTGCAGACCCTGTTAGTGCAGTCATGGTCCTGCCACACTGTCCCAATTCCTCTTTGTCTCCCTTCCAGGCTTAATCTTCCATTGGGCTAATTAAACCTCCCTGCTGCCTCCTCTGAACACAATTTCTTGTCCTGTCTTACAAACTCCAGCCTCAATCCCACTTCCAGTGTATGTCTGTCACCAAAGCACTTGTCCACTGCTTCTCTTCCTTCTCCTCCTCCTTTTCCTGCCACTCTCCTCTTGTTGCAGCCTGGATGTTTGGGCTATGCAAAGGAGTTGAAGAGAGAAGAAAAGCAAACACCTCCCAGTTTGGATAACTCACTTCAAGACGTACCCCAGCCTCCAGCAACACCAAGCTTAGGTTGCAAGGAGACCCCTGGTCAGTTCTGGATGAAATGAGCCCCAGACAGATTTAATTCTTCAAGGAATTTAGTAAGCAAATTCTTCAAAGTCATTTTAGTGAGCAACTAAAATTATCATTTTTGTAGACCTGGAAATTGGCCTAAAACCAAAACGTAAATACCTGGTGCAACGGCAAACTTCATGCCCCAAAAACATGCAGCTCCTGTAATTGTTAAACCCTCTCCTAAAAAAGGCACTGAAAGTTTTACATGCTGCAAGATGATGTTTCTACCATTTATCCTTCATTCTTGGAAATGGCTCAATGATTTGAGCTGTCTTATTTTGATCACAGTGTTACCCCAAAATAAGCCTGAATAAACCCACCATGGAAAAACGTAGTTCAAAAAAAAAAAAGTTTAAAGCAAGGAAAACGTGATTTTTAAGGGAACTGACAGCAAGTCTTAAAATATGTGATACCAATATTTACTTTTGGTACCTCTGCCATTTATCTACAAATTCTTTAAGACAGGCAGACTACTTCCAGCCCACACAATGAGATCCCTGTTCTCTGTGTTCAATGCTACTATTAAGGATCACTGGGATGTGACTGCGCAATGAAGAAGCACTGAAATTCTGCTACAATGGAATTTGCAGCCTCATAACTTCAGTCACCAGAAGCCAGGGAGGAACCGCAGGGCTCGGGGAGTTTCTGTCAGTGCTTATCTCCGGGTGCCTGTGTCAGAGCTCTGACATCCCCGCAACACCATACAAGACACCGTGTGCACTCCTCAGGCTGGCACTGCTATCTTTAGGACTCACGTTGCCTCTCTCAGGTGCTTGTTTGTCAGAGGTACGGCTCACACATCACTGCTCCTTGCAATTCATTCCTTCCTGCTAGAGGTTAAATGCTGCATTATATACACCACCAGCCTAGTGGCATGCATCCTTTTTGAGAGCTGATGCTGTGCTAATGTCTTAAGAGATATAGGAGAAACTGAAAAACAACAACTCTGCTCCCACGACTATCTTTTTAGCCAGGAAAGCAATAAATCTGAAGAAACAAGTAATTGAATGGAACTTTGTGAGAGAAGAGATGACACCGCTAGGGACTGTATTACCAGTCAGAGGAGTCAGATCAGGACATTCCAATGATTATCTAATTTCTTCATCTCTTCTGTCAATAGCTGTTGGGCTACAGCGACTTCATTTCATTTGGCTGCCTCTCACTTCTTTTTAGAGGTGAGAGGGCAAATCCTGCCGGTGCCACATTGCAGCACCATGCACTCCAACTGCAGCAAACTCCTGTGACATTATGCTGCATTATGCTGAGCAAGCCAGACACTTCTGCTGAGCCCTGGCACTAACGACGTATCAGTGTTTCATTGACTCCCATTCTATTAAATGGAGTTACAAGATTGGTGTTCAGCACTGATGTCTCTGTTTCTTATCTGCATGGAATTTAAAGTGCCCATAATTCCACAGCAAATTATATTTGTATTTTTAAAAAGATCCCTGTAACTGGTGGCTGATCCCATTACACATTCTCAGTCCCTTAACGTGTCGCTTTCCCATGTGGATACATTATCCTTTACCATTTGCCAGCCTCAGCCTGGGAGCGGAGTGCAATGGGGGAGGGAAATGAGGAAGCCCAACCTGCTGTGTGGACTCACACCTTGCCACATGGACACAGGGGGGCCTCCCGTAGGTGTGTGTGCCACACACACACACAAATGTATTGCTTATTCCCCAGCAGATACCAACAATCACCCGAATGTGCTTACGGGTGTAACCACAAAACTTATAATGGCATCGGGGCTGGGATAAATCTGGAAGTTGGAGGTTTTCAGCCTCATTGACAGAGCGGATGGTAGAGCTGTTGCCCTTCAAGTGAGGCCATTTGCTGTTGAATCCTCTAAACCCAAGCGATGGTGCTCCCCAAGTCACCAGGAACCTGGTTCCCCATAGCACAAAGGGGTTGAAAAGATGTGTCCTAGAAATGCATCTCTCTTTCTCACAAAGGTTTCCTTCCAGTATCCCTGCAACCCTTGATGTCCAGTTGAATAGAGGAAGGAGAAGAATAGTTTTCTCCATAAAATGAAAGAATGATGTTTAATACTATTATAGCCTAATCAAAAATCCAGCGAGATGGGAAGTAGGATGGATGTCTCCACAAAAGAGCATTTTGTCTTTAGGACTCCAAACACACCTCTTGGTAGGAAACAACAAGCACTTTGGCTTAAGTGGAATTACCCTGTTTGAATATGTGATGTGTTTTTGTCTATAAATAAGATGGAAGAAATATGCAACAGCAACAGGACAAGCACCATCTTTATTAGCCAAGCAATGGTTTTATAGCCATTGGTAATATGAATAGCCTGAACTACAGATTAAGTTCTATTCCTTGTTTTTTCCTTATAAGAAAACTTGTATATATTTTATTTCTTAGGACCTAGTTTAGATCTCATATAATTTACTGACAAAAAAAATTCATTTTGTGGAAATGTTGAACCAACCCCACTTTCAGGTACATTAGTGATATTGAAAATACTGTATCAAAAACAAATAATGGTGAGGATAGAGGCTGGTAAAACCAACGGTGCTGTTCTTTGCACTTTACAAACTGATGCTTTACTTTCAAAGTATAGCAGAAAAAGTGCCCTATATGTCATACCACAACTAAAAAATGCTTGATGCCTCATAAGACACTACTGCAAAGTTTTCAGTAGTTATAATTGCACACAAATGAACATCTACCAAGGCGGTGCATATAAATGTCTTATGCAAACTTCGCATTTACTCGCAAAAAATTACTCATTTTTAAACTACTAGAACAAACGTGTAAATAAATGACATATGCATGTACAGTCAATATCTGTATGTAAACACCATACATACACCTACTTTCCAAAACCCATCCCTAAAATATTGCAAAAATTGGATGCAACAGGATGAAGTGAGGCTATAAAACACTCAAGATCAAATTTTGTCTGTTAATCAGTTTACTCAGTCCAGTCTCAGTAAGCAGAGGAGCAGTTCCATGTGTTTGACCTTGTCTTTCTCACTAAAAAGAAGCACTGACAAGATTAAGCCAATTCTCTCCCTATATGAACTCATGCAATAATTTTCAAACAACGTCTCTTCTTTACCAATAATTGAGAGCTACCGTGGCCTTCAGAGGGGCTAATACAAAGCCAACTGAGTGTCCCCTGTCCAGATATGCCCCTGTCCAAGTGTGATTAGCACTATCTTGTCAAATTTAGCTCTAAACCATTTGTGAACACCTACTTTGTTTATAGTAGCACACTCAAATCTGCACAGACCTCTTGTGTTTGCTCTTCTGTGTATCCTATTAACAGTGCATCACATTTCAAGATGTCATACTGCAGAAAGCCACTAAAGCACTTTTAATCAATTTAAACCAAATCAAGTGAATTACTTTAATTCTGGATAAATACTGCTTGGTATGCATTCTGAGAAAACAAAATCAAGTGTTTAATTCTGCTGTTGTAAATCCAGAATGTCTGTACAAGAATTATTTGTACTGCATTTGAAATTGTTCAATTGCAATTATACAAAAATCCCTATAAAAATCAAACTATAGATAAACAGAATTGAACACTGTAAACTGCCAGCTATGACCTACTTGAAAAGTTATACAAGGAAATTTTTAAAATCTCTGATCTTAAGATAAATTTTCAAGCAGCTCAGAACTGATGCAATGCCTAGGTATTTTTATTATTGCATAAGAGAGTAAATAAAACTGTATGACATCGTATTTCAGTTTTCATTTCAGTATTATATTTACAGCACAGTATATTTGATCCTGACCCCCTTGCTTTACTAGAGGTAGTCTGGTTATACACATCCAACCAAGGACAACCTTCAGCTCAAGAGTTGAATCAAAACAAAACAAAAAACAAACACCAAATCTGAAATACAAAAAAGCAGGAACTAAGGCACAGAGAATATTGTTTTAATTAGATGAGTCAAGAACACATGGGGGGTCTGCCTCTATCAGACTTCACACTGAATTCAGAACTATGCTTTCCACTACCATATGCAAAAAACCCACACAATTAAACCAAGGCTTGGATAGTCACTTAACAATGCACTGTTACTCTTGCTCTGTGCACAAACTGAAGAAGAAAAAACAGCCATGACAAAGAATCTTCTAGCCTCGACTTAATGATTTCTAGACTATATTTCAAAGTCAGTGGGAAGATCGCAAAATGTTAGGGTTTTGGTGTTTGCTTATTTGGGTTTTTTTTTAATCGCGTCAATAAGAGTAAGTTATTATTTCAAATACAGACATTTGTATTTCTCTCAATAAACAGGACTGTACTACTAAACTATGCGGCCAAGAAGAGTCATACAGTGTGAAAACATGTAGAGGAACAACAGCTGTTAGTCATTATTTTCTCCTTATCCTTTCAACACCTCTGTTTCAGTTTGCTCTCTAATGGGTAAATCACACTTTCTCCCTAGGACTTTTTCTCATTTCGGGCAGGTACTAAAAAGAATCCTGAGACAATTAAGAGTAATTGGCTAAAGACACCTCTTTTGTTGCTTTTACTGTAGATGTTGAAACACATTTTTATGCTTTCTCAAACAGATAAAGCTAATGTTGTGTTCTCTTAGTCCTTTGCCACTACTAATGTGATAGAAGATGTTTCTGCTTTTCTTCTTTGGACAATGAAGCCTCTATTCTTCTTTTTTTTCTTACACAGCCTGTGTTATATTTCTCAAAAGAGAAGTACCATCTACAAAAATTATTGCTCTCACTTCATTTAGGTAAAAGAAGAATCTACCATTAAACAGCTTTTAAACATCTGTTTTATGCTTTATCTCATCTGACAAGGTTTCACAATAGCCATTTGGAAACAGAAAAAAAATAGATAAAATTTTGCTTACGATGAAACTCAACTTTGTTTTTTTACTTTTACAAGGTACTTTGCTCTAACCTTGGCTGTAAGATGAATATTTACTGGGAGTTTGAGTCCTCTGTTCATTCTGATATTAATTAATCTGACTCTATGTCATAGTAAAAGTGAGGCTGGAAAAAATGCAAACAGCTACAAACATCTCAGTGCAGTAAAAATTACTCTGGGAATCTTGTTATTTTAAACATTTGGCTTAAACCTAATGTCCTACTAAGTTGGGCTTTTTACTGTGAAATACATTTTCCTTTAATAACTCCTTAAGTCATAATAATTATAATTTTTTTGAAGTGGTTAAATCTCAGAACCTCCAAAATGACAGAACACATCCACTGATGAAGCTGGAATGTATCACGGCATGAGCAAGCTCAAATGTGTTCACTCTTCATCTGTTTCTCTTTCAAAGAAAGATGTTGTTTTCCTTCAGAAAGGCAATTCAGTGCACATCTGGTTTTGACTTACAAGATCTGAAAAAAAAATGCTATTGATCTAATGCTATTAATCTGATTACATTTCCCACACAGCTTCTAATCTGTAACATTTTTTACAACTGGTACTGCTGATACTGTTCAGTAGAACAAACTGTGCTGAAGATATTGTAGAGAAGGCCCAAGTTACCTTCTATCTGCAGCTATTCTTGGATAGTGGTAGGGTAGACGCACTCTTTATAGCTACACTCAAAAAGGCAAAATATTATTCCAAAGGGTACAGTGCCTCTCTTTTTGTGGTGCCCAGTAATGTGAGTAATGGGCCTATAAATTAGCGGGGTTTGAAGACCTCCTTCAGAATCTAGGGCAGCTCCATCCCACCAAGGCTCCTAGCTTCCCTAGGGCTTATATTATTACTGTTTACTAGATCTTATATATGATCACTCTACTGTTTCTGCCCCCCTCACATACATCGGTGATTGCAATCTCAAAAAGAAAAAGGGAAAACAAATAATGAAAAAAAGTAAGCTCCCTTGGTACCAGGAAACATGGAAATGGTACAAGTTTGGCATAGAACCTTGTGCATGTAGCAACAGCATCTGATGCTGGCAGCAGAATGAAGTGTCGCGACCACGTGAAAAAGACGAAAGGAAGGTATGTCTACTCGGTAAAAATACCCTACCAAAAAAAAAAAAAATCCACCACGCTAAGAAAGCAACGTTATCTTGGGGGGAATATGTCACAGAGCGTATTGGGGGGTGACGCATTATGAAACAAGGACCCCTCTAAAGAGCGTAATTTCCTCCTCCACCCCTCCGCCCGAGGGGGGAAATTCCTTTGTCTGTGCCGGGGAAGCGCTGTCCCCCTCATCCCCTCCTCATCCCCTCCTTACACCCCCATCCCCCTGCAGCTCCGCTCCCGCCGGTTCGGGCGCGGCGGGTGCTGCCGGTACCAGCGCGGGCCGCGGTGCCGAGCGGAGCGGAGGCGCTGGCACTCTCTTCTCACACGCCTCGCCGTGCCGCTCTAGGGGAATCAACACATTTTTAACAACAAACGGCCGCGCTTGCGGCTGCTTTAGTCCCATCACCGGCGCGGGAGGGCGGCCTGGGCACGTCCCCGGTGCCGCCTCGCCCCGTCTCCCGCCCCGTTCCCACAGGGGCTCCCCCCCTCCCGGCAGCAGCCATGTGTCTGCTCAAGTGCGATTAACACCGACTTGCCAACTCCCCACCCCCCGAGCCATTTGGGGCATGCACGCGCCCGCGCCCCGTGTTTACACAGCGGAGCCTTTTTGTCGATGGCGCTGGCAAATGAGCCGGGGGAGGTGGGCTCCGCGGCGCGCAGCGGCCGCCGGCGGCTATAAAAGCCTCCGGGGCCGGGGTGTACAGGGCTGGGCGAGTGGCCGCAAACCGGCGGAGGATGGAGAGCGGAGGGATTGGGTGCTGCCGCCGCCCCTGCCCGCTCTCGCTGCTCCCGCAGGGCTACTCGCCGTTCTCCGCCTCCTCCCGGTGCGGGGCGCAGCCCAGCCCTGCTCTGACGGTCCTGCCCTCGGCCCGCAGGTCTGTGCCCTTCTGGCGACCCTGGGTGCCCGTGCCGGACGAGGTGGGACAGCGGACCGGGCCCAGACCCACCGCGGTGAGTGGGGCGCAGGGCGGAGGGTGGCACCGCCCGCCGGCATCGCTGTACTAGCGTTTAGAGAGTTCTGGGGGGGCTGCTCGGGGTGGTCCCCCCGAGGGCTGGGTGCCGTGCCGGCGGGCTGATCTCTGCTCTCTCACCCCCAGCATCGCAGCCCCTGCGGGCTAGCGGAAGCCTCCCGAAAGCTGGCGCAGTACACGCACCCCGTCAGGTAAGTGGCTGCCCCGGGCCGCTGCCGCTTTCCGCGAGAGAGCTCCGGGCACCCGGTCCCCGCGTTGCCGGGGCCTGTGGCGCTGCATGGCCAGGGGGTAAGAGCTAAGCACTGGCTCCCCCACCCCTTCCCATCCCACCCATGTATTTGTGTAGATATCGAAGTGCCTTCAGCGCGATTTAGCCGTTTAAGTGCTGTTGAACTGACAGATCCTCGGGCAAACGATTGACAACACTTGTGGATTTACTAGGTCTTTAAGATGAAATGTTGGCATGCTTTTGTGGTGTGGGACTTTACATATGTTTACACAGTTATGTGGGTTGTTGTGGGGTTTCTTTTTGTGGTGGCAGAAGCAGCTTGCTACTTATTCCTGTGCCCAGGATTAATAAAGGGAGAGGAGAGGTAGTTCCTAAAGCTGTCTTGCTGTGCAAACCTCCAGTGTCCTCCTGGGGCAGAGAAGCAGGTGCAGGCATTGGGAAAGAGTGGCAGGAGGAGCGAGTACAGACTAAACCAGCATTGCTAAGAAAAATACTCATGTTATTACTGCACTGTCAGTTCTGAAAAGGAAATAAAATAACTACAGTTGAATCTGCAGGAGAATCTGTATTCAGAAGTACTAGTAGGTGTTGCAAGGTGCTTAAAATAATTGCATAGGTAAGTCTTACAGACAAGATGCAGCTTTCTCCCAAAACTAGGCTCCGATCCTTCAAATACTATACACAGACTACCTAAGCAATTGCATGGACTCTGACTTCACTGTCACTGCTCTGGTGCTTAGATATGAACAAATACTGCAGGGAACACTGGGAATGAAGAGATGTTATAAAACAAGTGTCAGATACTTTGTGCTGCAAAGAAAGCAATGTTCTGTTAAACAGTAGCCTGGAAAGCACTTTTGGTAATTGCTAGAAAACCATCTAGTTCTGTTTCTTAATGTATTTCTATTATAAACAATCTGTAGTCAGCATTTGTGTTGCAATGTGCTCTTGGGACCTCTATTGTCTGTTTCTTCCTGCTACTTACAAACTGTAAACAAAAGAGGATGCTAGCTGAAAGGAAGAGGAGCTGTGAAGTATATTAATTGCAATCTGTTATCTCATTAGCTGATAGCTCTTGCTAACCACTGTATTATCAGCAATCTTTATGTTAATTTCTGGATATAACACAGACTACTTTAAAAACTGGACTTATGGGGCATCTTCCATAAGTAATCTGTTAGATGATTGTTCTTGGATAGACAGGTGAAATATCAAGGTCCTTTCCTCCTAGACCTTTATCATTCCTTTCACTTTGATATTTGTCTTGCGCCATTGTAAATGACCACCTAGGTTGGCAGCCTTCGGTAACAAAACTACTGATGTAATCAGGATATATTGACACCCGTTATCTTCCCTAGGAATAGTTTCAGTGAGGGCGGCGTTACTTGAATCGGATCCCCAGGTAATACTGTTAGTGAGATACTGGAGTGGGAAGTTTCAGATGCAGTGGATCTTGTTTTTTAAACCATTTTTGCTGCAAAACTAGCTCTTTAAGTTCATCCTTATCTATGTAGGAAGCTTGTTGTAACAGAATTTCACTGCTGTTTCTTGTTAGTCAACCTCCAAGTAAAATATGTAATAACAATATGCAAACCTATTGTATACCTGTTTCAGACTATTTTGGCCCAAATCAAGGTGCTATGATTACTTATATCAGGAAGCCGAAGCACTTCTGAAAAACTTTCCAGTTCAAGCTACAATTTCCTTTTATGAAGACTCAGATAGTGAAGATGATGAAGATGAACTGGAACATGATTCAAGAACAGAACCAGATTGCTGATTGCAGGGAAGGCCAACACAACTTCTAAGACTTAATTTGAACTTAAAAATACTATAATACAATTTTATATTAAAGATAATTTATTTGTATGTAAGTTATTCTTAATAAAATGGAAATGTTTTGTAATTTTATCTAAGCCTTTTTTATTTGTTTTATTCCTGTCCTGTTTTAGGCAGGGAAGGTATTGATTAGTATCTTTAAGGTCCTATATTTTGTAGACTATAACTTGGACATCAATTTTAGGAGCAGAGAATGGCTGCCTTGCTTTAAAGTGCTCTATGGTTGTGTGACTTCCTCAAAGATTGAGGACACAAGGAAAGATCTTTTGTTGTGATTTAGCAGGCTCCATGTAGGAAGATATAAAGAAATAATTGGATTAAGTATTCTAATTATGTGCCTGTTGTAACAATAAGGTTTCAAACATGGAAAAGAAACAGTATAGCTGTTTACCAGATGGAGAGAAGGATTCAAATTCTGCTCTAGTTATACTTTTAAAGAAAAAAAACCACAACACCAAAAACAAAACAAAAACTCTAGGGTGTGTTTTTTTTGTCATTGATGCTCTCTCATGTACATGAGCTGTATTGTTATGCATACAGTATGAAGCTATCAATCAGTTTTGCTTGTAAAGACATCAAGAACTGAGAGAGTTGCAATGTGAGTTGTTTTGATCACAGAATGGTTGAGGTTAGAAGTGACCCCTGAAGATCATCTGGTCCAACACACCTGCTAATGCAGGTTCATCTGCAGCAGATCACACAGGAATGTGCCCAGGCAGGTTTTGAATGTCTCCAGAGGAGACTCCACAGCCTGTTCAGTGCTCTGGCACCCTCAATGTAAAGAAGTTTCTCCTCATTTTCAGATGGAGCCTCCTGTGCTTCAATTGGTGCATGTTGCCCCTCATCCTGTTGTTTGGCATCACTGTAAACAGTCTGGTCCCATCTTCTAGAGCCACCCTTGAGGTATTTATAAGAATAAATAATATTCCCCTCTCAGCTTTTTCTTCTCCATGCTGAACCAGCTCTCTCTGTTCTCACAAGAAAGATGCTCCAGACTCCGTATCTTCCTAGCCCTCTGCTGGACTCCCTCCGGTAATTCCCTGTCCTTCTTAAACTGGGAAGCCCAGAACTGGACACAGTACTCCAGATGTAGCCTCACCAGAGTAGAGGGATTGTTTGTTTGTAGACTGATTGTTTTGATAATCAAAGCCAAGTTTGATACCAATCATCATGCAGACCAAAGCCCATAAGGGGACAAAAAGATTCAAAATTTTAATTCAAATGCCAGTTGCTACTGTAACCAGTACAGCTTCCCTACATACCTGAACATTTCCTTGCCTGAGTGCTCATGAGTGTTGCTGCAGACTGGGCTGGCTCAGTGTGGCAGCAGGAGCAGCCCCAGGGTGCCTGCCCTGTCCCACCTTCCCCTGGTGGGCCTGGCCCAGCCCAGCAGGAAGGAGTGAGTCTTCACACACGGCCCTTCTCCCCATCCAACCTTCAGACCGTGGGGACAGCAATAGCCCCCCTTGTCATAACCGTTGGGCTCGAGGAGTGGCTGACATGCCAGAAGGCTGTGCTGCCATCCAGCCAGACCTGGACAGGCTGGAGAGTTGGGCAGGGAAAAATTTAATGAAATATTACAAGGGCAAGTGTAGAGTCCTGAATGTGAGCAGGAATAACCCCAGGTTCCAGTATAAGTTGGGGAATGACGTATTAGAGAGCAACGCAGGGGAAAGGGACCTTGGGATCCTGGTGGACAACAGGATGACCATGAGCCAGCACTGTGCCCTTGAGGCCAGGAACGCCAATGGCATCCTGGGGTGTATTAGAAGGCCGGTGGTTAGTAGGTCCAGAGAAGTTCTCCTTCCCCTCTACTCTGCCCTGGTGAGACACCATCTGCAATATTGTGTCCAGTTCTGGGCCCCTCAGTTCAAGAAAGACAGGGAACTGCTGGAGAGAGTCCAGCGCAGAGCCACGAAGATGATTAAGGGAGTGGAGCATCTCCCTGATGAGGAAAGGCTGAGGGAGCTGGGTCTCTTTAGCTTGGAGGAGACTGAGGGATGACCTTCTTAACGTTTATAAATAGGTAAAGGGTGAATGTCATGAGGATGGAGCCAGGCTCTTCTCGGTGACAACCAATGATAGGATAAGGGGCAATGAATCCAAACTGGAACACAGGAGGTTCCACTTAAATTTGAGAAGAAATTTCTTCTCAGTGAGGGTGCCAGAGCACTGGAACAGGCTGCCCAGGGCAGTTGGAGAGTCTCCTTCTCTGGAGACATTCAAAACCTGCCTGGACCCCATCCTGAGTAACCTCATCTAGGTGTTCCTGCTCCGGCAGGGGGATTGGACTAGATGATCTTTCGAGGTTCCTTCCAGTCTTTAACATTCTGTGATTCTGCCAGCACCGTACCTGGCGCTGGGAGACCTGGATGTAAAACCAGCCTCACTGCAACGGGAGACCAACTCCCAAGGGTGAAACAAGGGGGCGGGCGCGCTGCCCTGGGGCAGCCCGGCACCGCGCAGCAGGGCAGCCCCGCGGGCCCGAGATGGCAACAGGGACGCCCAATCCCAGGCGGCTCCTATCAACACCCCCCGGTCTGGGCCGATGCCGCTAAGCCTCCAGCGCGCCTGAGCCCCGCCCGCCGCCGCGCCTGCGCTCTGTGCCGGAGCGCTCCGCCCGCCCGGCCGCCGGGGCGCAGGTCGCGGCCCGGGCCGGCAGGATGCTGAATGTGCCCCCGCAGGCCTTCCCCGCGCCCGGCTCACAGCAACGCGTGGCTGCGAGCGGCCGCGCCAAGGTAAGGACAGCTGGGCTGCCGCCGCGGGGGTGCGGATCACCCGCCGCCGGGGCCTTCCCGGTACCGCGGCCTGGCGCCCTGCGGCGCTGCTTTGCTCCGGCCGCGGGGCAGTCGGTGACGGTCGCTTAGGGCGGGGGGTGTGGAGGGCGCAGCCCAAGGCCACAGCCCGTTGGGATCGGCGGCTCCCCCGCTTCGTCTCGGCCGGCTGCGCGGCCTGGCCCTTCCCGGCGGTGCTGCTGTGGTTCGGGGGTGGGTTCCCGGTGGCGGCTGGGGAAGGGCCTCTGCCGCTTCCCCACAGTGACCGCCGAGAGACCGCGGCGGCTGGGACAGGTTCCCCGGGCGAGCGGCCGGTGCTGCCGCGTCGCTGAAAAATACTTCGTGCTTCTCGTTTTTGAAGGCGGTGATGGCGGTAGCGCTTCCCGTTCTGCCTGCCCTGGCTGGCTCGGGGTTCCTCCTCTGCAGAGACGGAGACTTTCAGCTTGGAATTACCGCGCACAGCTTGCATTTCCTGGGTCTTCATCTTTGGAGTAGGTTTGGGGACACTAGATGCCTCCAGACCTCACTTGGAAAGCAAACTTATAGTAAAGTCAAGTGGTGCGGGTCTATGTGCCCTTTAGTTTTCTCGTTTCTGGTTGTGCTGTGGTTTTGTGAGACTGTGATTCTTTAACCCTGCTCCCTGCTGTTAGAGCCCGGATCAAAGAGGTTCCCGGTCTGTCATGCTGTTGAAAAGGAAGGTGCTTAAGACACCCTGACGATTCTGCTCTGCCTTTCAGGCAGCTAGAAGACTTTGGCTCCAGCTTTCTCTGGGTGAGACTTCCAGTTACTGTAGCACTTGCAGAAAGTTTTTATGAATGCTGTGAAGGTGAAATCTCCAACCATGTCCTACCTGGCCATGATTTTCAAATGTCTCTTTGATGCTTGTAGGTTTCCAGGCCATAACTGAAAAGTTGCTTATAAAACTTTTGAGCGACACAGGAGTACTTGGGATCTGTGGTTTGCTTTGGGATGAGTCATCTAAGTGTTTGTTGATGTTCAGTAATTCCCTTGCCTGCACTACTTTGTAGGAAGCTTCCTTAAGCAGCCTCACTGCTCGGTAGGACTCCCAAGTGTTGGTGAAGAATACAGGTTGTGCTGTTTCTTGTTTTGCCCAAGTCCTTCTTGAGAGCTTAAAAAAATAATATTGAATTGCTCTTTCTTCCTCTAGAGTTAATAATGTTTGTATGCTTTTATTTTTCAGGTACCTTTAAAACCAGGAAGGAGCCTTATGGATTGGATTCGACTAACTAAAAGTGGGAAGGACTTGAGTGGTTTAAAAGGGAGGCTAGTTGAAGTGACTGAAGATGAGCTGGCTAAGCACAACAAAAAGGAGGACTGCTGGATATGTATAAGAGGTTGGTTGCTGTGATGTTGCTTTGCTTTTTTTTTTTGTTTGTTTAGTGTCTCTCTTCTGTACTTAAAGAAGCAGCAACAAAACCCAATCAAACAACAACAAAAGCCTTCCCTCAAAACAAACTATATGCTATCTGATATTTAGGGCAAATGTAATCTTGATGTGATAGGACACAACTTTGTTCAAGTTAGAGCTTTTATGTAACAGAACTTTTCTTTGCTCTCAAGCCTTTCTTAAAAAATCTTCCAAGTGGGCATATTTTACCCCATTTTATGTTTGCATATGAAAATAACAAAACACAGTATTGTAGGTGGTGCCTTAAACAACAAGAGCTTAGCAAGAATAAAGTATTGAAAATTCTGATATGTACTTACACTCCTTAGTCTTGGAGAGTTCATTAACCCTTAGCAGTTAAGTATTTTTAGGGGTTGCTTTAAAGCATCTAGAGACATGAATACTAATAATGTTACTTGAATTACTTGTTACTTAGTGTTTAATGTTACTCATTACTTTATGTTACTTAAATGTTACTATAGAGAATGGTCTTTGGGAAAAAAGTGTGTAAATGCATGGATTGTTTAGTAAGGCAAATGGTAGTTGCCATGCAGAGCAATTATAATCTGTATCTTGCATAACAAATATCTGTGGTAACTGAGCCGTTCTATTTATGTTATTATTTTTATGAAATTTTAGCTCAAAAGCTGAAAGTTTTATATAACAGTGTTTGAAAGGTGGTTTGGAGCAACAGCCTTGGCTAGAAGAGTATTTTCAGTGCTGAAGTTCCTAGTTGCCTTACAGAAATGAGTAACATGTTTACTTTCTAGTTTAATTATTTAGAGGCTAACATACATTCATATCACCTTAAATTTGTAATGAGTTAACAGCATTTCCTGTGAAGATAGATTAGGAAGATCAGAGTAGCTATATTGTGGCCTTTCTGTAGGAAGAGTGCTTCATGTTAGTGGTAAGAGTTCAGAATTTCTTTGTGAGGGCAGCTGTGTTTTTGTTGGGTGTTAAAGGGGATGAAAGTGGGGGTAAAATGTCATTCAGTACTGGCTTTTGAACAAAATAATAGGATTGTTAATGCTCTGTGTTCTGCTCTTGCACATGCTAGCAAAGCTATAGTGGGAGGAGAGCTAAAGAAAGCTTATTAACTGTGGATGTCTGTTCTTTTTTTCCTCTCACAAAAAGTGCCATCTGCTACTGCAAACAGAATCACAGCTTAAAAGCATTTATGTTTTGGTTTTAATATTTTTCCCCCTCTTGATTGCATCTCTGAGGTTGTTTTTTATAAAAACTCCATCATGCTGCTTCTGTATCCAACTTTAAATTTTCCCGTCTTAGTCTCGTCCTTGTTCTAGAACCACTGATGAAAAAACCAGCATAACTGAGAATCCTGTTAGGTTATCTGTAGACCTGATATGTGGACAGGTAGTAAAACAACACATTGTGGAGAAGATAAATTAAGTCTTTGCATTGGTAATTAGACTAGCTATACACAAAAGAACAGAAATTGATGAGAGGAACGTGAAGTAGAAGATTAGGAGCTAATTTGTTCAAAGACCAGTGATGTTCAAAGCTGTCAAATAGGCCATAAATATATAAATTGGGATGTCAGGGGAGCTAAAAAAGTGTGAGAGATACACATATGAGATTTGTTTTGCTCCCTCAAGTTTGGTAAATTGAACATTTGGCTAATATTCAGGAAGTCCTAACTATGCAGATATTTATGTACATTTTCTTGTGTGCAGTAATCAGTGTTGCACACAAGATGGCATAGCAGATACATAATTTAGAAGATCAGGTCAGTAAAATATGCAAATATCCTTCCTGTGTTGTCTGGGATAGTTGTTTTTACCAACTAAGATTGTCCCAAGTATGTGTCCCCTTGGGCCAGTGCTGGATGTCTACCTCTCCTTATGACTTAGTTAATTTACACTTCTTAATGTGTTGAAAGCTTCTTATGAAAGCATGGGCACAGTTCCTATTCTGGTAGCTTCCTGTTTTGGTAATGTTTTATATCTTCAAATATTCTTCTAAGTGGGCCCGCAATAGCAGCATTATTTCTGTTAAATTTGTTCATAGCTGCATTCTTCAGGCTCTAATTACAGTACTTACATAGCAACAATAATTAGACTTCATCATTTCAGACCTATGGAGTAGCATTGTTTTGTCTCCTTGGAAATACCAAGAATAGTATTCATGTAGAAAGAATGCTGAGCCCTTTTACTGGTCAAATCTGATACCAGAGTTGTAAGCCTTAGGCTATGTTTAGTTTTTTTGTATTGCTGAATCTGAAGAGTAGGAGTTTTGTTGCTGATGGTAGCAGTTTTTCTTTATGGGAGACAGTACATTCAATAGGCATTTTATTCCATAGGTGATAGGGAAACAACTATGACAGCGCTTAGGGAGTAATGTGATTGGAAGGGAGACTGAAGACTGTGTGCTAACTGGCTCCATTTTATGTCTTTAAAAGAACCAAGGGCTGGTTTACCCCCTAGCTAGGATCCATCATGTTCAACTTCAAGGGTTTATTTTGTTAAAGTCTTAACCCTGCAGGTTTCTCCAGATGCTCAGTGGGACAAGTAGTATATCATTGTAGCGTTGTCCTTTCTATGTACTAAGTTACCTCTTGTGCTCTCTATGATTGTGTAACTTCTGGTTTTGGAAAGTCATACTATTTGTTCCAATTATGTCTACTGTTTGGCATTACACTGATATGCACTAACCTTTTGTCTGGTTTTGAAGATAGGAGTGGAGAGTAGAAATGCTGCTCACATTTTTCTATTCCATTTTCTGCAGGGTTTGTGTATAATGTCACACCATACATGGAATATCATCCCGGTGGTGAGGATGAACTAATGAAAGCAGCAGGAACTGATGGTACAGATCTCTTTGATCAGGTGAGAACAACTGGCAGCAAATGACACTTTCTCACTGACAAGTGTTTTGAAAAATGCATGTTTTCTGGTTAAAAATAATTAGGGCATTCCAGTGGAAATGATGATTTGAAATTTTTCAGATCTAAGGAAAGATTATGGGCTTACTGCTCAGAATGGCACCTATGTGTGCTGAAAGGGGCATGTAGTTTAAACTTTATACCAAAAGGCAATAATGAAAAAGTCACTATGTCGTTGGAATGATGCTTCAGTTTGACCATTTTATTAAATTAATTTTTTGGCAGAAATAGCAATAAAGCTAGCAACAACTTGAGATACCACCTTCTTAATAAATTACTACAGTGACTAATTGCTGTCATCTGAGAGGTTTTTTCTTCTCAGAACTTTCTCTTTTTGAAAAATACTTGTAGTATTCTTTTGTGTGTTCACTTGGCCACAGCATTATCAGTGAACAAAGTGCTAAGAAAAAAATGCTGGAGCCACTATTAATTTATTGTGAACAAATCACAAGATGACAGTTGCTCTCTTCTTTGTTTACCATTTCTTTAAATTATTTCAGTAAACTCAGGAAATAAAGGGTCTGCAGAATAAGTGTACTTACTGTAAGGAATCACTTGCAAACCTGGTGCTCTACGAGATGATTCACTGAGTTGGTATTTTTTATGAGCAGACATTCTTCGAGTCTCCTTGGCTCACAAGGTTTATCTGAGAAACTGGGAAAGAGCAGAAAGGAAACTTCTGTTTCTGAAAGGAAGTCTTTATCTCTTTACAGTTCCTGCATGACAGTGTTATGCCTTTATTTGCAAAATATTTTTAACAACAAATGTAAATAAAGATATGATGATGTTTTAGCTTTGTTAAGTTTCTCTTTTGGTTAATCCTTTCACAAATGAAGTGTTGGATTCAAGCATAATTCTCTGGTTTCAAGGGATTTTCTGCTAAAAGCTTGTCCAGTATCAAGTTGTGGCCTGGAATTCTGTACCTGGGTCACTGTCAAGTATTGTATGATGTACTCAGAAACAGGAGTCTTGACGTCAAGAATATTTGGGGAAGCCCTCAAGTTGTTATTAAGAGCAGATACATACTTGTTACTCTTTAATTTTGTCATGAGACTAGAAAGCAGTGTTCAGATCATTAAAATATGCTATGCACATTTTTGTTTCTGGCTGATGTCTGTCCTGTTCTGGAGGTATTTCTGTTGTTATCCCCTCTGCTTTAGCCTTCTGTGTCTGTTGGATACTGATCTCTTTAAAAGTTTATTTTTCTTAAATTTCTGGAAAAAAAACAACTGTAATTCAAAATCCTTAATTTCTTTGTGTTATCTGTATACGAGGAGACTACAACTTGTGGATGGGATTCTTTATCTCATCTCCTTAGCTTGTCCAGTTTAAAGTTTTCATTTTTAAATGTCTGCGTACCATTGACATTTGTCATACAGCACTTTGTTTCCTTTTCTCTTCTTGTGCTGTTATCCTGGGTGCCCTTTCACAATTGGCTTTTCTGCCATCCGTTTCCTCTGCAAATTGTCCAGTTCTGGTTTGTAAGGCTGCTGCTTTTTCTTCACTTTATTTGACTTCCTAAGATAGGTAATTTCCAGATAATTTGGTGATAGTAAGACAGAAACAAACAGAAATACACCAACTTGGTAGGAGGTGCTTATGTGTCTAAACAACTATTCTTTATCTCTGTTTCCTTCATCCTTTTTCCCCTCAATTGTATCTAAACAGGGCTAATTACCCTTGTTGCAAAGACAATACTGCTAATTGCATAGCATCCATCATAAAAATGCTCTTCTGAAATATTTTCTGTAGCTCAAGATTATGATGTTAAGATACTGCAAAGCATAAAATGAATCAATTAAACTATTGTCACTTTTTCATGGTCCTATTCTATTATTTAATTACATGCTATCTGTAGTAGAAGTGAAAATAAGTACTGAATGATGGCAAACTGCTAAATGAACTACATTAGCCACTGCACAAAAATGAACTTTTCTATTTCAGTGTGTATAACAGCATAGTAAGAATTACAAATTTTGTGAAAACTGGTTTTGTTAATATAGGTTCATCGTTGGGTCAATTATGAATCGATGCTGAAGGAATGTCTTGTTGGGAGAATGGCTGTCAAGCCTATTGCTGCTCCGAAAGGTGAGGGGTTTAAGAATTAAATGATGTCTATTATGTTTTATTCCAAAGCTATCTCTTAAATTGTATTTATGAGGAGAGTCTCTTTTTCTTGCATAGAGATGAAGGCTGTTGCATATATTGTATTTTTACAGCAGATACCTGAAGATGAAACTATTTTATGCGTGAAGACTTTTATAAGTAATGTACTGCTACATTTCTTTTGGTCTTAGTAATCAGAAAACAGATGTGTGTGTGTGTTATATGTGTACAGAATTACATTTATATATTTTTTTTATCCCCTCAAGATCCCTCTTTCTTCTTCTGATCCCAGGGGACAAACTGTCATAGACAGCGCTCTCATCTTGAAATAAAAGTCAGTTTTTCAGTCTGGTGGTTTTAGCATCAGAGATAGATCTGTCAAATTGCATATTTATTGAGATATATGAATACACTTTATGGACATTTATCCTTTCCAGAACACTATATTAGGTCCTTTAGTTTGAATTTACTTGGAGAAAATTTTGCTGATACAACAGACTCCTGTGAGCCAGGACAGCCAGAGATGTAGTGTGTTGTCTTAAAATGCTTGTGATGGTTTCCAGAGCCTTTAATCTTCAGTATTTGTTTTGGTTTGTAGGCCACAGCAAAAATTTCCCATACCTACGAAGCAGATGCTATTACTGAATATTGACCCTTAGCAAAACTGTACTGAAAACATGAAAGAATTAATCTTTGCAACTATTGTTATCTTCTTTTTAATTCACAAATTCTGTTGTTTCTTGTAGCACTTCAACTTCTGACAAGATGCTTGCTTAGTGCATACTTGTGTAGTGCTTAGATCGCATCACCCAGCAGTTATGTTATGATTGGTCTGTATGTGAAGTGGAATAGTATTTTACATTTCCACGTTGCTAGGTAGCTAATTCCAGGTAATTAAGGTAAATGCTGCGAAGTATGAAGAAACCTTGGCAGCACAGCTGCTTCATGGAGGTGAGGTGTTTCAGATAAGTTACTGCCGCTTTGCCAGCTGAGTTAGAAATTTAACCTTGGCTTTTGCTGATTTTATTAATCTAACTTTTCTGCAACTAGAAGGAATTCTTGTTACAGACAGTTGGTAAAAAAAACCCAAGTCTTTGCCTCTGCAAGCTATGACAGTCCATTTTCTACTGTTCACTCCTGATTTCTTCTGAAATGGGACTGCTCTATCTGTTCTACTGTAGTAAAATTTGCAGGAAAAATGTTGCCAGCTGGTGTAAAAATGGTTCTGTTGCCTGCATCTCTTTTGGCCATTTCAGACTTGAAGAAAAGATGGTTACATTAATTAGGAGTAAAACTCATTAGAGACTGGATTTGCTGAAGTTCTTAACTGTAAAATTCTTTAAGTTTACTGTGATTCCTGGTATGCTATATATCCTCCTATTTGATAATTCACTATTCAAAAGATGGGATTGACTAATCTTATTCTCAGGCAGTGATAATTCTTGTCTCGCTTCCTTCCAGAAGACTGAGTTTAGCCAAGTTTGCATTTGAAAATGGAAGAATAAAATACAGCGTTAAGGTGCATGGTTTTGAATATAGGATTAAATGGGCCCATAAGTACAGAGGAAAGACAGGATTTCAAATTATGGAATGCATTGCTTGCTTTTTGTGGCAGAGGGTGAGTGTTTGGCAGTAGGGCAAGCATCAGTGTTTAATGTTTGATACATTCTCAGTACAGAGCAAGTCAGTCAGATGTGGGCTTGTCGGGCTGTTGCTGGAAGATTTGTGATTGTTTAGCTTAGTTGTATTTCCTGTGTTCACGTGGTTTTTTGGAAAGTTGTACAATTATTTGCTTGCTTAACTGTTGAAGGAAGCTGAACCTTGTCCTTGCATATTCAGGTTTCTTTGGTTGTGTTTTTTTGTTTTGGTTTTTTTTTTTATTTTTAAGAAAATAAGTCTTCTCAAGATGCTGATGATAGTTAATGTTTTGTCAACTTGTCTTTTGGGAACGCTGCCTGATGGTATGGTAGGAAATTCTGATGTGTCCCTTCTGCAATGTTGCAGAGCAGTGGAGCTCTGCACTCAAGTGTGTAGTGTTTGTACTTGCTGAGGTGGGCAGTGCAGCAACTACAACAGTACCCAGGCACATTATTTCAGTGTCTCCCTTCTCCTTCCATCTCCTTTGGCAAACCTGTACAGCAATAAGCTGCTTGCCTTCCCTTCAGGGTACTCAGCTATAAACAGCACAGACATTACTTTGTTGTAATGCTACTACTGCTAATTTTTCTCATAGACATACCTTAGTATCTACTTTGCTATGTTACTTTGGCAGTAACATAACTAACATAACTTGGGAGTTGGAATATATGTTGTGTTACTGTTAAGTCAGTGGGATTAGGCTGAGAGCTGTGGTATCATATGAGGAAGAGAGGTAGAGCTGTGTCTTAGAAATGCCTCAAACCATCCTTAAATTTGCAATGCCAATTTCAGTGCGGTGTGTTAAAATGTACTGCAATGCGAGTAGACTTTTGAACATAAAAAATGGTCTTTAATCAGAAACAGATTTTTGTGAATGACTTGCCTATCCTGGCAGAAAGCTTGAAGTGGTGTATAGCAGAATACACAGACAAATACAGCCTCACCAAAAATTTTTGGTGGACTGTCCCATTCATCTTGTGGAGCGTTTTGTTTTCACCTTATAGTGGCACAAAACAAAAGCCTCTGATTAAGGCAATTCTTGGTCAGCTCTGAAGTAATTTTGCAACACTGTATGTTTGCTGCTTTGTTCTGGGAGCCATTCCTTCATTTCTCTCACTGGCATTTTTCCTCTAAGACTGGCTGCTGCGATACAGGGCACCGAGAGGGGTTCAGAAGAACAGAGGGATGAAACACATTTTGGTTTTCATAAAAGGGAGCAGGAAGAACACACTCATTTCTCCCGCTTCCCCAAACCCGGCTCCCCTAAAGTAGAATATAAAATGGGCCTTCGTACTGGGACATTCTGAGATATGCACACAGGGGAGGCAGAAAGGGACCTGGGTACATCCAGAGCACTAGTTTCCCTGCAGATTTGCTATGAAAGGAAGGATATGTGGCTGAGAGGCATAATATCTTTGCCCTAGAACTGGGCGCCATATGTGTGAATTGACAGTATGTAATTCACCTGCTTGGTCTTTATCTTTTTCTTGCTAGTACTTGTTTGTTTGCTTGTTTGTTGGGAGTAGTTGCAGCATACTGTAGGTTTAATGAAAAACTCAGGAAATAACTTCTCAAATAAAACCGTTTGACAGAAGAAGCCTCTAGAAAGATTTTCTTTCACTGGGTTTTTGCCAAGGATTAGATTTAGATAGTTGTACATCAGATTCAGTGTCTGCTATGTATTGTCTTGACAAATGTCATCTAAAGTCTGACAGATTTAGCCAGCTTCTTAGCTTATGAAGTTTAGAATTGCACAAGATAATCTGTGATGTTTGTTTCGAAGTGCCAGATTATAGTTCTTGTGTTTCCAACCCTTTTGTGCCGTGAAAATTTTGCAATTTTTACCATAGTGTTTTTTAAGATTATAGATCATCTTTTGGAATGGAAATCAGTGCTGCAATTTAGTTGCGACTTCTTGATGTCTGAAGCATCCTGGCCAATATGTTAATGTTTTGGAAGATTTGTTTAGAGATCCTTACTTTGGCTTATTTCTTTAGCATGATGTGTGCAGCTGCTGTGCCATAACTTCTTACTCTCATGCTTGGTTTTTTTCCTAATGCTTATAGAGATTTCTTCTACTCTGTCTGAAGAGAAGAAACAGCTTAATGGTAAGTGTTCACCTGGAGTGAGGTGAGGAGTATATCTTAAATTTGTTTGAATATTATTGAATGAGCAATGTCTATCCAGACTTTTGTCTGTCTGTATTTGAACTGATCTTGAGACTGTAGTGATCTGTGGAAAATAGAGAAGGCAAAATCCTAATTTGGTATTGTGAATTCAGTGTTTAAAAGTATTACAAGATGGCAGTAAGGCAATATAGAAAAGAGAGGTACGAAATAGGGGAGGTTTCTGCTCGAGTCAGACGAGATCACAAATAACTGTGTGCTACAAAATCTGCCACTATGAAATTGCCACGCTTTCTGATCTTTCTCTCTGTCAGAAAAGCTAGGAGGCCAATGGGGCTGCAGTAGCAGATATGGGAAAAAATCTTGGGGAATAATTATGATTATTAAGTCTCTACTAAAAGCTGAAAGGTCATCACTGGTAAATGAGTTGAAGTGGAGGTGAATTAGCTCTTATAGCATGACTGAATTACTTGGGATGTAACTGCGAGAATGGTTGGACTGTCTTTTGGTGTAGCTCTAGGAGAAGCGAGCGCAGTTCTTTGAACATGTCAGAAGGTTGACAGTAGTCCTCATAGAGATAGGGAAGCATTCAAGCTTTGCACAAGCCTTCACTGAGCCCTTTGTCAAGTGCTGGAGGTAGCTTTGATTGCTAGTGATCAAGATCTGTGTGTTTGATTTTGATACTTGAGGGAAATCTTCTGGAGTGATTAGTCATCTTAGTACAAGAGTCTTCCTAAAATAATATGGCTTATGAAGTCCCATCCAATGAAGGTGGATGGGAGTGTGTTGGTGAAGGAAATAAGATGAACATCTGTGAAAGGAAATAATACGTTTCAAACTGAAGGCTTACCTTTTGGCGTGAGAGGGAACAGGTGCAAATTGGTCATGGAAAATTCAAGGCTGAAGCTTTGGAAGGAGTCTACAGCAGTCAAATTTTGGAGTGGCAGGAGGAACAGAAACCTAGATATGTCTTAAGATGAAGCCAGAGAAGTTTTTCAGGGTGGTATTCCAGCAAGTGCAGGCACAATGAAGGGAAACTTACGCATTCATGCTTTCTTGGTGAATTTGAGTTCCCATTTGTTTTTTTCTGTTCTTATACTGTCGTCCTTGCCCTCCCTTTGTGTTCTGTAAACGTTGTATTTGTCTTCTAAAAGGCAGTTTACCTGTTAGCATGTATGAGCATTGAGCTACGCAGAAAGGTAAACAGAAAAGTAAGCAAGACTGATTTTAGTTGCTTCTGTTTTGCTCTATAGTCTTATAAGATGCGAAGCTAAACTTTGACAAAGTCTGTTGCCTGACTTACGAGCAAGTTGTTGGAAGCTGTTAATCTTGCTTTGAAAGACAGAGAATGAGAAAGCAAACTCTGCTTTATCAGAATTGTAGCACTAGGCAGTAGCTAGTTGTTGTTAAATACATCATAAATATTTTTATTCAAGTAGAAGACTAGCTGTACCATATATTCCAGTGTCCTCTTCTTGGTTATGTTGGTTCATGAATTTCTTACTTTTTGTGCTTGTATAGCTGTCCAGAGCTTTCCTATGCATCTTTCATATTCACAGTGGATCCAGGTAAAGAGAAATAAGTGCTATTCCCTTTCTCTTCCATCTTGCTTCCCTTCTTGCTCCTAGCAATAACTTTCCTTGTCCAGGTTATATGACTTGTTGAAAGACATAGAAAATTATTCTTATTGTAGTTTCCAATAACATTTCCAAAATACTGGTGGTTGCTTCTTGTATTCAGTTTACCTGCCTGGCAAGACTTTTCTTTCTAAAATAGGGGAGGTCAGTTCCTGAGGTTACCTTCCATGAGGTTTTTCATATTCAGTTGTTGTGTTCTGGTGCTTAGTTCTTGTACATTTAAGTCAAAATGAGACTAGAAATAAGCATTGCTGCCTGAAAGTGGGAAAGAGAAGCCTATGTCATGGACTTTTGATGTTTTGGAAGTTGTTGGCACTAGTGAAGACATTTTTGTCCAGTCCATCTAAAATATGCAAATAATTGTATTTGGAGTGTGCTCAGATCAATCAACCTAAATGTATCCTTGATTTTATGAACATCAATTCTATATTGCTTGTGATAACAGTCAGTGTGGGTGTAGCCTAATGTGCTTTCAACATCTGTTCATAGTTGAGTTCAAACAAAAGATATAAAAATTTCAAAATACTGCCATTACCAAAGCATGCCTGAAAAACTCATATTTGTTTGAGCACAAATATGTATCAAATACTTATTTTAAAAAGTGTCTTGCACTTTTGAGCTAAACTGAATTTCTCTTTCACTGAAACAATGATGATGATGATTTTTGTAATATTAATAGTAAAAAAAAATAAATTACTTGAGCACTTCCACCATCTGAAAACAAGCTAATGCTTGAGTATATGCACATCAGACCTTGAAAATCTTATATTGTAGAAAAGGGTGATGGGAGGAGACTTTGAGCTAGTGTCGAGTACAGAAAACTAAATCTTAAGGTTCAACAAGCTGGAATTCTTTAGGTTAAATAATATAAATATAAACATTCCTGTTTTTTCTTAATATTTGGATTTTACAAATATGGGTCAGGCTTGTTCTGGGCCTCTTAAGAACAGAGAAAACAATAGGTACAGAAAGCCTTCAGGGCATCCTAAAATAGTTTAGATTGGAAGGAACATCTGGAGCTTGTTCAGTGCAGTCTGCTGCTCAAAGCAGGGTGAACTTGCATACTGGATCAGATGAGCAGCCCCATGAGAAGGGAAGAGATGTGTTGTTTTGGGTTTTCTGTTGTTGTTGTTGTTTTGATTCATTTGTGTTTATTTCCATACACATAACCACAATTTTTGCTGCCGCTTGTCCGTTGCCTCTGTCCTTCTGTGCCCCTCTGAGAAGAATGTGGCTATCTTCCCTCCCATCCCCTTCTCTTTAGGTAGTTGAAGACTGCAGCTGGATTTCCCCCTTAGCCTTTTCTTCTGCAGGCTGAACAAACACGTTTTTCTCAGCCTCTTCTCATATATCCTGTGCTCCAGCTGCTGACCATGTTGGTGGCCTTTCCCTGGACTTGATCTGGTCTATCAATATCTGTCTGGCACTGGGGAGCCAAAACAGGATACAGTATCCCAGATGTGGTCTTAAAAATGCTGATGGAGAGGTAGAATTGCTTCCTGTGAACTGATTGTTGTGCTCTTGCCCAGGATAAAGTTGGCCTTCATCATCACAAGGGTGCAATATCTGCCCAACTTTGGCTTGTCTGCTAAGCCCCTGGAAAGGTTCCTGCAAAGCTTGTGTTTAGCCGGTCAGGCCTCCCACTTGCTTTGTTGCATCAGATTTTTTTTTTTCCAGGTGCAAAATTTGGCATTTGCTTTTGAGCTTCATGAGCTTTTGCCAGCCCATTTGTTCAGTCTATTAGGGTCCCTTTTAATGGCAGCCGTGACCTTCTGTGTTTTGACCACTTCCATTGATATGTTATTGTTTACCTCCTTTCCTGACAGTGGGACAGCAAGTGCTCTTCAGGTTGCCAATGATGATATCAAACAGTATCAGCATTCCATGTTTCTAAGGAATAACAGCTATAACTAGTCACCAGTTGGACTTTGTGCTATTGATCACACCTTTTGTGACTGGCAGTCCTACTAATTTTCTCTCCAGATTGTAATCTGCCTGTCAAACCCAGCTGTCTCTGGTGTGGCTATGAGGATAGTGTGAGACTCTGTCAATAGTTTTGCTGTCTCATCTCCCACGGGATTCTGCTAAGCAGTTCCCTGAACAAGCTGAAGTTTGTGAGGTGCAGAGTTATAATTCTACTGGTCACTTTTTTCAGGACCTTAAACTCCCTAATTTCACACCTGCCATGAGCTTTCAGTTTCACTACCAGTTCTTCTTTATTTATGACCACCATTACCAATAGAGCACTTTTCTTAATTGGTTCTTTGATCACCTGAATCATTGTCTTTTTATTGCAATGTGACTCCTTGTTTTCACATAACGTCTTACAGTATTTCAGAATAATTCATAAATAAGTTGGTTTGCTAGAACGTTCTATTTTATCACGGCTGTTCATTTCTGTTGACTTGCAACAGCAAATAGCAGTGTGTATGACCATGAATTCCTCTTACCTGTTGAGGCCAACCTAAGCATTTGGTCTATGTCCCACAAAAAAAGCATAGGCTTTTATCATTGGGTGGTTGATTTTCGGACTGCTCTGCCTTTTAGCTTCCCTGCCGGCTGCAGATGGTGTGTATTTAGGGGTAATTAAGGATCAAATGATAAGTAATTCCAGTGAGTTTTAGTTGTTTTGGGTTAATCTTCCCAATCTGGATGATCAAATAGTTTTGACAGATTGGATTAGACAGAATGGCTTGCTTTTTTTTTTTAATCTACTTCCCACATGGTGGAACCACTCAATTACTGTGTTTAAACTTGTGCTCATAGTCCAAACTTACTGGCCTTTAGAAGATAATGACCTAAGTAACTTAGAATTCATACATTAATTATTTTATGCATAGCCAATTCAGGTTTGCAGGGTTTGCTTTTGGATGGGCTTGAAACTAGCACTTACCAACTGTTATCTTAGACCTCTGCCAGGAAAACTCCTGCTCTTCATGTGGTGCTACAAATCATATAATATTTCAGCCTGTGCAGCTTTCTCCATCATGATTCTATGTAACTACCTTGTATTAAAATCTATGAAAGATTGCAGTTGCTTTTATCTGTCATCTCTGCTCAAGTTTTTGCCAGGTATGTTCAGTTTCTATTATGCCAGAGATTAGTAGGGTTGATGTTTTCAGAGAATGACCAGGTGTTTTCTCCCAGCAAAAGCTTTTTCAGGCTGTTTTGTGTTGTTTAATAGTTAAAAGTGAGTAGCTGGTTTAATGTGAAAATTCCTAGCGAAGTGCAAAATAGATTA
The DNA here is from genome assembly GCF_963082525.1 of Nesoenas mayeri. NCBI lineage: Eukaryota > Metazoa > Chordata > Aves > Columbiformes > Columbidae > Nesoenas > Nesoenas mayeri. The sequence goes on from NC_137544.1 coordinate 36,642,956, forward strand.
GGCCTGATATCTTAGATTAACTGACTGATATGAAATCTTACTTGTGAATTAGGTTAGACCAGACATCCCAAATTGAATTAGTTCATCTGAATTGTGTAAGCAAATAATCCAGATAACCTTTTTTTCCATGCTTCACTGTCACAAAGTATGAAAGCGCAAGATAGTAACAGATGAAACTGAGGCCAGGCTACATGTACCAGAAGGGCTGCATGCACAGGTTCTGTGGTATATGGAACTCTTAATTTCTGAAGTAGAACTTTGTGTTCTAGGAGCCTGCTCTCCAAGAGAAAGTGCTAAATAAAAACAAAATTTAAAAAGTATGTGAATACGTCTGGCTGCCTCTGAAAACGAATCCAATAAATATTGTGGAGAGCTATTTAGGACATTGAATTAAAAAAATAAAAACCCACCTCTGGTTATGATTTCTATTAGTGAGCCTTACAGCAAATGTTCTAATGACTCTGTTTTTTGTAGGCATGCTTTCTGAGAAGGGAGTACTGGGTGCTTCTACTAAAGACGTAATGCTAAGGTAAACTTTTGTCTTCCATTGTTTGAACATTCTATTTAATAATTCTGCGCAGTTCTCAGTAAATGCCAGCAGCTTCTTCCATGGTTAGTTCCTGATAGTTCGGCTAAATGAGTATATATTGTTGCCATACCCTTCAAGTAGGAAAGTTGAGGTTCAGGTTTAAATGTCTTTCCAAAGGTCATATTATCCCTATAGACAGATGATGGTGGGAGTTTCTTGGCTTGGTCTGTTGTTTTCCAAGACTTGTGCTGTCTTGCATTGTATGCAAATGTAGGGCTTGTATTTGCAGGCTCCTCAGCCTTGCTTCTTGAGAAAACTCTTGGAAAGTGATTCCAACTGGGCTGTTTACTTTTTTTATTTCAGTTAATTTGTCCATAAACATGAGAGTTGGTGTGCCTTGGAAAAGTACTTCATTTCAAGCTGGAATATATTAAGATATGATAGCTATATTCAAGCTTCTACAATATGCAAAGCAGGCCCTAAACCCCTCTGTGATATGCCTGCTGTTGTCACTGAGGTATCATTTTACCCCATGATGCCTTGAATCGCCAGGGTTCGGTTTCTCATTTTGCATCAAAATCTCCTGTGAATGTTTAATTTCTAGGATAATTACCTGCAGCCATATAAAATATTGGGGCTTGTGAACAACAGGCATGTGGCTTATCTTCTGGAGCGCTCCCCAGACCTCACTGCCTTTCTTCCTGTGTGTGTCTGGTGTGTGTCTGGAAGGTATGCAGCTTAGAACATGCTGGTTGTCAGGAGTGTCTGCTGGAGGGGGCATCTTCCCTCTCTGCCTTCTTTTCTCATCCGAGACTCCGAACAGTAGGCAGAAGTGGTTAGGACATTGGAGAAGGTAGAAGATACAAGGGATTAACCTTGTTGCGGGCAGAGTTGACTGTTGCTTGCTAGGATTGCAGTCTTCAAGGCACTGGAGTCAGGTGAGAATTGCAGATGATGTATGGTGGAGAGCCATGGATGAGATTGTCAGATGTACGGTCCCCATGGAAAGAGCTAGAGAAAGGAACAGATTTTCTGGGGTTGGCGGGTAGTTTACTTCTTGGCAAGTGTAAAGCAATACAAGCAGTGAGCATTTGAAGGCTTTCTGTTTGTTACCCTGGCTTTATTACAAGGTTTGGGCAGCTTGGGAACATGGGAATATAAGATCTTGATTTGGGAAGTTGAAGGGAACTGTGGTTTTGTGGTATGTGTATGGAATCTATAACTATTGTAAGTCACCCTGGCTATTTCATGTGTTTGTCTGGCCTCGAGGATTTTAATCATCTTGTTAGGAAGTTCGCATGCTGCAAAGAGGATGCGTATGCTTTTTAACTAAACCCAATGCCATATAATTTTAGCTACAATGTGCTGGCTATCAGAATGCATAATTAGACTGTTCTTATTTTAATATTCTTTTCAAAATCATTGGCTCTGGACTTAATCTCTTCAAAAAATAGTAAATAATGTATTTGGCTAGTAAATTTGGAAAGAAACTCTTCTTGAAAACTAGTAGTTAAATATATTACGGTATGCTCAAATAAAGTATATATTTTTTCTTTACTGTATTTTTGTTTTACAGTTATGACTGGTTCCAAACAGACAGTTTGATCACCATTGTCATATATACTAAGCAGAAGGTAGGTGTATTTTACAAAAGAGAGAATTACAAGATCCAGTTCGATCCAGCTTGTATTCTGGGAGAACTTTAATAAAATGGGTTTTTCTGTTTGTTTGGTTTTTTTGTTGCCTATGAAAGGATCTGAATGCAGAGTTGGTGATAGTTGACTGTCAAGACAAACGATTAAGGGGAGAGATCATCATAGATGACCACTCATATCTTGTAGAAGTTGGTACGTACTGTGATTTTTACAGTTGAAAATACTGAATTTTTATTCTATTTTATTTAAACCCTCTAATCAGGCCATATGTGTTTTACATATACCAATTAATATTTTATTCCTCTTTCATTAGAGATGAGTACTTTAAAGTACTTTTATGTAAAGGAATTGCATCTTTTATGAGCTCATACCTTCATTTGTTTAGTATGTACTTAATTTTTGATGCATGAAATAAGGTGTAGTAAGAAATTGATGTAGAAGTCATGTAAAGTTTTTCCTCACGTGTGTTTTAGATGGTTATTAAAATGTCCTTATTCAAAAATGGCAAGTGGAATGATTTAGATAAATGCAGGTTGTTATCTTTACTTGAGTCATGGTTAAAAGTAATGGGAAAACTGATGCCTTTCTTAACGTTATATGTTAGGCCTGCAGAATTCCCTGGGACTGATACGATGCATGAGTGAAATTTCAGGGCCAGATAAAGATGCATAGGGTTCTAGGCTTATTAGTTCACTCTGTATTTCTAGCCTTAAACTATAATGTAATTTTGGTTTTGCTTAAAGTAGAGTTTTTCTCTATTTCAGACTTGTATCATGCAGTTCAAGAAGACTTGGCTGGTAGGTTCCTGCTCTTGCAGCATTTCTGTATTTCTTCTAATATCAGAACATGAAACTTTAACTGATTTTTCTGACTCATCAGACGCTTTAGTTTTGCGTACCACCAGGTTCTGACACATCAATTGAATCAAACCATAACATTAACAATTTTTTTTTTTAAATTCTGGCATTTAGGCATGTGAGAGTGATAAGTTGATGTTCCTCTGAAACGTCTGAATATGGCTAAATGTTAAAATAATTAGTTCTGTTTTGTACTCATAAACTGTTCATTGCTTAGACTGGGATTTTCTTGGATTTAGTTATTCATTCAAATGGCCTTGAAAAGAAAGGAAGAAGTAAATAGTGATAGTTGACAGTTTCCAGTAAATGAGGACTCTTTGAGCATTCTTTTTGACCAAATGGACTGTGAAGCATTTCACAAAGTATTTAGTAAATATGTTATGTTAATTATGCATATTAAGTTAATGCTTGTTGTCTTAAATTCACTGTAAAACATTATAAAGAGATAGCTGGAAGTACTTTTAATTTGATATTTTAATTTACTCGATTAATTCTGTGTATCTCAAGAAATGACTAATCTTACTAAAATTTCATTATAAGGGAAGAGATTGTTTTTTTTTTTTTTGTACAAAATGCAACTCAAAAGTAACAGTGTGAAACCTTTTATCTTTTAGTGAATATTACTGAAAAAGTTGGGAAAGTAGAGATTATATTAAAGAAAAATGATAACATTCATTGGAAAATGCTGGGACAGCCCTTGGAGAATCATAATACATTTATCAAACGCACGGACAGAGGTAAGCATTTTCATGGCCACATTACGAGCTGTTTAAGACTTTTTGGAGCATGTTAGGCATATTTAGTTTCTCCTTGGATTTTCTTTTCCTGTAGTCATACTTTTCTTTCAGGAATGTCCTCTGGTTTTGTTGGAAGTTTCTCAGGAATTCTACTGGAAACGGTTCAGCTTAGAGATGTTTTTTTGCTTTGCTTTGTTGATTTGTTTTGTTGTGCAGTAGACTTGGAGGTCATGCAGGTGTGTGGAAAGACTGGAAGAACCTAGTAGGGGAAAGTGAAGACTTGGGTGTTGTTGCATGTCATGGCTGCCTGTGTGCTTAATATCCATTAATATCCATTCTGTCCATATGAAAACCTCAGTGCATGGACTTGTTTCAGTCATTATGGGTAGTGAAGGAACAAAAGCTTCCACTTCCAACTGTTACTGCAGGTGTAATGACATCTTTCAATGCTGTAATGTTGTTCCAGCACCCTGCATCTTATAACTTGGGCTGTTATTAAATAAGACACTTCAAGCCATGTATAGGTATCAAAACCAGCTCTGAATAAGCTGATGTTTCTGCAAGAAGCAGTAGATGTTACCTACGAGTTCATTTTGTGGTAACAGAGTAGTATGAATTTGATGCAGCACTGAAGTCTATTAGCCTGATCAGTGTGCTACTTTTTTTAACAGCTAAATTATAAATTTCTGCACAATTACATCACATTACATTATATAATATAAGCATGCTCCTGATGTTATTGCAGTTTCTAAAAATCCCTCTTGGCCCTCAATCCGGTAGCACTCAAAAGTTGACTGACATTAGTCTACATTATTATGTGTGAAAGAGAATCTGTACACTTTTAAGAGCTAATTAAATGTTGATCACCATGTCATACACCTCTTACTGTCTCTCAGTTGTGTTACTTAGGCCATTAAATTTGAGAGATTTCTGTGGTACAGAAAGCAAGACCAACTACATGAAAGTACATCTCTTTAGCTACCTTTAGCTTATGTGGAATGCAATTTTCCTTCTGAGAGTTTCAGAAACTGTTGAGTCATCCACTTTGATATTAGATTGTTCAGTACAATTCTCTTTATTTAAGGTGATACAGCCTGAAGTAATATGTTGTCCACTGTCCGTTGTTCATTTTCTCCCTTATTACTTTTCATGATTATGAAAAGCAGAAAGAGAAAACAACCTGAAAGAACAAGATGTGTAGAATATAGTGGCTTTATAGGTCCTTTGCAAATGAGGAAAGTGAGAATGATTGGAGCTATGCTTTCTGGATTATTATTCTGCAGTTTTTTCTAAGAAGTCATTCTCCAACATAGCATTTGTCATGTTATGCAAAGAAGCATTATAGGTGTTGGGTAACTTTATTATGTATCACTGACTGACTAAGTTTAAGTTGAATCCCCAGAAAAGTTAAAGGGCTCGCTGAGTCTGAATTTCTTCAGCTTCCTGATTACCAAGGTGATGAATCTGGTAAATACATTGATATCTATGGCTTTTCAATCCCTACTCCAGAAACTTTTATTCTGTGGTTTTTCAATTTTAAACCCCTCAAATTTAAATTGAACTTGCCAGAAGGTTTATACAGGAAGAATGCTTAAGCCTAGATGTCTTTCCTTTATTCCAACCCTGTGCTTTCAGCTTGGCCCTGAAATCTATGTATTGGAGCCTTGTGTTTACTCAGTTTAGTCTTAAGTAGCCACTCTCCATTTCTGCTTAGAATTGTGCTCCCTTACTCTGAATTGCAGAGTTTTCAGTTTTGCTTCCACTTTTGTAGGAGCAAAATAATGTTATGGGTGAAGAAATTCATACCTTGTGCAGTGTGAGCACAGAGATAGTAATTAACAACTCTAGATAACTTCCTTGTCTATATTGGGTGTGCAGTTGGTTTTATATGCAAAACTACTTTTTCTGAAGCAAAATAACTTTATTCTGGAAATAAAATAATGAATACCACTAGCCTGGTAAGTAATTCTGACCTCATAAATTCATCGATGCACTTATATATGAAGTTAAATAGTTCTTTGAAGAGGAGGTTAGATTGTTCTTTGATAAACTGCAGAAATGCTTAGTATGAAGTGTGGTGCAGATACAGAGGTTCTCCTTAATGCTGCTTACACTTCAGTTTATTTTGCATCAAGATTGTGCACATGTGGTTTGCCTGTTAACCTGTGCCCACACTAGGAGCACTTTTAATACAGGCAGAACATAATGTCAGGTACTAGTAAAGTGCAAGTAAACCCTGCAGCAAAATAGTGTAAATGTGTATACTGCTTACCAGGGTGTGATTCACATTAGATACTTGATCTCTTACATTATTTCAGTGTGTAGCTGTGATGAAAGATGAGCGAGGACTACAACAGGGCAGAGGAAGGACATACTAGCTTTGTAAATAGCTGCACTTACATGATATACCAATTGCTATTAAAAAACCCCAGTGATGTGTGTGACATAAATGAAGTAACTTACACCTATTTCACAGAGAAGTAAAGTTCTGCAAATGTTAGTGTGGCTGAAAAGAGCAGGTAGAACTTTTGACACAAGGTATATTGGAATTTGAGTGTGAGCAGGAGAAGCAGAACCAGTGTTGAAGTAGCCCCTGGTGGGAGCTGCTTTACTTTCAAGACCTAAGCTGGCCAGTTAAAGCTATTTGATAGCTCTATACCTGGTATTTCTATGTGGCACTACATAAATGTATATATAGGGTAGCACAGATGCATTGCCTTAAATATTCTTATTTTTTTCACTTGGATTTATGTATCTTCCACTGCTTACTCTCAGCATTACTTTTTGTTTCCCATGGCTGTGAGAACCTTGTTTCAAGACAGCATAACTGATAATTTTCAGTTCTTGAAAGTACTGGAAAATCTGGGAACAGATTGGAAAGTACTTATGTAATATTGTTTTACTCTTTATTTATTTATTTAAAAAAATATTTGTAGTTGTTTTGCTAAGTTACTGACACTTTCTAATAAAAGTAATAATTTTACTCAGAATATTTCCACACTTGAGTTTGGTGGCAAGCTTATTCTGCACCTGTGAACAGTAAGTGCTTCTGGGAGCACTGTTTATTTCCTTGGGTTTTTCTTGCCGGAGTGTTTCTGTAGTATTTCCTTGTGTACCAATCATTTGAAACATTTCCATTGTATTAAAGCACAGGAAGAAGGGCTGAAAAATAGGCAGGGTTGACACTTGAAAACTTTACTTGATTTTATGTTATTGCTTTTTCATATGACAGCGTTCATGAATGAGTTTGTGAAGAGGGAGGGTGACCACTATGCCCTCCTGAGCCCCTATAGTTCTAAGTTATTTAATCTTCATTTTTACAACAGCCAGTTCTAAATTCTACAAAAAATGTTATTTTTCAGAGACAATGACATAATGCCAAGATGATACTGGAAGCCTATAATAACTTTATACTATGAAGAAACAATTAGCATAAGCCCCTACTTTTTCCTCTTAAGCTGGGAAAGTCATACTTGCAGATAAATTGCCTATGGTGGACTCTCTAATTTCTGATGATTTTAAAGTAGCATTTCGGTCAGTGTATCTGTTAATTAATGGGGAAGAAAGAAAATAATTGTGGAATTTCTTCAAAATTGAGGGGGATTTTTGTTTTTAATGTTAATGGAATTATAAGGAACTACATTGTATCTTAGGATGTATCAGTAGATTCAAAAGAATATTTAATACTGCTTCTGCTCCTTAAGGAGGATTAAGTGCTTAGTTTTCTGGAGGAATAATTTTACCTGGCAGTATTGCATAGAAAGCACAATTCAATATAATTAGATTGTCAGTGTAGGGAAGCTGGTGACATAACTCTTAGGTAGCTGTTATGAAGCTGGTGATTAGGAAGCATAAACAAAAACTAATGGTCATGGTGCCAGCATCCTGGGCAATTTAAATGCAGTATTAAGAAAAAATAAGGTGCAACTTTCTGGATTAAAAAAACAACCAACCAAACAAGAAAAACCCAAACAAACAAACAAAAAACCCACCCACAACATTAGCACAGTGAAAGAGAGCAGTTTTTTTCATAGGTATTCAGACATGATTTTCTTGTAGGTGCCTTTACTGCGAAATAAGATGGCTCATGAGGGTATAGGTTGTGATCACCACTGCATATCATGCTTCTGCATCAGGGTGGAATTGCAGCCAAGCCTTGGTGGGGACAGGCCAGCACTGTAATATTTTTACCTAGAACTGCAGGTTATCAAAGGTTGGTGAAAAGATACCAGCTGGAAAAATATTTAAATATTAGCTTTTGCTGTGGAATTATTGAACAAAGATAGCTGAAATTGTTTTTTATCTTAGTTGGTGAAAACAGATCTTTCAACTTTGATTTTTCTGCATTAGTATGCTAGGGTTTTTTGTGGAAAAAACTAATTCTGCTGAATTTTAAAAAAATCAAGACCTTCACCACTGACCACTCAAAATTTCATTGAGTACAAATCTGCTCACGATGTCGCTTCCAAACACTTCATGCTCTGAAAAGGAAAACCTTGTATGTACATAAAAAGTATTTCTGTGTATCTAAGGCTTTTATTTTTGACTTGTGGACAGTTGTTCAGCTGTAGTTGTGGTCAACAGAAGGTGAAACTACGAGTTATTTGAATTAATCACAATTTTTTTACTTATTTTCTGGTTTCTTAGCAGCTTTAGCCAGTAGAATAAGCAACTGATGTTGGGGCTGTATGTGATAATACCAAATTTCTTTGTCCTGAAATTTGTTACAACACAGTAAAAATGAAATTTAAGGGAAGAACTAAGTAGTGAGCATGCCAGTTTGGAAAATGTTTTACAGTGACTGGGTACGTAAGAGCAGTAGCCATATGCAAGTGAAAAATGAGACATTAATAGGGATGACTTATGGGGTGTGCCTGTGTGTTTTTCCCCATGGAGAATAAACTCTGCTTCTTCCATCTGAAAGTGATTCTGAACTTCCATTTAGACCCTTGTTTTGGAAACTAACCTAATTACCAACTTCTGTGCTTCTAATGAGCGTGCAACTATTGACAGATGCTTAGAGGGTTCAGTAAAGAATCCAGGTGATACTGCCTCTGAGGATTGAAATGGGTTGTGATTGTGTAATGTGAAAGAATGTGTAAGTGAAAAGATCTTAGGGCTTTTTCTTTTTTTGGAAGTAATAGAAGGGGGAGAATGGTCATGCAGTGCTCTAAGGTACACATGCCAGACTTATGCTCTGATGGTGTGCTATTTGCTGCATAACCAGGGAAAGTTTAGAAGGCATTAGTTCAGTGAAAACTTCATTTTGGGAAGGGAAGGAGGTGATCTGGGAAGGGCATGGCTGACCTTTTTGGATAATAGGAGCTAGGCTAGGAGATCTAGTAATTGACTGAAGTGTTTGAGGGTAATGATACGTGGATGGTCAGCAGGAAGGGTTCACTGTTGTCATAACTCTGAGACTGGGCTGCTGCCAGGAGTGATGGGCAGGCACCTGCCTTCAGCTGGGTGGGCACTAACACTGTTTGAAGCTCCATAATCAAGTCACCTGAACAAATTAAGAATTAACTTTCAGTGGGCTGATGGACACTGGGTGGTACGTACTTGCTGAGGATGCTGTGGGACTCCCCTGCAAAAGATGGGGGAGCAGTGGAGCGATGTGGTTTTTATACTTTGAAACTCTGTGTCACAAGCAAACAGGTGAAGTTGCTTCCATAGCATTACCAGGATAGTGGCTAACAAGTAAGAAGAGTTAAGAATTGTCCCTGAAGTCTTATCATTGATGAAAAGCATAAAACATCATTCAAGGAAAATTTCTTAAATTAAAATCCCTTTCATAATGAATAAGAATACAGTAGGAAAAAGGATGATACTCTCCCAAAGGTATGCAGCATGTTTTGTTAGTAAACTGCTCCCATGCAGCAGTTTCGTTAAGAAAACTCATTTTGTATGTGTATGAATCAAGGTGCTGTAGTTCTTCAGTCCAGCAGATGAGAAACTTTAGTTTAGAGAGCAGCATCTTTAGCCTGTGACTCTCTAGGCTTCACATGGCAAGGTTTCATGCACAGGGGGGATGCTGCAAGGGTGGCTTCTTTGAGATCAGGAGCTGTGACACTGACACAGCTTCATCAAACTTGACCTCCTCCCTGATTGCTTTCTCTACTTTGAAAATGAGGAATTGCTACTTGGCACTTGGATGATGCTCCAGAATTAAGAGAGCAGTGCCTTTTGCTTATGTATAGTAACAATTCATATCTTTGTCATCGGACAGTTAACTTTCTTTCAGGGGATGCTGAAAGCAACTGGTATCCTTTAACTTGCTACTGGAGGCTGATGTTCTCTTGTTGAAAGGCTTCTCTGCATTGCCAATTGGCTTTGCTTGTGGCTTCAGATTTTATTTGGACCACTGATAATGAACTAATTTTATTTAAGACAACCTAAACTAGCAGGTTCCTTGGGGCTATGAAAGTCTCTTTTTTAAATATCAGGTTGAATGAATCGGTACAAAATTTCTATATGGCAAATTAAAAAGAAAAAGAGAGAGGTAAAGGTTAGTTCATTATAAGTGGAAAAGTTTGGAATTTGTCAGGTTGGAAAGGTCAGAAAATTGTCAGGAAACAGTGAATCACTGATGAATCATTTTTTTTTTTTTGACTTCTCTCTCCACTCCCACATACCTGGAATTAGCTGATCAGTATTGTGGGATATATTACCAATGTCCCATATCCTTTCAAGTAATTCTGAAGAATTGACAGCAGTCTTAGCATTTTATTTCTGTCCTGTACTTTGCAATTTTAGTATGTATTGTTTTTCAAAAGAATGGTAGAAAAACAAATTACAAAAAACTTCTTACAACATTTATTTTGTATAACCAGAGAACTGATTTTTGCTTTACTTCAAGATTGGTATGAAATGGAATTATTGCCTTTCATTTTTCAAGACTGTAGTCATTCTTTTGTTACATCTGAAATGTTTACTCATTCAAAATAAGCGGTTTGTAGAATGTTAGATGAAAGACATGAGGAAACATTGATGAAGAAAGCTTTATTCCATGTCAGAGGCTTTACATCCTGTTTCTGCAGGCGTTTGGAGTGGATAAGTCACTAGTAGGTATTTGAATAATTTAAGAAAACAAGTGTATGCAGAAAAATGCCATAGCCACCTACTCTGGCAGTAGTGGTATGTAATGAATTTGATGCAAATGCATGTGCAGCTGAGATTTAGTAACCTGAATGTGTATTTCCAGGTGTAGCTCTACATATTTAGGTACGTTTATGCCCTTGAAAATAATGCCAATTAGAAAGAGGCCTGGCTGTGCTGCAACATTGTGTTTAAACCCTTAACTTTTAAGCATTTGGTGGATAAATATTGTTTGTTTGAAAGCTTTTCTCTATTTAAAATTCTTTTGTTTCTGTTGTGGTTGAATTGACAGGCTGTGGTCCTGTACTTACTGAAGAAGGGGATGTTAATGGTGATGCTGTTCCTTCAGGCAGCAATTGCCTGCACTGTCCCAGAGGAGTCTGTAACTGGTCTCCAGCTGTCTTGAACTCTTCGGCTGGGTTTTTAATCCAGAATATCTGGGAACAGCAAAATGTTTGTGATAAGGATACTGCAGTACAGATAAATTAAATGGAAAATGATAAGTCATTAGATGAAGTTACCAAAATACTCAAAGTGGTCATTAAATGACTTTTGGAGAATGCTGGGGAAGGAGAATGGACAGGCTAGCTTATTGAGACCCTCTAAAGCCTCTTGTGTTGCTTTTGTTTGTTTGTTTTAAAATTGTTATTATTATTTTATCTTTGTTTGTTTTCTTTCTGTTGTTGTTTTTTAAGAAGTCTTGCAGTTGGTGTCTGTTCTTGAACTGTACCCCTAGTGAAGAATAAAGCTCAGCTAGCCTTACTGGCTTGGGATTCCCTTTAAGTGGTGCTGGTGGAGGTAAGAGCAAGGAAGCAATGGCAGTGGTCACTGAGCTGCAAGACTTGCTTAAAAAGAGTTCCTGACCTGAGAGAGAATTTTGTCTGAGTTTGAGATTTAGGCCATGTACAAGTGATGTACATTTATTACAGGTAGTCCATCCCTATTGAGAAGACAATCAGCATGTGATTGAAGTCAAGAAGTAAAGAAGCATGTGCTGGTGCAGTGGCAAAATACAAAAGATCAAGATGCTTCTACTTCTAACAGTTAAGACCTAAAGAAATATTAGAATCATAGAGTAACTCAGTTGAAAGGGACCTTTGGAAGTGACCTGGTCTGTCTGCTCAAAGCTGTCCAGTCAAGGTTTGAATATCTCCAAGGGCAGAGACTCTCTCTCGGCAGCCTGCCCCAGTGTTTGACCAGACCATCCTCAGGGTGATGCCCAGTTGGAATTTTCTGAGTGTCCTTTGCTTGTGTCCTTTGCATCTCATCCTGTCTCATGAGGAGCTCAGCTATGTAAGCAGTGACTTGAGTTCATTTTTCAATAATGTTGAAAAAAAGAGAGGGGAAGAACTGTTGCTTCACTGAAATTGCTTCAGTGCAGAAAGTGTCATTAGAAGGGTGTTATGCTCAAGTATTCCCATATATGAACCTGTCAAATTTTGAGAGGCTTCACATGAACTGGGACAGACTACAAATTTTACATTGAAAATGGTAAGTGGCATGATGGGATTATTGTAGGGAAGAGGCAAAGAGGCTGCTTCTTTCTGCCATGTTTTTTTTTTTTTGGAAGTATGAAGTTTAGATAATGCCACTCATGGGATTTTGCTGCTTGCTTGCTTTTTTTAAAAAACAAAATCTTTGCCAGACTGAGCTTCCAATATCTTGTAGCCCATGAAACTTCCCTTGAGTTACCGACCTGTTTAGGCAGTGTGGTATCACCACTCTGGTATTTCAGGTTAGAGCTAAAATACTGCAGTGCTGCAGTAAATGCTTAGCTGAAAAATGTTCTCCTAAAGGTAGAGGAGAAAAATTTGCTTCTATTTATCTTCACTTTACACCTCTCATTTTGTATCTAGGTTTCTACAATATGCTAGCACTTGCCTTATGCAGCAATTGTTATTCCCATTGGTATTTTAGGAAAGCTGGGACACTTGTTCCCAACTACTCAAATAATAACCTATGGTGGCAATGTCAACAGGCCTGTATCAGTTAATAGAATATTGCAGTGGAGAGTTGAGGAATACCTTCCTGCGTTTGGCATTTGTAGCTAAATTAACCTTTCTAAGCATGTTTCTTTCCAGAATGAAGCCACGAAGTGGTTGTTTTTGCATCCTTGCCCTTTGTTCTTTGAAGTACTTCTTCCTTGCTGCTTTATCCCTACTTATGCTCTGCAGTTTCTGGTTGTAATAAGCAGGGCACAGCCCTCTGCTTAGTTGTATTTTCAAATCCTCTCTTAGAGCGTGAAGTGGTATAGTGATGCAGATTACACGGATGAGGATGGAAGCTTAGTTAAACTGGGTGCAGGTCTGGCCAGCCTTAGCCAGGCGCTTTGCCAATGAGATCATCACCAGTGTAAGTGACGAGCTGGTACTCCTGCTGTAGCAGAGGCAGAGTAAATGGCTTATTTTGCTCTGAGTCTATTGTTGGTACAGGGAAAACACATTACTTTGAGCTTCCATAAGATACTGGTGAAACTATTATAATTAATTTCCTTTTGTCCCTGAACAAAGCTAAATATTCCTGGGTGTTCTTTTTGCCCACTCTTTTTTTTTTTTTTTAATCCCCATCATTAATTAGCTATTCTGATTGTGTTCTTTCACTGATTTATTTCTCAGTCTCTTGTCTGAATATCCACTAAAATTTTTCATTGCAGAGTGATTTGTTTGTTTGTGGAGATTGTTTGTATGTTTTTAAATAGCTTTCTCTTTTATTCCATCACCATTTGCCCGGCATTTAGATGCTGCACAAGTTGAAAAGCACTGTATTTGAAACCCATGTCCTTGCCTCCAAAACAGCTGTATCAGTAGAAATTTGTGCTGTATATGTGACTTTGTAGTTTATTTAAGTAAGCATGTGAACATATAACTGGAGCTCATAATTTCTAGTTAGCCAAAAGGAACCAATTCAAGTCTAAAATATTTATTGATAATGCTGAAGCATGTGTTGCCTACATAGGCACAGATAATAGTTTCATTTTATATTGTGTGTAAGCATTGGTATTGCGTACCTGAAAAATTGTGCAAGGCTGCATCAGAAATACTTGTGCTAATAGAAGTGAAACTGCAACACTGAGGGGTGGGCAACCCAGTAAATGTGTGGAATGCCAGCTGGGTTTAGATAGTCTCTTACTGAGAACTGGGGTGCTGTGCCTTGCTTACACTTCATTTGCATTACCCAAACTGCTTTTAGTCTGCATATATATATTTATGCTGTAGTCATATGCTGAATTTAGCACAGGTGCAGTGTAGTACAGAGGGTTCTGCTTTCTGCTGGTATTTGGTGGTTTTCTACTTCTTCCCAGTCAATGCTGATAACTCTCAGATTCAGTCTGTTGTGAGCCTAAGGTAAGGCTATAAATGAGTCCTTAGACCAAAGTGAGAAATTTAATTGTAATTAATTATACAAAAAGCATCTGTTTATAGTCTTTTTATAATTGTATATCGTGAAATACAGGTTTTTCTCTGTCTCTTATTAAAAAATGTATAAGAATGGAAAGACAGATTGAGACTCATATAACAAGTAAACCCATTTTTTTTAGGACAGTTCTACAGAAAATGCAAGTTGGTTTCTAAGACAGAAGTTACCCACGACACCAAACTCTTCTGCTTGATGTTGCCTAAGAGCACACATCTCCGTGTTCCCACTGGACAACATGTTTACCTCAAACAAATCATTGCAGGTAAGAAAAAGTAGAATGTAGCCATGGTTATATTAAAATAAATCCCTTTTCGTAGTCTTGGGAGAAGGCCACTAATTCCCTGGTTGTAGTTAGAAAGTCTCTGCTTCCAGGATCACAATCAGTGCTTAATAGTGAACTGACTGGATTAATATTGCTGGGAAACTTAACTATGGAGATGGTTGGCATTTACTCTTGAGCTTATCAGCTCTTTCAATTCTGCCTTTAAAATCTTCTCTCTATTGAAGTAGTGCTGTTCATCTTTGAAGGTGGGGAAGCTCATTGTATATGTGTTATGTATGACTAGTCATTTCCTTTTGGTTTGCAGCTTTTTTTGGCATGGGGAGGGTAATGTTGTGATTTTTTTTTTCCTTCTGAGCAATTTATAGCTCTCATAGTAATGCTACTTTACACTTCACTTGTACAGTATTCATAATAATATGAGATTATAAGAGGAATGCATCTTGATAAGCATTGCTTAGGTGCTATTTTTCCAAATTTTGTTCAAGGCAAATGTAAAAAAATTAAATGGGAGATAAAAATCTTGTTTATTTTTTTTTTTTTAAGGATACTTTTAAAAAGTTGCATGTTAATGATTATACTGGTCACTGTACTTGCATTCCTCTGTGCGTGGTAAAGAGATCTCTCAGAAGAATTTTTAAATAGCCTTTAATGGTAAACTGTTTTGTCCTCTTCCCTACCTGATTGTTTGCTGGTGTCCAACTCTTGCAATTTTTCCTTCTGTCATTATACAGTAGCTTTTTTAAAAGATAGTGGAAAAAAATATAATCATGCAGCACTAAAAATCTGCTATTTCAATTTAGAAAAAATCAAGCTGTGGTACTTGAAAATAAATGCAAATGCTTTTAGATTTTCATGTTCTTTGGGGATGACAAGATATTTTCTTCCTGTGTTTTAAATTGCTAAGTAGTTTGGAAATAATATACTTCACAGTGGCCTGAAGATTTTAGTTGGAAGTGGAAGGCGACTGTAAGAAGAACTGGTGCAGTGGAAAATAACATACTTGCGTGAAAGCACGTGATGGTGTTATTTTTATGGGATATACAGGTTATTTGTTTATTGTTTGGTTATTTTGGTACTTGTTTACAGTACATTTGCTGGATGTACTTTTTATAGTATTTCAGCTACCTTTTTGTTTTCTATCTAGGGACAGAGGTAGTAAAACCGTACACACCTGTATTGCCTTTTTTGCCGCTGGATTTCAAAGAACCATCTTGCCACGATGGTGCACATATATATTTAATGATTAAAATTTATTCCTGCGGACCATTCACACAGGCACTTGAGCACCTCCAAGTTGGTAAGTATATGTTGAGGTTTTTTGTGTTTGGCTTTGCAGCAATTGCTTTATTGCTTCACATTCACTGTCTGGGTATTGTGATGTTCTTACTGTTTATTTACTTATACACTGGGATGTACTCTTAACTTTTTTGGTTAAACCTTATTCTCCATGCCTTAAATGCACAGGCTTATCCTCCCTGTAACTAGAACTTGTCCATTACATGAAGCTCTCCTGACTGATCTTCCAAATGTGTTCATGTTGAACTGTTGAGATATGTCAACTGTATCACACACACTATATATATGCAGTATGTAGTCTTAGAGCACCTTTTTGTATTTTTGAATAAAGAAAGATAGGTCTGCTTTACTAGACTTGAGATGTACTTCCTTTTCTATTTCAGGTATAGTGGCAGGTTTTTAACACTGATTTGCAAATGTTTGTGTATTCATACAGTGTGGAATCCCTCAAGACAAGACATTTTAATAGAACATCTGTTCTTTTAACAAGAATGATTCTTGTGTGAAATGCATAGTACCTTTCTGAAAGGAACCTTAATACTACAAAGGTGAAGGCAATATGAAAGGGCCTGTGAAAATCAGGCTGCTAATGAGCTTGTTTTCATCTCCTTAAAGTTTACCATTCTATTTGTTTGTTTGTTTGTTTTTTAATAAAGGAGACTATATTTCTGTCAGCAACCCTGAAGGTAACTTCAAGAAGTCACAAGTTCAAGCTTCAGAAGATCTCTTTTTATTGGCAGCAGGCACAGGCTTCACACCAATGGTTAAACTGCTGGATTTTGCTCTGACAGAAGTTAGTTGCCTCCGGTATGTGCTGTTCTTATGATTTAACCCCTAGCGAGAGTAATCCATAGGAAGGATAAAGCTTAATGGACAAGCCTCAGTGTTAATAAAACAATTGACAAAATAAAATGGTATGAAAGCATTTTTCCTCAGCTGATGCCAAAGGCTGGTATGCTTTAGGGAGGAGTCTGTCAGAGTCTTAAAGAACTTATGCATATTTGGTTATCAGCTCCCATCTACAAAATTGACTGATTTCCATTGTGGGTTTTAGGTGTGATACAAGTGGGCTCACTGAGGAGAAAACCTGAGGGGTTTTTGTTTGGAGTTTTTTTGTATGGTGTGTTTTGGTTTGTTTTGGTTTTATAAACTAGCTTTGCATTTGCATGCCTTTTTTAGTATTGAAATATTACAGTATAGGTACTGTTTTTTGGACTGAGGAGGTTTACAGCTGGTTAGTTATGGCTTCTCTTTAATTTATTAGAATAGCTAGTATATTTCTACATTTTTTTCACCTGTTAAGCAACAGTAACACATTTTTACCAGGTCAGTTCCAGTTTTCACTAAAGTGAGACTTATGTAAGCAAAGCATTTCAGTACATTCAAATGCATTAGAAGTGTGTATTGCATATGCATTCTTTACTCTGCTTGTAGAATCTCCAGAAGGAAGCATTACTTGTTCTTGGTTAAAATAACAGCTTGCTTTCGCTCCTTTTGTCTTTCAGAACCCTAGAACTAGTACTTCTGCTTGACATGATTGTCTGTTCACAACCATAAGAGAGTATACAGTAGCTCCACTTTAAAAGGAAATGCAAAATGTTTCTGTAGGGGCATACTTTGATAGAGGTGAGGTGTGCTTACAGTGCTTTTAGCAAAAATCCGCCTCTAGAATCACATCTTGCTGAATTTCTTAGCAGATAAAATTTTTGTCAATGTGAACTGTTGTAATTTAGGAGATTATAAAACTCAAAAAATATTCCTGAACTGTGTTTTCTTTAAAGCTGTTGCAGAAGACAGTTCAACAAACTTGCTACTGTTTTCCTGTCCCTTTGAATTCTGATTCTTTTAATGGAGATTAATTTCTAAACCTATGTTTTATTCAGTATAAGCACAGGATGTTTTGGCTCATTATGTCTTCATGAAACACATTTTGAAACAACACAGAGAGATTAATTGGACTTTAATCTCCATAGTAAAGCTAAGAAAGATAACATGGATTGCAGAAATATGTTTCTAAACTCAGGCATTATTCTTTTCTTAGTCTTTGTTCAGCAATTACATATAGTCCTATTTTGTGAGCAGAGAGACTCTGCTGTTTAGGTCTTCCAAAGTGTCCTGTATTGTCAGTAGTGAATAACATGTGGCTGGCTGACTTTGTGAATCCAAAAGATAAATCTGTCATCTCCCATAAATGCTTGGGAAGCACTACTGAGTTTGCCATATTTTTTTTCGTTTTGAGGAGGAAACTAGTATGTCAGGTAAAGGTAGTTGTGATAATACAAAAGCAAAACTAAGGAGAACATAGTAAAAGATGCAAATCTTGACATTTTGTCTGTAACCACAATAAACAGAGTAGATAATGTATGAAAGACTCCTACTGCACAGAAGATGTTTTTGTCTACTTTTTCCTTGAAAGATGACTAGAGTGGCTTATTTAATTCTCTTCAGCACAATTTCTTGTGGGATCTCAATGCTCATGGTTAGCTTAGGATGCAGCAACATCTGTTGTCTTACCAAAATAAATGATTTTTTCCTTCTTTTTGTGGAAGCTTGCTAGGTGCTGGAATGATTTGAAGTAGTACAGGTTCTGTTTATATGCAGACACTTAAAGCTTGGGTTTTCTGACTGCTCTAGGCAATGTAATTTCTTATATTTGCTCTTTAGCTCTCACTTTCTCTTTTGGGAAAATATTACAAGAATGTGTTTAATATATGTGTGTATGTATGTATTTATAGATTTATATATACTATTGGTATATATAGGAATATATGCATATATAAACAACTTAATTTGCATAAAATTATCTTACTGTGGAAAGTAACGATTGCTGTGAACTTGGATTGCCTGTGCTAGGCCACGAATTGAGAAAGTTGAGGAAGGACCTGAATAATGACAGACCTGTCACTTGAGGTGCAGCAGTCTCTGCCTGTGACGCTGGGCAAGTCCTGCTGAACCAAGCAACCGTGGCATCAAGCCATGATGCTTTTCCTTCAGTGTATGTCTATTGCTTGTCTCTTAGGAGCAAGGTTGGGCTCATGTAAAAGGAGAGGTGGTAGTGGAGTGCCTGGTTTGAGAACTGTCTGGTGAGAACAACCAGCAGGTTGAGCTCAGCCTTGGTGCCAGCCCTGACAGGTACCCGTGTGGTTCCTCAAGCATTTCTGCACCAGGTGTCCCAGAACTCCGGCTTTCTGCATGTAGAGCACTGAACTTGCAGCTTCTGGCACCACAGCAACATGTACTCTCTGCTCAGAGCTGTGCTTGAGGGGAAAAAACAACATGAACTTAAAGCCCTGTGGGGTGCAGGTCAGGAACTGCTTGCATTTAACAGCAGATCTTCTGCCTTAGATCAGTTGTCCCTGGGCTACTAGTCTGTTGTTAGCAATAAAGGAGAAGTTAAGTTTATATGACTTTATCAAATGGTAAATTCAACCTTGTAAAGTCAGTGTTTTTGTGTTTTAGTAGTGTAGTGTAGTATAAAAATCTGAAGAGATAATAGCACTGACCTTAATGACAGAGCATTTATTTTTATGTGAAGTTTCTGGCAAATACAATGCTTGTAAACAGTAGCTTTCCAGGAAAACAGATTTTATAAATCACCAGATAAAGTAAGAATAAGATAACCTGGTACAGAGCTGTAGTTTGCTCTTCAAGTTGTGAGTGAATTATATCTTCCTTCTATGTGTTTAGATTCTGTCTTTATTAAATTAATATTGACGTAACCTTCCTGAAATTCTGGTTTCACCTCTACAAGCTAGTCTGTGTAATATTAAAAACATGTACAGAGTTCATATACGAGATACTAATTGAAGTAGTAGTGCTCAAACAATATTGAGAAGCCATTAGATAAAACTTGACAAGCTATACTATATTCTCAGTCAGGTCTTAGTAACCTCAAGAGACTTTATTTTTCTTAGGACAGCAGTTCCTGAACTAGAAGTTGCAACTGCAGACAGGGTTATGACATTTAGAAGAGAGGTCACAAGTCAAATAGACTTTCAGGTACAGCAAGAAAGATACTCTATCGAGTTAGTGACAAAAAAATTTGAGGATTGCAAAGTTGCAAAACAAACAGACAAACAAAATGTAAGTAAAAGGCTTCTGTATAATGCAGTAAGTTCCGATTCTTTAATGTGTTTCAAATAGAGAAACAATCTGCAATTAATTTTTTATTAATTTTTTTTTTAAAGGACAGTGAAGCTGATGTTCTTCAACAAAACAGAAGATGACATACTTTGGAGAAACCAACTTGAACAATTAGCTCTTAAGGACAAAAGGTATTTAAGAGTCTTGTGGAGAACTTGTGCCATCCCAGCATATAGGAGAAGAGGTCTTGCGGCTTAGACTAACTCTACAGCTTTGGCACAAAGACAGATCATGATGCAGGAAACTCTTAGCTAAGAATTTAATGAAGCCAAGAGAGTTTGGTCACAGATTCATAGCAGCAGGTTGTGTCATTATCTTCTGTATGTCCAACAGGAAATGAGGGATTTGATATGACAGTGTTTAATAGGTGTTTATTGGAGATATGTTAGATGAGGTGATCATTAAGACTGCCTAGGAAGCTTTTTGAAGGTGAAGATAATTAGCCTTAGCAATAGAAAACAAAGATATGCAAAGAGAAACACAGAAGTGATAGACTAGGACAGTGCAACACTTGGAGCAACATTCTGAATTTACAGAGAAGTCCTGAAAAAGTCTCTTTGGTGCCACTTAGTTGAGAAAATGTATATATAAAAAATTTGAAATTTAAATTAGGCCCGTTACTTTCATTTTTACACTGTCTAATTGTTGCCTTTTTTTTCTCAGTTACAAAGTAATTATGGATTAAAATGCACTAGTGCACAGGTAATGCTAATGTAGTTTAGCAGGTCACATTTCCATCAGGAGACACAGGGGTATCGGGTTGCTGTTAATTTCAGTACTCTTGCTTTTATCACTAGATAAATTGTCACTGCCTAGATTTTACATGACAGAAGTATGCTTTGTTTATGCTTAATTCTTGGTTGAAATTGTATGAACAAGTTAATTTCACTTGTTCCTTCACAACATTGAAGAGAAAAATCAATATTATTTCATTGCCTGGTGATGTCTGGCACATTCAAGGCTTCATAGTCTGGACTTTGTGTAAATTTACAGTAAAAACCCTTTTTCCTTTTCATTAGGAGCCACAGATACACGAGTGCTTGGTTTTTACTGAACAACTACTCTGTTACTGAGTTTTTGAAACCAGTTGTAGTATTTTCTCATTAATGAAGTTGTACTGACATTTTCACAAGTTTGGCTAAGCTTTTATATTTCACTACTTGTGTATTGAGCTACATCAACATTACGTAAGTGGATAACAGAACAATAAAATCTTAATTGGTACCAGCTGTTTTTCTTTGTAAGGTGAAATATACAGCTAAAACTTTTAAGACTGAAAGATTTGGTTAAATAATTAAATATACAATACTGGAGGGGATTTGATTGACTTGATTGGTAGGAACAGCTAAATGTCTGTGAGATCAGATACTGTGCCTGTGGGAGTTGAGCAGAACTTCATCGTAGGAAAGCAGAGCAGAAAGTAATCGTAGGAAACACCAGTGTCTCATTCAGCAGCATTTTGTGTGGCAGATTTCTTATCAGAGGCAATATTTCTGAAATATTCTTCTGCTTTCCAGGTTTGAGGTTAAATTCATTCTTTCACAACCAACAAAGGACTGGATGGGTAAAGAGGGGAAGATTTCTTCGTCTCTTCTCTCTGAGTTTGTGAAAAGGAGCAGCAAATATTCCAAAGTGCTTATCTGCATCTGTGGTCCAACACCGTTTACAGAACAAGGAGTACAGTGAGTATTTCAGATTATGAACTGGAGAACAAGGATTGTATTTCATATGATCACCTAACCAGCTAGAGTGCTTCTGACTTGATAGTCTTTCAAAAAAGGCTTCACATTTTCTGATTTGCAAGAAATTTTTTTTAAATTAAAAAAAAATAGAAAAACACCTGGTATTATACTTGGAGTATATTTAGTGTGCAGCTAAGTAAATGTCAGCAACATGGAAGTTTCACGAGCTCTAGTCACTTGTCCAAAAGTTTCTAAAAGCATCTCTTTAACAATGACTTTTTTTCCCCAAAGCTTTAAATACTGCTTTTAATTCAATGTTCATAGAAAATAAGATTTCTGTGTCGGTGTTAGCTTGACAAATGAAGTTATTAAAAGTAAAATTCAAAGCAGGTGTTCTATCACAAGCACTTCTCTTGATTTTTTTTTTTTTTTTTTTTAAGTAATGCATTTATTTATGTCTGTACCTAATACTTTCCTTATTTTATATGTCATATATTTAAAGATAAAAGGCCCTCTAACTTTCTCTTGCCTGGCTTCAAAATATTGAACCAATATGGATATCACTTGCATTTCTGCAGTCCTGCTGAAGCCAGGTGCATGGATCCAATGGAGGGTGAAATTGGCCAATAATCGTGCTACCTCTGGAGAAACTGGAGATAATTAAAATTATATCTGTATTTAGTTTTAGAAATTTTTTCCATATCCTTAAAGGTCATGTAGTACATATGAGTTCCTGGGCATGAAATGTTTTCTAAAAGCATTTGCAAAGGTAAACTTAATTGTGTATGTCTGAATAAAAACAAGATAGTGGTGCTGAAGTTGTTTCAGCTGTGTCTGTGGTGAGTTTTGGGTTCCAAATATTAATATTATCAACTTGATTTCTGACTTTCAGATATCTGAAGGATCTTGGATACTCCCAAGAAGAGATACATGCTTTTACTGCATAAACCCATATGAGGATATCAGTGTTTGTTTGTATAATTCAATCTTATTTATTTACTTTCATGAACTTAAATGCGAAGCAATTTTGTAAGACTTGAAATTTCATTCTTGGTACCAAACTGTTTCTTGAAAGAAATGTATCTTTGAAAAAAATTTATATGATGTTTTATCTTGTTTTTGTAAATATTTTTGGTAATACTTAAGTCATCCAGGGTATTAATTTATTATAGAGGGAAGCAAAAATGTATAGTATACATTATGTAAGATATATCATGTTGTTGGTTCATGAGAATTCTTAAATTTATGACAAGCACTGATTTAGTTTTTGAATCAAAAAAGCTTGTTAGTTTAGTTCTTACTGTAAAAAAGTCTTAAGAGCAATACTGTCTGAAATTAAATATTGTACTGTAACTCAGGTAACAGTTCTTTTTCATCCAATATCTCTGTTTGACTTGCAAGTGATCTGGATACATTTTTGGCTTTGTAAACAAAGAATTGAAGTACCTTTGGTGAAACAAGATTTACATCAAATAATAAAAAAATAATAATTTTACATTACTTTATGTATTTTTGTAAATTTTTTTGTATTTTCAGTTGATAATGTCATATAGAGAGGCTTGCACAAGCTTAGGACACCAGCTGAGAACTCAGATCAGACACACAGGGTCATCGTCTCCCACAAAACTTGCTGTGTGGCCTCACTGATGTCAGGCATCCTGTGTCAGGAGACACTCTGAGGGTAAAGACACGACAACCTGTGGCCTGCAGATACCAGGGTAAGGGCCACAGAACTACCCAGAAATATTTGACAGATTGCAATAGTATTAAATGAGGTTATTTGAATTGGTAGGGGTTTTTTCTCCATTATTAAAAGTACATTATCATGAGGCAGTAATCTGGTGTCTAATAATAGTTCAGAGAAAGAAGCAGCAGAGCAGCTTCCCCCTTTGTAGATGTTGTCAGGAATATCTGTAGGCGTTGATTGTTCCATGTGACATCTAGTAGTGTTTACATCTTGTGTTGTGTTGAGTGGGTATTTCTTCCTCCAAAGAAGCCAGTGTTCATGAAAAATGTTTTCATAATACTCTTAAAGGTTAAATTGCTCTCTCACAGTGACTGGCTCTGCTAAGCTGAGCTGTCATCTCTTCAGTGCCTTCTGTTTTATTAGTCTTGAAGTTAGAAAAGGATCTGGTTGTCAGTCATTGCCTGTAAGTCACAAGTTATTTGAGAAGAGACAGTGGTTGTGTCATCACTTTATCTAGAAAGATCTAAATATTTCCTGTTATAATTTTGCAATGTATTATTTGTGGAGATTTTTTGCTGCAGAGCTCTGAACAGGTTTCTCTTCTGCTGAGCAGAAATGTCAGTGCTATGCTGGAAAAACAAAACATGCATTGAATTTGGTCATTTTCTCTGTCACAAACGTCAGATCACAGTGGTGACATTAAAAATTACATTTTTATGTTAATGACTAAACCTTACATCTTCCATAGGATACCAAGGAATTTGTCCTATTCCCATCTCCCAAGATCTAATGGGATGGTCTCCTTTGTAAAAGAATTTAATTAATTGCCTCCCTTTCAGCCTTCTTAGTTTCAGCAGGTTACTTTGCCAATATCCTGCCCTTTGTGCTCTGATTGTCCTTAGATATCTGTCTTTATCCAGAAGGACAAAATAAAGCGTTTTGGATAAGCAGCTGTTGTGACACAGTACATCAAGGGTTTTATCCTGTGCCTTAGGGCGTATGCTTTTTTTGTCAATAGATGATGACTTCTCAAAAGCTTTGAGCAGTCCATGTGGTGCTCAAGGATATGGAATTACCTCAGATTAGGTCTAGAAGCTTGTGTAGTCAGTGTGTATCTCCTTTAGCTTC
This sequence comes from Nesoenas mayeri, assembly GCF_963082525.1. Classification (NCBI taxonomy): domain Eukaryota; kingdom Metazoa; phylum Chordata; class Aves; order Columbiformes; family Columbidae; genus Nesoenas; species Nesoenas mayeri. The sequence continues at coordinate 36,667,468 of NC_137544.1, forward strand.
TGAAAGTTTGTTTTCAGTCTTGTGTGCTACTGGTAATTGCTGTTTACAGTTGCAGTCTGAAGAAAGTTTTGCTCTCAGAGACTTTAAGACTGTCATCCTGAAGCAGGGAACACCCTGATGCAATTGTTTATGTTCATTGTCATAAAGGGCTATGGATTTTAAATAACTTAAATATTTGTAGCTGCCCTTGCAAGTCCAACCAGACCTTTAGTGCAGAGGTATTCTGCTGTGGTGGTTCTTCCAGGACAGATCTTCATGGGTTTGTAGTAAACTTCTTGGATCTTACACTGCATCTGTCCACAGGGCTTGTTGCAACTGTATGTTTCCTGGAAATATTAATATTTCATCAAAAACTGAGTAATACTGAGATGCTGATTTTACTGATGAGGAGCAAAAGGAGACACTGACATGCAGAAGAGTTGTCCTTGGAGGTCTCAATATGCAAATGTTTTCCCTTTGGAAAATTTGAAGGGTTGTTGTTGGACCAGAAAAGAGCTACATTTTCCTAGGAAATAAGTCTGAAAGTGGAAGATGACATCAGAAGAATATTCTTCTATTACCAGTTTAATATTAGATAAACTCTTGAACTGATGCTCGGTCCCATCTCTGGATGGCAGTTCACCAAGAAAAAAACTCTCTTTAGTTTTCCAAAAGGAAGTTTGAAACATTTATCAGGAGGCACCAGCTTAATTGCTGTGTTGTCAGAGTGAAACAGGGAATTTGCATGAAAAATCATTTATAGGGAAAAAGGGACATCTGCAGTCTCCCAGCTCTTTGTTTGGAACATACTCTTGGATAAACTCATGTAATTCATTCCATTTGCAGCTGTAGGTACATATTTCGTGTAATTAAAACAGTAGCTTGAAGAAGTAAATGCTTGAGTACAGCGTATTAATAGTAATTCTGCTAAGAGACTATTCATAAAATATTTGTTTGTCCACACCTGAGAAACATGAAGAATTCAATAGTTAATACAGTGTTTATATTGCATTTTATTGAAGACATGCGGATTGAAATCTCAATCATACATTGTAATCCATTAGTAAGACTGCTTTATAGCTGCATGCTGCTGATAATGAAGAGAGATGATAAATTGTGACAATTATTTTCCAGCTATATTTTTAAAATCCTAGCTTCTTGGGTTTTGTTGCCTTTAGTAAATGAGGAGGAGGGAGACCGTTGTTTACAGGAAAATCGAATTTGCAGCTGTATCAGTTCTGGAATACTTACATATTGAGAGACTAATTAAAACAAGGTCAGAGGAGCCAATGTGAAGTGGTGTGGTTGATCATCGCTGCTGCTGAGGGAAATATTAGTATGCTCATTAAGAAAGAATTGTTTATAGAAAAGCATTCTTAATAAATCCACCCAGTAAATATAAGGAATTTGAAGAATGCAATTGTTGACTATGTCCTCATTTACAACAACAAAAAAACATTCTGATATTTTGTTTATGCAGTGTTTATTGTTTCAGTGCATCGATTGTTCTGACTCTTCTGGAGGAGAATCATTACACAGTAAGGGAGAAAAATTTACTGTGTTGTTTCCTCCCATGCATTTTTTTTTTCGTTCTGAGCAAAACTGGTTTCTGGGAGAAGCCACAGAAACCTCCATGTAGGTGTATCTTTTTTCATGCTAGCTCTTAGCTGCTTTTCTAGAAAAATTCCTGCATTACAAAACTGTACAACACCCAGCTTATTCTAAAAGATGGTCATAAATTTTGTATGTCAGTGACCTCTTAACATCAGTGCTTCATGCTACATGCAGTTGAAATAAACAGTTTATTCTCCTCCATTGGGGCATGGAAATGACCTTACAACCTTTGAGATTGTAAAGATGGTATGTATTTACAGTGCGCTGGACACATGGGGGAATAATTCCACCTAAGATGTGTGTGAATTTCCAGTAGCTGTGATCTTGGTTAAATGCTGTAAAGTGTTACATATTAATGAAAGTTTTAGGAATGCCTACACATATTCATAACCTGTCCCAAAGAAGGCGGTTCTTATTACAGTGAGTTCCAGGAGATCATTTCCATAGTCTCAACCTCTGGCTCTTCCTGGTTGTCCCTGTGCGGTGACAGTGAACCGGGGTCTTCTCTGTACACGGTTACCTTTGGCCTGGTGTGATGAGTTGGTTGGGACTCAGACTGGCGTATCTCCTGTCCTGTGCCCAAGTTTCTGTTACTTAGTTCACCCAAGGATGCACCCAAGGTTTTTTATCTTTGTGAGGCCTGTGAAGTCGTCAGCGAACTCCTGTTTCTCATACAAGAAGTTACACAAAGCTAAGCAAGGCTAGGAAATTGTGATGTGGGTTAATGGTTAGATCTCTAAGTGTTAGCTCTTTAGTTCTTTAAGTGCTAGTTCTTTAAGTGTTAGTTAATTCCCTGTATCACCATCACAAGAAGGTATATAATCAATATCTTGGAACTATGTCTTTTGCCTTTTACATGTGGCTGCTGCATCCTGATTTCACAGTTTTAAAAAATAACCAACAAAAGCCAAACCAAACCCCCACCACACAGATTTGTAGAAGTTACACTGATAAAAACTGCACACTAAATCACAATTTGAATGGGAATTTTCAGAAACAGATTGTTATGAATTCACTATCTTATAAAATGCTATTGCAGAAGAATGATGCATTTCCCTTCTCTCATTATTTTCTTGCAGATGGGTCTGTCATGTGGCTCTTTGAGCTGTGTGGTTTGGAAAAAGGAGCATAGTCCCCAAATCTTTCAGTTCCACATACAGTCTTCATTGCTCTGACCTTGTCAAGGTTGATATCCCCATGGTGATCCCTTCTAGACTAGGTCAAGAGGACCTCTTTGAGCATGGCACTCTACATTTCCAGTTGAGAAGATACCTATTTAAGCATCTTTTTACAATGATTGAAATCCAGATCACGTCCAAGTGTGTAGTTTGGGAGCAGTCACCATTTGACATCTGTAACGGAGTTAAGCAGAGAGGCACTCGTTTCCAAGTTTTGAAGTGGATTCCTGGTGAGATGAGCAGAGTTGCTTGTTTCCCCCAAGATAGGGTCTCAAAATTTCAGGCACTTTGAGGTTTTTTAAGATGTAATTTACGATGAATTGTCACACTTATAAAAGCCTCTGGTTTCCTTTGAAGTTCTGAATAGATCTGTTATTACTCGTAACTTGCTTTGCAACAAATGTAGTAGCTTAGCAACAAATGGCAATTTGACACTACTTCAGCTTTTTAATCTAGATATACTATGTGTTATAAGTGGCTGAAGTGTAACTAAGTTTTACTTATTTTTCTAATACTTCAAAGATTTGATACAGATATAAATTCCTAAAGATGGATATGAGGCTGAACATCTGAAATCAAGGCTAGCTTATAATAACAAATGAAAATGTCCTTTTGTTTGTTTGTTTTGTTGGTTTTTTTTAAGGCAGTGATGCTCATCGTCTGCCTGTTTGCATTATGTAGCATCACAACCTTATGCAGCTGCTAAAATGGGGCTTCTGAGAGTCTGTGGTTTTTTTCCTTGTAAATAACCTTCATTTTTGCTGATGTCATCCATGTGGCACATTTCTGCAACTGTTCTGCGTTCCTGTTTGAGTTCGTGTTTATAAGGCAGATTGCAAAGCAGCATTTGTGACTGTTATTAACCATGCCAGAGAAGTTAAGTGCTTCAGATCTTCAGATCATAGAATCATAGAATGTCCTGAGTTGGAAGGGACCCACAAGGATCCTCAAGTCCAACTCCTGTCCCTGCACATGACAACCCCACAGTTCACACCATGTGTCTGAGGGCATTGTCCAGTCTCTTCTTGAACACTGTCAGGCTTGGGGCTGTGACACCTCCCTGAGGAGCCTGTTCCAGTGCTCCACCACCCTCTGGGGGAAGAACCTTTTCCTCATGTCCAACCTAAACCTCCCCTGCCACATCTTCCTGCCATTCCCTTGGGTTCTGTCATTGATCACTAAAGAGAAGAGATCAGCACCTGCCCCTCCTCCTCCCCTTGTGAGGAAGCTGTAGATGTGATGAGGTCTCCCCTTAGTCCTTTCTAGGCTGAACAAACCAAGTGACTTTAGCCATTCCTCATACAGCTTCCTCTCCAAACCCTTCACCAACTTCATACCTCTCTTCTGGAGACTCTCCAGTAGCTTAATACCTTTTTTAATAGTGTTGCCCAGAACTGCACATGGTACCCCAGGTGAGGCCACTTGCAGCACTGTTCTTGAATAGGAATATGCGGAAACATTGGCTGGAAGAACCTGCTGGAGATCTGGTGTGGTCTCTGCCCTTGGGGGCTTTCAAGAGCTGACTGGATACAGCCCTGAGCACCCTGGTTTGGACTAGAGGCTTCCTGAGGATGCTTCACACACAAATTTTCCTTTGATTCTATGAATGCATGTACAAACTTTTTCATGGTAACAATTCTTGTTAATCCATAGTTCAGTTTTATGCAGATTCTGTTTTTAGAGAGTATAACCTACCCATCACATTCTGAAGATACCTCCTCTGTTTATCATAATTGTTCACATCTCTATTCACGTGACTTGTTTTGCAGTAATGATAGCAGCAGCAGTAGCTGATTTTTTCCTTGAAGCATACAGCCATTGGGGTGGTGAAGCCATATGTGTGCTTTCATAAAGAAATAACAAGCAACTTTGCTTACAGTTCTGGATTACTGGACACAATTCATAAATTTGGATACTCAGGTATACAGCACAATGTGTTTTCAGCATAATGTCCTTTATGGTATGGTAGCTAGTCTACTTAGGAAAAATTATATTAATAAAAAGGAGGAATTCCTATGATTTTGAGTTGTATGGATGTTCAGTGGCTGTGTCTGGCTTTTTTAATGTGTCGCTCTTTTAATAGCTGCAGATCGGATTAAGACTATGTATCATTTAATGGTTTTAGAGGTAGAAATAGTTAATAGAAGATAGAGATTATTTGAGGAATTTTTTTGAAAAAATAATTAACAAAGTAAATAATTTTCTCTTTGCTCAACGGCATATAATGTAGGTATTGTTTGTGTGTACTGATGACAGGTTTCTACAAAAGAAAATCCTAATAGAATAGGACTGGGTGATTAGAGATTACAGGTGAAAGCTTGCAGAGACAGTAGTAATAATAAAATAGCATAGCTGGAAAGTAATGAGTTAGTTTATATGAAACTGTACTCACGTATTACAAGTAAGGGGGTAAAAGCCTTGTCAGTGAAGTCGCTGGGCTCAGCCAAACAGTTTTCCTTTGATGAAACAGTGAAGGATAAATGGTAACAGGCAGATCAAAGCAAAGATGACCATCAGCAGGAACCCGTGGCAGCTGCAGCAGGGGAACCGCCGCCCGGGTTTCCTCATGTCACTGCGCTCAGCCCATAGCTGGGTGCTGGAGAAACGGGGGGTGCCATCCCCCAGGGCCTCTCCTGCACACGGGGGACAACTGCTCAGTGAAGAGCCTTGAGAACATCCTTCAGCTCCTTAAACTCCTGCTTTTTCATCTCTTTTCTTCTTATGGGTAAGTTCTTTACCACCTTGAGTTAATTCAGCTGGCCAAGAGGAGTGAGATGAATGTCAAGGCTAATGCACGGGGAAGGGCCAAGTGTGTGGCTGGGATTTGGAAATGATCAGTAACCCCACAATGAAGGACTTGTGAATAATTGGTTTTAAGCTAACCTGCACAATTGTGGTGGTTTTTGGTTTTTTTTTGTTTGGTTGCTTTTTTGTTTGTTTGTTTTATTGTTTGCTTTTTATTTATTTTATTTGTATTTGTGTTGTTTTGGTGTGGGGTTTTTTGTTTGGTCTTTGTTTTTAATAGGACTGAGCATCAGTGAGGCAGGGATGTGGCAGCCCCCTGCTATGTGAGACAGAGTGATCTACAAGCTTCCCCACCATATTTTGCTATTTTTGACACAAATTTTTCAAAAATATCCATAACCTGTTTCTGAACCTCTATAAACAAGTGGACGTACAGTCATTGTCCACGTGCAGAGGTGATTTTCCAGCATATGTCACTAAATTTCCTGTCTCATTTAGGTTTTTGATCACTTGTGATATAAAATAATATCTGATTAGAACTGAAGCAGAGATGTTTTCAAGTGTACCTGCAGTCTGAATGTATCTCTTTGGAGTCTTTCTGTGAAAATACTTGCAAAGTAATGTGAAATAAGGTTTAAGTTTTCTTTTTTTTAAAAAAAAATTCTTTTTGTAACTGACTTCGAGGTAGATTTCTCTTGTATTTTTTTCAAGATTCAATATACTACTAAAGGATTAACAGTTTTCTAAATTTCCTTATTTTAAGTGGTCTTATTAATAGACCCATTTTTACAAAATCATTTGCAAAAATAATCTTGCTTCATTTTCTACAGGAGAAGCTATGTGATTTTCCTAGGTTGGCAGCATAAATGTGGAGAAATTTGGATTAAAACAAACAAACAAAAAAACCTCTTCTTACCCCAGAGCCATATTTCAACTTCTTGAACAGATATTGTAAATATTAAATTTGTCAATAACTGGGGGGAAAAAAACCTCAATTAATGTTCTTATAGATCTGTCTTAGCATGTGCGATCAGTGATTTCACTTAGTAGTCAGAGTCCAGATTTATGTATTCCTGGGACAGAGTAAGTATTCCCTGGCTGTCTTTCCATACGGTCCTACGCATACGCAATACAGATTCACTTCTTAGTTAACTACCTGTCTCTCACTCTTTCATTTTCCTTTTATTGACCAAATTTCATATTTTCCCAAGCTGAAGTTTCAGCGCAGGCCAGGATGCTTTGTTCCTATAGCAACAGGGAACTGTCTTCACACAAACTGTGCATGCTGAGTCGCTGTGGCAACACAGGTAAGAAATTCTGGTAGGTGCAGAAAAGTGCCAAACCTGTGCCGGCTGCTAAGTCCAAGCATCTGGCATCTGCCAAGAGCTGATGCTAGATGCCCCAGAAGGGAGTGAAGGGCTCCCTAGGATGCAGATGATGGTATTAAACCTTAAAACCGTAGAATATTCCTCCCAGCTTGCATATTCTTCTGTGTTTAACGATGAGGAGTGTGCTCACCTGGTGCATTTTGTAAATCCCAAGGGATTTATCGATTCTGTTACTGATGATTTGGCTTGTGCAGGTCAAAGAGGAATGTCTTGTTTTTGTCATCAATCTGCAAATGTTTCCGTCTGAAATGCACTTGCTTGGCAATTCTGTCTGTATTTGTATCTGCAGGTAGAAAACAAGGTCCCATTGGAAGTATTTTGTCCTCGTTGAAATAAAGAACCCATTTAAAATGCACTGAGATGAGGCAAGGAAGAGTCATTGTGAGTTTAAAAGCAAGGAAAAAGAAGAAGCTTGAGTCCTGTGCGAGAAGGTACACAGATATGTCTATATCCACCTGGCAGAAAGTGGCAATGAGAGGGGGACTCAAGATTATGTGGCAGAGGAACAACTTCATGCTGCTCAGATTGAGTAGACTGTTAGTTATGCAAGAGAAGCTTTTGCCAGTGTATATTTAAAGCCAGTTATGTTAGTTCAAACACAGTGAGATGAGCTTTCTCCTCACTAAATCAGAAGAAATGCCTGGCTCAGTCCCAATAAAGATGCAAAAAGGTTGCTAAACCAATTGACCAGCTCAGGGTGGGGAAAAGGGGGTCGTCCTGCTTCCCCTTCTGGCCTTGCTGATCTCTGCTTTGAACTACGTCCCTCACCATCAAATGGAGGTCAGTGTAGAAGAACATAAAGCAAAGTGCTGAGCATCAGCTCCAAAAACAGTCGAGGGTAGACAATTTTAGTGAGAAGTCATCTTCTTCGGTTAAAGCTGTGAAAGCTAAACCCCAAATGGCGATTGTGTCAAGGAAAAGCATGCAGGAGAAGCCAGGCTGGTGCTGCTCTACCACGTGCTCGGAGATGAGTGACAGCTCTCAACATCAATTGTTTGGGAGATGAAAGGAAATGAAGACCAGAAAGGTTATAATTTAGGAGCTCCTGTGCACTATAAAATGAAAAAAAAAAGCCTTTACTATGTTGGTGGTCCATACAGTTGTTAATGCTCTAAATGATGAAAGATGCTCTTAGACTGCTGGCAGGAGGATACATAAAATGTAACTGTGCTTTACATTTTTGGGGCAAGACTTCTACAAATTGGGAACCTGAAGGCAGGTACCTGAGTGCAGGGGCAGAAAAGCTAACTCTAAGAGGCACAAAGAGCAGCTGAGCACCTCAGTGCCCACCGTCTTGAGCAATGCCATGTGTGTCTTAAGGAAGAGCTACCCTCCTAACTCCGCAGCAGGCTAAACCACTGTTCAAAAGCCCATCTGGTGCCTTTGATAGCTCAGACTGTTTGGACCAGCGGCGTTTGCTCCTAAATGCGACATACACTGTGAGTCTAAGGTAGACTAAGGTGGTCTTCACCTACCCTCTAGCCCATAGCAATTTAAGAAGATGAATGAAAGCACAGTAAATTCTATATGGCAGCAGGTCTAAGTCCAAAAAAAGTGTTCAAATAACCATCTTAAGTGTATCTAGAGCCTGATCAAGATTCTACACCATTCCTCCTAGGAAAAACAAGTCTGTTAGCAGGACTTCTCCAGTACACTTGCTAAACGAACAATGTTATTTTTCTGTGCAGAAAATCCTGTGAAATTATTTTCCTCTATGGAATACCAAATACTGAAATCCTAAATAATAGATTTCCTGGGTAGTAGGACCTCTATGCAAAGATTCTTCTACATATTTTGAAACAACTGAATCAAGTTAAATAATTTAATAACTTCCCTGTTGCTCTTTTCACAAATGGTAGAAAAGTTGCCAGCAAAGCTTCAGAGTTTACATGCTGAGTTGTGGCTTTGTCCTTTTCTTGAGAAACAGCCAGGGACTTAACCAGCCCTCCCCAGCTTGCACCCTGGAAACAACACAGCTCTGTGGAGGCTGCCTTGACTCCACTCAGGCCCTTAACGTGGGGGATATAGATACTAGAGGACTGGTACTTCACCACCTTGGGACTTTGTGAATACAGTGAAGATGGACCCTGCCAAAATGGTTTTGCAAACCTTGCACCTTCTCTTGCATCTACTGAAGAGTCGTCAGCTGTGTAAGGAGAAGCGCAGGGTTTGTCTCACAGTCTGATGCAGACTGGAGAATATATGCAGCATCCCAGCTTCTGCAGAGAGCCAGTTTGCAGAGCAGGTGTTTGGCCCACCATATGCTCTGATTTGAGAAAATCACTCATGCCTCTAAAAGACTCGACCTAGTGGATTTTTAGGTGTGTAGTTTTGGTCTTCCCCCTAACTGGAATCAGCTTGTTCTCGCATTTCTCTTGGTTGATGAGGCAAGCAGCTACCAAGGCTTTATCAGGTGTTTTATTCACATTAAACAAAAGTATTGGTTGTTTTAAATGTGAATGTATGAGATTTTGGTTGCCTTTTGAACTCATCTCCTAGACTCCTAGACTCTCACAAGGACAATTTGAGAAACGTTTTACAACTTATACTGTTTACCTAATACTAAGTGACAAAATCAGGGGAATTACAGTAGTAGGTTTTCCTGTCTCCTTGCGCTACAGGACTGAATCCGCTTAATTTGCTAAACCCAGCTTAGGTGAGCAAGAGTTGCTGTAAGGGCTTTACATGCTGTGTGGGAGCAGAGGCAGTCCACTGTAGTTTTGGAGTTGCATCAATCCCCTTTCAGGGGGAAATTGTTTACCTTGCCTCTCCTCTTTTTGCAGGACAGTAGCACTACATTGAAAGCATTTAGGATTTTCTCTGAGCTTTAGCTTAGATTGAAAGTGTTTACTTTTATTGGAAACATTGCCTCTCTAAAAACTCAGCTCAACAGGACCTTTGATGAGTCCTTCACAAGGTGTCCTGCAGAACTGCACATGATCAGTGAAGAAGGACAAGAGAGGAAGGGAATTCTGTATCGAATAATGTACCAGTCTCTGCTTATACAGGCTGTTAGGATGAATTGTTTTTCAGACTTGTTGTTTATATATCACTTTATCCAATGAGACTAATCTCTAGCTCAGCTTACCTCATCAGTGCTGTTGTCTCAGCACCTACTCCCTCCACTTTAAAGGCTCCAGCCACCTCATATACACGAATGTAGCTTATGTGCTTCACAGCACTGATGACTTGTGTGTGCCTGTCCCCTGTGACTAACACTGTGCTCACCGTTCCCCTCGGCAGTGCTCTCCTCTGCTCCGCGCTGCTCTCTTCCCTTTCCCCTTAGGCTGAGTGACTGGCAAACAGAATCATTTATACTCAGGTCAACCGTCTCAAATTTCAGCCTGAGGTCCCCTCTTTCTGTTTCAGACATAAAGGATACTCCTGATTGCCATCTTTTTTTTTTTTTTGCATATTTCAGTTTGTCTAAGAGAAGAAATTGCATCTCCAGCAAACCGTATCTTGTTAAAATTAAAATAAAAAAGCCACAACCAATGAGCACATGGTGAGGATGTAGGAACATGGTGTTTTGACTATGTAAGGAGGAGATTTGCCAATCTCTCTCTTGAAAAGCCCTTATAATGAAGATAGAACTTACCTTGGTGAACACTTAAATTAGTTCCCTGGCATTCTTTTAGTAAAATAGGAATAATTTTGTAATAAAATGTGTCAGTGTATCTATAGCTCCTAAAGAGCTTTTCCCAGCCCAGAAAATAATTATTTTGGAAAATAATCTTTTAAACATTTGTAACTAATAAAGATCTGGCAACAAAACTGGTAAGTAGAGGCCAAACTTTTATGTAGGCTCTTCCTGATTGTTACTATGACAACTTCAAAGTGACGGCAAAGAAAAATAAAATACAGCTCCTTTTTCTTTTCATCCTTTTTCAGATGTGAAGAAATCCCATGTACCTTGTGCATAATTGCTTATTTTTCTATAAGAAATTATTTTTTTTTAATTCTTAGGGTAGCAGAAAAATTAACAAAATTTGTATACTGCAAGCAAAGGATGATTAAAAATAACTGAACTGCTTGAAATATATTTTCATCAGTTACTAACCTTTTAATGACAACTAGTACTACAAAGACACCTGTTTCGTCTTCACCAGCCCATCAGTTACCACGGAGAGAACCTACTGTGAACTTTATTTTGATATCCCAATGTGTCCTCCAGCAAAATCGGGCAGCAGATTTAATGCTTCTGCTTTTGTCTGTCCTGTGTCAGTGGTTGGTTTCGTGGTGTCATTGAAATGTAGTTGTTAAACTGAAAGCCACAAACTAAGACTGATGGACAGCTTGGATTATACTGAAACAGTTTAATCTTATAGAAAGTCAAATGGTCTTTCAGAGCAAGACAGTGAGGTGTCCTGATCTGACAGGCAGGGTGAATGCACCAGAGCTTTTTTCATGCGTCTGGCTTTGATTCTCAGGTTTAGTTTCTGTAGTCCAACCCTGAAACCAAGTTTATGCCTTCTGCTCATGGAGAAACAGCACCAGCATGTCCTGTTTCTCAAAGCACTCATGACCGATAGGTCACTGTAGGGTAGCAGGGACCAGCCTGTGACCTTAAACCAGTCCAAGGGTGGCTTCTGTCCTGGGACTGTGCTGGCTTAGACGTGGAGAGCTGCATTCAGGTGAGGCACCACGGCTGGGACTCCTTAGGGGACACGGTGTTCCCTCATTTAGTGCCTTTTTGAGAGGGACTGTCTTCACGTGCATCTATGGAATCATCAGCTAGCTCATTTCCAGATGAGCACAATGATTATAGTGAATCATTATAGTGAATCATTTTTGGAGTAACAAAATTGACTGTATATATGTCTGTGCTGGGACTGAATGTACTTCCCAGCCTGGCTGGGAGATAAAATTAGAAGGAAACAAGGGTGAGAGCTGCACTTATCTGAAGCTGACTTGGGCTCTCCAGTATCTGTCACTGATGAAAATGTGGACTTGAATATAGTGCCCACTATCTTGTTCCTAACTTGGGATGATTTCCTGTGTAGGTGGAGGTGAAGGGTAGCAAAGCTTATTTCTTCTCTCTTCCTCTCCCAACAGCCTTCACTGAAGAGAAGGAACAGCAGCATAATAGAGAAATAATAGATGTTGAGGAAAACATGAACTTGACACAACCCCCAGTTTCAGAGTGCCTCAGAGCATTGCTTGATAAAATGCCAAGCTGAATAACCAGAGAAAAGAGCTGAGCTAAATGTAAATGTTTTGAACAGTGAGTGTTACTTTGCTGACAGGTTCACCAGGGTGCTTAGAGATGGGAATGGGATGGTCTAAGAAGGGTTTGAAAAAGAAAATGAAACAAGCCTGAAATTCTCTAATGCCTTCAGAAATCCAATGGTGAGGCCAAGGTGCAAAACATTTCCTTCTTTTTTCCTTTGGTTTCAAGGAGCCTAAGGACAGGCCCTGAATTCATAGTCTCCCGTTGTCATCTGGGCCTGTGGGGAACTCTTTTGATGAACATAAGCAGTAAATGTATGTCTTCTTCCTCATCTCTTCCCGTTGGGCAAAAACATATTTGGTATGAGAGAATTTAATCAAATTGCTGATTTGTCCCTTGCTTCTTTTGTAAGAATGGTGGATGTTTTTTCAAGTCTAGGCTGCTGTTGAAAACAAACCTCAAAACTGCTTTTTAATAAAAACTATCTCATTTTTGAAAATAATCTGTTCTGCACTGCTGAGGTATAATTACCACAGACACTGTTAGAATGGCATAATTTAAGTGCTTTATCTCATGGAAGAAAAAAACCTAAGGATTACAAGCATTTCCATTATTTAGGAAGTGCAGACTTCTTAAAACGAATTCAGTTCTTTGGTGGCGAGTGACTGCTCTGATCCCTGCAGAATGTACACATACTTGACTGCATGAACCCCAGAGAAAGGTGGGTGCAGGGCCTTTGTTTCAGCTTTTGTTACAGGTAAGTGCAGGGATCTGATTATATATATGGTATTTTCAGAAAGCAGACTCTGTGTACATCATTTTCTAAAGTGGAGTCTCTGCAGGTGCTCCAAGATCACAGTAAACCTTGTTCTCCTGGAGCAGTGGCAGGACACAGTCTAGGTCCATAGCTTCTGGTGAGGTGTGTTTGGGCTGAGTAATGGAAGATTTGCTTCTGTAATATATTCCATCTTCCCATCAAATCTGTTCTTGGATATATTATTTTATTACTGCTGTCAGGAAACTGTGATCTGTTCAAAGGGCCTGGAAGTCTGAGGTGAGCATCTTGTATGTCCTGCCTGCCCACCACTGGTCATTGCCTCTGTCTCTGCAAGGGGCTAGATCCAAAACCTCTTTATTCTGCCATGTGGCTACACCTCCTGGAAAGCTGTCTTACATTTACTCCAATTACTCTACATGTCCCTCTTATGCTCCTCACTCTCAGTAAGGTACTTAACATAACAGTGCACATGTGTCAAGATTGTTTACGCTGCTCTTTGTTGCTACAACCTGCCATTGAAGAATTGTCACTGATACTGTGCACCTATCCCCACTGTCTGGTCAAGTCACTTTCTGAAACATCTGGTAAATAAATTACGGGGCTGGTATTGCCATTAGTTCTATTCAAGAAACACCAGCTTGATACTTACATTAAAATTGATATTTTTTTCTGCTATGCAGCATGATAAAACTAGACTCTGGTAGGTTGCTTCTGAAGGGTGATATCTGCAATAAGTTTCTTTTCAGCTATTTTCTGTCCTCTTTCAAGACAAGGTATTTTTTCCAAAATGATCATTGCCCTGTAGTGTGGACTATTTAAAACGTCTTTATTGGGTCTTGCTGTCCTGGAGCTAACTGTTCTGGAAGTCTGTTCCATAGTGAACCTTCAGTTACAAGGTGAAGCTTAGTTTTGGGTAGATCTTCAACCACTAGGGTTTTTCTGGAGCTTACTATCCCTTCTGATTTTCATGTTCCCTTCCCACCTGTAATTTTAACAACCTTCACCAGAGTGAAAAGGGTAAGTACAGAACAGATCCATTTGGACAAGGAGATGGGATGCTGGCAAGAAAAGGCTGAAGGAATTAAAAAGTGCTGAGTGCCAGAACATACACAATCTTTTTTCATCAGCTGGTTTTGACATCTTTAAGACTTTTTCTATTAATGTCAGTTGTATCCTGTAGTTGTTTCTGACAGCTAACACTTGTAAATCTGCCTTTGCTATTAGTTAGGCAGTACCCAGACACTGTCCATTAACTTCATTGATAAATCAAGATATTCAGCAAGAAGATGAGTAGACAACTGCTGTTTGTTGTTAAATTGGATAGAAAATCTTTGTGTATTGTATGGGGATATAGCGGAAGATTTGGCGAGGACATTAATTAAATGTAAATATGCTCAAGTGACTTGCACTTGTCTGTAGAAAAAGCACATACATCACACTAACGGTTTTACTGACCTTGTGTGCTTGCTGAGTAGAACCTCTGTGTTAGATAACATAGGCCTGTGAGAAACTCTAGGCACCTTAACACATGTCTGAGATTCCTGCTTGGTTGTGAGAAAGAGCAGGAGGCTGCGTCTGCCTGAAGCCTTGAAATACAGGCGAGCTCAGCAGGCCCAGTGATCTTCCAGCAGGGCTGAACTGACTAGCGCCTGTGTCCCCACTGGTGTCACCTCTGCCTGGGAGCTTAGGTGTGGCTTCGGAGATCCCCCAGTAGAGAGGTAATTAAAATAAAACTTGCTCTTTGCAATGCATTCATGGTCTCTGGCTCTTCTTGCGACGTGCCTGCGTATGTGTACACATGTATAAATCTACTAGCTGAAGAACCCAAACTGTCAGATTTAAACATCCATGAGTTAAAATTGGCATTGAGGTGTAGGCAAAAAAGATGCTTTTGCTGTAATAAAGATTTAACAGAAATACAGCTTCTTATTCACATCACAACATAAGAAGCCTTTCCTTTCCCTTTGGAATGGGAAAATCATAAGATGTGCAACATACCTTCCTCTTTTTTAAGTGTTATGACATCCTTAACAGCAGCGGAAAAAAAAAAGAGGCTCATCCAGAAGTAAATCTAATGTTACTCTTCCCTTCTGGGAGGGTAAGATTTGAATTTAAACATTTCTTCAGCAGTTGCACAGCAAAGTAATCTGCTTGCTATCACACGGTGTGTGACCCTGAGTTTTTCATTCAGCTTCTGATTACAAGTGCACCAAAACTGGGACAATCCTCCGTTTTTTTCTAATACCAAATGCAAGGTTTGAAAATATTATTCGCAAAGATATATAAGTATCTCAAAAGACACAAGTACGGAAAATAAGTTCACATTGTGTCTCGGCGCAAGAGCACTTCAGTGGATTCTGTAACTGGCCGAACTCTTGCTGAATACACATGATGTCTGGCGATGTCTTGAGAACAGTGAAAAGTCTCTGCTTTTGCAATCCAACACATGGAGCTTCATCTGTATCTTCTTACTGATGGATACATTACCCTGCAGACTGCATGTGAACTAACCACTTAATCTATATCTATATCCTAAGAGATATAAGCTCATGTTTACCAATAGTACTACTGTGGCCAAGTAACTCCTGATTGACTTAGTAAGCAGGCAGAAATATGGTCTTTTTTGGATACAAAAAGCAAGTGGACATGTGTTTAACTGCCCTGATCTTCTCCCCATGTATACTGGTTTTGTCTGGGATAAAATTACTTTTCTTCATAGATGCTTATATGATTCTATGTTTTGGATTTGTGACCAAATGGATGTTTTAACTATTGCTGAGCAGCACTTTCACAGTGTCAAGGCCTTTTCTGCTTCTCACGCTGCCCTGCCAGCAAGTTACACAAGAAGCTGGGAGGGGACACAACTGGGACAGCTGACCTCAACAGACCAAAGGGATATTCCTTCTCATATTATGTCACACACAGCAATAAAAGCTGGAGAAAGAAGGAGGAAACATTCAGAGTTAAGATGTTTGTATTCCCAAGTAACTGTTGTGATGAAGTTCCTCTTTCTTGGAAATGGCTGATGGACAGTAGCGAATGAATTCCTTACGCCTCACTTGTGTTCACTTCTTTTGCTTTCCCCTTTAAACTGTCTTTATCTCAACCCATGGGTTTTCTCACTTTTAACCTTTCTATTCTCTCTCAGATTCCACTGAGAGGGAGTGAGTGAGCAGCTGTGTGGGACTCAGCTGCCCACTGGGGCGAACTCACAAGTGGACAGTGAAATTTCAAGTGAGTATTTGACCCGCTAGACAAAGCTTTCATGGTCTGAAGAGACTCTAAAGTGAGCTTCAGGCTATATTTCAGACTTGGAGAGTAAAAGTTGATGATCTCATGTTTGAAGTTGTCAGGCTCCCTGAAACTTCAGGCTTGGCTTGCAGCAAAAGCAGTTTTTTGTGTCATTTAGATGAAAGAAAGGATGGCCCGTCTGCCCCTGAAATCTGAGAGAGGTGTTCTTAATCATGGAATTCACAAAATCACAGAATGGTTGGGGCTGGAAGGGACCTCTGGAGATCATCTAGTCCAATCCACCTGCTAAAGCACATTCACCTAGATTATGCTGGTATCTCCAGCCTTATGTTCTCCCAACATACCTTGTTTTTGTGTTCTTGTTGCTTCTGTAAAGATGGTGAGAAAATTAAGTTTAAATATATTGTAGTCCTATATTTGATTTTTTTTTTCTCCTGAAAAATCACAGAAATATTTGATACCAGCTGAAAACAGTCAGTGCAGCACAGTGACAAGACACATCCATCAGCAGTTCAGCAGAGTTTACTTCTCACTGCTAGTGATGGAGAGTTTAATCATACTTACAAGCTAAGATTTGGGAACAGGTTTTCCAGTGCATTTTAATACCTCCCCCTTGGAATTGATATCTGTGGTTTCTTTCCCTGGACACAAAGTGTGACTGTATTTTTCTGCTTTGAGCTTCTCAATTATCTCTTTGGGCATCTTGCTATAACATCCCCCCTCTCCCATTTAAGCTCAACATGCTTCAGGAGAGGACCTCCCCCATTGTATGGACTTGTACTATGCTTCCTACAACGAAACTGCAATATCTGGAGCTACTGCCAAGGCCTATGTTAAAAAAAACCCAAACAACAAACTGAAGTTCTTCAACTTCATTTGGAGTTCCTTAGCTATCTCTTCTTGTATGTCATGTATTTTGTTCTGGTTTTGGGGTTTTTTTGTCTTTTTTTTTTCCTGGATGTTGTACTTTACAAACTCAGAGGACATCAGTTGCTTTTCATTATCATAATGGCCTTATTAAAAGATGATAACTTGATTACCAGGAACTTGATTTAAAAGAAAGATGTAGGGATATTATCAGTATTGTTTTCATACCCTCCCATGTAATCGGAAAACTATTCTTCTTGGAGACATGCAAAACTGACAAGAAGTTAATAATCAGCTCTTTCTGGAAAGAAGTACCTCAGCATTAATTGTGTCTCTCATGAGGAGACTTCAGGCGTATCACTTCCACCCACACTAATCATAAAACCAATACTGTGAATTTTTTCACAGTTATATCCCTGTCAAGCTGATGCAAATTTATGACTGCTGTGCTCCTTTTAAATGTTAAAATGACTGCATGAATCTGCCTATTATTTATATTATTGAGCTGCTTGAACTTCACTCACTGCTCAAAGACCACTCTAGTACAAGAACTAGCATATCAGGCCTATTGTCACAGGAGGGCTTTTTCATATTTGATGTTTTAAATGTACCTAGTATCCAACTTTTCGCTTAGCTTTCTAAACCGTATGCTTGACTATAGTATGTTCTTGCAGCAGTGGTTTTTGGTTTCCTCTTTCTTGGGAATGGTCATGCACATGTATGTCCAGAGTTCACAGAGGGCTGAATGGTGCTTGAAGCTGTTGGCACCCACCTCTGTCCTTTGCTCTGTCCCATTAAGTTCCATTTGAGAACAAGTTGCCAATGAGGTTCTCAGGAACAGTGCTGAGTTGGAAACACAGTGTTGCTTGTACTAGGTCCAACAGAGCCACTGGACTGACTTTTTGACCTAAGTAAGCTGAAAGGAGGTGTTTTTTCCCTACCAAGGAGAGATCTTGGATGGATACAAAAACTTACTGAGCACAGACTTATAAATTCCATACTTGCACAGCCTCTGACACAAGGGATTTTCACTGAAGTAAGGCTGCGTGCTCCCTGTTGAGGTTTTCAATGCTGCAAAGCAAAACTTTTCCATACTACAAAATAATCTTTGAGCCGTTGGATGATCCAAGTTCCAGACCCTGAGTGAAGTGAAGAAAGGCCTGCAGGTTGGCAAGTGCAGCCTTTTTGATTCACTAGAAAGCCCTCTATGATGTGGGCAGCCTCATTCAAAGGAGCAGGAATGAATACTCCACACTTACTTGCTGGAAAAAGGTTCTAACCTCCTGTCCTTGTGCTGGCCAGCAGGATTCCTATATCTATCATCTTTGCTCTCCATGCTCTCCATCTGCTGAGATTGTTTGGCTTCTAGAGCACTTTAGTTCTCATCATGCAGAAGATAAAACAGTGTGTGCTCTTTCTCTCTGACACAGCAGGCAGCTTAAACGTACTCTGTTGAACTCAAGAGTCAGATTTGAAGCTGGCCAAAAGTCTGAGGTCTGCAGATAAAATGCACTTTGCTATTCAAATAGCACTTAATTAAATATTAATAGCTATTTCTGAATCCTATCCTAGTCCAAGCAGAAAGATTATTTCTTTGAAGAAACATGACTCACAAAGATTAGAGGCTAAAAAACCCAATCCTAGTGGAAGTAGATCTAGTTTTATCAAAGGAAACTTTTCAAAGCTGAAGGTGGATAAAAGCCAGTATATTACACATAGACTTTAGCGAGCTGTGTTTTTATACCAACTGAGGTTCCAACATGATTTTTTTAAAACAGCAAACCAGTTAAAAAGCAAAATTTTCACTGGAGGTTAAATAAGAGATGAGTTCTAAAGTTATGTTTGGTATTTTAAGTGCCTAAGAGAAATGGAAACTGTTAAAATTTTAGGACTGTCTATCGATCACCTTGACAGAAGGAGGCAATTCCTTCCCAGCAAGGATCTTTTCTTTCACTAGAAATGGTGATTCAGTCTTGGTTGCATATTTCTTCCATACACCCACCAGTACTGGTGCTACGTGACAACTGCCCAAATATCATAAACAGGGTTTGCTTTTGTAATATAGTAAACTGTATTTAAGGGGCTCCCCAAAAACGTGATGCATAACCATAGAAGAACATGCTTCTTAAATGAATGTTATTACAGTGACTGTTCAGTATCTGTACTATTTTGTTGGACAGTTGGTGTTCTTGTAGAAGTGGAGGTGTTGGCCTATGAATTTTGAAGAAATGAAATTGCTGCTCTGCAATCAGTGCAGAACAAACACTTCCTTACAATCACACTGTCAGCTTTTTCAGATAAGTGCTCCTTTCACCTCTCTCATGACCCTCAACGTATTTACCTGAACCAGAAGAGTGTGGCAAGTATAGTTTATAACCGTACTGCATACCGAAAAACACAGACTGAAAAGAAAGATCATGTTGTGGTATATACTGCCTCTGCCTACTTCCCAGACTTGTTTTACCCCTTACAGATCTACTCTATAAAGATTAAACTACTTGTCTCTCTTTTTTCTGGAGCGAACGACCTCACAGGCTTATGTCTTTCTAGTATCCATCTCTGCTTTACAGGTATCAGCCACCTTTTCCTTCAAACCATTTAATAGATTAACATAAATCAAGTTAAAATCTTCTTCGAATTGTACTTAGCTTTGAGGATGCAGCTTCTCCTTCAGACCAGAAGAAGTGCTGTGTGCATGTTAATTTGCCTGTCTGATTATATTGTTTTATCTAACAAGAGCAATTGTCTCTTGCAGCAAAAAACACCTCACAGAAAGTATTGTAATAATTTTGAATCCTGAGTTGTGTGGTGGTTCAGCAATTCTATTTCTCAGCAGGTGCAGCCCTGGTTGATAAAGATCCTTTCTACAGCAGTGAAAAAGTTATTGTTAATCTTCTAAGAGCACTTCTGGCAGAGAGGGATACCTGCCGTAAGTTACGTGCCCAGCCCTAAGGAGAAGCCAGCAAGAAAGGAAATATCGAAAAAAAAATACTGAAGCTTTACAACCTGCTCTGAGTAAGGGATGAGCATAAGATGACAGCCTTTGTCCAGGACCAGAGAATTAATATCTGAACACCATCTCTCTTGTGTAAGGGAATGATTTTCACGAAGGATTTTCAGATCCCGCCTTTGCAGCAGTCCACCTGAGCACATGCCCGTTTATCCCATGAGGAGAGAATGCACCCCTCCCAGGCCCACCTGAGCTATGACTGGAGCTACAAGGGGGAGAACATGGACTGAGTAGGGCAGTGGGGGAAGTAAAACCTATGGCAATCTAAACTTTTTTGTCAATATTTGCAAGGCATGCCAATATTAATATGCTAGGCAGGTCACCCCTGCCTAGGGAAAAATATGAATCTGTGAAAAGAGAACAGAATTGCTGCAGAGAGAGAGCTGCCCTTGCTAGTAAGTCTGGGGATACTTCCAGGGGAAAGATTTCCTTTCCTCAGCTTCAGAACAGCGAGTTTCTTACAGACAACTTCGGGGACACTTGAATTTCAGTGCAGGGGTCTGTAAGCACTTGTAAGCCTGATATCTGAAGTGAGGGTCCTTCCTTCCCTTCCTGTAGAGTCTTTGGAGAGACACAACTACCTTGGCTTCCACTGCAGAACTGCTCCTCTGTGCAGCACAGCAGAACCCGCACAGCAAAAGCAAATTAGGTTTACCAGTTCCTCAGTCTGTAAAATAAAGTATATGTCACCTGGAAGGGTAATTGCTTAGGGCAGTTAGGCATACTTGTGATTTGCACCAGTTGCTATGGCTTATCAAATACAGAGGGTGAACATGGTGTTCTGATAAGGCTTTGAACTACATACTGTAGCTTATGAAATTTCAGTGACACAGAGCACATTTCTGTGTTGTTACTTACTGATGCTGGGCTCCGTAGACACTGCAGAGCATTGTGCTAAAGTATGGCAGAATCGTAATCTGTAAAATAAACTAGGACGTAGTGCCTGTGAATCATGACTAGTTTTGCCAGAATAAAGCTGCTTCATATCCAACATAATATTCAGAAAACAATACCTGGAATTTATTGGACTGAAGTCTGCCTTTCCCTCTCTCCTTCCTTTGCATACAAGAATGAACTGGATAACTCTGAGGGATTTTTTTTTCCCCTCTACACCTCCCAGAAGCAGGAGCTGTTCTAGGAACAAGGAAAGACGCTCCATAAATTAGGGTGAAACATGCTAGCTGAAAAGATTTTATTCTGTGTTCAAAATACCAAGAAAAAGGGATGTTGTGCTAATGCATTAACAAAAGGACTAGATGAGAGGATCAGTATAGGCACAGCCTAGATCACTTGCCACAGATGGGCAGAAGAACGTAAAGACTGGTACAGCATTCATCCAATAAACTAAAGCACAGACTGCAAGTATTGTGGGCAATTTGTTCTTTCTTTTCAGAAGTTAATATCTGAGAGGTAACTGCAAGTGTTGGAGGATGAGACAATTGTCCAGGAGTCTGATTACTGATATTTGCTAGCTGTTAGAGAGAGCTCTTTGTTTTAACCACTGACAGTAAAAGTAGGTATGGGTTTATTCCAAACCTAAGTATCACTTAGTATTTTTAAGACCATTAGGGTATATCTAGCAATTATAAACCAGTTTTAAAATTAGATTAAAAGTTTGGTTCATAAAAATAACTGCAAGTCACATACAATATCTGCACTGTGTTCAGATAAGAAAATTAATCACATTAAAATGCTGAGAAGCACATATCAGATGGGGTCACAGTTGGCTCAGGTTTCAAACAGCTATCAGTGGCAGGCTGGCACAGGTATGAGCTTACTTGATTTTTTTATTATTCTTGAAAGATACTTTAGAACATTCGGTTTGTAGAGGGAGGAATACAGGCTGAAGGTCACACATAAAGAAAAAAAGAGCGTATACTAGAAATTCCTGATTCTGAAGCAGTTTTAAAGGACAAAACTGTCAGTACAAAGGAGTTATGTCAGCTCTATGCCTTACTTAAGGGGAATACTCAGGATTAGTAGACAGGTGATATTTACCTTGCTTGTGGCTGATGCTGGAGTTATGCCTAAGTTCTGATCTACCTTTACTGAAAAACTAAAATGGGTTACCAGAAGAAAAAAAATAACTCTGAGACAGTGTTCTATATTATGAACCTTATCCAAAGAATGTTAAATATAATTACACAATTACCATAAGAATATATCAGGAAACTACTTGCTTATTAACACAGAAATAGTACCAAGAGTTTCAAACTCCAACTGGAAATGAGGCAGCGGTTTCAGCAGGTGAGCACAAAAGCACCACTAGATGTTCCAGTGGAGAAAGGTGGATGCTTCTACTGCTGCTGTGGGCAAGGAAGGTCCCTCAGGAGTGATTATTCTGCTTGCACAACGTGGAGTTTCCCCATGGTATTTCTGCAACCTCGACTTAATATTAGTTCCGTCTTAAAAATTATCACTTGTGAAAGTGATGTGGCTACAAGATATGAACATAGTTCTTTACTCACCCATTTTTTATTACTGTAATGTGTATCTGTAGAATTATGTTGGCTTTTGTTAAAACTTCACTCTCCATTCATGGATGTTTTAGTTTCAGTGTTTGATTTAGTTTCATGTTGTAAGGTACATGAAGTATGCTTTCACCTATAAAATTATTTCTTTCAAGACATGAGAAACAGCAGAACTCAACATAGTTTGAGAGAAAATTAAACCAAATTTTTGGCAACCTGAACCCTGAATTTTTAAGTACTTTTGCCTACCAGCAGCACTGGGAAGCCAACTAGAGAAGCCTGTTCATCAATCTGCAACCCTGAAAAATTTTTTTTTGAGAGTGTTAATACAGAAAAACTGTAAATATGCTAAAGTTCATTTCTTTATACTGTTTTTATTAACATACAAATGCAAACAAACAACTTTATTTTTGTAACATAGTCCTACTTGTAAGTCATGCAAGAAAGTCCCTCTGATGCTTTCATTGAAACCAGCAGAGATCTGGAAGAACAGCAAGGCTCTTGACTCTGTAACACTCTTCCTTGTCAAGGCTGCTTTTTTCCTGTGTCAATTCTAAGCAAGCTACAGTGAAGAGGATTTTTTTCTTCTTGCTAGTGCTTTCTAGATGACTGCTAAACCCCAGGCAGCAACTAACTATACATGAATCTAAAGGTTTGGCAAGAGACAAGGACTGGTAGAATGAATTTCTGCAGAATTTGTGTTTTAATTGTCTCTAGCTGTGTGCCACTAAACTCTGGGCTGATGCCACAGCTGCTGAGCCATAAGAGGGCAGCTGCTGCAGATGAAACTCCATCCTCATTCTGGCCAGCCACAGTGTGAGTGGCTGCGCTGCCTCTCCTCTTCCCTCAGCTGAATTCCTTTGCCTTTTGAAAATTCCCACTGCTGGCTCTATTAGGAGGAAAAAACACTAATGATGTGCATAAAGAGACAGATAATTAAATGACAGGAGGAATGGAAAACAGGTTGTGCAGCACGCTTATCTACACTTGGAGTTTATGCACCTGTAGTTCCATATCTCATCAGGAAAGAACAGTACATTCCTTCTGCTGCAATCTCAGTCATCTTGCTGTTACTGAATAGTCATTAATTCCACATTTCCAGTAATAATAAGTGTTAGAAATGAAATTAAGCATCTTGAGGAAATGCTACAATTCTGCTTCTTTAGTCTAGCTGTGGTTTGTTTTTGTTCGGCCTCTTCTGCATTTCATATAAAAGCTCTAAAACCTTTTCTGAAAGGACATCTCTGAAAAGAGATGTGGTGGAAGCAGGGTATCAGCTACATGATGCTTTTTTCTTTTGGAGGCAATTTGAATGCTATTTTTTTTTTTTTTAAGGCTAAGTAAAATGCACAAAAGCCTGAGTCAGTCTGCCTTTTCAACAGCAGTGGAATTAGCAGATGGGAGGTTCCCATTGTGCTTGTTCACTTTTCTGATCATAATCATGACAATGCATAAGCATCAGTTCTAAGTCTTTGAGATGACGATAGCCTTTATAACTGTTGCTGGAGAGAGACAGCACTGTCCAAGATGATACTTCTGCATTGAAAGAAATATATGAAAACTAGTGGTTTCACAGATGCCCTTACTTGCACATGACCTGCATTCAAGTGCAAGAAGACAAATGGATACGAAGCACATCAAGAGGCTGATGCTAAAGAGTAAGTGCCAGAGCACTAGCAAGCACCCACCATAATATTTTAGGGTGGGCATTGCAGCAGGCAGGTGGCTTCGTTGGGTAGATCAGACTTGTTTCCTAGTACTGGATTGAAAAATGAAGTGATGTCATTCATTACAGCACTTGATTGCCACAAAGATGTTTAAAAGCCACGAAGGTAGTGAAGGGACTGGAGCATGTGATGTATGAGGGTCTAAGTGAACTGTGACTGCTTAGCCTATAGGAGGCTCAGGGTTCTCTTACCAATGCGCATAAATAACTGATGGTGGGAGTAAAGAAGGTGTAGTGAGGTTCTTCTCAGTGATGTCCAGTGACAGGACAAGAGGCAATGGGCACAAATTGCAGCAACAGGAACTTCCATTAAATATATCCTACCAATCCTCAATGAGTCTGTGATTTCTTGTGCTTTGATGATCGCACACAGAAGAGTGAGGTACCGATTTCACATACTCTTAAAGGCCTCTTCATCTTAAGAAGCTGCAGTTCATTGGGATGGAAATGGTGTGAGAAGCCACACAATCCCCACAGTTTTAATGCACTGCCCTTCAGCCCTTGGCAGCTGGGACAGCTGGGCCTGGCTGCCCAGGGCCAAGGACCCCACTCACAATGGTTCCCTGTGGGGGCCTGCTCAAATGCAAACGTGCTGGCCCCTCCACTCCCAGTAGGGCAGCCCATCCTTGTCAGCTCTCCTCACCCTCCAAAATCAGCGCTCCCCCTTGGCATGTGCGTGCTCTGGTGCGGCAAGTGACACACAGTGGGTACTGCCAAGTTGCGTTCTGCCCCTGCCAGCAGCCGCGCAGCTCCCTGCCCCGCTCCTTGCCTCTCCCCTCGACGCCCGCCGTCGCCCCCGCGGTGGCGGTGGCGGTCCCGGTCCCGGTCGCGGTCCCCGCCGGCCGAGCCGCCTCACGGCCACGAGCGCTGCCCACACCTGCGGCCGCTCGCGGGGCCGCTCCCGCCCGCGTTGCCCATTGGCCCGGCCGCGTCACGTGCCCCTGCCATGCCGCCCGGGCGGGCTGGGGCTCCGCGGCTGCTGCTGATTCATTGGCTGCGGTGGGGCGCGCTTCGGTCCAGTCCGGTCCGGTCCGGTCCGGTCTGGCTCGGCGGGTCTCGCGCGTGGCGTCGCGCGGAGCGGCCGTTGCCGCGGCTGAGGCAGGCAGGTAGGTAGGACAGCGGGGGCGGGCGTCACCCCAACCGGCGTCATCTCGCCCGCCTCCCACTCAGCGCTGTCTCGTCCCGCCGCCGCGGGGCTGCTTCTTTTCGCCCGGGACGGAGCGGCGCTGCGGGGGCTGCCTAGCGCTCGGTGCGGTAAGCGCGGTGAGGGAGTGATGGAGCGGCGGGAGGGCCGGGGCGGTGCTGCCGTGCCCTGCCCTGCCTCCCGGCGAGGCGCGGGTGGGGGCGCCGCTGCCCCGAGTGCCGGTAGTTCAGCCTGCGTTACTGCGCGGCTGGGTGGTTCTGATACTGAGACCTGTTGACTTTCGCAAGCCTCTAGCTCTTAAATACTCCTCTGATTTTTACCTGATTTGAAATAAATTGTTGAACACGCTTGAGGTTGGCGCTGTTCGTTTGATTGGCGTGGAAAACGCAACCTGCAGAAAGCTTGTGTCTCGTTTCCGAATTTGTAGCAGAGTGATTCCTTCTGATGTTATCCAAACAAAAACAAAGCAAACCAGCTAGAAAGCACAGAGCTTGCTCGGAATACATGGGAATTATTTTCAGTCCCCTCAAATTACATGTTGTGTTGTGCTCTGACTGCTGAACGTTTGAATGAACTTAAAAATTCAACCTGTTGGCAAAAATGTGCAAGATAAGTTTGTTGTGTGTTTCTTGTGGCGTTTTTTTTTTTTCTTTTGTTTTCCCAGATGTCATTTCCTTTTGTGCTTTCAGACTTAAGGCATGAAAAGGTTAGACATGAGGAAGACATTTTTTACAGGGAGGGTGGTGAAACACTGGCACAGGTTGCCCAGAGAGGTGGCAAATGCCCCATCCCTGGAGACATTCAAGGCCAGGCTGGACAGGGCTCTGAGCAACCTGATCTAGTTGAAGATGTCCCTGCTCATTGCAGGGGGGTTGGACCAAATGGCCTTTGAAGGTCCCTTCCAACCCACACCGTTCTATGATTTTATGATGACCATCTCTTCTCCATTCAGCCTTAGATTACTTCTCTTTTCAGTCTTGCCCTTTTCCCTTTCTCTCATGTGCTCTTCTCTAGTTTTCTCCTGATTCTCATATTTTTTATTCCTCTTCCCACCTCCCCCTTCTCCCTTAACTATCTCTTTCTTAACAGTTATCTCTGCACAGTGTCTAGTGAGCAGCCTCTGTTGACAGTGACTGGCATGATACTCAGTTCAGGTCCCTCTCCTGACCTGTCTGCCTTTCTTTTTGCCAGAGGTGATCACCTCATCAGCTGGCAAACTTCCCTCTGAAAAGTCTCTGTTCCCTGACATTTGCATCTTATCCTGACATATCAAGGTTGTGCAGAAGTTAATGCTGGGTGGTGACTGGAAGCACAGGCACACCAGGAGAAGTTTGCCACTTCTCCTGTGACAGGTGTAGCTGGTAGAGGCGTGGGACAGCAGTGGCAATGCTGTCTTTAAGTGTCTCAGCAAGGCTGCCCAGGGATTGTTTGTGAGAACATTGAGACACTTTTATTTCCAGGTGTGTTTCCCAGCCTACTGTTCTGTTTTGAAGCTGCTCCCTCTGCTCCTGTCTGTTACTCTCGTTTGAGTTCCCCAGAATCTGTATACACAGGGATACAGGTTTACATAAGTGCTGTGGAAATAAATAGATGTTTTGGTTTCTGCTTGGAGATAATTGGATAAAATTGTGTCAAATACTGCTTGTTTTTTCTTGTCCATTTGTGGTTTCCTATTCAGGTTCCTAATCAGAGAGTCAAGATAATTTTTAACTACAGCAGTAAATACCTGGAAAGAAGCCAGGGGAACAGCAACTCTCCATTGACTGAGAACAGTCTGGTTCTATTCTTGCCAAAAATAATGAGACATTCTGGGTGTATCAATTGCAAGCAAAAATATATAAAATAAATCAAGCTGTTGCAAGAGAATACCTTTTATTTTTTGAAGGAAAAAAATAATCCAGAATATTAAGAGCTGGAAAAAGTAGTTTACTGCTTATTCTTGTGCTGGTTGTCTGCCTGTACTTGGTGGTAGAAGAGGTTTTAAGGTGAAGGACAAATGTTAACTCTGGCAGCTTGTTCAACAGTTTAAATCAAATTACGAGTCTTTGAACCAGTAATACGAGATATTAATGGCAAAATTTAAGTTCAAATTTTAGTACAAATAAATGAAGGCTTAATTCTGCGTACTCACTGCAATAGGCTTTGGTTGTACTGTTGTAATGATGTTTTCCTGGTCTCTAGTTTAGAGCCTGGTGTAGCACAGAGATGTGGCAGGGATCAAGAATGGGAGAATTCAGATGTGTGTTTGTGAGTTGTGTACTGCTGTCTGATTTACTTGAAAAGAAATTTATATTTGAGGCACCACAATAAATTGTTTGCTTCTTCAGAAGCACTGGAGGGAAGAATTATATTTAAAAGACAGGAAAAAAAAATATCCCAAACCAGTTTGACTTCTAATAAACAGCTCTGTTTCAGTGCCTGTTTGAAATTCTCACTGAACTGATTAAAGCAAACTTTCTTTATTGTATTGTAGGCTAGCTACAAAAGTTCAGAAAATGTTTGTCATTCAAGTGTGAAATTTTTCACAAAAAGCTCTATTTTTTTTTTTTAATCTTATTAGTTCTTGGGGAAATGTAATACACAACTGATTTTTCAAATTGAAAAACTCAACCGTTACTTTGTGTCTGAGAGATTATGGCTTTACAGACACTGTATGAGTGAGAGCATAAACTGAACATTTTTTCACTGTAGCACAAAGTGTGATAGTAGCTCTGAACAAATGGTCTATCATACTAGTGTTTTTTTTTCCATCTCTGCCAGTTCATCTTCCACTGGTTTCAGCATAGACTAGAAACAAACCTATTTCTTTAGGAAGAACCACTGAGAAGTGAAGAGATGCTATGGGAGGTGTGCTGTGGCCTGTACCTCAGACCAGATAGACATTATGTGAAGATTGGAGTCTGATTTTGTAATGGGAGAGGGGAAATGTACTCAGCTTCCACTCTGCTTGTCAGCCTTGGTGCTTTGGTGGTTTTTCATGGATGCAAAGCCAAAACAGAGCTATGAAATGAGGTCTGAATGCACTCATTCGTTTTCTTGGCTGTGTGAGCCTACCAACAGCTGCTTTGCACTTAAACTCAGGTCTAGCACACTGCAATGGGGAGCCCCGTGGGTCTGGGGAGGTTGGCTCCAGCAGTGGCAGTGAGGCACAGGCCTCTTCACACCCAGGTGACAGACACAAAGGGAGCCTGGGTAATTTTGGCTCCTAATCAGTGCTGAGATCCCAGATGCAATCACACAAGAGTAGTTCCTTCTTTCAGCCTTGCCTCTATTAAAAATGGTCAGTTTAAATATGGTTATTTGAAATACTCCTGGTTGTCTCATCTCTTGGATTAAGTTGTTATTTGGCTACACTGAGCACTGTGCTTCTAGTGTTTCTTCACGATTTGCAGACTAGCTGATATGAGTAAATCTAGTCTAGTGACCCTATGCTTAGATTTATATGCGTTGACGTAAATTCACAGCGAGGTTTTTTTTTTGCTTTCAAATTTAATATCATCTTTTAGTTACAAAAAATGTACAGTGTTCTGTCCCTGCTATTGAGGCTGCCTTTTTTTTTTTTTTTTTAATAGATTCCTGAGTGATAACACAAATAGAAGGTATTTTAAAAACAACTCTTACAGCTAACTCACCTTTTGAGGGAACAATTCCAGTTGACCTGCACTGGGCTGATCAGTAAGACCGTGGAGGGGGAAGAGCTTTCCTTTCTCTCTACTCTGGATATGGCATCAGATTGTCAGAATTCAGGGGTAACAAGGAAACCAAAACATCTCCATCTTTGTGCTGAGCTTTCTGTGAGAATAAAGCCAATAAAAAGAGACATTTAATAAAATAAAATTAAAAAATACTACTTTGCCAAGCCAGGAAAATTCAGGAGGATAATACAGCCCAAAAGCAGAGGCATTTAGGGCACACCAGTTGCAAACTTGCTCTACAGTTTACTCTTACCTCGTTAGTGGATATACCAGACCTCTTTCAGTTGAGGGTTTTCTATAATAAATCAGCCTCAGACCCCTCAAAGGTTGAAGGTTAAAAATTTGTAGTGTGAAAGGTTAAATTTAGTTGGCAGTATTTTAAGCAGTTGTGGGGAATAGCTGAGTGTTGAATATACTTACATATACCACTGATGTCAGCATTTGTAATGTTATAGAACTGGAAGGTCACAATACTTTAGTCTTCACTGATAGCACTTCTAGTCTGGTTGGTTTTGAAAGAACTTGGGTTTTGAAGCTGCCAGATGTGCACGTCTGAGAGGAGGTTGACTCTTAGTGAGGAGATGAAGGTGGGCTCGGCTGTACCCGGAGAGGTGTTCTGACCAGAGCCTCGCGGTGTCCCAGCCATGTCCTGAGCCTGCTGCCCTCCAGAAGCAAGTTCAGTGGAGGTTTCAGCTGGGGCATGTCTGAGAAAAGATTGTTGAAAAGGTAATCTTCCCTCTTTAAAACATGCTCAGAAATTTAAACCTGTTATTCAGATGCAGTTTTATCTATTTGTTTTCTCTTTAGAAAAATAGATTTTTGTTGCTTAAAAGGAAGGTTTAGTCTTGTTTTCTAGTGTGACTGTAGTAACTGTCAAGGGTTTTTTTTATTATTTGGGTGGAAGGGTAAATTTTTGTAATATATCAGTTTTTGCCATCTTGAATGTCAAAATGAAATGTTTTTTTGAGCTTAACCGAAGCTCAGTTTCGTATGTGATGGATTGATTGTGTAATTCTGCCCTAGCTGCAGGAAATAAGTGAAATTATCATTACTTATCATTACTTAGGTGGAATTATAACATCACTTTATTATTTGTAGATAATAGTGTCTCTTAAGACACTATATTCTGGCTGCAGGTTTTTAAGGCTTTTGGTACTGGACTTAAGCTAAGCTATTTGCTTTAGTGTGTTTTGTGAGCAAGTCCCAATAGCTCTACACTAACTGTTCCATCTCGCTTTACTGTCAGTGCAGGATTGTAACTTTTTAAGAGCATAAGGAATACATAGTTTCTGTGATACAGTCTTAGGTATAGTTCAGCCGTCTTCTCAGACAAGGTCTATGAGTGAGCTTATATATGTTTGCTCCATCTATTTTCAGATCCATATAGTTGTGAGCTCATAGTACAGTTCGATTTCATACTAGTTTCTGTTTGACTTCCAGATGGCCTCTGCTGAGTTGAATGCTAAGCAGGCATTAGTGCTTGCATCCATCATTGTCTTCTGTTAGTAAAACATTTGGCAAACAGTTTTGGTCTTTTATTTGTTAAATTTTACTCTAAACTCATAACATTTAAATTAAGTACAAACAGTAGCTTTACAATTAGCATGCAAATTGTATATAATGCTGTGGAGACCATATTTTACACTGCAACACACACAGCACAATACAGTAAAAGTTAGCGCATGGACAATAAGAAATTTTCATGAGAATTTGTATGTGTGGTATGTAAGCAGTTTATTGTTGGAGTCTAGTTTACATTGCATAGTTATAAGGATAATAAAATGTATGTTATATGATGTATAACAGTGATGTGAGGCACAAGTGTCTGCAATTTTGTCATTTCTGATCCTTAGTTCCTAGCATAAGCATTGACTAAACCAATGTTTTTTTCTTACCATTGTTACAAAGTCCTTTTGTGATGAACCCAACATCATTCTTGTTATTTTAGTGCCCTAGCTCACGCATATGATGCTCTTGGAGAGCATAAATCACAAACATAACCAGTGTTAACAGTGGTACTTTATTTCCTCTCCAAGGAAAGTCCCAGGTGTTATGCACTCACAGTTAACATGTATGATTAGTTTGTCCCGTTTTTTTTCATTTGTACAGTCAGTTTTCAGCCATCTTTGTATTTTTCTTGCTAGATTTCAGTTGTTTAGTATAGTTTGGTTTCCTTTCTTTTATTGCAGGCAAGAAGATTGGGTATTCCCCTGAAAAGACCACAAGTCTGAACTCAAATCCTGCACCTCTACGGTCTTGAGAATTAGCAAGAAGCAAGGACCGTTTGGTTAAGTATTTCCTGCAGACTCCTTTCTCATCAGTGTTTGGGGGTGGCACAGCTTGTTTGATGCAATATCCATGTAGTAGGGTTCTAGAAAGATGGGGTCTGTGGTAACTTTCAGCTCATGCATTACAGAGTAAATCAGTTTGTGATTACTTTCCTTGCTGACTTCTTTCCCTCTGACCTCACCTCTTAGTCTTTGCAATAGAGTAAAAAGGAACATAGTGGTGGGTGATCCCCTTCTTCCCCAATGCAGAATATTGTTGCAGGTATGGGAACAGCCTGAGTTGTTAACTTCTTATAGCTAGCAACTTTTGGGTTAATTGTAGTGCCAAGCTGATGCCTGAGGGTGTAGTGCGAAGCTTTCTCAGGCTAGGACTTTTTACAGTTTGAAATGTTGCTTTTTTTTTTTTTATGCCTGGCTTTTGGGATCTTCACAGTTTCCAAGGGGCC
Organism: Nesoenas mayeri; assembly: GCF_963082525.1. NCBI lineage: Eukaryota > Metazoa > Chordata > Aves > Columbiformes > Columbidae > Nesoenas > Nesoenas mayeri. The sequence continues at coordinate 36,699,219 of NC_137544.1, forward strand.
AACAGTTTGTTCATTTATTCTATGAAGAGTGTAAAGTACTTAGACTCTCTGGCAGTAAGCAGAATGGAATTATATGGAAAAACAAATGTAGCTTTGGATTAAAAATTTACCAGGTTGCTTGTGTCTACCGTATAGGTAGTTTCTCTTGTTCCAGAAATGAACAGTGCATTGACTAGTCCACGTAGATTTCTTCTTGTGCATGCAGGTCCGTTTCGGAGGTGGTTGCTGCTGGTTACATACGAGGCTGGTTCCAGATGTGCACAAAACCAGATTTGCCTTTGTGCTGCCCGTGGTGGTACAAACCAGGAAATTGTGCTTCAGATACAGTGTGGGACCAGTTCTGCTTTTACAGTGACTCAGTTTGAAAGGTAAGTGGCTGTAAGCATTGTGTGATGTGCCAGTGATGTCCAGATTGAAACAAATAGTCTTAAGTGCAGCAGTGTCTGGCTCCCCACTGCTGCAGTTCAGAGATGTAGATTTTGTGCAGATATAGCTCAATGGCCAAACTGCCTTGCTCAGGTACGGCTGGCAGGCAAGCTGTGGCCTTACAAACTTTCACATGGGTTACAAATGAGTTCTTATTAAGGTATAATTCAGCTCCAGGAGTTGCAGCTGTGTCTCCATGGGGAGTGTCTGGGTACCTGTTGACATCCTCTATCTGCAGAGGACAACCCAGTGCTCCAGAAGAAGGCCATAAGCACTTGCCCTTTTTAGTTTCCAGGAGACTGATCTGCCTGAATCTCTTGGCTGGCAGCGCTGAACACAGCCCTGCTTTGGGATTTCTTGAGTGATCAAAGTGAAGCTTTTTGTTGCTCACTTACTCCTGAAGGAAATGAACCAGGGTGAGGAAATGCTGTCTGCATCCATGCACATCAAAGTCAACAAGGGAAGGCTTTCATGTTTGCCTCAAATAATTCCTGTCCCCCCTCAAAATCCCTCAGCAAGGTCAATTAGAGGAGCTCCCTGTCATGCTTCAGAGCTGTGGGATGAATCACTGCTATCCACCCCAGGCAAAAAGGGCTTTTTGAGTGCATCTCCTGGGGGAATTCCTTCCCAGAAGCCCTTACCTGGCACCCGCAGTCCCATGACCTGCTGCACCCTGGCAGATACATGTGACAGGCTGCTGGCATTCTGCTTGCCCTGCTTTACTCTTTGGGAGATGCATGGTCTTAATGTTCCCTACTTTTGCTAGGCTGGTCCTTGTTCCACCATGCTAGGCTGACTTTTTAAGTAGAAAAGGTTAGCTTTAACATGTTTCAGGCTGAGGGTTTGGAAGCACGTGGACAGAAAAAATTTACAAGTGAACTGTGAACTAGTTTAAGACAATGTTTATGCTTAGTTGTACTAGATCATTTAGAGGTATATTTTATATTTCCCACAAATCCTGAGACAGAGGTTTAGCCTGATAGCTGGTGATCCAAGTTTTAGGTAGCACCTCTCCCTCTGATAGTAGGTTTGTCTACCGTAGAAGTAAGTCTAGAAATGTTTGTAGTCAGTGATGAACCACTGGAGCTCCAAGTCCTAACCTAAGACTAAAACCAGACAGTTTCTTTGTGTCCTGGAAGTGGCTCTTCTCCCCATAGATCATAATGGACACTAGTGATTAGATCAGGAGAGAGATCTGCATGTGGCCCAATTAATCCAATCTGCCTGCACTTGGGGTTGAAGAAGAAACAATTTTCAGACTGTGCATATACCCTATTATGAAGTTTTCTGCCTGCCTATTATTGTACTGTTCAGCTTTTTTTTTTATAATACTGAAAGCAAGGAGGTGACTATGAGCATTGGTGATTCCATATGAGAAATATTTAAATGAAAGACTTCTCTAGGAAGCTATAAAAGTGAAAAGCAGCCCTTAAACAGGAAAGTGTAATAGACACATCATCAACAAGACATTAAGGAGAGAGGGAAAAGATAGGTGGGAACCCTGTGCAGCACCATGTAGTCTCTTTGGACTCAGTCACAAAAGGAAACACAGTCTTTTAAGAGAAAACTGACAGAGCTGAGATGGGAGCAAACTAGGATAAGAATCTTAAGTTATTCTCTGTGCTGTTTGCTTCTCCCAGAAGGCAGCAGTTACCTTACTTGATTAAAAACAAGATGAACTCTGCCTGAAGTTTAATTAGACATTCTTTCTTTGATTCTAGAAAATAATGTCTTCTAGTCACTGGGAAATCAGAGGAGGAACTTTACTGTTAACACAGTCACTTAAAGTGACAAGTACCTCTTTCTGTCACGTTCTTTAAGGGCTGCAAGTACAGGGTGGGAAACGTCCTCAGCCATGAACTGGATTGTCCATTACAGCCATCTTTTTTCTTCCTCCTCTATGCTTCAGGCTATTTATTCTTGCTGGGAGCTTTCTGAGTGCCTAAAGGAGAGTGAGGGTAACTGAAGCTCCTTTTCCTGACCCAAGCAAATGGGACTGGTCACTTCTCTCCCAATTCCACCTGCCTCCTTCCTGTTGGCAAATTGTTTATTGTGAAAACTAAGCTGGTTTGAGTTGGTAAATAGATCCATTTCTTGTTTGAAAGGATTTATATACTTGCTAGTCAAGTTTTGGTATGTATTTAAGGTTCTGAACATTGCAACAGGGTATGCAGTTTACTTTTTCAGGAATACTTCACTGTTTATTTAAAATTGTTTTGAGACATTCCTGCCAGCATTTACTCATGCTACAATAGCTGCAGAAAGATTTTTTTTTACAGATTTGAAAAGCTGTTCAAATTCCCTGGGTGAATTTGTGTTCCTCATTTTGTGCCTGATACCTATTCTTTACGTGTGGTCCTCCTAGCAGAACGATGTGCTTTACTTGCACAGCCTTAGTCAATCTAATTATCCTTAGGAAGGACTAAAGGTTTAGTTATTTTGAGTGACACAGCTATTTAGGGCCTTTCTTTTCAGTAGGTTTTATTTGGATTTGACTTTGTGCTCTGAGAAGTTTCACTGTTCACAGAACAACTAATTGCAATAGTTTTTTGAACTACATGAAGTCTTCACCCTAATGGGTTTTAAGTGAACGCAAAATTACCCAAAGCTAAATTAACTTTTACTGAAAGTATTTTGTAATATGTTCCAAATTGGATGTCCTGACTCCAACTGTTGAAGCACCTGTTTTGCACAGAGATGTGCTCTCTTTTGGTATGCATAAAACTGTCTTAACATTCTGAAAAAAATACTCTGCAAAATACAAATCCTTAATGTAGTATTGTGCTAATGACAGAAATATCTGTCAAGACAATTTAATGATGCTTAATGTAGCAATGCAGGTCTTTGTTAATCTGTGGGGAAAATCACTTCTGCTTTATTTTCTTTCTATAGTGACATATTGAAGCTGTTTATTAGCACAGAGAAATTTAGGGTGGAAGTGACCTCTGGTGGTTATCTGGTCCAACCTCCTGCTCAAAGCATGATCAACTAGATCAGGTACATTTTTTCCTTGTATCTAATTTAAATTTTCAGTTTCCCAATTTGTCTTTTGCATCTTGTTCTTTTACTCTGCATCTCTGAGAAGAGTCTGCCTCTGTCATCTCTGCACCTTCTGACTGTAATTGTAACTGTATAGAGACCACTAAGTTCTCGTGGAAGCCGCCTCTTCTCTAGGCTGAACAAACCCAGTTTCCTTAGGCTCTTGTGCATCCTGTGCTTCAGCTCCCTGACCGTCTTGGTGGGCTCCCAGTGGATGTGCCCCAGCATGTCCATGTCTTTCTGTTATTTGAGATACCAAAACCAAGTACAGTACTCCAGATCCAGCCTTACCAGTGGTGGAGCAGAGAAGAATAAACACTTCTCTTGACCTGCTGGCTACACTCTTTTTAATTCAGCCCAATACACACCTGGCCTTCTTCACCACATGGTGTATTGCTGACTCATGTTCAGCTTGTTGTCCATGACAGGTCCTTCTCTGCAGAGCTGCTCCCCAGCAGTCAACCCCCAGGGTGCACTGCTGCGTGGGATCTTTCCCTACCAGATGCAGGACTTTGCGTTGGTGATCCTCATGAGTTTCCTCTCACTTCCTTTCTCCAGCTTGTCCAGGTCTCTCTGAGTAACAGTCTGCCCTCCAGCCTCTTGACTGTCTCTTTATAACCCAGAAACTTGCTAAAAATGCACTCCATTTCATTGTCCAGCTCTTTTAGGAATATGTTAAATGCTGTTAGCCCAGTATCAGTCTGAGTGGTACTGCTGGTAAGCAACTGCCAGCTGGACTTTGTATGGATGATAAAACCCTTTGAAACTGGTGGTCCAGCCATTTCTCTGTCCAGATTTTCATGGCAGCATTCACCCTAAGCTGCTGAGGCTGGTGGTCTTTGGTATTTACTATTTTTGAGCTATAAAAGCTATATTCAATCTAAGGAGCCTGGGTTTGATATGTTTGTACATTTAACAGGCATCTGTGTGGAAGCGAACATAGATTATCTTCTTTTCATTGAAGAGAAAACATTTGTTGACCAGTGGTTGGCCAGCAAAAACAGGCAAGGGAATGTGATGGTTTTGTCTGATGTAGCAGTGATACTGGATTTTAAAGCCAAAGGTGAGAGAAGGCCTTTGTAAGCGTGAGTGGCTATTCTTGGGAGCACTGGTGAGAAAGAGATCCCATATATAAGAAAGGATTCTATAAAATGAAAAGATGCACTAGAAGTGTGTAGTCTCTAGTAACACATTTCATATCCACAGGTATATATTTATTGAGGTGCAAGATGTCTGCCCCGAGGCTGATTTCTAACAGAACCTCCCAGCAGGCCTTGTCTAACTCTGATTACACCTGGGAGTACGAGTACTATGAGTATGGACCAGTGTCGTTTGAAGGCCTGAAGGCTCATAAATGTAAGTTCAGTAGAGATACACTTCATTGCAGCTGAGCTTGCCCATCTTGCTGTTCCTACTCTTCATTGTAACTCATTATTGCACAAAAATCTCTCTCCTAATTTTTTTGATTCTCAGCAATTAGAGTTATTACTCTGTTTATTAGATTATTGTAATTGTTTATGATTCTACATCTTGACTGCTTTTCTTGTGTATGAGAGAACCATGGATTTCTTGGCTGTGGTAGGAATTTGTCAATACTGAGGAATATCAGAGGATCAGGAACAGTTTATAACAGCAAATACAGCTACTGGTGACTACTTGATATAGTTCTGGTTTGCTCTGGTTTTGTTCCTGTTAATGCTAAAAGGAAAGTGATGGGCAGCCTTACAGCTTTTGTTTTTCTTCATAGAAAATAAATTGAAGGCTATAACAGATATAAAGAAGAAATTTCTCTTTCTTCAGAAACTTTTGTCCTTGGGACTTCATAGGAGGAGGGGGCTGAATTCAGAATTCTGCTAATACAGGAGCTGTTTTACAGTAGAAGTAACAGGTGGAGGGCAGGGATCAGACAGATGAACACTGTGGGTAGGAACTGAGAGGAAATTTAGCTAGGACAAGCTAGTACAGCTGGGCCAACATTTATCTAAAGTCTATGCAATGGCTTTGACTTTTATTAAATTTCTATTTTTTTGAAGGAGGTGAGGAGGAAATGATAGGTGGAAAAAAAAAAAGTAAGAGACTAACTCAGAATTACTGGGAGGTGTTTTAAAAGCAGTTTACCGAAGAGAAGCAAATAATTTTGTTTCTTTATTTCTGAGCTGGATGCACTGTGAGAGGGTTTGAGCAACAGCCTTCAAAGTCTTGGGGAAGGGTCTCCATCCGGTGCTGCAGCACTGGTCCAGGGTGGGATACATACTTTCTGCCTCATTTGCTCATGATGAGGATTCAGAGTGGGAAAGAGGGATTGAGGTGGCAATCAGTAGTCCAGAAAGGCTGGTCTCCCTTGGGTCTGCATAGTCAGGATGTTTTGGAGAGACTCTGTAATGGTCCAAAGAAACTTGTTGTGATTCTTAGTAACTTTCAGAAGAACTAGAGCACAAGTTGCTTTTCAACCTGAATTGTACTTATTTTTTTTTTTTTCCCCCCGAAGTCTGCTGATTGTGGTCTGTATTTTTACAAATGTTAGATACTTGAAAACTGTATGTTAGCTGTTACCATGTTTCTATTTATATTCCATTCTTCCATTAATCAGAAGCCAAACCTGGTTACAAAGATTACTGATTACAAAGATTAGTTGCAGTGTTATGTACGTGCCATCTTTTTAGCTTGATGGGTCCAAGAGTGTGACAGGAGAAAAAATATAAATAAGTCACCTCTGGATTGCAGACGTTGTAGTGGCAACATGGAGAGAGGCCTAAATTTAACACTGAAGAGAACTTGGGCCACCTGCTTTAATTTTAAACAAATCCAAATAATGTAATTGATAGAGCAGAGGGTTGGAAGGGTATCAGAAGCCATAGTAAAGCAAGGAAGATGTAGCTTTGGGCTTAGTAAACTTAGGAATTCTGTTGGGATTGGAACACCAAAAAACCAAAAAAAAACCCAAAAAACAAAATGCAGGACAGGCTTGTTATTCATGAATTATAGGAACACACAATGCTGGCATGTGTGGTTTTTGTGGAGAGTAGTAGTTTATCAGAATCTTGATTTATTTTTTTTTCTTTAGGGTTTTTTCCCTTTGTTAGGTTTTGCAGCGTGATCAATATAATCTACATGCATATTTTTAAGACATCTTACTTGGTCAGACTTCATATTCTGTTTATCAGTGCAGTTGCATATAATCGAAGCATATCTGACTAATTGGTAGGTAATAGTAGCTGTAAATGGCTAAATGGTGATCTTTTGAAATGTGAGTATTTCTTTTTAGATGAAATTTTCAGGTACTATAAAGTCTGGTAGGATGGTAGATAATCATGAGCTATTGTCTATTAGTAAGGCCAAACACAAGATGCATCTTGAACCACCGAATACAGGCTATATTTACAGAACGATACAGAAAATAATATAGGGCTTGTAGTGCATGGAATTACAGAAATAAACTCATACCACTGTGCTCTAAGCAAAAAGGAGTATTACAAACTCTCCCTGCTCCCCTCCATCATGGATACCTATATTTGAACCACTCTCTAGTTATTTTACAAAGGGTATTGAGAGTGGGAGATGTGGCAGAGGAGAGATTTGAAACTTAACCTCCTTAGCTTACCAGAAAAAAGGGATTAAAGAGTGATTTGATTGTCATAGAAGTATTTTCCCAGGGAGAAAATCTCAAGTTGTATCAGGCACTTTGCAGAGAAAGAGCAAATGGTTTGAATTGATTTCCAGCTCCCAGATCTGCCTTTTAATGTGGAAGATATTTCACAGTGAGAGTGTGATTAACCACTAGGGTCAAACACCAGGCAAGAGAGCTGATTCCTTGTTTTCTGGTGTCTTTAGTTAGTCCTGTAGTAGATGGACCATGCTGGTTAAAGTGCTGTGCTGTGCCTGCTGCACCAGGTTAGATGGACCATCACAGAGCTTTCTAGCCAGCGAGGATCTCTGAGGTTCAGTAGTAGCTACATAACAAGAGGTTGAGGGTAAATCTGGGTACCTGTCCTGACCAAGACTTCCCTGTTCCTTGCTTATATGATAATTTTTTGAACTCTTTATGGTGGAAATTTTGAATATTTGCATAAACAAAAACTAAGTAACTGAAATGACAGGTGAAAAAGCACCTATATACTTTGGGTCCTAGACCAGGTCATATTTTGGCTTGTTGCTCTGTAGCTTTAGGCCATGCCAGATTGGGGCAGATTGTTTTCAGGAAACATGTTTGTCCCACTTGTATCTCTCTTTAAGTGCAGAGCTTCCAGGAACTTGATTCCTTCAGCAGCAATTGTGGATCAATGTTGAAGTCGTAAGTGGACATAAGTTGTTTTAAGTAGGACTGACAATTTATCTAGGGATCATTTTGCTGTAAATGAGAAGAGCAGGTACATTTTATGCACATAGGCTAAAAGCCATGCTCTTCCCAATTACTTCTATATTTGGCTATTGCATTGGTGTTTTTCTTGTAATTAGCTGGTGTTTGACATTTTTGTTCAAATCAGTTTGGCTCCTCTGACATTGTATTGCAGTTTTCTGTATGCAAGTTCAAATCCTAAATTAAAAATTACTCAGAAATGTCTTGTGTATGTTGGTGGTTGTTATTTGTTGAGGTAGCAAATATACTTTTTCCTGTGGTTCTGTTTGTTTCATAATCCTCTATCTTACCACTGAAAGAAAGCTGGATCTTCCTAAACTTAATGTGTCAAAGAAATCTATCAAAACCCAGAAACCTAATGGTCTCAGGCAGAAATGATTTGAAATAGCAGGAGCTCAGCTCTACAGGGATAGAGATTTTTCTTGTAAATCAAATAAACATCTCTTCAGAGTTCTAGCACTGAAGTTTGTTCCAAAGCAATGTTTGGACATGAGCCAGGCATCACAACGGGAGCTGTTCCTGTTTTACTAACCAAGAGAACTCAGTGTCTTCCCTCCTTCAGCTTGTTTCCTGTGTGTCCAGGCATCCGTAAAATTTCGGCTAGGAATGAGAGCTTCAGTGGCGGCTTTCTGTTTAAAAATAGATAGAGATAAATATGATTGTCCTTTCTCTTTGCCATCCAGAAGTAAGATGCAAAGTCTTGGATTTTGCAGTCATGCTGCATGTGGAAGGGAACTTTCTGCAACTGCAGGTGAAATACTAATAATCTTTTTTTTTTTTTTCCTCTTTTTCACCAGATTCCATTGTGATTGGATTTTGGGTTGGTCTTGCAGTTTTTGTCATCTTCATGTTTTTTGTCCTGACCCTGCTGACAAAGACAGGAGCACCACATCAAGAGTGAGTCTGAAAAATGGAATAATAGCTCCCAGCCCGCTAAGTGGCAAATCTGTTTTTGTGCAGCACCCAAACAAGCAGCGACAGTGCTGACCTTGCCCTGGCTCAGCACCTTCTTGTTCTACTCTGTCCTTACGAACAAGTGCTGTCTTGCAATGTTTCAAATAACTTTTGTTCCAAGCACTTGTAGGAGACCAGTTCTGTAGAACTATTATTAATGTGTGATCTATTTAGCAAATATTTAGTAGACATGCAGTAAGAAGGGAACAGCTGCATGTGTGCATTTTCATGCTAAAATGAAGTTGGTGGGTAGGATGCCAAACAGGTGGCTTTAGATTACTGTTCTGCAAACAACTGGGATCATTCTAGGTAGGCTTATGTTATGATGGAGTGGAGAAATGTGAATACTAAGAGTATATACAAATAAAATGCAGCGCAGATGTTAAATTAAGGAAGTTGAAGTCTGGAGGATTTCCACGTGTTTGTATGTTCAAGTCCAAAAGGTAGATATTGGTAGTATTTACGAAATCTTCCCTTAACCATGTAGTTCCCCCAGTGTCAGTGTGTCTTAGTTTCTGCTGAAAAATTGCAGTAGATGTTGAAGTACAGATCAGGCCATGTGTGTTTAGCACCACGGTCCCCTGAAAGTCACAAATTAATATTTTTTCTTGTTCTTTATCGCTAAGTACGTGCAGACTATGCCTGGCCTCAGCCATTCATCTGCATTTGTGCAGCACACAAACTGTCAGTGTCTCATCCTCTGAAAAAGTTTGAACCCACGTGTCCTCTCAGGCTTGTGTGCCACAAAGTAGAAACAAAAAGCCTCTCTGAAGAGTGAGATCTCTTACAGGCAGGTAACAATGAGAAGCTGATTGTGAAAGGCAATTGTTAGTGCTTATCACTTTCTAAAGCAGCCTGCCTGTCTCTGTCTGCTGAAGGTTCTTTGCTATTTAGTCCTATGCTGACTGGCTCTGAAACTTGCTGTAATAGCACCGCTCTAGATGCAGAGCTGTACTAGGAGGACGTGCATGTATCATGAGCCTCTTCTGTGCTCCTTATTTTTTTGCTTCTATGAGAAGGAAATAGAGGCAGAAGAATTCAGCTTCCCAGAAACAACTTGCTGAACTTCATGGCTAGTATTTTTGCCTTCTTTACAGGGTGCCTTAAAGTAGCCAGACTCTGCTATGAAGTATATTTAAAGTCCTTGTAAATGTTGGTGTGCTGCTTCTTTTCCCTGCAGATCTTGTTTTTTAGCTGAGCAGCTGAGTCTGTGTCCCACATGAATAATACAAGAGGGGAAGAAGTGATGAAGTCAGTTTTATACCAGGGAGAATTTAATATGGATATTATCAAAAGTCTGTATACTTGTAAAAATGCACTTTCAGGTAGCAGAGGGCTGCTTGATATCTCCCACTGTGTTGCTGCTTTTTTCATCAATTTTCTTAGAATAGGTTGCGTAGAGAGTTTGTGAAACCTCCATCTTTGGTCACCTACATCCAGATAACGTGAATAGAATCAGAGTCAGCCTTGCCTTTATCAGGACATAAGGCTAAAGACCTCCAGAGATCCCTTTCAATCTAAATCTTAATGACTTCCCTTCAGTTCCTGAAGGGAGCCCAGTCATTTCCTTCCTGTATTTGTTTTAAACTTCCTTGCAGCTTTGGGAGCTGTGTGCCTGAATGCTTGCCCAATTAATACGTATGCTGAGTGGGCACCTTTAACAAATTTGAGCACTGTTTTCTTGAGATTTGGTAACCCCCTGTGTACAGTACCAGAAACAGAACATCCAGGAATATGCTAAGGGGTGCAAATCCTTTTGTTTCCTCTTATTTTTGATACACATATATAAAAACTGGAAAACATAAATACCTACCTGTAAAACCAGTGCAGACTGTGGTTTTATAATACTTTGCTGCATCTTCTGTCTTTATCCCTGACTGGATTCTTCATGACACATGGTTTCATTAGTGAGCTGTCTTGCAGCCCTCCTTTAGAAACAGATGTTAATGGGGTTCCTGGGTTTCGGGAGAAAGCCAGCCTGATTGATGGACGTGTCTCTAACTTCAGTAAGTCAATTTGACTGCTCCTTAAAGTACCATTAACATGAGAGATAAGTGTAACTGGGTTCAGATGGGTGGATCTGAAGTAGAATACTCTTGATTATTCTAGTAGTATGCTTTTCTCGGCTCAATATAAAGGGGTATGATAGCATGTACTTTCAAAATTGTACAAGATGTTCAGAATTGGATACATGCTTAGACCAGAAGAAAAGGTTCAGGATATGGATGGGGAGAGGCAGAAATTTAATTACTTATGGAAATTATGCCTGTTGCACTTTCCATTTGCTTGCATGCTAGTATACGTAGAACATTAGGTGATGCAACAAAACATTGCACTGACAATCTTTCTGAGTTGCTGCCTGAAAACTACTGTCATTCATCACTCGGGAGAAGAGAGTACACTATGTTTGTTTCTGCATGTCAAAAGTCCTTAAAAAAACGTGTGCAGCAAATGGAGGTGTTCACGTAACCTATCAGTACAAAATCCTGGCTGATGTCATCCTAAAGTTTCATGCAGCTATTGAAGCAGGTTGTACAACTGGTTGCAGTAAAGATAAAAATAAAAATTTATTTTTATTTCTTAAGAAATCAGGTGGCTTTGGTTAAGGATTCTGGGGTGAAATCCACTCGGAGAAATGCAGATCCACTGAAACAAAACCTTCTACAGATATATGTATGTGTTTGAAAATGTATTCAGGAAGACTTCTCAGGTTCACAGTAGCACTTCTGCTAAGGACCTGTTTAGATGTCCCAAGTTCCCTTTGGGATGCCAAACACTGCTGTTTTGGAGGACTGGCTACTTATTGCTTTCCACGGTTTGCCAAGTACCCTTCGTCACTTCAAGGAGTACTGAGAGAAGGGGTATTTAAGGTAGAGATGAATGTCAAGTATTCCTTTGTTAGAAGGGTATCTTGGGCAAAATGATCTGTACCCTGACAGGGCACTCAGGTCCATTGGGCAGAGTCCAGAGCTTAATACCAAATCCAGCAGACCAGAACCCCACGTTGTAGGCTGGAAGATTCCTAGAAAAGGGAGTCTTGGGCTAGTTCATTAGCAACTGCTTGTTTTGAGTGGTTTTCAGGATGTGTGATGCTCAAGGTGTGTGGCATTCACCTGCCTGCTCTTGTGTTGGCAGTTTCTGAGACTCTGAGAGTCCTGTTGGCCCAAACATTGCAAAAGGGATTTGACTGACCAGGTGTCTGTGCTCCCTTCCACAGTAAAACTGGGATTTCTTATTTTGAGTGTTCTGAAAAGATATACCCTGAGGTATAGTTGTATACTGTAATGAGCAAGAGTATGCAAGTTTCTAGTCTAGTTTTAAAAAGATAATGAATATCCTCCCCAGAATACAGGAGGATAGTGTTTGTGAATTTCAGAATCTGAAATCCCATGTTCCCTACTCATTAGCACAGGATTATTCTCTGTTGTATGTCTTCAACCTCCTGGGTCATTATGAAGTTTCTTTGCATCTTCTGTTCTTCCACTTCGATTGGGTTGCTACTGCCAGTCTTGCATGCCCCGCTACACAATCAGCCTTTGCTCCTTCATAGCTCACTGGATTAGAGAGCACTTTCCACACCTATGAACTAGTTTTATATCTCTAATTGATGCATTTTAAGTTTTCTTCTGAAGTAATTTCTTCCTAGGCTTATAATGCTTGTCCTTCTTTCTGTTGCTTATTTGCTACCTCCACTGTCTGTGCTGCAATACTACATAGAAACTCTTGGTGATAGATTTGCAAGATTACATTCACAACTCAGAGTGGTGATTTCTGTTGCATTATAAATACATAAACATCAGTCATCAATTCTGAAGGCTACCATAGTATTATTCCAGTCTGTTTGTCTCGCTGTGTATGCAGTAGCTTATTAGTGTGTATGCCATAGATTATTAGTTAGTTACTGCTCTGTGTTACATCAGTTTAAACGTTATGCTTCTATTATACATGCTTCACTTAGAAATGCAGAATATGCCAATACAGTTTTGATAAATCAGAGGATTTATTCATCATTTGAATGCCTCTGCTGCCTTTCAGATGCAAGTAACTTGCATTTTGTGATGATACACCAAAATTCAGCTTGACAAAGATTGTATTATAATATTACCTGTAAAAATTCCATCTAGCTTGAGCTTTTCTTGCCCCAGGTGTTCATGGCTTTCGCACAAGTCCATGCAGATTGGAGCTGGTTTGAGCTAACATGTCTAGAAAACTCCAAGAAAGATGTAAAGATGTCCTTTCTGGGCTATGTGTCTGGTTAAGGCTGCCAGTCTTTATAGCAGTTTTCAGTTCCAGCTCTCCTGATTTGGAAATCTGAATGTAATTGACTGAGGTCAGGGGAAAAGACGGTTTGATGTCTGGACAACCAAGTGCTCAAATAATGCCTTTAGTGACAACAGTGCTGCTTATGTCTCAGAAAGATTTTCTCTACTGAAGATTTTTCTCAAAGTGTTTTAAAAGCCATTTTAAAAAAGCTTGACACTATTTGATGTCAAGAGGAAATACTGAGGAGTATTTCTGAGCTCATTCAGCGAGCCAATTATTAAAATATATTGATTCCTATAAGTACCATTTAAGAGTGCTGGCATTGATAACGTATTCTCATGGAAAATTACCATAGCAAATCAAGACTTAAAATAGCTTCAGCAGGAAATTATTAATAGCGCTGGCTTTTGAAGTCTCTTGTCAATAAACTGTTAGGGTTTCATTTCTTCCTGATTGTAATAGTTGCTGACACTAGTTTTTGCTGTTAAGATCTTGGATAGTTCTACTTTAAAGCTTACTGTATTTTTATTTTTCCTCCTTAGTAATGCAGAACCTTCTGAAAAAAGATTTCACATGAACAGCTTTGTGGCAGATTTTGGAAGACCTCTAGAGTCGGACAGGGTTTTTTCTCGTCAAATACCTGAAGAATCCCGGTCACTTTTCCATTTCTGTATTAATGAAGTGGAACATTTGGACAAAGCAAAACAAAGTCAGAAATGCCCAGGTCTGGAAAGTAATATCCACTTCCAGGAAGTTCCCAGGAGCAGTGGAATGTTTGATGAGGACTTGAACTGTCTCACAAAATTTAATATTCCTAACTTTGTCAACACGGAGCAGAACTCTTCACTAGGTGATGATGATCTCCTCATCTCAGAGCCACCAATCTTTTTAGAAAGCAAATCAGTCATGCAATCTTCCCATCAGATCCTTGATTGAAAAGTCTTTTACTTTAAGGTAAACATTCCTGCATTCCTGTTATTGTCCAGTTTGAAGCCTTTCTTGGCCTTGTGTTTTGATAGAAGGTATTGCAGACCTGTGTGTTTTATTGACAGAACTCAGTTGATACAAGAAGTAAAGGAGTGAACGTTTCTTTCTGATGCCTTCTGCAGTCTAAACCTTTGCTCAACATTATTTTTGCTTCCTGATTTTTTTTCTTTGTTTGCTTGTTTTGCTCTTTGTTTTGAAGTGACTGTTTATGTCCAGCTTCTGAAAGATATGATAATATTTTGCAGGGACTGTGAAGGCTGGAGCCTGGCAGTGGGAGAGGTAAGAAAACTCCTCAGCCAAGGAAAGTATAAACCTCAAGACTGAAGCAAGGAACAAACAGGCAGTTGCTGGGGGAGGTTCTGCAGCTTCTGCCACTCCCAGAAAGGACACCTGAAACTGGGCAGCACTGTGCGTATCTGCTTGGCATGAACTTCAACTGCTGATTCCTAACTGCTTTTTGGTGCAGGTTAAACCCAACTTAAAAGCTTATAGAGCTTTAATACCTTGCATATTAAATTGTTTGGTTACAGTGTTTACAAAATGCTACCACTACCTGCTACTGAGTAAAAGCAAATGGGTGCGTGAAATCATAGCACTTCTGAGTGACATTCTGACAGCTGCACAGTGATGACCTGGAATTAATATTTTACACATAAACAGTAATTTTTTTTTTTTCTAATTGCTTATGCAAACTTCCTGTTTGGTAAACGCAGGATTCAGTAGCTAAATTGCAGGAAACCTGATTAACATACCACCACCATAACTCTATTGGCAAAAAAGGATATTTTAAAACTGGTGTTACGCTTTGCTTATAGGCTGAACCTTCGCATACTTTTTGGCTCTATACATGGCCCTTTTTTGACCAGTGGGCCACTGAAGGGCTAGCAGGCTTTGAGCTGTTGAGAGGACCAGCTCCAAAAGCATAGCTGAGCTGCATGTCTCCTCTGTCTTCTTTTTGTACTCACTTGGGATGGTGTTGCAACCACAGTTTTTTTTTTTTTTCCCCAGGGAAAGGTTTGCTAAGGAATTGAATAGGTGTAATTTCAGCCTGGATGTTGACTTTTTTTTTTTTTTTTTTTTTAGAGAAGGAATAAGGTTCTGAACCTTAGCCAGTATTTAAATGATGTTTCAGCTTTCCTCCAAAGATGGTAGCTAATGGCCAAATGGTTTTAGAGCAAGCATGTAGGATGCAGAGGAAGCAGGTTCAAATCCTTTGCTGGATTTGGAGTAAGAGTGCCGTACAGGATGTTAATAAATATTCCATTAACAAATGGAGCTAGTGGATTCCAGATCCTGTGCCCGTCTGGGGTTTCTTAAAACTCACCTGATTTGTACACAATGTGTTTGTGTCAGAGTGAAAATGCAGCAATGGGGTGCCGATACATTCTTGAGACACTTAAATGCTGAATAATTCATTCTTCCTTCACCTGATGAATAGAAAAACGTAGTAAATAGGTTGTGCATTAAAAGAAATAAGAGCTGGGAGAAACCTCTTTTATTTTCATCTCCTGTGCCATTATTATAAACCATTATACCTAAATTTCCTGTTTTCAGCTGTAATGCTTGCACTGCTTCCTAGTGTTTAAAGTAATGAGATGATACTTAAGACAAAGCAGACTGTTCAAAACCAGCCGATTATTGTGGAAAATAGTTCCCAAGAGAAGACTGAAGTGAACCCTGTTAAAAATGAGCATAGCTGCACAGGCCTCCAGTAGCTGCTTCAGGGGCAGAAAAGGCCGCCTCTTACAGCAGGTACTTTACCATGAGTGAGTATGAAAGCTGTGGCTGAGGACTTGCCTTTTCTCTTCCCAAATTAAGAAATTTTGGGAAATCTGCCTTTTGAATGTGGCAACAGCTTCCTGCTGAGGTGCCTCAAACAGCTGTTAATTATCTAATGGTTAAGCTTTGTCTGAACTGAAGCTCAATATTGTTCTTGCTAACAAGCTCTGGGACTTGTACAAACGGTGGCTTTTATAGCCTGTTTCTGGATGAGTGAGCTCCCTTCAGTGATGTCTGATCTGTTATTTTCTTTTCTTTCCTTTGCCATACTTGAAAACAGAACTGCTGCTTAAACGGGGGGAAAAACCTGTGTAGAATCCAGGTCCACAGCAAACAAGAAATGAAGCTCATTTTTAAAGCATTCAAAGCTATGTGTTAGAATAATGCAGGTCTGGTTCTCAAATAAAAGAAAAGCTTGAAGCTTGCTATTCCCAGTGGGCTAACCTAAGCTTGTTTTCTGCCATCTTTAAATCTGTGTGGCTTTTGTTTAGGTACATAAGTGCTTCTTTGGGGAGAAAGGAAAAGTATACGTCACCAGCATCCATACACATTTAATGCCTAGAGGAAAAGAATTTAATAAAACAATCAAGGGATAATACCAACAATTCCAATGTGTTGTATGTTATGTCCTTCTAAAGCATGTATTAATCCTGTAAAGGTATTTAAGTGTTTGGTTCTTACTTCTGTTCTTCCATCTACTTTTTCCATCTTCTCTCCTTTCTATCTTTAAAGTCCTTCATGCTGCTTTTTAAAGAAAAATAACCTGCCAGCCCCCAGTGCACAGCTCCCACATGGCTTCAGAAGCTCTGCGGCAGCAATACAGTCTGATTCAGATTTTTTGCTCTACCTCTGCAGTAGAGCAAAGGCAAATGCAGAAACTTTCTGCAGTCTTCAAAACCAGTTATTTTAAAGCTGTTCTTTCTTTCTTTTCCCTTTTTAAGAACTAACAGACATGGTGTTTTGTCTCAGGGGAAAGGGGATTGGCATAATAACCAGCTTTGTATAGTGTGTTTTAAAAAAAAAAAATAATCTTCTTGCAGTCAAGCAGCATGAGCTGGTTCACTACAGAGTGAAAAGAGTGTGTTTTGACCAGGATAATCCTTCAAAAGGAGTACTTGCAACTTAATGTAGTTTGGAAATGGAATTTCTTACTGCTTGGTCTGTCTGTTTCAGAGCCTCTTCTCAAAATTCACTAAATGCATCACCTGTGGCTGGTAGATTTAACTTCATGGAGAGTTACCCTAGCATAATTACATATGTTTGCTTGCATAAACATGCACTATATTCTGTATGAAGTTACTAGGCCAAGGTGTGTATTTCAGTTTTCAAAGGTGAATATTTGTGAAATGTTTTTCTGTGTAAACAAGTTTCAGTTGTGTAATTTTTAAAAAACAAACAAAACCAAAATAATCTACAGTATAAAACCAGAAAATGCCTGCTCACAGAGAAAAGAAATAGAAAGGTAAAACCATGAACTTCTCTCCTGGCACCCAGTGATGAATGTTCTCTAATGCTAAAAGGTGAAATAAGTGATGTGTATTGGGCATTGGTCATGCAATTTAGTATTTATGCATCTGAGCTGTAGATCCTGAATACTTTATAACTAACTGACACCTTTTGTCACTCTGTGATTGAAAGAGACCCACAAAACCCTTCCCAATGGAGGAACTGCAGTGTGCTGTTCTACTCTGGCCTGTCCTTCCCGCAGTGGAAGATGACAAAACAAAATAAATTAACTACAGCTACTGCAGAGCTGGAATGAACATGCTCAAGCAGTTTCAGGTCCTGACAGGTAGCAAGGACAGTACAGAGCCAGAGCCTTTCACCACATGCTTTCTAGAAACAGCAAGTTTGCAAGAAAAGCAAGAGTTGGAGGCCTATGCTTTCTTGTTTTTGGACAAGATGTATGTAGTCAGCTGTAGGAGAGGCTAAACATGCAGTTCAAAGTTATCAAAGGATTTCCTGTTCAAAAGTTTCAGGGTAGCACTTGATGCCAGGCCCCCCTTCCCTGCAGAACTGGATTTGCACAGCTAGTGCTAAGATAGAGATCTGTTTGACTTCTTTTTTTCCAGAATAGCTTAATTACTGAATATAGTATAGAATACATTTTGAGGTCTCCTACTATCAAATAAAGACTTCATCCATGATAACCTATTTCATTTGTTACAAGAAAAACTGACATGTATTTCAGAAAACTTGCAATAGAACACACTGTCACAAATGCCATGATGAGACCTGATATTCTTCTGCACACTCTGTTTTCTTCTCTTGGAGCAAATGTCTTCCTTGTAATCTAGGTCACTGAGTCACCCAGCCAGCTGCTCACTTGATTTCCTAAAAGCTTCAAACATGACAATTCAAATTATTATACTCCAGCTGCTTTGCTGTAAACAAGTGAATTCCAGCTACCCATAAGGCATTGATTCAAAGAAATTATGTTTCAGATTCTTTTAATCCATTCATTATAATGCCTTATGGAAATGTGTGATTAAATAGTATGGCATTAAAAAAAGGAAAAACACACACGAGAGTATATAATTCTATTATTCTCTGAAAGATCCTTCTGAAATCCTCAGTGGAATACATTAAAAGCTAATAACCTGTTTTGTCAGCCTTCTTGCTCTGTTTCAGGGTGTTTTTCCCTTTCAGCACGGTTAAGTCTGCTGGAAAGTCAAGAACTATAAATTCTTGAGCATAGAATTTAAATCTTGGCTCTTAGCTCTCCAAAAAGAGCACCATGGTGACCACCATTCAAGAGCAGAGACAGTCTGTTACTGTGTAGAGTGCCCACTTCATGGTATATGCCTGAAAACTCAGTGAGTGTACAGCTACATAAATACCCGTAAGAACACAGTATAAACCATATTGTAACTTACAGAAACAGTAAATAGTACTGTCCCTGCTCAGTAAACAAGACTTAGTTTGAAATAAATTTCAAATTAAATTATCTCTCTATGTAAGATACCAGCATTTGCTGAGAAACGAATATAAGAATTTTAAGAGGTGTTTGAATGAACTGCATGAGCACTAAGGCAACCCTCTTGATGACCTAAGGATTCGACGTTTGAGAGAGATCCCGGCAACTGGCAACACAAGGGTTGCTGCAATTAAAAAAAAAAAAATCATTTCAGGTCACACATCTCAAGACAATATTACAGACACAGCACATTCTACAGGAAATAAATGGTAAGTTGAAATTAGTCAGTTTTATCCTTTTTCATTTGTAAAACAGTCCCAAATCAAGAAAATAGAGTATATTTACATATAGCTGATACTTTATATACAAAGCATTATTGTATTTACATTTTATGAATACAGATTAATACTTCATTACTGGGGGACAAAATATCCATACTAAAAATACTGAAAACATCTGAATATGAAGCAACCAAGATTACTATATTAATTGTTAACTGACCACTTTTTTATATCTCTATATATGTGTATACAATCTCACTTTTTGTGTATGCTCAAAAAAAACCAACACCCAAGCAACTGTTGCTTACTGTCTATGTCTAGATAGTATAATTTGTTATACTATTTTGTTCTTTATGTGTGCTCAGTCACATGCCTGTATATGCCAAAAATGCATGCTTACTGCTGGTCCCTGAAGCAGCATGACACGTAAATACATATACACAGAGTTGAACTATTTCACACAAATTAAAGGCTTCAACCAATACCTGAACAGTAGATCCTAGCTTTTATCTTCTCTTGGCCTTAAATAAGTACAGTTAATTATCTACAACCTTAATAGACATGCTATGAAATTCTTAAAGACTTGGCAGTGCTGAGACTTCAAACTAGCAATTTATTGATTTTATTGTTTGAAAATCTTGTCATTACAGCCACCAAATATATTGCTGGTTGTTCTCTTCCCTGGAGCTGGTCCATCTCTTTTTTGAAACAAGGGACCAAAAGCTTAGCACACTAAGTTACATGTTAGTGATGTAGTAGGAATTGCTCCTATGCTGTCTAGTATCTTACAGGCTCTACACTGAGGTGTATGAACTCCAGCTGGGCATGAGAGGAGAGGGAGAAGGCAACCATCTAAAACTCAGCTTGGTACCTGCTGTGGTGCCTGTCAGTTCAGCAGGAAGTTATATCCACGTTCGGTATTTGGGTGTCAGATTATTCCCACTTCCACATGCTAGTCTCCTTTGTCAATACTGAAGACTATTTCTTTTTTCCTGTCCCCTTTTCCAATTTGGTCAGTGTTTTAACTCTAAATTTCCCCACTGACATATCCCTGTCTTCACATTCAATTGGCCTCTTTATTCCATAAAGATCATCAATATAGCCTTTCCTTTTAAAAGGGATACCAAAAACTACTCTCACACTGTATTTTACAGGCTTTTTTTTTCATATCTGTCGCATAACAATTCAGCTCGACCACTCTGCCATTGTTCTTAGCAGCACAGCTGGAAATCTCTGCAGTGTAAACAGAGAAGAGTTTGATTTTGATCATGATGTGAGAACACCTGCTCTGCTCCAACCCTCCAGTCATTCACAAAGTTCAAAGGGGTCTTTAGGATAAGGGAAGGAGTGTTTTATGGATTGGATGGAGAGAAACAAAATGTTGGAAAAGGAGGATTTTCATGCCCTACCAAATGAAAAATAGTAACTCTATATACTAAAAATACAAGCCAAACAGCATACTGCGCAAATTGCTCACAAAAGAATCATGGTGCAACAAGTTATAAACAAAAGTTAAAAATATTCAGGCATGTTCTATAGTATCTGCAAAAGCAACAAATGGATTTTCTCAATGGTAATTGAGTTTGTAGAATAACCTCAATATTCCTAATTTTTTCTTCTAAATGGCATATAGCTTTATTTCTAGTGAAATATAAGACATATGATATGACTGGGGTGTTGCTCAGTGCAAATCTACTTTTGGACAAGCAGGATTCCAGAACAGAATGTAATTAAATTTACAAGTGTTACATTAATGATTTTCAACAATATTGTCTATACATAACTTCAAATATTCTGCTTCTCTAATCAACTCATACCTAAGATGTCTTCCAACAGCCGTCTGTCATGCTGAATCCACTGGAATTAGGCGCAGGAATAACCACCCCTTGTTTCTGCAGTTCGCGTAAAACATCTAATATCGAATCCAATTCCACTCGAAATTTCTCCAGTTCTTGGTTCTTCCGCTGTGCCAGTCTTCGCCACTTCTCAACCTCGTGGGTTTGCCGAGCGTCGCTGACATGTTGTGTCAGTTGCGTTGCCTGCAAATCAGAAGCA
The DNA here is from genome assembly GCF_963082525.1 of Nesoenas mayeri. Classification (NCBI taxonomy): domain Eukaryota; kingdom Metazoa; phylum Chordata; class Aves; order Columbiformes; family Columbidae; genus Nesoenas; species Nesoenas mayeri. The sequence goes on from NC_137544.1 coordinate 36,720,277, forward strand.
AGTCAGCGCTGGGACTTCCTCGTCAAACACTCTGCCAACACGGCCCCCATGCAAAAATATGCCACTTCATTATATTCGATGCTCAGTCCCAAAGCCCAGTGCTCATGTTAAGTGGAAACAATTTGTTCTGAATATTACAAAAATCATTCTGATAGCAATAAATTCCTTTAAATATTTGCATTAGTGACAGAAGGGGAGAATCCATTACTGACTAATGAGTCTTAGGAGAATTATCCTCTCCAAAACAGCAATTAAAAGTTTGAATATTTAAGACAAAACTGAGCCTAAACACAAAACTGTCTGTAATCAAAATGAACCTTTTGAATTGCCATTTAAATGCATTAATTATAAGAGTACTCTGCAAGAGAAACAAATGAAATCTGAATGACGTGTTATGGGCTATTCCTGTGCTTTTAAAAAGCAAAAGTTCTATAAATTATCACAAAATATCCTGTAGACACAAAGGTCTTAAGCTGCTGCAGATAAAAGTTTGAATTTATTTTTACATTAATCCCTAGCATAATCCTATTAAATTACCCAAAATAAAAAGTGTTACAAGATATCAAAATCTCCACCCTACTATTAATTGTAGTAGATTCTTTAAGGAAAGCTCTATCATTCAATGGCCATAATTTTCGTACTTATAGTTTGATACGAAGGGTAATCCGTTACTTCCTTGTCCAGCAATTAGTTTTTCTACATTGTTCAATTTGTTATAGTCATTTGAGGGAGTGTTTGGTGCCCCCCTGCAGATAATTGAAGGTGCAAAAGTAGGACAAACAAAACCCAAAGCCGGTAGCACCAGGAATGATGAAATTACTTAATAGCAACTCTGGTGTATACTATTATCTCTGGTTTTGTTAAATACATTACATAACATCTTAGTAAATACTATAGGTCAGGTAATTAACTCAGCGGAGACAGATCACAGACTAGGCAGCAGCAGCCACTACAGAAATGGTAAATAACTTCTCACGTTATACAAAAGCAAATGAACAGCATAAAGAACTATTACAGTTGCCTTCAGCAGGACAGAACGTGAATAATAAAATCAGTCACAGCAGAGTTTGTTCTTAATCCACTGACTTATTTTATGCACAGTTCTTCTGGGGAAGAAAATTAAGTATCTGCTGTAGAAATATATGAGAATAAAGCCTTCTACCATGAGCAATTCCGCACATAAAATTGTATTACTTGAGATCTGGTTTCAAAACTTCAGAACAAACTGCACCAACTAAGAACTACTACAGGTTTGAAAAAACACAGGTTTGTTAAAACATGAATGACAATCATGTATTTAGATGATGAAAGAGCTGAGGAAAAAAAAAGTGAACTAGAAAATTGCTTCCAGATGACAGAAGCTCCTCAGAGAGATGAAAAATTAGCATGGAGGCCAAGACGTAAAATGAGATTAAAAAAAAATCAATGTAAAATTGTTTTACTCATTCAAGGGACAAAAATATCAGATACAAGAAGCCGTACTGTATCACAAAGATCCAACCTTCATAATCTAGAACTTTTTGTTTGTGGAGGATAAAGGGGTTTTGTTGTTTTGCGTATTAAAGACAGTATGTGGTAGATTGCTGCAAGATGTTTCTATACTTTTAATGCAGCTTTTCAGGACTAGAATAAAATGGCAGTTCAGTTGAGGAATACATCATAGCTCAACCAACTCTGCATTACACACTCTTGTCAGGTTTTCAATAGCTTTCCTTGTGGAACCGAACTATGAAGTAACCGCATGAGACAAGAGACTTCTAGAAATGATGTGGTCCAACCTTCTGCTAATGCTAGGCCTCTGTAGGTCGGGCTGTGAGGAAGTTACACACCTGATGTGTGAGCCATGCACAAGTAATCTCAATTACCACAGCAAGGAAGGGCTGACTAGCATCACATCAACATTCACTTGCGTCCACAGGCAAAGACAAAACCACAGCTGTATCAACAAGTACTTGTCCCCCTGCAGTCTGGGCTAAACAAGCCTATGCAAACACCATGAAAATATAGTTAAACCAATAACTGTTAAACCAAAAACTGTTGAGAAGTAAATGCAGGTGTACCTTTTGAATTTCTTGCTCCCTTTCTGCACGTCTGCTCTCTATATGCTTGATTTTCTTTTCCAGGCACAGGAAATGTTTCATTTCAGGACTCTGGTTCTCCTTAGCCTCCCTCAGTTCTTCCAACAGTTTTGTCACCTGCAGTTTGAGAGAATTGATGAAAATTGTTATTATTGTGTTAAGTAGTATATAAAATGGATTCCTTTCAAAGTATTTGCATTGTTTAATCTCTTCATTCAAAAGCTGCAGAGAAGAGATAAAAGAGAAATCTCCTTTATTCAGGAGTTTAACTGGAGGCTCAGGGACTTAGATTAGGATTTTTCCTTTGTAACAAATGGCCTAAGGATATGAAAATCTAGTTCTTTTTGATAAATCAAATTCTGTTCATAATACGTTATAAAGTGATAATTCACAGTCAATTTTTATACTTCTAAACATACAAAAAAACTATCAGAGAAGACTGTGATTAGATGTTCTTACACAGTCCCTTCTCACACTCTGAATAAAGATCAAATACAAAATGTATCAGTGTATTTCTACGGAATAAACTAATACAAGACATGCTGCTAACAGACAGGATTACAAACCCTCTTTGGTCTAAAAATTGCCAGGTCTAGTCAACTCTACCAATGACTTGCAACTGATTTCCTAATACAAAGCTGTCCTATGTTCAAGCTGTTATACCAGATAAGTATATGGTTATAGTTAATGAAAAACATCCCTGAACAGCATTTCTGAGATTAGTATTCAAATCATAATCTTCCAGTGAGCCTCAGAGAAAAGTTTGCCCTTTTTGAGGTACCACTGTTTTAGACAGAGGACTCTTGATCCCATTACAAATGGTAGCGCTTTTCACTGCCATCACTTATTATGTTTGTAGGTTTAGTTGCCTTTATCTTTCAGCTCAACTTATTTAACCATTTAATGCTGAAAATGTATTCTATAAGCAGGACAGTAATGATGCTAGAGGGCAAAAGCAAGGCTTTACTTTCACATTTCTCTCTATATGGTCTTGTAATTTCTTATTTTTTTTTAACAAAGGCACTCTATTACATTTTCTTAAATGCTACCACCTCAAATCCAGCCTGTAAACATGGGTCAGATAGGATGCTCACTCTTTTAACCATCACTATCATTAATAATCTGTAAAGCAAATGGTACTCTCACCCTGTTTTCCCAGGAGGAAATACGATCTATACTGAGATCACTGTATTGAATTAAGCTTAGTATGGAAAGGTGACATCTGTCATTAGACTCATAATATGAATCCAAAGTCTCAGCCTTCATTCAGCAAATGCAGAGCTTGTTTAATACATCTTTTTTGTCTCCCTACAAATCCTCACCTTTCTATGAACACTTCACCGAGTTGGAATTTTGCATGGATACCATAAATACTGAGTGAGTTTAGTGAGATTAAGATTAATTACATTAAGTACGTACTATCCTGTATCAAAAATAGCGTGGTCAGCAGGACAAGGGAAGTGATCCTTCCCCTGTACTCTGCATTGGTGAGGCCACACCTGGAGTACTGTGTTCAGTTCTGGGCCCCTCAGTTCAGGAAAGACATTGAAGTGCTGGAGCGGGTCCAGAGAAGAGCAACACGACTGGTGAAGGGACTTGAACATAAGACCTATGGGGAGAGGCTGAGGGAGCTGGGGTTGTTTAGTCTGGAGAAGAGGAGGCTTAGAGGTGACCTCATCACTCTCTATAACTACCTGAAGGGAAGTTATAGCCAGGTGGGGATTGGTCTCTCCTCCCAGGCAGTCAGCAATAGGACAAGGGGGCATGGGCTTAAACTCTGCCAGGGGAAATTTAGGCTGGATATTAGAAAGAAATTCTTTACAGAGAGAGTGGTCAGGCATTGGAATGGCTGCCCAGGGAGGTGGTGGACTCGCCGTTCCTGGAGGTTTTTAAACTCAGATTGGACATGGCACTTAGTGCCATGATCTAATAAACGGACTAGAGTTGGACCAAGGGTTGGACTCGATGATCTCTGAGGTCTTTTCCAGCCCAGTCGATTCTGTGATTCTGCGATTCTGTGATACTAAACACATGTTAATACTTCTCTCTTTTATTCTAAATGTGGGCAGCAAACAAGATTAAATGTCTGGAGTTCTCAGTCCCTTACAGAATAGGAGAATTCCTTCCTAATAACTCCTGCAGGTTAATTACTGCATTGTGAAAATGAAGGTAAAATTAGCCATGTTCATAGATCAAGGAGATGGCGAATTAAGCTTAGGCACAATGCTAAGACAGGCTATGTCCTCTCCTGAACAGGAGGTGATGGAGGTGATTAAAAAAAAGACTGGTAGCACTTCAGGAATGACAAAAGCATGGCCAATAGTTCAAACAGCTAAAAGACAGCAATTTTACACAATATTAGCCCCAAAATGAAAACATGAACAAGTATAATTTTTAGATTATATGCTATTAATAGAAGTAAAAGATTAGGAAAAATGTAGAATACCTCCCTCAAAACCCAATGAATTTCAGAAGAACTATTACAACTAACTTAATGTTCTTAAAAGACTGCAAGTTGAATAGACATCAAAGGAGAACAACAAAAATACAATCACCTATGTCAATTTTATGGCAATGAAGGATAAAAAGAAAGGGAAGCTTTACCTGAACAAAGAATTTGAATACAATAACAAAATACCCTCTTCATAAAGAAAAAGTCCTGTCATCTATTTACTACCCCATCACAACTCTCAAAGAAGAGGCTAGGAATACTTGTATTAATATGCTGATCAATTTTCATATAGGTGCCAGACTTTTCTAACATTAAAAATAATATTAAAAAAAATAAATTAAAGGAGGTCAAAGTTCCACTTTCTGTGCCGTGTTGTTCTCTTGTTCACATTAGAAAAATATATCGCATTCTCAGGTATAAATGATGTAGAAGCAATTGAGAAAGACACTGTTTCTAAGACTTTATATTATTTGAGGCTTTACAAGGATAAAAACTCTTATTAGAATAAGGCACCCCTAATATGAGTTTAAATATACCTCTTTCTGTAGGAGCTCCTCTCGCATCTGTGAAATTAGAAGGGCTTCCTGATGTCTCTGTTGTTCACTGATTTGCTCTTGGAGATGTTTTATTAATATCTAGAAAAAGATTAAAAATAATTGTAATTGACATAAATACCCATAAAAATGTGTAAACCTATACAGGAAAAATATGCCAAAAATATAATCAGCATTGTAGCACTGGAGGGATAAGTGATGCATATTTTGACTACACTATATCTAACATCAGCATTGTTACATAGCACACATGCACATCTAAACCAGGGGTGTCAAACTCATTTTCACCGGGGGTCACATCAGCCTTGTGGCAGCTTTCAAAGGACGGAATGCCATTTTAGGACTGTATAATGTAACGACTCCTACCTTTATACAATGTACCCTCTCCTACCTTTATACAATGTATCATTCCCCATATTTAGACAATGTAACCACTCCCACATTTTCACAATGTAACCACTCCTGCATTTATACAATGTAAGCAACCCCCACATTTATACAATGTAACCATGCCTGCATTTATACAATGTAACCACTCCCTCATTTATACAGTCCTAAAATTACATTCAGCCCTTTGAAGGCAACCCTGAGGCTGATGTGACCCTCAGCGAGAATGAGTTTGACCCCCCTGCTCTAAAGAATATCAAAACAAGTCTCAATCTTCAAGTAACTTTCCTCAGTTACAAAAAGCTCTGAAATAATCCAAATTCAATAGCTCTTTACTTCCATACAGTGTGCAAAACTCACAAAATTGTAATGCACAAATACAATTGCAGGCCCAGGTCCTCATGGGAGACTTTAACCACCCTGATCCCTGCTGGAGGAACACCATGGTGTAAGCAATCCAGGAGGTTCCTGGAGAGTACTGATGACAACTCCCTGACCCAAGTGAGGACAGGTGCTCCTCTGGGCCTTCCACTCACAAACAAACAAGGGTTTGTTCGGGGTGTCAATGTCAAAGGCAACCTTGGCTGCAGTGACCATGAGATAGTGGAGTTCAGGATCCTGAGGGACCAGGCCAAAAAGCATGATCATAACCCTGGACTTCAGGAGAGCAGACTTCGGCCTCTTCAAAGATCTGCTTTGGAAGATGGGATGGGGCCTGGGGAGGAAGGGGGGCTCAAGAAAGCCAGTTGACATTCAGGGATCACCTCCTTCAAGCTTAAGAGCAGATCATCCCAACAAGCAGAAATGCAAAAACGCCAGGAGACCTGCATGAACGAACAAGGAACTCCTGGCAAAAACTCAAACATAAAAAGGAAGCCTACAGACAGTGAGAACAAGGACAGGTAGGTAACCTGGGAGGAATATAGAGACACTGTATGAGCATACAGAGATATGGTTAGGAAAGCCCAAGCCCACCTGGCACTGAATCTGGTGAGACTGGCAAAGGCAACAAGAAGGGCTTCTGGGAGTACCTAGGCGGCCACCAGAATGCTAGAGAAAACGTGGGCCTGCTGATGAATGGGCCAGGGGCCTTGGTGACTCAGGACATGGAAAAGGGTGAGGTAAAGTCTTTATTAGCAAGACTGGCCTTCAGGATGATGAAGGGACTGGAGCATCTCTCCTATGAGGAAATTCTGAGGAGCTGGGCCTGTTTAGACTCGAGGAGAGAAGGCTCAGAGGAATCTTGTCAATGTTTACAAATATCTGAAGAGAGGGTGCAAAGAAAATGGAGCCAGGCTCTTTCCAGTGGTATCCAGTGACAGGAGAAGCAGAAAAGGGCACCAGCTGAAATTCAAGAGGTTCTGTCTGACCATAAGTAAAACTTCTTTACTGTGAAGCTATCCAAGCATTTATTGGGTCTCTAAGCCCTGAGAAGTTGTGGAATCTCCCTCCTCAGAGATATTCAAAAGCCATCTCGACATGGTCCCGAGCAACTGGCTTTAGATGACCCTGCTTGAGCAGGGTTGGACAAGATGACCTCCAGAGGTCTCTTCCAACCTCAGCCAGTCTGTGATTCTGTGAATACAGTGGCACTGGCCCATTTTTGAAACAGTAGATCCTACTTCAAAGAAACATAAAGTTTACAGTAATTTAGAAAGAAACACCATTAACAGATATCTATATGCAATGAATGTACCTGCTGTATCTTACCTCTTGTGTTGAAATTCTGCTGTTTAGTTCAGCTACTTTAGAAGTAGAATGCTCCTTTGCATGCTGGCAAATAATCTTCTCCACTTCCCTCTGATGGGAGGCTTTCAGAGATGCAATGTATTCTGCTGTGTCTTCCTGCATCCTGAACAGTAACAGGAAAATAAGATGTAGTGAAGCAGCTACAGACAGTCCTCAAAAATGCAGCAAAGTTTCTCACTTGAACATATAAAATATCAAAAACGTTAAAGGCAGCACATCTTTCAAATTTCATAACAAAATCTCACAAGATAGCACCACTGCTGCTCTGGAGGGACGACAGTGTGTGAAGCGTACAATGCTGGACATGTGCCTTATTTAAGCAGAGGCAGCTAGAATACAGAAAACTCAGCCAATCATCTTTTTTTGGCTCCTCTTATTAAAAAAAAAAAAAAAAAGGAGACAAAATAGGTGTTTTTAAATAATAATTCAGCTGTCCTATTTGGGTTATCTATTTCAGAACAGAATGTGTTGCAACCTGAATATGCCAACGTCCTCTACTTTGACTATGAATGGATTGAAGGGAAACTACCTCAAGTGTAAAGTTTCTCCAGCTGGTCAAGTAAATTCAAGTAAATTTCACTGTAAAGTTTCTAGAGTTGGTCAAGTAAATTTCACTGAAAGCATAACCCAAGTGTGAAAGAAAGTATCTGTACCAAACATTAATGCTATTCAACACAAATATAAAGTGTGTGATACGCAATGATTTATACTGAAATCTTCTTACTCAAACCCACAATGAACTGTAGCATTAATAAGAAGAATTATTATAGGTTTGTCCATAGAATCATGGCAGTGTACTGCTCTAAAAAAATCAAACACCGCCACTGTCCAAAAAAAAACCCCAAATGAATAATAAACAGTATAAAAGAAATTTACAGAGAACACTGGCCAAGTATGAACTAGCTTCACACGTGGCTGACATGTTAATGTGCCACTTCAGTCCTGCATCAGCCGACACTTTAACAAGGTTTTAAAAGGAATGTGTTTGAGCATTTACCTTCGTATGCTATTTTCAGAATAAGCCAGTGTTGCTTGAGACTTCACCCTCTGCTGGTTCATTTCTAGAGACAATCTTTCTAGCTCCTCTTTCAGCTGTGCATTTTCTTGGAGAACTTCCAAGAGATTAGAATCGGAAAAGGCATCTGGTCGGTATACTTTGTCATCATTGAAAATCCTTTGGAAGGGTTCACTGTTGCTGGAGTTCCTTTTGTCTGTTGCTGAGGTATTCTTCTTCATGGTCTCTGTAGAGTTTTCCTTATTATCAGTTTTATTTCTCAAATTATTATCAGACAACATCATCATCCTTTCTTTTTGAAGTTTCTCTATAGTTTTTGTAAGGTCTTGTATTTCTCTGTTTTTGGTGACCAGTTCTTCATTTAGTTTTAACAGTCTGTCTTTTGTGTTATCTTGCTTAATTTGAGAGTCTGTGGACTGTAAGTCTTTATTATCCTTTTTACTTCTGAGTTTTAATTGGGAATTTTGACTTCTAAGGTTTTCAATTTCTGTCTGGAGGTTTTTAACAGTGATCTGATGAGTCTTCCTTAGATTCTGAAGCTCCTGTTCAAGTTCTGTAGACTTGGCTTTATCACCATTCAGTGTTGGTGATTCACTCACAAATTTGTAGGCAAGTAGTTGCTCAAGCTCTACAAGTCTTTGCTCGTACTGCATCTAATGGAGGGGAGAGGGAGAAAAAAAATCCGGTTTCCTTAAGTATACATTTATTGCTAGTTCTTTTTATTATTCTTTAAAGTTACTGGACATGTGAAGCAAGATTTCCTAAGGCAGAATATACACCAGTTCAGAAATCAGTGAGTGAAAAATTATGTGAAGCAAACTTAAGTCTGCTGTAAAACAGAATTACTCAAAAAATCTACTACAAACTAATCATCTACTCACAATGAATACAGTAACTATGGGAAAGAAAAATTGACAAAGAACTGTTTCACTTTTATATAATTGTGTTCTCCACAGATGTTACCCATTTGGACAGGCAAAGTAAAATCTTATTTTAATATGGCAAGAAATCTTTAGTTTTGTTAAAATTTGCCATTATGTATTTGCCATGTGTCAGTTTGCAAACACTACTGTCATATGCCTCAAAATAGTACCTCACATTTTAAAAATAATCTTAAATTTTAACAGGTTTTTTTTTTAATACAAAAGTGTAAATTCAGACACACAGAACCTCTCTTCCTAATGAGCTGAGGAAAACCTAACCTTCTTTATAGTATGGATAGCCTCTGAGGAAAATGTAATGCATTATTCACATGGAGAAAAGGAGGAACAACTGGCCAGTTTTCCTTTCCTGCTCATTAAGCACTTGTGCAGTTCGCTTTTTTCTTGAAGTAAGACTTCCTATCACAAGTCTTAAGACTCACTACCATGTCATCTTTGGACAGAACGTTTAGCATTCCCAGACATTCCCTGCAGAAACACCAATTGAAACCACAGTCTTTGGTACCGTCAGGAATTAGGTAAGCAGCTACTCTGACCTACATGACGAAATCCTCTTATCCCAATTGTAACAATTAAATTATGCCTCAAGAACTTGTCCTCTCAGTTTCAACACTACTTCAACGGTTGCAATGCTCTTTTTATCTCAGGTGCTGAAGCTACTGAAATTCTGGCTCTGAATTCTATGAGTATTTTTTCCCTTGAATGTCATCTTTGCCTTCAGTTTTCACCACTGTGCCGTGTTAGACCAGAGTGACATTGTGACTGTTACCTGCAGAGCAGACTACTCAACAAGCCGTCAGCTTTTACCTTTATTTTTTGAAATTGTTGTTCCATGGCACGGAGACTTTTTTTAGCTTCATCATCTTTACCTTCAAGTTCTGTTTCTAACTTTTTAATTCTTCTCTCCAAAAAATCAACTGTTTTTGTTTTAGCTGAAAGATCATTAGTTTTCTCAGCAGCAGCAGCAGCAAAAATCAAAGCAGGCAGGGAATTTGGATATCTTCTTTTGAGAATTCCTTCCATTTCTCTGATCTATCAAAAAGAAAACTAAGTCAAAAAGAATAGAGTTCTAATGAAAACTGAACTAAGTAATAGAATGTCAACACTGTCATGTGCTTAAGCTGGGTGAAGAATGAAAACTAGAGATGCATATGATAAGAATTTTTTGTATTGTTTACATTTACGTTATTATTTACAGAAAAGCAAGATTCATTTTTTACTGATTGATTTATACATAATCTTAAACAAAATATTGCTCTTGTCTTCATATCAGTCTTGTGTCAAATGGATCTTTTATATACTTTCTTAGCACTTAAGCTGTATATGGCTTTTAATGCTGGAGTACTTGCTTTTTTCTGGACTTACATTCACATTCTACTTTTTCAGCTGTTACAGAGATATTTAATAACCACATTGAAATGATTCTCCAAATAACAGATTATATGCCTTTTATTTTGAAGTCTGCAATAAAACAAAACTAACACCTTGCACGCAAGACTAATAACAAGCCCCTCTTATCTATGGATAAGATATTCTTCGCATTAGAATACTGCAGAGGCTCTTACCCATTTGTCCCACATCCCTACCAAATGCAGCTGGCATTCACTAAACTTCAGAAAGCCCACTCCCACCCAGCTTTTCTTCAGTAGAAACATAGAATTCTAAGGTCTCTGCTCCTGCAGTTTTCACAAATCTCATAGGGATCCAACAATATTTAAACCTCTGCTCTTCAATCAGCTTGGTTGAAATTGACCATAATGTTAAGGGGTTACTGAACACTGACAAAAGGAGTCTTAGAAGACAAACAGCAAGGCTGTGTGTGCTTTTGCCCTCTTGCTCCTTTCCAAGAAACTTTAAACAGCTTTTTAATGTAAAAGGATTTAAAAATGGATATCAGTAATTAGCTTATTAGGAGACAGTAGCAAAAGAGTTCTTTGTAAGTATAATAAGTACTTGTCTTGAGCACAAGTTACTTTATCATAGGGCTTCATTCAATGCATTACATTTATGAAAGGGCTGGTAAGTGTTATAAAAGATCTTAACTGAAATAAAGGTTAAACAAAACACAGCTCTATTATTGCATACTTGTCGCTCAAGGTCCTGAATTCTTTTAGCATCTGCTGCTCTGTCCTGTGAACGTTTCTTCTGTTGCACACACTGATCTCCAGCTTCAGCTCTGAGCTTCTCAACCTATCCAATTTATGAGAAAATAAACTAAAATATATAGTCAGAGACATTGTCCTGTAGTACAAAAGTAAGAATTTAAGAACACAAAACATATTGCAAGTATTCTGCAGGTTAAAACCTGGTAATAGTAATTTCTGTACTATTTGATTCTTGAGGTTCTTAAACTGAGTTACAGCATCTTCAAGACACTTAAGCTGAGACTAGCCATGGAAATCTATAAGAAAACTTCAACTCTGGGACATTCTTGTCTTCATACCAGTACATCTGCTTCTTTCTGCCACACTTCCAACATGCAAGCTTCATTAATAAACTATAATATGAAGTACTACAGTACATTACATGAATTCAGGGTGAGGTAAGGAAATAGTTTGTTATTTGCAAGGCTGTGCTGTATGACAAGATACAGAAACAGTCAAAAAGCAACTTTACTTTGTGCCTAAATAAATGCTGACTCTTAGGTTCAGTGTAAGGAACTGTATACCTAACACTCTTGCATTTCCATAAAGTCTGGCCACAAAGACTCAAAGCCTTAACCTAAATTGAATTTCCTACCTTTATCAGCCACTATAATCACTGTACAGTGATATTCCACCTTGTACAGTTGGAAATATTCCTACCTTGATTTCTTATGTTGGCAATGTTAACATAAGTAATGCTTTTATGCCAGCATAGTTTGACTAATTTGATTGCTTATATGAAGTCAGAACTCTTCATTGTTTTTAAACACCCGTCCATCCTGGAGAAAATGCAAAAAATTTTCTTTCACAGCAATGATATGTTGATCAAAGTTCGATATGGTGGTGTTTAAGGGATCTCCTTCCCTGGCTGCTCCTTCAGAAGCACCCCCTTTCATCTATAATCTCTCCAGTAAAACACCATGAAAAAATGCCAAGATCAAATACATTTTATCACTGGTAAAACTCTTTATTTCTAGAAATCCTAGGTCAAATCTACTGACAAGCAGGCAATGTGAATCTCAGAACTATTCAAGATTCATATATTAGTTTTGGTTGCTTTATATTTTGAGCGTTTTGTTTTTTTTCTTCCTACTACAGCAACCAGAGAATTTTTTGTAAGAAAGAATCTAGAACCACTACTTAAGAGAAAAAAGTGTTGCCTAAGCTACCATGAAGTAAAGAGGAGGAAAAGAAAAATGACTAGAGGGATGTTGCAAGTTGTTAAGGTAACAATGTACTGCCTTTTCTTAGTCACAAATTTTGCAGGTTTTAAGGAAACATATTACTTTTGTTGCCAGAAGAATCATCAAGATGTCCAATAAAAGCAAAACCAGGTTACTACATTTTAAGCATTCTGCACTTGCAACTCTCACTGCATATGCAGTAATATCAATTTTGCATAGAAAGACTCCATGTTTGCTTTAAAGGTTATAAACAGTTTACATGTTTTTCTTGAAAAAAAAGGACTATTACGAAGGATGGAATTACATTATACTCATCACTAGAAAAGAAATAATTTAAAATTTCAACATCACCTCTAGTTTTAGTTTCTCAATTTCTTCTCTTGCATCTTTAAGACGGGCTGCATCCTTATCCAGAATATCTTGATTTTCTGCATACCACTGAAGTCTTCTTTTTAAATGAGCAATTTCCTGTTTGTATGATTCTTCCATCATTTTAAATTCATAAGACTTCTCATCTATAAGAATAAATTATCCTTAGTCTTATTAGTAGTTACGCATTGAAAAAGTAATTAGTCAACACTACCCTTCTCAGCACATCTAATATATTTACTAATCCTGTTATTGGCCCTGAAGTTTTAAAACCAGACCCTAATTAGGATTTTAAATGCAACATTATTTGAAAAAAAAAAAAAAACCAACCCAAAAAAACAACAACTTATTTCTCTCATACATAGTAGTACTCAATGGTTGACAGTTACCATGGATGGTATTTAATACAGAAACCCAGGAGGATCTATTCTTGATCATGTTCTAATAAAAAAATTTTCAGTAACAACGTGGATGACAATACAGAATATCTGCATAGGTATATATTGACCATACTCCTGCCAGTTATGGATCAAACATTTTGAGAAGAGACATGGAGGCAAATAGTACAGCTCTTAGTGCTTGATGCCTGATATTGGAAATAAAAGAGTCCAATTGCTGGCCCTCTCTCATTAAGAAAGCTAAAGTCAAACTGGAAAGAATTCTGAAAAGAATATTTTTAAAATGTCACAAGGCATCAGGTTAGAGGTAAAAAAATGGCAAGATCTAAACAGGAGACCAAGATGCAACACAGTAAATATTTTCTTATGAACAGAGTTGTTGTATAAATGGAATAGTCTGTTTCCCATGCCCAGCAGGAGACAGGCAAGAAATCAGACTTAATAGGCAACAACAAAGAGTTCGGCTGGATACAAGAAAAGGCTTTCGAATAGTGCCAAAGTACTGCAGCATGTCTAAACTTCTAATAAAAGCATACCGTGAAGGACAATACTGGGAAACGGTCTAGATGCATTTGGCTAAGTCATATTCTAATAAGAAACAAGTTTTAGTTACATGTTTATTTAGTAAAGCGCAGAGGAGGCAAAATTATTCAACAAAATGAAGGTGCTTTACCTGATGTGGATGCAATCTGCACTTTTGCTAAATCTCTCTCCTTCTTTGCTTGTCCCAAGTCTACCTGAAGAGCTTGCTTATCTTGTTTGAGACGTCTTATCTCTTCTTGTAATTTAGTTTCTTCCTTCTGAGTTTTAGAGGACATGGTAAGATAGGAGAAACTGAACGCACATTGTCATACCAAAAACGTGAACACGCTTTTAAAATAAAATTATTAAATCACAACAGTTGTGTGAGACCACAGCAGCAACCAGGTTTTTGTGTTTTGTTATTATTCTCAGGCCTTGTCGTAGCAAAGCAAGTGAAAACTTAAACTAAATATAAAAATATATACATATATACTTTATATATGTATATATAAAAATATATATACACATAATTGTCTCAAAAGCAGAAAATATCTGCGTTTTGAGAGGGTCACTAAAGAAAATCATTTCACTTATTTTTAAGACTGTAGCTTAAACAGACATGTGTATTGTCCAACAGTTCATCTTACTACATTTTATTTCTTGCCATTTTCTGCATGTTCTGTTGATATGTGATCACAAGTAAACTTCAAGACTAAGTAGGGGGAAAGGTTGCAGTGTCAGCCTCTGGAGAGGGAAGCTCTTGGTCCTGGGATCCACACGTACAGGCAGCAGCAACTGCAAGGTCTGAGATTTTGGGGCCAGCCAGTAAACAGACCAAGCGCCCAGGGCCGGTGATGGCCATCATGTGCATGTATTTGTGTTACTGCTCATCAACTCCAATACTGAGCTGCTCAACAGGATCAATCTGTTTGTGCTTCTTGTGTTTTCAAGAGTGCTGTTTGTATTTCTGTGGCATGAGCAAAGGCACTGTGCTCTGTGCTATCTGTGTGCCTGACCATGGTAGTGTTGTCTCTGTGTCTTTCTCCATCTTTGGATCTTGTGGTCAGTCTCATTACAGGCTGGACCTAAGGACAGGAAAGTGCAGCAGCAGTACCTGTGAGGTTGGAACTTGGGGAGCCCCTGGAGTCTTAAGAGCTCAGTCAGCTCTATCAGACCAGGAACGCCTCTGCTGGTCCTCAACCTCACTGGACACAGATCACAGAATCAATGTTAGGGATTGAAAGGGACCTTGAAAGATCATCTAGTCCAATCCCCCTGCCGGAGCAAGAACACCCAGATGAGGTTACACAGGAAGGTGTCCAGGTGGGTTTTGAATGTCTCCAGAGAAGGAGACTCCACAACCCCTCTGGGCAGCCTGTTCAGTGCTCTGGCACCCTCACTGAGAAGAAGTTTCTTCTCATATTTAAGTGGAACCTCCCATGTTCCACTTACCAAATAGTTAGCACATAAGATCCTCTTATCACATACCAAACTTGTCTTTGTTGTTATTGGGTTATTTTCCATCATCATTTATTTCCTTATTTATTCATTTTATTAAAAAAAAAAAAATAAAAGGAAGGAAGAAACAGCTTTAAATTTCTGGTCTATCAGAGGAAACATATACCAGAACAGTCTCTACTTGCAGGAAGCAGAACAATAGAAGTTTCTGAAAAAGTTTAATTTTAACATGAAGCTTACTAAATATCTAAATATCCTCCCTCAAAATCACAAGCACCTACAGAACTACAAAAAAAGTTACAGGAGTGAATAGCAAATGATTATTTTCACTCTAATGTTCTTTTCTAGAACTTACTTGGTACAGAGCGGGGATAAACACTCTTCCAGATCTGTCTTACGTGGGAAAGCTACAGAGGTATCACTACTTTCTGAAAGCTCTCACAGTGTATTCCAGAATGATCAGTAAACAGGGCAACATTGCACTTCTTTCAAGTGAATCTGTGTCTTAGGGGATTTCTTCTAGAGTTCACATGGTGAGACATTTGTGATACAGAAGTGTGGCAAATAGTAGGATCCTCTGCTACTTTCTTCAGTTACATTATTAGTCTATAGTATGGCTAGTTAAGTGATGTTTTTAAGAACACATGAAAACCAGTCTTGGTGTAGAGCTACCTGTGCTGTTCGAAGCTCTGACATCAGTTCTGTGAAACTCCAGTTTCTGGCTGGTTCAGAATTCTGCACAATCTGTGACTGGATATTATTAGTCTTCACTGTCTTTTCTCTAAACAGTAACAGCAAAAACATTTATACAAGGCAGTGACTTGGTGTACTAATAGTGGCACATACTAAAAACTAAATATAACCCTCCCCCAAATGGTACTACAATGTCAATCTGCGCAGACTTAAAGAAGCAACTATACAAGACATCTTTCTACAAAAAAAATTCACCTCACTTTGCACAAACTTGTTTGTTGGGACTACACGAGGGAGGGAAACAAAACCCACTCTGGCTCAGTGCAACTCATCTATGGCAGGGATTTGTAAGTTAGGAATATACAAAATTGCTAGGTTTTTTTCCTCTTTACTAGTATAGGATCCAAATCTTACAGCAGCTCGAGTGCAGCGAATCTAATTGTTCTTCCACTATGGGGATGTCTTGTCACCTCTGATTTACCCTGTACCTTACTGCAATATCAAAATATTTTGACGCATGAGCAGAGATGTAATACCAGAACAAGTGTAGCATGCATTACACTCTGATATGAATAAGAATACTTGAATTTTAGCATTGAAATAGTTCCCAAATGAAAGACTCGAGTCTTCCCACAAGTCTGCAAGAACACTAAGAATTAAATGCCCATTATCAACATAAACCAATACTCAAAAAAAGGGCCAAAACCACAAACCCAAGAAACACTGGAAAACATGCATCTAACAGACTCCACAGTCATTCTTTATAAATTAAAATAATAAACACAGCTCAAAACTCCAGAGATTTTTGTTAGTGTTTAAATATGCCTACCTTAAGGTTATTAATTCAGACATTAAACACTGATTCTCCTTATACATTCGTTCCTCATTTTTTTTGTTTTGGATCTGTAGCTCTTTCATTTGTTTGTATAACCTCTCATTTTCCTAAGATGAGAAAGACAAAGAATGTTCATAAATTACCATTTTATCCAGTTCAAAACCAATGGTCTATGATGTGCACAGTTTGCTTACTGAAAGAGTGGAAGCAAACACCAAATGTTTTATTACTAAGTTTCTGAAATAGATACCTACTTTCATGATTGCTTTATGCTAAAGTAGTATACAGTAGAATTCAATCTTGGCCAAGTGTCTGCTCACACTGGAGAACCCAGGCCAGTTCCTCTGCAAAGCTACCCCAACTATATTCTAAAAGCATATACATGGGTGGGCGCTGACGGAGCAGAGCTCAGCCTGCCCACACTCCAGTCCCACGGACACAAACTGTCCCCGATTCAGGATGTTCACAGCCAGACTGGCAAGACTTCTGACCTATACCAAGAAATGCTGCTGTGCACCAGCTGGGAGCTGGTTAAACTATCTTATTCGATTCTGCAGCTGCAAGTATTCAAAAGGATTATTAAGCTTGAATTATCTATTTCTCCAGTTGACTAAGTAATAAAAATCGGGCATACTTACAAGGTTTCGTTGAAATCAACTCCTCAGATCCTATGAAAAACATCTTAAAAGCGGAACCCTCTAGATTTCTGATATTGCTTAAAAATACTAGTTTTCTACTGCATTTGTAGCAAAAATTTTGTAGTTCTCTATTGGCCATAAAGTATTTTCCCAGTTCTCAACTGATAAGTCAGCATATTTTTACAATTTATAATGGTTACATGGAATCATGGAAAAACTTTGCCCAAACTAGACATGTTTGAAATACCTTTAAAAAAAATGCAATATGTTTGCCCTTCACACCTAAATTGCACCCACTTTTTTGATAGCAAGATAACTGTTTTCAACAGAAAAGTAGCAACCATTAAACAATTTTCTTTCTGAAACTGGTTAGAACACAGTTCTGTGTGGTGTACCTGTTGGTAACCTTGAATAATGACCTCTTGATCTTCAATTTCTTTTCGTATTTCTGCCAGTTTTTCTTCAGTGACAGGAGCTGTTGCTGTATGATGGGTCCATCTCTTTCCTTGAGACAGCTCTTCCATACTTCTCAACTTTCAGAAAGAAAAAGACACACAATTAATAATCAAATTTTGTTACCAATACGGAATTATCTACAAGACTACATTTTTATAATAAAAATAGGCCAAACTTCTCATTAAGATATGAGAGCACACCAATGAGCCAATCTTATTTTTGGAGTTTTACAGAAGCATTACAAAACAGATACGAAGTATAAAAAAGTTTGGGAAAAGTTAACGAAGTTTTAGCCTCTTCTATTCTTATGTATCTAGACAGGAGGTTATAGTGGAATAACCCTGGGAATATGCAATATAGGCAAAATACAACACTGAAAAATGGATCAAAAAATAAACAATATCTCATCATATAGTACTAATTATCTACATAACAACTGGTATCTGTTTATATATATATATTTATTTAGTTTTTTAGATAAGAGTGAGTTAAATCTTTGCAAAAAACCTTCTGCAGAACTCTCAAAACAGAAAACTAAAGGAACTTGGGAAAACGTAGTTTGTTGAAAAAAAAATTATGTCTTATGGATAATAAATGCAACAGTGGGGATGCATTTATAAACTAGTAGCACGTGTGTAAATCTGGGTTTTCTGCTCATTAACAACTTATAACATTATTCAATACTCAAAAAAAGGGCCAAAACCACAAGGGGTGGGATACAAGATGATGAAGTACCTTACTCTGAAGAATGTAATTTTCCTGACCCAACCGAGAAAGCTCTTTTTCATACTGTGTTTTCAGTTCTACCATCTTTGTCTCTATTTCTTTCTCTTTTTCTGAAACCGTGCTGGTCAGCTGTTGAATCAATTCACGAGCTGTGTTCAGGTCCTCCTCTGCAACTTGCACTCGCTTCAGCAAATATAGTTCTCTATCACGATTTTTGGTAGGAGAAAATGATAAATCCTAACGATGAGAAAAATTCAGAGAAACATTACACCAAGCCGATTGTTTACCAAAAATTCCACTCATCAGTTTTATTTAACTGGCTTGTCTGGCTCTTGGCAACCACACAATGTCCTTGAAAAGAAAAGAAAACAAAAAAAGCCCCAAACAACATTCTAATAGCAAAACATCCTGCATTTACTTTAATGAGCTACTTTATAATTTCCAAAATATGTCTGAGGAAAACAAGCCAAAAAACAATGAGAAACAAACACCTCTCATATGAGAGCCACTATCTGGCTACCAGAATTATTCTATGAAGCAACTGAGTTTTGAAAAGCGGTAATGACTTAGGTATTCAATTATTTTTTATATACAGTTTATAAGGAAGAAGGAAAATCTGTCATGGTTCTGTAAATCAAGTCATCTTGGAGAAGTCAGAAGATACTGTTAAATATTCAATGCAATGCAACTCCAAACAGTTGTGCTATTTAACAATCATAACAGAATATATCTATGAAAAGGTTTTATTTAGAATAAATAACTTCTACCACAAAATAGCAATTTTTAGAAATTAAGACGTATTCCAACTTTTAAGCATATAGAACCACCCAAGTAATAGAATTATCCACACAACTGAAAAGCCCTATGATTATACTTGCATATTTTAAAAGCAAAAACTATTATTTGACTTAAGGGAAGTCTTTATTTAAGATTTCAGCATTTGCCAATCTTGCGATAATTATTAAAAGTCTTGGCAAAATCGGCTTGCAAGCCAAGTGGTATATACTATAATTGGGAGCGTCACTGATTATTACTTACATGCTGATATTGCCTGCAATAATCCACAGCTTGGTGTCCAAGATTGTTAACAACTGATTGGCCAGACATAATTCTATTAATGCTCCCCTTTGAAGATGGTTCCTTTGTTGCAGATCTTATTATCCTAGTAGCAAACAAGGCTTCTTCATTTAGGCAGAAAGTAAAATAGAACAAAATTAAATACAGAATTTAATATGTCCTTCCAAAAAAATCTATTCATGTGATCTACCCCTTAGGCATAGTATTCTACAACTTGAATTCTGAATTAAATGTAGAATCTTGAGAGCAATGGGACATTATGCAAAATGTTGTAGTTTTTCTTTTGGGAAGGAATTAATGGCAAGATATAACAAAACCCAAAGGAACAACTGAAACAAGTAGCTGAATAATAAATCCTTCACGAAACAAGGTTTGCCTCAGTTCTCTGCTCAAGAAGTGGCCAGTTACCTAAGCATTCAGAAATACAACATATTTCAAGCTATGGTGAAGACACAGCAATTGTCAAAATGGACTTGAGGGCAGACAGCATACAAAGACAGGCAATGTCTATCGGTTGCATCAAATAGCAACTTGACTGGAAATTAAAAATCAGGGAAGTTCCCCCTAAAGGGTAACTAACATACATGAAACTATTCACACCTTAGTCTTCTGAAATACAGATGGTAACTACAACTGCCTATAGCAATGTAAGCCAAGAGCTCCTGCTCAGGAATGTTATACTTGAAAACAAACTGGCAACGTTCATTTCCCAAATCTGATACTTTCTACATTTCTCACACTATCTCCTCACAAAAGTGCTCTCTTGGCACTGATGATGAGGGGATTGCTTGATTCAATGCCATTCTCTCATCCCTGTGAGATTAACTTGTGAAGTAAGCTGAAAATGCTGCAGAGAACGGTTCTAACTAGAGAGGGAAGAAGAGGTTTGAACGAGGCCAGTGGTCTCATTTCTCAGGACTCATCCCTCACTTCACCACCTCCACCTGGCTGTAAACCCCCTGCTTCCCCAGGGAGCAGCACAGCAATGCACTGAGGAACTGTCTGTTGACAGCTGCTAATGAAGCATCTCCCTAAAATGGGCAACATAATCCTAAACTGCTTTTCCTAACAGTACTTGCAGGGCTTTTAAAGGCATTACATGTTAGAAGTGTGCTAAAACCTGGGCAACTGTATTTTCTCATGTCTCAGAGACAGCAAACATTGCCTTCAAAGACACTAAGCTGAATTATCTCAAGAAACTCTTCAGGCTTCACAGCAAAAATAAAGAAATTCAGTCCTTTACTTGCAACTCAGCTTTCACAAGACTACACAGGTATTCTCTTTTCCTTAGTATTACAGGAGACATGAGCAGAAAATAGGACTTTCTTGTTAGTGCTTTCTTTGTACTCTAGGAAAGCAAAGATAAATAGAAGCAGCTAAGAATAGGAATTCGCATCACACAGAAGTTAGTGTGTCAGTAAATTTTTGCATTTACTGTAAAGGAAAATGTAACTTGTAGATACTTATTGCCGAACGCCAGCTGCTTCTTGTTTTGGTCCTACCGATGAACAATAGGTAAGTCTCAAACATAGTGGTGGTATATGTTAGTGGAAATGAAACAAGACTACAGTGCAAAGCTTTATTTAAAAGTCTCTCCTCCAGTAACTTCATGCTGATACAGAAAAAACTCAGTACTTAATTGTGTTTGGGTTTAGATTTCTTCTATAACACTTGGAATTTTTTTTTTCCTCTCCTTAAATATGAGCGTGAACAGCAAAGCTCTCTGGCTCTTAAAATGCAGATTTCTTATGATAGAATTACCTTTATATCTCGCTCTATCAGCAGGACTTTTGGCTTTCACACTGGTCTTTTTGAAAGTTTCTGTTGGTGCTTTCTTTTCATTAGCTGTAAAAGACTGTTTTGAGACTGAAGTGGGTTTCCCATACCCAGAACTTCTAACCACCCCAGGAGGACCATATGAAGATTTCTTTTTATGTAATGATGCTGGACTTCTGATGTTCTTGTATGACACTGGTTTAGTTGTCACTGGTTCTGATCTCTCATTCTTCAAGGAACAAGACTGAAGAGCCTGTGATAGGGCACATTTGTTTAAAGTAAGTTGTAGGCTCTAGTGTGATCTTAAGCTTTCACTACTAAAAGAACATAGAACCAGTTACCAGAATTACACAGCTGTAAGACTTGGGGCAGAAGGAAGAATTATTTTTAACCATATTAACAGTATGTAATTTTACAGAACTTTTCTGCTTTGCAAACACACATAGTTCAAGTATTTTGTACTGGCTCCATTTAGTTGTTTTGGGAAGTTGTATTAAAATGAGAAGATTTCGGATTGTATAAATCTTGTTATGAAATGTTTGAGAGGATTCGAGAACATGCAAAACTTAGAGGATGTTAGGGGAAAGGATAAAAACTAGGTGTGAGATCACAGTGGATCAGATAGGAACAAGTGTGGGAAACAGAGGGAAAACAAGATTAAAGAAGCTGGTGACATGACCAGGCTGCTGGTCAGTACAGTTGTCTAAGCCCTACACTGATCACTACAGTCTCTCCTATATTCTTATTGAACTACTTCTAGCTGTTCTCTCCACAGATACAGTTTGTTCTCTGTGTTGGGCCTGTGTGTGTTACTACAGGTTCCCCCCAAGACAACGCGTGCTCAGATTCACTACTGGCTTGAGCTGGGGACGTGGAACCGCAGGAGCCTTGTGGGTATGGGGCTGGGACAGCAAGAATCCTGCTGGTCCCAAAATCCACTGGATTTGGCTACCTCTAACAATAGCAATAGTAACATGAATCCTTCAAGAAAAACAGCAACAGTCTCTCAATTTCTAAACATCAGAGCATAATTAAATGACCGGCAGCCTAAAAATATATACATTTTAAATGTGTTTCCACATAATAAAAATCTGGTTGATATTACTCACTTGTTTAGTTTTGTTGCCTTTTGGTGAAAGCAGAGAGTCTTGTGCTATTTTTTCTCTTAGTACATCAGGCTGCAATTCACTGGTCTGAATTTCTTTCTCAGTCACCTTCTGGTAGTTATCATCATTCACAGCTCTCTGCAGCAAGATGCTCTCTTCTCTGTTAAATTTTTCAAATAAGTTTGTCTCCCAAGCTGTGTTATTTTGGTGCTCCTTAGAGGGTGAGTGGCTGAAAAGGTCATTTGCTGTGCTGCCTACCAGTTTCACAGGACTACAAAAGAAAGGAATAACATCATATATAGTAAGACTTTTACCTTTTGCTTTTCTATCGCTCTGGAAAGAGTGGGCCATTTTTCCTCTAGGTATCAGCTGTAAAGACCGCTTGAATTTGAAAGAGCCACTAGGCTCCTTTTAAGAACAACATGCAGATTTATTTATACAGATTAACTCCTACTCTGTGGGAAAAGAGCTATTTCCCAGCAGTGACTTTTTGTGGAGGTACCAAACTCGGCTGCAAAATGAACACACACAAGCATGCAATTAATGCTACTAAAAAAATGAATGGTAATTTCTGCTAGGTGCAGCTACACAGTAAGTTCCCAAAAATCATTTGCTAAACATAACCTATTTCTGACAGTTCCAGGACTTGTGCTTTCTCTGTTAGACACAACAGTTGGAGCAAACTAGAAGGAGGTATGGAGCACAGGTTAGTAAGAATCACAAGATTAAGCAGAATAAGAAGATTTGATCTCAGACTATGGAAGCTAGGTTGAAATCTGTGTTGGGGGACAGGAAAGGGTAGAAGACTGGGAAAGCAGAGATCCTAGCTGTGGCAGCTGTGAGCGTGAGGAACACTCCTCCAGATGATTTGGCAAACATTGCTGCTTATCACTCGGACAAAGTTTGGGAATCCCTAGTCTAAACCAATTTACCCTGTATATTCATTTTACAATTTGCCACAGATGTCATAATGCCAGTGCAAGTCATAATGAAATTTCAGAATTAGGGAAAAGACAGATGAGTTATTTACCAAGTTGGTTTTCACAAATAGTTAAGGTACTTAAGTTATTACAATTCTTAAAATGTATTCTGAAATAAGTACCTTTCAGGCTCCACATCAAAACTTCTAATATTACATGAATGCCCTTTAATTGGTTTCATCAATTCTTCCACAGTAGGTAAGTCTAATTAGTGCAAAACAGTAAAAAAAAAATAAAGAAACAACATCAAAAAACTTTAAAAAAATATTTGTAAAAAGCACAACATTTAAAAATGTTTCATAAAGTATTAACGATATAACTAGTTCACTAATTTTACATGCTTGTACAGTACATGCCTTCCTTTGAGGTATTTACCTGATTCAATAGTTGACATGTTTTTTGGATAGATGTCATTATTTTGTGAAGCACCTTGCATTAAGCATTCTGAGACTGCCATTGCAGAATCCTGCAATTTTTGTTCATCAGTGTCTCCCAAAGACTGATCAATATGGTGGTACGCTTCATGTAGCGCTTCGATGTCACTAGTGGTTCGTCCATAGGAAGCGCCTGTGAAAAATGCAGGCTCATAAGAGATACTACAGGATTTTCTGTTTTGGGAAACATCCCACCGAAGCCCATGTTTCAGTTACTAGCTTGTTCTATTATGTGGTGAGAATAGTGATTTCAGTTATGAAAAAAACCCCAAACAATCTCATTTTTACTATAAACAGTTGCCAAGTTAATTAGTACATACAAAATAGTCTCATCTGCAGTTTGCATGCCTCTCCACCCCCCTCCCTCGCCTCAATATTTTAACAATACTAAAACTAACAGCATATGTGATATAACCATTTTAACAGATGCCATCAGAGCCATACTTTGGATATAAGTGGCATACACTGTGGTACAAAATTTGATAAGAAAATGTATTTTATAACTGTGTTCAATGCCGTCAAAGAATTTTAGCTATGATGAACAACAAAAGGAGAGGGTATTTAAAAATCAAACTGCAATGTCAAAAGCAGCTTTACAGTTACCAAGTATAAAAAGGTGTCTTTTGAGCAGAAACATTACTTTTTCCCTGAAATATTTTCTCCTCCTTTCAAGATTTGTTACTAAAAGCCATGTTCAGTGATAACCTAAGAACAATGAAAACATCAGAGCCATCTGTTCTACTAAAGAAAGATTTGGGTGTTTGGGTTTTGTTGTGTGTTATGTTTTGTTTTACAGCAACCCTCACCTGCTTCATTAATTTCAATTCCACTGACTTCTTCAGGTAGATCATGTTCACCTAGAGCTACATTTGATGTTTCAACAGCCTTTGGAAATTCCGTAGTTGAGTCTTGTGAATCAAGTAATACAACTAAAACCAAGAAGGTAAATGTTAAAGAAAACACAGCTCTCTTATTTATAGTCTGTTTACACTGAAAGTAGAAGACTACCAAAGCTCACTTTGATGTACTAAACATGCAAAAAATGCCATACAGATTATTCTAAATGCCACTAATGGTAAACTGATTAACTCTGATTGCAAGCACCAAAATCTGAGTGCTGACTAGATGTAGTAAAATAAAATACGACACTGATAATCACTTTGTAGTGCTAACATGTAGATTAATTTTTAACCGTTTTCACCCAGATTTTCAGTAGAACACAGTAAAATCAGATTAAAAACATCAAAGTAGTAAAAATCTGGTAAGAAAGTTTCAGAAAGTTACATTTAGTATTCTCCTACTGATCAAAGTTTATATTTTACCTTTAGCTAGCATGCCAGCATTTGCTTCTTCCTAAGAAAAATAAAGAAAAAATAATATTACTTTTTGAATTTCAGGGAAGAAAACCCACCATATTGGGATGAACTTTAAAAGTTGGTCCAAAACCTAAGAACAGTTCTTAAAACTTTGAACTAAGCACTTCTTGGTGCTCCAAGAACATGCATTTCTCCAAAACTCTCCTTAGGATGCCAAAAGGTCCTCAACATCCTGTACTCTACGAACCCTCTCACAAGTGATTTGGAACTAAGTGCTAGTCTGCATAAATGGAACAATATTTGTGTACCTCCCTGGTTGTCTTCTATTATAGTTTGACAAAAGAAAATAACGTAGCAGCAAGTACATTACACTTCAACTCTATTTGTTCTTTCCAGACATTTATTTTAAATATTATCTTAATAAACTCATTTTAAAATATTTTTTAAAAAGCTTTTATCTATTATAGATTAACATATGGTGCTCTATGGACTACTTTCATAAAAAAGCAAACCGGTAGGGTGTGCTCCACGAATGTGTCTGCTGTGCTCCAGCCACACTTGCTCCACATCCAAATCCCTGACTAAGCTACATGACAGTGATACCAACAGTCATGCAGAGTAGACTTTTGTTTCTCTGTCCAAAGTGCTCCTCTGTACAGAACTACCCCCCTCAGTCTGTGTCACCTGCTACTGTAGACATCACCTTAATAGCTCCAAGTGAGAGATTAATCACCACCCGTTCTGTGGGTGAGGCTCCAACCAGAGCTCATCATTTGTACACTCCACAGCTCTTAATTCAAAGGAGTAAGCAGGAAACCCTGTCAAGAACTTAATCCTTTCAGTTGATTTATCACAGGAAAGTGGATACCCTTAATCAAACAAGGTAGTCCCAAAACCACTATATTATTTTCTTTCAGACAGTATATATTATATAAAGGTTTACTATATTTACAGTTATCCATTGCAGAGCTTTTACAATTCATGCAAGTCATATAAATGTTTAGTAAGTCATACCTGTTGTTGAGGATTTAAATCAACTCCTGACATGATGTTTTGATTCACCTGACTTCCCTCAGTTTTTGAGACAGGATTATCATCTGTTTCTTCTTCAAAATCTTCACTGTAGCTGCCTGAAAAGTAAAATAAATACCAAGTAGAATGAATATTCAAAGAAGATCAAACAGTAAGAGACAGCTATTTCCTCTTCCTCAATCTCTTGTCTAAGAAAAGCTACTGCCACTATTACTCCTTTCACAAAAGCAACAGAAAGGTTGAGAAATTGGGTGAGGTACTAAAACTCCAGTAAAAGTCACATGTAATCTCTCTAAATTCAAATTAAGTTTGTCTTATGATCAGATATACTTTACCTCTGCCTCCTCAAGGTGTACTTTAATTGACCCCTTTTATTCCATCACTTTCTCTCACTTAGGGGTGAAATGATGCAATTTTCCCCCAGTAGACAAAGCACTCTGTACATCCACCTTGACAACTCCAGCAGTTTTTGGGCTCAGAATCTGTAATTCTGCTTCCTCTAACCTGCTTTGGTGACTCGAAAGCCAGCCTCAAGAGTAAGCATCATTGTGTGTCAGAGAATGAATTTTACAAGCAAGCCAAATGCTTTTCCTTCAGCTACCCAGATCCTTCCACAAGTTCTCATTCCCTGTTGCCCTATCTCCTGTACTCAGCCCCTGCAGCTCCAGGCTTCAGTGGCTGCATTATCTTTATCCCTTAAATCAGGGGTGTCAAACTCATTTTCACCAGGGGCCACATCAGCCTCGCAGTTGCCCTCTAAGGGCCAAATGTAATTTTAGGATTGTATAAATGTAGGAGTAGTTACATTTATATAGTCCCTTTTTACATCCTGCCTTAAATGTAGCAGCATTGCAAACCCTTGGTTTAAAATGTGTTCTTTCTAACTCATATGTAAAAAACAATATGTAGAAAGTAACTATATGAGCATTCTCTTTGGTTTTAGACATGAGAACAGCTGAAAACAGCTCTCATACTGACTGAAGACATACACGATGCTTACAATATTCCTGTATATGTGTTATCTACAATTTCTTCTGTTATTTCACAGCAAAGACTAAACCAAACCATGCAAAGCACACAGAGATTGGTCATTCCAGGTATTCCATAGAAACAGTTGTGCTAAAAATCAGAGGTATCAATTTCATAAGACTGACCATAACAATCAAGTAATTTCAACCTTCCCATCCACAAAAAGGCTACCAAATTGTTGTAGCATTTCTGCTGCAACTATCACAGTCTCTTGCAATCTACAGAGTAATCAATCTTGCAAGGAGAAAAGATTGCCTGTGATTAAGGTTTACAAATATAGTCTTTTTATATTTGGGAAGTCTGAGCCTGACAACAGTACTCCTCAACAGTTCAGCTAAATATATAAATTTGAACAAACAATCTGTTGATTAAATTACAGGAATACACTCTATTATATGTTAGCAATGAAGAGTGAAATAAAAGAGAGGACAAGTGAAAGACAAATACCATGGAAATTCAGGAAAGTGATCAGGTAAGAGTAATACTGCTGATTACAGATATCAAACTCAGGTATGAAAAGATATACAGGTGACAGTTGAGATGTCAGAGTAACTCAAACATTAAGATGTATTTCAACATCGGGGTCAACTTTTTCTTCAGTTTTTGATTGACAGTTGCTTGAGGTTTTTTGCTGTTCTTCTTTTAGATATAGGTGACAACAGACTAAAAATCCACTTTAAAACAAAAAAGTATAAACAAAAAGCAAACCCCTGAAACCCTCTGTCTGAACAGCAGCTGCAGCACTGTAATGCAAAGGCAGATGAAAAGGCCAATGTGAGAACTACAGATAAATGCAAATCATTAATATGAAAATTATATTAGCTTTCAGATAAATAAAAGCTATACCTACAATGGTCAGGGTGATACGGGAATAGAAGTTAATCTGTTTCCATGTTCCTCAGAACAAAAAAGTTCAGTGAGGATGCTGGGCTGTCTTGTGAATCTGAAACCTAGAGAGTCAAGTTTCCTGACAAGCTCCAAAGGCAACACGGAGAATAGAACAAGCCATGAGACTGTATTACAACTTTCTCTTTCTAGATCTTGAACTTACATCCCACTACTAACAGGAAGATCCTGCACTATCCTTTGACACCCTGCTGTGACATTTTCTGAAGATTTTGCATTTGAACTGGAGCACTAATCCACAGCTTTCATTTCTGTTATTCTGTTTAATGAGGTTCTTAAAATTCCTAGGGTACACATGGAAAAAACCAAAACCCAAGAATTTTCAAATTAACAATTTAGAGAGAAGGTATTACCAGATTTCTCTTCATGTGTGGATTCTTCACCTTTTTCAGTTTTTTCATTTCTGAGAAACAAAATGAAAATTTTACTCTCTTCTTAGACAGCAAAAATACATATTTTTTTTCTCTAATTCCAAATTTTGATGGTTCTTACAATTTACAACAAAATAAAGAATCTGGATTTGTCCATCATATCAAATCATAGGTAAGGAAGGTGGATAAATATTTATTTTAGTAATTGCTAACATTTAAGTTTTTACAACTGTCCATAGTTAAAACTCTCAATCTAACTCTTAAATCACTCCCTTTCTGCATTCCTTCCAACATCTACATTTGCTTTTAAAAGAAATTTTTGTCATCAGGTTTGCTTCCTGTTCTGACCTTCTCATTCTGCATTAAAAAACCCCAACCAAACAAACCCCCAATATCTCTCCTTAGTTTCCCCTTTTCCTGTAAAGTTAATGTTTTGCCCTTACCTAAAACTCTCTGGAATTCTGACCCTCCAACTGTTTTCATATTGGAAGTTTCCTTTGCACTCAGCATTTTTAGCAACAGCAGCCTGAATTACCCCATTTTTGTCACATATGTTTGAGCTTATTTTCACATAACTGATTATACATGGATCATCCTAGTCTATGGAGATTTTGTATCTCTCCTCCAGATTCCTTTGAAACACCATGTCCAAGGAGACACAGAATCTTTCCTGATCTACTTCCTTGTCATTATCCACTGTTAACTTTTCATTTAGTTACACTTTACAATGAAGAATGTTAAATCAACTTGTAATTATTGAGCTATGAACAAGAGTGTGTAGCCGTGTCCACTCATCACCAAGTCATGCTCTCACATTATTCCTTTATTTTATTTATTAAACTCAGTTGAGTCCCCAAACCAAATCAATCAAACCACAACAAACAAACAAAAAACTGACTGAAATCATACAGTATCTTGTCCAACAAAATTTCAGTGGCCACGGTGTTCAGATACCCACGTCACATGTGACCAGTAATATAGCCCACAACTTTTCTTCCCTCTGAATTACCGTACAAACGGTGCTAGTAATACAGAATCATGGGAATCCAGGTCTTTATTTAGTCTTGAATAATCAATAGTAGAGGAAGCTTCTTGTTCAAGTTTGGCAAAGAAGATCTCTTTTTCTTCTTGCTCTTCCAAGGTATCCAATCCAACTCCCACACCACTTTGATTAGGCCCAGAAGCTAAAACCGAGTCTAAATTTCAAAACAAAGAATAAACTAATTATGTCTGTGTTGTATGTCCACATATGATAGTCACAATAGTTAACAACTATGGACTGACGCACAAAATATTAACAGTATCAAATAATCATAAGCTAGTACCAGGAGCCTTCAGCTCACGAGATGTAGCTGACAGAAGCAAAGAATCCTGACTTGCAATGAATTAGTTTGTAATTGCAGTTTATCTAGATCTAGCTAACTTCATGAAATGGCTGTACTCTCAGTTCTCACCATTCGTCTCCAGGCTGTCTCTACTTAAGGAGACAAGAACCCCATTACTTTTCTGAAGCTGCATCTTCTCATCAATTTCCTCTGTATGCTGTGAAGTGTTCTGTATCTTGACAAAGTTTCCAGTGGCTCCAAGCATTCCTAGGGAAAAAGAGTTGCAATATTCTTGACTATCATCTAAAAGCTATTCGTATGACACTTCAGTCTTTTAGTTATCTTCCAGAACCACCAATTTTAAGCTCATATTGCAACTACAAAGATACCCTCTCACAAATCACATTAATTTAAACTTAGTTTCTATTATGAGATTTGTAAATCTTGTTTAATTACAATTAGTCTATTATATACATTTTATTGCCATCCTTCATATCTGAACACAAACTTACAGTCCAGTGTAGGGCAAATACAACTGTACAAACTGACTACTTATGGAGGACAATCACACACACAAACCCTTTACAGAAATTAACATTTCTTTGCTAAAAGGCTATTAATTTTGTTTCATCTACTACCTACAGACTTTTGAAAACTGTAGCCATTGGCCCAGGAATTCCTTTTCATTTGTTGCAAATTAAATGCTTTAAGGAAAAAAATAGTAACCAAAGTTACTTAAATGTCACTGATGAACACCCAACTCTTCCATTCTGTATGTTTATGCAACTACAACATGCAGTTGCTCTCCTTTCTGTAATTTCATTTTTGTGAGGGTTAAACATAACCTTACCAACTTCGTGTGTGAACTCTACTTTCAGACAGAAAGCTGCCTTTTCTTATGGAAAACCAAAAGACAAATATTGCAGTACATTACTAATTAAAAAGCAATACCTGCCCCTAACACACATACATTTATACTTAGATTCTTTAGAGGTTCTCTTGGGAGAAAGGCTAGGAGAAAAGCTGTTCATGCATTTTATCTAATGACATATTAAATGATGTAGCGTTTCTCACGGAAGGGAACAGAAACCATGTCCATCTTTTCTAACACGCATCTCCAATTGGTAAAACAAACTTAGAATTTTTTGTTTTGTCTGACCAAATGATTCAGACTGTAGTTTTGTCCTTGTATAGAACATACCAGGAGGGGTGAAGCTCAATTTCTGCTGGCAGAAGACTGCAATAGATCTGTACTTTAGTGACCATTCCAATCAAGAACACTAAACCCACCTTCCACATGCTAATCAAGCCTTTCAACTCTTGGCTGTCACTTTGTCCTCTATACAGGTCCAGTCAAGTCCGTTTTAGGAAACGCCACACTTGCCTCTGTCATAACAAAGGAGAATCCTCTCCCCAGAGTGGGGAAGGTATACCTTTTCCTTCCCTACT
This sequence comes from Nesoenas mayeri, assembly GCF_963082525.1. Lineage (NCBI taxonomy): Eukaryota > Metazoa > Chordata > Aves > Columbiformes > Columbidae > Nesoenas > Nesoenas mayeri. Next base: position 36,751,677 of record NC_137544.1, read on the forward strand.
GGGCAGCCCTCATAATGTGCAATCAGATTGTAAGAGCCTCTCTCTTAAGAAGCAGAGTAATTTTTTTTTATTGATTTCAATGACAAAGTCCTCTTGCACACTTTATTAGGAGGCGAAGAGCATAAGATTCTACATTTTGGAAATGACTTCCACATTACCATATCTAACTTCAGCTCCATCCTCAATACAGAGCTGACTTGCCTCCCATGCAACAAATTAATAGCAGAAACATTGACTAAAGCTCAAGCTCCACATGTATACAAACTTTATGCCTAAATAAATATATTTTTGCTACTACATTGAAAAGTATAAAATAGAAAGCTCAAAATGCTGAACAGAAGTGAAAAAGTACAAATAGTCCATTTCTCTGGTAGCTGAAGTGAGTAATTTAAAGTAATTTACCTGGATGGTGCTCTACTCTAGTTATCAAAACAGCAAACAGGAGTCTTTTTGAAGCTAGGTCACAAGATTTTTGCACATCTTTAGATTAACTATAATCTTACCAGACCTTCAACACTATTTTTTTTTTCAATGGGAATATGTTAGCAGAATCAAAGACAAATTGTCACTGTCCTCCTATATAAGATTTACAAGAAAGGAAACTGAAACATACTTCAGTAAAATGATAATTAGAGAGTTTAACAGAAGAAAATTTTAGAGAAAACAATTTTCCTAAGTTGTTCTATTTAAATAATCTCAAACTCAACGAACTTTCTGAACAGACTTACATTGACCTTGAAGGCTTATGGGATTGATGTAAGCTATCTAATATATTTTAAGTATTTCGCCAGTTGAAACCAGACCAGAGCTTTTTTTTTAAGAAAGCACTTCCCTTGATAATCTGAAAATCAAATACTGGTTTGCAGACATTGAGTTTTGCAACTCAACCACTCACAAATCCCAGACACACATCCCCAATTACAGGAATACCACTGTTGCTAATGAAGGCAAGAATGTCTTTTTTTCCTCGCCCTACACAATCTGAACTCTGAGGACCATCAAACTTGGAAAAAAAAATCAACTTGGATGTTTCAAGGCTTCTTCTCACTGTGGTTTTTTGGCTGTTCGAACAGTCCTACTGATTTCTGTGGGGCTTGCAAGAGTGATTTATTTTTGGGGGGCATATTTGTTACTTTTCATAAAAAGTTCTTGAAGCAGCTGTTTTCTTGAACTCCAAAGATTTCACTACCCATATCTTTACGTGCAATATTTTGTAAGGCTAATGATATATAGTATACTTTTTAAAGCCTGCCACTTGAAATCAATTAAAATAAGAACCTGAGTTTCACTTCAAGAAATATTTCTAACCACAACACTTGCCTAGAAAAGTTTAAAAACATAAATAAAAAGGACTAAAACTTACAGACAACTATAAAATCTATTTAAAAAGTAACTTCTCCTTGATCTGACCAGGACTGTCAGAATTGAGCTACTTTACCTTTTTAATATCATGTAATATACAGTAAATTTGTTACCCTCAGAATCGTCTGGACTGTCAGAAGTAAGGCTTCCTTCTTCTTTGTTTAAGTACAAATCTTTCTTGTCCTTATGAAATTTTTCCAGCATTTTGAATTTAGACAAAGCCTCGCTGCGGGATGCACTAGAAGAAGGTTTAGGGGGAACTACTTTTAAGTGGACACAAACATTTATCATTTTTTACACAAAATGGACAGGGAATAAAGAGAAAGGTAAGATGTGAGAATTCAAATTGACACTTCTGAAAAAGTAATGCAGTTTAGTTTCTTGTAGATTGAATTATCTATAATTTTCTAGTTATAACTAAAAATTAAGGTAAATAGTTACAACTTCTGAGAACAGAAGTTGTAACTCTTCTGTAACTCTCTTTTATTTTTTAAAAAGACAAATTCCTTCTTGCTCCATGTATATCCTGCATTCAAATACACTGTTCTAAGAGCTCAATATATCACCTGAGAACAAAGAAAACTAGTAAAACTACTTCAACAATAGAAGTCGTTTTGTACTACAAGTTTCGAAAGAAAGCATCTGGATCGGTTCAAAGAAAAGTGAAAAAACATAGGTACATAAATGTGAATTATTACTGTCTTGATCACTGTCAGGTGCAAGAACTGCATGTTGTTCGCTCAAAGCCTTCTGAGGACTTGTTTAGCAGCAAATAAAACCAAGAACCTTTCATTCACATTAGTAGAATTTGATTTTAGATAAGAGTACCTATGCTGAAAACTGTGCTTTCTCATGATAGTTGGATGATAGTCACACTACACACATTATATACCTCTGGCTAGCCAGGTGCACTGTACTAGACTTTTCCTTGTTCTAATTCCCAGGGTGAAGGGGACTTCTCAATTGGATAATACACATAAAACTCTTAGGTACGAGTCTTTTCAATTTACTTTGATGCAAGAGAGAGCAAGAGTAGCCAAGAAGATCAGGCCAAATCCTTCTGCTCTCTAGAAACAAGAACATGGGGGTGTGTGGCCAGAAGCCAACACAACCCAGAAACCCACAATGACTAAAGGAAGCCAGCGAGCATATGGCAGGTACAGCATTGGAAAGAGAAATGGTATAAAATCCATTCTGATGCAATGCCTGAGTCTTTTCTTCCCTAAAGTGATATCCAAGTCCACTAGTGAGGAATCACTTCTCTAGATTTATATTCTCCGACATTGACTGGAAAATTAAGTGCTGACAGCATGCCTTCTGCTGTAAATAATGCAAACACCTGATGCCTTTTAAAACAGTAATTTGAAATAACTACCAGAGTCCTGCTATTGCTCACATTCCAAATATTAAGCCTAATTTGAGAAACAGATTCAGTTTGAGTGTTTCTCTCCCAGACCAAGATGCTTTATAGCTATTCTATGCAAATGAAACTTAGGAAAACAGGACAGCGCACACACTCTAGAAAGCTGACACAGGGAAAGGTTCTATAGCCTACATAGCAGATCACCAACATGATCCAAAGACCAAGTGCCAAATATTTATTTGTCATGGCTTTCTGAAATTTTTTTAATCTGCTTGAATTTAAGACCAAAGTCATGTTTGAACTAGTACATACAAGTTAATCCCTACTGTCATTTACACAAAAGTATTTCATGGATCAATATTTATAACTCTTAATAATTCTTTGGAGTTTCTCTGCAGATAGCATAAAAAGTGATTTCACATAAAAGGCTGAGCCTGAAGTGATACTAACTAAAATAATCCTGCAGATTAAACGATTTAGTTTGTCATTATTACACTAACTGTACTGTTTCCATTCCAGGGGCATCATTAACTGAGCAGCCTACTGGTCAGCAGAGGGAAAAGAATTACATATATAGAAAATAAGTACAATACTTATCTGACTGCAGTCTTTGAAACTAAACAAGTGAAGCAGTGAATATGAATATTTCTTGAGTATGAAATACAGAAAGCATAAGAGATTTTCTGCTTAATAAACATACTGATTTTTGTTTAGATTTTTAAAGTTATTCCTCTTCCCGCAACAGGCTCACATTCAGTACTGTCTGTCCTAATACATCACTATAGGTAGTGATGTATGATGTAATAACAATTGAGTGAAAATTCACACAGTTATTAGTTTCTTCTGGAAATGACAAATGAAGTAAGTGGCAACTTGCTTTCAGTGAGAACACTATGGTCAAAATGGATGATTGGCAAACGATTTTCTATAGGAAATGCACTAGTAATACAAGGCTGATATTGAATAAATATAACAAAACATATTTAAGCAAATACCAGACTGTGAATCTGAATGAGGACTCTTTTGTTCACTATTTTCCAGTATTTCAGCATGACTTTCCACCAGTTTCTTCTCTTTCCTCAGTTTAAAAAATCTTGTTTGATAATCTTGAAAAGTAAGACAAACAGCAAGGACAGGCAAGCAAGACAGGACTTATTATTATCCAATTTCTTTTTTATCATTTAAACGACAAAAGCAAGTAGAAAGGACATTAGTTAGAGGTAGGTCTTCAACCTGTCAAATATGTAAGACAGTATCTGAATCATAATCTGCACATTTCAGTTAAAAGCTGAAGAACAAAGAGTTCAAACGTGCCTAAAATAATAAGCTGAGTTATTTTAAAATGTATTTTATACTTCTCAACCAAATGACCAGTAAGAGTCTATGGTGTTTACCATTAATCTACAAAACCAAGTGAAACCAGGCTATTAGTATAAATCTCTACCTATTTCCTGGCACTTCTGTAAGAAGATGCCTTGGAAAAAACAGACATCAAATTAATGTATAATATATATTTAGTCTTCCAGTAATCTCTCTTTTCTGTCTTTCAAGAAAGCATGATATAGATACCAAAGTAACTCAAAATGAAAACCTCAAACTGGAAACAGCTTCTCAGCTTGGTGCATTACTCAAGCTCATTAGCCAGACTTTGTTAATATAGCACTGTCTCTATACAGTGCCACCCAAACACATCAACTCATACATACTGAGCACATATCTATAACGTACTGTGGGTGGAGGTAAGGTTTATACATTTACGTAAGTTTCATTCATGATGACAATAATAATTCTATTAGCTGACAGCCTGTTAATAGAGTCCTGTCTGCAACCAATGTGGGGGTTCAAGCCTAGAAGAATACAAAGGAACTCCATAAAATGTCAAAGCATGCCAAGATTATACTTCTCAGAAATTAAATTCAGCTTATTTCCATATTTGTTATTATCACAGCTTTATTTTTTTTTTCTCCAGGACAATTATTTTGCTGTTTAAAGCACATCTAATAACCTTACAAAAAGCTACACATTTAAATCATCATCTCAGCTACCCCATGCAGTAATTTACATTGCAACGCTGCTGTGCCTTCATCCGTTATTAATACATCTGAGCAACATACTGTGTAACATACACCTGCTGAAGAATCTTAGATCTGGCAAAATTCTATTTGACAAAACATGCAAGATAAACAGAGAGACACGCAGAGGGAAAAAGGAGCAGTTTTAGAAGACTGTCCACACTGAATTCCTTACAGTCACCTGACCTGTCATTTTAAAACATTGCAAGTAGATCTACATGAACTAAAAACATAGCATAGTTTGTAGTGTGCACACACATGTATAAATCCTCCTTTATGTATGAGATTCATCATTCTCAGTTACAGCCACATAAAAGTTACCTGCTTTTGCAAGTGCAGAGGAAAACTCAGTTTATACTGAAAGTGGCCAAGCTGGCCTCTGCAAACGGGTCTCTTTTGGCTCCAAGTTAACTGCCCTACAACTAGACTCCAGTTAGCAGAACGGCATTCATCATAGCACAGATTGCTTCTGTATGCAGTTCCTAATCTATCAAAGTATATGTTAATACAAGTTCTACCATTTGCAAGCACCCAGTGTGACAAATATAGCCCTCTCCTCATGGGATGATACAATCAGGAGCTCTGCTTTGTGCCATAGAGCTGTCATCTTCTGGCCAAGACAGAACCTGGAAAGCTGTCTACTAAAACTTAAAGGCCTCTCTGCTTGGCAATAATAAAGTACTAGGTGGGATATGGCTTACTGCATACGTCCCACAAGCATGGAATTCTACACAAAGAGTGGTGACAAAGGTATAGATGATATAAAACACGATCTGGCTGACAAAAATGGTGCTTGGGGAAGAATTCAGTGCCCAGATCTAGCATATTTGCCCCACATTCTTATATTCTCAGTTTTACTATTTCCAACTACCAACACAAGTTGGACCTTTGATTCAAAAAGCATTACACACAGATTACTTTCAACTCCCTCCAAAAAAAATCCAGCCCCTCATCAAGAGCATGAATATGAACAGGCTAGCTTCTGCAAGTAAAGGAGATTCTCTTGTTAAAGGAGAACGAAACTTTTTTGAAAAAAACTTTAAAAAAAACCAACTAACCAAACGTAACAAGTTTACCAGAAATCTCTTTTTCTCTTATATATCAATTAACTGCAGATCAAGTATGTTTCAGTTCTAATTATTTCTTCTGATTCTGCTTTGCATTGTAGTTAACCCATACAAGCACTGTTCTCTAAAACTTGTAATCGCTCTGCCTTTTAAGTACCTATTCCAGTGTTTTTTGGCTTAAGTAGTATGAGAAGCAATAAAGTGCTTTATAGGTTGTCTTGAGCATCTCTGAAAAACCATGGAAAACTTCTGAAGTCACCTGAAAATTTTCTTTGATAGTGTGTAGGGAAAAGAGGTCATGCTAACCGCTTAGTTCTCACACTCTGACCAGCAAGAACACTCTGTCCTTCCATTTTTTGAAAACCTGTAAGGAAATCACAGTATCTCATAACTACCTGAAAGGAACTCTTTCATATCCATCTGAGTTTTCCAGCAACATCTTAAATGGCCAGGGTAGATATGCAGTCCAGACAACACCTGTAGGGTTATGTCTAAATGGCACAGCTGCTGACTCAGATTTGACGCACAACTATGACAACACTGACAGGACAGGGCTATGTTTAAAATTGGAGACTACCAGCAATATCTTAACTCTGTTATAAGAAAAAAATTATTTCCAGATCTTTCTGTTGAGCTCCAGTTGCAAGGTATACAAATCATGACAACAAGAAGCCACCAGTTACTACAAAGAAACAAGAGGCAATCACTCCATAGAAACTAACTACTCATAGGCTTTACTATGCAGTAAGAAAACAATGAAGACATGGAAAACTAGAGGTGGAAAGCTTGCAAACAATAATATATTTTCTTGCAGAACTACGTGACCAGGTCAATACTGAACTGGCAAACATCATCACAGCGCTTCTCCTCTTGAGCTGTGGTTCTCGGCAAGGGCAACGCTGAGAACACTGACAGACACACATCTTTGAATTAGCTGCTGTTGAAAAGTTTCTCTGTGTTTCCCCAACCTATTGCAAATGTTGCCATTTGCATAAGATTATACACATTGGTCTTTTTCCTCTCAGTTTTGAAAACAGAAATCTATTAAAGTTCAGTATAAGGAACAAGTTGGTTAAAAAACACACCTATGAACATCTCAGCATAATTCATAAGTTACACTTTCTAATTATCTTATTCTTTATAATGCCCTTACTATTTACAATTTACTTACTATTTACTATTGAAATCTACAGAAAAACAGCAAAAAGCTTGCTTACAGCTTGAATATGATCCATTTAAAAATAATAGAATTACATTTCCATTTTAAACTTTACAAACTTGCATTGTAATGTTCTGAAGCACTTTAGTGGCATCTACTTAATCTGAAACTAGGCCTATATGAAGTATGAGAAAGAACTAGCCTGACCTCCTGTGGCCAAAAAATTGCAAAACTACATTATTTACCACCATCATCCAAATCTTCCTCAGATATCCACCATGGAACCGAATCCTTTTTCTTTATTTCTTTCTTCCTGGGTTGTCCCAATGTCTCAAGAATGCTGGGTTTTTTCTTTGAATTTCCAAGTGAATCATCTGAAAGAGACTGAGACAATGGCATCCATGATTAAAGACAGTTTTTACATTTTCACATCGTTTAACTGTCTTTTATGCCACTTAATTCTGGACTTCCAAGTTCAGATGGCTCTCTTTACTCCACACTGTCTGCTTTTTTCACATATTAGTCACAAAGTTGAGTAAGAAACAATAAATATATTAATGTGGCATAACACTGCATACTATAAAAATCCTGCTGCCAGAATCTGGATATGTTCAAAGTTAACTGCTTAGTAGAGTACATGTTCAAATGAACGGTATAATCAGCTCTTTTTCAATTAGTTACAACATATAAGAACCAAAATCCTGAATACATCCCTGAAGATAATGAAGTAGGGCAGAAACAGTTTTCTGTTGGCCTTGCTTTATGGATGAACAACTTTACTAATACTCTAAAAATAAACCTTCACAAGCAATATTCTAGCTCCCAGAAAATCAGATTTCAGAAACTGTATACTTTTTTTTTTTTTCATGGAAATTAATAGAAATGCCAGAGCCATCCCTACCCAACTCTCTGTATCAAGATTTCATATGTTAGTCACTCAGGACAATTTTGACTGATGGCTTAAATCAATGGAGAAAACCAGTCTATGAGTATGAACATCCTATGAATTCAAGTTACTGAAGAGTAACAGGAAGGAAAAGACCTACAAATACTTCAAAAGACAACAGTACTTTTTTCAAGTGATGTAGCTTTTTGTTTGTTTGTTTTTAAAAAAAAACTAATCTCTGTTCTTTTCTTTTACTAAAGCTCTTTGTGGCTTACAGCAGGCTCAGAGCCACAATTAGCTGTCCAGATGTTGAACTAGAAGCAAATGACATAAGAGAAGATGCATGTGTATAAAGTAACAGAGTAGATAATGTCATTGTTATTTGGGTTTGTATCAAGCTGGCAAAACATAAAACAATATATTTTTTTTATTTTTACATATTTTTAGTGCACTAAGCTAGTGCACTGCAATCTTACGTGTTACATATTCTTCGTGCTTAAACACAGTAAACATGGGGTTAAGGAGAGCGGCATACTTTTTATTTTTATCTATTTTTTTAGCCATAATTGTTGAAACCAATTGTCCTAAAGTGTCTTAGAGAACACAGTGAATAGAGTTAGCAAAAGCCATAAAGCGTAAGAAACAAAGAATTCACATATGAAAAGCATCATATGAGAAAATTTCAAAAGTCTCACTTTTCTAATAGTCACAAATAAGAAAACAGAATAGTATAAACAGAACACTAGAGGCAAGAGGATTGTGGGTACTTAATATGTAAAACACAAGAGGATGTTTTATTAAAACAAGCCTCTTCAGTCCGCTGCCTGACTCCTATTGCATAAAAAGCACTACCACAAAAGCCTACCTTTATTATATATCTAATGCTTCCATGTATATGGCCCTAACAAGAACATACATAAATCAAATGCTAATTATCCAAAACTACCTTTAAAGAAAAAAATAATTACAAGTAAATAGTATTCTTATTAATATCTCTGACCAGTAACATCTTTAGAGATTACAGTTTCACTTGAGAAAACTAAATGCCTGTCATACATTGTCAGAAAGAAAATTTAAGTGCTCTGAGCCTTGCACTTTAATAAAATAAAATTTTAATAAATTATGAAACTGCCAGACAACAGGATGTATTGCAATTTCTTTAAGTTGGCTCAGTGACATAGAACAAAACAGCTTTACATTCTTAATAAATGCCCTATAAATAACAACTTCCTTACACTAGTCACAGTGAAAGTCCTAGTGCCATTATCCCCAAAGGTCAGGCTGCCTCCTGCCAGCAAGAGGTACTGACAGGTGCTTGACACAAGCTCTGTTATCGCTCGCCTTTTCTTTTATGACTCACGGTATCCTCTATTCTGCAAGCAGAAGTTCAGTGATGCTCATACTTGTCAGAGTACTGTAACTAAAGAAACTGAATCTCCCACAGGTTGTTCTCAAGTTCTGGAAACTTTCAATGTCCAGCCATCTTGTCAACAGCAGACAGTAAAGTTGCAGCAGCTGGGAAAGAAATGCTGCCACAGAAACACTAGTGCACTTTTCCCAACATGTCGGTTGTCTCAACAGTGAAACCCACAGATTTTTTTCTTATTCTGAAAAATAAATAAACAAACTTTTTGGACCAGTAATGGCTTTTCAGTGCCACTTACTGGCACTGATTTCTTCATTCTACTCCTCTATAAAACAGCCAGTCAGAATCACAGATTAAAAAAAAAAAAAAAAAGTGCCAGTTGTTTGATCTCAATTTAAATAAAAGCCAAAAGAGATAGTTTTAAGAACTGGGACAACTACATGGCACATAATCAGCTTACCACCTCCTATACACATGAATTAACTTAAGAAAGTAGTAGGTAATAAAGGACTGGATCTAAAACACTCGGCCTTTCATGACCAGTTGTCCTAATTACTTCACAAAACAAGTATTTTTCAATAAAACAAGTCTAAGCCAAATTATATTTTAGTACAAAATAATATTTCATATATTTGATTTTTTAGTAAAAAAAGAAAAATGTTTTTCAAGTATCATTTAATATGCACTTTTCCAGATACTATTCTACAGATTTTCTAATAAAGATGGTATAGTCTCGCCTTTTGAAAGTCTTCCTCTCAGCTGTCCATGAATATCAAGAACAAGAGTCAACATAGAAGACTAGAAGTAAGTAAGCAATGTTTTTTTGATAATTTTTCTTTGCTTGAAGTGTCATAAAAAAACAATTAATTGAAACACTGTGTATTAGAAATTGCTCCTCATGTTGCATGTCCTAAGGGAACTTCACAGCCAACACTCTGAGAACCTAAGAGCTATATGAATATGATAGATGATGCTTAAAGGAAAATAAAGTGACACTAGAGGAAGGACACTACAGTAAGATACCGGTGGCGGGGAGTGGAAGGGTCACAGGGACACAGACAATGGGGAAGGAAGAGAAGAATCATGGACGACAACAGGCCATTCGGGAAAAGGGTTGGGAATATGCATGACTGCGCAGAGGGATCATTAAAAGACCTGTCCTACATGCAGTAATTATTACACATTTGTGTTTTCTTCTGTATAATAATAAAAGCCTAGAAAATCCTCTTCACTGATAGCTTTTAAAGTTCAGTGCATATGAAAGGACTTTAGTTTAATCCTTATATTAGACCTGCATCATCCAACTGTATACACAGCCCTTCTTTGAAATTTGTGTGTTTTAATCACAAACATTCATACAAACATTCATACAAACATTCAACATCCTGCTCCATTTCTTTTCAGAAAGATTTGCTTAAACAATATTATGTCTTCCTCAAACTACTAAGAAAGTTTTTGCTATTCCCCCCACTGTTGTTACGCTCTCAACACAAACACCACCTACACAGCGGTTTCGAACAAAGGAGTACACAAATTTCTCATCTTTCTAACATTAAAAGGCTGCACAGTTTTTATAAAAAAAACAAAAGCAAAGGGAGGGACATAACAGAAGATGCATACATATAAAGTAACAGAGTGTAATGTCATTGTTATTTGGGTTTGTACCAAGCTGCCCAAACATAAAACAATGCATATTTTTAATGACTAGATTGGCAGTATATGTGTTTAAGCAAGTTTATAAACACTTTTAGTTTGAAATGATAAAAAACAACTAAGACATGAGTTGTTAAAAGTTACATGTTACTCTGTAACATGCCAAATACCATTTAGGAGAAAAAAAAAAAAAAAAAAAATCAATCAAATAGCTGTTTTGAATTATTCTAACTCAAGCATTCTCAATGTGGGCAATAGTTGAGGAGCAAGAAGAGCATGTCAAATGCAGAACAAAATACTAGAAGCAATCATATGCAGAGTTTTGTCAGACGCACAAAATAAATAAAAGAATAAACTTCCTTTCTCCTCCCCAGAGCAACTCCCTTTGTAACACCAGTAAGGAAAGAATTTTTGACAGAAATTTAGAACCTAATTTTCTATTTTTACTAAAATTAATAAATTCAGTTAATTCAATAACATTAACTCAATAACATCACCAAATTAAATGCCAAAATCTACTTTTAAGTTATTGGTGAATCTTAATTTTCAGACGGCATTTTAGTTTTCTGTTCTCTCTATTTAGTATTGCTCAGTAAAGTTATATTTTTTCTATATCTGTAAAAACACCTCATAAGCCGCATGGTCGAGGCAGAGTTGCAGACCTACCTGGGAAAGCTAAAATCACCTTGAAAAAGAAGCCTCTGGTTACTACAGACCTTTACTACACAGTAAAAAGTGCAAATTGTATACAATCTAGCAGCTACACTTTTCACGAGTGAAAATTGTAGCACAGCCTCTACATCCAAAAATCTTCAAGTATATATTACCTATAACAGAGACCACAAGAACATTCTCTGCCACCATTTGTTACACTTGTATACAATAAGAGAATCTAGTAAAGGCCTTATGTATGCAGTATTTATATCTCACGGTTACCACACTGTGTGTCTTGATAATCCAAAGTGCAAATTCTGAAATTACAGGTCTATACACAGCAAAAAAACTGTAGCAAGTTAGGGCCTTTTGACCACATCTGATAATTATTAGCTGAAGTCATAATCCACAGACTTGCATGATTTTGTCTGTATTCAGAATCACTAAGCACCATGAGGAATAAAAGGAATCAAATTAAAATTTTCTAATCACTACAACATACTTCATTTTGTTAGGATTAATACAAGAATTTTAAAATATAATTCAGTGAAATTAGATATTGCAAAGAAAAATAAAGAAATGCTTAAAATATAGCTTCTGCCTACATACAGGAAATGATTTTTATCTCACTTTCAAGTATACATCAATTTGAAGATTCTGCTACTAAATAACACACACAAGTTGAAACAAAAATCAAGAAGCAAGGGCTCTTTCTGAAGATGCAACCTAGCAGTTGACAAAATATTTACTCACAAAACTGTTCTCCTGATTTCAATACAGTAAAATGATGTGAATTAAGTTTAGCAATGAAGGTAAGGCTTTGCAAAGGCACACATAAGACAGCTAAGTGAATTATGTGATAAAAGCACAGCTGCATCTTCCATTTTATATTCTTCCACACACAATTTCCTCCCATATTTTAATAGAGAAAAGGGACGTGACCTTGCTCCGAAACATACCTCTTTCAGAAACTCTTCAAACTGCTCATCTAATTCTTCTTTCGAAAATCGATGAGCCATGATCTGCAACTGCAGATCACCTTCCAAACAGCTGAGTTTGAAAACTAAGATTTAAAATAAAAATACAGTTGATTAAAAGCATTCTGAAATCAGAGGTAGCCTAGTGTTTTGCTGCTTTCACAGAGAGAAATAAGAAAAAAAAAACCCAAACAAACCTTGAGATGCCCAATTTCATTCTTCCCACCCCTAATCTGAAATATTTACTGAACGAGACAATCAATGCAAACATACCTCAATTACTCACGTTCCTCATAACCACAATACTCTATTCCAAAACAACAGTTTCAGTATTTAAACTTTGAGGGATAAACAAAATATGATTCTCTTCACCATCTCTACATTTTTCTTCAAAAGACAGCTCTTTGCTACCCACATTTAAGCATTTTATCAACTATCAAACATGAATCCACTGCAGTAATACTTCCCATTCATTCTAGGGGCTTTTAATTCTTTATGCTTCTTCTCCAAAGTTGGAGACATCTAGCACTAAGAGTTTTATCCCATTGCCTCTCTTTTGCTCAGGACTCAGTAAACAATAAATGCATGAAAGTCTCTAAGATTAGAAGACAACACTTGGACTGATCTGTCCTGACACAGAAAGTGAATGTCACTAGCCCTCCTCCCATTCTGAAAAGTCTGTGTTGACTTCTCAGGTACAAAATATGCTCGACACTGCAAACGCTGCAAAGCTTTTGTATATCTGACTGCTCAACACATATGGGTACCTTCTAAATTGCATTTGTACAGCAGTATTAAACTACCCTAGCACCTTCTGGGCTGAAAAGTGCTATGTAAACATAAAAGGGCTAAACATTTGCACAAATGCTTTTACCATTAAATAAAACCTCCCAATATGCAGCCCTCTCAGTACACAGGACTGTTACCTACCTAGTAAATTGATTTTGACAGGCGAGTTGTGACAACTGCTTCCTGCTTTCACTCCTTATTCATCCATAGACCACCCGACACTTGGCTTTGGCAGTTAAAAAAAAAGAAAAAAATTATAGGAGACAGCCCAGACTTTGAATTGAATAAGGTACTCTTACGTAAGCACTTGGACAGTATCTCTGAAAACATGGTAAGAAGATTAAGAATGTTACCTCTCACGACACACATAATCCAGTATCCTTTTATACTTTTACATCAAAGAACACTACACACTGACCACTAGATGCTTTAACAGTTCGCCAGCTGTGCCAACTACTTAAGCAAATGGAGAATAGTTTAATTTCAGCCTTGCCAGAAGAACAAACTGATTATAAGGTGGACAGAAGTATGGATAACGTCAGAATAATTACAGCTTTCATAAACACTAATGATATAAAACTTTATTTTCAAGAGGACAAAAAAATATGTCAGAGACTTTCCATAACGATAGATTACAGGCAAACATCCTTCGGAAGTACACCTTACAGCCACAGCCTTAGCACTGGAGGCTCACAAATGACTTCGCAAGCTGTAAAGCAAAGAAGCCGCTTGCTGGGGTATTTGCCATAGCACAGCTCAGAAAGCAGAAGTTTTGGGAAGGTCTGGCTAAACCTGAGGGATGAAGTGAAGCTCGTACGGCCTAACACGTTGTATGTGACCTTTTGATCATCCCGGCTCCAGGACTAGCCGGGACCTGACCGTCCTCCGGCTTCCCCGGCAGCACACGCAGGGCCGGGCAGCAGCGCTGGGGCCGGCAGCCCTTCTCCTCCGCACTCCGGCCGCAGCTCCGCGCTCTCCTCCCGCCCCGGCCGAGGCGCAGTGGGTGCTGCGCGGAGGGGCGGCCCTGGCAGCGCAGGGGCTCTGGGCCGGACGGGAGGCGGGGGAAGAGCAGCCGCAGCGGGGCAGCGCCGGGCCGAGCGGGACTCGGCTCCGCGGCCCGAAGTGGCGCTCCGGCGTGCGGCGGGGGACAGGAGATGATGCGGCTGGGAGCCGAGCGCTGCCCCGCCTCGGGAGCGTACCTGGGTGGCACCGGGAGCGTACCTGGGTCCCGTCGGGCCGCTCCCGGCCAGGGCCGCCTCCCTGGCTGGCGGCGTGGTTGCCTGGGAAACCCTCCCGGCCACCGTACTGCCCGCCAAAACTGACGGGGGGAGGGGGGAGGAGAAGGGTAGGTGCGTCACGTGGTTGCGCCCAACCCACCGGTTTTCCTCTCTGCCCGCCCCGCTGCCGCCCGCCCGCCCGCCCGCGCGCGCGCAGGAGGCACGTGACGGGAGAGAACGGTCTCCGGCCGCCGTTACTACCGCGGCACAGACCGCCTCGGGCCCGCGCCGCTGGAGGCGGAAGTCACCGCGCGGTCACGTGAGGCGGCGGCGCGCTCCTGGCCGTGCGAGAGCGGCGCCACCTGCTGGCCGGCGGGTGGGCAGCGCCGGCGGAGCCCGGCCCGGGGTGGGGGCCCGGCAGCGCCGCCGCGCTCTCCGTGAGGGGTCCCGCCGGGTAACGCGGGCCCCGCCGCCCGCCGAGCCTGCGAGGCCTGCCCGCGCACCTGCCTCCGCAGCGGGGTGGGCGGTGCCGGCTCAAGGCGCTGCTGCACGCCCCCCGCCGCCACGCACGGACGGTCTCGGGACTGCGCTTCCCCCGCTGCCCGCCCCGTGCCGGCGCCCTGCGGGTGGAGCGGGGAGGTGACACTGAATTGTGTCTCTCGGTTGGGTGGCCCGGGCCCGGGCAGAGGAGCTCCCGTGTTCTGTTCACCGGGGCCGCGGGGATAACGCCGGTGCCACCCGCAGCCACAGCTCCTCTGTTGGCTTTGTGGAGGGTGCGCTGCTTCTGCCGCCCTTCAGCTTGGCTTTTGCAACAGCGAGATGCGTTGCTTTCCCTAATGCCAAGGTCACAAACTCGCAGAATCACAGAATGTCAGGGATTGGAAGTGACCTCGAAAGATCATCTAGTCCAATCCCCCCACCTGACCAGGAACACCCAGATGAGGTTACACAGGAAGGTGTCCAGGCTGGTTTTGAATGTCTCCAGAGAAGGAGACTCCACAACCCCCCTGGGCAGCCTGTTCCAGTGCTCTGGCACTCTCACTGAGAAGTCTCTTCTCATATTTAAGTGGAACCTCCTGTATTTCAGTTTGTACCTATTACCCCTTGTCCTATCATTGGTTGTCACCGAGAAAAGCCTGGCTCCATCCTTGTGACACTCACCCTTTATATATTTATAAACTTTAATAAGGTCACCCCTCAGTCTCCTGTTCTCCAAGCTAAAGAGACCCAGCTCCCTCAGCCTTTCCTCATAAGGGAGATGCTCCACTCCCTCAATCATCTTTGTTGCCCTGCGCTGGACTCTCTCCAGCAGTTCCCTGTCCTTCTTGAACTGAAGTCAAACCCAAACCGTCCATTCTTGTTCCTACACAGAAATCTCCCCCTAAAACTTTCCTAGTGTTTCTGCCTCAGATGTCGGCTGTTGTGCTTTTAATACATTTTAGCACATCCCTGGAAATGTTTAAAATATGCAGAGAAATTAATGACCCCTGTTTCCCTGGCCGCTGTCTTTCAAATAACCACAGAACAATTACAGTCTGTGCTTGCATGTGCTCTCCAGCCAGGGTCTGTCAGTCGTGTTTGTTGTGAGAGTCACGTTGCTTTAGGAATTTTTACGCCAGCATTTAGTAAATGGCAAAATAAAACAAGCTCACTTAAGAACACAAATGAACATTGTTCGCACACGCACACACTTTGATGCTCCGTTGAGCAGACTTGGGATGAAAAGATTTTGAAAGGAAGTTTTCTTCGGTGGGTGTTGGATACTCATCATAAGTGAAAAACTGGTTAAAATCCGATTGCTGTCTCTCATTTCCTGTTAGCTTGAGAGATAAAGACTGTGCTTCCAATATGGCCTTTATGTATCCCAGATTTTTTTTAATGCAAGTATAAATTATAGTTTAAATTCAAAGAAGCAAAGCTCTCTATTTTCCACCCAAGTCTATAGGAATTTGCTGAAGGTGCTGCAATACTTATTTCAGTCCAGCCTTTTGTCTGCAGATGGGGTATTGTATTTCCATTTGCAAAGTATGGGTTATTTATTCTGTCTTTGTGTGCAACTTCTGCTGCTGTCTATGGGAAATGTGGGAGCAGATCAAGGACAGGATGCCCACATAAACTAATATACTAGAACAATTTGTTAAGCGTGACAGCCTGCTGCTGGTGAAAACATCAATTTCTAGCTTGTGCTCTTTGCTCTCCTCTCATGAAAAAGCATGGAAGGAGGCACGAGCATTTAAAGAGAAATATGGAAACTAATTAAGAGTTGTCACTCTGATGCTGCATGCCTTGATCCTGCTCAGATTTAAGCCAATGCAAATTTTGCTGTTAACTTCAAAGCAATAGCCGTGACATCATTCATTGATCATGAGAGTTACTTCGTATATAAAAAAATAATCACATCAAGGGCTCAGTCCTGCAAGCTGCTAAAAAACTGTAGCACATTGAAGCCTTTCTGTTTGCAGAAATATGTTCAAAGAAAGAGGCTTTTACAAAGTATAGAAAAATGTGCAGAGGGATCAATGCTGTTGGAAACCTCAGTGCTCATATGGGAAGAAAAAAAAACCAAAACCACTCTTGATGACTGTGGTGGAGAGGAGGCATTGCCTGGTGTTGAAATGTCATCCAGTGCATTCAAATGACATGCACAATAGCCACTTAAAAGATTTTCATTTCCTTCTAATGCCAACCAGTTGGAGCATTTTTCTCAAGAGCTCTTAACAGCGTAGCTTAAAAAACAGCAGGACTAGCCATGAATCTCAGCCAGGAACGTGGCAATTTGGATGATGATGCTAATAAAGCAGAAGGGTAGTCACAAATTCTGAAATAGATCCTGCTGGACAGAGCCCCAAATTATAAAGTAGAATTCTGGCTCTGCTGAGTGGGAAGTCTTTGACTTTTATGAAACCAGATTTTGCTGCTGTAGTCATTGGCTTCTCATTTAAATGTGTAGCATCTGTACACAACACAGTTTTTCCTTCAGATTCCTAAACTATAAGACGTCATGGATGAGTAAAATAATTTCAAAGAATTAATGGTAAGATTAAAAGGGATAAAATATCTATACCTTTGTTTTTGCATGTGTAATTTCAGATTCGTATCATCCATAAATGTCAATAGGGAAAAAGACATCAAATAAAAAAGAAACAAAACGTCTGCCACATCCACTTCGGCTGAGGCATTGCATTAGATAGTGTTTCAGTACTGAACTTGCAAATATGTGAAACATGAGATTATGATAATAAATATTTAGCTATATTCTTGGTTATGTTTTTTTTTAAGGTTAACAATTTCATACTGAATGAAAAGCAAACAAACAGTGGTGAATTAAGAAGTTAAAACTGCATTCTCCATGCATGCCCACTGTGATAATACTTCCTTACATGACTATGCAATAAAAATCCCTTTCAGTATATACATCCGAAAAAGGAAAAGCCTTCTGTAAAAGTACAAGTTGTGCAGAAAACTGAAAAATTATATGAAACTGTTTCACATGAGAGACAACAGTAGTCTGGTATTGTTAAATTAGGATTACTTATGAAGTAGTTCACCTAACTATAACTTAAAATATTTTTTTTAATACTTTCACTTTTGTTTCACTGCAGATCTTATTTTGTTCTGCCACCGATTAGCCATAGTCCTCGTATCCTAAGGGCCAGATTTATGGTCGACTGCGTTACAGTAGTGAGCATGAACTCAGCTTAGCATCTCACCCACAGTGTCTTTTCCATCACGCAGCTTCTCCATGAGCTGAGAAATAAATCCTGCATCATATTTCAAATAGTTTCAGAAGCTTAGACCAGTTGCTAGTATTATTTCTGCTTCATGCTTGTGTTCCCTGAACTGACCTGCAGGTTTAGAAGCTAGGCTGACCATTTCCCAATTTCTGGAAGTTAGCTGACATGCACCATTTCTCAGACTTCTTCAAAACGGAACCTCCCTTTGGCTCATTTGTGTAAATGCTTAATGGCCTTAATGCTGTGCCCTCTACTACCGACTTTCCGACTACCCCAAAAGAGGGGGCAGTGTGAAGTCGCTGTAATTGCTGGCTGCAGGTGTAACCCCTACGCCATCACAGGGAAAGCTGCTACCGCCAGCAAATGTGAGCAGTTAGAAGTTCCTGCAAGAGGGGGGATGTTTGCAGTCAGTAATTACAGCTGCTTCTTTCTCTCTCAATTTAAGAGAAGTGCATTTGCCAACATTTAACACTGCTTTTTCTTCTGTTCCCTGATTCTCTATAAACTTGTAGGGAAACATTGCTTTAGTGTGTAATCCAGCCAGTGAAGCAAGGTCCCTCCTGTTACAAGCTGTCACTTTGAACAAATCCTGGAAAAATCATTGTGCAAAGATAGATACAAACGGGACTGGGGTGACCAACCATAGCACATTTGAACTAGCCTGGCGATGCTGCCCTGTGCCTACTGCAAGTCTTTTGCCAGTGAAAATTCTCAGTATTTGGTACTGGGCAGCACACCTGCAACTCCTGCTCTCTGTGGGGACTGAAGAAACAACTTGGATCGCTTTCACCCCAAAGTCGTTTGAACTGCAAACCCTCATCTGCCATGAATATTCTCTTTTGTGTATAGAAAGTTTTATAATGAATTTTTCTCTTTGCATGAAGACATACCACATATCTTCAGTTCTGAAAAAATTAAGGTAAATATTTTTATTAGAAATTCTTAGTGACTTAGGAAAGATTAAACTCAGAAAACTCAGCAAAGAAAAATTAAGTGTTCTGGTTTATTCAAATTTTTCAGATCTGTAAAATCTCTCATTAATCCTGACAACATATCTGCTTAACACTGGCAAGAACATTAGCTTTGCATTTCAGATTTTCACTTGGTTATTTTTAGTTCTTCTGCAGCCTGGGAAATAAGAAATATAACCGCTTTGAACAGTCTGAAACAGCCAACTCTAGCAGGGCCTCTGAATCTGATTAGATAAAACAACAAAGAGGTTCTGTTAGGGCAGAGGCAGGAAGAACTAAGGTGGGTGGCAATATCTGTCATAACTCAGGGGAAATGTAGCCTCAAAGCACTCAAAAGTGGGTGAAAAAATAACATAAGCAATAGACAACTTTCCCACATCTTAGGTCACTCTCCAAATGCAGTTTGAAGAATTTTCTCTGTGCTCAACTTTTTTTTCTTCTTTTTTTTTTTTTTTTTTTTTTTTTTGTATTTTTAAAGCACAATAAACAGCACATCCGTGTGTTTATCTTAAAAAGCTAATTTAGGAGAACATAATTTCTCTGCAGATACAGATAAAAAGTGCAAAAAAGTGCAGTATGGCAAGTGCAATTACATTTTTTGGTACAGAACGGCATTAAGATCTGAAGTAATAGATCTGCAATTTTCCACATTTTCTTCTGAAAGTGAGGTAGATTTAAGATTGCCACAAGAGATTTCTCCCTAAAATATATCTAGTCATAACATCACATTTTGTCCTACTGGCTGAAAAAGGGTCAAACTATTGTGTTTAGTGCAACTGGGAGGTCTTCAGGTATTTGGGGGGTTGATTTAAAAATGATCTGTTATTGGAATGGTGAGAACCTGGAACACCCACTTGGCCGAGGATCATGCCTCCCTACTTCCAGTGGGTTGGGGTCCCCACTGAAGTGAAGAGGTGGAAAGAAAGACTTGTGCATCTTCTCAGGAAAATCAGTCAAAATGTTTCAAAGCTGCTCTGTTTTGAAAAAGCTGCTCTGCCCCCAGTGCTGAGATATGTCTCTGTTAGAGGCTGGGAGCACTCTTTTTGAAGCTCCCTGCTAAGTGTGCCCCACACCAGCGAAGGCTACAGCTGAGGAACGTGGTGCCCATTCCTTGTGTGGAGGCGCATGAGAACAGTCCCTCCAACCTGTTCTTTACCTGCATGTAGCTGCTGACACTTCTCTGGTAACTCCAGGCCTGTCTTCCCTGGGAAAGGTGTGGGGCATAGCAGCAGGTGCATATGTGCCTGTTAGCTAATGCTAATCTAATACCAGTTTGCATTGGTGGTGAAACACTGGCACAGGTTACCCAGAGAAACGATAGATGCGCCATCCCTGGAAACATTCAAGGCCAGGCTGGATAGGGCTCTGAGCAACCTGATCTAGTTGAAGATGTCCCTGCTCATTGCAGGGACCTTTGAAGGTCTTTTCCAACCCAGACCATGCTGTGCTTCTATGATTCTGTGATTGCTTCAGTGGCTCATGCCCTCGTGGTGGGCTGAGGGCATTCAGCACACACACATAGCTTCTTGCATTGAAATAGAGCAGTGGAGCTGTAAGCCCCAGAGTTCAAGGTTGTTGGTCAGGGTCCACTTAACTTTTCATGGCTCCTGGCAAAAGGCTTGTTGTAATCATGCTGCTGAGGTAATAATTTCATTAAGCAGTTAGATACTGGACAAGATTGTCTTCTGGCTTGAAAGGTCATTACTTGTTGATGGATCACTTGCTTTGCCATATGCTAGTCTTCATTTTTAGAAATAAAATTTGGAATGGCCATTAGTAATTTATTTGCCAGAAGTTTGATTTAACTTTTTAATCAATAATGTGTTTCACAGTTTTCCTGACTTTGTGTCTGCTAACAGTATTCCTGGGAACCAGGTAGCTTGTTAATTGTATTTCTATGGCATTTTCAGGAGGCTAAAGGTAGTCACAGTGCACATTTGGACAGAAGAGCTGGAGTGTGAAATTTATCCCTGTTACCTTTTTTCTTCAAGCTTTTTTCTCATTATAATTTCATCTTAAGTTAATCTGCTCCATATTTTTTTATTTTCTTTGAAACTGTGCTGTGAGGTTCAGTCTTGCATTCCTACACAGGGAATTGAGCACCGAGTCGTAAAAGCTAAGGGGACAAAATCAGATCCCTGCCCAGAATTGTGGCCAGTATGAGCTCTGCTCCACTGATTGATACATGGACTGCCCAGGTGAGTGTGCAGGGAGCCATTTTCTCCCAATGAATGGAAAAAAAGGTGGGTGAGTGCATATGGATAACCTTTTCTGTCTTTGGCCAGTCAAGGAATAAACCCCCCAGAACTCAGGTTCACATGTAATAATGAAAATCCTGAGACCTGTTAACTGGTATTGACTGGGGGAGATGGGGAACAGTTTGACTATTGCAAATCAGTTCTCTGTGTGAAGCAAGTTCACGTGTTTGTTGATTTAATGTAGTTAATCTTGTTGTCCTCTTGCTCATGGAGGCACAGACCTTGGTCCCACACTACTTGTACTGATGCTGTTAGTGCAGAGCCAAGGGATGGGGAAGTCAGAGAAATCTAAGATCTCCTTCTCCACTGCCACAACCCCAGCACTGTTTGGGCCCATTTCAGATCAGTGCAGATCCTTCACCTACAGCATACTTAGAGCACATCACCTTTGCTGCCCTGTGCTGGCGGTGCTTGACAGGCAGCTCTCATTTTCCACCAGGCAAAGCAACCTGTTTTGGAGTCAGCACATGTCCTCCCCCCCTTTTTTTTTCATACCTGGAAATTAAGATAGTTTAAACTGATGTTCTGTGTACAGAAAACAAAAGCCAGCCAGATAGGTGCTATGGAAAGGAAAACCTCAGCACTCTGAAACTCTCAAATGTGGACAGGCCCATTAATGTTATTTATTTATTTTCCTAAACAGTGCTTTAGGTAGGGATACGATCTGTCATTACTTAGAGATTTCCAGCAGCTGAACATTTGGTGTCTGTCTGCCACCCACCTAGTTCCGAAAATGCCACCAAGAGATCAGCTTGTCGAAGGACTAAAATAGCCCTTAAAGCTTAGCCTTGAAGGACTATGTCACCTGCTCTCCTGTGCCTTCTCTTTCTCTCCGTATCAACCCCACTAATCGCCTATTAGCTCCTAAAGTACCAGAAATAAACACCAGCAGCCCCGAGGTTCAGACAGTGTATATTAAGACCTGTGAAAACTGCCTTTTGCAAGCGTTTGTCTGGAAAATAATACCTAGCTGAAGGATTTTGAACCTAGTGAGGTTCTTTGTTGTTTCAGGCTTCTGGGAAGTGGTCATTTTCTTAATGTGATAAGAAACTGAAATGTTTTCAAAGAAAAGACACTTAGATGTGTGGCTGCATGGATTAGTAAGACTGGAAGCTGCTGTTCCACAAATCCCCTAATTATGACAAACCTTCCCTGGTGAGCTGCTATATTTACTTAATAGAATATTAAGCTACGATCTTTACTTGTATACTAAGGGTATTTCGGTGTCACTGTTATCTTGCAGTGTAATAATATTTGATTTGATTTGATTTAAGTTTGGATAAGCTTGGGCTTTCCGTTAATTTCCTCCACTCCGAAGGATAAAATAGCCCGGTGTGAAAGCCTTTTAAGATTCAACAATATTGTTCAAGCATGGCATCTGCAACTAATAATAAAGACTATGCAACTTTGAATGAAAAAAAAAAAAAGTCTAATTATCATGGCAACGGGAAGATGGTTGACTCATCTTTGGCAGTTTGGATTACATGTGTGGGATTGTGTTTTGGATGGAGCACTCCAGAATAGCAACACTCCATCAAAAACACAGTCGTGCACCTGTACTCCAAATGGCTGAATAAGGCAAAACACATGTCATCGGAACACTGTGAATCAAATTAAAAAGAAAAAAAAGAAAAAAAGAAAAGAAAGGAAAGGAAAGCTGGAAGAGAAATAAAGACAAGTACCATAACACTGGTGTGTGTGAAGACTTGTTTCTCTAAAGCTCCTTGAGTGATTTATTTGTCGCTAAACCTCTGTTCGCAAGCCATGTTTGATTTTGCTTGATGCTGATATAGACACTGCAACCGGATCTTATGGAAAGGCCTGACAGCAACCGTTTGATCCTGATAAATTACAATAACAGGCACAATTTACAATGAGAAGCTATTGCTGCTTCTGGCCTTAATGTGTGATGAGGTTTGAAACACCGTGAGCCAAAATTCTCCTTAGCTGGTGGCCCCCTCGGACCACTTACAGAAAAGCGTAAGAGAACCATTGAGCAGAAGAAAATTACATTCACAGCAAGAGCCAGACCCAATTTCATATCAAAGGTGAGCACGTGTGTGCATGAGTATCTGCCAGCATTTGGGGTGAAAGAGATGTTGTGGGGAAAAGAGCTACAAGAACAGTGTATAATCCACATGTTTGGAAACTTGTGTGTTAACTGAGTAGCCCATTCTCCCGGTTCCTTCTGCATGGTGCACACACACACCAGCACCCCTGCCCTCCCCCCAACATTTATGCCTGCCACACATATGTGTTGTGAATATTGAAGTATTTGCTTTGGAAAGTTAATTGATGACTGGCTGCTTATTTGATCTTCACAGTGTCGAGTTCAAAATGTAATAAGTGATAAAAACAACCCAATAGTTGGACAAGAAAAGAGGTACAAATTCAGGAGGGGATGTGAAGTGATATGGATTAGACCCCCCCTGTGTATTTTCTTTGCAGTAGCATTCCCAGACACCTGCCTCTGATTTCAGAAATGCAGACAAGCAACAGTCTGCACCCAGGAGAGTAAAGCCAGATTTCTTTAGACATTTCATTGCCTCTGATGCCTGTTTTGTTGTTGTTGTTGTTGTCTTTTTAGGGGACTTTAATCAAATTAACACACACATTCTTACCGATGTGCTGATTTAGCCGTCCTCGAGTCCAATGTTTATTATCCAAAAAAGATACATGTTAAAGAATGAATTAGAGTGAAAGGGATGTTGCAGGAAAAAGAGGAACAAGAAAAAGGTATCAACTACACCTTTAGAAACCTGTGCATTCTCTGAGCAGCTCATATTGCTGGTTCCTCCTGTAGGGAAGCGTACAAGAGCAGAAGAGACAATTTCACACACATTTGTTAGTGAAATGTTGAGAGATACTTCAGAAAGTCTGTAGGAGCAGCAGTGACATTCAGTGGCTCTGATGGATTGTTTACTAGACTTCTGAAGGATTGTGATTCACCTCTCCTAACACTGGGTTCCTGCCTTTGGGAAGTGTTTAATGAACCAAGGCTGTACCATAGCTTTTGCCTGACCTCATCTTCTCTTGGTCCTCTCATCCAGCTGCTGTCAGGCTCACATGGGACATGTCCAGAGAGGATCAGGAGAAGTTTTTTTTCCTCTATTCACAACATGATCCTCCCTTACCCCAACTTATACACACTCTTGCACATGAACAGCAGAAGCTTTCCTCTGTTCTCCTATATCCACAAACCCAATTTGCCTGTGTCCTCTGCCTTCTGTAGCCTTTGGCAAATAAGCTCTGCCATTCCTTTCCTTCTCCCATTTACCATTTAATGGTAAATGCTTCTCCCATTTACCATTTAAACACACACACACACATATATATTCTACTAACACTTCCTCTTCTCCGTTGAAGAAATGTATGTATACACATACCTACCACCCCCTCTCCCTGCCTCTGCTCTCCCAGCTTTTATACAATATGAGTGTTTCCCATGTCTTCTGCTGGAGAGAGGCAGCAGAAAAAAGTGAGTCCATGTGTGTGAACACACACACACATGCATGCACATGCTCTCTTGTGTAGGTACACCCAGTCTCAAGGAGTGAATGGTTGCCTGGCTCATGGAGAACAAACTGGGAGAGACAAGCACAGACTTGTACCTCTATAGCATGGAGCACAGGTGGGGTGCAAGGCCTTAGAGAAGGACCAAGTATGAAATACAGGTTTTGAATGCAAGGGGGTCAGGGTTTGGGGAGCAAAGAGATACGTATTTCTGTAATTCTAAACATAGACAAATGTTTAATGTCAGTATCTATGGTCTCTGTGTGAAGGGGGAAACTACCTGAGAAAAAGAAGCTAAGAATTGTTGCTTAAAATGTGTGCATTTTTATTAACTATTCTGCAGGAAACTTGGGTGCCAATAATTAGGTTGGATAATTCCAGGCCAGGTTCCAAGATTTTACGCCTGCCAAGGAGACATAAAGGCATATTATAAATTGGAATTAGACATAACAGGTCAATCACAGAAGAATAAATAGGTGAAGTAAAAATATTCTGAAAAAGGGATCAGCCTGAAATTAGATTAATAGTTGCAAAAAGTAGCCTGAATATTCAAAATGAGGGCACTGTATAGAAAATGCCTTAAATGAGTCTGTTTTTGTCGAATGTGGCTGTTTAAATTGCCAAAGTTAGCAGAAATCAAAGTGGGTTTTTTTCTCAGTTGGTCCCAAAGTGGAAGAAGAAGCACGAATGTCATTTCCCTACACTTCTGGGAAGTATGACATATCCACAGCTCAGCGGGTTCCCAGAGCATACAGCGTGAAGGTGACTACACATCATATAGTCTGATCTGTCCATGGGAAGTATTGTGGTACTGGGACTGGTGACTTGTTTGACCATGACTTGCCTTCTAGGAAAGCAACCACAAAGACATGGCTTCCTCTAGTAACTGGTTCCAGTCAGTAATAATGATTACTCCTTTTACTCCCCCTTATGTCAGCTTTGCTTCAGCTGAGCTAACATTGCCACAGGGAGCATGGTAGGTTTTGAGAGAGGTTTCTGCGTGTCCTTTCTGCCTTATCGAGGCAGCAAAGTACCTCACATAGTTCAAATTTCATCATGAGCTGTGTTTACCGAGTTGTCACAGATAAGCCTGGCTCTGGAGGCAAATGTTAACATGGGGAACAGAAATGCCAGCAGTGAGCACATATGGTGCTGTTTGTACTCTTTAAGTTCGAAAGAACTAAACAAATTAACAAATACAGATGTTTAAAATCAGTAAGAGTGTTTAATGAAAATAAACAAAATACTGTAGTCTATAAAGCAAAACCTGTTTTTCTTTTGCTCCTTTTGACCAGCTGGGATTAGTATTTTTCTGAGCCTATACCCTCCTTTGACATATGTGACTTTTTTGAGGGACGTTAGTCCCAGCAGATGCTGGGTGGCGCTTGGGTGGATGCCTCTGATTTTTAGTTAGTTAATAAATCAGCATTACAGCCATGTGTATCCTATGATTTAACACATGCGTAACAATAATACTGGATTAAGAAGAACAAACTGTTTCACTGCAAAGGATATTTTATTTCTTAGTAATATTGCATAAAATATGAGCTTTTCTGTAACATAAACAAAGGATTCATGCTCTTTTTTCATTTAGCCGATGCCCTTTATCCCCATGGGTCAAATTGTGCTCAGAATTGCATTAGTACGAATGCAGAATACCTCCACTGAGCTCAGTAAAACTCT
This sequence comes from Nesoenas mayeri, assembly GCF_963082525.1. Lineage (NCBI taxonomy): Eukaryota > Metazoa > Chordata > Aves > Columbiformes > Columbidae > Nesoenas > Nesoenas mayeri. The sequence continues at coordinate 36,778,401 of NC_137544.1, forward strand.
TTCCATTCACTTCAAAGGGTGCTGCTTCAAACCTCATATGCAGCCTCCTTTCCACAGGCACCAGCAGCCGCTTCCTGCCTGGTAAACTGCTTAAGTGACATTCCCTCAATTAAAAAGAGTCATGTAATGCTTTACCTAATCAGAAGGTTAAATAGTGTCATGTTGGTTTCCACAAAAGTCTTTTCCCTACATGTCCGGCTCTTGCTTTTGCAAGGAAAACTTGCTTTTTAATCTTCAAGCTCCCACTTCAGATACGCGCTAAGCTACTAGCACACATGACATCATCCTTGGCTTCAGCCTTTGAAAGTGAAATGGTATTTAAAAATATGAAATTCTGGTAGCAATGTCACACCCGAAGTTGAAGTTTAAAACAAAACTGACAATAAAATCAACTGCCAGGAAACAGACTATTTTTTAAATTAGACATCTATCATGTCGGCTTTGGGTTAATCTCTGGAGCCAGCTTAAGGATGGATGAGGTAATATTTGCACATGTTATGGATAAGATAGAATGAAAATGGATATTTTTTTTTTTGGCTAATGTGCTACAAAGATTATGAGCCTGATGGTTGGAATCAGTACGAGCTGTGATTGAGGGGTTATGTGTGAAGCAGCAGATTAGAATGGTTTTAATATGTTTCATGATGGTCTCTGAAAGTTCTAGGCTATGTACAAAGTGTTGTGAATAGGGGCACTTGCAGGAGGTAGGAAGATAAGTGATAAGTGGAGGGCTGACATAACTCTGGAAAAGGCTCTCAGAGCAAACACATTTAGTGGATAAGTTTAAGGACTTGGTCTCATTGCTTTAGTCATGAGTGCCAGAGATTGAAGTTTAACAGGGAGTCAGGACTTGGTGACAGAAACAGCTAAAAGATGGCTGGATGTAAGTTATAATGCGTAAAAGAAAAAGAACCATTGAATCATAACCTGTTACAATAGCAACCACTTTTGCTATTACAGAAATTATCTGACAATTTGGTTTTGTCTGTGTTAATAGTATTTAAAACACACGTGGATTACAGCAGGGGAAGAGATTCCATGAATTCCTGTTTTCTGTGTTTTTTGTGAAAGCTTTTCTTAGCCTGTGTCCACACTGCTCTCTAAAGCATATTCCTGGCAAAGACCAACATTTGCTTAGCGTTTGCACCAAACTGCCTGTGAAAGGTTGACACGTGCAGAAACTCTCAGAGGTATGGTGTAGAAAGTATGGGTCTCAGGTGGCTTCAGTCTGTCTTGTTGTTCTTTTTTGGTGGCCTTTGCATAATCTTGGCAGCTCTGGAGAAGCAGTTAAATTAAATCAGTCCTTTCCAAGAACCTGCCCACAAGTCCATGCTGCAGCTCTGTCTGTAGTGAACAGCTATGGATTGCTGGTCCTTTGATCTGTTTCTCCACTGGTGCTTTGTACCTCCTAGAAGTGTGCAGGAGCAGAGGCAGGAGAGGACTCCAGGGTAAGACTCCACCCACAGGCAGTGACATGAGTGTTGTTGCACATTTTATGCCCATTTCCCTCGTATCCTCCACTGGAAGAGGACTGAAGGACATACAAGGCACAGGGAGAAAAATATATAAATTTCCTGGGGAATGTAGGTGCCAGGAAAAAAGGTGTTGTGTTGGCCTTTGGATCAGAGAAGAGAAGGTCTGTACCACAGCCATCTCTGTTCCTCTGGAGAGATATGCAGACAAGAGGCAGGTTTCAGTGAGTAGTATCAGGTTTATGAGTGTCAGAGCTGAACTTTCTCCCAGGTACTTTTGCCATGAGCAGCTGTGAGTTTGTTACAGTCTTCTGGAAACTCCATAGTCAGGGAAGCTGCAGTCTTTATACACAAGACAGACTTCTTAGCGGGGCCTGTTACGAGAAGATAAGGGGTTTTAAATTACAAGAATGGAGATTCAGGCTAGACATAAGGAAGAAATTATTTACAATAAGTGTGGTGAAACACTGGCCCAGGTTGCCCAAAGAGGTGGTAGATGCCCCATCACCGGAGACATTCAAGGCCAGGCTGAACAGGGCTCTGAGCAACCTGATCCAGTTGAAGATGTCCCTGCTCAGTGCAGGAGAGTTGGACTACACAACCTTTGAAGGTCCCTTCCAAACCAAACTCTTCTATGATTCTGTGATTCTAAGTGGCCATTTCATATCCAAACATAGTATTTATATGGGTAGCATTGTGTGCTTGTCCATGAAAGAGATACCCCATGCTGCAATATACTGCTCGAAACACATCAGAACAATGGAAATATTGACTTTCTTGTACATTCCAGCCTACTACCTTTATTTCTACGTGATAACTGTGAAGAAATTAGAAGAGTCTGCTTTTGGACCTATACTTGTAAGGTTATTGTCATTGTCACAAGAAATTGCCAAGAATACCCAAACAAACCATCAAGAAAAAGCAAGAGTTAACCCAGAAAACAGCATGACTGAAGCTCACATTTTAATGTAAAGAATATTAATTCTGAAATTTATATATCTGTTCTTCAGTTGAGCAATGGGTCTGAAATTGATTAGCTGTGTTTAGGGCAAGGACACTGTGCTGCCTAAAAATGCCAGAGAATGCCCAGGTGAGAACCAGCAAAAGAGGAAAGGACTTAATGCCAGCCTTGGCTGTGGACGGGACCCAACCAAGGAGCTCAGCTTTCCCCAAAGAAGAATACACTGAAACTTCTAATAGGACCACACAGAACAGAACACAACACAACACAGAGTGTTTTCATAGTTGGCTGATACTCAGTAAATGCGTAGAGTGGTAAAATTATGAATAAAAACAATTGTTGTGAAGGTTTTCTATTTTTCAATAGAATATAAATTGAATACACGATATTCACTACTTTCAAAAGAGAGTCACTAAAGAAAGACTGGGATTGGGAAGGAGTGGAAATGAAAGGTTTGAAAAAAGTTGCACTTCTCTATTTTTTATTTCCTTAAGAGGCTTGGGGTTTTTTTTTCTGCATTCATTTTGACTTGTGGAAAGCTGTTTACATGTTATTTATGCTGTATACCTCTCTGTGAAGAAAGTTATACAACATATATGTTAGTCTCTGCAAGTGTTTATAGTTGTAAATGTTACTTTTGTAGTTTGCCAAATGGAAATACACCCAATGGCATCTCCTTGAACCTGTAAATAAACTGTTTACAAGAGCAGCCATCAAGCACATCATGAAAGGAAATGGCAGAGAAATTCCACTGACAATAGCATGAAAATTATTATGAACCAGATGTGAAACAATACAAATATTAGTGAAAAGAATACTTTCTGTCTACTCGATCATGACAAAGCTTCAGAAAACACGTTCATACTGATGGGATGTGCAGTGAAAATAAGTATGTGTTGCTCTGACTGGAACTGCAGGCTGAAAATCTTCTGGATGAGCCTGCAAGTGACATGTCATCGGTTTGAACGCCAACCAAATGCCACTTATCCCTTCAACCGGGACCGAGCTTTTCTTACAATTTCAGCATACTTCCCCGTGGGAAAGAAGTGATGGCATCCCTCTTGGACAAGAGGGGTTCAATCCCACAGCTCTTTTCTGCTCCACAGCCACTGCTGTTAGGGATGCCTACAGAGCCTGACCCCCAGGTGGCTGAGCAGGTTTATACCACAGACATAGGGGACTCCATTCAGAGCTTCAACCTTTGTTGTCTGGCGCTGTTTGTGTTGCTGCAGGGTGTCCCCATGGAGTGGCTGGCTGCCACTGTGGAATGCAGGGTCATTAGGTGTGATGGGTCATGCACTGCACCTACCAGCCCCTCAGGGATGTGCAAGACACATCAGGGCATTCTGAAGGGCACCAAGACTGGCTTTTGTGCAGCTGAATGCATGCCCTAGGTGTTTCACGCAGCTGTAGGAGGTTGCCAGCTTGGATGTGAATGTGGACAGCAGTGCTACACTATGTTCGAAGTCTGAAAATAGTGTAACTCTGACATTTCAGAAACAGAAGATAAGGTTTCACTCTGGGATTTACCAGACTACTGGTGCTAGCATTTAAATTATACAGAATAATAACATTTTCTCTGTTTAACTAATGTTAGAGCTCTTCCTTATCCATAAATGAAGTATTCAACAACTGACCAGGTTTCTGTTGAGACTGGGTGAGGGAAAACTGATATGATTATAATGTGACACATTTTTCACCACTGATGCTTCATGTGAGAACTCCAACAGCTCATCTGGCCTCAGTTGGTGGTTTTCTAACTTGCAAGCTATACTTCAGCCTGTTGTGACAATACTATTTCAAAATAGCCACATCATCAAGTATCTTTCAAAATGTGAAATGTTTATAAAAATATATGTCCCCATTTCAGCTTATATAGTCCCTGCCATCCTTTACCTACCAAACTGTGTCATGTGAGCTTTTATTCTGCTATTAAAAGGGAGATGTAAAGTCATGTGGCCATCCTATCACAAGCTTCTGCCAGCTGTAAACCTCATCACAGTTCCTGTAAAGTACATTTCCACAGATCAAGTTACTGCCAAGGAAGACTTTAACAATCTTCTACCCTACTCTCAACCAGCAACAATTAGTATTAGCAAATGGTCCAGGCCACTGCCTGGAATCACATATGATTTCTATTCAAGAAAGACAAACTTTTATTCAAACCAGACCCATAAGCTGAACACATGAGTTTCGGTGCTTAAAATAATGAATCTAAAGTAGTTTCTATCATTCATTTTAAAAATCACTCTCACATTTGAAATCAAGTTGGCTATTTTCCCTGTCTGTATTAGCCATCTGGTTAGGGTGCCTTTTCTAACACTGGTGTCTAGGGCTAGGATTTATTTTAGTTTATTTAAAAAAAAAAAAAAAAAAGAAGCAATCTTCCTCTTCTCACCTTATTTTTTTCATTTTTGGAGCTTGTACTTGTAATATGGGCAAAGCTCATCCTATCTTTGAAAAACAGAGGAAAAAAATGCACACATGGCCTAACTTCCTCTATAAGATTCTTAATATATTTTACAGTCAAAATATAGTTTTCTATGTGATGATTTAAGAAGGCACACACATGCTTTCAGGTCATTAAAGTGCATTGTAAAAATAATAGAGACACAAAGGGCTTATTCTCAAGAAACGATGCACACCCTCTTCTCCATGAAATATTGAAGATCTGTTTCATTTTTCAGTATAAGGCAAGTTCAAGATGCTATTTCCTTACCACATACCTCAGTGGTGCGTGACCTTAGAAATAAAAAGTGAGAGGATTTATACGCAAAAGAAAAATCTTGGCACTTCTTAACATTTTGCTCCTCTTCCTAAATAAAAGACCTTCAGAACAAATCCTCTTACTGCTGACTCTGTCGGTCAGCTTGCACCTTACTCTCTGTGGATGTTCAGCTGAGTGAGCCAGGGAGTTTGTTAAATGCTGCTTTGTAACAAGCATGAGTGAAACAACATGTAGTTAAAACTGCCCTGTTTCCATATCTGATGACTGACTCTGCACTGTGAGGATATCAAGCACATAAGTAACAGCAGACCGTTGCTGATCCAGGTGGATAGATGATGGTAAAGCAGTGGATGTGGTCTACCTTGATTTCAGTAAGGCATTTGACACAATCTCCCACAGCATCCTTGCTGCTAAACTGAGGAAGTGTCGTCTGGATGATTGGGTAGTGATGTGGACTGCAAACTGGCTGAAGGAAAGAAGCCAGAGAGTTGTGGTCAATGGGGAAGAGTCTAGTTGGAGGCCAATATCTAGTGGAGTGCCTCAGGGGTCGGTATTGGGACCAGTACTATTCAATATATTGATTAATGACTTGGACGAGGGAATAGAGCGCACTATCAGCAAGTTTGCTGATGACACTAAGCTGGGAGGAGTTGCTGACACACCAGAAGGCTGTGCTGCCATCCAGCGAGACCTGGACAGGCTGGAGAGTTGGGCGGGGAAAAATTTAATGAAATATAACAGGGGCGAGTGTAGAGTCCTGCATCTGGGCAGGAACGACCTCAGGTTCCAGTATAGATTGGGGAATGACCTATTAGAGAGCAATGTAGGGGAACGGGACCTGGGGATTCTGGTGGACAGCAGGATGACCATGAGCCAGCACTGTGCGCTTGTGGCCAAGAAGGCCAATGGCATCCTGGGGTGTATTAGAAGGGGGGTGGTTAGTAGGTCGAGAGAGGTTCTCCTTCCTCTCTACTCTGCCCTGGTGAGACAGCATCTGGAATATTGTGTCCAGTTCTGGGCCCCTCAGTTCAAGAAGAACAGGAAGCTGCTGGAGAGAGTCCAGTGCAGAGCCACGAAGATGATTAAGGGAGTAGAGCATCTCCCTTATGAGGAAAGCCTGAAGGATCTGGGGCTCTTTAGCTTGGAGAAGAGGAGACTGAGGGGTGACCTCATTAATGTTTATAAATATGTAAAGGGTGAGTGTCATGAGGATGGAGCCGGGCTTTTCTCAGTGACAACCAATGACAAGACAAGGAGCAATGGGTACTAACTGGAACACAGGAGGTTCCACTTAAATATGAGAAGAAATTCTTCTCAGTGAGGGTGCCAGCGCACTGGAACAGGCTGCCCAGGGAGGTTGTGGAGTCTGCTTCTCTGGAGACATTCAAAACCCACCTGGACGCTTTCTTGTGTAACCTCATCTAGGTGTTCCTGCTCTGGCGGGGGGATTGGACTAGATGATCTTTCGAGGTCCCTTCCAATCCCTAACATTCTGTGATTCTGTGATCCAGGTAAAAATACAGAGAATGAGGCTCTGAGGATAGGAAGCAAAGAGAAGACAAAACTGAACCGTATATGTGGTGAAAAAACATGACATTTACCAGGAAGAAATATCTGTTTTTCAGTGAAAATAACTCCCACCAGTTTTACTTGAGAGTTGCCATGGCCCAAGGCTGTGTTAAATGCAGCCAAGTGAAAAAAAAATGTCACTGTGTGCAGACATCTGCAACTGGGTGGCATTCAAGATTCCCAAGATTGCTATTGAGAATCCTTTCTCTGTTACTGTCAGATGGAAGTGAGAGTCTGACGAAAAACCCCAAAAGCTCAGCCTTTTCCTAGGAACATGGTCCATGCTATGACATTACAGCTGCTGGCTTAAGCCTGGTACTTTGCAAAACCGAGCTTTGGTCCACATCATGAAAGACTATATCTGCAAGAAACTCCTTCTCCCTATCTAATTAAAGAGAAACATATAGAATTAGAAAGGAGAACCAACAAAAGGAGGTCACTGAGGAAAGTGAGGTGCTTACATAGCTGTGGAAAAGAGATGGTACATGTTATTGATGCACTAACTCTAACAGAATTAGAAGTAAAATCCAAAAGTCAGTTCAATCAGAACATTTTTCCAACTAAATATAGCTCAAGACTTCTCTTAACAGGTATACTTTGGCAGAAGGAGCCTTTCTGTATTTTACCATCTCCTCTAAAAATATAAGATGTCTTGATACACAGAAAGAGGGCTCAATAAACTGCCTCTCCACAGCAGTAAAACACGCACAGTATTTCTGATAACATTTGGTCTTGATTTACTGTCTGTCCTTGCAAAAGTTCAGGTCTGCCCTCTGTGAAGGTGTTGATTCCCTCTGGGTAGGTGATTGAGAAAGAATTTATCTTTTACCACAATATCACCTCTGCCTGTATCCCTGCCCTGTTAAAACCAGATCGGTAAGATAAATTCTATGTCATAGGATAATCCGAGAAAGCAGAGCGTAATGCAATTTGCTAATGCATTCAGCAGTCCCTGAAGGCATTCCTGGAGGTGCAGCAGCCTGTGAAGACAGGTAGCCCTTAGCTCAGATAAGGACCTGTGCATCTGAAGGAGTCCATGACAGTCCTCTTCATGGGTAGCAACACAGCAGCTTCCATGTGCCCCACTGCTTGTCCAGGCTGCCCAGTGATGCCTCCCCACATGCATCAACCAGCAACATCCTCAGCATGAGAACAGTAGGAAAGGACAGTGTGGGGCTCACAAGCACCAGTGTGGAGGGAGAAATAGCCCAGCACCTTTGGTGCATGAGAGAACACTGAAGCTTTGTCTGGGGCAGGGGGAAGGAAATGATGGCCACCTCCATCCCTCCATGGAGGATGTCCTACATAGAGCTTCCAACAGCCATTCATGTTTACCACTGGTGCAAAAATGGGCTCCTGTGCCATAGACTGGAGAAAAGCAGCCAGAAATTTCAGACAGAAGGATGTCAGTTTGGTCTCTAGCTAAATGAGGACATCCCTCTACCTTAGGTTTTAAAACCTGCCCTTCTAATCTAAATAATAAAGCACTGCTGGAAATAACATTTGCAGCATTGTGATCAGTCAATGAGGAAAGGCTTGTAAAGGGAGGTAATATCTTTTATTATGCTAGTCTGAAAAGGCAGACAAGCTTTCAGCAGACAAACTCGTCCTCAGGTCAGTAAAGCTATGCCTAGAGACCCATCAACATTTTGGCTTTCTAATCACTTTTCTGGTAAAAAAAGGCCTATGATATAAGTAAAACTAAAAGCAAGCTGAAATTGCACAGTGTCCTGGGAAAATTTTCTGTAACATTTATACTGCTTACTGCATTTTGGGAATCTGAAATTAATCATAATTTAAAAATCTCTCAAAGATCTCTGATGAGGTGAAAAACCATTAGCTCACCAATTAGCAAATACTTAAGAAGCTTTTAGAAGCTTTACAAAATATTTTTTTTTTAAGTGGCATAGTAAATAGACTTGCTGTTCATAGAGACAGATGTGGTAAGAATAGGAAGGACAAGCACTTGCCACCAGTGCTCTTGAGCTACACAATGGTTCTTTACTGAGCAGCCATTGCTGGCTATGTCAGATTGTTTATTTATGATGAGCTAGTCCACATATCCCTGCAGGAAGATGCTGTTCGAATGCTCTCACCATTGTTACTGGCATTTCCAGCTCCAGAGCTGTCACAGATGGGAAAGGAGTCTGAGGAAGACCCACCCAGGGCATACTCCTCTGGAGAACCCTTCTACTCAGTCTGTGACTCCTGGTCCAGAGCACCAGACCCACCTGCAAAGAGTTATCTTCGACATGCCTAATATATCTGCCCACATCCTCCCCTGTGCTCTGCTCAGACCTGGGGTGAGTTAGGATTATGGGGCAAATGCTGTCACACACAACGGCCTGCTTTCAGGGATAGCTGTCTAGACCATTTCCTTGTGGCTTTGGCTCAAGAGGAGCCTTTTCAGTGTGATTGCTGGAGCATGCACACAGGAACACTGGGCTTTCTGCAAGTGATGCTTCATGAGTTGGGGGTGCGTTGCATGGGATTCTCAAGAATTACATGTCAGAGTATTTCCACTAGAGTCCCTTTCATTTGTGCTCTGCTGGAGACATTAAGCCACGCTATTTGAAGCAGAGTGAGGGCTTTAACAGTCACCATCAGCCTGGAGAAGCTGAGACGCAGCATTCCTGCAGCCAGGAGCTGGCTCCCAGAACGCCCTCCATGGCCGCCATCACCCCACCTCAGGGCTGCCACCACATGCAGGCATCAGCAGAGGGTGCTCCTGCAGCGAGGTAGCCTGCTCCCTCTGTCATACACCCCTACATTAAACAATATACCCAATAGGAAGTATTGGTTTATAAATTATTAACCACAGTACTCTGGCATGCTAGCAGCCTCACATCTGTGGCCATTTTATGTAAAAGACAAGTAATGGGAGAAGGTGAGATCTTCAAAGTGTCTTGTAACCCAAGAAGGTCTGTACTGTATAAGCACAGGAGACAGCAAGGGATTACAATAAGTTGTGTTTGGGCTACAGCAAGAGCCCCTGCTCTTCAGGCCGGTGTTTGATTCCTGGGGCCAGCAGTGCCTTTGTGAGCAGCAAGTTTCCTGATGGTGATGCTGAAGGGAAGCTCCGGAGGGAATATTTCCATCGTTTTCTCTCCTTTTGAGTGGGCAGGCCATGGCCAGGAGCTGAGTATTTGCTGGCACTGCCAGTTGCTGAAGGATGTACGGGGATGTACAGGGATATACAGGGGATGGGAGGAAGGCTGCAGCAGAGGGTTAGCACAGCTGAGGATCAAGTGCAGAAAGGACTGCTGCTCAGGGGAGAGGGAGGATAAAAGCAGAAGGAAAAAGCAAAAGAATAAAGGGAGAAAATACTCCAGTGTCCCCAAACACCTGCTGGTTTTGCTGCATTTTTTACTGTGGTTGCTTTTCTGGGCGTTTTCAAGAATATATGCGTGCCTTGTGTGCACATGCAAAAAGGAAGTTGTAGGGATGCTTTGTGTTGTGGGTCTCGGAACCTGCTGTGTGGATACTAGATTAGTTTGATGACTTGGAAACACCTCCACCTTGATGACCTGTAAGATTTGCTGTAGACAGGTGGATTCTAGCGACCTTGGTCATCTTGTTAAAGCCCATTAATGCTCTGACTGGGTCATGAATACTTCTTTCTGGCTGACGTTTTTCTATTCAGTTATTTGCTGGTGTCCAAGAGATTGGAAGTTGAGAAAAGTGTGATTTTAAAAATTTTCTTAAGTAATTTTTCCTATTAAAATTCTCACTCAGCATGTCTTTTTGTTGTCATGTTGAGAAAACCTAGTACAATTATGAAGCATTTGGGTGTAGGCAATAAAATAAAATAAAATGAAATAAAATAAAAGCATTTTTGCACCATCTCACACTGTTAGCTCCTGAGGGATGCTCTCATAAAAATGAAGAGGGAAAAAGACATAAATTAGGCTCTAACTACAGCTGACTAAATAATAGCCAGAGTTTTTTGTCAAGTAGGTTTTTCAATTATTATTTTTGCCATCTTCAGCAGGAAGAAATTACTTGACCAACACAGTTATGTTTTTTTCTGCTATTAAAACAACTTTGATAAATATCGTCTTATTTGCCTGCAGTGTCTGGCTGGCTCTTCCTTTATATTATTTTCTTTTAACCATTTCCTTGAGATACACTTTTTCTAAATGGCTAATATGTCTCCTTTTCAAAGAGGCATTTACAGGTCAGAAGAAAAAAATCACCCAAACCAGATTCCAGACCCTTATAATGAGAAAGGTTTATTGCAAGACACTTCTATTTCCCGTCCTCTTGACACATCTCTCCTATCAGGGGTGTATCTGCACCTTTCCTTTTTTTCTCCCTACAGGTAGACCCATCTGCTCCTCCTGGAGCCTCCTGATTTGAGGGAGATGAGGAGTGTGTGTGAAAAGATGCATCTGCCCCTGAAGACAAGGCTTGTAGTTGGAGAGTTAGTTCAGTAGTGACCTTTTCTTCTGCTCCACAGTAGAGCCTTCAGCCAGCTATCAGTGCTCTGGGAACAGCAATAGCCACATGCACCAAAATTAAGGCAGGTCAGCAATGATGTGTAGCAGCATATATCAGAAAAGTAGCTGCAAGTCAAATAATATATGATAGCTGGGTAAGAACAGGATTGTCTGGTGGATATGAGTAGGCTCAAGTCTGCTTTATCCATTGCTGTTGATAGTCTTTAATAAGTGCAGACTTTTTTTTTTTTTAAATAACAAGGTGTAACATCAGCTATCCACTAAAGGAGGAACATTTCAGCCCTGTTTATCTCTGAAATTCCTTGGATTATCTTCACCAGTGACACTATTAACTTGTCCTGCCTTCAAACAACTGCAAATCAGAGCATTTCCCCAGACCTAATTCCTCTGGATTTTTCATTATCCAAATGAGCCAGACTGTGTGAAGTGGCTTTTTGTTCCCTGGATTCGCAGGATTAGCCAGGAGGATGTGTGTTGTGAGGAGTTTGGAGAAAAAGGCATTTTAAGCCTTTGCAAACGTGCGTCACCTTTAACACAAGTCATTTCAGTTTTACCCCTGCTTTCAAAGACATTTACAAAGACCATAATTTTAACACTACAAAGTGAAAATGCAAATTCTGCATGTGGAAAACTTTCCTGTAGCAGAACAAGGATGCCAGGTTCATGACACATGACACCTGAAAGCATTTTTTCCTCCACATTGTTACAGACCTGATCCGAGAGTATCTTCCCCCACACCAGCAGAATTCAGTGGCAAAATACCCATGTACTGGCCAGGGTGGGACCTTTGAAACCAAAACCTCTCAGTCACTACACAGTTCCCACCGAATCTGAGAAGTGCTCACCTGCATCAAGGTTTGTTTAATGGACTACATTGAAGGACTGCTATATGTGCTCAACAAATTGCACGATCAACCTGCTTGCCAAATGACTAATGTAGGACTGCAGCTGCTTGAGTTGGCCAAATTTAGAGCATACCAAGAATGCTATGAAATGGCAATTCTGCTCCAGAGAGTTTTTGGGCTCTGACTCACACATGGCAGTGAATAAATATTAGGGAGCTGAAGGGGTTCCTGCCCCTACTATCCCCTCCAGCCAGCCAAGGGGGCTGCGTCCCTGCAGGAAGGTACCACCACCAGGCTTGGGCAGCTCCTGACTTGCTTATGGCATTGACAGGAACCAAACTTATGGCTAATTTTAGACTGAAATTTGTGCTTGTTTTGTCTTTCTGTTGAGCCAGGATGGCTGATTTGTTTGCAGTTCAGAGGGGAGAAAATCAAGTTAACCCAGATCTAAAACATTTTAAGATTTCTGGTGGGCAGCACAGGTAAAATACTAAAACATTAGGAACACCTGTAGGTCTGAGGATTTTTTTTTAAAGAAAAAAAAAGAAAGATTGTTTAATGAAGTGTCCTATTTTAATTAGGAAAATTAAAAATATTGATTATAATTTTTTTAAAAAACATTTCTCAATCTATAAGCAATTTGTTAAAAGCAAAATGTGTTCATAAACTATGCATTCATAAACCTGATGAGTTCATAAACCTGATGTTGTTAGGTCCACATTTATATATAAAAAAAAGCATCAGCCAGCTAAATGAAATAACCCCATCTTTTGTTCTTTATTCTGAAGTAAAAACAATGCCAAAAAACATTTTGATGTTCCTCCTATGACAAGCCCCTGATCCAGCTGCAAGCTTAACTGCCTGACTTCTAGCATTAGGTATATGTGTAAACATAAGGACATTATGCAGTTAAATTTCAGCACAGAAACACACAAAGTTAGGTCTTTGTCTACTGCTTTATCAGTGATGACCTGAAATCTTAGCTCAAAACATAGATGGACTTTACTTGATACTTGCAGTAAATACTGTGTCCAGTCTATAACCTGAAGATGAAATTACATGAAATTAAAGAAATAAGAAGTCAAATTACAGCCTGTTCATAGAATATTTGCAAATATATGTAAAAAAAAAAAATCAGTAACTAGGCTGTTAACTATGGCTACACCAAGGACTGTTAGTTCGTGTGTTTCTCTGCAAGGCTTGGAGAGACAGGATAACTTGAAAAGCGTAGAAGCCTGCATCCGAGGTTCATGAAAAATTCAAAATCTTGACTTTTATGGATTTTGGTTTGGATTCATACATATGGTTCAATGGCAAAATATTATTTTGGCACCACAACCATTTTTTGTAAAATTTCATTTAGTGCTTATCAAGTATGGAAGACAGTAACTGCAATGTTTTTGAGTTTAGTTCCATCAGCTATTGGTGTTGTCTCCTGATGGTTGCAATTCTGAGTGTTTGCATGCTCCACATGAAATTGGCTTTTTTACAGAAGACTTATACAAATCCAAGAATTCCTGACTTGCAAATGGACTGGAATGAATTTTAATCTTTTCCATAATAGCATGTTGTCCTAGTTGTTATGTAAAAAATTAACTAAAGCTCAGCACAAGAAAATGCCTTCAGCCAACCCTTTTCTTCTACTAGTGATATGTTGGATTAACTGTTCCAGCTCCTTGAACTTCCAAGAAATGTAGTGGCAGGCAAAGATCAACAGATTCTCTGATTAATACAAAAGCCTTGTTTTTATGAAACTGGGATCCTATTGCTTTAGGACAACAATAGGAAGACCTCTTTATTATTTTTTTTTTTCCTTCCCATTTTTAATGGAAAGGTTCTCCCGGGCTAAGCAGTGTGATACTTGTGCTGTTACATCATGGTCAGCAGAGCCCAACAAAGTGAAAAGAGCTAGGACTATTCTGAGTATATTTATTCCTGAGGTGGTTATATGGAGTCTCCATACATAGGAGAAGTGAAGGACTTCTTATGGGCTTAAACTCTGCCAAGGGAAATTTAGGCTGGATATTAGAAAGAAATTCTTTACGGAGAGAGTGATCAGGCATTGGAATGGCTGCCCAGGGAGGTGGTGGACTCACCGTCCCTGGAGGTTTTTAAACTGAGATTGGACATGGCACTTAGTGCCATGGTCTAGTAAATGGACTGAAGTTGGACCAAGGATTGGACTTGATGATCTCTGAGGTCTTTTCCAACCCAGTTGATTCTGTGATTCTGTGATCACCATGGAGCCTATGTGACAGAAATGAAAATTTGGATTCATGAGTAAAATCACAGAAAAAAATGCTGTATTTGCAGACAGATCAGAACTAAACAGGATTTTTAATAACTGAACAACATTAGATGCACTGAATAGATGAAATCTGTATTCTGGAGAATAGCTCTTACCACAACAAGAGATTCTGTCTTTATTCCTTAGAGGCTGAGGGGAAGAACTGGGGATTATGTATCACTTAAATGTGCCACACACATTGTCTCTGAACACTCGGGTAAAGAGAAAAGCGCTTTCTAAGGTCATGGCTTCCCCTTGCTTAGTTGGATAGCTTTCAAGTTAAAAAAAAAAAAAAAAAAAAAGAAAAAAGAAAAGAAAAAAAGGATAAAGAATGAAAAATTAATAAAGGAGGGAAATTTTTACATGTTTCACGTTACCTTTGTTTGTTAAGATGGAGTATGATATTTGGAAAAATTTTAAATCTTTAAGGCATCTTTTAATATTTTAGTTACCTGAAATATTATCTGATTTATTAGGTTCTATGATATTGGATCCAGGTCACTACAGGAAATACTCAGCTGCAGTAAGTCTGTACAAAAAAATAGGTCAGACTATCCATATATCTTTTTATATTATTGGGAAATTGCTTCCCAGATAGCCCTGTAAGTAGAAAAATGAGTTTTTTGCATCTCAACATATCCCCAGTGGTCACACTGTGACTTCCTGCACATGCTGTTCCAATGCCTCTCTGTCCTACTCCATAAAAAAGCTCACTTTGTATTCCCTAGAATATAGTGAAATATGGAGACAATGATATTTTCTGATTTCTGAGCAGAGCATGTTGTGACATTCTAGAAAAAAACAATGGTCATACCAAGGTTGCACATTTGTGGAGCTTCATCATCTCAAAGGCAAAAGAGCTTCAAAAGCTAGGGACAGATTGTAATCTTTTCATGGAAAAAACCCACATATTTTTTTAAAATAATGTGTATTTATTGTATTAACAGAATCCAACTTAAAGTCTACTGAAACTTTATAGATTTGTCAGAATTACTATACTAAACTAAACTGTACTATTTGCTCTAGACCCTTCTTCCATTTTGTAGTGTACATGCACACGCATAAAAAGGCCAAGAGGATGAGTAAAAAATCTTCAGTGCCAGAGATAAAATGCTGTGAAGGTACAGGCAAGACTTGCTGTTTCAGGTATTGAATTTGAGACTGTTTATTTGTCTAATCCCTTCTCCCAACATCTGACAAAAATACTTCTGGATGCTACTCTCATTGTACTCAACAGAGGCTGCAGTTTTCTGCCCCGGTGTTGCAGCCAATATTGAAGACCAGCAGCTAGATCCAGAGTTCTAAAGTTGAAAGTCCTGTTGAAGGTCAGGTATTTTAACTCAGGCTACTTGCAGCAGCTTGCTGTGTAATTTACAGGACACTTCCTGCCTGGCTTGGTCATATTGTAGAATAAAACATGGGGAAAAACATCTCTTGGAGTGATAACCTTCCTAGGTTCAGTCAGCCTTGCTTCACTCTGAAATGTCTTTTTTAGTGTTTTGTATTGAGTAGGATGCCTGAAGGTCTATATCAGCCACAGGAAACCATAAGCACAGGGATTAATGTGGAATTGGGCTGCCCAAAGTCTGGACCATGGAGCTCTAGGCAGCTCTTCTCTCTTAAGGATGTGTTGCAAAATTATTTTTCCCCTGAATTATGAATCAAGTTCAAGGTCTCGATACTTGTTTGAAAAAAAAAAGGCAGGAACCGATTTGAGGTTTTCCAGAGGGTTGGCTAAGAGGTCTGGGAGGGAAGACCTTGGATGGCTGCCTGGATTCACCTTGAAGGCCCTGGCAGCAACAGGGACAATCCATTTCCATGGAATAACCTATTACAAGAAAGGGGCACCATCTGCACCTGACCAATGAACAAGCTGTGCATCCATGACCTGTTCTCTCCAGTACACCTATCCTCTCTGTGTACTCAAAAAGCAAAATACAAAAGAAAAAGCCCAAGCAAAACAAACCACTGCCATATACATAAGTCTTGTCCAGATAACCAGCCATATACAACATACACCATGCTAAGGAAGGAGGCTCCCATACTTACATGCTCTTGTGATGATGGAGTATTTTCTGGCCTCCAAGTCCAGAGCTCCTGCATATTTGGGGAGTTACTTTGCTCACACCCTCACTGTGGTCCAGGAAATTTTGCATTCCTGTTATATTTTCACACTGGGATGACCTAGCGCATCGTTTATACATTGCTATCTGAAACTCTTGTTTATACGGTTTTAGTTACCATGTCACAGGAAAATGATATAATTTGTCTACTTCTAAAAGCACAGCATGAAGTAATCTGAAGAACAGTAGGTCTTAAGGAGACCAGTGATAAGGAAAGCTTATAGATGCTACATTTTATTTTTTTTTCTCGAAGACAAAGGAAATCTTTGAAGTGGCCTTGTCCAATAACTCAAAATGAAAAAAAAATTGAAACACAGATGACCCAGTCTACTACAATAAGCCCAAGTATAGCTCCATAAAAAGAAGCAGACATTGTAATGCCCAAGTTTTAGACATTATCTAAGAAAGATATTAGGACTGGTGCTTATGCAGTGCAGTGGATGGCTTAAATGCCTAAGAGTGGAAGCCACAACATCTAATAAGCTGAACTGGAGATACAGAAATGGTGAAAAGAAAGGTATATCTGAAAGACCTGTTCTACTGTGGGACTTACATTATTAACCGTGGACTCATTGAGACTTGTAGCCTTGAATGTCCTTTTTGGACTTAGGCACTCTGTCACCTTTTTAATGCAACATCTCCAGTTTAGTTATCCACACCTTTGTGGATTGGCCACAATAGTTTTTGATAACTTTGGAGATATTTCTATTTGCCCCATTGTGGTTAATGTCTTCCAAGTGACAAGGCGATTCTGTGATATGGTAGGTAGGCGAGGTTTGGAGGATGGAGGGAGGACTGCATGTGTTTTATCCCATAATTTGCTGGATTAACTCAGCATGTGAAACCACCTTGTCAAAGTGTTCTGTCCTTTGTCTTTACATCTTGCCAATTTAAGGGTATGCTCTTTCCATGGTGTCACAGAGGGACCCCAAAGTTACTTTTAGGTAGACAATCAGGTCCAAAACAAGCTTTTATTCTGTCTGGGAAAGTTTGGGAAAACAACCAATTAGAAATGGGTTTCATGCAATCAGTTACTCCGGTAATATAAAATACAGATTTGGCTATCAACTTTGAGGAAATTATTGGGGTACAAAAAGTAAGAATAATGGAGATCCAGAGTGTGCATACACATGGCTCACCAAAAACAATGCCAGAGCCATCCCTGACTCCAGGAAAAATACATCCACGTGTTTAGTGAGAAATTATATTAAGGATATAAGCTTGCCTGAATCTGGCAAGGAATTATTAAAGAAAATACAGGTGCTTATATTTAAGCACGGAATACATTCGTGTCTATGAGGAAAACACCTGCCCAAGTGGTAAGGAATTATTTAATACACTTGCTTATCTGGCGAGGAAATATCTAAGTTATCACTCACCCACACGTGGAGATGAGGCAGTCCCATTTTCCTTTCGGGAGGTTACCTTAGATGGCGTCCCAGTCCCAGGAGGGCTCTCAGTGGCAGCATTTAGCCCGCGCTTCGAGAGGTCCACACGCAAGGCAGCCTTGGCGGACCCCATTTATAGCCATGTCAGATCTGGCTGTGGGCATTCCAGAAGCTTCTCTGCACCCCCCTACTGTGGTGGCTACATGTGCCTCTGCACCCCACTACTGTGGCTACGTGTGCCCCCTCCTCTCTTCTATTGACCCTGGCCTGGGTCTCACAATAAGAGCCATTAACTTGCTCAATTGCAGGAGAGGCGGGGAGGGTGTGCACACATGCAGCTGTCACATCAGTTCTCAGTGGAGGTGGGGACTAGGGAGAGAGTGTACTGCCACACATGGAAAAATGCCTATGGTGCCTTTGTGTTGGTGCTCTGTTAGATGCTTTTTTTTCTCTAAAAGCTCAAGTGAGAGGACCAATATCTGTCCTTGAAGATCTTGCAGTGGTTACCCAATTTGGACAGGACAGAATAGAGCTGCTTTGTACTGTGGCTGAGGAAAAATGCAAGCAAAAAGAGTTTGCCCACCTTTTTTTAGGGCAAAGGAAAGTGTGCCCATTTGGCAAACACAGTTAACCACTGGTTGACTTGCCATTAGTTGGTGGTTCTCTGCACAGTGCAGCTAGAACATCTCCAGTGATGGGACGTGTCTTTTGCACAGTGTCCAAGTCTCACACCAGCAGAGCAGCAACAGCTTTGCTCACCTTTCCTCTGGTGGCCAAGTGGATTCCAGCCTGGCTCCACACTCACTGGGTGAACTGCCAGAGGCCATGAAGACCTTCTGGATGTGAGAGACTACATCTCTGTCCATGCTGGCACAACTATTTGCAATGCTTCCAAGCTAAGTGAGAGCCTACGGCTGTTAATAAGGAGCTTGTCCCTGCAGACCGGTTCTCCAGCATCAGACAGCTTTCTTTTCCAACTCATGTATCTCCTTTAAAAAGGTTGCCTCTGAGTCAGTCACTGAGAAGATGAAAAACGTTATTTCTATCTCTGGATGGACATGTAATCAATTTTTATAGAAGAAAAGCCTCTGTTTTCTCTCTTTCACATTGCCAGTCTTCCTGCTGTTTTATTCCTTGAGGAACAGAGCAGCTGTCAGGAACATGCATGTGTTTCCCTGCAGTTGCATCCACAGTGACAACCAAAAATAATACAAGAGGGAGATAATTAACATATTGCTACTTTTCTCTTTGTACTGTGCTGCTTACATATGTATTTACTAACATGCTGCTCTATCATGACTCCCATTAGAGTTATAAAATTTTCCTACATATGGGCTTTAAGCTTTTCTAAGCACAAATTTGACTTTTATTAGAGAAACTTGATATAAGACAGTAATTTCAAAACTGACTTATTGCACACTTATTGGCTCAATTTGTGAAGTTTTATAAGATGTCATTATTTAATTCCCAGAGCCTGCTTACAGCTGCTGCTGCTCTTCTTGGAACACCTTTTTGCCTTGGCAAAATTGCATGCTATAACCCCCCTCCAGTTGGTAAACACACAAACAGACCATTGATGGCTGAAACAAAGTATTCTGTATGTTCCTCTAAGTGATCCTAATGCCTGCATGAAGGGTTGAGTCAACACTTTCAAAAACCAGGGTTTTCTGTGCATGACTGCGCAGGCAAAGAGTTATCTCTGGAGCCAAGATTGCACTGTGGTGGTCGGGACGGTGAGTGCGTCTGGAAGCGTGGTGCGGTGCAGACATACTTAAACTAGGTTTAAACAAGGTGGGTGAGTTACTGGGAGGAGGCCAGGAGCCAGGGCTGGGAAACCCAGCTGAGAGACTGGCTAAGTCCACGGGCAGTCAATCATCTTGCTCTCTATTACCAACACAGCCACTTGTGCATGTCACGACACCCCCGAGCTCCTCAGCAGCACAACTTGGGGCTGCTGCCTCATGGAGGAAGAGGAGGAAGATGAGAAAGCAGAAAAGGAGGAGAAGGAGAAGGAAGAAGAAAAGGAGGAGGAGGAGGAGAAGTAGGACCAGGGCTGTGCTGCAGAAAGGCTCTAGCCAGGTGCCTCAGCAAGAGGCATTGCCCTGCATGTCTTTGCCTTAGGGATGGCAGCAGCTGAACAGGACAGATGTCAGAGCTGTGGGTGTTTTCTGCACCCCATGCAGCTCTCTGCAGCCATGACTGTGCCTGTGCTGGCCTCTAGCCACAGGGCCACAGGCTGGTGAGATTAAACCTGTTTCAAGTGTGCCCATGTTGTCTCCGCTGAGGCTCTCAGGCAGAGAGCAGTGAGGAAGTGATGACATCTAGTAAGGCTGGGGTGGTCTGGAAGGCACTGTGCTAGGTTGCAAACCAGGAGTAACCAGATCCTCACTAGATTTTCTATCTTTTGTCCAAGTTTTCCCTCAGTATGGAGAGATTTTTGAACTTTGTCCTGTGATGTTTGTCCTGTGATGTTTGTCCTGGGTAACATCTCTAAGGCTGGACTGCTAGTAAGACATTAATCTAAACTCCTAAGTGTTTGGTAAAGAGATCCAAACTGGGCTGCGAAGGGGCTTAAATTTCTTTTAATTGCTATCACCTTGCAACATTCATAACAGGCTCTTTAGTTACTGACTATCATAACAGGATCTTTTCTGGAATTGCTTCCTCTGAAGAACTGAGCAAACATGGTGCAGCATTACATTTGTGGCCTGAGGGAGTTGATAAGGAAGGAGGAAACACTAGTGGTTCTCTAAATCATGCTACCAGTTGGTTGACATTGTCTTTAATTTTATTCACCTATCATCTCCAAGGAACCTGCAACAATGACTGGTAGTTCATTCTTGCTGTAGCTGATTTTCTTTTCCATATGTCTCAGCATTCCTACATCTGGTGCAAGAAACCATAACAAAGCAAGCAAAACCATTACATTGCAAAAACCAAATGTTAAATGTTCTCGTGTGCGTTGTATGTGTGTATTTTAAAATGTGGCCATTTAGAGAGGTGTAAGAGGCGGAAAACAGCCAGATTCATTTCAGCAGACATATGGAAGGGTGCCTTGGTTGGGAGGATGGTCCAAAGCACTCCCTCACTCTCTAACCACCAAGAGCTCCACGGTCCTCTGGAGGGAAGTGGAAGGCAGGAGCCTGGACCATGAAATCAGGAGCTCCAAGTGTAGCTGCACCCTCTGGAGCTGCCTCTCTAGGACCATTCTCAGCACAGATTTTTTCCCTTGATGAAATTTGTGTCCAAAAGACACTTTTGAAACTGATTTACTAAGATGTGATTTCAGAGCCAAGGTGTTGATCTAACTTTAAATACGCTTAAGTTAATGCTAACAATTCAACTTTGTTGAAACACTAAAATTTATTTCATTAAATGTACCCATTTATAGAGTGTACAGTCATGGTAACGTGAATCTGTTGCTACTCTGAGGGGAACATACCTTATTTTCTGAAGCTCAGGGTAATTTCCTCTGTAGACTTGCCACCCTTCCACCAGCTAATAAGTAAAGTATGCTTGAGATTAAAAACACTATTCAATATACCAGGTGATAATTTGGCAATCCTGCAATGGGAATATGACTTTTCATTGCTCATTCATTTGTTTGCTTTGTAGCGTTTCAGTCAGTAACTTTAACATTTGAATTCAATATCTGGCAAAGTGTCCTATAAGTTGTTAAGCTCTCTGGAGAGCATAAAGGTGTTCTTGTCATTGTGAAAAGCTAAGATCACTCAAACCCAGTATCTTGTTTCTATCAGTCATTGGTAGCAGACAGGTAGTTGCAGAATACTAATACAAGGCAAGTAGACCTTCACCCATCTTCTCAGCTTCTAGCAATCAGTGGTTTAGTGATGCCCTACACTGAAATCCAGTATGATTAATAACTTGAGACAGGCCTCCCTCCCATCAATGTCTGCTTCTTTTCAGCTTCCATAACTTAATTGCATGCAGTGTGAAAAACTACTTCTGTACAGGCATTTTAAGCATCTGAAAATTTCACAGGTTGCACAGGGCAAAGAGTAGGTCCAAAGACACTGTGTCTACCTCCAAACAGTAAATAGTGATTTGTCATTCATCTTTGCCGTGCCACTTGTGATACTGTTGGTCACTCTGTGATGTCACTTTTCCACTATCACTTTTCCAAACTGAGGACACCTAACCCAAGTATTCTGCTCTTGAATGGCAGGTGCTGTGTAAGCTGAGGGGTGTGATTGACACACCTGAGGGTTGGGATGCCATTTCAAGGGACCTGGACAAGCTCGAGAAGTGGCCTCATGTGAATCTCACAAGGTTCAACAAGGCCAAGTGCAAGGTTCTGCACCTGGGTCAGGGCAGCTCCTGATATCAATACAGGCTGGGGGATGAAGGAATTGATTGAACACTGTAGTGGACATTATATATACAAGGCAAACAGTGAATGTACACTTAGGAGCACAGCCAAAACCCCCAAAGCTGCTTCTAAGACAGCGGAAACACAAGTGCCCTGGTATCCCTTCAGCTTGCTTGATTACCTGTGGCCAATTTTTTTTTTTTTTTTAATCTGAGTAGTTTTAATTGCATCTCTGAAATTAATACCCTGTTCTCCAGCAGAAGTAATCCAAGTGTGTAAATGATTCTACAATGCAGGACTGCATCTCCATTTTATGTGCTTTATTATGTTGCTGCTTTCAAGGACAAGTGCTGTGACTTTTCCAAACCTCTTTGCCCATGAGCCTCTCCTGATCAGACATCAAGAGCTTCTCCTGATGTTTCCTTCATTCTTTTCCTTCAGCCATAGCTCTGTGGGAAGGCAAGTGTGTTATGAAAGGGGAGCTCATTTCCAAAGCAAAATCAAATCCCATCCAGGTCTTGTACTGCAGTCCTCTCTGTACTTACCATGTTAGACCACTATCAAGAGCTGTACTTACTTTTACCTTCTAATAATAGTGTATTTTGGCATTCAAATAACTAAAATAAACAAACCCCAAACCAAAATAACTAAAAAATAACAGAACTACTATCCTCAGATTTACCCCCAGTGTGCCAGTCATGCAGTGGCTGTTTTCTGTACTGATCCTGTTTCCACTTCAAAGCCATAGGAAAACTCAGGAAAGGATAAACCTGTTTTGAGGACTGCTTGGACCACAGTTTCATCTGGGAAAAGCTGGATCCTTCTAGACCTTTTCTGGGACCTGCACTACTGCCCCTCTCCTTGCTTAATGAGGCCTGTGGGCATAGAGCTGATTTAGTGGAAGCTAACAGTCAGAGTTTAAACATGCTCTGATGACAGCTGACTTTACTCGCTAGAGCTGTTGCACAAGGCTTTTGCTAATGATTAAAGCAGACGGACAGGAGGAAGAAAGCAGAAAGCTCGAATGTGTGAGAGGTGAAAGGGCAGGAGAATTAGCCCAGAGATTTCCTGTGGTCTGTGGGTGTTTTGTGTTGTGCGCTAAATCAAAGAATTGTTTTTAATGAATGAAAGAGCTATACTTCAGCAGCTTCATTACAGCTAGCCTTTTTCTCCCACCTCAGTGGGAGCGCGAATTATTTTAGATGTGCTTGTGGCGGAGTATAAAATGGCTTCACTTCACCTTTCCAGGGTGTTATTCTGCAAACACTTAATTTGGGGTGACCCCTTGAAAGGCCAGGCTGTGGAATGTTGCTCATACTTAGCAGCACGGCATCGCATGAGACAACGGGGAAGGTGAGCAGGAGACCCCCAGTTGGGCTACATGTTAGCCAGCAGCTACCCACAGAGCAGAGGCAGTTGTTACATCTGCTGTACTGAAACACTGCAGGATTTTTCTTTACATTGGTCTTTACGTGGCCCTACTACCATACTGTTATCTTTAATTAGTTGGTGCTTGAGCAGCTGCTATAGCCCCTGCCCCAGCAATGTGCCTTGCCGGTGTGCCCTGTCTGCCTTGGAGATGGGCACAGAAAGGCTTGGGGAGTGCAACCAGCTTGTATGCAAAGATCTGACCCCATGAAGGGCATGGTGTGGTTGTAAGGTCTTCAAGGGACAAACAATCCCAAGATGAAGCTCTGAAGGACATGTTTCTGACCACCTCTTTCCTAAGCATTACCCATTGCATTTCTAGATAGTCTTATTATCTATATAAAAAACCTATCTATTTTTAAAACTTATTTTCTTATCTTTGTTCATGTTCTGTGCTAAAGTACTCTGTGCCCTCCATTTGCGTTTTGCTCAGGTTTAAATACCATCCTCAGATTTCCTTGAATGACACCCAAAAGACCCTGATTCTACTTTCAGTTGCCAGGGTATCAGTGCAAGTGAACTCTTAACTGCATTGTATTCTGCTTTACATGGCTACAGTGATACCAAAATGTTCTCCTTTATCCTCCAGTGATGAAAATATTAAATATATTTTAATTTTATCATAAGAAAAACTGTAATATAACTGCTGCTCTATTTACTCCATTATCAACTGCATTGAAAATTAAATTAAATGCATTCTTCTGTCAAAGAAAACATCTGCAATTCAAATTAAAAATTGTGTTTGCTTTGGTGAATTTTATAATTCAAAGCTGAATAGAAATGATTTTGCATAAATATATGAGGGAAAAATGTAGTGCTACTTTTCCAAGTTCTTTAAATTTTGTTGTTTAATATCTGGTTTTGTGAGGAGTTTGCTACATATCTGCATTTTCTTAAATATAAGATTCTTCCTTTCTTTTCTTTTCTTTTCTTCTTTTCTTTTCTTTTCTTTTCTTTTCTTTTCTTTTCTTTTCTTTTCTTTTCTTTTCTTTTCTTTTCTTTTCTTTTCTTTTCTTTTCTTTTCTTCTCTTCTCTTCTCTTCTCTTCTCTTCTCTTCTCTTCTCTTCTTCTCTTCTCTTTTTTCTTTCTTTCCTTTTTTTCTTTTTTTTTTTTTTTTTTTTTTTTAAATTAAATCTACATAAAATATCAGTTAAACTATGAGAAAACTGTTTGCAACTTACGTTCTCCAAAACTCTTCTGTCTGGAAAAAAAAAAACTCCACTTGATGATTCCAAATAATATCAATGATGATGATATAAAGAAGTGCTATGAATTTTGCAATGCACAGGAATTTTCCAGAATAGCAAAATTAACCTGTTTTCTGCATCTTTCTGTTGCTATTTTATTGTTGCTTTCACTTGTCTATTGCCTGTAATTTAACATTTGGAATAGTAATTTGTTTTAACCGTTCCAGTAAAACCATGAGAGTTCCTCTCTTTTTAGTTGAGCGTCTCTGCATATTTAAGAATTCTCTGTTCTGGAAGAATCTAATTGTTGTGAAGAAATCCACCTTGAGAAGACTGTGAGGGCTTTGTACATTCCAGTGAAGATAGGTAAATAAAGATCAGGAAAAACCTTGTACCGAAAATCATCATGATTTTCCATTTGTGTACGTGCAGGCAGAATAAAACCGCAGGTAAAATATTTTATGGAGTTTGGCTCAAGATGAAAAAAGAATCAAACCAAAATAACTTCTGTTCCTTAAAAAAAAAAAAAGGACAAAACCCCCAACAACTTCTGTTCCAGTAATGTCTCTCCAGCTTTGATTTAAGCTTTAGTTTCATTCAAAAGAAACCACTTAGCTTTGTCTGGTTTGAGAGTCATAATCATACGAAATAACCATGTTTTGCCAAACACAATAAATCAGCCCAAGTTCAGTCTAAATTTGTCTCACATTTTTTCCAAATTCAATAAATATTTAGCAGGTTGGACCAAGGTTTGAGGTTTGTAATGGACTCCCTGACTGTGTTTGGCCTCCTTTGATGGTTTGATGCAGAAAGAAAACACAGTTCTGCTGAAATCTAGAAGGTGATGATCAAGGGAAGCAGATGGGAATCTGCATAGACATATTTGTGTGATCCCCCAGAACTGTTTAGCACATGAAAATCTTTGTCTAATGGAGCACTGTAGCAATAATTAGCAGTGGACCTCATCATGGGCATTATGGACATTTTGATGGCACCCCAAATCTCTAGTCCCCCAGCTGAATGAATTATTTTCTGAGTGATGTTGTCTAAGTTCAAGTTCTTTCACTTCAGACAGTGATTTTCTTTTGCTGGGTGATGCTGTGTAAAATTACGAAACTATGTAGGCTACTTTTAATTTGTATTTATGCACAGGATCTTCTTGATACTGTTGTGTTTCTTCAATGGGATATGTATTTACTGAGCCTGGAAACATTCCTCTCTATCAGTGGAAAGATTTGTCATTTGATGGATGTTCTTAATTTGTTGAGGAAATAGGGAACCATGGTGATCATGTGACTTAGAGACAGAAACATCTTCACTTATAATGGTGCTGTGAAGTTTGCAACACTATCTTTCATTTTGTAACTTAGTCCTCCCATTCATTTGGAACTGTCTCATTTTAGCTTCCAAATACAAATGCCTTTGATGAAGTAGGATTGTTGAATTTCCTTGAGTACACAAAATTGTGAAATTTTCCTCATGGCAATTTTGGGTTTAGGGAGTGGTAAAAACAAAATGAACAAACACGTGGAAAAAAGCAAAGCAGTGTTGGCAGTCATGTGTGAAACAGTCTGAGACAAATTATGTACATAGGTTGAATTTCTTGTTAAACTTTGAAGAATAAAATAATGTATTATTTTCTTCTGCCACATCAATTTAATATTATTGCTACATTTGGAAAAAAAGAAATTTTTTTTTTAATGTGATAGAGTCTACTTCTGCTTTAAACAAACTGCAATTAAAGGAAGAGACACAATTACAGAAGGGAAAACACTATCTGCATTTAGTATCAGTAGAAATAGAGAGTTGATTTTATCTACCTCCCATCACAAAACACACAACTAAAATATTATTGCTAGTGAAAATTAGTCCTGGCTACTGATTTTGCTTGTTTATGGACATTTTGGTCCCGATTTTCTTGCTTTACATACTGTGATGCAAGCAAATTGTGAAATGGATATAAAGCTACCTTTCAGTCACATTGCACGTAGGAACATATGATGGCAATTATGAAAGACAATGCACTCGGACAAGGCAATATGAGCAGGTACTTGAAATATCCAGGGCTGGCTCCAACCCTCCTGGTTTTGTTTAATCCCCCATGCATTGCCTGTGTTGAGGATGCCAATGGGACCTTGAAATGGGGGACAGATGATGTTGGGACTGTTGGGCACAGTCTGATTTATGTTCAAACTCCACTTGTGTTCAGAGCTGTGCTTGTGTTACTAGTTTATCAGTTTCCTTTCCTTTCCTTTCCTTCCTTTCCTTTCCTTTCCTTTCCTTTCCTTTCCTTTCCTTTCCTTTCCTTTCCTTTCCTTTCCTTTCCTTTCCTTTCCTTTCCTTTCCTTTCCTTTCCTTTCCTTTCCTTTTCTTTTCTTTTCTTTTCTTTTTTCCCTAAGTTACCACACAAATCTGACATCTGAGCCAGGGAAACAAACAAACAAAAAACCCCCAGTCTCTTTGCAGCTGTCCTTTGCAGCTGTCTTTGGAAGGAAGAGTTATGTCAAAAGCAAAGCATTATTTTCCCAAATGTTCTTAAAAGTGTGAGGTATTATTTTTCTAAAATGATCAGTTTTCTCACTTGATCATAGCTGCCCAGGTATTTGCTCACCTCAGTTGTTCTGTATGTGTACTAGCAGTTTATCTTCAGAGGGGTGAGCAGTATCTGTATGATACATCACATAGGCAAAGAGGAGACAGGACACCCCAAAATTTTGAGGCCAAGAGGGGAATCAAGAAAAATGACATTCTGACATTAAAAGGGACAACTTTGAATTCTGAGAGGTAGGAAGCTGGTGAAAGCAGGAAGCAAGAGAAAGATGCATTATATGCATAAACCCCCTAGCGAAGAAAGTTATTTGTTACTTTGTTTTTCTATCCTTTGCTCTGGAAACGAGGAGGTCTGGGATGTGAGACAGCTAAAGGGCTGGTGTGGAAGAATCAACAATGCTGAGAGATTGCCTCCCGCGGCCCTGAACAGTGCATGGCAAAGGTGAGAGGAGTCCCCCAGCCCAATACAAGGGCTGGCAGACCATAATAAGGTCAGAAGGCTGAATGGAAAGTAAAGACCCATCAGTTCAGTGGGGAAAGCTAATATGCAGAGGGGAGAAAGGAAGTGAACAAAAAAGGGAATAACACATGTTGAAGAATAGAAAGTAATTTAGAAAAAAAAAAAAACTCTTGCAGAAAGGGGACAGCATTTGCTACATGTAGCCTGAGAGAACTAAGCCTGGATGTGTGGGAGCCAGTCCAAGACTCTATGTTAAAAAAGGGTAAGAAAACATACCAGCAGGAGTGCTGAATTGAGATCAAGAGCAGCATCCTTACAGGTCACTGGAAAATCATCATGTGCCAGTCATTACCTCACTGTGACCACAGATATTTTCTATCTAAAGAATAAAGAAATAACGTATTAATCTTAGATACCCTTGTGTGTGAATTATAGATCCATGATAATAAGCCAATGATACCAAGTGAGGTCCTCAGGTCTGATTTACTTTGGTAGAGAGGTAGAACTTGAGCCCTGATTTTGATTTACAGCCATCTTCTCTGCCATTTTGTAACACAGGTGTCTATCCCAGCCCAGCGGGCCCAGCTCCCAGTGGAACAAAAACCCAAACAACAGGATTTTTCCTGTATAGCAAAGGACAAGAAAATGCCTTTAGCTTCACAAAAGAGAATGCAATGTGATGTTTGACAAGAGACAATTCATTTCAGTGTGGCAGTTCCTGTGTAGCAAAGTCCTTGTAGAGCCCACTGGAAGATGCTGGTGGTGGAATCAGCCACTGTTTTCTCGCATCTTAACAAAATTGCAACAACAAATCATAAGCTTGGGACAAGCTGAAAATGAAGTGGAGGCCTGGACTGCAAATGTTCTTTGTTTCATGGCATGCAGTGAAAACAATGGTAGAAGCAGTTGGCAGGTCATATTTTAACAACTGAACTTTTCCATTGTTTTATATTAATTTCATAAATACTCATTAATGTGACACATAGAGTTGACTTGTGTAACAGTTTGCAGTATTTGAGACCATTCTGTTCCTCTGATTATTTTATCCCTTACACATCTAATAGTGACAAGCTGGGCAAGCTGAATGTCGGTCTGCTTCATTCCTCCAACTAATTCAGTTACTCCTCTCTTTTACTCACTTTATTGCCCCTGTATTTTCTCCTTATTAAACTGCCTGGTAGAAGACTAGTTGAAGGGAACTCACACTGCACTCTGGCTTCTGCCTTTGTAATCATCATAAACTTCTCAGGTACAATGTCTTCTTGACATATTATACACGCTGTGCTTCATTCACTGAAGAACCAGAAAGCCTAATGTATGATACAACACTTGCAGAAGAAAATGTATGGACACATTTTGTACGCAAGTAACCTCTAGCTTATTTTTCCCAACATTTCCTGCAAGCATGGACTCCCAATTCATGTTTCCTGAGATACAAAGCCTTAAGCATTTGTTATTCTTATCACCACCACTACTATTATTATTTAAAGAATAATAGTGGTTTAGAGCAATGTTGTCTCAGCCACTGTACAAATGAGTGTCAGATGAAAAAAAAGTTATTCTACTCTAGACAAATAAAAGTATTAGTAAATGAGATGAGGAAATGCTGTGATTAAATAAATAAAAAGGTAAGGAAAGTGAAGGAAAAATTGTACTTTCTCTAAAAAGTTGTGACAAAGATTTGCTAGTAAGAAAAGAGAGTACAAAAGGCATTTGAGAACTGAGAGTCGGGGTTGAAGAGATGTAGCTGGTGTCCCACCTGCTGGAGACAAGCCTTTGCAGACCCAGGCCATGGTGAACTGTGAGGGCAGCAAAGAACTCATTCCTCAGCATCAGTCCATATGCCAAGCTGAGAAGGGACTGGTTGCCATTATGGACTGAAATGCACAGACAGTAACATGAACTCTTGTTCAGCTCTCTTGTCAGGATTCATTGCCTTATACAATGATCAAAGAACGAGAAGGGCAGTAGCTATTTCTCACGTATATATGTGTGCTACTTCAGGCTGGCTGAAAAGCTCTTCCACTGAGTCCTTAAAACAACTGGGTGGTGTCCTATAGGTAGTTTACACCAGGTGGTCAACAACCTCCATGCCAGTGCCAAGGCTGGTACTCAGCAAATTGGGGCTGATATGAAAAAGGACTGGTGCAAGGCCTGAAGATGGGAACCAGAGTGTTATAAAAGGGGTGTTTGTGAGGGGCACCAGCTTCTGCATTCTTCCTTCACTAATCTCAGCCTACGAGGAGTCCAGAGACAGATGCTGCTCAGTAGCATCATGCTTCTCCGATGAGCAGCACCTCATGTGTTTCTATTGGCATACA
This sequence comes from Nesoenas mayeri, assembly GCF_963082525.1. Classification (NCBI taxonomy): domain Eukaryota; kingdom Metazoa; phylum Chordata; class Aves; order Columbiformes; family Columbidae; genus Nesoenas; species Nesoenas mayeri. The sequence goes on from NC_137544.1 coordinate 36,808,510, forward strand.
TAATCTCTGCAGGCCTAAGCAGTCTATGTCCACTCAATCAAGTCTTCCATTATGAAGGCTTCATATGAACCTCCTTGCTATGAAATGAAGCAGTCAGAAGACTTAGAGTGCAATTTCACTGTACATGGCATGGCCATTTGAGGAATAGGGAGTCTAGAGCTTGGGCTTTATATCACATACACAGAATAGGGTCCTTCTGCCATCAGAACAACCCCAGCAAAGGCTCTTGGCCTGATTTCCAAAGTTGCTGAACATCTGTTGTTCTTGCTGACTTCAGAGCATGGTGCAAAAGCTCAGCAAGAGCTTTGCAACTCTGAATGTCAGACTGACTGCGTGACATCCTGAAATCTCCTGTGGTACAGGGAGGTCCACAGTGGGTTTGATGCTGGCATGAGACCAGTTGTTTCACTATGTGGGAATAAAAAAGCATTCATGCTCTGTGGCCAAACAGGCAATTGATGGGGGAAATGCAGCAGTGGCACAAAAAAATGTGGTGCAAGCTGAGGCAATCATCACTCCAGCAAGCACAATGAACACCTTCTGGCTACATACATGGCTACATGTGTTATGCATTAGAGTTACACATGTTAACTATACCCATATATTTTTTCCTTCTGTAGAGATAGCCAAACCCTGGTACTGAAGGCCACTTGACTGATTGGCAGACATAACATGATCCATTGGATTCACAGGTCTATGGGTGTGGGAGGCCCAAGATGACTACTGAGCTGCTGACCAGTAGCTTGACCTTGTGTGACTTTCCTTCTCTGCTACTGCTCTTGGTCGTCCATTCCCTGCAGTTGTAAACTCCTGTCAGGAAACACCAACAGGAGCTGGGGGAATAGAGGTAGCTATTTCCAGTCAGTGCTACTGCCTGCTGACGATTAACTTCACCTTAGGAGGGGCTGCAGGTTTGAGCAGGATGGCTTAGGAGAAACAGGTGTTGATATGGAGTTAGTCAGGAAGAGAAACAAAGGCCAAGCGTAAACTTAGAGGTAGATAACAAGGGTGTGAGAATCTGTGGGAGTTCACTACCCATCTCCTTGACTCAAGACAAGATCTTCTGTGCCAAAGCCATTTCTGGCAGATATGTTTCTTTTTACAAAGGCCACCAGTACTAGAAACTGCACAACTTCCCTTAGAGGAACCTTCCAGTACTCAAAGATCCTTATGGATAGAAGGTTTTCATAATGCCTGACCTTAAGCATCTTATTGCTTGTCATATCTAAAGAGAGGTGAAAAGCAGGAGAACAGATCCTTCCCCTTTGGCAGCTATAATTCAAAACATTCAAACCTTATTACCATTTCTCATTTCAGTTTTCTTTTTTTCTAGGCTAAGCAGTACAAAATTTCTTCTCTTTCCTTGTTTCCTCAATCTCTGCTTGTTCTCATTGTCTTTCTGTGAGTCCCTCCCTTCACATAATTTTGAAGTGCTGCATCCAAGACCAGATTCAGAATTTCAGCAGAAGTTGTCCAAGTGAGCCAAAGGATGTCTCACAAATGTCACTCCTGTTTATACCTCCAGCATTCACCTTTTCTGTGGTTTCTAGCACCAGTAGCTTAAATTTGATGTCCAAGCCAGGGTCACCCATGAGATCCTTTTTCTGTGAATCTTTCTGTGTAACAAGCTGTCTATCCTGAGGAATTTAGGTTGCTGACTGCTGAGAAATAAAGCACTCTCAGGACAAACTAGAAAGTTAGTGCTTTGACACATGGTTCACTTTGAAATGGACCATTATTTACCAAGCAAGAACTGGAGAACTCAGCACAAATAAAATAATTCTCCCAAGTCTGTGGAGATCTGTCTGGCCCCAACACCAGTTTGATTTACCCTCCACAGGCCAGGCTGTTGTAGCAAAGAAAGCTGATGGAACAATAGTAACAGTCGTAGCAGCAAGGAAAACAGAAGCAGCGAGATTTGCAAGAACTGGATGCTGGCCATACATCTGGGCAAGCCCACTGCATGCAGCCCAAGATGCAAGCCCTGCTCAATGCAAACAGACATGTGTTTAAACTCAGCCTACCTGTAAGCTTTTAGCAACTGGAGGATCCCCTAGAGTTCCCTCCTTCAGCATTAAAGGATGATTTATTTCCGTGCTGGAACCTCATGGAGAAGGACATGGCAAGGGCAGGAGGGAAAGGTGGTTGAGATTCCCCATCAGAAGGGTCTCTTTGGCCTTCTGGCAGAAACTGATGCCTTTTTCCTTCACTCTTGGTATGCTCTTATTCATGCATATGGTTCAAATTCTAAAATAAATCAATACTAGTGAAAAAAATCTCCCCCAATAAATAGTTTGAAGTGATATTTTACTTTTCACTCAGAGTCCTAGCAATAGCCAAATCAATGGGAGCATTTCAGTTGTCCTCAGTTTGAAAAAACAGTTTGCAGGAGGTACTGCACTGCTCTGTACAAAGTTCAATGGTTAAGGCTTAGTCTTTATTTTTAGATAAAACACAATCTCTTGATATGACTCTGTGTGATAGTACTCTGTGTGCATGTATGTCTGAGAGAGAGAAGCACACAGCAGTTTTTATTTTCTTACTTTTAATGGGACTATTTTGTGAGGCTGAAAAAAAATTGTTAAACTTGCCTTAATTGATTGTTTAAAGTACCGTGGTGGATCTGTCTTTTAAACGTTGCCCGTGGTTAAAGTTCCCGTTGCATTGTATTTGAAGTAGGTCCTTTGTGCTTTAAAATGAAAACTGTAAAACTTTTGGTGTTTAAAGCTTTCTGACTCTGAGTTAATTGTTTTCCTTTAATATGAGCAGAATTAAAGATATTAAAAATCGACTGTTAGAACACATAATTGTGGCCTCCCATCTATTCTTCTTGTGGAAATGAAAGGAATATTGAAAGAGTTTCTATTTTACAATACCAGAGGTGGCCAAGCATTTACAACTCTATATATTCTTTTAGTTGAATTCTTCTAAACCTCACGCCTGGCTAGCAGTTTTCTCCCAGACGATTTTCATTTTCAAAACATTCACATCCAATAAACTACACGAAACATAGTGTGAGAGAAAAAAGGGGACAGGAAATGGCTCTGTTGCATGGTTATTACATCCTATTGCCTGTGGCTTGCTTTGTTATGAGTTTTAACTATGTAAATATGACGTATATGACATCAGAATTTAATCTAAAGCTACTAGGTGGGAGATAGAGTGTGACTTTATTGTTAAGGCTAAAATCAACTGGGTGTTGACAGGTCTCAAAAGTCACTGAGTATAAGCTTGAAAAGGAAAAGCTCAGACTGATAAGCTGTTCCTTGATTGACAACTTCAGGCTTGACTGCAAGTATTGAAAACAGTTGAGCAAATGGAAGGAAAAAAAGTTTTATTTCATAAGAAACTACACTGGGAAATACAAGAGGATTTATAGGCTGATGTAGTACAAAAACATAAGAAAAACAGGTGTGAGGTTTATAAAATCTGGAAACTGGGAAAGGACATTGTCCGTGAATGATTTCCCCATTATGGTTTAATTAACCTTGTAAAAGCCCCTATGCAAAAATAATGCCATGATGGGGGGAAAAAATAAAACACTGGTGTCCACTAGCTTCGACTTTCAACAAATCATATGTCAACAGCTTATGGCAAGGAGATGGGTTGAAAAAAATTATAAGAAAATAAGAGAAAAGGACTTCAGTGGGAAATAAATGCACCAGGGAAAACAACACACTGATTTTTCATCTTTCTAGTGAAGTCAGACCAATTTTTGGCACTGTAAAATCCATTATAGAGACAATAAAATAAATACAGTTTAAAGTAGCAATCATGGGTTGATTGAAATGTTATGATGGCTGCACATGCTATATCTTATCAAATATTATCCATAAGGAAGCATTCAATTCATATTGTGCCAATTATCATACTCTGTGCATCATAAACTTTTATTGCTTGTTATGGAATGCCACTCAGTCAACTTTTTCTTCAGATATTGCATCATCAGAGTCAGATGGAAAACATATTCTAATGTGGCAAAGTGTTAAAGAAATCTAATACTCTGGGGCTGAATGAAAATGTTAAGGTTCATCTCCTGGATAAGAAAAACAATTTATGAATGCAATATTCATTTCCTGAGGTGGGCATAAGCAAAAACCTCAACTGAAACTTAAAATCAAGATGTTGGCCTTCACTAGTTTCCTCAGTTTAACTCATTGATGTCATGTATTATGGACCACTGCTAAGACCACATCTGGGAAGGACTTGCTTTTTTCAGCTCTCCAGATAACTTTTACAGGGAACTTCTTGTATAATTGCATATGCTGAGACTTGAACCTCAAGGGCCAATGGATCATGTTTCACTTTTAATATATTACTGAAGAATATCAAAATAATCTACTTGTTTAATCTTGATCATGCCAGCTGATTAACACTTTGACACCCTGAATCACAGATGTTAAGTACTACAGGGTAAAGTTTCAGTGAAGCATGCAAACTATAATGAGGCTTTGTGAAGTCACAGATCTGAAGTTAATGTATTTACTTAAGCGTTCACAGTATGTAAAGCGGTGCTGTAGCTATCAAAAGACAATTTGGACAACATTCATAAAACACACCCATTGTACACGGGGGTAGGCACTGGAGTCAGCAGCAGCTCGCTGGGATGGGGTGGAAATATACCTCCTGGAGAAGGTGACAAATGCTTCTGATTTCTTTTTCATGGGCTTCACAAAGTGAAGCAGGAGGGATACAGTAATAGGAATTCAGTCCAAAGGACTCATGGATAAGTGAGTTGTAATGGAATCTTGGACCATTTCTGATGCGCCTCCTACGGGGAAACAATAACACCAGCAAACAGCAAGACTCTCCAGACCTGCAGGGAACACTTAGAAGCAGCTGAGCCAGAGGACATTCCAAGTAGTGCCCCCAGGTATAGCTGGCATGCTGAGGACCAGATCGAATTCTGTTCTCTGGTGCATTGGATCAACTTGCATAACTTGTAGTGTGTACCTCTTGATCCCATCAAAAGCTGCATTTATTTCAATGACAGTTCACAAAGGCAAGGCAACACAGCCCTAGAAGAATGTTTTTCTGAAGGAGACTTGGATTATTTTCTTTCTAAATTACCATGGTTTTCACTTGATAAGTTTACTGACAGCAACTGCATAGTTTGGTGAAAGCACCCCAGAATCATTATAGATGTAAAATACATGGCAATGTATCAAGGAGTGAGACAGTGTGCTTGACTCTCTGATTCCATGTTGGCCCAAATACCAGTTCTAAGCTTTATTCATCTGGATTACACTTTTTTGTGAAGTAAGCAACCAGAGATGGGAGGCAGTATGTTATGGAGTAGGGAAAGACCTATACTTAGCTTCTTCTAAGCACTTCAACAAGTTTCTCTGTCTATCCTGCAGTTGAAGACCAGCTGAGGTATCCTACTGTAGACCTTTCTCCTAAGCATTGGAGAACATGTACCTGCAGAGATTAAGTCTCATAGTCTGTCATGAAAGATTTACTCTCTGTGCAGGAATCATGTATTACCATAAGCATTGCCCCCAAGGAGACATATGTAATAGTGGACAGTGAGTAGGGCAGGAGCCACTCTCTTCAGTACCATCAGTAGGGAACCAAATAGGTGTTACTATGTTTGCTGGTCCACAAGGGGAGTGGATTTATAACAAACAGGAGTCGCTAACCTTCCCTAGTGCACTACTAAGTATATAAAGCTCTTAATCTATTTTAAAAGCCCACCATATGTAACACATACCTCAAAACACCAAGTGGAAAAAGAAAACTGTAAGATGGCAAATGCTCTGCAGGTCTCCAGCTGTTCTACGAGGAAGGAAGCAACCAGGACCCCAGTAGACTGAGTGACCACCAGTCACTGTAGCATCTGTAGCATCTGATAGGCCATTTCTTCTTATCCCTGAGCATCTCAGTTATCCACCAAAACATTGCTACTGCTGCTTATGTGGAGCAGTCTCAGCTTAGGAAACAACTCCTGTGTTGCTTGTGAGCTACACATGCTTCAACAGTCACAGGTTGGCCACTCCTGTTTCTCTTTTATTTAGCTGCCCACAGTAAGAAAAAGGCAGCCTGCTCCCAGAAGTGTGTATGTTCATTCTATGAAATATGACCTGCTCCTGAGTCTTTGATCTCTCTTTCGCAAATAAGAAATCTTAGCTATTCCAAGTTTATCCTGGCAGAGAATTAGTTGGCATCTATAATGTGTACATGATACCAGGCTCTGTTGCTATAATGCTTCTGACCTACTGTTGCATCCGTGTGCTTTCTGAATGAAAAACTAGGAGTTTCGCCTTCTTTGCATGACCCATTGCTCTCCGAGGCTGCATTTTTCCTTCTTGCATAAGAATTAAGAGTGAGGTTTGCAGAAGAGCTCAGCAGTGAATTATTTCTGTTATTTTTGAAGTCAGTGGGATCAGAGTTAAGTCAAGTATGAGCACTAAAAAAAATTTGATCCTAAAAATGGATAGGAAAAAATAAATAGTTTCTTCAATGTGCTGTGGAACTTGAGAGTTTCTGTAAGTCCTTCTACCCCACCAGCATACTGGGAAAGCTGTTGTTCTTCCTTCATACAGAGAAATACTCTCTATCCCTTCTTCCCACTTTACTGACAGGCACAATCACATTCCACATATTAAAGAATGAGTTGTTTTTTTCCTTTTTTTTTCTTCCTAAATCACTTCCTAAGTCATAAATACAGCAAAACACCAAAGTCTTAATCACAAAAGAGAAATAATACAGTCAGGTGGCTGTTTGCCATCCCAAGGGCCATGATAAATGGGAGTTACTTAGGGAGAAGGAAAAAAGAAAGTACCCTCATTGCATCTTTCAAACTCTTGTTGGGCCTTCTGCATCCAGTTTTTGAGTGCATTTTTCCCCTTTTTATTAGACTACAGTGCCAGAACTCCCACCTCACACTTCTGGACTCCCTTGGCAATGTCATAAAAACAGATCCATCAGCTACCACTAGACCCAGTCCAACAAACCAGTGACAAAAGAAATGTGAATATAACCAAAACTGATTCCTTGAGCAACAAAATAGAACAAATAGTTGTGCATACTGCACATTTTTCAAAACTCTTTGGAGTAAGACTATTTTTCCCATTCAGTTATGCTTCAGATCTGACACACTATACAGGAACATTTGTCAATGAATTTCATAATCCTTCTGACAGAATTTACCACTAAATTGCTGCTGTTGTTACAGCTGCAGGAAGACTAGGGGCCTTGATCCAAAACTCAGCACTAAAAAAGATGTGGGAACTCAATACTAGAAATGACGTGGGAACCTCAGCCAGGCAGAGGAGCCAAAGGGGGAGAAGGAGGGCATCTGTTTACCTTCCTTTGTGCCTTTCCTGGAGAGCTGAAGGGACACTGCAGTCAGAGGAACAGGTCAAAGAGCGCAACACTTCCCACTGGGGTGAGTTTGATCTGGGAATAAATACCTTGGCAAACCACTTACTCCAGTAGCAAATTAATGTTTCTGAAGCAAATACTCCTGGCAGCTGAAGTGGTGGATCCAACCTACAGTTAGCTGGACAGACATGTGCACTGCAGTTCTCAACAAAGGGAGAATGTTGATCCCATCGGCTTGTGCCTCTGGCACCAGGGGAAGAGATGAGTTATTTGGATGCTGAGACAGTGAAGGTGGTTGTAGGGGAAATGTGATCACAGTCACCAAGATTATTAACTGTTATGTTGTGACCACTGTATTTTTAGTGCAAATGCCCATCTTCATTCTTTCTAGTGCATCGGTAACATTCTCTTACGACCATATCTTGTTCTTGCCAGTAAAAACAACTCTACCTACTCCTTCTGCCAGAGGCTGTAATGTAGTAACAGGGGCCAGGTCTAAGCAGCTGGGGTAGTCTGAAGCGGGTGTGATGGCTCCATCAGCTTTTTTCCTACTCTGACTCCAGGGCCTCTGCCTAACTGGTAGCTCACTCTGGGGTTCAATTGTGCAACAAACCAAACCATCTCCTCCAAGCAGCAGCCAAAACACAGAGGAGAGGATGGCTTGTGCCAAGGTCCTCTCCCCCAGAGCGGCAGCGGGGATGTGAGCCAATCTATACCAGTGGAGATCTGGCAGGTCTCCCCAAAACAATTTAGACCATATCCTCTAAAAACCAGCCAGCCACATCAACCAGTATGTCTCAGAACAGGGAGCAACTTAACCTGGCACTCATACAAAGTCTTAACCCCTTCACTGATCTGGTGTGGAATGAAAGGATTTTGCTAGGGGAAGAGAGGACCAGCAACAGTGTACGTCTATGATTAAGGTAATGGTCCCTGACAGTGAATACAATGGAACTCTGTTCCCTGTCTTCCAGCACTGAGAGTTAATAAGCAAAACCATCTTGGTACTTGTCTCTTCTCCTTCCCCTAAGCCCTCCTCACTGTTGATTGCCAGCAGGTAGTGTCGTCCTAAACTATGTTGATATTAGCAAATTAAATGGACTGTCCTTAGGTGCTGAGGGCAGGAAAAAGACAGCCAAAAAAAACCAGCTTAAGCTGCTCTTGTACTCTCCAGAGAAAGAGAATAGAAACCTTGCATTGCCTTCTTTTTAGAAATATGGAGAAATAGAAAATGTCTTTCTCCTTGAGTTCCATATAGCAGGAATTTTGGGTAAAACGTCATAGTCTATCGAAGCTGGTCAACATGTAGAGGCAGCTCCTTACCCCTGCAGCTTCTAAGTAACCAGTTGAAAGATATTATGGTAGCCTCACAAAAAAAAGAGACTTTTTTTTTTTTTTTTTTGCATTATTTGCTTTGTTCCTGTGTCATGGACTTGCAGATATCAGGCCCGTGCACACACATCTAGGTTTTTAGCTTTTTGTTACACACTACGGTGTAAGAAGTGAGGCTGATCAACATTAGCTGGTTTCTGCAGTGAATGCTGAAATGCATAAACAGACAAACAGTAAACGTGTCAGCTGTGTTTGCTTAAGGATGTTAAGTATAGCTCAGTTTCTAGGGATGGACATATCTTTAGTCCATCTGCTGTCTTCTTGTGGATGCTTGGCTAGTCTGGAAGGGCTAAAGGTATGTAAAGGAAAAGAAAATAGAGTGACACTGGAATCAAGAAAGATAGGAGGTCTGAGGAGATCCTGCTTTTTCTAAGCTGTGTGCTTTTTTCAGCATAAAGTGCCTCATAATTCATTAAAAGTTAAGTTCAAAAATGTAAATGGGGAAAACAGTGGATTATTCACTAAGTTTAAGCCTATGGTAAAAAGGAGCTGTAACTAGATTCATTTATTTGCTTGCTGACTAAGCTTTGGTCTAATTCTGCTTGGAGTTACATCAGTGTTAATCTGCAGGGATTCCAACCATTTTCAGTGAGATCAACTTTTCTCACTCCCAAAAGATCATTAGGTTCCTTCAACAATTATTCTTTATTTTGCCAAGAAAAAGATTCAGATGTTTTGATTTTTTTGTTCCATTTCTAGAATGCAGTTGTCCTCTGTTCTGACAACATTTAGCATGAACATGTTTTCTTTTTAACACAGGAAAATTAGTCAAAAATCCAATCATCTTGCTTAAGTGCTTTTTTTTTTTTTTTTTAACTTCCAGTGAAGCATCTCCCTACTGAAGTGTTGGCATGCCCAGTACAGTAAAAATATACGAAAGGAACATTTTCAGTATTCACTTTGTTGGACAACAGGCCTGCCTTGGTAGAGGTTTCAACAATGAAATGATTGTACATATATTTGCTTTAATGCCTCTGTTGTTATCATGTTTTCTTTAACGGCAGTGTTGGTTGTTGCCAGATGTTCCGCTCAACAATGCTTCTGCACACATGGGAATGCTTGTGATGGCCAATCGAGTGGGCTGGCAAAATAGAAACAGATGGCCGTGGATGTGTGCTCTAACACATCTTTAATGAAATGGAGCTCTTGTGTAGATGATTACATTGCACTGATCACCATTTGCCTATCCTAATATCCTTACATCTCTAGTTATATACCACCTAGTGACATGGTTTTGAATTACAGCTTGTTTATTCACCTATTCTAGTTTTAGGTGCATTCATTGAATAGTAGCAAAAGATGGTTCAATGCAGGGAAAACTGCATGAAAACTACTGAGTTAACAAAAGCAGATATAAAAACTACAGCCTGGCTTGAAAAGTGCACATAAAGGACTACAAATATGCTAATGATTTATTTTCTGTCTTTTACCTTTCAGTGTTTTTTATTAAATAATAGAGGAGCTGTGTATCATTGAGCTGCCATTGAGATCTGAATCCAAAGCCCCTTGTGGTCCGTTATTACAGTGAGATTTGAACTTTAATAGATGCTCTGTGAGAGCAAAGATGTGTGCAAAACTGAATCCTAGTTGTACAGCTTTCCTTGATTTTCCTGGGGCTCTTTAGCTAAATAGTAACTGTTGTCAGATGCTATCAGTTACGCTCAGGAGGGCAGAAATCTTGCAAGAAAAGCTGATAAGTTAGTACCTTCTGCAAGGTAATAGAGTGATCTTCCAGTGCTTTTATGAGTTGGCATTGAACTCCAAATTAATTACTAAATTCAGGAGATACTAGGGTGAACAACATGCTTTGTCTCATCCGCAGGGAGGCTGTGAATGTATACTTAAATATAAAATAATTTAACCAACCCTAATGTTTTAAAAAAACCCAACCTCCAATCAAATACCCATAACCATTTGATTAAGGAAAATTATGGGCCTGAAAAAGGATAATAACTAGGAAGCTTATACATACACATCCAAAATAGGGATTCATGTTTTCAGGTTTTCTCTTGCAGCCACAAGAGAGCCACAAGCTAGGAAAAAAAAAATAGTAAAAAAAAAGGAAGCTTTGCATTTCTAGACAGATAGTTGAGATTTGAATGATGAAAGGCTCCACAGACACCCTTTGGAGTCTCACAGTAGCATGGTGACTGTTGGCACTTCTGTACCCAACAAATTCCACTCTGCTGAGTCCAGAATACCTGTTGAGGAAAGGTAAATAAGTGGAGAGGGGGGAAAGCTTTCTATTTTTTCATCCATTACATCTTCTACATGTTGTGGACGACCTTCAGAAACATGGATGCTGTTGGTTTTGTCTTTGTCAAGGCACCGAAGTATTTCGGTATTGCATCCAAAAGGGTTAATTCAGGCAGGATTTCAAAAAGATTGTTAAAATGAGGGTTGGGAAAGAGACAGGAAGGGTTGTCCTACATTTAATGCAGATCTTCACACATCTGGGTGAGTGTGGTGAGGGAAGCTGAGGAGGCAGCACTTTGGGGACACCATGCAGCACCTCCAGGTCCCTACACTATGACCACCAAGAATCATAGAATCATTTTGGTTGGAAAAGACCCTCAAAGTCATCAAGTCCCACCATTAACCTGATGCTGGCACTAAACCATGTTCCTAAGAACCTCATCTATGTGTCTTTTAAACACCTCCAGGGATGATGATTCCACCACTTCCCTGGGCAGCCTCTTCCAGTGCTTGGTAACCATTTCTGTGAAGAAATTTTTCCTAATATCCAATCTAAACCTCACCTGGCACAACTTGGGGCCATTTCTTTTTGTTTTTTCACTTACTGCTTGGGAGAAGACACCAACACCCTCCATGCTACAACCTTCTTTCAGGTAGTTGTAGACAGCGGTAAGGTCTCCCCTCAACCTTCTTTTCTACAGGATAAACAGCCCCAGTTTTCTCAACCACTCCTCATCAGGCTTGTGCTCCAGGCCCCTCACCAGCTTCATTGCCCTTCTCTAAACTCCCTCCAGCACCTTAATGTCTTTCTTGTAGTGAGTGGCCCAAAACTGAACACAGGATTTGTGGTGCAGCCTCACCAGTGCCAAGTACAGGGGGATGAACACTTCTCTAGTCCTGCTGGCCACATTATTCCTGATACAAGCCAGGATGTTGTTTGCCTTTTGGCCACCTGGGCACACTGCTGGCTGATATTCAGCTGGCTGTCAATCAACACCCCCAGATCCCTTTCTGCCAGGCAGCTTTCCAGCCACTCTTCCCTGAGCCTGTAGTGTTGCATGGAGGACCTGACACTTGGCTTTGTTGAACCTTGTACAATTGGCCTCAACCCAATGATCCAGCTGGTCCAGATCTCTCTGTATGGCCTTCCTACCCTCCAGCAGATCACCACTCCCACACAGTTTGTGTTGTCTGTAAACTTACTGAGGGTGTACTCGATCCCCTCATCCAGATCATTGATAAAGAGATTAAACAGAACTGACCCCAGTACTGAGCCCTGGGGAACATCACTCATGACGGGCCACCAATTAGATTTGGCTCCATTCACCACAGATCTTTGGGCCTGGCCATCCAACCAGGTTTTACCCAGCAAAGAACTCAATTACCTGCCACCCTGGTACCACCATACCAAGGCACAGCTCTTAATGCTCTTTCATTGTTCTTAAAGCAGTCCTAATGGCCTCAGCTCAGCATCTTCATCCCTCAATACACCCATCAGGAGATGCCAGCCATTCCTTTTTCATGTTTAAGTCATTAATGGATATTTTTTATGTCCTGGTAAGTGTACTATGGTTATATCCTAGTTATGTATTATTTCACATACTTAATGGCAAGTTTTATTCAAGGGAGCCATTTCTTCACTGTGAGGGTGGTGAGGCACTGAAAAAGGCTGCCCAGAGAAGCCGTGGATGCACCATCCTTGGAAGCGTTCAGGGACAGGTTAACTGGGGCTTTGAGCAACCTGATCTGGTGGAAGGTGTCTCTGCCTATGGCAGGTGGGGTTGGAACTAAGTGATCTTTAAGGTCTCTTACAACCCAAGCTATTCTATGATTCTATAAAATTTTAAACTATTTTCAGCTTTCTTTTTTGTTTAATATGTTTTGGTTTTGTTTTGTGTATCTTAGAAAGAAGATGGGGAACCTTTAAGCCCCACAGAAACATTTATTTTCAGATTATACTGATATAAGCTTGTTTTAGGCCAGATGACAGCATTCTTCTAAAGCATGTTCTCAAACTTTTTTTCCACTTTTCAAGTAAAAATGGCTCATGGATATTTGGAAGAGTGCAAATAATGGAATGTCAAATTTCAGTTACTGCTCTTAATATATTTAACACTTCAGCATACTGTAATTGGCTCAATCAAAAGTTATTTCCCTAAGTAATAAAAACAAGACCCAAAGGATGAGGAAATAAATCTGAAATGTCAATCTTTCAAGATTCAGATATGTTCTAATAATAGTACAGAAATTCCAAAGGTCTCAATTTGGAAGTAACAATAATACCACCAAATATAGACAAATCTTTAAGGCAAGAACTAATGAAATTATTTGTTCTCTTAACTTCCATTTTTGACTAAACGTTTCAATTTTCAAGCTAAAATAATTCAAATATATTCTTATATCTAACCTTATGGAAGGAAGTTCAGTCACTGGTTGCACATACATTATCATATTAATACCCTGAATTTTTACACTTAAGAACATGACAAAATCTGCTCTAACGCTCCTCTGAATTCCTTGATGCTGTCTTCTGCTAAAATAAGTATTTTTTTCCTTTCCTACAATTATCATCGTACTAGGTAATTCAGCCTAGACCTATTTATTAGAATATTAAACCACAAATATATTGAATCAATATAAGAGTATTACCATCCATGGGCATTGATAATGCCCTATTCTATGTAGCTGCCAAGGATAATATTTGTATTACCTTTGTTATTCTAACACCTTCTAAAAGAAATTAAATTATTACATGGCTTTTTCATAAACATCTTGGCAGTGGTGCAGTGCCTCGGCAGGGCTTGAGTCTGGTAGGTGGCGGATGTGTGTACTTTCCATGCTTTGTGCTCAGTGGGATGCTGGGTAGGTTTAATATTACTTCTGCAAATAACTAAATACCACTGAATAGAACAAAGAGATCAGATAGCAGAAATCACGGTAAATTCACAGGGTTTGACTCTTCACACTTTCAAACTGTCACACCGCTACAAACAGCAGAAATCAAATTGACCCCTCAACTATGCTTTTGCATTTAGAGCCAAGGCTGGAATCTGGGTCAAAGCACTTCTAAAACTCTACCCTCAACCCATCCAGGTATTTTCTTTCCAGTCCTTGTACTCGTCTCTATTTACATGTTCAAACTGTGACTCCTAGGAATACTTTCTTTCTTTTTAATTCATTGAATGTGGAGGGAAAAAATCCTAAAAATAAAAATCAAGACTGTTGCATCCTCCCATTTCCCAGGGCTAATTTACCTTTCTTCTGGATGTTATTCTACTCTGGAATTAGATGGCACAGAAGTTTAATCTCTAGGTGTCACTTCAGAGATCCACAGGACAGTGGCACAGGCATGGTCACCATGATGAATTTGTGATGGGTGACAAATTACTGCTCAGGCTCAGGCAACAAAAGGTAACTCATTATGCTGATGTGGCCTGATCGGGCCAGCTCATATGCCTATTCAAATAGACACAAATATTGGGAAGGAGGAGAAACGAAGAATACCATGTTCTTTATGACCACAGGATGCACACTGTCAGAAGAGACAGTGTTAAATGGAAATGAAACTTCTTTACTATAATCCCAAGAAAAGAAGTTTGCTAGTTTAATCAAAACTCTTGTTTGGCCCAGACCGTGTCACAATGCATTGCCGACATGTAGTGCTGTTACGCTGAAGAAGTTACACTACTGTGAGACTACAAATATAACACGTATAAATGAGGCCAGATTCCTCACTAGGGGGAATAAAAGCAGATCTAGAAAGATGAAGCAACAAGGCATTAGCATGTTCAGTGTATATTCACAGCTTAATTATGTATCAACAGTGAGAGCTCTCATAATGGGGCTGAAAAGCTCTTGCTCAAAACTTGTGTAAAACTGCGATACAGGTTATGGGAAGAGAAAAATACCTCAAATAGTGGCCACAACATCGACTTCAGATGAGAATATCGGCGTCTAGCCCATTACTTTCTCTTGCGTAGCCTGTAGCTCAGTGCTCGAGCAGCTGGAGTTGTGTCAGAGGCTCCGTGCTGGGCTTGTGGTTGCATGTCTGGTGTTGACCTGGTCACACTGGTCCTCTTAGACACGGCCTTTAGCTTCAGTTCCTAAATGTAATTGGTCTAAAGGTTAAATTTCCTACTTCAATAGCATGAGGCTTCAGTCAACTTCTCAGCACATCCAGCAAATAACAGACTGCTAAAGTCACTCCTTACACAGGCTAGTCAGAAAATTGCTAGATATATGTAATTGTCTATAGCTCCAAAACTGAACTTCAGTGTTGTATGTGCACACCACTGAAGATGTCTAAGTGGCTGCTGGACTCTTGATATACTTGACCCACCACAGTCATCCTGCCTCTCACAGTCACTACCAAGATTGAGAGCAGGACAGTATTTAAACTTCATTGTTTGACTCAGTGTAGTACAAGATACAGAATAACCTGTGGTCTTCATGCGCTATCTGCACCTAAAAAACCAAGTATTTTAAGTGTCTCCATTCAAAGATGGAAAGGACTGTTCTCCATGTCCAGGCTATTAACCAAACCAGGAGTAAGAGCACTGGCCACCTCCAGGGTCTCAGACCCTATTGCGATTTGGCCACAGTGAAGGATGAGCTCCAAATTCCTTGTTTGTGGAAGCCATTGGAAACTGGATGTCCCAGGGACATGCAGCCTTAACAAAGCCTCTTAGACATGGACTGCTGAGTGGCACCACGCATTTGCACATAGTTCAGGCTAGTAGGGTTTGTACTGTTGCTGTAAATTGCAGCTTTCATTATTGTTATGCATTACTTGTGCTACCAAAACACCTAGAAGCTCTTGTGATGAATCATGGCCCTGATGCACTTGGCAGAACAAAATCTGTGCCAATAGCTCATGTATGCAGAAGAAAACCCATTTGGAAGATTTAAACGATTTACTTTAAAAGTCTGTTAAGGTTACCTTCCTTATAACACCATCACCTCATAACAACACCTTAGATGCCTGGGATAGTGCTATGATGAGAGCAAGCTAAACTATATTCGTAACAAGAATAGGTCAATGGTCCAGAGGCTAGTTTCCTATTATGGGAGGGATAAAGTAACTAAAATCAATAAATCTCCAGATCATAAATGTAGCTACAGTCTGGGCAAGGTTGAGAAAATTATTAACAGAGCCTCATGATGTCTGGATATTGTAGCTTGTAAATTTATACATACATATGTGTGTGGTTATGTACACGCTTGCTATTCAGTCCCCCACAGAATTCGTTGAAATGCAAAGAGGAATGTACATTTGGTGCTCCTTTAAGTTCTGGTAAAAGAACAGAACAAAACAAAACAAAACAAAACAAAAAAGTAGAAGAGAAAAAAGGAAAAATATAAGGAAAAAGGAAAAAAAAAAAAGGAAAAATGAAAAAGAAAAAAAAAACCAAAAAAAAGAGAAAAAAGAAAGGAAAAAGAAAGTAAAAATGAAAAAGGGAAAAAATAAAAGAGAAAAAGAAGAAAGAAAAATAAAAGAAAAAGTAGAAGTAAGGAAAAAAAGGAAGGTCGAGGAAAAGGAAGAAAAAAGAAAAGGAAAAAAGTAAAAAGAGGGAAAGGGAAAGAGAAAAGAGAAAGGTGCAAAGGGAAGAGAAAAACAATAATTCCCAGAGAATGCATGCAGCTTTATTATTTTTGCCTTTCAATTCATGCTGATGTTTTTTATATACCTGACTATACAGAAGCATGACAAAATGGCTGCACGGACTAGCCGGAGGTCTGAATGCTTTGAGGTCCATGAACTGTTTTGTCTTGTTTAAAATAAATAATGATTCACCTCAACCGTTTATTTCACTTACACCTTTATTGTGAGCTACTGTCTCCTTTCATAATTTCCTAAATCTTATTAAAACAAAGGACTTAATGTCTTCAAACTTCAGATCTCTAGAGGTCTGTTGTTTAAGTTAATGAGTTCCTTTAGTCTCCCTTTGTTGTCTCCTGAGAGAAGAGGTATCTCCAAGAAGTGTTTGGTCTCAAGAGTCTAAGATCATTTTGTCCCTAGATCTATCTGTTTCTTCCCATACTGATTACAGAAGCAGCCTCAGACTTAGTCTCCTTTGATATTAGATAGAATAAATCTCACCTCTTGAGCCTAAATTGCTTCATGTTTTGACATCATCATAATAAATAAGATTTTCAAACTCCAGTGAGTATGTAAAATATAACTGAAATACTATCTTCATGCTTTAGTCAACATTAATAGCTAGGTGTTTTCTATCCATATGCTACTCAGTGATATGATGTAAGAGTGTAATGGGGAAAAAAACTAATAGTCTCAGGTGATAGAACATTTCAAAAATATGAGGTGTGTGAGCTGTGTTTTCCACAAGCTGTTTGATGTATTTTCTAGAGATAAGCTCAATCTCAGTCTTGACTGAATCCAAATACTCACTAATTTGAGAAAAGTATGAGCCTTGTATTCAGATGTGAGCTTTGCCCCCCAGGCAGCTCCGAGATTGAACTGATTAGACTTTCAAAAGACATGACTGGTTTGGAGAGCTTTAAAAAAATAAAGGAAAAACTCTGGAGAAATCCATGAGGCTCTGATGTAGCTGGTGATTCCAAGGCCATAGTCACCCATGATTTTATTGATTTCCCTTTTGCTAACCCCATTATTTTGTTCCTCTCTGGTTTAGATTAAAAAGTTGTTCTGCAAGAGCAGAAATAACGAAGCCTGGTTTCCTATATATTGTATCTAACACACCCACATACTCTTTTGACAGTACTAACAGCTACCCTCCTCTTCCTATTCCTCTTGCTGGTATCCACTGCTACATTTTCAGCAGTTCCCTGTATCCCAGAGGCGTCTCCCAGGCTGTAACTCTGTCAAACCCTCCCCACATGCCCATGCTCCTTCCCCTGGCAGCACTTCTAGGTTTCCCTCCTGTCCCTGACAACAGCTGGTCCTTGCGTCCCCAGCACCCACAGAGCAATCCCCCTACCTCACTCCCAGCTTGTGACATGCCTTAGGGGATGGGGCAACAGAGTCTCCGTCTTGCCCAGAGCTGTGATAAGAGCTAAGCAGTCACGTCAGGTGATTTGTTGTTTTTTTTTTAACCCATTTGCCAATGCAAACTGGTGCCTTGTATGCAAAAGTCATCAGGAGATTAATGAACAGGCAGATGGGGAAGCCCCACCAGCAGAGGTATTTGCAGTTCCGTATTGGTTGCAATAGATATTGTTCTTCAAAACAACACTGTGGAATAGTAAAAAAATTCCTGAGAGAAGAAGATATTGGGGGCAGTATTTCATAAGCCTGAAACAGGCTCTCCTGTTCGCAGGATACTATTTGTTATAAAAAAAACATTTAAAAGATCAATGATTTTTAAAAGGGCTTTAGGTATTTGTCCTAACAAACTGTTAGCAGTTATAAATAAGGAATGTGTTAAAACTCTTGCCAATTATCCCAACCAATGTGAAACTTTGTATGAGCCCAGAGAGGCAAGAATTTCTCTAGCTGAGGCATTTAAAAGAACTTAGTTTAACAAGGGTGTAGAAGAAAGCATGGAAAAGGAGCCAGAAAACTTATGAGTAAATGAAATACCTCAACATTCGGAGCCTGAGTTGGTGTTTTTAGGAGCTGTCAGAAGATTTATTAAGTCTTTTAACTTTACTACCTGCAACAGAGAAATTTAAAAATTATAGACCAAATCAGAGGCTGTAGGGGACTCAAGAGAACCAGCAGGCTGCAAAAATCGCATGGCACTGATCAGTTAGGTCTCAGACAATCAAAGGACAATCAACCTGTGGGACTTCTCCAAATGGCAATAGTGAGTTCATACACATGATTACATTGTAGAAACCTCAGTCCTCTTCATCCCTGTCTGTTAGAGCTGTAGAAGCATCAGCAAAGAAAATAGGTTGGGTCCCAGGGAGTGGGGAACAGGAGATAATATGCTGTGACCTTGTTAAGATATCGCAGTGGCCAAATACCCAAGTGTGACACTCCTGTCGTGGGAAAAACCTTACCAGAACTTCATATAAACTTCATAGGAAAAAGAAATGGAAGGTGTTTTCCATTTTGAAGAAAGTTTGGAAGGGTTTGAAAGGCCACCAAAACCACTAGGAAAGCCAAAAGATACTAGTGGCAGGAGACTTAGAAACAAAGAGGATGGGGGAAAAACAGTGCAATGATAAACAAGATAACAGGAAAAAATTAAAGTGCTGTAGAAGAAATGTATTTAGGACCATTTAACATCGATCCAAAAGGATAATGAAAAGCCAGTGGACTAGCAATGGCATCTATAACTGGCAAAAATAAAAAAGGGATAAGGAGAGGCTTGTTGGAAATTCTAAAGAAAATGAAATAATTCTGTTTAAAAAATGAAGAATAAGGGGTACATGCTCAGGAAAATCAAACTGAAGGCAGCAGCTATCCTAAAGAGTGCAAAATACTTCCCATAGATCCACATTTAAGTTGGAGTGGCAGATAAACAGAAAAAAAACCCCAACAAACCAACCAAAACCAAAGCCAAACAAACAATCAAACAAAAAAAAAAAAACAACCCAAAGCAAAACAGAAAACAACAACAACAAAGAAAAAAAAAACCAAAAAACAACTCAGAGAGAAGAACTACTTGGAATAGAAAATGAAAACCATCAAAATTAAAGATATTGTCTTCTCTCATAGACTGAGAACTCAGTGGAGATGGGAAGAAAATTATGTAGATAGACAAACAGTGAACATGGAGCTGGCCAAGAAAAGGTTACTTTAGCTTTTTGAAAGAAATTATAATAATAGTTAAAGGTTGATAAGTTTCTGTTTCACCACAGATGGGTAGTCTTATTCACCTACATAAGTCACCAGATAAAAGAGGGAATATTTTCCATGAACTAATGTGGCATGCGACAAGCTGAAGATGTTTGTGCATGTACTTGTCTTCAAATATCTCCTAGTTATGGTTGCTCATGCATCATTTCTCTGTGAGAGCCTGTTGTGGTTTTTGGTTGCCAGGCAAGAAGTCTGTGCCCCAACAGTGTGCTGGTCTGTGGGGTGAGAGGACGTGGCAGCTCTCTGGGCACACAAAGACACTGGAATCATGCTTGGAGGGGTGACATGGATGGTGCCATCCTGTGGGACACATGCTGACACACTAGGAAAATGCTGGGTATGTGTTCCCAGGAGGAGCGTGGCATCTAAATGCTTTGGTGCTGCCCTAAGAGAGACTGAAACCTCCTCCCAGTGCTCTCAATCGGTTGCACAAATGTTGCTTCAGATGAGCATGAGAGCCAAGATAGTGTGGGTGGTCTTCAGCTGGTTTCCAAGACCATGGCTGCATGTCTCTTGAGAGGTCACTGTGGGCATGGACATTAAAACTCTTTCCTGCAAGCCAGGGTCTACTTTCAGTGCAGCACCACAGCCCGTGAAGCTGCTAGACTGGGAATTTTGGGGAGAAGCCAGTAATTATCCCCCTATTAAATTATCCCCTAATCTATTAAACTTAATCCTTTTATGAGTAAGTAATGTTAAGCACCCAAGGAAGCAGCTGGCATTCAATCTATTCTCTCACTTGTAGCAATATTGTATGGATGTGAAGTAGGAGCTTTATCAAGTTCATCCTCTCTACTAGCATTTATGAGCATGTCCTGGGCAGAAAGAGGTTCAAAAGAGAGACCTCGCTGGTTGTGGAGAGAAACTACATTACGTTGAGATTGATCAGATTGTTATAGCGCAGTCCCCTCCCTCTCCCTCTTTCTCCTTTTTTTTTTTTTTTGTTTTTTTTTTTTTTTGTTTGGTTGGTTTTTGTTTTTTTTGTTGCACTCAAAACGGTAGCTGTACACTGCTTTTTATGACACTCACTTTCACAGTAGTACCTAATAGTAAACTCTAGACTACTTTTGGTGGACTAATGTGACAAGCAGGCACTATCCAATTATATTCACCTCATAGCTAGGTCAGTGCCCTGGTTAGGAATGTAGGATTTTCTTAATGTGCTATGGAGTATTTTTCATAGGTGACATGCCATAGAATGGAATGCTACAGAGAATCCTCTATCCTGACATTTCAGGAGGTAGATCTCACTTTTTCAGTAATCTCTTTTGGGAATTGTTAAACAGAAAAAGTTTATATAATCTGAGAGTACATCAAGGTAAAAAGAAACAGAGTTAAGAGAACATTTTGCTTGTGAGCCTATGGTACAATACTTGTTTCAAAACTATTTTACAGGAGACTTTGCAAATCAGCCTGAGTGACAAAATAGAGTTCAAACTACAGAAAATACTTGATGAAAATTCTAAGATGATGGAGGCAACTTAGGATTTATTCAAAAGAAAGACTTATGCCCTTCCAGACCTTGACCCTTCATGGCCAGAAATACTCACAAATAACATTACTGCTCCTCTTCCTGGGCTTTGTTTGCTTGTGCAAACTATTGTCCAACTGCCAACATCAAACTCATTGCTAGTCACCCACTCTCAAAGCTAAAAATGCTGTCCACTAAAGAATGACTCTGTGATGTATACTGGGCAGCACGTCCAGCCTGACCAAAACCCCATCTGTTACCTCCAAGGTTTTCCAGGCACCAGAAGGAGGCTTAAAGCCTGGCATCTCAAAGCGCAAAAAGAAAATGCTTCTTCCTCGATGCTGTGGGAAGGGAACAATAACCACCTGTTGCTTTTCTTGAACAGCCAAGTACAAGTTGGAATAAAGATTGCTGTCACATCTTTACTGGGTCCTGGCAAATCTGATAGGGAATCTGAGATAGTCTACCTGCTACTGCAGCAGCCATCAGGTGCAAAACCAGTCAGAAATAGCCAGCTGACTTATGCAGAGCCAGTGCAAGGCAGTATGGGCATGGTGAGGTTTTGTGCCCTCCTTGCAGCCAAGTGTAGAAGTGGAGGTGGAAGCATTGGCTCTCCCTGTGGGCAGCGACCATTACCCTACAGTCCATGGCCCTGCAGACCTGGCTTCCCAAGCATCTGACACAGCTGGACTGGTAGCAGGATTAGGGATATTTTGCCACCTTCAGCCACCTGCTCCTGCTGCCCAGTGTTTGTGTATCAGCACTTATGAGAAAAGATGAAATTGCCTGATAATGCTCTTATTGCTGCACCCTTCTTTTTGATCTCTCAGCTGTTCATTGTTTTTGCATCAGATATTTGCATTGTTTCATGTTTTTTGTGCACTGAAGGGATTTTTTGTGTCTCTCTACAAATTTTTGTCCTGCTTTTGCTCCAAGATGATTACAATGTGCTTAATAAAATCTGAGAAATGCAAGTACTATAATATAAAAATAATTTTCCAGGCTGGAGAGTTCAGTTACCTTGCTTAAAAATCTCTGTAACATGCAGCAAACTTTAGACAGATATGAAACATAAGTTTTGTAATATATATCCTGAAATCCTCATGTGGTTTTTTTGACATTTCCGTGGAATATTACATATACTGCAAAGAAAATTTTGGAACCATATCTCTGTTTAAAGTCACAAGCAACAACACATATAAGTACAGCTAACTCTTCGTTATCAGGACTGATAGGGGGGCAGATAACCCATTATATCCAACTAATACTGGAAATAGTAATTCAGAGCAACCCATGTGGTGCGAGTTTTAGCTTGAGACAATTACCTAACCTGGACAAAAGCTGGTTTTTGCAGAGATTGGCAGGTCTTCCCACTGCAGCCCCAGCAGCTTATTCTGGGTGTGATACACCTGCATCTCCCACTGGAGTGCCTTATTGTGATCCTCCCTCCAGTTTCATTCCACCCACCAAGAACCACCCCTCACTAAGCAGAGCTAATCACAGAGCCAAGCTGCTCACAAGTTGCTAATCAAAGTCATCCTCTTTCTCCAACTGCTGTTGCAGGAGGTGGAGAAGCTGTTATTGAGGTGGGGACAGTCCTGCTGCTGCTTACCCTTTGTGTGACATGAGGACACATCCCGTGTTGGTAAGATACTGTGGAAAACAAAGTGATCTTGTGCATCTGAAAGTGAATCCAACTAAAAAAATTAGAGTAACATTAATCTGTTTTCCATGCAGTGATTAATGGACTTATTAAATCTACATGAAATTTAGGCTTTTAGTTAATTCAAGAAAATTGCTCTCATATTCCCTTGTAAACTCTAAACTCACATAAAAGGACTAGAGAATGTTCAGCAGAAGACAGTCAAAATGTGGAATAAACGGAAATCAGGCTTTTTTTTTTTCAGAATTATTATTGATATACATGCTACACTCCTCATGAGTTATTATAAATTACAGTTTTAATGGTTTTACTATAAGACCCAGAGGCTTCAGTCAGAACTAGAGCACTACAGTTCATAAGTATACATAAATGCATGTATACACATACATGATATTCACAAATAGAAATACAGAAAGGCATGAAGCCTGTTCTTCCTAGAAGATAAAAAATAGTCAAAGTTCTCAACTCTTTCACTTGGCTTTATACAAGTGTGTTTTTATGAAAATCAAGGCAAATAAGAGTCCTTGGGGGAGATAGAGGACAGAAGAAAGAAATCAGTAAACATCACTTACAGATTGCAGAGCTCAGAGAAGTAAGCATGAAAAATTACTGAATTGACTCTTGAGGTACTTAAAACCTACAAATACTGAACCTTTTAGAGCAATTTAACTACCCAGATCATTATTTAGTAAAAAATACAGCCAAAGCATGCATAATCAAAGACTTCTCTAAATTGCATGGAGACAGCTTTATGGTATTTGGCTTATACATCAGAGCACTGGCCTGTCGCCTATAGATGCATTTGAGACATTTGGCAAAATAAATAACAAATAATAAATACTCAGGCATTTGATGTAGGGTTTTATAAAACCTTGCCTCAAAATTAGTTCAGAATTGCCTGGGATAGGAGAGACAGCTTTCAAAATATTCATGAAAGAATTCAAAAATATTTACAGTTCTTTGCTTTCAAACAACATCATCTGGAAAGAGAGAAACCTGGAAAGTGTTAATACTGCACAGAACTGGATGTAGCCATGGAGTGGCTAAGGGGATTGCAGAGGAGCATGGCTGGTCCCAATAGCCCTGGCATGGGTGCTGTGCCAGGTAGTATTAAAGAAGAAGCTGAAAATGAGGTGGGGAGGGCTGCCTCAGCTCCTATGATAGACACGTGCCGTGCGAAGAACACTTGTGAATGAACCAATTAAAACAGCACTTCCAGCACATCAGGCAGCAAAGTCAGCTCATGTGAAATCCAGACTCATGTTTTATACATGGAGTGATCTTGTACTCTCCTTGGAACTGCATCCTGGTCTGTTGTACGCATTTCTAGATCTCCTGTTGAACAAATGTGCTGCCTATTGAAAGCATCAGAGGAGAGCAGCAAAAGAGATTGAGGTAAGATTGAGACGTTGGTAGCTCATCTGTGCTTACACCTGAATTACAGGATCGGATGAGGGTTTGGAAGAACGTGAGATATGATAACAGAACTGGGGGTGCAGTGCAGGGCTGCAGGTGAGATAAGGGGACAAAACTTGACTGGGAAACCCTGAGGTGGAAAATAAAGGCAGTTTCCCAACTCCGATGTCTATAGAGGCAATCTTAGAAAAAAAAATGACAGAGCTTCTGCTTGGAGAGTACTTGAATAAGTTATCATAGTATGCAAAGTAATTTGCTGGAGATGCTGTACTGCTGGCATGTCCTGATGGATCTCTCATATTTGTATCTCTTATTTCTGTGTGCTAAGAAAAGCAACCTTGGTAATCAGGCACTCATTTGGAAAGAAAAGCAAAATACTTGTATCATTCTTCAAGCATTCTGGAGATGACAGCTTAGACACATTCACCTTCAACATTTCAATAATATTGATGTGCATCTGAGAAGGGCCAAAGAAGGTGATGGTGTAAATTTTGAGACCAGTCCATCTGTTTTATACTGGTATAGGCATGGATGTATATGCCTATAAGGAGTTGGGGGGAGGCGTATGTTCTGGCTTGTGTAAATTTGGCTGCATGCCTCATGCTCACACATGCAGATCATCACAGACTGTTGCATAAATCCTCCTCTAGCTTATTTATAAATGTTTCCACTTAAGCGAATTAAAAAAAAAAAAAAAAAGAAATTACAATAATTTGCTATATTTTCTGTCTTCAGCCTTTTTTTGGAGATGTGCTGGACATGAAGACTCTTTTGACCAAAAATAAAAAAGAGGACAGAGAAAACAGTGATGTAGCACGCCCAGGGCTTAGCTGGTCTGTTAACACATACATTTTCTACCAGACAGAAGACTAATGAGGCAAGAACACTGCTGATTTAAAGGATGTTTCCTTTGCCAGTCTTTAACAGCACCTCCTGCCACCATGGAAGGGATGGAATAGAAGCAGGAGCAAAGGAGCAGGAGCAAAGGAACAGAAGCTGCCTCCCTCCCTGGTCTCGGCAGCATTTTGCTGCTACCTGCCCCAGATCAGCTCCCAGGCAAGGTGTCCCCTGCAGAACCCCTGCAGGGCACTGCTTTGGTGGATTGTCTTGCCTTCAGGCGGGAGCAGTGTTGTCTTTCCCATGCCTGTGCTTGAGGCTGAGCTCCAAAGGAGGGTCAGGGACCCTCTGCTGCTCCTCAAACTTGAGGAGTCCTCCAGCCATCCCAGCCGTCCACTTGAGGTAGGGGAAATAAGGGTTTTGGCTATGCTCAAAGCTGACCCAGGGGCCTTGGTGTTTAACACTGTCTGCAGCCTTGTTTCGGTGCTGGAGCAAGGAATGCAGGAGCAGTTTCTGCTGGGAGCCCCAGCACAGAGATCCTGGGCTCAAAGCCTGCCCGGCACTGAAAACCGTGGCGCTACGCGTTATGCGCAGGTTATTAAAGATTCTGCTTACTTTACAATGGTCTGCTAACAGCTCTAATGTCTTTAACATGTGCAGTCCATTGACTTTTAAGTAACATTTTATTGAAGTAACTGCCGTGGTTATTAGGCAGTAAGATTTACGCTTCATTTTCAGTCCTGAATCTGGAAATCTGGAAAGAAAAAAAAAGGGAGGAGGAAAAGCAGAGGGATGAGATCCACCAAGAGACAGGGAAGGTGCTGCTTGGGGCAGCATTCCCCATGCACCTGGTGAGATGTCTCTGTTTTTGCCAGGAAATAATTCCCCCAAACCTGGGGATGTTCATCAAATGACTAACAGAAGAGATAAGAGAGCACCCTCCTCCTTGGTGGAAATTCAGTATGACTTGCTTTCTTTCCCCCCACTCAGTATGAAATAATATTTGCAGATGTGAACTGAGGGAGAGGTTTGTGGCACATTTACATTGCAATGCGGTTTGCATTAAGGAACTGGCACTTGACTTTTGCTCGTTGAAGAATTAACACAAATTTTAAACCTTCATAATCCATTGGCACAGGCAGCAAATCGGGTATTTGAATGCAATGCTGCATGTTTCTACTGGCTGGGTGCTTTAAAGTCTCACATCTTGCATAAATCTCTTTTTAATGTGAAATGAAACATTTAAAATAACTTGTTAAGCAACGATGGTCAGAGATTTTTTTTTTCTATCTGGAATTTTATGAGGTGCATTTTTTACATTCCCTGAACTGTTTCTTTTATTCTTGTCATTTTTCTGAGCCACCACTTACTGCTGGTTGGTGTGCCCAAGAGCTGCGATCACTCTCGCACGACTTTGTAAAACCAGAGATAAGACATTTTTGTACATTTATGGTAAAACAGAGATTACAGCCTACTGCCTGGTCTTGGCCTGCATTAGTTCCTTTGTTTTCAGAGATGTAATCTCTTCTTTTTCATCCCATCACCCATGTCTGAACTGATGGAAGATGATTGTCTGTCATACTCCAGGCTTAAGTTACTAGCCTTTCAGCTGCACAGAGGCCTTGAGAAATGCACTAATATATTCACAACAGGAGGAAACTGCCAACAGAAACAGATCCTGAACTGGTTCCCAAACAGGATGACAAAAAAAGTCCACTCAGACCACACACAATCCCTCTGCTTTGCATGTGGGTCCTGTTGCACACACTCGCCTTGCCTTTGCTATATAAACAGCAGACAACTGAATTCTTTATGTTGGTACACAAGAAAGTCTCGATTTTAATGAAATATTGCATTTAACCCAGCTCCTCAGAATTTGCCACGGTAAAAATCCCTGTTTCTCATGAAGATGTTCTGCTCCCTTTGGAAAACATTGCCCAGCCTCCTTTCAAACAAGTCGCCAAATTCCAGAGCAGAGCAAGGCACCTGCACACACACTGCATTTCCTACAGCTCTTAGGAATTCTTTGATCTTAAGTTGTTCTTATTTATATTGCTGTGGCTAAAACAAAGCAAAAACAAAACAACAACTTTGCGTTGAAGCTATAGAATAAACCCAAAGTGTTCTCTTTAAAGCAAGGATTAATCAGGCTATTTATGAAAATGTTTTGATGAGACATTTAAGACAGGCACACAGGTTTGGAAGGAGAAATTTTCAGCATGGAGTGCTTTCTTCAGCAGGAGAAATAAAAATCCTGGGAAAGCAAAATCAAATGTCTGTGAAAAGGAGTCCCAAAATCTAAGGCACAGAGACACAAACTGTAGAAGTCTAGAGCCTGAATTACCTACAGAACGTCTTTCTCGTTTAGATTAATTGTGAAAGTGCTCTTGTAGCATGCAAAGAAAAGTTTGTTACGGGCTGAAAATACTTGGCTGTTCTAATTTCCCAGCCTAATATAGAGCGTCTATAGGGGACTTTTCCAGCACTGGATAATAGCCTAGCCCAACACCTTTAATAAAATCAAGGTGACAGACCATGAAAACATTTGCTTCAGCACTATAAGCAAATCTGATACTGTTGCTGAAAGATGCCTCGAGGCATCTGTACAAGTCTTCAAGAGAAGTGACGGTGGTGCTGGTATGTGGGGGGGCTTCAGACCAGCGAACCCAGAGTGCCTCATGGACAATGGCTGCAACTTTGAAATATTAAACTGGCTACAAACACAAAGAGCTAGGCTCAAATCCTGTATGAAGATTATGGGGAAAAAATTGTCATTTAAACACAAAATTTAGTTTAAAATTATGTTTTTTAACACTTGATCATGTGAGAAATGTGGTTTCATAAATTAACACTGGTAGAACATGAAGGAGTCTGAGAAAAAGGCATGAAATTATTTCACACAGCAGTTCACAGCTCGCACTTCATCAAAGCTGACTCTGCAAGTGTAAGATATGCAACTTCACATCTAAGGGAAAAAGAAAAAGACTAATACAGTTCACGTTTTTTACTTTCAAATGCTGTTTACCATATAAACAGCTAGAGCTGGTTTTGTAAATCCCTGGACAGGAAGCTAGCAATAATAAAACTTAAGCTGAATTCAGAGTTCTTTTGGGACAGAAGAGTTCTGTTTAGTTAAACCTTCATTTTTGAGTTCAAATCTACATCAGGTTTATTTTAAACAGCTTCTTTATTTTTCAGTTTTGTTTTGGGTGTGTTTTTTTCAAATTGATGCACCCAACTTCAGAGCTCAGAACTTATATAAATTTTGTAATTCGTAATTTATGCAATATGAAGCATTTTCAGGAAGGTCTCTTCCCAATTATTTTCTTTTTATGTCATTTCAATGCATGTCTGCCAACAGATAATATCACAGCTCTATCTGTAGAAGAGGCGAGACAGCATGGACAAACTGTGTCCTGAAGCATATGAAATACAACATTCACAATTCTCTCTAAAATATTTTTATTTTTAAGCAAACTAGCATTCAGACTTACATTGATTTGTGAATAGGAGCTGGACACGATTTTTCCTAGTTCCCACTTCAGACACTCGCAGGAGTCTGATACCGATGAGGTATGCTTTAAAGGAAAAGGATTCTCGGGGGAACTGAGGGAAGGGAGGATGGTGAATAGTTGAAATGGGACTAGAACTGCAGTTTTGCTTAATCAAGCCAACTTTCTATGCCTTGTTTTTTTCAGTGAGAAAAACAATTAATACTCACGTAGTTTTTTACAAGAAAAAGAGCAAAATAGTGATCTAGTGAGCCAAGTGCTAGACATGTAATGTACTATCCAGAGAGGAGTATGAAAAATGCAAGCACAGAATGGCCTTTTTCATCTCATTATTCCAAGAATTGTTGTTGAAGAAAGGGTGGAAAACAAAATTATTTAAAAAGATCTAAAACACAGCTGAACTTTCTGTCTTGAGGCTACTATGAACTTAAAATTCAGCCATGTGTAGCAAAGCCCCACAAGACCTATAAACTCCTTAACTCCCTCTTAATCAGTTTTTTTGGAAGTTTTAACAACTGCTTAAGTCTTGGGCTTCTCCTCTGTGCACAGATAATGTGTCCCAGACAGAAGGTAAATTGCAGTAGGTAGACTTCCTCATCAGGAGAGAAATTCATCATGTGACAAACCAATATTTCACATTTATTTCCAGTTTCTGGAAACCTCCTTTTTTATTCTTCAAGCACTAAAAGCAGGATAATGAATTCGTGCAGGATCGGTTGTGCTGTGGTAAGGAACCGTGACAGTAACCTATTTCCTTTCAATTTTGGTTTAAACAGCCAGGGATCATCTTCTTGCAGAGAACCACCTCAGGTGCACAGAGCCTGCCTGTCCCTGCCAGCACCTGGTGTCCCGAGACATGGGGAAGCGGGATGTGACTTTTGGCATTTTAGGCATTGACAGACCCTCCGAGACTGGTTACCTTCTCCACTTACACCTCCCTGCTCTCTGAGGAGCGTGACGGTAGCATGGGCTTGTTTTGCCACGGGGCTTTCCTGCTGATGCCATGAAATCACATCTGTGGAAGGGGTTAAGGCATATTTCCTGCTGCCTAAGGCAGGCTGAGCATTTATATCTGCTGAGACGGGCATTGCCATACGGTGCTCAGAATCTTTGAGCCTTCAGGTACTTTGGAACAGAGCTGGAGGGGGTTCAAGCGGTTACGGAGCCCTGTTTCTCCCTGGTGTTTGCTGGAGGTGTGTTTTGCTGTTACTTCTCCCACTTTTGAAGCAGAAAGTACAATATGGCCCCTTAATATCTAAGATGCTTTAGTTTTTGTTATGTGGTTTTAATTTACAACATCATTCAAATGTTCTGTTCAAACACCGTGTGTTAGAAGTAGATGTGCCTCTTACCAGTTACTTCTGCTTTTGCTCAGTTTTCTCAAAATGGGAAGATTAAAAGAAATGTTTCATTTTTATATAAAAGAAAACCAGTTCAAGTGTTTGGGCAGTGATGCCTCTTTGCTTACCTTTAGGAGGAGGCGTTTTATTTTTCCCTTCAGCTTCTTTGTGGAGTCAGCAGGCACAGAGCACCTTGATCTGAATGCTGTGAGATTTGGGGGCAAGGAGTTATTGAGATTTTCATTATTTTAACTCCTTATTAAAATGTTATACTAGATTGAAATGAGACAAGAAAGTTCTTGGATCTGGCTTTAAGTCATCATTTACTTGTTTGTTGTTTTGCTTAGCTTTGAAAATACAATATTGAAAAAGAGGTATGGCAGGGTTACTTTCTGTCTCTTTATTTATTTATTTTAAATTTTCATTAGCTCCTGCTCAACATAATGATTTTTAGCGGTAAACAGTTCAGGCCAGCACATAATGCAGATTATGGGAAAAGAACAAAATAAAAATGACCGCTTTTAATGTTTAGAAACATCTCAAGTCAAACACTCTCTTTCCAATATTTTTTCAATTGAAACTGCCCTTTTAATGTGTGACAAGCTCCATGCTGGGAGCAGCTGAAAAGTGCTGAGATGTAAGTGCCTGGGTGCAGTCCCTGCAATAGCTCCTTGCATGCAAAGCTCAGCATTTAAAGGTCCCCAAATACATATTTATTCACACGACATTTCTGTTAAAACTCCAAATGAGACTTCAAGGTCTATGAGAAGAATCCGTGTTGAGAATCCTATTTAAATAACTGTTTATAGGTGCAGGCATACGGACTGACAGAGCAGCTCAGAAAAATCTCTATCTCTGTTGTTAATGGCATTATATTGCAATGTACTTGATGAAAAAAAAGAAGAGAAATATCCTTTCAGTTTGGGGCATTTCCATCAGATGTTTAAATGTTTTTGAAATTGATATTAAGTATAAAAATATTGCTCATAAAAAAATGTGATAGTGAAAGGTCTAAAATGTGGTATTTTAAATGGTGGATATATCGTGTGATTTGTTCTCTTTTCCTCAAAAAAATACCATGTTATGTCATTCATTCATTTTAAAGGAAACATCTCCACTTAAAAAGAACTTACTTGACAGTCATACTGGTTTATATGAGCTGATGAACAGTTTATTACACTAACAGAGATCAGGTATAACTTTAAGTCAAATACTTTTTTCCCCCGGAGTTACTCGCATTTATATTGCTGTAAAAAAAAACGAAGCCAAACCCAAAAACTCAACATGGTTCAAACCCACACAATTAAATAAAGTTCTTCATGCAATGATACTAAAAAATAAAATTGGTCCCTGCTAGCGCTGGTCCGTGATTTGCTTGGAGCCAGAGGGAGATTTTCCGGCACTTCTATACACAGACGCGGGATGGGAGCTGGGAGCTGCCAAGGGAGGCAATGTGAGCAGGGCAAAAGTGAACAGTGGCAGCGGCTTATTTTAAAATTACGTGTAAAATAATGTTCCAGATTTTTAGTCCAGGTACCGGGGTACTATTTATAGCTTGGAGTTTACCCAGCCTGTGTCCCTAAAAAGTCCCAGAAATTGCAATGAAGAGGGAAAAAATAATTCGTTTAATGTCTAAGTAGATTTAAAGTTGTTTTTACTATTTTTAAACAACACTTCTAGAGAACCAATAGCAAACTTTTTCTCATACAAATATTTCTATAGAAAATATGCACTAAAAATTGAAATGTTAGCATCTTGAAGAGGCTTGCCTTTTGCTTGCACAGTGTCGACACTGTGCAAAGGAAAAATCACAGCAGTGTTGAAGGTTACCATTTATTTTCTAGTATTTTCATAAAGGCTAAGAAATGTTGAGTGGGACTTAGACCAATAGGTGAAAGTCATAACATTGGGGCAGAGTAATCAAATTAATCTGAAAAATAATGTTATGAAGTAGTTTGTTTGTTTGTTTGTTTTCTTAAGTTAGATTTGAAATGAAGTGACTTTTATTAAAGTCTCTGGTACCAGCACAATGCTAGGGAAATTGCAGATAAACCAGACGCCCTCATTCCCTGCTCTCACCATGTGGTGGCAGCCGAAGGCATGTGTTCACCAGGCATTTTCGATTTCTAAGTGCAGCCAGAAATAAATATCCTGCTCTCCCAAATGTCATTCTGCTGGTGTGTTCCCACTGCAGGCAGCAAGGAACTTGCTTGTAAAAATGCTGTGCCATATGCCCCATCTCCATAAATACTGACGATTCTCTTTCAAAGGAAGGTGAGACAAAAAGTGAGAGAAAAAATCAACATGGGCACAGCATCCAAAAGCTGAAGAGAATCTCCTGAAGTAATTTTGAAAGATGATTGATATAGAGCCTTCATTTTCCATTGTGGTTTGGTTGAATACTGACCAAAATCTTTGTACGAATTGCATGAGCCATTTCCTCTATCCCTCCCCACCATAACCCGCTTTTTTAATTTTTGTATTTGCATATGGTTTGGTTTTTATTCTCCCCACACACATATTCCACTTCAGTCCCAAGTTACAAGCAGGCTTGCAGGCTTCAGAGTGGAGATGACCTGCCTTGTGCACTGTGTTCTGTCCCCGTGCAGCTGCAAAGTGGTCTGGATGATAAATTTGTGACGGCTCCCTTTATTTTTGTGTTGGGGTCCTTACGAAAAGAGTTCATGGAGTTTAACAACAGCAACAAAGAAGACAATCCTTCTACAATTTTTAAACATCATGAAAAAATGTGTTCTGTCTTGCTTTAGATCACAAACACGTAGAGAGTAACTATTTTTAATTGAATCTGCTCATAGTGTGTTCATTTTGGGATGTCTGTGCATGTCACTTCTGCAATATCTTTCCTTCTGGATATTCAGTTTCACCTTTTTTCTTTTTCGGTCTTCACTGGACAAACTCACTGCCCCTGTTCATCTTTCTGTCTGTGCAGCTTCTCTGTAATGGTCCCGGTCTTGTGTCCATGCTCTTCTCCTAGAGAGCTTCTCCCTTCATCTAGCACTGTGGTATCCTTAACCTGCTAAGACCTATGTTAATAATTCCTTAAATAAATTGTATACATATTTAATTCTTTGAATTCCATTTCTGTTTTCTCCTATTAAATACTACTGTAATTCCTTGAGTTCTCACCTGTGGTCACTGGGGCAAAGAGACAAAGGTAGTTACCACTGTCAACATACTATTGGTTAATGGCCTGCTTAAATTCACCTCCTCCTTTAAATTCATTAACAAAAAGGTTAAATAATCCTTATTTGCTCAGACCTTCACTTAACATTTCTTCTCCCCGTCCTAATTCAGTTTGAGCTGATTTAAACCATCTTCTGATTTTTTTTTTTTTTTGCGCATGGCGCATCACTCAGTTTCCATTCCACGTGACAGTAATCATATCCAAATGAAAAAGAATTAAATAAACGTGACGTTTCATGACACACTGTATCAGATGCTCTCCTAAATTAAAGGAAACCACCCACGGCTTGGGAACCCCTGCTAGGCACATCACCCCCGTCTTTCTTTGAAGCCGGGAAGACAGACGTGGATCCGTGGTGGAAACGTCATGACTCCTGGCCCATCCTTGGTGCCAGGGTGGGCATTGCATGCCTTGTCCTGCACCTTCATTTGTGGGTAGCTAACACAACCCAGGGATGAGCGTGTGTGCGTCCAGTACCACTGCATGCCCGAATCGCAGGGTATTAGTATCAGTCTCTGCACAGCATTAACATTGTATTTAGCTCAGCGTGTGCCCACATTCCCTCCTTCTTGTGCTGGAATCGGTGGCAGTTGCCACCACCATAGGTTCATTGGCTTCAGCAAGGAAAAGTGCCATGGAGGGGATTACTGCTGGGATGGTCAAAGCAGGGGAACCATCTCTTCCTGGGAGGAAAGGTGCTGGTGGGGGGAAGGAGCCCCTGTTCCCACCTTGGTGACGCCAGAGCGGCTGCCAAAGGGAGCTCGCTGCTGCGCCATGCCTCGCATGCGTGTGGTTCAGCCAGCCCTGTCCTTCCAGTAATTCAATCAGGACAGTCACGTCGTAACCATGTGGAGTCAGTTACCGAGTCACAGTGAATTACTGAGGAAAGGATTTCATAATTAAAAAGGACAATAAAACGAAGAGCTTTCCACAACAGTGGAGTCCAGAATTACAATGATGACATATGAGAAACAAGAAAACAATTACTTTGGGGCTTGGTTTAAGGCTGGGCACCACCTCTCCAAGAAGAGAGCCTGGTCCTGTTTGCCCTGCAGCAGCCTGCAGAGGGTCAGAACAAAGGAGTGACAAGGTAAGAATTGAGAAAGGGAAGTCAGGAGGAAGATGTTCCTTCTGCCCTTGGTGGTTAGACAAAGAAAGACAGTGCTCTGGAGCTCAGAGGGAAAGTAAGGTCCAGAACCTGTGCCTCAGCTGAGGGATTCAGAGAAGAGGAGAGGCGTATTTAGGAGAAAACTTGTCTGTACAGAGGCACAAGGTAAATCAGTGCTAGCAGTGAACATTATGAATGCATCAAGTTTCCTGCTGGCCCCACAGACCCACAGCACCCTGTGGAAGAATTGTATTCCAGGTAATGTCCAGCTTCTTGTGCTGCATTTATCACTGCGCTATCCAAAAGGCTTTGTGCCAGCTAGCTTCAAGGCATCAGACCAAATGACTTTCCTGATAGGGTGAACAACAATAGCAAAAAAATGTGAACAGGTTGGACTCAAGCTGCCCTGCAATGATTTGCTTTCTGCTTTGCTCTGCAGACTGCCTCCTGATCAGAATTCCCAGGGATACCATGCCAGGTCCTCACCAGTTGCTCCTTAATCTGTCCTACCTGGGCACATGTGACCACAGGCACCATGAAATCTGTTTGTTCTAGGTCACATCTTCTTTTTTAAAATACAAAACCCCTCAAATCCCCAAAATGTAGATTAGATAATGTTAGCTGCATACTTTGCATGTGATAACCCTTGCCAACAGCCCATACATTAGAAGGTTCTTGTTTGAAATGCAAAGCCTTGGCTGTTTTAAGATCCCTGTGTGTCATAGATAAGGTCATCTGCTGTCCAGGACAGAATAGTATGGAGAGTTGTTCTCCTCTGGAAGCTAGTAGAACTTCTGTATGCAGTAGAGGACAGAGTGCTGCACAGATCAGGAGACCTACATTTTATCCCCATCTTTCTTAATGATGAGGAAGGCAAGACACTTTAGTTCTGCCCTCTAAAATACTTCTTAATGTTATTTTTTAAAGTACTCTGAAGTTCTACAAATTAAAACTATTAATGGATAATCATTATTGTGATGCCCCTAGGTAGTCATGTGGTGCACACACTTATACTTCATAATAGAAATGCTGTTTTTTACACAGGAACATCTGTTTTCTCCTTTGTTTCCTGGACCAAATGGAAGCCCTTGCTGCAATAAAAATTTGGAATTAACT
Organism: Nesoenas mayeri; assembly: GCF_963082525.1. NCBI lineage: Eukaryota > Metazoa > Chordata > Aves > Columbiformes > Columbidae > Nesoenas > Nesoenas mayeri. The sequence continues at coordinate 36,843,880 of NC_137544.1, forward strand.
GTCACCTTTGAGATGAAAAGGAGGTGAGTTGTCTCCCTATCTGATTCTTAGTCAGCTGGGCAAACAGGGTGATTTGGCTCTTTTCTTGTTTTGCCTGTGGACAATTCTTTGCAGGTGATAGTCCTTTCCATACCGTGAGACACTATCCTTCTGAGCAGAAGACCTTATCTGTCCATGCAGAATGTCATGGAAAGAGATGACCATTCTAAAGTGCTACCAGTAAGTGCTAAAATGTTAACTTTACATCTAGCAGGTGCAGAGGTAGGAAGTAGAGTGAGCTCAGCACTGCATTATTTTAATTGGAGAAAGATCACAAGTTTCAGAGGTTGGTGTATCATAGTGGAGACTCTGAACTGAAGCATTTTCAGACCTGATACCTTCAGATGAGTACTGTACTCTGCTTCAGCATTTGCTCCTTAGTAAAGTATCCCTAACATTATGTGGGTGAATAGTTAACCAAATTACTTATCACCTTCTGCATTCCATAAGAATATTGTTTTGTTGATGGTCTCTCACTTATAGTCCTTAAACATTCTCAGTAGTTCACTACACCTATGCACACAGATGTTTGGTATAGAACCATATAATGAAACTTATTTACACCTTTTGTGCATATCAGTGAATTATCCAGGTGGCTTGCCTGAGACAAAACCACTAAAAACAAAAAGATAAATAAAGCTAATTTCTGAACAGAGTGTTAAGAATCTTACATGATGAAATTTCTCACTAAATCTCTCACTGAAGTTTAACTCAGTGCTGGCTATTGTTCCTCATGCTAGTGAGGGACGTTCTGCTGAAATTGTCGCCTGAGGTGAACAAACAAGCAGTGGCTTTCTGACAATTAATCAAATAGAGAAAGATCTTCTACTGCAGAACTTCCCAGGTAATCCTATTGATGGCAATGGAAGTGGACTTTCTTCCATTGAAGTGGACCTGATTCATGTGAAGCTCTGTTTTTCATCTAGCATAGATCTGCACCCACTGCACTTTCATTTGTAGTGTCACAGGCAAACAAAGCCAAAGTGAAACATAGTGAAAGGCTTGGATCTAGACCAAGTTTCACTTTGAAATTATGAATCATGCCTCACATGCATCGAAGAGAGCTTGGCTTTGTGTATCTCAGTGAACACTGTCAACCAGCAGTGGAAGTTAGCATTTACAGTAAAACATGAAACCAGGGGAATATTGCGTATCTCTAATGATAAGTCCTATCGTTGCTGGCTATCCACCTGTGGATTCCTATCACTTTGCTGAAATGGATGATATTATACTGTCCTAACCCATTAGGACAATATTTAGAGTTTTAATTGTATTAAAAGATATGACATCTATTTCCATGCCCACCTGATGTAAGAATCCAAGTTCGTTCTTAAGCTTTGTGCTGTTATGACAGCACAACAATTGATAGTGATTGCCTGTTTTATAAAGTTCCATTTCCAGATGCACTTTGAAGCAATGCATCACCTTTAAATTTGGGGTTTAGTATCCAGTAATTCTAACTTCTAAGTGAGAGAAAGTGTATAGCCACATACATTTTTCTCCTTGATCTCATGGATGAGCGTTGTCTGAAGACTATGAAGCATTAGACAATGCATCCTCTCTGGGATCAAAGAAAACTCACATCTGCCTCTCAGCTTGGCACGGTCATTTAAAACATCCTCTCCCTCCCCCGGCTCCAGAAAACAACTCTAAGACAAAACCCATACACGAAACCCACTAGAATTTGTACAAATTAATATTTGTTGGCATTTAAAGCAAATTCCATGGAACTGACCACAAATATTTGAAATCTCTCTCCTGGGTAATGGTAGCACAATGGGACTGGAAAGGGAACAGTGCACACCTGGATATACAAACTCCCCAAATCAAAGGGTTAAAAACAAGGGATCATTTGTTCTTAAGGGATACAAAAACACATTCACAAAACAGCTGCACTGTGACTTGAAACAAAAGCTTGCAAGTGGCAGGTTTTAATGCAAAATATGAACAGGAGGGAGCACAAAACATCTCTCTGATCCTCACATACCTTACAGCATTAAATCTCCCTTTTCCTCACACCAGTAACAGCTCAAGTATTCAGTTTGCCTCCTTTGGCCTGACAAATTTGCCTCCTTCTTTCAAACAACTGCAGCTGACAAACACCACCAAAACTGAGCTATTTTGACTTGCCCCTACCAGTCCCCCATTGTTCTTTGCAGATAAAAGGATATTAGTGCCTGGTTTCGACCACTGTAGTTAAACACCTTAAAGCCTGTAAGCAAACTTGCCTGTAAATCAAAAAGGCAGAGAGTTTTCTCATTTCATCAAGTGTAGTTTTACTGTCTGCTGTCACCACAGCTGTCAGCAGGATGCTTAACTGCTCTAATTGTCTAAGGGCTCATACCCTCACCCTAACTAATTGTTTAGATCTGCTAATCTGCATCCGTCATCTGTGAAGGGGCTAAGGCCGTTCTCATCTTCCAGTTTATAGGAATTGGCTATAGCGAGTCTGTAACAGGATCTACAGGGTTTACCTACTACCCTGTGGTGAGATGGTTGCTTGCAGTTGGGTGAGTCTTGTGAGCTAGTGAAGATGAGGAGGATAAAATCTTTAGGAGACAATAAATCATAGCAGTCATCCAAACCATAACTTAACAAGAAATAATAGCATAGTAAACAGCTACAGCCCTGTAATGTTAAACCCAACTAGGAATGGACAGAGGGGTTATGTCAAAACTTCATATAACCAAGTCCTTTGATAGATCTTGCTGTATTTGCAACGTGTGTGTGCTTTTTTAATGTTAGGTATGAAAAATTAAGGATGTGAGCATGCATTGCTTCTGTATATCAAATCATTTTTTTTTTTAAATGATTCATTGCGTTTCAAAGGACTTTCATCTCAACTTATTTATACAACTTTCATACAGTGTATAGCACTTCATTTGGTCAAATGTTTATCAAAATCCATTTATTTAAAGACCCTTTTCTGCACATATTGTTTACATGTGGAATGTCATGTTTTTATGTGTGAGGGTTTTTTTCTTTTCTTTTTTTTTTTTGTGTTATTTTTTTAGATACCATTGGAAGTAAGTATTGAGATTCTTTAGGCTTTTCTGTTCATTCTATATAAATTTGCCTTGTGTTTGCCAAATATTTTCTGTAATTAATATTTAGCTGAAATTATTTGGACTTTGTAAGCAGAATTCTGGCTTAAGCAAGGACCATCCACCAGTCAGCAAATGCCAGGTTGTTTCTGTTATGATTCACAGGTTACTAGCTGCTCATCCTATACTATTCTACAAGTCTACAACTGCAGACAAAAGGCTTGATCAAATAACAGAGTATAATTTTTTGACTGTAAATTAGTGATAAGGTTTATTTATGCCTATGAAATCTATCCTTGGATATTTCAGTCTTCCTGAACTTTAATTCTAGTTCTTCACATATACCTATTACACAGCCTGGACCTCTATGTGAAATTCATTGCAAATGTTTGCTCTGGTTAATTGTCAAGTAATGGGTTCTTTTCCCCCTTGTTTTACCTATTCACTTTTGAGCACTGTCTTCTGCTGTTGCTTGTCCTTGTTGCCTTCTTTCCCCTAGGCCAGGTGCCACAGCTGCAGTGAGTGCCTTACTGAGGATGCTAAGCCAAGCTGGAGAAGCCACGTGAAGTCAAGCACCAGCACAGCCCTGCTGATGGCTGCAAAAACGTTAGTTACAGGCTACAGGGATGGAAAGGCTCTTGTCAGACTAAGGAAACACATGAATATTATCTAAGGTCTGTGGCTCTTGACACTCCGTATTTACTCCAATTAAGTATGTGCACGGGTTCAGACTTAACCACAAGATACTTGACATATCTGACCCTCTTTATATTCCCCTTCCTTACAGCAATTAGAAAGTCTGGCTCAAAGGAGCTTACAAGTTAATATGTGTAGATATGGTAAGCATTATGTTAAGGGGATACTGATAATTCATAAAACCCAGTACTGATAGGTTTCTTTGAAGGTTTAAAACCTAAATCAAAAAGAAAGGTAGAGGGTGGGAAAAAGAAATTAGAACATTTCTGTTTTAAATATAGGGAATGTAAACACTGAAGAAAGATACTTAAAAATCTTAAAAATTAAGGTTACTCCTTTAAAGTTAGTCAGTTAAAAGATTCCTCTATAGACAACCAAAACAGGTAGCATTTGCTACATTTGTTTAAGTGCAAAAGACAATATAGGGTAAATGGGCTCCTAATCTCTGCACTTCAGCAAAATTCCTGAAGTGTGATGGGATGACATTTGCCCTAAGAGATTAACTGAATTGGTCTCACACAGGAAATCTATGGCAGAGCCAGGAAGCAAGTTTACTGCAGAGCCTTACTTTTAAGACAGAACCCCATAAAATCAGTAGCCATCCATAGCCAGAAGATGACCTATACTCTCCTGCATTCACTGTTTCTCTATAGACTTTTATTTTCAGGGGAAGTGATTATAGCAAACTCTGTAAGACCTCATTCCTCATTTTATAAATGTTCAAATCTTAATAAGGGTACAATTATGAGAAAGGGGATTTTAAAGTAACCAAGTCTGTGCCAAGTAGATGAAGGAATCTTTGAAGTGATCCCACCTTTGATTTATGTACTGGCTAAACCTTGAGTTTCAATCTAGACTTCCTCTGCAAGTCTCTTAAATCAAAAGTTTCATTGCTCTGTAGTTCAGGAATTAATCTGACTGTGAGACTAAGGGGAAAAATATTGTACTGCAGAACAGTAAACTGCTGTAACTCCAAAGTTAAGCTGAAACTAAAGAAAAACATGCTTTGCATTATTAGTGTGATAGGGCTTTAGCCAGCCCGCAACTTCCTTCTGACTCTTGGCCTGCTCCCTTGTTCTCAGGGAGGTTTTTGATTTTGGCAAAATGTTCACTGAAATGTGTCCTCTCTCCGTGACTGGAATCACAGGCTCCAATCAGCCCGACATAAGGACAGAGCAGTATTTTAGATCAAACGTATCCAAATATTATTGGTGTATTATGTTTCATAATTACTTTGGATCTTCCTTCTCTTTGCAGTAGAAATGTGTTTTGGCTCTTACAGTCACATAGTCCTGACACCTCAGATATGATGGTTCTTACAGAACCATGAGGTGGCTGTTGGTCTCTTTTCTTTATGAACCAAATTTAGCGGAGCATTCAAACAAGTGCTAAAACTCTTCCCTCTTCAGCAAAATACATTGGGCAAGCTGTGCTTGCCCTCAGGACAGCAAGCCCTGTGCTCAGAGCTGTAGACTAGTGAGCTCCTCTTGAGCCACCATAATTGTGTAGTTTCTGGAAAGTGAGAGAATTGAGTTTGAGCTTTTTCTGGCAGAGGAAGGACCTAAGCCCCAGTCTTTCCTTCCCTGGGAGAGTGCCCTGACCATGAGGGCATCCAAAGCATGATCAGTGCTATTTGGAGGATGGATCAGAAGAAGCATCAGAGGAGTGACATACATTCCTAAATCTAGTCAAAACTTTTGAACCTCAAATCATAGGCATGTTCATCCAGGATAGGGAAGGTTTCAGACACAGCATCTCTTTTGGGGCCCTCAGTGTTCTGCGAGTGTCTCCAGTTCCTCACATTTATGAAATACTCTTCCAAATCTGTGCGCTATGAAGTCCTCTCCCAGAGCTGGGCTCTGTGGTCCCTCACTGGATCTGATGATCTGGTACCTCAGGTTCTCAGGGGCAAAATGATGGCAATAGCATTTGCAAGCTAGTCACTCACTGAGATGGAGAAAACCACATAGGAATAAAAAACTTGTATTATTTAGCAAGTAAATAAAGACATTTTTATTTAACTACTAAAGTTTCTCCAACAAACATAGCAGGTCAATAAGTCTAGAAATTACCTTTAAGAATTTACTATGCCATTCTTGATATCTAGCAGGAAATGGCAAGAAATTTTATGGTAAAAATTAATAGACCATCACTCACCATCAATTCTAACTAACAGAGGTTTTAAAAACTTGTCATAACATGGACAGTTCTGTATTTAAGAATTTCCTAACTTGCCTCCATCAGATCCAAAATCAGCTGAGGGAAGACACAGGATTGTTTCTGAGACAGGTAAAGGAACGGTACATTCAGTGAATCAGATGTCCTCTGCTTGGGCTGGTGGAAGAGAGAGATGTTAGCATAAGAAAGGTGGGTGAGCTCAGGGAGGAAGAGTCTCTGAAGGAAATCCCAACCAGTCAGGGTCAACCTGATCAATGCATACATGTTAGGAACAGCTGAAGCAGCAAAGGGTTAGCTTGGTTTTTTTTCAGAAAATGGCCAGGCAGTGTTGTGCTGCTGAACTTGGCCTGAGTGTTACCTGTTTTCCCTGGGAGAGGTTAGTTTGGATGGGCATGTGAAGAAATAGCAGAGAGGAGAAGGAGTTGACAGGAACAGAGGACCTTCACAAAACATGTCTGCATATTACAGCTGTGCAGCCTTTGATCGGTAGTCGAACTGTAGAAACATTTTGTGCCATCCACTTACGGAAATAAATGTTGAAGATGTCAAAAGAGCATAGTAACCTCTCTGAAGCATGTTATTGCACCAGAGAGATTGGTCCAGCTTCTCTCTATTTTATTAAATGCTGCTTTCCCGTGAGGAGTACCTCTTAAGGATTCCTTGACACGGTTTCTCTTCGGATTGTATAAATGCAGTCAGATTTCTTTTCAAGTCTTCTCATATACCAACTGCTGCCTTCCGAATTGGTCAGTGTCCTCAGTTGTTATTACTGTGGAAGAAGCTATATAAGGAAAATGAAATGCATACAAAAAATGAAAAATTTGGGAGACATGATGACTGGAGCAGTTGTGAGATATGAAGTGCTTAAGGCTGACGGTAGCTTTACATTCAGGACTCCTTTGTGCAGTGCTTTCAGTTAGCATTGCACACTGTGTGCATGCTATTAATGTCACATATATTGCTGAGATGAATGAGGGTTGTTATACAGTGTTTATTCATTATTAACTTAGAAGTCCCTGGATATAAGTTTCCATGACAAATTAGAACATGCTTGAATGACACAAAAACAGGGTTTTCTTTAAAATGTATTTACACACATTTCCTTATGTTTCAGTAGCAGCAAGTATATTGATTACAGGACTGTTTTAGTGGCTTTATTTTCCCATGTGAAAATATAGAGTTATTAATTGTAATGTATTTAAAAGGCACAGAGGAGCAGAGGAGAACCTCAGCTGCATTAGCCAGTAATGCCTGCTGAAGCTGCAGGCTCAAGTTGCGCTTGCAGCTCTGGTGTCTGTGGCGGCTGCTGTGTGAGGAGCTGGGAATAACTGTGTCACTTCTGAAAAATATGAGAAATTTTAAAGTGCTCTTGACACAACTCAGTTTTAAAAAATAGGAGCTGAAATTCGAGAAGCCTCAGTGCTCTTGCCACCAACACAGGGACTGCCACTTTGAAGGGGCACTTTCCCTGATGTTTGCAGGAGAGAAAAGGAGAGGAGCTGCAGGGGCTGTTGCTTCTCTGTTGGTGTTGCCCTGTGCGGTACCCAGCCATGATGTGGTTGTGCCCATGCACCTGAGTGGTGGTCACTCATTCAGACTGTGGCTGCATCTAACTCAGTACAGGATTCCACCTATGACTTCTTCCTTGGTGAACTTCAGCTCTGCTGGTCAACAGCATCAGCTGGCCACATGGTTATATTTAGACTCAGGTGGGCAACCTGCACAAAAACTAAGCCCTAACTACCATGGTGAACTACCTGCCATGGTGAATTTTACAAGCAGTGATGTGCTGGAGCTCCTGGGAACTTTGGAGAAGCTCAGAGCAGGAGGATGAGCAATGTCTTCACATCATTTCCTGATGTGACACAGAACAGGCTTCCAATATGGAAGACCTGAGTCCAGTTTCCTCCTCCTCTGCCAGAAAGATTTTGAATCTATATGTGTTTTTGGGAGGAAGCATGTACACTGCATGTAAACTGTAGCATGGAGACACTAGAAGGGGGAGTTGAAAACTCAGCTTTTGACAGAAAAGTGATTCTGGTGTCTTTTTCTCATACATCAGCATCACAGCGATCCTGGACAGCCATGGTGAGACTTCCTTGCCTCGGTAGAGCTGGTTATCCACCCGGGAGAACCAGCATCCTAAAACACAAGTCATACTGCTCCATCTGCAGCTCTGGCTGCAGATGCTGGTATGCTCCAGCTTATTTGGCTTGATGGCCCTCCTTGGTCGAGGTAACCTGTGCCTGTCTTTCAGTGCTCCAGCTCCCTGGCTTTGTCTCTTTTGATCTGAGTCTCAGCTTAAAACTAGCAGAGACAGTGGAAGATGTTCAGGGCCCAGGATTTTTAACATAGATTTAATACTATTGCATTTTAATGTTTGTGGGGAAAGAAGCCCAGATCTTAATCAAACAATCATCTGAATTGTGTTATCCCTGGAGATGAGACAAATTTATACCAGGCTGCGTTCTTATTTTGGCCTACTTTGGCTTCTTTCTGAGCAGCAAAAAAGCTATGAGTGGAAAGCCAAAAGGCTCCAATTCAGCAAAGTGTGCTCTGCACTTGCTTAAATCCCTCCTGATTCCCCAGTATGGGTGTACTGGATGCAGATAAGACCCCGTGATGGGCTGACTCACTGTCCTCAGCAGACCTGATGATTTTTGAGGGAAAATTGACTTAATCACAGATCTGAACACTAGTATGTTCCTATATGATAGATGTTTAGGTCTGTGTCCATCCTAGCAGTTTATTTCTTATTACATTAGTGGCATAGCTCAGTGTAAATAAACAAAGCCTTAGTTTCCTGGGAAAAATGATGCTTACATAGCACTTACAGTTCTCAAAGAACTTCTGTTCAATCTCCACACTAATGTGGTTTCACAAGAAGACTGAGATTATTTTATTGCCCCAGGATGCCAGGAAATTTTCATTTGACTTCCTCAGATCTCTAGGATAAAAGTGGGACAGTAAAGAAAAGAATTCCCTTTGCTGTCTTAGATTTCTGTTCTTCAGGAAAATATGTTATGTTTTGTAAGATCTGATATTCCGTAGTTTATTTTGAACTTAGTGACAGTATTATTTTACTTTTTTTTTTTTCCACAGACAAATATCTTACCCTCTGCTGCTTCCTGCTCCTGGCCTTTTTTATAGGCTTATTTTTCTATGTGGAGTGTAGATGATGCTTTTCACACTCCATTGGTTTCATTCAGTTATGTTTCTTGACTTTGTTGAAAACAAAGTAATCAATAACCCATAAAGTGCAGAAAATATGACTACCATTAATAAACTGCCAAATAATCAATATCAGAACATTAGTTTGCTAGTAGCATGTGAAAGTTTTGGTGTTGGTGAAAATGTTATGCTGTAGAAAGCTGTTGGTTAACAAGAGGTGATATAATGAGCATTTGGGGAGGAGCCACATGTTTTTGAACAAAAAGCCCAAAGCAAATCTAGGTCTCACATTTAAACCCAATATGAATTTCAAGGGCAAATCCTTCCAAAAGGTTTATTCTCCTATTCAGTCAAATCAGGCTCAAAAGGGATGGAAAGAACCAGGCACACACAACTGCAGCTCGTTTTGCCTCAGCATCACAGGGGCATTTGTGGCACTTGCAGTAGGAGTACTAGTCAGGGAGAGCTATTTCTTGTGCCTCTTACTGTTCCTTCAGTCCCACAGGTTGCTCCTTTCCACCCTGATACAGATTGCTGTGAAGAGCAAGGGCAGTGGCTGCAGGAAGCAGCATGAACATCTTCCAACAGAAGGGTGATAGAGGCATGATGCGTCACTGCCCAGGGGCTCAGGCCGTTTTAAGGTGATGTGTTGCTGAGGTGATATAAAGTAGTGCTGGAGGAACTTTTTCTGTAGGTTCAGAAAAAAAAAACAACATTAAAGCAGAACATGTGTTTTGGAGTGAGTTTGGGAGGAAAAAAAAGTAAAATACTGAAGGTTAAAAAAAAAACAAAACCAAACCAAAATATCTTGAAGTTTGATGATCTGTGGAATAACTTTTATAAACCTCATTGGTCACCACCATGCAAAATATCTCCGTTCTCTCTTCTGCTAAACTGTATCAAATGACAAAGGTTTTATTGTCTTAAGAGTACTATCCCATGTCAGCAACTACTGCTATAAGCCAGCATTTGTTCCAAAATCACTTAATCTGGGCAAAAACTCTAGTTAGATTGACAAATGGTATTCTGACTTGTCAAGCTGAAGTCAGAAAGCTCTTGAATCTCTGTGTGCCCTTCTCCTAAATATCAGCTCTTCATTGAAGTCTTCATAGGCAAATCTCTGGTACTTTTGGAGGTAAATGCCTCCCAGATGGCTGCAAGGAGAGGTGCACGGACAAGGTCTGTTTGCCTGGTTAGGGTGTGAGAGCTAGGCAAATCAAAGGTGGGCTTTGATGAGTGGGTGTTTTGACCAAGAGTTTCAGCAGTCCTTGGCTGTTGGCCTCAGCTTTGCCCTTTCCCCCCATCTTTGATGTCAACCCAGTCCTGGACATCCTTTGGTGACAACTCAGTTGAGCTTGAACACTTAGGAGCAAGAGCCTGCTCTGCGTTTGTTCCTATTGATTGAGAAATGCACAGAAGTACTTGGAATAAGATTAGCAGAAATAGTCACGGCTCTCTCTAATTCCCTTCCAAGTTAAATCAACTTGCCACTGGTCCCATCAGGTCTGCAGTGAGCTCAGTCAGGAGCATTTCTCACAGCCCCGTTCACAAGCTCTAGACACAGGCTTTCAGCATAATACAGCCAAAAAGTCTTGCACGTTGCTTTCTTTTACAAAAATACACTTTTTGTTGACTTAAACATTCTCCTGCAGTTACACAGTGCTCCTGTGTGGTCACCTACCTTGTGTCACAGCCCAGACCAGAACAAATGATGAATAGCAAGCTTGGAAGATAAACGCTCTCTTCCTTACTACGTGTCAGAGTCCACCCAGTATCGCTTCTGCAACAGCACAGTGAAGCAAACAAAATCTCTGGGACACGGACCTGCCTCTCTTGGTACTGGCTTTACACCATGAGGTTTTCTCCCATTTCAAACATCCATATTTATTAATATAGTAGTACACTGGGTCAACGTCTGAACTTTTGCAAAGACACACGAGACCAAGATCTTAGGTTGTAGGAAGGGAATAGAAAGGCATTATCTGTGTATTGTGCACATTCTTTCATTTTTTTTCTTGGATTTATTTTTTTTTTACACCTTTTGTATCATCTCTTACAATGTCTGGTGGATTAATTACAGATAAAAAACTGAACTGTAATACTAAAACTGCTGTCTGTTTTTTTCACAAGCCTTTCAGTGATTAAGTTGCACAAGAAATGAAAATCCCAACTTTTACTCTTATAATAGCATGATCCCACAATACCTAAAATCCATGTCAGGCACTAACTCTTTCAGATTTGGTTCCTTTGTGCACTCCTCATTTGTGTACAGAAATGTCTGGATCATCTCCTGTCTCCATCCAGATTTAGCAGCAGAGTGCTGCAGTGGGAATTCTCACTGTAACACCAATCCTTCCTACACATATTCTGTTCCATTGATTTCACTGAAATCACATTATAAGTTATTTTCATTCCTCCATTTTTAGGAAATGTTACCATTGTATTTATTTGGTATTGCTAAAGGGACTCTATACAAAAAACTTTGGCAGTAAGACTGATAGAACCTATTATATTACTTACCAAACTGTTTAAAGATAATATTCCTTCTCTAAGGACTAAACTTCTTCTAGGCAGCATCTCTAGCCCAGCGATCTCATTATCCAAACAATTCTATGGCTTTGAAATGGAAATAGTTTCTTCTGAATAGCTGTATTAGGATTTCTCTGGGCGCCATAAGACCTGTCCCTCAGTTCCTTATGTGGGAGGTGAGTTCAGCACCTTGCATTTCTCAAGGACTGAGTTATAGTCTGATCTGGCTTTACTTCTCTATTTCAGGGTTGATTTTTTTACTTAAGCAGTGAAAAAACCTGACACATTTCACAGTATGAATAAAAGAGGTATAAAGTAAATACAGTACAATGTAGACAAAAATATTTTTCATAATGTAATCAATTATTTGTTACCCTTTTTTTTTAAGTATGCTCAAAATATTTTGGCCATTAAATTATGTAGTTTTAAAGTGACAGACAAAAAGAGTCTCCTGTGCCAAATGAACCTCCATCAGAAGAGGCTAAAATCTTACTCAGGTTATGGTATTAAGTATTACATTACTTTCTCATGTTAACGTTTGTTCAGACATATGTTCTTTTCCTTCAAATCTTGTCAGACTTCTTATGCCGTTTTTATAAGACAGCCTTGACTCTGCACTAAACCATGCCACTAACACGTTACTTAATCTAACTGGCACATTGTAAAATTTTACACATGCGCTCATCCAGATAATTACACAATTAATTTTCACTTAGTAGAGCTGAAACGGGGATAATGAAATTTCCACTGGTGTACTGTTACGTCCGGGGGTTAGAGGTCAGCTTCCTGTTTGGATAAGGGTGAGTTTAAAGAGGATTTCTGACAGTCTCCTTACTTCAACTGAGTCTAAAAACATTGCAATGGAATTTCAATTTACAGCTAAGTTCAATGGAAGGAGCAGATGTTGGGAGTGTGCCACTACCATTCTGGGAGCCCTTTCTATGCAGGTGTAGTCAAAAGTCAATGTCCTTCATCCCACTCTTTATATGAAGACAGGGTTAAGCTGACACTTGATATTAATTTCTGCACTGAACTGTAGCTGTGCAGTTCTTTGCAGAACTGTCCCCAGCTTGAACAGTCATGGGAACCTTTCCCCTGTTGTAATTTTTGCATTTTCAAAGGAGCACACTGAGAACAAGAATGGGGCTCTTCCCCTCGAGGACTTGTGGTAGGAAAGTCATCAGAAAAAAACAGGACCAGAAAGAACTGAGACACGCTTCCATGCATTTGACAAAAAGCCTGCTTTGGCACCAAAGTATATAGTAGCATATAAAGCCACCAATGCTTTTATATTTAAATCCAAGTGTTGTGACCCTAAAACAATTGTTTCTGGTGGTTCCTCTTCTAAGCTGGGATAAGAAGTTTAATGTATTGCTTGAAATGTCTACATGTGTATTTGCTGTCACACCCTTTGATCTGTCCTTGGTAGTCCCAGCAGACTTGCGCCTACCTGTAGAGCTTTATTTTCTGATCCCTGACATTCCTGGACAGCTGACCTTAGCTGGGAGTTTTGCTGGGTGATAAATCTCCCAAACACCAACTCTTCCACTTAAGCAGTGGCCCAAGGTGGGAGGGAGCACAAAAGCAAGGTCACCATTCCCATTGGACCAATCTGTCCCTGATCTGCACCAATGTGCTGGACTGCTGTTTCTGACCTGACTTGCAAGAAGAGCTATGTTTTTTAAGAGGTACAGCAGTCCAAAGCCATAGGGACAGAGCTTTAACTCTCACGGGATACCCACAACACATTGGCAGAGGCAGGAGGCTGGGAAGAGCTGTCTCTGGCCAGGTCAGGATAGCTCACCCTGCCTTGGTGCCAAGCCTCAACCAAGTCTTCCCACCTCAAAGCCAAAGGAAGTCAATGCTAAAATGTCTGTCAATGTCATGGGCTACTGGATTAGGTCCTAAAGGCAGAACATGCTGTCAGATGGCAATGAAGAGATATGTCAAGAGGACATCTCTCATGAACAACAGCTTCTTGTGATGTGAATTTCCATGGTTCTACTGGGTCTTGATCACAGGCTGGGGCTTCACCATCCGTGAATAACATGGAAAAAAGGATTACTTGCAGGAGAGACAGACGTTTGCACAGTCAATGATTTTGTGCATTTCTTCTTTCTCTTTCTGCCAAACTTCTTCAGCGGGTTTTATATCATGCATTTCAGAAAGCACTAGTACTTCTTATGGTAGGCCTTGCTTCTTCATTCCCTACTTTCCTTCTCTTTTAATGTCTCTTAAGCCTTATTTTTAAACTCATTTGGAAGTCCTGCTGTATTCAAAACTTCAAGTTTCATGCTGTTTTCCTCTGTTTCAGTCTCTTTGATGCCTTAAACACACCTCACATGTTTTTAAGGCATCAAAGTGTCTTAAATTATATGCTCTCCTTCCTCAAGTAGCTAAAGATGTAACTAATAAAATGCCTGCTCTGTAGACCACACCTTATGTTATCAGTGCCCAGAGATCAGCTTCAGACACCTGGAGCTACAGATGGATGCACTATATAACTCTGACCATAAGACACGTCTACACATTCATGAAAGGTGGAAAAGAAGAAAGGTGGAAACCCTTCAATGCATGTATTTCAAAAGAAGAATAACAATTCATTTTTACCAATCCATCAGGAAAAAAGACACATGAGTTGAGTTTACTAAAGATCCATAGACAGTCTTTGCATCTCCTTTCAACATCAAGGGTTATCTTGACAGCAAAGGGCATGTATGCATTTTACAAAAGGAAGGAGGTGATATGCTGCACTGCAGATGTTGCTGTTTGTCAGTAGTCCTGTCGCAAGATGCAAAGCTCCAAGTGAAATCCGTATGTATAACATTAATTGGGTGACCAAGCATATACATATTCACCTTCAAACAAAAACAAGCTGTGCTTTCATTATTAAAAGTTTGGTGTTATTACTAAACTTGATTGTGTTTCTTATTTAGAAAACATAAATTTCATTTCTAGGCTAGCGGTTGAAGGTAAAAAATATACCATCTACAGAAAATATGTTCATTAAAAAAGAGTACAAAATACTTCTTTTTAATTTTCAAATTTGACGACTGCCTTTGTTCCAGCAGAGAAACACTTTCAAGCAATACAGTCGTGTTTGCTCTAGGCACTAGAAATTATATCTTTTTCAAGAAATCTGTTGATATCAAACTAAAATTATACAACACAGTTATCACTTTTGCTAGTAGAAAGTAATAACATAGTAATAGGTAATATATTAATAAGTAATAATATGGTAATACAGTATATATACACTTCCCATCATATATATTTTCTTCCCTATATAGCAACATCTTTCCTATTCTCATTAGGCATTCATCAAAATACCACATCTGTAGCCATATATGATTTGACAAAGTTGCAGAGCTGGCTGCAACAGCTTTTGCACTGAATACTGGGGGTGAGGCAGAGGCCTTACCTTCGGCCAATGAGCCCACTGAGCGGCTGCTGTGCAGCCAAGAGGGCCATCCGTGTCCTGGGTGCATCCAGCACAGCATTGCCAGCCAGGCAAGGGAGGTGATTGTCCCGCTCTGCTCTGCACTGGTGCAGCCCCACCTGGAGCACTGGGTGCAGTTCTGGGAGCCACAGGATAAAAAGGATATTAAGCTACTGCAGAGTGTCCAGAGGACCATGAAGTTGGTGAAGGATTTAGAGATGAAGAATTGAGGAGCAGCTAAAGTCACTTTGTTAGTTCAGCCTGGAGAAGACTGAAGGGAGACCTTATTGCGGTCTACAGCTTCCTCGCTAGGGGAGAAGGAGGGGCAGTGGCCACTTAGTGTAGGAGGCAGAAACCCACCTCTTCAGTTTAAAACACTCAGTCAGTTGGACAACAGGCTGGGCAGAGAGTGAATTATTCCCTTTTAGGACAATTAACTAAAAGAAGGAAAGAATTGTCCTCTGCAGTTTTTTATCAGTTAAGCTGAGAGCTCAAAACTTCCCACTAGCAGCTGATTTCCAGTGAGATGTATCCCACTGTTATAAGCCTTTTTTTTTTTTTTTTCTTAATCTTATTTCCTCAGCTTTACTGGCTTCTCTGCATGGTCCAGATGGGCAGGGTCCTTAACAGCCTCTGCAGAGATTTTGTCCCCGTTCCCACTTCAGCAAATGACCTTCTGTTTAAAGCTGCCACACCTCACACATAGTTTTTAAAGGCAAAATGGACTACTGCTTTTCTGCTGTTCATGCAGCAGGTATCCTGCCCTTCTGAGGATTTTTTTTAAACATTTTTTCCTTTCAGTGCGGGGAGGTCCTATGCACAGCTGCAGTTTAATGATATCTGTAACAAATTGCTATCTATTTTAACAGGTGCTCCTCCTGTTGGTTTGCTCCATTCCCTTTCTCAGGCATTTAGGAGATGCGCTGTTGAAGGTACAATCTTTTGCCAGGTGGGCTATTTAGTGAAGACAAATTGTGTGATCATAATAAAAAGAGTAGTTATGCATTCTCTGAGACTACTTCACTCACTACAAATTGCCTATATTTCTGTCTCCCTCTTTGTTTAAAAACATATCTATTAAATGTTTTAAACTTACACAGATTTTAAAAGTCTCTTATTTCTGGCATTCTGATATCTCATTGTTTCTCTTCAGCTTTTTTTTCTTTTTTTTTTTTTTCTTTTTTTTTTTTTTTTCAGTAGGTCCTCTCCTCTCATTTGCCAGCCCTGGAGCAGCTCTATGTGTGAAATTCTCTAATATCTCATTGATTACATCAGTGTTGGCAAATTTGTTTCCCTCTCAAAGCTTAGAATAAGCTCTGATTTTCTGTTTAGTATTTCTGAGAAACCTACAAGATAATAAAGTTAACATTTACCATATACAGCCAGTTATGGACTATACTACAGCATTTAGCCAGTGGCTATCATGAAGGGGCAGAAGAAAGCTCTTCCCCTGGAGAGCTGTTGGTGGGGCTGTCTTTGCAGGAGCACCTTATGCTCTTCCAGCTCTTGATAAGCTGTTGGGAAGAGAAAATGGCACCCCAATACACCTCTTTTTTTAAACAGATTTCTGTCAAGAGAAGAAGAATGTGAGGCCCTTCTGCTCTCTTCAACCCAGCACACCCAAACATCAGCCACAGTTACGTTTATATCCTGACAGCTGGGTGAAGTTTGCTGTTTTTCAGGAGTCTTGACTGAAGTGCTGACATCCATGCTGGTCATCCCAGTGGAGGTGTGCTAGCATCTGCAGAAGGTACTTCCCAACTGCTGCAGACAGCAACACTGGGTTTCAGCCCTACATTGCCTGAGTCTGCCAGCAGTTGGGACCTCTTGGGAGAGATGGTGAGCATGCATCAAGCAGGCTGAGGATGTGTTGGGGGATCCTTGCCACTCCCACATCCCTAGGTTTGGGCCCCTGTGACTTCTGGAGAACACAGAACTACTGTACCCCCGCTCAGAAAAGCCAGGCAGTCTGCCTACATGGGATATAGATGTACAAATGGCAGAACCTACTCATTTTATTGAAATGGGATCCAAACATTTACCACAGCTGTCTCCGCAACTAACAGGCATTCTCCTTAATTCTCCCTCCTAGTGCTGCAAACAACTGGAGGAAGGTGACGGGGCTGAGAGGAGGAAGGTTCTGCTCTCACGAGTCTTATCTTCTTCCCCAGACTTTCCTTTTGGGTAGAGTTGAACACAGACTGCTGGCTCAGATGAACCTTTGGTTGGATGTGTCTCAGCTAACTGATGTTCTCAAGAGAACAGCACAGATAATATCCCCCTGTGGTGAGCGCGCTGCTTCAGATACATATCGACACATTTTTATGCTACTTTTGGGCATAAGCTGGCCATCTAAAACAGTAACAGTTCTAAAAATGGGTTAACTTTGAACAGACATCTGCAACTTTTCTTCTACTGCAGAGACAGGGTATTGAGGAAAAAAAAAAGTTATGTTTTCTGAACAGTCATTCTTGCATCTTTTTCAGAACCATAATTTGGTTTTCATGTCTAAACTTGGTCAGTCAAGATGTTTGTCATAAGAATGTGGAATACTTTGAATCTAAATTAACACCTTTAGATTTACTTAGTGAGAAAAACTACTCATTACTCCCAAGTAATTTACTAACAATATTATTATATGAACAAAGACAATTTAATGTAATGTGGCATTTATGACTTCCACATAACATCAGCTGCTAAAGTAAGAAAACAACAAAAATACCCCTTTTATTCAGAAAAAAACCCTTAAACTAATAAGCATGTTCCTAATATTAAAATCAAGTCAGAGATCCTATTGACTTTCATTACATGTAATTTATGACACTTGGATGTAGTTTAATAAGGTCATAAAAATGCCAGTTGTGGTATCTCATAATACTTTTTATAAACTGGTTTTACAGTCTACCCTTTGTTCCAAAGTTCAAAGTGACAATTGAAATGCACAGGTTACCCAGGGGTTCAGACTTTTTGCTGGAAGTACTGACTAGCGGATACCTTAATTTCTCATATATCTATATTTTTTCCAAAATCTTGGTAATTGTGGGGAACATTCCTTTCCTCCAGATGTGCCAAAGCTGATATTTTTCAATTTAAAGAAAAATATCAAGAATTCAGTAAAAGGAACACGTTTTATTGCTGTACACTTTTTTTTTTTTTTTAATGAAATGAAAACTGCAACATTTATTCCTAAGCAGGTCAAAGTCAAACAATACTTCTAAGTGCTGTTACAATAGTGGCATTATATTGTCCCTTGTCAGCTTTCAATTACTTCATCCACCAAGCTGATCACTGACTTATTTCCTGGCTTAGGTAAATAGGGCTTTTGGTGCACTTCCCTTAAGTCATTTCAGAGAAGATAAATTAAATAATGATTGCAATTTAATATTGTGATAGTGCTAAAATATTTCCTTCAAGCTTCAAGTTTGACCACAAGTTTCCAATAATATACTTTTTTTCACTTGCTAGCTCAAACCTGAGGTTTTATTAAATTCTACAGCTGCAGTCAGTATTTATGTTTTCATCTAACAAATTGGACATTTTAAATAATAAAGAGCATGAAGTTATATATAAAAACAGATAACACTTGCAATTCATTTAAGGTGGAAACTTTATTTAAAATTAATCAAAATCCACACAATATAGCACAGAGGTTCAAATTCTTAGTTCATTATACTGGAGTAAATCTGGGGAAAATCCAGCAACTTCACTGAGGTTACTCCAGGATCACAGCCAAATTCTCAAAACCTCAGTGGGGCATAGTATTCCTAAGGGATGCAGTACCCGGTGTGCATGGGGCCCTCAGTGTACAGAGACTGGTCCAGCTAGGGGAGATGTCCTCTTGATTTCAAAGAGGTGGTTAAACTTTCTTGACACACTGGGGATCTAGGTCCAAGTAGCCCCCTGGTATCATTGGAGAAGCCTTTGCAGTGAAGAACTTGGTCCTGCAAGCTTTGTGGCTGGTCTTCTGCAGGGGAAACCGAGGACTGAACAGGAAGTAAAAGCCTGGACTATGGTTTTATATTGTATATATACATGTATATATATAGTTGTGTATGTATCTATAGTGTGTATATATAAATTATTATATTGTAAGCCTGTACTATGGCTTAGAGGTGGGCACTGAAACAGTCGTTCCTTGCAGATAGGCACAGCCCTCCTTTCACTTTGCCCTTGCACTTTGATGGTTCACCTGTGTATTCCCTCTAGGAGATCAGACTAATAAGCAACAAAGTGTATAACGTGTGCCATTTGCAGATGAGGTGTGGAATCCTCATTTTTCACTGTTTCACTGAAGCATTGTTAACATTCTCTGCTATTTATACCTTTTCTGTCAATGTGTACAGTGAAGCATGTCAGCTGCTGCTTCGGAGGTGCAGAGTTCTGCACATGGCATGGCTCCATGCAAAGGACAAGAATGGACCTGTGTTGAGAAATTTCTGCTGCTTCACTTCCAAAGGCTCACCAACATCTTGTCTTCACTGTGGTGACAGCTGTGTTTACTTGTTTTGACCTTGTGTGTGATACCTTGTGTGCCAGGTTCATCTCAGATGTTAGCTATCATTTTCCAGGAGGGGAATTCCCAAACGAAGATTTCAAGCCAGTGTACCAAAGAAATACTGAAGCATAAATACGTTGGGTTAACTAGCTCAGATGGAGAGCATGCATTTATTATAGATGAAGCTAGTGAAGTTTCTATGGAGACAAATGACTGTCAGTCATGTTCCTTATAGCCATGCTTAAGGACAAGTAGGATCTCCCCAGCCTCAGAAGCCTGCAGTGTTCATGGACTAGTCAGAAATGAGTGAGGAAAGGGTTATACAAGTGACAGAACCCATCAGGTTGAGCAAAGAAAGGGCACAACTTAAGTCTTTGACTTTCAGAATTTTTTTCCTAATGAAGACATCTGTGTTGTAAGCGTACCAACCACATACAGGGAAATTCACCCTAGAGGTGTTCTTTGGCTATTTGAACTGTTATTCTTGAAAAACACATAAGCCTCCAGTTTTCTCCATGGGTCTGTAGGTGATTTTAGAAGTGGATAATAAATAAATAAATGATAAAAAATAAAAATAGAGCTTATCCTGGGAAAATAACACCAACATCTTACAGCTGATCTGATCTCTCCCCTTCCCACTGTCCCACAGGAAATTCTGACTTCATGTTTATTTTCCTTTCTTTAGGATGCTGACTTGAAAAACAAAAAGAAAAGGCATCCCAGTTGCAGCCAAGCTCAATCCGCACAGAAACAGCTCGACAGTACATACTGCAAAGGATTCCAGCGGATTTGCAAGTGAGAGGCAAAAACAAGACAGAAAGTAGCGGAGAAAATTCTTGTATTTACATGAATATGGACCTTCTACTCATGCTACTGTAGGAGAAGGAAAACAAACTAATATTTAAATGTGTTGGGCCAAGCTCACCACTGACATAATTATATCGAAAGCATCTAATAGTGGAGCCAATCTTGGTACTGTTTAGCATGTGAGTAGGGAAGCGCCATGTATGAAGCCACTCTTCACTAGGCTGACCAAGCCTAAGGTAGGTTGGGCAGCAGCAGAGGAGGGGAGCTGGACTTTTGTTTTGTGAGCACAGTCATACCTTGGGGGTGGAAAGTTCAGGGCAGCCCCCCTGCCCTCCCCTCTGGAGCTCTGGGAATCCTGCCTCATCCCTCTACTCTGCATAGGGGTCAGAGATGCCTGCAGAGAAGCGGCAGGGGTGGAGGGAAAGCAAAGACAGCAGACTTCCTCTCCCTAAGAAAATAAAGTTATTTTTGTGGGTATGAGAGTTGGTCATTGCTCCAAGTTAGGATGTACCCTTCTTGCCTAACCCCTTCCCCAGGGCATGGGTGCCCTCTCCATTTAATGGTAATAAAGCTCTCTGTGAAAAAGCTGACTATATTTTTTGAAAAGACTGTCAGAGAAACAAGAAAGGCAGTTCAAGAGAGATTTCCCTCCATCAGACAAACTCCAAGAGGAGCTCTGCACACATAAAATACCTCTCTGCTATCATTTCCACTGGTTCCTTTGGGAAGGTTCAGCATTTTGTAGCCGAAGGCCCATGATCAGCAAAGCATCTTGGCTCCTAACTCCTCATTTAAAGGCTGAATTCCAGCTGAAGTCAGTGGGGAGTTTAAACAGGAGTTGGGAGATTCAATATTTTCCTGAGTATTGGCCACCAATATCAGTGCACT
The DNA here is from genome assembly GCF_963082525.1 of Nesoenas mayeri. Lineage (NCBI taxonomy): Eukaryota > Metazoa > Chordata > Aves > Columbiformes > Columbidae > Nesoenas > Nesoenas mayeri. The sequence continues at coordinate 36,865,166 of NC_137544.1, forward strand.
GCTTAACTCATAAACTATATTTACAATTATTGCTCATATTCATCCACTGACACATTTCAGGTGCTTATAGATGCTTCTAATAGTATGCCATAAATCACCCTAAAGAGCTGGGATACAATTTTTAGAGTTCAAATGGGAATACTCACTCGATGTGAGTGTTTGCAGGATCAGGACCTATTTTCCAGAACAGGTGCTTAAATGAAATGATGAAGTCATTATAGTTGAGCAACTTAATACAGAGAAATAGCTCACATTATTCTAGTACCTATAAGGCTCTGGAATAAATGCCTAAATTAAAAATTTGAGAACTTATTAGGCAGAAGGATTAGATCTGGCATTTCACTTGGAGATCATTTTGCGGATGTGGGAAAAAATTAACTTATTTTTGTGCATATACAGGTATTTTTTGCCACCTGGAAAAACTGCATGGTTTTGACATCAGTTCTACTTTTTTTCTGCTTTTGAGTTTGCTCCTTTTCTATGCTTCAGACCTCTTTAGTGCTATGAAAATCAAGGTTTGCTCTTGAAACAGGCATGTGTTCAGGAAAGTACAAAACGTCTATCGGAAAGGCAGTATAGTGCACTCATTGTGGTCGAGAGTGTGGGAAACTCCATTTAACTCATTTTCATGACAGAAGCACTGAACCACATTAACACAGAAGGAAGAGGTAGAAAACATTTAATGGTATTGCAACGCTTTGTTTATTCTTAGCTAAGCCTACACAGCTTCCAAATGAGCCCACTATGCAACGTGACTACATAAGGTTAACTGCTGGGTACATTAAGCAAAATGCTCTCTCTTAGATGCTTGTTTAAGTCATCATTTCTGATCATTTATCAGACTTAATGTGCTACAGCAGACTGCAGGTCACAATGTGTCATTTCCAAAAGAACTTTGACTTTTCCCTTTCCAGGGTCAGAAGCCGGTAATGTTTAGCTGGAATGACTGCATTGCACTTCATAGCTTCCAGTGGATCCACTGAGGCTTTGGAGAACCATTCTCACAAGACCAGGGTGCTGGCTCCAGGTATTTGGGTATTAAAATCTGAAAGAAAAGTTGAAGTACAGGCAATCAGCTGAGATTCAAGCTGGCTGCAAAAAAGCTCACTTCCTTTGCTGGGAAAAGATCATGAGAAGTACAGGAAGGATAATTATTTTTCCAAACTGATAGTGGGAGTTCTCTCTGGGGAGAAACACCAAAACCAAGCATCCCCCACCTCTGGAGGGTTATTTTCATGAAATTCAAGAACAAATTGAAAAAGTTTGGGGTACAATTTTTAACATGCTATGTGAGTGTTTCTCCAGTTAAAGGTAAAACAATGGGGCTATTTATCTGGTGAGTTGTGCAGCTAAGTGAATTATTTGCAGCAAAAAGTTTGTTTGATGACTTTTGCTCTCCTTTTTTAATCTAGAAACTAAGTAGATTTTTCAGATTTATAATTTTTGTAGCAGGCTAGGATCACATTGGTGAGGATTAGACAAGGATAGGACGGAGATGAACAGACATTTTCTGTTGTCTCCCTTTTCCTCTTTATATGCTGTGCTATAGCGTGTTTTCAGCTGCATTTGTGGCTCCGTCGTAGACAAAGAGGAGTGGCTATATTAAAATCATAAATCATGGAACTAGCATAATATGCTCCAGGTATGATGACATGCTTTTTTTACTATGTATCAATTCTTTACTCACATCCTACATGGATGCATAAATAATCTAGGTGAAGATGGCACTACTGCATCTGTTATCTAACACTTCTCTTTATAAGAATCTGGTGCTGATAGTTTTACCAGGTTTAAGCCATTCAGGAATGAGTTGGTTGTGGTTTTTTTGTTTGTTGGTTTGGGTTGGTTTGGGTTTTTTTGTTTGTTTTTGGTTTGTGTGTGTGTGTGTGTGTTGCTTTTTTGTTGTTGTTGGGGCTTTTTATTGTTGTTATTGGTTTTTGTTGTTCTGTTGGGGGTTTTTTTGTTTGTTTGTTTTTTGTTTTGTTTTTCCTGGGGTACCCCCTTGGCATTGATTGGTCTTTGGAAATGTTTCAGCAAATGTGTTCTGGTGTTTCTAAGAGATCTGGGGAGGTCTGCTCTAAGAGATCTGCTCTTTGCAGGCTAAAAAATGTTCTTCAAATAATTCATCAACAAGCATTACATATCTGTACCTTGCAGAAGATGGCTGAGATTTACATTAGGGAAGTGCCTTTTGCCAATCCTGTGGCAATTTGCTGAAACAGTAAAATGCTTGAAGTGCCTCCTTGTTCAAAGGGTGACTGCTGAGTCCTCCAGAGGCTCTATCTATTTCCATGCAGCCGGTCAGTAGCAGTGATCCTGTCTCAGGCTGTAGATGCTGATCAGGACCCTCTCAGGTAATGCGAGAAGATGGAACAAAGCAGTTAGGAAGTGGAGCTGCAGGCTGGAGACTGGTTAGGAGGAGGGAGTGCTGAGAACTTCATGTTATAGCTGGCTGGGAAGGTAGGTTCATCCTAGCTTCTCAGTCATTGAGTTAATATCATGGAAGACTTCAAGAAGTGCCTAAGAGGAAAGGGATATTCTTATAGTCCGGTCCTTATACAAGCTGGTGTACATTACAGAAATTCAAGGAGACACACTACATAAGTTGTGGAAGTGAAAAATATTGACTAGCCACTCTGCCTTCAAGTGGGATGCAATTCTCATCACAAAATAGTACACAACACTGGCTTAAAAGCCACTGCATAACACTGCATGTTCCGGGGGGCAGGACGGACTGTTGTTGTTTGAGGATCTTGGATTTCTCATCTTTTAAAAATTCCTTTGTTTTTTATCTTAATAGTATTCTTCTAGAGCAATGTTTTGCATTGTAGTAATTAAATAACAATCGTCATGTAATACAGCAGGTCCAAGAGAGATTTTAGATTTATGAAGAACCTAATTTGTAAGGAATCCAAACTGCAACTTCTAGGGGGAACTATGAAACAAATAAACAAGCCCTACTGAGGTTGTAAGGATCATTTTCTTCCTTTTCAAATGTTCATTGCTCTTAAATGGGTACATTTTAAAGGGAACAGAACAACACAAGATGACCCTCTGTGAGGAATTTCTAGACCTGGAGAGTTACAAGAAGTTACCTCTCTCAGGATGTTCAGAAACAGAGATTGTAATTTGGAAAGGAAAAGATTTAACAGAGAACTGCATTTAAAAAGCCACTTGCATTTAATTGTCTCCCTAGTGAAGCTGGTTTTCCCATCTGTGAAGGAAAAAGTTGGTAAGTTGGTGAGGATGGAAACATGTGAATAAAGGAAAAAAAGATCTAATTAATTCACAAAGAAATAACAAGGTAAAACGAAAAATTTCCCCACCCATTCTCTGTCTTTCCTCCCACAAAGAATAATAAACACAGTAGAAGAGAGATTTTTTAAAATTAAATATTTACTGTCAACACAAAAGACATATCTTTCTCCAAAGAGAATTCGCTCATTGGCGTTTCAACTACTTAATATTGCTTTAGTGTCTGAAGTGTATGGGCACAGAATCACAGAATCATTTAAATTGGAAAGGACCTTTAAGATCATCACATCCAACCATAAATCTAATACTGCCAAGTCCACCACTAAACCATGTCCCTAAGCACCACATCTACGTGTCTTTTAGACACCTCCAGGGATGCTGACTCCAGGGATGCCCACTTTCCTTGGCAGCCTGTTCCTATGCCTGACAACCCTTTCCATGAAGAAATTTTTCCCAATATCCAACATAAATCTCCTCTAGTGCAACTTGAGGACATTTCTTCTTGTCCTATCACTTGTTACTTGGGAGAAGAGACCAACATCCTCCATGCTATGACCTCCTTTTAGGTAGTTGTAGACAGCGATAAGGTCTCCCCTCAGCCTCCTTTTCTCCAACAGCCCCAGTTCCCTCAGCCACTCCTCATGAGACTTGTGTTCTAGACCCTTCACTGACTTTTTTGCCCTTCCTTGGAAACACTTCAGCACCTCAATGTCTTCTCACAGAGGGAGTAATTGTGAGATTACTGAGTTACAAGAGTATGAATTCAACACCCAGCCAGCAGCAAGAAACAGGATAAACCATGGGAAAAGACAGGAGTGGAATGAGTCAGTAAGTCAAGAGCTCTTTCTGTCTTAAAAACATCTTAACATTATTTTTAAAACTGATTGTTTACTACCAGCTACAAAGTGGCACATAAGGCATAGACTTACAAAGTCTTGAAATATTCTTTCAAGTTCAAAGCAGTCTGAGACATGTGTAAATGCCAAGGATATTCACAGATTTCATAACACTGAGAACTTATGCTCCACAAAGTGTTATCTGAACAGGCTAAGAAAGGATCATGGCACTTCTGCATGGTCAGTATGGTTTGTTCATTCCTGATTTCCACAGTGAGAAACTCAAGAAGAGTATTTTTACATCTGCATTTTCAGAGTGGAGTTCTGTGATCTCTCCATACCACTGAGAGGAAAATAATTTTTAGGCAGGTATTTAAATTAGATGTCTAAAATTCTATAACTGAGCATCTCAAGCTGCAGGGGAAAAGTGTGTTGCATTATTTCTGTTGCCTTATTAAAAAGTTATCCCATACTTATCAGCTGCTGGAACATAATGTAAGAGTTAGAAATGCCATATGAAAATTAAATGAAATAGAAAATCCATCATAAATCAGTTCCAATCCACATGTTTATGTGAGGGTTTTTTAAAAATTTATCTCTTCTTTTTTTTTTTTAAAAAAAATGATACATTACTTTTTCCTCAAAATTTCAACAACTACAAAAAAAAGCACCACAATTTGGCAGAAAGCTGGACTGTAAAACTTCAGCCTTATAGGTGAAAGTTTTGGAAAGTTATGAGCAAATGAAAACAGAGGCTTAGCATGGAAATGCATAGGCATCCTTAATTACAGCTATTGGTAGCTCTCCAGCTATATTGCGAATGACATATGTTTTTTCTACTTAAAGTCCTAATCCTGTTAGTAGATGTGTCAGCATGGAGCCCTGCAGCTGTGGCATGTTCCCCCAGTGTTGGAGGGACGTCTCATGAGCAGAAGAGTCTCCACAGTGCTTCTGTCTGCAATGTAGACGTCAGCCGTGGACGGCTGTGAACACTGGGAGTGTGTAAGAATAGAAATCTGTGAATGGTGCTAATGGCTAATGTGATCAGTGACATTCCAGTGGTGTTAAAGCAGTCAAAGCTGAATGTGGAAACAGATAATTAATTCCATGAGTTTAGGAACACAGCACTGGCAAGGGTTTAGGGTCATATATAACATATAGAGTGCATTAATAAAAGATGAAGATTGAGTGATAAACCACCCAAGCTGTGTAGTAATCCCACAAGAAAATATTTTCTGGAGCATCTTACTGAAATTAATCTTATGGAGAGAACTGGATTAAAGTCTGAACTATATGTTTACTGGCTATTGTTAAAGACAATGTGAAATCACTGACAGAAACTTCCAGTTATGTTTATGGTCATGTTATTTCCAGAACACATGCAAGAGTCATACTTTGAAGTGATTGCAACATCATTATTGTGGGTCCAGAAGCCCAGTACATTTGGGGACTTTTACATGAAGAACATTGTAGAGAAGACCGTTGGGCAACCACATCAGATATGACTGAATAAGGTAATCTTTTGGTCTTGATTTACAGGAAACCTCATCTGTCTCAAAGATTGCTCAATCAACTTTTCAATTTATTAAAAACAAATGTATGTTAGAAAACATCTCTGATGTAAAGCTCCTGATGTCCAAGTCTTGATGACTCAGTGGAGAAGGCTTGGGAAAGGGGAAGAAAGAAAGGTGGGAGGGTAATGCCATGCAAGGGCATCATCCCCTATGCGTCCTGCACTTGTTGACATGCCCACATACCCCAGTGAGTACATGGACAAAATTGCTTCCTGTGCTGCTGAAAAGTTGTGCATACTCAAAGATGGAAAGTGAAGGCTTTTTCCCATCATCAGCACTTGCTGTTGGCTACCAAAGCAGGCAAACAAGCACTTTTTCATTTTCTCCTTTGATAGTACTGAGTAGTAATCTACAAGTTTGAGATTGCCCATAATTTGGCCAAAATCAATAGCAGGTGGGTTATTTCAAACTGTACCTCATTTTTATGTTTGTACAACATCAACACCTTTAATCTTGTTAATAGTGACAGGGAAAATGCTCACTCACTGCAGCCTCTTTATAAGGCCAGTCTGGGTTGAACAAACATTAATTAGTTAATATTTGTGTAACACTTTAAAAACTTAAAGACTATGTAAGTGCTAAAGATTACTATTATTTTTGAGAGCCAAACAAGAATTTAGTGGGCTGTGCTGAAAAGAGTTGCTATAATAAAAATGTTAGAAGTATGCTTTAAAAAAATATTGTGAAGCGTAAAATAAATAGGCTTGAAAAAAAATGTGAGGTGTCTCTTTGCATTCAAACTACCATGAAAGCTGCTCAAGCAACGTTTCAAAAAAATTTGCAGAGTATCAATTTTATTCCAATGTTCACTTTGCATTTTAAGAATGATCCCTTACAGTCTTAGAAACACTATGGGAAGTGTGTATTTCAAAGACAACTACTGCATAACTGCCAGTAAGTTCTGTATTCCAGCATGTGCTAATGATTTTTTTTTTAGGAAGAATATTCTGAGAGCCCCGTGAACTTTTATATATCATAATAATGAAACAGAAACACTTTCTTTGGTGCCAAGTTTCTACTAAATCAGTCTTCAGGAAAAAAAAAAAAAAATCATCCCATTACAGTAAGAAGGATTTTAATAGAAAGCTTTACAGTGGGTCTGGCAGGGGATGCTCTGAAATAATGAAAATGTATAGAACAAACTCCAACCTTAAACAACAGTGGCAGTTGATTAGCAAAGCAGAATAAAGATTTTAAAGAGATTTATATCTCTGTTTAATAGTCTTCTAGGAAATCTGTTTTATTATAGCTGCTCATAGAAAGGCCACTGCTCTCAGTGCTTATTATTCACTATTGCTATGGAAAGGAGCAGCCAGAGCATCCCTCACATCTTCCCTGTAATCTGTAAAATCAACAGCTAGCCTGGATCTTTCACATGACTTAGTCATATGTGGATTAGATTTAGGAAAAAAAAAGGCTAACGAAACAAAGATAAAGTAAAACTGAGGCTGAGAACTTGACACAGGATATTTAAAGTCTGAGTATCTTCACAGCTGAAAGTTGTACAACACTGTTTTTCTTCCTCCCACACTAGGAATTTACTATATCCTCTGAGCTGCTTAGATCCCATTTCTCTAGTTTATCTCATTCCTGTTCAGGGCCCTGGATCCTACTCATGTCCCCAGGCTTGTCTCGGTATTTTATCCAGTGACTGTTTAATGCTGACCACACAAAACTCCTGAGAGCAGACACGCTGAGGACTTGCCTTCCATGAAGGCTTGGCGTTGCAGTCTGCCTTGCCCTTTCTATGATGTTCACTCAGTATTTCCATCCTTCCTTCACAGGGCCACGACCAGAGCCAAACTGGGGGAGATGCCATTGTTTTGTGCTCTTCTGGGCTCTAAAACAAGAAGCTGACGGGAAAAATAATGACTATGTCCACTTCCTCCTCCTTGCATCTCCCTCCTTTGTGGTCACACCGCTGAGCTCTGAGGCCCATCCATATGCAGAGGTTTTGGGCTGGCACAGCGGTGTTGTTGGAGAGGATATAGGGAAAAGCCTTCAGAGGGCAGTCAGCAGGCTCCCAAATTCCTGGGACACATGACATTCTTCTGAGGACCTGGTCCTTAGTGGCTTGTGACCCTTCTCTTCCAGTTGGTAACTGCAGTCACATGCTTTTGCACATCATGGCAAAAAGTTGTTACTGTCACTGTGTGAAAGTCAGAAGAAGGTAAGAAAGTAAGAGGAGATCTAAAGCCATCAAATTATGCCTAACCTCTTTAGTTCTGCAAATTACTGATCCAACATGAACTCATGACTCATACCAGGTTCTCAAGATTCCCATGTCAGCTCCTTACAGGAAGAAGTCACCTGTGCCACTGTGGCACTTGACATAGGTTCTCTCTGATGATGTTCAGAGAAGTTACTTATAATGTTTGAAAATGTTTCCAGAGGAAGCTGCAAATGTGCAGAAGTGGCTCAGGAGGTGTGCAGCTCGTGCAAAGTACACAAGCCCCTTCCTGACACCAGTGGAGCAGAGACTTGTGCACCTCTCTAAAAGAAGGACACTTCTGGCACTTTGGATGGAGGCAACACAGATGATCGCCTCTATTTGAAAAGCATTAAATGTTTAAAAGCAAATGTAGAATGTGTTTAGAAAATAAATTATTCCACACCTCTATTTCTGACTATTTGGTATGAAAAATACGTAAATGAAGAAGTGTGTATGCTTATGGAAATCTGTGGGTGAAAACATACAACAGCTCTGGCAATTAAGGGATGGCCCTGAACTCTCACACCTTAGTAGTGCTTAGTTCACATTTTAAAACAGTGATTGTAATACTCTGTGGTACCATTCTTACTTTTTTACTAATGTGTAATTCTTTCCCTGCTGTTGAGCATTTTATCAGAGACATTACACTGTGCAACAGCTTAAGCACTTCTGCAGTTAGCAAGGTTTCTGGTTTAACATGCTTTGTTTTTAAGAACACAAAACACTCAGCTCTTCCTTTTTTCTGTCTTTTTTTTGCAAGCTACCAGCCCCCAAAAACCTTAGAAGAGATTTTATGTGGTGTGGTTTGGGAAAAACTAATGTGGAGGAGGTTGGAGGCCACAGGGAAACATTAATAGTTCTCTTCAGTTGTGTTTTCTTTTAACCGTTAGAGCCTAATGAGAGCACTGCTGTGAAAGTTTGGATACAGTTTTGGCAAGGCTGTGCTGATCCATCAATGAGGCCTCCTTGCTGAAATGAACACCTCCAGTAAGCTTTTAATGGTCTTTGTAAACAAACAGAATAATTCCCACTAACTGCAGAAATGAGTTCCATATTTATTTATTTTACTTCACAGCTCCTATTAAGTTGATTTAATAAAATTCAGTGCATAACGATTTTTTTAAAACAAACCTTAAATAAACTGGACCTGGGTACTGAACTCTGCACGGTGCTGCTGATATTAGTGTGTTCAAAAGTGGCCATAAGGCTCCAGCTGTATCTGTGTGGTAAAACCAAGTCTGAAACTCCATGAGACAATAAAGATGATTTTAGAGGGCCTAATACCTGACCGAAATACAGCAATCACATGGTAGCTGGGCAAGGGGCAGGGGGAAAGGGTGAGTAGCTGGTGGCTCAAGAGGTTTGGCTCATCCAGGTATCCCACAGCCCCACAGCTCTGTGTCTGGACCTCCCTTGGTTGATGCACAGGTCTTTGTCCCTTCTTGCTCCTTTAGCTGACAGTCACAGTTTGTGAGCATGCAGGGCCTGACTTTGCCCCAGCCTTGTTATTAGTGGGACAATTGACTTCTGGCTACCCTGCTGCAAGAAGCTTTGGGCCATCTTTGTAATAGAAAGTGTGACAAACTGGATGTAATTTTTCAGAGCAGTGGGCATTCTCTAGAGCAATGGTGTCAAACTCGTTTTCACCAGGGGCCACATCAGTCTTGCTGTTGCCTTCAAAGAGCCAAATGTAATTTTAGGACTGTATACATTTGGCCCTTGGAAGGCAATGTGAGACTGATGTGGCCACTGGTGAAAATGAGTTTGATACCCTTTCTCTAGGGGTACCTGTGACTCGCCTTGCTCCCCAAAGATCTTTTCCAAGGGAGAGAAGAAATGTGAAGCTGAAGATCCACCTATTTATAGAGAGAGATGAAAAAAATGGAAACAAGAACTCTTTGAATTTCTGGTACTTAGAGAAGAAAATCAGGATCCAGAAATAGACCTAGTGCCAGGAAACCAGGGAAAACTCTTTGGTGGATAGGCTTCTTTCTGCTTTGGGCTTTATATATTTTATTTGTTTGCTTCTTGTTTTCTGGTCACATTGCCAAGTCTGAACCCTTCTTTGTGGGAATTTACCAGGGGATCCAGTTGTAGAAGAGGTTATGGAACAAGAGACAAACCCCACCATCAGAAAACAGCAAGACCAGGTAGTGTTTAAAGGAAAGCAAAGATAGAATAGCTGAAACACCAAGGATACTGTGTAACCTCTTGCTTAAAACTGCACTGGTACTTGAAGTTTGGAAGGAGACACATGTGATGCTGATTTCTAAAAGGACATTGTGAGATACTGAAGAAATTCACACCTTGGAGACCTCATGCCCGTGTCAGGCAAACTGAGAGAAACTGTAACAAAGAGAAGAGTTAGAGAATACACATGATTTCGGGGGGAAGAGTCAATGACAATTTCATACAGGGAAGTCCCACCTGAAAAGCCAGTTAGAGTTCTCTGAAGATAGCGGCAAGGATGTGATGATCTGTCTGATAAATGTGGGTTTTCAGCAAAATCCCTCATCAGAGACTTTGAGAGCAATTGAATGATGCGGTGTAAAAGAAAAGCTGCTTAATTGCTGAATATAGGGAGACTATTAAGGGTTTTCCCCAGGGGTCTGTGCTAAGATGTGCTGTAAAACATATTAATAAATGACCTAGAAGCATGGTGGCGAATGACAACATGGGCTGAAGTCGGTAAGTTATTATTTGTAACAAGGATCCTATGCACTTGTCCTATGTATGAATACATAAGTTTTATTATTTTGTTCCTCTTCGAGCAACCAATACACAGTAGTAAGCAGTGATCATGGACCATCCATAAAACTGCTCCCCAAACAGTGCCTCAGTTCTTATGTGAATGACCTGGACTGTGGGCAGTGGTGCTGTTCAGGGGTCCAGTTGAGTTTTCCATATTCAGTGTTCAGCTATTTGTCTCTCCTACCTTTACAAATACCATGTAAGACACAGGAAATTAAAAGAGTGCAGGTTAAAAAACAGCAGCCTGATCCTTTCTTTGACCTCTTGGATGCCCATCACCTGTGCAGAGGGGCAGCAGGGATATCATGTCCTGAATGGTCTTGCTGGCTGAGAGGAAAACTGTTGGCTATAGAGCAAAGAAAGTCATCGGAGATCAGCTCTCAAATGACTACAGCAACTGCCTTTCCACCATACAATAGCTAGTGGTCTTCCTTACCAACCTTTGTGCAGATTCCCATGAACTTTGCCTTTCCCTTCTCCATTCCTGCTCTTCATTCCACACTATGAAGCACAAACTTCTGTAGCCAGAACTTGTTTCTCTGTTGTCTTTCTAAGACACAATGTCACATTTGTACCTTAAGACCTACTGAAAGTCTATTGCACTGTATGTGATCTATATGGACCAGGAAACAATGCTGCCCACACGGTGAAGCCATTTATGGGTCCTAGTACTCCATTAGTTGAGATATTTTAAGGTAATAAACATCATACCATAGCTTCAGTGTCACAGTGTGAGCCAAATTTTTGCCTCAGGAAGAGCTTAGGAGAGTGAAGACACTAAGCTTAGGGCTTACTGAGGAGGTGAGGCTAAAGGTTTATGCAGAGCTTCCACACATAACTTACAGGCTTTTAAAGGTATGACCTGGTTGATGCTGGTACATTTAGATTGCTATATCAGTTCAGCAGTGAAATATTCATGTCCCCCAGCTGACACTGTGATACTGGAAAACTCCCTTGGAATGGGCAGAAAATAACTGTTGTTGGCTTAACTCAGCAAGGTCTGACTTATGGCCAAGAAGATGAGCCCATTTGGCCTGCTGCCTTTTCCCTGAAGCAATGAACAACTGTTTGGGCAATGGGTTCAGCCCACACAGCTGAACACCTCCTCTTGCCTGTAGACGGCTGATATTGGCCAGGAGCAGAGCCACCACTGCCTTCTGCTGATGTGCAGGGAGCAGGGTGCGAAGCACATCTCCCAGAAGGAGCTGGTCCAGCCTCCATGCCCAAATACTGACCTGTCCAGCTGATAACACAATGCTGTCTTGCATCATGGCTGTGTGACTAGGCCAGTGACAGGAAAACCATGGGAATATGCTGCATTTCTCTCAGAGAGCTCTGTGCACTATAGAAAAAGTGGTTCCCTGGTGCTGGCAAGGCCAACTAGCTGTGTTACCCATGTACAGGGAGATGGATGAGCTTTTCTTGGTGAGGAACAGAGACAGAGGGATAATGCTGTTTTTGTCACTTCTTCCACTGTTTTTTTCAGTCAGCTTTAGGCAACCTCCTTCATTCCTCTGTGTTTCATTTCTCCCACCGTAAAATAAGACTAACAATGCCACGCTGCCTCACAGGGAAAGATCTGGTATTTGTGAATCTCTGGAAAGCCCTTATTACAAGTACTGTGGAGAGGCAAGTCAGGAATATTGGCAGACTGCAGTTCAACACCTATAGATATCCACTTGTTTGTGTCTGCTGGGAACCAGAAACACAGGTGGGAGCTGCCCACAGGGACCACTGGCTCACCGCAGGGCTGGTGCGAGTACTGGAGAAGAGCATCAAGCACGGTGCAGTGGCCACCTAGGAGTTGAGGACACCCAGGAAGATTTCTCAATTGAATTTTAAGAGGCAATTCCCATCCTGCTTACTTTAGGTTTATGTAGGGTTTATTTATATACTCCTGTCCCTGCTGAGAGTGCCCTGTGACTCCAGTTTTCTGACCCATGCCAGAAAACCCCTCCTCCTCCTCTGAATGACACTCAAGCCTTTCCTCAAAGCTGAGCAGGGTTCAGAGCACTTTCTTGAGCAGGGAGGGTCTTTCAGCACAAGCTGAAGCAGATTCATGAATAAGGGCCAGGATGCCACGTTTCTCAAGGGTGACGGTCACAAAGAGGCATTTCAGGGCTTGAAGTGAAGATTTATGAGCACAGTTTTGAGAAGGGAGCACAGGCAGTTCACTGCGGGCCCCACAAAAAACCCCAGCCCCGTTTGTGTTTAAACTGGACTGCTCAAAATGAAGGCATTGTGCACGCCTCCAGTAAACAAAGAAAGAGATATCTGGAAGTGATAAAGCTCAAATTGATAAAAACTTCCCTTCTTCTAGACAGAGGCCACACATACTCTAAATAAAATGTGCCACTTAGGAGATGATTTGTGTTGATAAACCTCGATCACGTTGTTTTTCCAAATGTTCTCTCCCAGTTGGGAATTTCACACTTGGGCAGGTTCCAGCCGTGGCCTCACCGAGTGCCAGCCTCCTTCCCTGACCTGACCTGCTGTTATTTATACTGCTGTTTACACATTTCTTAACAACCTATGCAAACGGTCTCTAATTACTTTTGCTCATGGCGGTGGTGGCAGCGTGGAGGTCCAGGCAGGCTCTGAAGCATTGCCAATGTTGTGCTGTTTGTTGACACAGTTCTTCTCCCGCCATGGCAGCAGGTCGGAGGGAGGGTGATGAGTTGGCTAATCGTAGCTGGGGACACAGTCCTGCAAGGCTGGGACTGTGCTGTAAACAGTCAAAAGAATAAATAACCTGAGTAAGAATCAGCTTTCAGGAGGCTTGCTCCAACCATGAGACTCACCCTAGAGGCATCATTGATCTGTTTTATACATATATATATATACAGAGAGGGAGAGAGAGAGAGAGAGTTTGGAGTGGTACATTTTAGCTACGCATGTGCTTCTCCATGGATGCAGAATTGTTTTGAAAGTAACTTAGCTTGGATGCAATCTGGATGCCATACTGTATCTCCCTTCCCTTCGAGGCCAGAGCTCAGGAGAGTTAAACAGCAATACTCTTTAAATTACTGTACCACTCTAAGTTACACCATTTATGTTGTATCCTTGCTAAACACGTGATTGGGAAGGACCTGTATGGGCTTTGTACCCCAAACATCTTCGGCTTTAAGAAACAATGCATCCAGTTACTCTGAAAAGGAGGCACAAAGTCTGTAGATTGAGTATTATTTCTGGTTTACTGAATAACACATTTGGTTTCAGACCAAATGACTTAATTAGTACCTTGGAAAGCTACGTAAACTCAATATAAATTATGAGGGTGTTGCCCTCTCTGATTTACTCTGTTTGAAAACTTGAGGGCCTCCAGCCTGCGTGGACTTAAAAATACTAGCATTTGTTTCCGTTAAAGTCATATTTTTAAAGCCTGGACAGGGTGTGGGAGTGCTGATTTGCCTTGATTAGCCACAGAGACCCCACAAGAAAAATAAAGTTTGTGAAACTGTTTTTTTCACCGTTTTCATTGAAAAACCCCACCTCATTCCTTCCTTCCTGCTCCATCCTCTGATGTCCCCAACAACAATACTGCAATGCAGCACTGTGTATCTGAAAGTTTGTGAAGGGTTGTGTATCTCAAAGGGTGGACAAAGCTCCAAGGACTTGCATAGCTTGTAGCTAACTTTTAGACCATTGATGTCTATAAGCTAGATACTCAACTCTGCACATGAAATCCTTTCCTTACAAACGATGTTTGACACATCGGTCTATGAAACTGATTGCACCAGACTTTGGATTTGTATTTGTATTCATTTACTAACATGCTTGAGACTGCAAAAGCAAACTAAGGATGGTTCACAAAAGTGTTTCCAGAATAAGAAAATACATCATTTAATGACAACAAACAAATACTGCAGCCAGAAATTTGGCAACTCTGGCAAAGCCGAGACATTTTCATGCTGCTGCCACAAGCCTGGGGAGAAACACCATACACGGCTTGCTCTCTGTGCCAGACGCTGATGTACATGTATCAGAGAAACAACAAGTCAATTAGGCAGGAGTAGCCAGCAGTATAGCCCATACTTGGGGAGGAGTATCAGGAGATCAGCCCAGACTACTTGTTATCCCAGACCCTGAGCCAAGCTCTCTATCCCTGGACACGTTCATCTTAGCATTAGATAATGTGTACAGTGTGGTTTGAAGAAAGTGCCAGATGTAAGCTCTTTATTAAGCAAATCTTATGCAGACTGGGGCCACTGTGTTCACTGCTACTGAAGTACAGACATACACGAGTGCTGCAAATTTGGTAGCATCCCTGCAGTAATGACAGTGCAAGCGAAGAAGTGCTTAACTCTGGCCTATTGGAGATGCCAGCACAGGTGCTGTGTTAGAGGTGCCAAGGATGCTCGGAGAAAGGACAATATGCCTGGTCTTCGTACCCCACACAGGACCAGCATGGCTGACAGCTAGAAAAGTGGAATTTTGTGGTCTGGATTTGTTCTTCTGATTCTGTGCAGTGCTCATCTCCGGAGAGGAACCAAGACACAGGTATGAGCATCTCACACTCATGTTTTTTGTTCCCTTTCGAAGGGGGCTCACAGCCTGCCTGTGGCGAAGCTCCACACTGAGGTTGCTTCTCTCCTCCCAGGAGTGCCCACCATCACACCTCCACCTGCCAAACAACTGTTGGAGAACTCAAATTCGTCATCCTTTCGTTTCGTCTCCCTGGTTGTGACCCATCTCTCCTCTGCATTGCATAGGCTTCCCGCAGCAGCTGACTGACCTCTCCCACCACGGGAAGGTGTTATCAGCCCACAAGGAGTGGGCTTGCTGGGATATGGGGCTCGTCCCACTGATTCAAATAGGCAGATCTATCTTAATGCTTATCTCCCGGTTGAAGCCTCCTCCCTCTCTGACAGTTATTTCTAGGTCTGTATTTCATACTCATCACCAGCACCAGGAGGGAACCTTTCCACAGAGAGATAAGTGGCATCAAATTAAAGAACATTAAATGCATGTCTTCCCATATTTAAAGAGCCAGTAGCAATTCGTATATCCTGGACATGCCAGAGATGGTAAAATCTAATCACTTTCCATGCTTTAAATGCTGTGTAAACATGAGGTAATTGTTCTTATATGTGAAAAATGATGTGCCTCATGTCAAGAATGTATCAAGACTGAATTTTTAGCTTTGTGAAAAATTATCGAGCCCAGCCCCTGCTCAGCAAATCTTTCCAGACTCAAATAAGTCACTAAAACAAATAAGGCTGTTCTTATTTATGAGACTGAGAGTTTATCTTGATTAGATATAAAGGATGTAAATAATGGCTCTCTTTTAGACAACTTTTAACATAAAAGAAATAAACTATATATCTATCTGTTTTCAGTATATCTAAAATACACTCATCAGCCACTGCAAAACATGCTCTTGATAAATGAAATACACGCAGTTAATTGCAGCAATTTTTCCCTTAAAAAACAGAAATCCATCTTTGCTTCTTTTTTTTTTTTTTTTTAGAAAGGAAATAACAGCAAAATATACCATTAGTCGCAAAATATAATCTGTTAACATCAAAGCTAATGGTTTACTGACTGACTTTTCAGACCACTGTTTCAAGGTTTTACATGTCTGCAAGCATTTCTTCAGCAATTATTAAGATAAAGTAATAGAGAAACAAAGTTTTAGTCTTTCATCAGTGCTAAGGGAATGATGAATCACACCAGCCCTGGACTTAAGGCACGATGTGGGCAAGACTGGTGGGTTTCCTCACCTTAACACTCAATTTTCAGGGACCATATGTCTAGCAAAAGACCTCAAGTAAAACAACATTAAGGACAAGGGAGAAGAGCTTGGGAGCACGGTTCCTTCAGGGGGATACATTTGTCTCTGACTTATTTCATCATGCAGCTTTTTTGATGATAATTTCCAGTCATGGATAGTAAGATAACATGAACTCTGAGTCACACAGACAAAAATTAGATGGGCTGTCTTACAATCAGAAACAGGTGAAAAGAAAGGAATACATCACAGTCTTCAGTTTGCCATCGGCTGTGTGGTCTTAACACTTTTCCAGTGAAGTGAAGGCTCATGTGCAGCCCAGGTGAATGCAACAAGTCTCTCTTTCCTCTGAGCAGTAATCTTGTTTTTTCTTTCTAAGTTGTTTTTCCCCCATGGCATCGGTAGGAGATTCTCTGACAGATTTACTGTCAACTATCACCATCTGTGAAAGACCTCATTGTCCTCAGTTGAAATGACATGTATTAAAAATAAATAAAATATTGCTGGAAATATTCTTGTAAAGGCTACTGGCTTCTATTTGGGGTGCAGCAGATCCTGAACTTCAGTACCAGACTATCTGCAGCTTCTTGTATGTAATAATCCATTACCTACAGTATTATAGTCATGTATTTTGCACAGTATAGAGCACAGAATTTGGTAGCTCCTTCAGCAAGGCTTCCTTCAGCAAATCCCGAACTTCTCATTGGCCAAGAGCATGACCTTTCAGCCAGCCAGCCAATATTTACATCAGGGGATACAGAAGACCTCAAAGAAATCGTTCCAGTGGTTAACAAACAACACTGAAACATCAGGATGTGCTACCATAGACCAAAACAGGTCTTGTCAGGGCTGACAGCCACTAGAACCTGGTAAGATTTTACCAAGTTAAAATTCTCTGCCATTGTAAATCTCCCATGCAGAGGAAGAACAGTTAAGCCTCTTTGTAGCTTTCTCTTTGTTAAAATAAGAGTCATGAATTTATATGGACTCTCTCAAGAAATCTGGTTTTCTAGACTGTCTCTATTCTCTTCTTTGAGCCCTTTGAATTTGTCAATATCCTCTTATATAATTGGAAATTTTGATCTGAGGTCACCTATGCAGGTTTACTAACAACCCGGGTGTCACTTTGAGAACCTGGAGGCAGGGGAACACAACATTGCCTGTCTCACATATAAACATGGGAGATATTAGCAAAATTCAGAAATTCAGCCTTGTAGTGTAGCCAGGTGTTATGGTCAGCGAATGCAAAAATTTCCTCTGGTGGCAATTCCAATCTATCATGTGGCCAGAAGGAATTTTCTTCCTCCCATTACCTTCTCTTGCCTCCTTTTCTGCCTCTGTGCTGAAAGACTTCACCCCTTCAGCTTCATGGATCTTCTACAAACTGAGAAAAAACTTATTTGGTCTTAAAGCATGATCCCAGAGGCACAGCCTCCCTCCAGGTGTCTGACAGGGATCCTGCAGCATCCTGCAGACTGCGCAAGAGCTTCAGCTTCTCACAATACACCACCATCCAAAATCGTGCTCTGTGCTGGGAGTGACCCACCCTACAATGGGAGCAATGGGGAACGAGCTGCTAGCAGTTTTGAGAAGTTTGCACTGGTCCCTCTAATTGTTTCCCAAATGGTTTATTGGGTATGAGTGATTGAAGGGCAGTTCCCTACTGTTCCAGGTGTTTTCTGCTTAGCCCCACCAAATAAAGCCACAGATACTCAAAGCTTGCAGGCAGAGCACAGTTCTACCAGGAATCCCTGGGCTGATTTATGGCTGAGCAGAATTTTGCTTTCACTGTTAAGAAAATTTTAGGGAATAATAAAAATTAGAAGGTTTCAGAGTGACGGATTAACTCCAGTTTTCATGTGAATAACATGGATGCCTGAAATACCTTTTCCACAGCATTTCCGGAATGACAGGTTCTCTCCTCTTAAGACAAAATGTTCTGCAATTCCATGGAAGTCCTCCACCTGATTAGGGGTGAAAATTGTAACTGTGTATGAGCACTTGTACATTCATTTAGCTGTTTTGTCAGATTTCAAAAATTTAAGTAAAGCAGACATCTAATTAACATCTCTTGATCCTGTGCCTTGGAAAATCAAGCTAGCTAGCTACCTGTGTTGGTATCTATGTGAAGCCTTTGCAATTGTGATTTCATGTGCCTAAGCACAGATATTTTGGTTCCCAGCTTTATAAACAAAAAATAACCTCAAATACAGCATTTGAGCTTTAGGAGTCTCAAATGAAAGCTATGTTTACTTTTTTAATCTTAATAGTAGATATAGAATCAACTGTTTTATGCTGTCTGAATTGTACTTGGCATATAGGCAACATGTTACCTTTAGCCTGAACCATTTTTAAGAAGTGTGGAGGGTGAATAGAGGAGCCAAAGGAATTATTTTTACATGTAGTGTTTAAGATATATAAATTGGGTGGAGCTTAAATCCCTTAGCTTTTGGAGATTATGCTCAGGAAACCATATTTTATGTGGTCATAAATAAAGCAAGAAAAATATCAGCTTAACTGTGGCATGTACCTTTATGTGGGTATATTATGGAATTCTAATTAAAATGAATGCGGTAATAAACCAATCCACCCTTAACAGCAAAGCAAAGCCAAGCGACCAGCCTCCCGCCCACCCCAACTTTCTACCACTTTAATGGTATTCTGAATCCCACAAATAAAACTGGCAAGAATAAACATCCTGTTCTTACGCTATTAAAAACTCTAGTTGTGGATTATTGCAGTTTCTTATAGTTTCAGGACGCTTTCCAAGCTATGCTTTATCATACTGAATACCAGGCAGTACATGACTATTAGGATACTGAAGAGCATTGTAACAAATGATCAGTGTAGGTGAAGTAAAGGCATCAACTGGCAGCTCATAGTGACATCAGGCATGCGCTGGCTCTTCCCTGCACTCCTACATTGCAGGATCAAGCACATGTACAACTTCAACTGTGAGTCCTCACTTCATAGCTTTGCACATAGCAGGGAAGTCACAGCCATATGCACGTGCTGTGCGTGTGCTCTAGCTCTCTACCTGAATATGGAATCAGTCCTGAGTGCCAGCAGCCACACAGAAAATTGTGATGTTCGCTATCTGGCAGAGATGGTGGAACACAGTAGTGAAGCCTGCTGGGTCCTCTCTTTCCAAAAGTGAAAAAAATGACCAAGTAGGTATCAGCAGGATCAAAACACACAATAATTGGAATTGAAACATAACTAAGATTGTCTGTCCAGCAGATGCTAATGTGGAGTCACTTCTGCTGGTGGATACACCAGTGGTAACTCTAAAACCTGAAAGCTCAGAGTTCTTTGTGCAAGCGTCTTACTACCGCTTATTTTTTTCATGCCATCATGCGAGCTTCTTAAAACTTCTATCCTCTGGGAAAGTCTAAAATGTCAGTATTTAGTGAGACTCTGCTCTTTAAACTCCTCCTCTGTTGGGAGGAACAATAAAAACTGAGAGCTTACCAGCAACAAAAAATGGTGTATTCCAGCATTGCCCTTTTCCCAGCAGCGGGTTATAGAACAGCTATCTATACATTAAGTTCAATGATCACCTATAATATGTAAAGCAAAACATTTTCTCCCACTTCTTAACTATTCACGCAGTGTAATTCTTCTTAAATACCATATTATTAAGCAGTGATTTATTTTCCAGCTTGATGTAAGCTTTCTAAAACTTGAAAGATTAATTAAGTTCAAAGGAGAATCGTAAAACTACAGAAAAGCATGCTCAGTTGTACTGATATCACTTATGACAGATCTTGACCTAATCAGTTCTTAAAGGCTACCAGGCATGGAGAATACAACCTCCTCAGTCAACCTACTTTAGTGCTTCTTTGCATTATTCTTGGAAACATTTTCTTAAAGTCTAACATGATTCTTTCTTACTACAGTGCAACCCCATTGCTTCTTGTTTTGTAAAGCATGGACACAGATAACAGACTGCCCCCTTCTTTGTAACAGCCCTTTCTATACTTGACAAGTAATTTGTTGTGATTTTATGGGACTGAATGTTCACCAGGGACTTATAGTTAAAATGATACACATTTGAAGTCACTGGGTAAAAAACAAACAAAGAACAAATGTACATTTGTTTGCAAACAAAGATAGTAAAGATAAAACTGAGAATCCACCATATGTTTTCACCAGCTGGAATTTGTTCACCATTTTGTTAGTTCTGCTCTTAAACATGTTGTTAAGCTTACTTTTGGGGTCCTTCTCACAGGCTATGTAACTAGCAAGAAGTCCTCAATCTATGGATGGTATACTGCAAAGTGGTCTCCAGCAGTTGTCTTAAAGGGGAATGTCACTAATGTGTTTCCCATTCCTTGCACTGAAACCTCCAACACAGTGTTTTGCTTCCTCACTTGAAAGTATTCTCCTATGGTGGACTGAGAGGGTCCCAGTGAGAGAACAGGATTCTTGCAGCAGTTTTTTGGAAGTGCCTCTTTCCAAGTATCAGGCTTCTTCAAGCATTGTGTAAAATCCGAAGTTGTCTGGTAGGGGACTAATTAAGGGTAGTCAAACAGGATGTGGAGAAGAGCATGAAAGGGCTTGAGAGGCTTTGGTCTAAGACTGTGTCTGTACTGTGTTACTCTACGCAGTACAGATTTATTCCTGTAATTCTTTTCTCATCACTAGGAAAGACACAGGACAAAGAAAGAAGCAGCCAAAATGAAGCCAGAGCATTTCTTCAAGCAAATTGAGCAAAATTTGTCTTTGAGTACATACAATTAAAATCAAATCCAAATTGTTTACATGAAATTGATGCTTTGGTGTTTAAACTAGGGTTCTATGAAAGAGTGAATTCCTGCTGCGAATCAGTCTAAATTCAGTGGGGATTTTGGCTCAGGACTGCAAATGTTAAATTACAGCACACAACACAATAAGGCTGCAAGGTTACTGCTGCTCAGAAACAGCAGTGTAACTTACAGACACTGTATATGTGAGACAAAGTGAATCCCTGTCTTGCTCAGGCCACGTTTAAATATTCACCAATGTTATAGCAAAGTAGCTCAATATTCAATGTAAGATGATGGTGTTTTGAGTTTGCTGCCAAGAAGTTTGTGCAGAGGGACAGTTTTTGTTGTCTGTGCATTGCCCTGAATTAGAAGATGTGTCATATAACACTTATCTTAGATAGGGTGGGAGCAGTCAGTGAATGGTAACTGTGTTCTCCTGAAACAACAAGGATGTCATATAGCACTTTTGGAGAGATAAGTGAACGTTTGGACTGGGAAGGGTATGCAAAGGATACCAAAGTTCAGCAGCTAATTAGAGTGTTATCACTTGAAAAGTAACATAACTGCATGAATGAAGTCATGGCATCTAGGGAAAAAGCTTGTCATTTGTTAAAATATATTGAAGTGTACATGAACCATACAACGGTGACTTTCTCAGGAATGCAATGTAGCAGAATTGGGACAAACAGAGGTTTAGTTTAGCTCCTGAATTTAGGGCATCTGTATATGTGCATAAACTTATTAACTGGTCACATGCACATTGTCATGCTATCGGTAGGAAAACAAAGATCCAACTAAAATCCCAGTAGATGGAGTTTATAATTTGGGAACATGAAGTCATCCTGATACACTATTCACCCAACAATTACTTGAACTCTTACTTAAAAATGTGTTTAGTGAAATTATCATTAATTCATAAGAAGGAAACAAAAGATGGATTTACAGTTTGACACAGATTTTTCCATTCAAAGCTACGCCACATCTCATCCCATTCCAGGCTGGACTTTAATCTGGTAGCTCGCAAGATATGCAGGTGAGCTTGGTGAGCAAAGATTTATTTTTCAGCACAGTGAGTCCATTTGTGTTAGTGTGATGCAACTGAAAAGCCCCATACAGAGGAAGGCAAGCTTCTCTGAAGTAATGCTGGCTGCACGTGGGAGGGAGGCCCATTGCAGCAGGATCTGGCAGCTCTCTGCAAAGGGTTAAGAGAGCAGAGACACTTAATTTCTCAAAAAATGTAGGACTACCCAGTAAATCACATAACCTTGAACTGTCCAAAAATGTAACATGAATGTGGTGATAGAATAATCACTACAGACCATTGACATAAACAGGACAACGTACAGGGCCATACCCACATTCTGGAGCATGGGATGCAGAAAAACAACTCCAAGCAAGGAGAAAATGAATGGTTTGAGTCTTATCTAGCAAGATAAGAAGCATTTTCTTCTGAAGAAACTATTAAAGGACTGATTGATTCGAGCATGCACTTAGTTACAGAGTACTAATTTGGCAATTATTTGCAGTGAAGAATGTGGCCATTAATGGGCCAGTCTTGGTGCAATTGGAGAAATCTAATAATGATTGGAAGGGAGATGTGAAGGAAGACATTGAAAGAAGCAGCAGTTCATATGAGCTTATGGGAGAGATTTGCAAATCCTACAGGAAACATATAAAACATCCAAGCAATCACTATGCTGTTGTTATGACAAAAGTTTTTTTTCAAATATAGCTGAGAAACACCAAACAATCTTCCCTCAGCACTAAGTGTTTCCCTTACCCTCCATGCACATGGACAGATATTTGTTAGGACAGCTTTCTACACAAGTGTGGAGGCTTTCTCTGGGATACTTGTCCAGTGTAGCGGTCATTCCCTTTCTTGCTGCTTTACTGTTTCATTCTCCAGGCAGAAAAATTTTATGTTGCATACACAGACAGTTGTGAAGCAGATATTGCATCAACCCACAGAAAACACAAACAAGGGGTGCACTTTTCAAGCTAACAGGTAAAAATACCCTCCACTGCTGCCCGCCTCTATGGCTATTGAAGTTAAAGGAAGATGTCTGCTGCTATCAATAGCAGCTGCCTCAGACGATGATGAATTGCAAATAAGTTTGTGCAAAGCACAGAGACTGATCAGGTGGGATACAGGACAGCCGGGTTTCTTCTAATAAATTGTTCATGACAAATGGCCAGGCCACTTTAAAGTTGTGCCATTGTGAAGTGGATATTTGCTGGAAGCAGTAGAGAAATGAAGGTAAAGACAAATGGTGACATTCTAAATTTTAAAAAATAGAAGGAAAAAAAAGGTTATGTAATTGATACACTTTTCTGGACTTAGTTTTCTATTCATACTTAAATGAAGAAATAGTAAGTGGCCAGCATAAGATCTGCAAAATTCTTCAGGCAGCCTTTTGACATAATATGCGATTGCTGGATCTAAATTGTGGTCTGAAAAACAATTTAGATAATAAAAACATGGAATGCAAACTAAGGCAATAAACACATAAAGTTATAGTTTGGGGCTAAAATCTTTCCACATTATTGAAAATCTAACTCATCCAGCAGAACATTTTCAAACTCTTTTGCTCTTTGATTTATTGCAGGGGCCATCATAATCAATTACTTTTAATTAATAGAAGATGGAAACATTAATTGGTCCTGTTTAAGTTTGATTGTATTAAATGATTCTACCAGTGATCAAAAATGTATTTTGAAAGGGAGTTTAGGCTAATATATCAGCAAATGAGGCGCTATAAACATGATTAATATGCACATTAGACTTTCCTTATCACTTTCTGTTGGCAGTTTTTATCCGGTCACAGCTGAAATTCCACTGAGTTCTTTCTCCTTTTGTATAAAATACAGATTACGTGGAGACAGCCGTCTGAGCAACTGGAGTTTCATCTTGTATGGCCATTAATTATTATTGCTCCTTTAGTATTTCTTATCTATCACAGAGATGTAGGACTGTATTTTTATAGACATTTGCTGGTAGGAAAAAAACAGGCTTTCGTGTGATGGCGCCTCAGCATTTTTTTATTGGAGAAAGGATCAACAACACATTTTGCACATCTATGAAAGGCTGAAATAAGATGTTTATAGCTGTCATCATTGTGTAGGTGTGTACAT
Source organism: Nesoenas mayeri (assembly GCF_963082525.1). Classification (NCBI taxonomy): domain Eukaryota; kingdom Metazoa; phylum Chordata; class Aves; order Columbiformes; family Columbidae; genus Nesoenas; species Nesoenas mayeri. The sequence continues at coordinate 36,889,405 of NC_137544.1, forward strand.
TCAGCAATACACCAGGAAATTGTTGAAAGTTATAGCTAGGCTTTGTTGTAATATTTTTTTTTAATACATCCACAATTATTTAGTATTTATTTCAAGGGAATCACACGCAATGTGAACTTGCTGCACTTAAGAAAACTTAAGAATACATTGCTTTCCTGGTAGTTTTCTAACATTCAACTGCTGCTCTACGCTGCGCTCAAATTTATTTTCTTATTTCATTTAGTTCTTTTTACTCAAAGGGTAAAAACTTGAACTCACTCCTGATTCAAGAATAAAGTGTTGGGCCAACCAGGTCAGAGACCTGTTGCTACTGCTTCTGTCTCAAACATCCCACTGCCATCACTGCCATGAAAGAATCAGCTGCAGGACAGAGAAGGTGACTTCAGAGGTTGATTTTTTGCTCCAGTGCTCTCAGCAAGGATCTGTCTGTAGACTCATTGCTTTGACAGATGCAAACCTCCTTGCTTCCAGCTCAAAGTTGCCCATCACAAGTATAGGCCCCACTTGTCTTAGGACCAACATTAAACAAAAAAGGATAATGTACTGCTCAGCCTCTTCTGCCAAGGGGTGTTCAGTGTAGTGTTGCCATCCTTAACCAGCCTGGGCTGAGAGCAGCAGCACATGCAACACACAGAGGTAGACCTGAACTCATGCATATGTTTCTTTCTGTCTGAACTCACAGTCGTCATATATTAGCGGCTGTTTCAACTGTTTACACTGTTCAAATTTTTGGCACAACCATCTCATGTTGGTGAGTCATACTCCTCTGGTGTCTTAATACCCAGGAATCTCTCTTCCTCAATTGTTCCCTGCTGAGGAATTCCTAGTTTATAGTAGAAATTATTATTAGTCTGCCCATGACTTCTTTACCATTTAATTTTTCCCTGCTCCACAGGCCACCCCGTTTGCATTACGTGATGTTTTGATTTATCTCTGTACTAGCAGTTCCTTCTGACTCTATGTGCTCTACTCATGTCATTGGCATACATCATGCTTTTGTTCCAAGTTCACTATTGAACATATTGAGCAAGAACAGCTCCAAAACTGACGCAAGCTTACCAGCAACTTCCTCCAGCTTGCTGCATCGCCCTCCCCTGAGCTGTGTCTTCTCAGGGTTAACTGGGTATTCCTGGTTTTGCTCTGAAACAAATGCACAACGAAGTCTGGATAGTTATGGAGTGGTCACTCCAGATTTAAATCAGCATAGATGGCACCTCTTTGCTCTATGGAGACAATAATTTTCAGTTATGTTCATTTATTTGCTTGAGTTAGGTTATGGTTGGACTCAAGAGATCAAGAGATCCTGAGGGTCTCTTCCAACCAAAATGATTCTGTGATTCTATGATTTTCATTAACCTTTGCTGCTTTGGAAAAAAAAAAAAAAAAAAAAAAGGAAGCCTTTTGTTCTGGGATCTGGCCAAGAGAATACATTTTTCCACTCTTTTCTGTAGTGGATATTTATATTAAATGCCAGTTCTTTTCTGTACGGAAGCAATAACTCTGGCACAATTTCCAGCTGCTTTAGGGAAGCTTTTGGGTAAGACTGGAGAGGGTACAAGAGCCCAGAACCTGGTGGCACCTGACAGACTCAAAGGTGTGTGACCGAGCATGCAGGACATGCTCGATGCTGTGTGGGAAAGGGGGACCTACACCCAAAAAGAGACCGAGCTGTACCTTTGGGACCACTGTCCCCAGCAGTTGGGCTCTGTCCCAGCCTTGGCACACAGACCTCCACTCCAATGCTCAGCAGTCTGCTTAAATCCACCTCCTCCTGTGTGGATGCTGACTGTTACTTATCCAACCATTTTTTGAATAGTTATTCTGCCACAAATTTGTCCTCTTTCTCAGGTAAAAAGCTTCCATAGACAAGTTGTAATGAGATATAGTTGCCTTGCTACATGTGCAGGGGCCTGATTTTCAGCAAAGTAAAACAGAAGCTCAAAATTAGTGGATATTTTTTCTTTCAGTCTTTGTGTGCATCCATTTCCTATCTGTGGAATAGATTTTTTTGTCTTTTTTTTTTTTTTGTATTGTTGTCCTTTGGGGCCAGGGTGAAAATCAGATTATATTTGTAATGGGTTCAAATTATCTAGAAATATGTTTGAATTTGAAGAGCAAGGAGGAAAAAATGGCTTAAGACTTAACACAGAAAAAAAAAAAGAAAAAAAAAAGAAAAAAAATCCCAGATGTTGGTTAATGAAGTGAGCAGTGTACAGTCATGTGGCTGTTTGGAGGGAATAAATGTCTCCTGGTCTTGACGTCTTTTTAACATCATCTGTTGGATGTCATTCAATACACATTGCCTCACTCTGTTTGAGGAGACCTGCAATGAACTGCCAAGGGAATTGCAGTCAGAAGAGTAGGCCAAACATTTACTATTCAAATTATTGCCTCAAAAGCTACAGGTGATAATAATTGAAGAATACAATATCCGACAACATCTTTTTACTGGTTTTGATCAAGCACTGTGCCAAGAGACTCTATACATATAAAAGTCCAAACAAATTTGGTCCAAAAGAAAGAATTTGTAAAAAATCTCTGAGCAATCCAAACTCAGCTTTAAACATATTCATTCATCCAACACAACAGAGCTACCCTTGATTACTGGGTTGATAATATTTGTTTCTAGCTTATTTTTCCTGAAGTAAACTACAGGAAAAATCCAGGCACAGGCTCAGAAACTCATATGCAGGCTACATCCACAGTAGTAAATTAAATGGTGTCAGGGTGTGGGCCCAAGCTTTAACACACAGTCGCTATTACAGGTCTAGCATTGCTCCTAGGATGATTTTTGACTTGTACTAGCCACTGCTCTCTCAAACAATCCCTGGGGCTGCTCAGGAATAAGCATGATCCAGACATCATTCCCAATAAACAGCTTGAAAACAGCTGCCCTGTTTTGAAGGCAAAAGGTTAATAGTATGGACATGACCAAATTATGATAGTTGGCCTCAGGACAGCCCTGGCACGGGTTAGTTTACTAGGAAAGATGAGTTATAGTGTACTTTGTTTGCAGACTTCATACAATATAAATAGTGTGCTTTTGCCAGCAGTGCAAGCTTCAGAGCAGTCCTTTTAATGAAATCACCTGACATTCAACTGCCAACAGTCTTCTGGAGCCATTAATAACTGCAGCAAATGTTCAGGACAAAGTTTGCCTTTTCTTATTTGCATTGGACCAGAGTCTGTCTCCGTACTCCATGCACAAAGGTTTGAGGGCAGCCTTAAGCCTCAAGTTTTTCGCATTTTTTTTAAAGCAGTTTCTGTGACTGAAGCTTTTGCTGTGCTCTACAGAGTGGTTGTCACAGAGATTTGGCTCAGGAAAAGCAAAGTGCAGGAAACAAAAAAATAGCTCTAGAGAAAGATTGTTGAAAGAATTACACTAATACTAAATAATGAAGAAGAATGTAAACAGATTATAGATACAGAGAGCCTGAGATCAGCTAATGGCTGAAAAAATAGATGACAGAGATAAAAAATGATAAGACTTGTCAGAAAGAACAAAGCCCGTGTGTGCATCATTCAGATTAAGGAATTAGAGTCAAAAGGTTAAGTGTGAGCAACAATGAATATGAAAAATGGGGAAAAAAAGAAGCAAAAGGCAATTTGTTTCATAAATCAGTTCTAATCTAACATTTCTATAGGAAAAAAAGTGTGTTGAAGTCTGTTAAACCAGTAGATATCTCAGGCTGGACATCAGTGTAACATTAGAAAAGGTATTGGTATCTTCAGCAGCAGATAAAAGTGTCCTGTTTGAAGTGCTGTAAATATTGGCCTCAGGTCACCTATCATCACATGTTTTGTCTCATGGTGGGAGCCAAATTGATCCTTAGTCTTAGAGTCCATGTGTCTGGAGAATTTTATATCATGACTTCCTGCACAACCAAGGTTGTGGATCCAAAACCTTTGATTACTTTATAGAACACAGATGAAGAAAAGAGGTTCTACTGAGCCTGTACTAGGTGGATACTGGCCATGAGATACGTGTTCACAGTACGTAATTATGCGGGGTGAACTTGAGACGTCTGTTCTCTTTATTGCAGGAAATCCTTCCGAGAGAAGCTCAAAGTGGGTAGTAGATATCTGAAAGCACTTCCAGTTTATTGGATAAATATGGAATGTTTCTAAATCTGCCATTTTTAGAATGAGTGAAAATATATTCTGGACAATTACCAGCAACAATGGCTTATTTTATAGTGCTTTCCTGTTCTAAGTTTAGAAATATTATTGAAATCTGCTCCTGCTAATGAAGACAAATCCAACTGATTATAGCATACATTATGGAGCACGAGCTCTACGTCTCCAGTGTCTCCAGGAACAAGAGTAGGGCGCAGTCTGTACAGCAAGCAGTTTGGTCCTGTGTGTTCAAATGAAACATTTTTCATCCCATCTGAAAGGACTAGCTATTCACATTCCCTTCATCATGTCAGTAGGGCATGATGTAAAAAAGACCTATTTATTCTACAATGGGACTGAGGTCTGCTCATAAAATCTCCCTCAAGAACTACATGATGACTTGTGCACAGAGGCCATAAATTTACCTTTTCTGTGACTAACACAGAAAATAAAAAATGCTATTCCCTTTCCAAACATCCATAATCTAGAGATGCACTTGTAATGCTATCAACAGTACCTAAGAATGGTCATATCAATATTTGGACAGAACTCCCTCTGCCTTAACTTCTCATCTCTGGTAGTGGCCATGGTAGACACCCAAAGCAGAGCATACCAACAGAATGAGCATATACTGATGCTTTCATTAGTATATCCTCCCAGGTTCCAGCTCTTTGTGACTTTGATGTTTCCTGGGGATCCTTTTACCCTTAATAGGTTTAATTTCTTTTTTGAACCCAGGAAAATTTTAGTATGTTCAGTGTGTTGTGAAGACGAGTCGTGTAGTGTAACATCGGGGTGTCAAACTCATTTTCACTGGGGGCCACATCAGCCTCGTGGTTGCCCCCTATGAAAATGAGTTTGACACCCCTCATGTAACGATATAAAGACCCACCCACACTGGTTTGGTATGGGGCATTTAACTCCAGTTCCTCCTTAGTGGAAGTTCAGGAAGGAAATAACTCCTTCTGTGCCATCTGTGTCCCAAGTCACCTTCTCCTCTGTGCTTCACTCATCTTCTCTCTCTGCACTGTGGTGGGTGCTATATAGTGCCTTTCCACACTTACCCTTATAATAATTGTATTAATTAGGTCTGTATTATGCATATAGCAGTGCAATATGATGTGCAGTTTGCTGAAAGTTAATGTTCTATGCTTGACATGGGATGCAGCATTATTCATTTCTTCATGGGCTTTTTTGTGGCATTGCTTTCCTGAACATCCTCATTAACACAAAGCAGTTTGTCTTTACAGTGCATCTTTGAAATGAATATGAATGTGTTATAATTAGCTGCATTTTATAGCAAAGAAGCTGAAGCACAAGCATAATGTTCACATTTGCAAAATGCCTAGCTTGGGGTGGACAGTTCAAGTCATGCAATTCTTGATTTTTCCAAAATACCAAGTTAACTTGATTAAAGACCATGCTTGGGCAGAAACAACAGTGCTACACAACATGCACACACATCTATGAGTGGCAGTTACCAATGAATTATAACCGATTTTAGACACCAACACGTAGCAGATGTGCTCTCACTTTCAGGGACAAAAATCAAAGGCAAAGCAAGACCTTTAACCAGGTAACTATATCACTTAACTTTTTAGTGCCTGCTCAGCATAGCTCCACCTACACTTAAGCACTTGGCACTTTTGTAGACTGGACTTCAGCTGTCTCCAATTCAGGACAAAAAGGCAGCACACAGCTGTGTCCCATCAATGAGCATGGCAACCCAGGTGAACCTCACAGCCTTTCTGTAGGAGTCCTGCAGTAAGGACTGGCGTGGACTCCCATGAAGTGCCTTTATACTAAAGACAATGACCCTGAAAATGCCTGATTCTCCCTGTGGTGTCACTAATGAGTGGGAAGGGAGTATGGGGTTGCTTGGGCAACCTTAATTCTGGCATTGCCTGACTTCTAGAGTCTTGATTTTGTAGTTCTTTGTCATCTGTAAATATCTATTCTTGCTTTCCTCACCACTGAACAGGTTAGTTACACAGCTGACTGAGTGTGGATAATGCGAAGCATACCCACTAGAGGCCATGCATTTGGAAAGTTCCTACAGAAGATGTAGAAATAAGTGTTTTCAGAAATCTGTCCTTCTGTGGTGTGTGGATAGACTTCTATGGGAATATCACTGGATAAGTGTTTAGCAACTAGGCAAGGTCCCTGTTAAATGCTATATCCCAACTTTATGCATGACAAAGCTAGGTTTTCTAACTTATTATAGCTTATTATGTGCTATTATATATATTATAACTTATTATAACTTGTTATAAAATGTTCTTTCTTGGCAGAGTTACATTTTTTTCCCATCCTCATTTATAAAAATGATCTGTGTTTGCTGAATCTCTCCCCAAAAGATCAGCCCAAGGAAGCAACATCCAGCACAGAACATTTCAGGCCAAAAAGTTAAAGTTCAGAGGCATATGAGCAAGTGAAGATGGGGTCTTACAAAAGGGAGTTTTCGTCAACCACAGGTGCCAGCTTTGTCTATGAAGAACAGCAGCAACTAAAGTATGAGCTACAAGTAATATGAAAAAAAATATTTCTAGCTTAGAGGAAAGGAAAAAAAAAACCAAAACAGCCTGCATTCAAGAAAAGTAGATTTAGTTTCAAATGCTAAATGATATAAGTTGATTATATTTCTGTAATATGTACACACTTGGATACAATGTTTCAAACAAGAAAGAAAGTGGGTGGAATAGCTTATCTAATTCTAGAGGGAAAGGGTAGAAGCAGCACTGGTATGAACACCACAGGGATCTTTGCTGGTTTTGGAAGCTGGTTTTGAGTGTTTCTGAAGTACAGGCAGCCTTGCAGTACTGGAGATTGGCAGGGGGTTGGAAGGGGATGAGCATTCCTGCACAAGAGGCTATTCATGTGGTGTTAGGCTTGAGATGTATGGATGTCAACAACTTCCTGGGCTGCAAACCAGAATCTAGGTCCATCAAGGGACTAGTCAGTCATTATAATTAAAACACATTTTGAGATGACATCCATTTGACAGAGCCCACAGTTATAAAAGCAGGCAGGGTTCCATTATTCGTTGCAGGACCACTGAAATCTGGCAAGGTTTTGGAGCAGTGACCCACCCTTTGCCAGCTGTTGCAAACTGGGCAAAAGGAAGTGGAGCATGTCCCTTATGAGGAAAGGCTGAGGGAGCTGTGTCTCTTTAGCTTGGAGAAGAGGAGACTGAGGGGTGACCTTATTAATGTTTACAAATATGTAAAGGGTAAGTGTCATGAGGATGGAGCCAGGCTTTTCTCGGTGACAACCAATGACAAGACAAGGAGCATTGGGTACTAATTGGAACACAGGAGGTTCCACTTAAATATGAGAAGAAACTTCTTCTCAGTGAGGGTGCCGGAGCACTGGAACAGGCTGCCCATGGGGGTTGTGGAGTCTCCTGCTCTGGAGACATTCAAAACCTGCCTGGATGCCTTCCTGTGTAACCTCATCTAGGTGTTCCTGCTCCAGCAGGGGGACTGGACTAGATGATCTTTTGAGGTCCCTTCCAATCCCTAACATTCTGTGATTCTCAAAAAAATGCTCTGTTTTGGGCAGTTTTGTTGTGACTGGCTGGTGTGAGTTTAAGTGATCCTTACAAACAGAGCCCAGGACTCACATGCAAGACAAGTCATGCACATTTAGAGACATCCTTTATGGTACATATCACCCATCTGAAGACCAAGGGGGAACACTGTCAGGGATATTGTTAATACATGTGAACAATTAATAAGAAAGTAGAAGTTATATTTTCATGTAGTTTTTAATATTGTTTTATTATCTGCCAATTCAGGTACTAAAAATTAACTGCTGATCTATTTTGTTTTCCTCTTTTCCAGGTATTAGGTTAATGTATTATGTGGAATGAAACTGAAAGTTGATGCGACTGATTCTTTCTGCCATGCATGCTTTGAAGATTTCACCACCTTCTTCCCATACAAATTGGGGAGAATTTGTGGTAAGTGAATTACCACAGCAGAACTAACAGAAAGAGGAAAAACTGGTCCACGTGACTGAAACAGGCATATCAGGGTTCATTTTTAAGCACTGGAGCTGTATTCTACATATGGAAACGTGTGTGCACGCACACATATATAGGTATGTATTTATATTATACCTTTAATAATCTGACAGATTTTATCAAAGACTGATTTTACTAATCAATTCATGTTACTAGGCAGAGACAAATTTTTACTTTCAGCTGAAAGTATGAGCAGCAAAAACTGAGTAACTTCATATATATATATATATATATATAAACAAAAAAAACCAACCAAACAAAAAAAAACCAGAAGATAAAAAAAAGCTTTGCCATAACATCCTGAAGAAGATTCAACTGTCAGCACCATTACAGAACATTATTTGGCTCATTATTTGATACTAGCTGTGTATCTGTGGGCTCAAACCCTCAGTATCTCTGCGTGTGTTGGGATCTCCAGTCTTTGACATTGCTGACAGGCTGAAAGATCATAGTTGCCTGGCATGGGAGTTGGGAAGAAAGCAAAGGGAGTGACCAGAGGTCTAGAAAAAACATGACCCCTAAAGAAAGATGAATGAATGGAGTTGTTTAGTCTTGAGAAGAAAGGGCATGCTAATGATTTTCAAACATGTAAAGCACTGCTGCAAAGAGGAAGAAAGGTTCTGATTTTCACATCCATGATAGATAGGACCTAAAATAAAAGGATTAACAACTTGCAGGGAAGTTTGAGGTTAAATTAAAAAAAAAAAAACCCTTGCTACCTGTAAGGATAGTGAAGGACTGGAATAGAGGATCTGTAAACAAATATTTACATGGTGGTGGCCTAGATATGGATAAGAGAATGATTTAGATGAACTCTCAAATTTCTTTCCTTATTTACTGGCCTATGAAACTTTCATTCCCATTATTTTTGCCTTGGGCAAGACACACATGAAAGCTTCTGAGTACAGGGGAAAAAACCAGACTGTTACCCATTCTAACAGCAACGAATCTGGCCTAATCCAGTATCTCTCTTCTCCTTCCTGTGCCAATCTGCAGCCATTTTTTCTGAGGCAAAGCCATTTTCTCTGGGCAGGGTTTGCTTGTGTGGGGCAGGTACTGACTGCATCTCTCTTGCACGAGCTTCCTGGACTACATTGGTGCCTCAGCCGCCTTCCACTTTGCTATGAGAGCTGAGTTACAGCTTGTCCACTGCAACACATGCTGATGTGCTGTCACAGTTTTAATCTTTGTTAATACAGCAGGTGACTATTTGTGAAAGGACAAAATGTGTCCTTAAAGCTGTGTAGAAGTGGAAGGCGAGGTGGAGGGAGGGAACTCCAAACAAGAGAAAAGGCAGAGAGCTAAGGAAATGTGATGGGATGCATGTAATGTTTCACAGCAAGACAGTTATTGCACTCATCTGAAACTGCCATCATTTTGCACAACACTTCTTCCATTTTTTTCTAGAAGCTTTGACTTTTCTGGAACAGCTTTCAACCAGCAACGATCCACAATTTACCACTCAAGAAATGCTAAACAAAGAGCTTAGCAAACTGAGCAGTACTACCCCCTCTTTTATTTATGTGACACACAAGTCAAGGAGATAAATTTATTTCAAACCAGTACAGTGTATGAATATTATGACCAGAAGAGGCTGTGGAGACCATGAGAGCTGTTTCTGGCCTCCAGGCAAACAAAACATACAACTGCCTCATACAGCTCCCTGATACCTCTCCAGAAAATACTCTGTTCCAGGTTTGCCTTTCCCTGCAGTGCTTATGTTCAGCAGACCCAGGCAGCTCGGGTGGCCAGGGCAGGCTATGCTATGGAGGATGGTTGGGGAGGAGGGCAGGGCAGGAGGTCGCAGCTGCATCCACCCGACCACTCTCCAGTACACAGGAAAGAGCCCTCACCCCCTTGCAGGGTGGGGATGATGTGTGTGGCTGCTTTCATCCCCATGTCAGGCACCACAGAAAGGTGACCAGGACCACAGTGGTGGTAAGGGCTGCAGGGATGCTCTGCTGGGGGAGTGTAGGCATCTCTCAGAGTTACTGGAAAGTATGAAGGTGAGCAGCCTGTTAAAAAAAGATGCCAGTAACCTTGGGATGCTGGATTTCTCAGAACCTGTTTCTAAATCTGATGATCCTATCTCAAATTGGGGCTGTTGGCAGGTATGGATAAAACTGTCTAATCTTACTCCCCAAATTCCACTACTTTTATGGTTATTTTTAATCTGATAAATTCTTTCGGAGGAACCAATCCAAAACTTCAGCAGCCAGCCTTGTGGCTTCCTGAAGCAATGTGCATAACCAGGCGCCCTCACAGCACCACGGCCATGTTCCAGCAGGAAAGAGAGTTTAGTACAGTGTGATTCATTCCTTCAAGGCAGCTGGACCTGCCAAGGAAAGAAGAAAGAAGGAAGGAGGAAAAGTAGGAAGGAATGAATAAGGAAAGGAGGGAGGAAATGAGGGGAGCAGAAAGGGAAAGAGAGAGCAAGAAAGAGACAGAAAGAAGATAAGAGAAATGGAGAAAGAGAAAGACAAAGGAGGGGAAAGGGGAAGATAAGAGAGCTAGAGAAAGAAGGAAGTAAAGAAGGAAGGAAAGAAAGAAAGAAGGAAAGAAAGTAAGAAGAAAAGAAAGCATCCTGTTGCATGCAAAAAACAGACCCAGCAGTGGCAAGAGCTGGGCAGAGTGGAGCCTTTCCTGATAATATCAGTTTACTTTTTAATTAGATGCTGAGCTTTTAAAGACAATGGAGTAGACATGATAAAGAGCAGGCTATTAAGTGTCCCAATTACAGAGCACCAACAATCCAATAATTTATGTGCTGATAATCTCCTGGTAATCCTCCGGGTGCTGCCGGAACGTAAGCGTCCTGATTACTCCTCTGCTCTTACACGGATTTGTTCTCCTACCATTGCCGAGTTTTCCCGTTATGTTTGGCACAGCTCATTTAAAACAACCACAGTTACCTCACAGCCAAACCGCTGGCCTAAGTTTAGCTAAGATGAATAGGCAGCCGTTCATCTGCAACAGAGCCTTTGGTGTAAGTGTGGCCAATTAGTCACACGTTTGGTGTTCTAATTAGGCGATGCTGGGCCTTTCAGAAAATGTGCTGTTGATTTAGGTACTTCCTCAAACAATGCTAAATTGTGTTATGTGAAATTCAATTAGTTCTTTTCTAAATGTTTCCACATCTGTTATTCTTTAAGCATAAAGTGATGAGGAGAGAAGGAGAAGTGAAAAGCCAGAGTCTCCACTGGTGAAATATGTTAGGCCTCTGGGACCAGCCCTTTTTCCAGCTTTTGACCCTGAACAGTGATATACAGGAAGGAACAAAGTTGGAGAGCTATCATGGTGAAGCCCTTTAAAATAAATCATTATAGAAGAAATACTGCAACTGTAAGGGAACGTAATCTCTTATGATAGCCATAAACTAAGCTTTGTTTGGAAACGGATGGCATGGGGAAAGCACCATTAAGCAAATGATTATAAATTCCGTTTTAAGAACTGCATTTTTTTTACGATAATAGTGATACATTTAAATCCCAAGATTAACCAAAAATACGCATAGAGCCAGTTTACTGTTTTGTGGAATGGCTTTAAGTAGTTTTATTTTTGTTTCAGATTTTCCCTCTGAGGACTGAAAAGATGGCAAGACCCCCTGTAGGAGGCTTTGAAGGGGAAGTGATAGGGTGCATTTATTATTTCTGCTGCAACATTTTTCAATTTTTCTCCACGTTTGGAACAACAAAGCGCCACAATCCTTTTGATCCCTCAAACAAAGCACTGGGTTTTCACTGAAACTTTTCAGTGCTCCTAGTGACCCACGAGGCTTACATTTGCAAGAGGCTTCTCCCAAAACAGGCTGCCTACGACCATTGTCACACCCGTGCTTTAGCTCCGACCTGTTGCACGCAGCTTGTCTACGTATTGGCGAAGGCAGAGCAACGATTTCTCCAGCATCTCAGCTCAGCCAAAAAACCACAGCTGTCTAAAGGTGAAGTTGTACATGTATTTGATCCTTGTTACTGTTATCACCTTTTCACTGACCAACATTTCAAGCCTTATCTGTGGCTGGCAGGCCATGTTTCAGGTTTGTCAGAGTCCGGATATAGCCCATGCGGTTTTCTGATGATATATCTTGATAAGATTTGTGGAATGCGAGAGATGAAGTTGTCAGCACCGCTTTATGGCACCTCCGTACATGTCTGAAAACGAAAATATTTTCGGAAGCAATGGCGTTATTTTGACTGGTGACACAAACTTTTAAGACAACACATGTCCTTGAAAAGAAAAAAAGAATACCAAATTTTCACAATAAAAGACAAAAAGAAGGGTCTGGCCTGGAAAGGCATCAGGCTTGACAGAGGAACCAAATAAGAAAGAGAGTAACAGGATCATACAATATGAAACCTTTCTGGGGCTCAACTGATAAATTACATTTTCCAGCTGTAATTATTGCCATTGCATAGACATGTCTGCCTTGTAAATCAGGACCTTTAGGTCTTCCTTTTTATAAAATACTCAAACCAAACCCAAACAAATACACAGAACCTTCTTTTCAGCACCTATGTTTGCATTCAGACTAGACCGCCATACTATCTATAAGACAATACGATCACGTGTCACAGATTTCTAAAAAGAACATTTTTTTTCCATGGATGATGATGTAATTAAAGAAGTGTAAACCTCAGAGGAAATGAAGAAACCCCCAGTTACATGTCATTTCACATGCCCATCCTCAGGGCTGTCTTAGGTGCTCAGTTTGAGTTAGAGCACACTGCTAATTTTAGTGATGGCATTGATCTGTACCTGCCGTAATTTGAGCATTATGATCTTCCAGATAACACATTAATCACATATTACTTAAAAACAAACAGCAGGAGGAGTCCAGCTGTGAACTCATTCTACATGCAGAAGATTTTGAAAGTTCTTTGTTCAAGAGATAAAGGAGAATTGGAGGCAAATAAATATTCTTAGTAGTTGTTGGAATATTTCAGATATTTTTATTAAAAAATGCTGTTGCATCAAAGCCAAACTATTAGTAGCAATATATAAGCTTTTGGAAAAAATATCTGGCGTCTTTCAGAGAAATAATAAAAAAGAGCTATCCAAGTCAAACCTTGAGTCGGTTGATACCAAAAAAATGAAGTTTTGGCAGAATCAGTTTCCTTTAAAATAGAAAAGTTTAGTTTCTCCTTTAAACTGCAGAAGTTGTTAGCAAAGGGGATTGTTCTCCTGAGACATGAACAAACGTTTTATTTTTAAATTTAAGCAAAAAGTATTGGATCTGAAGAACATTTTTAAAGATTGATAGAAAACATTAAAATAAGCTTTTCTAAAAAGAAAAACAGTTTTGAACATCTCTTAAAGTTATGAATTGTTGACAGAGAAATGTTCCACCTACCTCTCATGAAGTCTTTGAATTTTGCTTCTAAATCGGATCAAGTGTATTAAAAGTCTCAATCTATTTTCTTCCAGAAAAATTCTGCAACCCAAAATAATAAATCTACTATTTCCCTAAACAGTGAGGCTTTTAAAGTCCACCTGGACAAAGATTAAGTTTAAATAGCTCTCTAAAACGAACAAGTGACCTAGATTTGAAAGACATCATCTGTTATCTGAGGTCTGTAAGGCTGTTTATAACAACACTGGTTTTGTTGCATGAAGTCTTGTTCCAACTTCCCATACTCAACAAGCATCTTCGGAGGTACCATGTGACACTCAAATCTCAAACATCTTAAAGCCGTCCAATGCTAGGCCAGATCTTCTACCTCATTTATTAGGCAATGACCATAGCAGAGGAGGACGCACTCCAGGGAAATCACCTGAGTGAAGAGTGAGGGAAGCTGCTAAAATGATTTGTTGGTCAATGACCACAGATCTTGCCCACAGATTATTTGTGTTTCTGTTTGTCATGAATGAAAGTATAATCTCTGGCATTTTTTACAGATCAGCAACCCAACATCCTGTATCTGTGGCTTCCCGGAGGATCATTTTAAGAAACTGAAGCCCGGTATTATCCTTCAATACACTTAACAATTTTACAGACCAGGAAAGTCCAAGTTTTCATGCATGTACTTGCATGCATCAAGTATGTACAAAGAAACACCTTAGAGTAAAAGAAGTGATTAGCTGAGGAAGACTGGCAAATTGTCTGTGAGGGCTATGAAGGGGAAACCACATCTGCAATGTTCCTGCAGGGTAAAAGCATAATAGAAGTCATTCCTGGGCTTCTTTCTCACTTGGTGTCAACCAAGTGTCTGACTTGGCCACAGAAAATGCATTCTTATTAAACTCTGCATCTAGGACCAGAAACACATCAATCTTCATCTCCTGAGCTGATAGCCATGTTCTTAATCTGGGCACATCGAGTTCAAGCCCTCCCAGTGTGGGGGAGTTCTTGGGTTTCCTGGAACGGGCTTTTAATGGGGAATACATTGGCCAGACGAGATTCTGGTTTTCATCTCTTGTGTTAATACAGGCTTCCACATCCAAAAGAGTCTGTGTTTGGCTTTGAGCTACTTCTATCACAGTTTGTGGCTCCATTTTAAGCCACACTCTTGCCTATGATATATTTTCCAGGCAGAGGAAAGGAGCTCCTTTCTTCTTTTACCCTCTACAGTTGCTATGGAATGGATGCAAGCTGCTTTCACTCCTGAGAGCCACAGACTTTAGGCTGTAAGGCTGGGCAGGCATGCTCCTTCGTTATATCTTTTCAATAGAAACACCGCAACACAGCAGCCCACTGCTGTGTCAGTCCTCTTCTGTTCTTGCAGAGCATCTTCCCATGCTTGGGCTCCCTGCTCTTCCTTCTGCTGTATCACCATGTCCATATATTTACCTTTTCCTCCTTCAGGTGGTCCTTTGGGAAGCAGCAGTATCCCTCTCCTCAGACTCCTGACTCTTACCACCATAATCAAGACCACTTTTCACACCACTCTGTGTGGCCGAAGAACCTTTTGTCTCACCTCATATTCTTGTCTCTTCTCAGGGCCCCATGTCATTTCTCTAACTTGTCTACAGTCTCCAGCAGCAGTCATGGCAGACCAAGTCTGAGGAACCACAGTTGTTAGAGATTCCTTGGCTGTTGCGTCAGTGGCCATCCCAAGATGGATGGGTACAGCAGTGACATGAGGCCATCTCTACCCCGCTGCACTAGTGCCCAGGAAAAAGCCAGCTGGGGACTTGTTCTCCAGGTAAGTTGTCCATCTATAACTGTGCAGTTTAAAAAACAGATGGTCTTTATGTATTTTTTCTTAATTGCCCCTGCAACTGTTCTCTCACATATGGATTGTACCTTTTATGAAGAAAACCTGCTATCATTTCTTCTTCCTTTATTTTTTTTTTTTTTAAGTGGAAGCTATATGAAAAAAAAAAAAAAAAAGGCTATCCAAGCAATTAAAAACATTGCAGGAATTCCTTGGAATAGGCACTTATGTCATCCTGCTCTGTTAAACTAGTAAAGGTGTAGTCTGAGCCCACAGACTGACAAATCCTTTCGTGCAAGCCTTCTACCAACTAAAACAGGGAGTTCCCCTTACATTACGTACTTTTGTAAGATTTTTGCCAGGTGCTGTCAGCAGCAATAAACTTGACATCCTTTTAAAGAGAAATAAACCTCTTCTCCCAGCTTTTCTAGGCTTAGTAATATCTGTTCTTATATTTTATTTTTAAATACCTTTTCCACTAAATACCTTAATAGGTGATATTCCCTGCTCACAACAGTAGAAAAAAAAAAAACCCAAAACTTCTCAATAATCTTGCTGGCAGGAGCGAGTTTGCTCTCCCTCTGCTCTGCCAAAAAGCTGTGTCTCCAGGTTAGCCTGGAGCTAAGCCCCAGCAGGTCCTGGCAAGGGTGGGGAACCAGAGTATGTTGGTGTGCTCACTGGGGCTGTGCTGTGGCGGGATCTGAGCCACATCACACTGCGGGCAAGACACATTTGTCCCTGCCTGCGACAGACCATGCAGACCAGCCTCCTCTCTGCGAAGAGAACGGCAAAGATTTTATTTGAGGTAAAAAGGAACCCAGTGTCTGTTTCAGAAAACAGACCAAGAAACTTATCTAGAGCCTATTAACCAGATGGTGCAGCACTGTTTAGGCTTCTGAGGTTCACATTATAAAAAAGGATATTGAAAAACTGGAGAAGGTGTGGAAGAGAGCTGTAAAAATTATTCAGAGACTGAAGAAAGTGCCCTACACCGAAGCACTTAAAGAATTCAATCTGTTTAAGTTATCAAGAAGAAGACTGAGAAGCCGCTTGATTACACCGGGTAATACCTTCACCAGGAGGAACCAGTGAGTTACTCAGGCTCCACTTACTAGCGAAACAAAGAAAGACATAGCCAGAGCAGGAAGGCTTGAAAGACAGGCAGATGTAAACTGGAAAAATCAATTGCTTTTTCCTAATTATTCTTCAGAAAGGCCTTACTGAGTAAGGTGAAAGACAGCTCAATTTTTAATATCTTTAAATCAGGACTGAATGGTCTCTTGGAAATTGTACCAGTTACTGACATCAGCAGAGAAGTAACTAAATAACTGACAAAATGTGCTTTCCCATCACCACCATCTCCTTACCCATTAAGGGCCACTGCAGCTACTCTCAGTGGCTAGTGAGGGCCAATATCCTGATGTGGGCTCTGACAGACTTCTAATATTCCCATGCCTGGGGAACCCTTCCTAGATTCACTTGAGGCTAACCCAGGGGTACTGATTTCACTGGTATTTGCTGGCTAATTAGGAGAAATATATCTGACAGATGGATATTTTGAGAGTACAATATTTGGGAACACAATATGTATTGAAAAATTGTGGAAATACAAGGGGCATTATGGACACTTAGAATATCTAAACACCATTGAATTGACTATCCCACTGTAACAAATAGTTTTGTGACCAGATAGATATTGCATTCCCATCCAAAATGCAAATTCCTTACAGAAATTAAATTTCCTAAAGTGAGGGCAGAATGAGAGAGGAAAAGAGGAATGCAAATCATGCAGCTATTTTCTCTTCAAAAACAAAGTGAGAATGACGCTCACTCCTCCAGGGCAGTTGTGGGCTATGAGAACACAGATGAAAACCTGAGCTGAAACAGGTGAGTCCCAAGCCCTGTATAAGAAAATCATGAGAAAGGTAGGGAGGCGTGTTGAACAGGAACACTGTGGCAGGAAGAGACAGTGTTCATATTGGAACACCAGGGAGTTGTGCTGCATGCTTGGGGTCCTTTGAGGAGGCACAGCAGAAGCATGGCACCTCTCTGGGAGTCCTTCTTTAAACTCTTTTCCAGTTCCTTTCACCGACAAGCTGAGATATCGTTTGTCCCAGGCTATGGCAAACCTCCCAAATGCACAGGAGTAGTTCTGGGTAGGGATGCATGCAGATGCAGGTCTCCATGTTACCACATCACAGTTGTGATGGTGCAGCTGGATGGAGAAAACTTTTTGCTCTGGGGAGCATCTGTGCAACTGGGGTCTAAGCAAGTCTCTGCAGATGAGGATGTTCAACATTCTTTCTCCCATTCACCAACAGATGGTGGCAGAGAGAGCCCCTTTCCTGTCCAAAGCCTTAAGGCCGTAGCAGTTGTATTTCCTTTTAATTACCTCTATATGAAAGACTACTGTGTTCTGCAGCGTTTGTCCTTCCTGAGGCAGTTTACAGCAGCGGCACTGCAGAGCTCTGGGAAAGCATTGTGTGCAGCTACAGCATGACAGCACGATTTGGGGTAAAGATTTCCGTGTACTCGTTTTCCACATTGTGCAGGAGTTATGTTCAGTGAAAATTATATAAACGTACCACACCAGCTCGTATGTCATTTCCACAGAATGTTACAACCATTCTGTTATGTAATAGTGAGTTAATAAAGTCAACCCAAAACTCACTATATCACTTTCTACATGAAGTCACCTCATTCATCCTTTTTCCCTTTAATTTAAATCTCATCTCTATTTCTACATTTACCTTCCAAAGTATTTCTACCACAGCATATTCCCAACACCCTTCTTATTTTTCTGTGTGATCTAAACAATGCAGAATAACAGGGCCTGAAAATTTGGACTGGAAATATCATGAGAACAGGCTCTGTCAAGAGCTTTCCAGTGTTTCCTGCTTCTGGTTGAGCTGGAAATACTCAAAGGGTGAAATCCTGGCCCAGCTGAAGTCAATGGGAATTTTGCCATTAACTTCAATGGGGCTAGAATTTCACTCTTGCGATTTACTCTATATATCCAGTATCAACTAGATCTGGTGTGGTGTGAAAAGGAAAACTTTTCTTCTTTCTTTTTCCTTCCTCTTGTAAGATTTAATGCTTTAAAAAACCTTAGATATTCAGGTTAGATGTAAATGTTGAGTAATGCCAAATAAGTTCCTCTGTTACCCAATTGATCTCTAAGGAGTTGCATATCAGAAACTGGGGTTTTATAAATATTAAATGATATAAAGATTAAGAAAAGAAAGCTGTCTGCATATAACAATTATAAATATATACTGTCTCTCTTTTGACAAAGCCTATATTGGAGATGGTGCCTCTGTTTGAGGACCTTGATGCCAAAACCTTTTGCAGCCACCAGTACAGTGGTTGTTGTCTATGCAAAATGTTTGAATTTTTGCTTTTATACAGAATTCTCCTGGTGGAGGCCTTCATCACCAGTGAAGGAGGATTTGCCTTGCTTTAAATCTGATACATTGTGATCTCTGCTTAAGATGGCGTAAAACTTTAACCCTGACTTCGAGGAACAGGTGGACTTTACCCTACTTTACTTCTGTCTGCCACTGTCTTCCAGGAGGTGCTCTCTAATTCCTTGCTTGCCGGAGACAATCCATTACAGTGAATCTTTCCCCTTCAAAAGATAAAGTCAGTTCTGTTTCTGCTAAAAAGTCCTGCTCATTACTGTGTTTGTGTTTTACATTAAGGAAACATTTTTGATTGTGTGCTATTTAATAACAACAGTCTCCAAAAGCAAACTGACCAGTCTGAAATTTGGCATTGTACTGGTGAGGATTCATCGTCAAAGGATATTTCTGGAAATCTCCGTACTTTTTTTTATAGCCCCAGAAGACCCAGTGAATGTCTGACCAATAAAAATGTGTGTTTGAGCAGAAACATCATCCCTGCTTTTTTTCCTAGAAACAAGAAGTTTTCTTCTAGAAAAACAATAGTAGAAACACTCAATTAATCCACAGCTATTCATTTTGTCTTCACTGACAACTAGCAGGCCTCCTAACACACTGCTGCCTCACTTCTGCAGTCAAAGCAGCCCTGCCAAGTGGACTCGGGCTGACACACTCATTCTTCAGCCTGTATTTCCTGGTGCAAATAGTTTCTAGCTCTTTTCCAACAGCCGAATCCAAGGAAAAGAAAAAAAATAAATAAAAAGGGCTTTGTTCTCCATGAAAAAAGCCGTGGCTGTGGTCAGGAGCCCTGCGCACTAAGCTGGGCCGTGAGGAAGGAAGGAAAATGCAGTCTGCTGCGTCCTGCCAGGCAGGCTCACAGCCCCATGGCTCCCAGCCCTGCCGGGACGCCCTGACTCTGACCTCCGGCCACCCACCTCCTCCGTCCCCCTGCAAAAACCTGCCCCTTCTCTGGGCCGTGCAGAAGTCAAATCCTATTTTCTTGAAGGCAAACCAGGAGGAAGCCTACAAACAGGGGAGAGAGAGGGAGAGCAGATCTGAAGCGCAGCTTTGGCCTCCCTCATGCCCCACCAGCTCAGCTTTGCAAGGCCAACATGCCACATGGTCAGATCCTCTGAGATTCAGCAAGACTCTTCCATGATTGCTCTGTGTGAAATAGAGTTGTAGTGACTTTTATAGCTGCAGGAGGGTAAAATGGCTTTCATCATCTCTTCTGACCCTACTTCCCCATATTACCAAAAGAAGTCTGCTGGAGATAAGCAGACCAGTGCTATGACCCCCATTTGACCTGTTGCCCTCTCACTCTTGCTCAGTTTCTCAGACAAAGTATCTCCTAGAGGAAAGTGGCAATGCCACCCTTGGAGCAATGTTGTTCCTGGTAGTCTCCTGTATTACCACTTAGTGGTTCCTTTGATGCAAATCTTTTCTCACATTTGCTCTTTTCAGCTTCTTATATTGAAGTCAACAGCCCTTGTCACCTGCCCCTCCCAAACATCTTCCTAGGGGTCTGTTCACCAACCCCATTCAGTGTGTGGCAGTATCAGGTTAGGTCTCCAGGGTCTGCTGATGGGTATAAATTAAATTTTACCCAGCAGACTGCAATGGGGCCTTTGTTACCCCCTATGGTTTAAAATACAGGTTTCTGCACAACAGCTAGAAGGCTATTGACACACCTAATTTTTTAATTGGCCTTCAAGAAACTTCCCACACATGTGCCAAAACAAGCTGTTCTCCATGTGTTAGAGCCAGAAGGGTTTTTTTTTTTTTCCCCTTCCTGCAGTAGTTCAGCTCCTGATCTCCTGATTCCCTTCCTACTCAGCTTCTGCTGAATTATCGCTGTTCACTGGTGGGCACACAGAACCCCCATCACTGTTGGTGTGCCTTCCCACAAGCCCAGGGATGGATGTTCACCTTTGGGCAGTGGAGAGGTTTCTCCTTCTAGACCAGCCTTACCAGGTCTTGGGTGTTTTCTACCTACCACTGTGGCCTGGGGCATGATTTATGCCTGGCAGGATCACCTGAGCTTGCTAAATCTACCTTGCATCCCATGAGCACAAGGGACTCCCATCCAGGAGGCACCAGAACCTGGGTTTCTTCTGCTGCTGACACTGAGCTCATCATTTTAAGGTTGAGATTTGCCTTAAATGACAGCTTTGGACATGTATAAGGCATTTGCACAAATCCTAGCAGCCTGCAGTAGTTAGGAGGACAGGGTACATAATCCTCTAGCCCCTTCTGTCTTTAATTTCTAGAAAGCTATTATAGGGCCTTCCAAAAGGGCTCACGTCTGCCTGCCAGCACCACATTAGCATGACTACTGCTTTGAAACACAATAGCTGTGGCAGCTCAGTATCTGTAATGCATCCCCTGCTGTACTGTGTAGCTTTGCGCACGCCTTTGTGCCATTAATGAATCATCACGTGGGAAGTGTTTTCATTATTCCTTGCTTTTCCAGCCCTGGTGTTTCTTGGCAAACATGCATCCCAGGCCACAGCAGCTGTCTGTCTTCCTCTTCTATCCTTTAGCTTAAAACCATTTTTTGTTGGTGTTGTTTTGAAGTGCCCATTGAAGTGACAGGACAGAGAAGGATGGCTAAACCCAAGTTCCAATATCTTTATTTCAAGACTACACTAATAGCCTGTAAGAATTTTTCTCTGCTGTTCTTCAGATAAGAGCGGTGAGCCTATAAATTCATTAGCGAGTAATGGAGCAACCTCACTTTATCTATGTCTTTTCGCAGGACTAGGGTTTCATTCTGTGCCAGGAGTCATACATCACACTCAACATGTATGTCTCCAGAGCCAACCGAGAGAAAGTGCAGAAAAACTACTGTTAACAAGGGAGTAATTACATTCAGCATAAATTAATTATTGGTCACTCAGGACTGGTGGGAAAGGGCCACACAGACTGTATCCGGCTGAGTTCCCACCTCTGAGGGAAAAAATATTTGAATATGAATCATAAGACAATATGAGGTGGGCCCTTTCTGGTCTACTGGTCTTTAACTGCACGTTTTTGCTAATATGACATGTGGCTTATTTGCTTTAACACTGTAGGTACATTGTATTTTTTTAGGGCAAACATGAGTGATAGTCATTCAGGACAAGGGTCATTTCATAGCAGCCAGCATCAGACCCGACTGAGGGAAGCCAGGAGGGACTTTAAAATGTAATTCAGCCAAAAGAACAGGACACGGATCAGCAAGCGAGTGATGGAAGGTGTTCATGAGGAATTTAGATTACCACACACTGCAAATAAACCCTGAGAAACTGGAGCAGCCAGAGGCCAGGGAAACCTGACTGGCAAGCAGAGAGGAGCCCTCCCGTGAGGAAAAGAAGATGCACATTGCACCCCAATCTCTTTGCCAAAAGTGTAAGTGCTAGCTCAGGAAAGTTTAGTTGTGCTTGAACCCTGAAATGACTAACTTGGAAAGGTGTAGGAGTGCATAAAATAATATTGGCCTAGTCTCCAATAACCAACCAAGAGATTAAAACTGCTGGTGATGTGTAGAACATTAAAACTGTTCTGTGTCCTGACAAAAATCAGGAAATTCAAAGTTAAAGGGAATCCTCATAAATGGAAATTCTTGCCGTCATGGGAAATAAAAAGCACATCAAGATGCAAGTGACAGATGTACTGTCAACTGGAAGTTCAGCTTGGAATTTCCTGGCTTTTTTCTTTTCAACTCAATCCACTGCCCCTAAAACAATGTATAGTTAGAACAGGATTCTTTCCTCCTCTTCTTTCCTTTTTTTAGCAGATACTCATACATATAAATAAACTGTTGCACAGACGTGATAGGAGAATTAAACTTTTTTCTTTTTTTTTTCAGTTAATGTTTTTCAAGCTGTTCATTAGAGAACTTGATGGGAAAGTTCTCCCATTTGTAAAGCCCCAGGTTTATTGAATTGTAATGAGTGCACCACTCAGACCCGCCAGCTACGTTTTTCCATAAAAAGGAAGCCAACATCTGTCTTGCAACAGCCTGGTGTTTGGAAATTCACCTGTAATATGAAAAATACAGTTTCCCAGCTCGGATCCAGTTCAGGTTGAAGTGCCTAGAATAGCAAGTTATTTGGGGATGTGCTGTCTTGGTTTGCCCAGAATTTTCATGTCAGACCTCAGAAACCTTTGTTTTCATGGAGATACCGGGGCAAATGAACTAGCATTTTATAACAAAGTCATGGTTTTTTAAAAATTCCCAACCTGTGCTAATTGCCCACAATGGAGTAGACAGTGGAGAGCTTCATGGGACTATGGAGCTGGTCCATGGGTCGCTGCCGGTTACACTTGATAGGGAGTTCCAAAAAGCACTGCTTTGACCTATGAAGCTGTTTTCAGTTTAAAAATATATCTGGAAAAAAAAAATCCATTTTTTTTTCCAGGGACTGCACTATGATTCACTGTCAACTTTTTACTCCCTGCACTTCTGACACCATCTCCAAATCCCTTCACTGCTGATGTGAAAATCCAAAGTGCGATTTTTCATGTCCGGTCAGAAACAAACGCCAGCAGACAAGAAATCCTGGTGGAGGGTCCAGCCCTGTGCCCCGACAGGTGAGGGATGGGTGGCCATCACCTCCCCTAGGGCCGGTGGGCTGTGTGGGCAGCCCCACACCTCACATGTGGCTGGAGACTCTCCTGCACTCTGGACATGTGGCAGCCGACTGAAATCAGGTGGCAGGAGCTGCCACAGGGCACAGCCTCCATCCCGCTCCTCACCAGGCTGCTGCCACCTCCGGGTGCAGCAGCGGGGCCTGCACCTGCCATGTCTGTCCCCAAGCCTGGTGGGGAGGTGGGAGGCCATGTCCTGCATCAGGGCTGAACTGGGGGACTTCTGCCTCAAAAGCAGCAGTGTCTGCTGGGGTCGGCGGGGGGGGATGTAGAAAGGCAGTGAACAATAACAGCTTCAATATAGATGCGTAATTCCTTTTTTCACCTGTTCATCCAACAGGGGCCATCGTAATCTCCAGCAGAAAACCAGCATGCTGACTGATCCCGTAGCTCCTCCGAGAAAGCGACGGTGGCAGCCCAAAGCTCAGCCTTCTTTGCTCACAAAGAAATGTGGCTGTGTCATAAAATCTTTACATGACATTAACCACAGTGGAGTTGCTTGCACCTTTCTAAGGCAAAGCTGAGCCTTTCACTTCCAAGAATAAGCCTTTTTTTTTTTTTTTTTTGTGAAAGGAGGATGCTTTAGGATTAAGCTAGGTTTAAAACAAGTTTAAAAAGAGCATCACATAGCTCAAGTAAAGCAAGCCTGCTGGCTTTCCCCAATGACTGGCACTAGAGCAGATTATTCTGCAAGAAAGACATTCTCACAACCTCATGACTTCAATTTCTCAAGCAAAAAAGTGGAGAGAGATCCCACAGTTATTAAAGCAAATAAATCAAGGCTTGAGAGATCTTGTGCACAAAAATTGGACAGGGTTTGCATTTTTCTGCCCTTGGAGCTTTAAGGAAGGGGTTTTTTTTCTCCTTTACCTCATCCACCTTGGGTATCTTAAAAGCAGGAAAGGCACCCCTGGGACACAGAGGGTTCTATTAGATGTAATTACGGTACCTTACTTTTAAAGGTTTAAAAGTGCATCTTTATGGGCTTATGCAGTCCTGGTAACAGTAACAGTGTTTTATGTGTTTGATTGACATAAAACATGCCTCAACATTAAACATTTCCTCAAAGTCCAGGAACACTGGACCCTGTTCCTGGTCTCTGCCTTGTCTTTGCAGCCCTGGCTGACAACTGCCCCATATACCTCAACATGTCCCCAGCAACAGTGCAGATACCACAACCAACCCCTCTAAAGGCAGGTGCTGCCTCCTGCTCCCAGCAAAGTGGAAATCAACTATTTCCACATTGTCTGCTCTCACCTGCGGCGGCTCAGCAAAAAATGTGAATGTCCCATGAAGCCACAGTGGTTTACAGGACATCTGCATAGGTGATGCTGAAACTCTGTTAAAGAAAATGGGATCTTTCTGCGGCTTCTCTGCTGACTTCTGTCCTCAAGAGTCGCAATTTAACCACATCACATGTCAGTATCTATTGTTTTTATCAGACCCTAAGTCCACTCACTCTTCTAAAGAAAAAGGGAGTGCTTTGCTCATGTGCGCCATTAACGATAAGAAAACAGGAGGTAATTTTTCATTGAGCAATTTGTGACAATTTAGGAAAAATCTGTATCAGTAACAAAGCACAATTTCCTTTTTTAACTTGAGCACAGGTTTTGATTAGGTCTATGTGGTAAGTTTTGTCTCAGATGAAAGCAAACTTTATGGAATATAGAAAACTAAGACCTAACTTATATTGAGGCTATGGCCACTAGAAACACAAAACTAGAGAATTTCCATCATCCAATCAAGTCACAAAACCCCAAACCAAACATCCAGCTGAAAGGTCCCATTTCAAACTTTTATTATCAGAATTTCGTAACAAAAAGATGGCAGCGGGGAAAAGTGCAGATCAAAAATTACCAGTGGAAACTGGAAACAAACTGCAAATAATAAATCAGATTCAGAAAAAAAAAATGTCAGTCTGTCTGCAGATAATTCACAAGTGAAAAAAGTTCATTACAAATGACTTGCTCTGCTGCAAATTTTTAGTTGCGTGTGTGTACAGTACGTCATAAAACTTCTGCCCTTGACATATTTTAAGAGAATGTCATTGCCAACTGAAACTTCAGTTGGAAGCTCGAAAATTGCCATAAAATAGACTCTGAGTCTGTACCAGATGGGGGGGATTTCAGAAATTTCAGGAGGCGGGGAGGATTTAGAATTCACCTCCCCCAGAACAAAAGGATTTTAGCAAAAAAGCATTCCAAAAGTTCACAGACAACCCTGAAGTTAGTGTCTAGATTGGACTTTTTTTTTTTAACCTGAAACCACGACTCAGGATCACACATAATTACGAGGTGTAGTAACTAGAAATGGAAAAAAAACGAAAACTTGTCTTTTAGTGATAATTGTTTTTTTTTCCATACTGCAGAATAAACATTTTCAAGAAAATATCTGTGCTGGGTATTATTTCCCAGGGTTTTTTATTTGAAAGAACTTAGATTTTTTCTTTTTTGGCTTTACCTCAACACCTTTCATTAGAAGGACGTAACTCCTTGTTTCATGGAAGGAGGGGATTACTGGGAAATTTCAGACCAAAGTGTCAAATTGCAAATAATCTTCACAAATCAAAGCAGGGAATTGCAAGAGAAATGCAGTCCTCATATCAGGAAACTGTCTTGTGCTTCAGCTAGCTGAGAAAAAGCAGGGGAGAAGCTGGTCTGGTTTTGTACTGCTTTGATTTCCCTTATTTCTCTCCTCTTCTGTTTGTTTTCATTGTGTATTTAGGAATAGTGATTTTTTTTTTCTTTTTTTATTTTTTTACAGTATCATCTAGACATATGAGTCTATGTACTGGCACAAAAGCAATGTCTTTCTGAAAGATTTATCAGTAGTCTTGTTTTGTGTTTCTTTGTATATAACATAGAGGAATGGTTTTGTTATACATCCTAAAGTTTCTCTATTCCTTCTTCAGCCTCATTTCAGTTTTCTTTCCAGGTAGCTAGATAATTAGTCATTATTCCAGGACTATTATTGCTCTCTCCTCCCTATGCCAATACAAAGGTTTCTGGGCAATCTTTTCCTCTGTAGACTTGGCCTCTTCCTTGTACATTTCCCTGCTGCTGTAGCAGGCCTACCAGAAAGGATGAAAGACGTCTGGGCAATATCTTTTGAGCAGCCGAGAAATGTCTATCACAACTGCTTTCCATTTACCGTAACCATGTGTGTATGTGCACAGTTTACAGTTGTGGTTTTTCTGAGGGGATTATGGTATGGTTTTATAGGCTGCTCAAGACGTCCATTTGGGTATAAGTGTATCTATTTATACAGAAATGTATATACATGCATCCTAGAAAGTGCTTGTCTATTTTTTATTTACTGTAACATCTTGGAACTAAGCTTCCCTAAAAATAAAACAACACAAAAAATCCCCAAACAACAATACCACCACCACAACAATGACAACAACAAAAAACTACGACAAAAACAAACAACAACCCACAAAAAACCAGCACATCCATTTACAACTCCCTCACACTATTTTTTTTACTTTTATGGTTTTTTTTTCCCTCAAATTATTCTTTTATTCTGCTGGTCTTTTTGTAACCCAGCTTTAAGCCTAGTTGTTGGGTTTTTTTCCCCTCTTCTCCTTCTGCTCTCTTCTTACCTTATGTTCTCTTTTCTTCCTTTCCCATAAAATTACTTCCTCTCCTTTCTCTTTCACTATTCTCCCCTTTCTTCTCTGCCTTTTCCCCCATACTATAATTTTTCCTTTGCTCCTTTTAATACTCAGCCTTCTCACTTTCAATTCCCTTAATATCCACCTCTTTCCTGTTGTTCCTGCATCTACACCTTTCCATCTGACAGGTGACTGGTGAAGTATGTCATCTTCACATGGATACATTGTTTCCTCCCTTCCTTGAGATTTTAGGCTGTTATCTAGGTGCTCATGGCATTGGTGAGAGCATGTTTTTATAGTGTTTTAGGAAAAAGTGATTAT
The DNA here is from genome assembly GCF_963082525.1 of Nesoenas mayeri. Lineage (NCBI taxonomy): Eukaryota > Metazoa > Chordata > Aves > Columbiformes > Columbidae > Nesoenas > Nesoenas mayeri. Next base: position 36,916,669 of record NC_137544.1, read on the forward strand.
GTGGTTTGGGCATCTATTTCGCTGTTTCACGGTCCATGTGATACAAAAGGCTGAAGTTCAAATTGGTCACTACCTCTGTGAAAATGCTTCTGTCTGGGATACTGTAAGAGTATTAACTACAAAAGATAGCAACAAATGGTTAAGGACCAAATGATTCCTACATGTTTCTGTTATGCTGATTTGCTCATTGCTCTCTGCTTTGGCAACAATTGATGCATTTTTGGCTTTAGTATTTGGAAATAATCATACAAATAAATTCATGGAACTATTTTTCTTTGAAATGCTTTTTTTCACTGATTTGAAGATATTCAACGGATGCGTACTGGTTTTGATAAAGCTGTTGATTTTCTGTTATCCAGGATGGACCTTATGGCCATGCCCAGACAAGGAAACTTAAGTATTTTTGAAATCTGAGTTTCTCAACCTGAAAACGAGTGTTTTGACATTTTTACAAGTGTATATGAAGAAGGTTTTTTATATTCCAGCATAGGTACGGATTTTTTGGTAAATATTTATTGGAAAAAAAAAAAAATCTCAGTCCAGTAGCTAAACTAACTGAGCATGCATGTTAATTGCATAGCTTCTTGGCTGTATCAAGCTATAGGTGTTACCTCCTCCACAAAATTCAGGGTGCCATTCTTAGTAACATTCAACATGGTCTAAGTAAATCACCTACAACATTCTCCATTGAAATGTTTGTCAAGAACTTGCAAACAGATCTTCAGACAGTTTCTTAATATAGTTTCTGGATACTAGATTATCTTGGATTTCAGTAAACTTAAGGTAACATCAGCTCATTGAATCCCTTGGAAACAGTTACTCACCAGGAAAGCAGCCTAATGCAGGCAAGTTTGCTCTGATCCTCTTAGCAGGGCAGAGAGAAGGGTTCAGAGCAGCAAATAGCACAGCATTGGTTCACTGCAGAACAAACACCCAAATCTCTTCCACCTCAGAGGAAATCTGAATGTCCCCTAGAGGCCAATGGCTGCAGGAGGCGCAGTACAACTGTTCAAAACAAGAATTTAGATCCAAGAAGCTGATTCTGCAAACACTTTAGCACATGTAGAGCTTTCCTTTATGAGAAACCTCAAAGAGCTGGCGGATGTTGCTTCATGAAAGTCAAGTAAGTCATATGGCGAAGTGTTTATGGGGTTTGGATCTAAATTTTGAAATGATTTTAGGACCCTTAAAAGCAGGCGCTAGATAATTGTAAATTCCCATTGTTTTCCAGGAGGAAAAAAAAATGTACATAACGACGTTGCACTGCCGTTGAATCTGCTGCCCGGACACCCAGAGGAGTTTGTTTTCTCCTCTTGTGTTTGAGGCCAGGGGATACCCTGTGGTTCTGGGCTGCAGGAGATCTGTGGGATCATGCATGGCACAGAAGACGACCCTGTCCTCTTCCCCAGCAGCCTGATTTCATCACAAGAAATGCAAAAAGAAAATGTCGACATGTATCAGGTTTTCCTAAGACAAGCTGGGGGATGAAGAGCTTGGCTTATGAAGAGGGATGGAAAGAGCTTGAGTTGTTTGGGTCAGCAAAAATAACAGAGGCTACGAGAGGATCAGCAAAGGAAAGGGGATCATGATCACAGGAGTCGTGAGTACAGTTACATTGAGCTGTGCAGCCACACTGGCCAGGCAAAAATCATAGATTTGTAGAATTATTTTGGTTGGAAGAGACCCTCAAGATCATTGAGTCCAAACATTAAATGGCAAAGAGAGTGCAGAAAGGCAGCCAGCAACTCTTTTATTTCATTTACGGTAATTGCAAAGGACCTAATAACATTGCCTATATGTACATGTCTTGCATAAGGCTCTCCCTATATAATTATAAAGGTGAAAGCGAACTTAAGGGTAACTAGCTTTCCTCTGTTTTGCTTTCAGACTTAGCGAGCATTTTGATGCTTTTGGTCTTTTGGATGCTCAACAACAGTCAGTCAGGAGAGGCAGGTGAGCTTTCAGGTGGCTCATCCCAGAAGGTCTTCTTTGTTCTGCTTCCTTTAGGACATAGCGACTTTTTAAAGCTCTCCTGAGACAATTTGCTTCTACCTTGACTTTATGTGCATGTCGTTTCATCATCTGAGGCCTCATTTCATACATACGTTTATAATATGGGTTTCATTTCAATAAGCTGGGAAAGTAATAAATTTAAAGCTGACTAACAGTTGTTTTATGTGGCTGCCAACCTGCCAAGTAGCATTCTTAATTATTGCCAGGAAACTAAGTGTTTTGCAGCCATGTGTTTTACATTTGAGTGTAGTATGTCTTGTCAGCCCTCAGATGGACTGATGGACAGGCCAGTAATTTTGGGATATGGAGAAGCCTGCAATGGTGGGTGGTTTTTTGTCATCAGGTAAGGATATCAACAACAACATGATGGACGAGAATAGTCCAAGTGGTCCCCAACTCCCAAAACACACTGTCACAGAAAAGGTGGAGGGAAGGGGTTAAACCTGAGCCCAGAACCCTAGTATTTTTTCTGTTTGAGACTGTAGGGCAAATACTTATTAAAGCTGTCAACAAAGAAAAAGCATAAATGTATTATAAATTATATATTTTACAATAAGATGGATGACCATTTTGTTCCTTCTTTACAGGATAGAGTGCAACACTGCTATGAGTACACTCTCCTTTTCTTTTACCCAGACAAAATTCATTATTAGTGCACCAAAATCAGCAATGGTTGCATGGCTTGTCTTCTGCAGTCTGTGTTTAGGCTCCAAGATGTTGTCCCACATGTTGGAAATCAGCCACTAAAAGGAGGACAGAAAATGAATACTAAGAAAGGAAGCACTGACCCAAACAGTTTTGTTGCATGTATTCTGCTCTACAGAATGCTTTGAAGTCTTAAGAGAAACTTGACTAAGTTAAGAGTGCCTCCAGGCCCTCAATTTGCGCAACCAACACTCATTTTGCTGATCATCATCATTGACCCTAGAAGAATTATAAAGGTCGTATTTTCTTGCTGATAATGTAAGTCTTGAGCAATTTTTTAAAATGGGATAAACACAAACACATTGTTAAAAAGCACATTTTTGAGTTCAGTTATTTTTTTTCCTTTAATAAATTACATGCGCGAGACAAAACCCAATTAAAGAAAGGCTCATCTCATGTGTATCTCGGGCAATGCTGCAGGATATTATTCCCCCTACACACATGCACCTAATTTTAGAATTATTCCCATTTTTCTCTAGTGTTGCAGAAAAGTCTAATACTGTTTACTGCTGCTTTTTTCTTCAAGTAATTTTGTTGTTTTGTTAAGGAGGGATTAATTAGTGAATCATTATTCCCATTTTGGCATGTGAAAATCTGGAGTGTGCTTTTATCCGTCTCCCAAGAGTGCACATTGGCACCGTAGCAGAGGATGTGGAAGAAGTGTTTTTCAAAGAAGCAGATGTAGCAGCTTCAGGAGCATCTGTACTGGTGTGTTTTGCTGAGGGATTCCTACTAACCATTTCCCATTTAACCAGGCAGTCCCTGTGTGCTTCTCACAGGTGAGGCCTGCCTTTGTGAAGTAGAACTCTCTAAGGAAAATAACCATTAAAGGTCATGTGGCATTTCCATTAATTATTGCAATTTCTAACTGCTCTGTTTCTCCCAAAATAAATAAATTTCTCCTGAAGTTTCACATGCTACATCCTATCTCAGAGCAGCTTTTTCCAATGAGTTTGTGGGTATGGGCAGATGCTGGACATTAACTCCTCCCACTGAAGTCAATAGCAAACTCCCCCTCACTTCAATGAGGTCAAATCCATTCTCAGAAGTTTACCTTGGCACTCCTTAAAAAAATCTGAGATCTATATTTTTGAGGTCTATCAGCTCTCCAAGTGCAGGACTTTCAGGCCACTCATTCCTGTTTTTTTCATGGGACTTTGCAGAGAGATTCTCTGCAGAAGCGCAGACACCAGAGGATATGGGAAGGCAACGAAGTGGGGAAGAGATGCCAGAGGTCACTGATGGGGCTGACAGTGGCCAGAGGTGGCTGCACACAGAATCCATTTAGCATCATATGTGGAAAGGGAAAAATGGCCTCTTTTTTTCTGATCAGCATGGTGAAGTCCGAGTTTCATTTCCACTCTGTGTTGGCCTAACTCTGCTTCTATTTATATCACTAGCCAAACCTGAGACTGTGTGAAAATACCTCTTTAACCTTTTAAAACTGGCACCATGTTTTTTTATATCACTATTTGCCCTCCACTCCAGTGTTGCTTACAAGGAACTGCTGCCTGTGACTATTGCAGAGCTGGCCACCATAGGGGAGCTGCTGCCAGGGTGTGATGTTGTTACCTGACTTCACTCACTAATTCAAAGGGGCAAATGAAAAGCAGATACTATTTCACATTAAACAAGAGAATGTTGATCAGGCTCTAAAGGCATGGCCTAATGCCGAGTGTAGAAACTGCAACGAGTCAGCTCTGTGTTACCCAAAAACACTTAAATATTCTCTGAATGACCAAGTCACTAGAGACGCTGCTGGCATGAGACTTTCTCCCTCTTGTTTTTAGGGAGAATCATTTAATGAGCTCATGGTGCATCAAGGCATCTCAGGGAGGAAGAATGAAGACCAACCCTGTGCTGTTTGCTGCCTGAAGGCAAACCAGTTTCTCCAGCGGCCACCACAAAGCACAGCCTCTGATTATAGGGAGCAGAGGGATTGACTTCTTCCTCGAGCACTGGTTATCTTGGTACCTCAGAGTTAAGCCAGATTATAACAAAGCAAACAAAAAAGCCATATCCACTTGTATAAAAAAAGGATATCCAAAATTATTCCCATGTGTGAGGTGCTGCTGCATGACACTAAGTGCAGCAGCCAAACCAGTAACAGTTAAATCCTCCGGATCCCCATAAAAATGCACAGTACACAAATACACAGTAAATGAAATGACTGAATTAGAAGCAGAGATAAGTGAAGGACAACCCTGTGCTGCTCTGTGTTCAGTATGATTGCCAAAGTGCTGAGGCTTTTTGCCACTTTCAGATAAAGGGGATTTTTACACATTTTCCCCAGTAAAATATTTGGCAACTGCTGACTACCTTCTTCTGTCTTGCTACATCACTAACAGGCTCTTCAATTCAGTTATATGTCCCCTGGCTAACTTCCCAATGAAGTCTAAATGTTCATTTGTTTTTAAAGTTTAATTTTTACTACTACTACTCACAGAGAAATCCCTTTGGCCCCAGTGGCGTGTAGGTGAAATTCACTGGCAGTGAAATCTCTTGATGACGTGTGTTGACTGAGGCTTTATAACCGCAGGGGGCAGAATGGTCTGTCAGGAGCTCACCTGAGCACCCTGAGTTCAGCTCCACTGCTCTGTCCCACCGAGGACTACGGAAAGGGTAGAACAGAATTTAGTAAAATTCCTCATTGTACTCCAAGCTATTCCAGATTATGTTGTCAAAGATATAATCAAAAAAGCTAATTGTTTGTTTTGTTTTGTTTTTTACCCTGAAAAAAAAATAACCTGTTGGTGTTTAAAACAAAGTTTCAATGATTTTACCCCCTAAACTCTTCTTTCAGTATCTGAGCCTGTGGTTTTCTCTAAGGTAGATATCTGACAGAGGGATCCAGACTAGGTGTCACTGCTAGAGAGAGCACAAGCCAGTGAGGATACTGACACTACAAACCTGGGCGGTCCCTGAGCATCACTGGGCCTTACTGGGCCAGGTTTCCCTGTGGAGGACATAATGCACCATACAGTAAAGCAAATGTAAATGTACCTCACAAGTGCACCTATAAGGAACCAGAATGTTCCTTTGAGGCAGCTGCTTCTTTCTCATGATTCTCCCCAAACATTTATTTCACAGCTGCTGTGTGATTGAGTTATGGGTGTGAATTCTCACAAGCGCAAGTAAAGATTAGTTCCAAAACTGTGCCTCCACCTGGCTCCAGCTCCTCTGTTCCCATCTCCTGCCTTGGTTTTCTGTGTCTTATTATACATTCACCAGGGACCAGACCGTAATCATGCCCATGCTGCCTTGTAACCTTATCTTTCCTCTCACCCTTTGAAAATAGCAACAGAAGAGGTGAAAGCCTTCAAAAACAACACAGAAAAAAACAGAAGAGGATATTTGAAGGAAGAACCTGCTCCCCTGTGGAGAGGGGGAACTGATGTGCCTGTGATGTGGCTTTCAGCATGTCAGTGCCACAAGAGCACTAGACAGATCTCTGCCATGTTGCAGTCCTCACATAGTGAAGGCAAGCTTGTTTTTAATAGACAACATATTGGGAATATATCCCTGATTAAATCTCTCTGTTCTCTTTCCTTTTCCCTTCCCCTGTGGCTACCTTGCGATCAGTTTGGCAAATATTAAGGATTACAGATGTAGCACTAGCATTAACAAAAATATGGCACATTAGCTGCACAGGCTGCTTTGAAGATAAAGACCAACTTTAAATTCCACAATCCTGAGGGCTCTTGTCGCCTTGAAATCTGATTTCAAAGCTCAACACCACTGAAATGTCTTGTTGAGAGTGATGACAGCAGGCAGTGAAGTGTACACTGTATTGTCACCACCTGTGATTGGTGGCAAAGCACATACTTTGGCTACCACATACTGACTCCCTAGCTGTGGGCTGCCTGTAATAATGCAAACAATAACTGCTGGCTAATTTCAGTTCTGTAAGTGTGGTGATGAAGTATTACATAAACTCAGAAACCATGGGAGTTAAGTGGATAGAGTCCATTTTCACTGTTTTCAAGGGACACAGGGAATCTTTGATGTGTCAAAGTCCATGGGAGAGAGAAAGAGGTGAACACATCCCTCCAAAAATGAAAAGCCGTCAGTTAAGAAAAAGAGGTCATGAGGCTGCAAATGCCAACAGTTTGCTCAAGGAGGAGCTGTATCTGTGTGACTGTCTCCAGGACCCTGCCATTGGGCTGCACAGTAACTTGCAGGAGGCTGAACAGGGACAGAAGAAGCAAAAGGATGCTCGCTGGGACCCTGGCCTGGTTGCCTGGCCACCAGGGCTCAGAAGCACTGACTTCATGTGGGGGCACCAGGGTCTACACTGACATTGTCTCTGCACTGTGTTCCACATCATTTCCTGGGGGCCAGGGTTGTCTGCGGACATGTGCCATTCATGTGACTAGTAACTGTGAACTGACTCATCTCCAACAGGTGACATGAAACTGTGGGCTTTTTCCTTTGATTTCAAAAGAAACAGGATTTTTCGCATTCATCTGCCTCTCTGCAAATGAATATTAATTACACAGAAGTTTGGGTGATCTTTAGTTAATTAATTTCTTGGAGACTTCCTGAAGCAATGCTCCCGGGAAAACAGGACAAGTGTCTTAGGAGTTTTAGGAGAAAATCAAAGAACAATGCAGAAGAGTAAAGACCTGCTGTTGGAAGAACAGCCGGATAACCAGCCCAGGCTATCACCTTTGACAAGACGAGGACAACAAGAGGTTGAGAGTGCCACAAAGAGGCTAAGGGATATCATCCCATTGGACAGTGATCTCTGACCTCTTACTGATTAAATGAAGTTGAACTCATACCTGTAATCAAGATTATGCAAGATATCTGGGCATAAATGAGACAACATCTGCAACATAGTTACCATTATAACTAAAAATTTTTCTTCCAAGATTAAGAGAGTTACTAATTCTGAGGACTTGTTAGCTCTGGCATAAGGTGCCAATGGAAATGCCATGCCTCTTCTATCTTATTCTTCCCCCAGATATGAAAGCCACAAAACCAAAATACATATTAATTTACCTTAAATGAAGTCCATAGTGTGTTGGAAAGCATGTATTTCTACTTTATCAAAATCTCTAGAAAGTCATTCAGCACTCTTTTTGATTACAAATGCAACGGCTTGATTTATTCTCTGCTAATGTGACAAAAGCATCAGGTGATTTACAGTAGACAAAACCTGAGAACAATGGAGTTTGAAATCTAGATCAGCTAAGGAAAAGATGAAGGAAGAAATGTTAAACATTACAAAAGGGATGAGCTGTTTTTCAATGTCCATGTTTTTGTCCCTACTATTCAATACTGCAGTGTTAGAAGGGGCTCATGGAGTCCTCATGTGACTGAAGGTCTTATATCCCAAGAAAGAGGAGGTCTATGGACAAGAAGGAGCATACACCTGATATGTGACCCTTTGTAGTGTTAAACTGCTGTGTAGGGTCAAGGAGTCAAGAAGGGGAAAAGCAGAGCAGGGGCAGGAAATTTGGGGAAAAGCGGTTAAACTCTCTAAACCTGCCCTCCAATAGAAATTTATTACTGGCAGCCAAAAGCCTTATGGGATGTATATAGTGAGGTAAAATAATCCTGAAGGTCAAAGCATGACATAAATGATCAAACAAATAATTTAAGATGGGAGCCATGTGGAAGAAAAAATATTTCAAGTCAGTTAAAAGGTCAGCAGAAAGATCTTGCCATTTTGGGAATATCTGTCCCAGCAAACACTAACCGATCCTTAGAGCATGACTCAGGGGAGCATGTCTCATCTAATGTGAGTGAAAGTAGCCAGGTGCTCCATTTTCATGGTGGTGTGTTATTTAACGGGCAACAGTAAATACTGATGATACTAGATACTTTCCTTTTTAATGAGCAAAGCCGAACAGCAATGAGTTCTGTTTGCTACCATCTTCAAGGAAAAACATTTGGTGCTGAAAGTGCAATGCTCCGTTTTCTTAATTTTCAAGGCAACTTGTGAAGATCTGCTGACAGGAATCTTGCTCTTCTGCAGTACCTCCACTCTGCTACAAGGAATTTTGGCAAATGTGAGCTGGTAAAGCATTGGTCTTGGCAAACACACATACTCATTTAACTTTTCACTCACAAAAGGACAGCTATTGAATCCTGTGGTACTTGCACATGAATATGACCACCTCAACGTTTAGCTTTAATCTATATTATTTAAGACAATGGACAAAACCAGCAGAAAACAAAAATCATTGCCCTTTCCCAAAGAGAATTCTTTAAAAGGTAAAATTTGTGGATTTTATCACTTAAGAATAATAATAACGAAAATGACTTGAAAATCAACAAGATAAAGCTGTTGAGTGCAACCTCGAAGTTAATTAACAATTTTATTTTAAAAAATGAATTACTAAATTGTCCAATAATCAGCTAGACAGAAAAAAAAATAATTTTTAATACAATGCCAAGGGTTGTGCCAGTGGCCAACTGTTTGCAACAAAATTCTTCAGGGTCAATCAGAAAGTCTCTGCCAGAATAGCAAATGTAACACCAGTTTCTCTAGTGCTCAGGTTGTATTTTATATGTCAAACTATTTTTCATGTGAGAAAAAGCTGACATCTTTTCTAAATAATCTGTTCATTTTACTCTTCCTTAAGATTTCATTATGCTTACTTTGCTGCATATTTTCTTATCTTTCTTTATTAACCTAGTACAAATCTGGAAAACAATTTTCCAGTCTCAGGGATTGGGAACTGCAGAGCAGTTTTCTTAAATCCTAATCTATGACTGGTAATTCTGGACATTTCAAGGTTCCCTAGGAGAATTATTGTCTTCTGAAATATTTTAAATAGCTGACTGTCCACAGCTTTTCCTTGTCTCAAAAAATGGATATATTATCATTTTAATGTCTACTGCTGCTGCTACTGGGAGCAATAAACCTCAGTCATGTTCTCCCACTGCATATGACTCAATAAGAAATAAATAATTCTTAAATATGTCCTGGAATTCTTTTACATACCAAAAACCTCAGACTGACTCAAAAGCCAAGGCAGGGTTCACCTCACCTTAGTCATTAGGCAATGGATCTGAAGCAGTTACCTACACTTGCTGTGGAGAGGGAAGGAACTGTACTTCCAGAGGGTTCAAAGCACCTTCAGGAGCACTCATATGTCTGTAGAGACATATGATTGATATATATATATATATATGTGTGTATAAAAGCATCTCCTCTTTATTATGTTAGCCTACCTCAGAGAGCGTTTGGTTTGCATTAATTTCTTTTTAAGGAAAAAGAGGTCTCAGAAGCACATGGGAGTGCTGAAGGGGCAGTGCCACTTTATGGATCAGTTACACATTTTGGTGCCTTTCCTGCTGTGACTCAGAGAACCTCAGTCCTCTCTCACTGCCACAACTGGGTAGCTACAGGGTGAGTGAGGACAGATTCATGTCCCTGTGCTCCGTTCTTGCTGTCTGGCATTCCTCTGATCGGAGATGTGCAAAGCAGCATTTGAAGTTGGAAGTGTAGTTCACATCGTACAGAACAGGGTCAAGTTACAATTCGCTCTTCCAAAACACAGATTCATTTTCTCCGAGTCACTGCTGGCAGATCTGAAGTAAAACTAATAAGAGCACAGAGAGGCTGGCAGGTTTGTTTGCCTCTTTTCAGCACTGCTCCCATCCTTCTAGCAATAGTCTTCTGCCCATTGTGTTTGAATAAATACTAACCTATTCGATAACTGGAGAGTTTCATCTTCAGTTGCTTTACCTTAGGAATATTCTGAATCAAAAATGCACAACCACAAGCACTTGCTGACTGCAGCTCTGTCATGGTGAAGGTGACAGCCTTGCCCTACAGTTGTGAGCGTTTTCAGGACAAGACTCTTGCATGCAACAGTTTAATGACAGTCTGGGCAATTACCTTTCCACAAGGAGTAACCTGGGAGAAAATTAGTCCTCCTACTTGACTTCTGTATCGAACTGCTTTTACTGATGGAGAGATCTGAAAGGGAGAGAGGTTATGTCAATTGTGCTTAATGGAAGGACTAAGTTGTCAGCGTTTCAAAAAATGTTGTTCTTCAGAAGGCCTTTGGCTTTACTGATGGTGGAAGTAGTGACCTCGGAAAGGCATTTGCATGTCCCCACTGAAGAGATCTTAATGGCATATCAGTACATACAGGTCTCTGAATTTAAAGGAAAACATTCTGTAATTCCTAAAAAGTACCAGAAGTTACTTTCCATGTCACACGTACCCTTTTACCAGGTAACAGACTAACACTAAGCTGAATCTGACTTATGTGACCACTGTGGAAAAGGTATGCGAAAAAGCACTGTTCCCACTTAGGTTAACTCACATCAAAAGCAATTCTTCTGTTTATCATTGCATCACTTAAAAATACTTATGAATATAAACATATTGATTTTTTTTTTCAGAAATACAACCTCTGTGAACTTACTTTAGAAATGCAACTTCAAATAGAAAAAGTAAAACATACCTCAGTGCATTACATTTATTACAGCCCATATTGTCATAGATTGGTGTTATTTTCACCCTCAGGTCAGTTAGGAGGAGGAGGAGGAAGGCTAATAACAAAATTGTAAGTGCTTTAAGGTTGTGCTTTTTGTCGGAAAACATCATTGAGTCTGCCAGCAGATAAGCTTTGCATTACTCAGAAAGTGATAAATGCTCGCCAATGAACGCACAGATATTTTTTGATGGTGCTCTTCTGTCATTAAGGCTTTTATAACTTTGATAAACACATGCTTTTTAGGCATTTGAAGAAAGTTTCATAATCTGAAGAAATATTATCACTGGCTGCTAAAAATTCCATTGGTCATACATTTGTCTGGCTCTATGAATCTTTCCAGCTGTAACAACAAAAAATAAGTATCTGCATAGATGTATGTATGGGTACGTATATCTATACGTAAAAAATATATGTACACATACGTTGCTATATGTCTACGTAGATGCATATATGTGTGTTTGCACACCATAATAATATTTATTTCTTCTTTGTCCAAAACATTTTCACACTCATATAATTCCACTTAAGCTAAAGACCTACTGTGCTATGAAGCTAGTATGGAAAAGAATTTTTATATTAGATAAAATTGGCTTGATTCTGGATACATTCAGCCAAAAGAAATATTTGTCCTTCACAATGGTGCACACTATCATTGCCCAGAATAGTATTTAGTAAAAAGGATTAAACAGGTTGTATTTTGGTTTTGTTCAGAAAACAATTGTTTTATTACTAGAGGGACTATTAAGTGAAAATAGTTAGTGGGGAATTACATCCTTTGCTTTACTAAAGCTAAAGTACCTCACTTTATGATTTTGATTTTTAAACTGAAGTTTTAATCCCCACAAAAACTGCAGTACCAGTCTTAAATTTAGGTGAACGGGAAGACCTCCTGTAGACTTTCAAAGGAACCTACTACTACAACTTCAATGGATCACTTGCTGTAGGAATAGTGTTGAAACAGTTAAAATTGAGACACAAATCGGAAGAGTTAGAATAGATCCCATCCCAGGGAAAGATATTGAAAAGACTGACAAAGTACAGTATTTTCCAGTCACTACTCAGTAAAGTCAGCTACAAGCCTGTTCTGCAATAAATACTCTGTATACGTGGTTTTACAGTTAAATTTAAAAAAATAAATATTTATTCTACTTCTACTACAGAAATGTATTTGTTTGTTTTATTTGGCAAGGTATGGGCAGGGACAGCATTAGACAGTTAAAAGCTGAAACACCAACGTTAAAAATTGTAGGTAAACATACATTTACTAAATGTTTTAGTATTAGACATATATGGCTGTAAAAGCAAGCTAGAAGAACTTTCCAGGACCATTTTGGAATAAATGAATGGTATTAAAAATGAGCCTCTAACTTCTTTTGTACCTGACCCAAGCATTTTCAGATAATCCATACCTGTATTTGCCATTACCATTATCCTTTATATTTATTTACATCAAAACCTCAAGACACAGAACTGCTGGGTCTAGTGTGTATCTTTGATCTAGACATATTTTACAATGTGTACAGATATTTCACATTGTCAGTGATGACAGTTTTTCCAACTAGAACAACTGTCTGGTCGAGGTGGATTTATCAGCATGCAGTTTGGCAAAGTGGACTAGATGGTCTGTAACCATGTGCATGAAAAAGGTGTTATAAGCACTAGATTGTGCCTCCTCATCTAAAAGGTGGGTGATCAAGACTGATCCTCTGAGAAAATCCAATGGTTTTCCATGTACCTGAGAGCTAGAGGCACAAGCTGTCTACCTAGGGAAATTGTGGAAGTAGATCGATAGGTATATAATGGCAACTTCCCTGAGTCCCTCTGCTTCATGTTGGAGGTGAGGAGTTGGGTTTGCAGCTGAAAGCCTGCATGACATTGGCCTCAGCAGAGACCTTCAGGGCTTGAGATCCAACAGGCATAAAGTTGGCCTGGTAACAGAGCATCCTTCTTAGAGCTTCTCTACGGTTGTTCACGGTCTGCATGTAAGGCCAAGGGGATAGGGTGATGTGCCCAAGGTGAAACATTTAAAAACTTGCTTCCTGGTGGAACAAACCGTATCTTGTCAGATGAGAAAACTGAAATATTTGAGAGAAAATGTATCTTAAAAGCTAAACATTACTTGCTTACCCACTTGCACATGATTGGATAGAAGATATGAATAATTTTTAATATCTTTTTGTTCTTCTGGTTTTGTTTGGTTGTGGAGTTTTTTTTTGTTTTGTTTTGTTTTGTTTTCATTTGTTTTTTTATTATTCTTTGTTTCTTTGTTGTTTGTTTGGGATTTTTGTTGTTGTTTGTGTGGGTTTTTTGTTTTGTTTTTCATGATTTAAAGCAACCACTGGTACTTATATATTTCTCCTAAGATAATCCTGGGGGGGGTAGGTAGAGGACACACACAACTAATGATCACTAAAGAGGAACTTCAGTTCCCAGCAGGAAAATCCTCTTCTTTATAGGCAGTATATGTGAGAAAGAGCAGTAAAGAAACCCAAATTACAGTACTTACATATAGTAAAGAGTATAATTTGTTTTGCTACTTGGAGTCTATTTTTAAATATGATAAAGGCTTAAATATGATTATAATAAACTTTCCATAGTCACAACTATGCAAAATTACCTACAAAATAACTCATTTTATGGCTTTAATAAGTTTATAGCAAGTTCCGCAACACATTTCCTCCCATCCTTTGCTGTGTTCACCTCTAGCTTCACAAATATAGAGGTGAATGAAATTTGCTCGTCCTTCAATGGATGTTTAGATCTGCATAGGATTCATTGTTCTGCTTCATAAATGGATGTATTATTTGACTGTCATATGGGTTGCCACTCACGGGGGGAAGAAGGAATAAAAAAAAAAAAAGAAGAAACTGTAGTTGTTCTGCTGTTTATTTTTGTGGGATGTCTTTTCTAACTCGGCACCACCAGCAAGATTGCTGTTATCAGTGTTCAAATACCAGTCACTCCCTTATGAAGCAAGAAAAGATACACCGAGCGGTCCCAGGGACTAAGGAAACTTTGGCATTTCATCAGTTTCAGGGCTAGAATTTCACTGTCAAGCTCACTATCTGCTGGGCCCTCATAGATAAACAGTAGATAGGAGCTCACAACACATTCCTTTCATGTTCACTAATTTCAGAAAGAGCCTCTGCAGTCTAACACCAGCACATCCCTTGAAGTCCTATCTCTCTGCTTGTATCTTTGGCAGCCATGTAGTAATTAGTAAAACAGAGCGAAGATATTTTACACCACTCTGTCCACTTGGCTCTGCCGTTATGAACAAACGCTGCAAGTTTTGGCTGGGAATGGCATCTCACACTCTGTGCTTGGATTATAAATCCCTATTTACATCTGAAATTCTTTTAAATTAGTTAAGATGTAAACTATAACTTCAAATGATACAGAGCTCTTGCTATGGTAATTTATAGCTTGAAGAACTAAGTAAGTTTATCTCCTCTGGATTTAATGGAAGTTTAAGACAACATATTAAAAATGAAATTAAGATAAATAGAATCATGTTATCACTGCCTCCTCTACTGAAATTAAACAACATACTGTGAGAAAGTTTCTTTATAGCTAACATAGGAGGCTTTGTCTTTACTTAATATTTAGCCTTTTTTTCTTGGTAATCTACATAAAGCACTCTCTCCTGGACTAGATTCTGCCACTTTCACTCAAAATAATAGAAGTGTCATAAATGGTCTTGCTCTTTGCAGTTGACCTGTGTCTAAAATAAAGTACTGCTCAATAGGAGCAGAATGATAGTGAAGAACCCACATCTTCATTGCAAGTATCACATGTACATATATTACATAGGTGTTGCCATGCAGCTCTTATATTGTACATAAGAGATGCTTTGGCCTTTAAAGGTATTGCTTTGCTTCATTGACTGAGCATTTGTACATTATTGAGCTTAAAAACATCCTGCTTTGTGAATTAGTCAGACAAATACTGTTTCAACTTTGTATTTCTTGAGCATCTTCCAAAAGATGGAAGACACTAAGGATCCAGTTTAAGCCTTAAATAAGTAGCTTCCATTTTCCATGTTGATTTTGGCCTGTATTATGAATGACTCAATGGTCGTGTTTGAGGTATATTAAAGTCATAAAAGGGCTGTAGCTGGAAAAATCGGGTCACTTCCACCAAATAGTTAACCCGCAAATGTGCTGAATGTATCATCCTGAAATTGATTCTGTGATTCTATGAAATTTCATGGCTAACCTACCCATGCTGCAGAGGAGAAAAGACCTAAAAGAGAAATGTGAAAAAATCTCTGAAGTTATTAGGAAGGAAACCTGAAGAATGGCATTAGAGAAAGCTTAACACTACTTAAAGGTTACTTTTAGGCAACTAGTGGTTCCAAATTCAGTGCAGGTAGAAGCAGATACCTTCTGCTGGAGAAAAGCTGCATCTTGCTTAGACTACATTGACTTCCCTGAGTATAAAATATTTAAAAAGGTAAGAATTCCATACCTACTAAAAGCCAAGGCAGTGTGTGCTACTTGGTACTGCCACTTACACCACCCTCCAAATTGCAGGGCTACTTTGTCACCCTCTAATTTGGCCTTTTTATTTCTGAAGTGAGAGAGATAAGGTACTGTGGAGCCATTCCTTCTAGGTCATTGGGAAGATCATTCCCCTGGCGAGATGCCAGTTCCAAGGTCTGGTCACACCTCTGACTTCTCTGTGTAAATAACGCAGGAATCTGTGTGCTTCTTTTTATTCTGTGAGATGGGGAGGCAGCAGTATTTTCTGGTGTAAATGAGGAGATGGATGAAGCATGGTGGCAGCCTGAGTCACCCAGATTCCGCTGTCCAGTGTTCATCTAAAAATGCTTAACAATATCTTGTACCAAACACTCTGCATTAAAAAAAGAAAAAAGAAAACCCTCAACCAGCAGATAATCCCTTCAGCTCCTTCTGATTACTCTAGTCTATAATGGGTTGTTCTTTTTAAAGCATTACAAATCAAGTTACAAGTCTGGCAGTGACAATTCCTTTCTCTTTTCTGATCCAGTCTATCTAAGCAGGGGACTCTATGCTCAGATCTGTGGGAAAGCCTTCTAAATCAAGGACAGAAAATAAGACTCAGTGACTACATATATCACCTTACTCCTCACTACCATTAGGTAGAATGTAAGGATACATCATCTATAGTGAAGGAGCTTGCCATGATCTTCCTGTCTTTTATTTACTGTCCATTTTAAAGTACAGACAAAGACCAAACACTAAAATCCTCTGCTGAACTTTAGAAACACTGTTTTCAATCTGATTTGAGTCATTAGAAGTCTTTACTGTCCTGCTTACATGGGGAGAAAGGAGATGTTGCTCAGGAAGGCATCGTGCTTTTTCTTCTGTCTGTTTTGAACATAACACTGCTGGTGGTCTGGTAGGATGAATGCAGAACATTTTTCATATTAAGTCACAGGCTGTGAGGGTCTGATCGAGCTGCTTGTGACATGTAAAGGATCCCCTCTTGAGTCAGATGATGAATTACAGCCTCTCCAAAACCTGCTCATCTGAGAAAAAAATAATCAAAGCCTTTTACAGTAGAAAGTAAATAAATGTTCTTTTCATGCTGTTACTACAAGCAGGTCAACTTAATTATCCAGATCAGGGCATGAATAAGCAGGAGTTGTTTCCAAAAGAAAAACCTTTCAGCTAAATCAATTATGTATTTCACAGCTGGCAAAAATAGAATTATGTCTGATGGATTCCATGGGAACTTAATTAAATCATCACACTCCACTATACATCAGTCAATATCCTCCACCACCACTGTTACTTAACCCATCTGGTTAAAGGAATGTACCTGACCATGGAGCCTCTTGCTTATGGCTTTACATATTTTGGTCTCTCAGCTTTCCTTTAGATCACCATTCTGAGGAAAGGACCATGGTAGTTAAGCAAACTAAAAATAAGGATTTTTTTAGATGGTGTTAGTCACTTAAGACAAACAAAAAATGAGTTAGCAGAGAACTACTAACTTATTATTTACCAGTAACATATATAGTGGGCAAACTGTTGGCACACATTTTATTCTTATAAGGTACCTGTGGTTACATGATGCATACCCATCTACCATTTGGTATTATTTTATTCTAAGAGCTTTCAGTTTCAAACCAGGATGTAGATTGTGTTGGATTCGCAGTTCATCACACCATTCTCCACTAGCTGTACCCAGGGTGTTAGGTCTGCCTGAAAACTTTGCACAAAAACACTAGGTAAATTAGTCTTCTGCTATCCCATAATTTGTAAAGCAACCTCATTGCTTGAAGGCTTTTTCTGTGGGCCTTTGGAGAAGGGAGTACATCCAGGTATAGCAATGCAGTTACTCTAAATCAGCTGCAGCACTAACATGTGACATGAGTGTATGTTGAGGCAGATTTTTAATTTTAAGTAAGTGGGAAGAAATTATGGGTATACGTAGACTATATCCCTTAGCAAAAGAGCCTTAGGTCCTATGTTTCATAAAGACATCGACGAATTACTTTTGTTCTCAGTTGTTTGGTGGATGACCAAAACATAGGAGGAGACCTAGGAAGACAAGCCCTTATAGTCAACTACAACTTCCTACTTTAACACTATAAACCAGAGCGAATCAAGGTGAGGCACTAATGTGAAGGGGGGAACATTTCTGTTACAAATGACTTCATATTAATCAACCCATTTAAGGCTAAGCCCCAACAGGCAGAAGGGGAAGTCATTTATGGCATCAGGCGTGATATGTGAGGTGACAGAAGAGAAGGAATCTTTTCTTTCCTGTTTGCAAGGAGAAAATAATCTGATGGCAACTCCTTTAAGAGCAAAGTGGGACATTTTTACCTCTAGAAATTGAGCCTATTAACACTGCACTGTGCTCCTTTATTTCCAGTGCACTGAGTGAGAATCACTCCACTTTTGAAAGTTTATCACTTAAAATGCATTAGCATTATTCAAGTAAATCTTTGTGAATTCACAACTTTCATTCTGCTTCGGTAATGAGGGGACAAGCCAGGGAAGCCTGGGGCTGAGTTCTGCACTCTATCAGTATCTGGCACTTGTCTCTTAATGAGGAACCTCACAGACTCTGCCATTATGGCAGAAGGAAGGAAGTGCTAAAATTGCCAGCAATAATAAGGTATCTCAAACTTTCTGGCTTATGGAAAAGTTCTAAACAGCTACAACTTGGTAACATTAAAATATTTTTATTAGGAAAAATAAATTGATGAGAGATGGGTTGGCTTGAGCTGCAGCCTAGTAGTAGAGCATTTTCTATTTCACTAGCTGAAAAATCCTTGGTCTTGCAATATTTAACTATTGCACGCGTTTCTCTTTAACCTTCAGGGAAATATAACTGGCTTTAAAACAATACTGAAGTATAATTTTGCTTGCAAAGGTGACTTTATAAAAGTGGCACCTTCTTATTATTTTTTCACCCCAGAGGACACGTTTTTTACTGCTTTTTTCCTCCTTTCAATGCTGCACTGCTGGCAAAATGAAGACAGCAATATTGTGCATCAAAATGATGCAATTCAAGTAAAATGGTTCTGCAAATATCACTGACAAGATCATTTAGTCAACAGTGTGTTTGCTACTGGGAGAAACAACCTTTCTGTCTTACAGAGCAGAATTTACAAACTGTTTGGCTAGATGTGTGTTTGTAGGAAGGGAATGGAGGAAAATGTTACAAGGATGGTGAAGGATCAGTATTTTTCTATTCAGTGGCCCAGCTTTAAGAAAGGACAGCCATGAACCTGCTGCTATGCCACGTTTTATGGAGTAAATTTTCAGCTCCCTTTTTACTAGAGAAATCACACTCTCAGAAATTAAGAACTACCAGAGATTAAAACTTAACATTGAACCAATAAAACAAAAATACATTAATATATTTTATTTGAGCCATTGTCCAAAATATCCAAATGAAAACTTCCAACACTTATGAAGCTACTTTATCCACTGAAGTCTGCCTTAAATGCTTACATTACTATTACCCTTGAGACAATACAACATGAAGTCTGGAGCTAAGTCCAAACGAACATTTCTCGTGAGGAGGGTTGCTAGCAAAAGCATTGTCACATCTAGCCAGTCTCCACTGAACAGCATCACCTCTTGTATCATTGCAGTGCAAGACAACAACTACACGCCCAAGCAAATCTTAACTGGAATTTAAGCACCCCAGAATTTTCCATTACCATGACTTTGCAGCCAACAAACTGCCAAGCACACTAGAGAACAGCCATGGCAATTTTTTCCTGAGAGGGGCAGAGAGAAAACACAGGTTCAGGCACAGGGGGATCTGGTGTAAGATGCATAGTGCTAAGCTGGGCACCTTCCCTGGCTTTCTACTGAATGAGGGAGAATTAGGGTCTGGAGTGAATGAAACACATTACCCTCGGAAAGCAGTGGGTTAGGATATTTAACACTATTTTTCCTGGAAGCATGTTGGATGGGGACGTTGGATGTTTTCTCTTGAACCAAAATGCCATTCCTAATTTCCTGACCAGTTGGCACTTAAATCTTTCACTGAATCCAGCCTGAAGTGCTTATTAAAAATGTTATAACACAGCCTGGCATAAATGTACAGTAACACAACAAAAGGTTCAGCAAAGTCATATCAGTTTTGCTGATGGCTGTCATCAGCTGCATTGGACAGGTTCTCCCAGCACCAGCCAGGTCACAGAAAGCTTCAGTCCAGATAGGAGAGACAGGTTGGTCCTAAAAGTCTTTCTGCTCATGAGAAAGTTCACAGTGGTGGCCCCTAACTGAGAAAGCCCTTTCACCAGTTGTAGAGTGTTTAACCTCAAGAACTGACAGCGAGCGCTGCAGAGTTGATCTCAGCTAATGTGACAGGGTAGAGGTTGAGAGGCAGCCTTTGAGATAACACCTCACTATCATTGCTGCATTAAAGGACAGGAGAGCATTCCCCTTCTAGCACTGCTTCTAGTGGTCAGCAAATGGGGTTCAAGATAAAAGAGCAGCATCTGCTTTTTTTACTTTGTTGCATAGTGTAAATACATGAGCCCTGGTTTCACTGTACACTAACTGTTGCATTATTTGTATTTTTTTTTTTTTTTACAAATTTGTTTTAAAATGGGAAATTAATGACAATGAAAAATATACCTTGATTTTTTTTTTTAATAAAATACCAGAACACTCTGGAGTTCAGACATCTTCATATTTTTGCTCCTTTTTACTGCTGTTAAAGGTAAGCAAAGTTAAGACAGGTTTTAGGCAAACAATATTCCCTGTATTTAAAAAGAAACAAACCTCTTTTCTCCTCTTCTGTCGGATCCCTTTCTCAAATACATTAACATTAAAATTTAAAAAATAAAGAAAACTACAATATTAAAAGTAAATTTAAATGAAAATGTAAATTCATGAAAAGTTAGATGCAAAAGAAAGCAAAAAGTTTCTCTAAAAATTAAACCCCATCATAAGAGTGGAAAAGGAGAAAACTTAGCTAGAAACAAAGACAAGACTTTCAGACAAGCATGTTTCAAAATCAAAATTAAAGACTCATTTAAAAGCAAGCTTTTTTGGTCAGTTGGTTGATTGTTGTTGTTGGTTTGGGTATGTTGTTGTTGGTTTGTTTTTATTTGTTTGGGTTTGGGGGTTTTGTTGCTGTTGTTGTTTCCAAAGCCAAGCAAAGACTTTTTAAACGAAACAGATGGGATTAATTTTCTTATAAAAAAGTATACACAGGAAAAATATTGAAACAGCTTCACATGGTTCATGAACCTAAGAATCTCTATTTTCTATATTCTACACCTTACTGTTCCTGGTACTTTTGCCCATTCCCAGAAACAACTTGGTTTTACTTCAAATGACCACATCTCGCTGCAGAAATAAGCAGGTTGCTCTGTGTAAGCTGCCTGCCAAATCCCCAAGGTGTAGCTGAAGCAGGTTCTCCTCCATAAAAAAGTGCTGCTTCAGTCCTTCTGCTTCTTGTTGTGGCAGGAAGATAATTTGTGCATTGGTTTATCCACAAGAAGTTCCCTTCTGCTGTAGTTTTGTTTTGGTTGAAGGCAGTTGGGGTAAGCAAGATACTGACAGAAAAAGCCTTTGTTACTTTTTAGATTCCATTTTCCACAATGCCAAGAAAATCTACCTTTGAACTCTATAAAAGCGGATCAAATTTTGGCAATGTGAGTGGAACCGTAAAACAAACAACATGCTCAGCATAAGTTAGTACTTGTCCTAGTTAAAGAAAATGGAAAATGGGAATGATAAATGGACAGTTAGGCAAATAATCTCTTCTGCCATTGTATAAGAGAGGACAAACCAACTTGAAATATAATGTTCAGAGACATGATTAATATCCATGGTAATAACATTTTTTTCTTGATAATTAACAGAAAAATATGTTTGGCTGTCACTACTGATAAAATGAAGACAATGTGCAATACCTGCACCATACAAATTAAAATGGAGCACAATTATTCAGTGCAGGTGCTTTTAAAATGAAACTCTGCAAGAAAACCTTGGAAAGGATTTTGGTTTGCTTTTCATGGTCCAGACTGCCCTATAGGAACTTAATGGGATGGTGAGTTTGGGATACAACTTAACCCACCTTGTTCAAAAGGAAATATGACCTACAGTTCCAGAAAGCAGTATTGTAAATGAGGAGTGTTGGGACAAAATTTGTAGTTCATGGGTTAAGCATGGACTATGCTTAGGAGGGCACTATCTTACTCCGTGCTGTTCTCATAAGCTAAAGGAAGAAGTGCCTATTTTTGATCCTCTCATGATTTATTTTGCACAATTCACTCTTATGCTTGTGTTTTCTGCAAACATAGTGCTGAATTCTGCTAAGAAAACTCCAGAAATTATTTATCTGTTCTACAGCTATTTCTCAGCCTTATTTACTAAACATGTTATAGCCTGTTTGGGTTGGAATAGCTGTCCTGCAAGCACTCATGTTCAGGTGTGCTTTATAACTGGCCTATATTGAGCTGAAACAATGGTACCTAGAATGCACATACAAATAATAAATGGAGAGATGATACAGCCCAAATTTAACAGTCTTAAATATATCTAGCAAACATTTGCTAAAGAAATGCCATTTTTAATAACAAGAACAAGAGAATGACTAGAGATCTCAAAGCTGTATGATGCATGCAGAAGCTACCTGAATAAGACAAATGTACAAGTCATCATAATCACTCCATGGAAACCAAGAAGTAAACTCTTCATTGTTGTCTTCCTTGGTAGCAACAGTGACTCATTATGATATGAAGACCAAATACCTTGAGAGTTAGAGATGCCAGTCTTGTGGGAATAAAAGCCTGAGAATGTAGCTGACCATTTCATTTCATTCTGTATGAAGCAAATTAGCTAACTACCAAGAGCAGATGAGTTCAGAATTAAAAAAAAAAAAAAGTATTAGTTAATTGTTTTCCATTCTGTAATGTCAGAGGTGTCAGTGCCTAAGCCAGCGCCCTTAGAAGTGGAGTAGCACACTGAAAACACTCAAAACTGTCATAGAAAGCAAACTGCTATTTTCCAACTCAGGATCTGGATTCTACCCAATGATTTTGTTCAGAATCAGAAACAAACTCCCACATCTGGTGCACTAGCAAGCTTATGAGATCTTCTGCCTCATAAACTGATGCAACCCCAGGAAAACCAGGAAAATAATCTCCTTATATTTTAGTCCAGGGTTTTTTAAAATTAATTTGAAGATGCAGAAGTTTTATTTCACTGTGCATTCCTGAAAGCAAGAAAGGATAAGGCAAGTATATTGCAGAAACATTATAAATTCTAAGCCATGTATTATGTCCTCTGTTAACAGATTTTTTCAAAGGTTACCTGTCACAAAGCAATAGGTATCATTAAAGTTTTCACAAAGCTTTTGAAGCAGTCCAGAAATCTCTTTGTCCTTGCTCACAGTAACTACTACACACATATGCATGCATTGCTATCAGAAAGAAAATTTTGTGTCAGTGGCTGTCATGTAGTCACCCACCAGCAGTCCTCCGAGAAGCTGTGACAGTCATTGCAGGCATCATATGAATACTTGGCCTTGCCTCCTTTATCAGCTTGTGCCACATCTGATGGAGAATTTTGTCTCCCCTGAATATTCTCTTCATTTTGAAAGCCTTCATCAGTTGTCAGGAAGATCTAGAAAACTGTACCAGAGCAACAGACTGTTTTCTTGAAAGACAAAGAAATGGACTTTTTAAAGTTTCTGAATAATTTTCACTCTGTTCAAATAAGTTTTGAAAGGCATTGGTCTTTTTACTTTGGACAGCCTTTGTCAGAAAATACCAGTTCCTTTCACTGCATTTGGGTTGTGGACTGTCACCAGGTCCTCCAAAGATGCCAGTCTCCTTCCATGGAAGATCTTGCAAAGGTCCAAGAGCTTGTGATATGTTTATTTGGGTACTTACCTACTTTTCTGGTAGTAGAGAAATTATGACCCTGGGTCCAGATCTCAAGCTTCCTGTTCAGCTGATAACCGGTGTTTGCCCTTGCATGCCTCATCCAGAGAGAATGTTGGACTCCAACCCAGCTGATCATTTGTGTGCTTAGAACCTTTTTTCTTCCATTTCTCCATTTACATGTCTTCAAACATGCCTCCTGTGCAGGCTATGTTTGCTTTTTTTCTGTTATTCCCAGTTTCATTTGTGATTTTCATTAATCCTTGGATTCCTCTTTTTATTTTGTTGATAAAGTTCTGTAGCATCCAAAATGTGCAGTGCTCCTTGGAGCACGGCCATGCATCATGATCTTGTAAGAGAGGCTTGAATTAACTGTTTAGTTTGCCTGCTTTTTTATTGATTTCTGCTTTACTCAGGAACTCAAGGACTGGGGTCGTATTTCAGGCTTCTGACAGCATGCTTTGAAATGTCAGAAAGCCACTTTCTCAAATATGCTAGATTGACTGCCACAACATTGTTTATTGTGTCTTCCAAATATCATAAATTTTTGACTGTAATCAAATGGGTACCTTGTCGTCTACCTGAAATTAACCCACAGATGGGAATAAGTTATCATCACAAAAAAATCATTGCATTGTACTGAAACAAATCAACAGTTTCACAGTCCTGTATCTACTTTATTGCAGTTTTCGTCCAGATAGTATGGATAAGAACATTGATGAAGAAATTAGTTTCAATATTTTGAAACTAGAACATCTTGTAGGCTTGTATTATCACTGCTGGCATGGTCTGAAGAGTCTCCCTGGCATATTTTAATTGCTGATAATTAATTGAAAACAAACTTGATGCAATCAGCAGCCTCCCCTAAGAAATAAGACTGAAAACAAGGAAACTGGAGGAGGGAGATGAATTATTAGACAAGTTTGTGCTTTCTAAATTCTGGTTTCTTCTGGAGCCACACATACAGACAGCTATGGAAATCTAAGATAAAGCAGAGCACTGAAGCTGTCTTGTGAGCTAGGGACTACCCCAAATACGACACAGTATCTTCATCTCAACTGCATTTCACCCACCACTACCACCTTCCAATAAGACCCTTTGTGAAGGGATCTTCAGACTATTGACCCCCAGAGGTCTTTAGGGTTTCTCCCTCTCATCTCTTGGGAACAGTGCTTTTAAAGCCTATAATGGATATTAGGGACTAAAACACTAACAACTGTCTTACCCTTGTTTTCAAGCTTCTAACTGAAGGCAACCAAGAGATCTCAATGACTCTGAATTACATATGTATGTACTCTTCAACATTCAGGCTGTCAAAGTTGGAGATTTGCAAATCAACTTATGAGCAAGTAGCCCATCCCATTCACCAATGCAAATGCAAAGTGCTATTTTTGTAGTAATAAACATATGTACCCCAAACATATATTTATATTTGATCCTATAGATCAGTAGCTTAGACTCACATAGCCAGATGTCATGATGTTTAGTAGTTCTCTCAACTCAAGAACATGGTCCCTCCACACAGCTCAAGTAAACAGGTTGAGATGAGGGATGTTCCATGGGATTTGCTGGCAAACGAAGTAGCTAAACTTCTGACCTCTCCCAGATCAACCACCTCATTACACATTGCTTCATTCTCTTGTAAATAAAGCCTATTATGTAAACTACCCCAAACAGATTTTGTATGTTCTGATCAGTTTGGGCAACAGATCTGCTTCAGTTCTCACTCAATAAGAGGCTATAGAAACCTGCATTCCCTCTGCATCAAAATAGTTGACTCTGCACGGAAAATAGGCATCACCCAATACCCCCCAACAACCTAAAGCCAGAAACAAACCACTGGTGAGAAGCAAAGCCTTAAGTAAGATAGATTGTTGATACACTTTGCATGCTGCACAAAGCAGAATCACTCAAAACGTTAACAAAAACCCAGCTGTGGAAAACTTTCCAGGTTCATTTTTCATCATAAATTGCCAGGCCAGGTCTGTCAGAAGATTTACTTATGTTTGAAACGTTTCAGGCAAAGCCAGCCAGTATAGTTATATACGGCTAAAGAAACAAGTGGGTTTGAGTAATTTTGATGTAAGGTAATATCAAACTCTGTTACACCAATGAAATCTTACTTTCCAGCTAAAAGTGAAACTTGGTGCAAACTGGTGCATAATTAAGCCAAATGAGATGTTTAAACACATCTACATAGTAAAAACAGTAAGTTGTACACATATCTAGACTGTATCAGCACGCAAGTTCACTTTGGTAAGGAATATAAACTATCTTGATTAAACCAAGCTGATTTCACTGGTTTAGATTTGTTTGTCATTTAAACCACATTTAGCTGATCTATTACCATAGAAGAAGGTGACTCTCTATTTGGGAGAGGTCCTTACATAGTTCAGAGTTTTTTGGAAATGTCACATAAGTGATGTAAACTTCTACTCAAAAGTCAAAAAAACAAATGAGTTAAAGCAATACAAAAAAACACCCTACACAAGGGGGACTTGAAGTACACCTCATTGAAACATTTCAAGTATGGAGAAATAGTTTAAAGTAGCTAAGGAAAACAAAACAAAAAAACACACAACCAAACAGTAAAATTAGCTATTAGGACAGGGACAAACTCTGGTCATTTCCCTTTGGCATTTTTAAGATCATGAATCTATCTGTGGCATGGAGGATGTCTGGGTTTGAAATATGTTTCATTTTTTCTGTGCCTAGTCCGTGCTTTTTGCATGAAAAGTATGCATTGTCATTGTAAGTGTGGGCTAGCAATGGAAAGACAAATCAGAGGGAGGTAAAAAGGCAAATGAGAGTTATGGGAGGTTGTGTTGCTGGGGCTTTTTTTTAAACTTACTGATTGTTTTTCTACTAAGTCTCACTGACTTGTTAACTGCTTAGGTTGCCTCAAGGGTGTCATCAATTAATTGAACTCTGGCCTTCAGGAATTTGATTGATAGGCAAGTGATTGAAACACAGACTGTCTCACCATTAATGACCCTGCCTAGAATGTTGGCTATTACTCAGCACCCCAGAAAAACTGCAGTGGTGATGGAAGGGTGGGTTTGATGTCTGGGGTTGTTGGTGTCATGCTCGCACTATGCTCTGAAAGCTTTATATTTGAGAACATAGGAAAGAGCAGTAAGTGCACACAGAAGGTTCCCCTCTTAGAAGAGGGCCTGCCTCTCCCTGCTCAGGCAGCAGTTGTATAGCTTATGAGAGTCTGGACTGTTTCTGATTCCTGTCAGTACTTTAATATTCCCAAATAATTTTTGTTAAGGCTTTAGTCTACCTTAAAACTCTAGGCTAAGTAGTAATAATAATAATAATAATAATAATAATAATAATAATAATAATAAATTAGGCACTGAATAATTCCAGTAGGTGAGATGTTTTTCTTGTCCAACTGTTACAAAGAAATTCAGTGGTCAGATAAGTATATTATTGCTGATATTGCAACAACCCTAAAGAGGCCACAGCGTTACTGAGTGAGAGAGGTATAGATTCTCTGGAACTCACCTTTCTTTTCTGTAACTGAACTACCTGATGTTATAATGTCAAATACTGCATCATCTCTGGAGAGAGAACAAAATAGCTTAAGTCAAATAGGAATTTTTTACGACTAACAGTTGCACACACAATTAACTTTTTATCATCTCAGATATGTCTTAACAGCTTTATAAGTAATAAAAAAAAAGTCGACTGACCAAGCACAAAGAGTAGAAGGATGTTCTTTCCTTAGTTAATCGTGTTGTCTTTGGAAATTTAGTATCTACAGCTTTAAGGAAGCTATCTCCAGTAAATATTTGTACTTTGAATTACTTCATGTTACCTACAAATGCCAAGTGGCCTGTAGTGGAAGGTCAGACTCTGCACAACTCTGTAAGCCCTGGGGATGCTGAGCAACTAAACACTGTCCCACCCACTTTCAGCTGTTACTCTCCATACACTGCTCACTTGTCTTACCTGTCCTGCACTTCAAGATTATGGAGATGCAAGTAAAAGAAATATCCCTTTTCTTCTGTGTACACAATATCATCTCTACATCTATACTCATAAAATAAATATCAGTTTATTAACTATTAAAATAAATACAATAGATTGAATAGTTTATACAGGGCGTTTCAAAAAGACGGACCAAATTTCAAAGTAGTATGTATTTCAAATTGGGTCCAACTTTTTGAAATACCCGTATTTTAAATGGTTAGAATGGTGCCAGGCATGGTTTCAGCCTGTGCTTTGTAGCAGTGGGAGTTAGCATAAACCAGAGATCTTTCTCAGCAAGATGTTAACAATACAGCTGCGGGTGCTCTGTGCCAGCTGGCCTCACAGCCAGTGAATGGTCCCAGGCATATTTTTTAGTCACTCACGTAGATACAGCCAGTGAGGGCAGACTTAACATAAGGCCCACCACAACCAGAGATGGGTGGGGCAGAATGTGTTACTCTAAAAAACCCATATTTTTCCAACCAAGAAAACCAGGAAGATGCCTATGTACAATGCCATCTAAATACTTGCCTATATGCTGCCGTGTTTTAGCAAGCTCTTCCACTGTTGTGCTTCCAGTTCTAGTCCTGGACAAACAGCTGGTATACAAAGTACTTTGAAAATGGGAGTAACATGACACAGCATATTTCTTCAAAAAGCAAAGACTTCCACTACTTCTTATACAATTTCAAGCGTTTGTGTGGTTGGCCGTATGGGACTACGAAGACCATAAGGTAACATTGCTTCTTAACGCCCCACCTTATTCATATATTTCTTGCAACCCAGTCAAGGATCTGTTGTCCTGATTCATGTTGACACAGTGGGGCTATTGTCATACTGCTGTTCTTAACTCTGGACTGGATGATGGGGAAGTAACTGCAAAAGTGCTCTTCTACTTTTGACTTTGGTGTTCTGTGCTTCAAGAAGTAGAGCATAGTGTACTCTAAAACAGCAGCAGCAAAAAATGTTACTTGTAATCATTAGGCCTGTGGTTTTAATGATTTAAAAAACTAGCCATGAGCCACAAGCAACCAGGAAGAATGTTTTTTCCCCTACAAGAAAGCATTTTTATAACAGATAAACACTGCCTTGAGCTCAAATTTTCACACACTGAGCAGTAAATTGAATTATATAGTGTTGGAGAGCTGACTGGATTTCTTAATTATTTCCAGACCTGTTAACTTTGGGAAAAAAATGGAGAAAGAGAAGAGTGTGTGGGGAAGGAGTGGGGCAGGTCATTCCTGGGGAGTAGTAGAAGGGGCCCACACATACACATAACCTTGCTGAATTTCCCGGAGAAAGATAACATACTTTTTTTATTACTGCTACTGAAACCATGGAGTAAATGTGTAAAAAATGAAGGACCTTGACTTCTCACTGTTCCTGGGCTACAGGAAGTCCCATGACCTGTCCCCTTGAAAATCGGAAAATGAATTGCTCTTTTCCTACATACACAGGAGAATCTGGGAAGAAACTCTATTTTCATTTTGCCTTTTTCCTTCCCTAGCTTTTGCAGAAAGGGCTATTTGTAGTAGCATCAAATCCCAAATCTCCACATTTAAAAGGGATTTTAACAGTCAAAGCCTTATCTACAAGATTGCAGCAACAAATGTATTTCTCATCATAGCTTCAGTACCTAGGGAAACTTTGACTTACAAAAATTACTGATACCAACCTTTGATTTTATGGTTGAGTGTTCTTGATGTGAATGAGAGGTCAGCAGTCTTCTCCCCCTCATTGTTTTTTCTGTATACAAGGACTTTCTGAAGGTTTATGATGTCACCTTTAACCCAAGTTATAAATACACACCACTGAGATCATAGGACACATTAATTTCCTGCTCTGACACTGCGCATTTTAAAAAATCTGGTGAGACGTAAACATATAAACCAAATTCATCCCCAATTTAAATCCATTTGCTTCTGAGTTTGTCCTACCATGTCAGTGAACACAGAACATTTATTATCAATTAACACAGTAAAAACAGAAGGCATTGTTTATGTAAAATTCTCCTTTTAATATCCATACAATTACTCACAACAAAATGAACTCTAAATTCTCAACACAGGTTGTAACACACATGTAATGGATGCATACTGCAAATACTTGGCATTTTTTTAGGTAGGAATAGCCCCACTGGATTCAAGTAAACTGTCTGTTTATGCGAAGTTAGACATAAGAACTCAGGGAAAAAACCTTCAGGGAACCCCCAAACATGTGGTTTTGGACATCACAAGTCTATTTGCAAGTTTGGGTGGGGAATGTTGAATAGTTTTGTCTGTGAAAATATTTTACCCGGCTTGATTTTTATAGGAAAAAAAAGAAGATATAATAATTATTCTTTTACCCAATTTATTTGCTATAGTTTCTTATAGCTTACTTACATGTACCTGAGATTTTTTTTTGGTTTAAACTAAATGTTTTATTCAGTGTGGGTTTTTCCAGCTTCCTTTTGAGGAAAAAGTATGAAATAATAGCAAAGCTATAATTTTCCATTTGTTTACACAGCCCTAATCATTACATCCTTAGTGCCTGCCACATTGAAGCCCACCTAAGTGAATTAAATGATCCAAGTGTCATTAGGTCTTGAGTTCTCACTTCCCACTGAGCGTGCCCAGCAGGTCGGAGAGCCTCTTGATTGTTCATACGCTCTGAGATAGAGGGAGAGTAGTGTTGCTCCAAATTTTACACTAATGACAGTTTCCTGAACACAATTAAGAAGCTTTTACTTTCTGAATACCAGCTCTAGAAATTATTTGCTTTAACGATACCCGTATCTGCTCCAGATGTGAAGTTTAAGACATTCTGTTTTCTTTTCCTGCTCTCAGATTCTTCCTTGCTACAAAACAACTGAAAGATATACAATCACTGCTAAATCCTTAATTTGTTTTTCATATATCTTTTTTTTTACAGTTTTCTTGTTTTCTTGTCTCTGTTGTGAGGTATTCATTCACTTCCTGCCTGGTTTTCTAGTCTGAGCACATTTTTCTCATCTTGAGAGATTGTTGAAGCTGATTTAAAACATAAAATAGAAATGGACTTTGATTTGGTTAAGTGTTTGCTCCTTAGCCTGTCAGCAGACTCCTCTGACATAATAGCTTCATTTTGGATCAGTAACCATTTCATGATGGTGATTAACATCTTGTAGTGGCCACAGAGAGCTTGTAAGATACCAGGGGAGCAGATTGTCAAATATATTTAAAGGTAAGAAGTCATGTAAAGCAGTCCTAAGTTTAGTCTTCTGTTTTAGAGATAATGTCTTATGTTAGATTGATTACATACAGCCTGAAAATTGTGGCTCATGCATCTACTCTTGCTGTGTGCTGAAAGATAAAAATCCCATTTGCTGTATTTTATATTGGTGGTCTTTGACACTGGTAATGCAGATCTGTATGTTCCTTGTAAATCACAGATATAATGACTGCCAGATAACAACTCACTTAACTGCTGAATGAAGTGTTTCTTAGCTGGCAACTGAGCTATGCCATGTTCATGATCTAGTGACTTACAGCACAGAGCACTGGGTAGTTATTTGTATCCCCATTAAAACACATGCATGCAGAACTCTCTGCAGTATGATGCCATACTCATGATCCAACATGACTTGCTAGTCGAGTCCCTGTCCTGTACTTTAGCTGAATTTGTTTGTTTGTTCATGTTCCTCTATCACCACCCTCAGCACAGCATCCGAGTACTCTGTGTACACCCAGGGCAAGCTATTGCACCTGCCTGGAACTTAGAGAACAGCACAAGACTGCTTTCCCTTTCAGAGTTTCCCATTCAGTAGGTAAGGCTGCCCTAAAACCAATAGCTTCTACAGTCACTTCTGAGCCAATGGTTGTTACTGCTCATCATTTGAAGGGCAGTCATCCTACTACAGTAACAGGGCTGGTAGGACTTCTCTGAAAGGTTCACTCCTGCCAGATTCCTTCTCGGTCCACTCTGCCCTCCTTTGTAAGCTATTTTGATATCCAAAGACTGTAACACCTAGGTATTGTTGTCAGGTATGTCTGCAGCACTAACATACACCTACACGATACTCTAAATTAAAAATTTTCTCTCTGAGATCTGATTTATAAATTACTTTAGTCAAGAGATATTCAACCATGTCACATCTGCAGTGCTTATGCCTAAACTCTCACCTTTGCCAAAGCCCTCACACCATTATTGCTAGTCACGGAGCTGGTAATCCCTGACAGCTCTCCTTACAAAAGCTGTTGCAATAGGCTTTTCAGGGGAACAAGGGTTCAGAAAACACATGGAGACATATTATTTTTCTGTCCTTCTCCCAAGAGCTACATGTCCCTTTCTGAGCAGACAAGGAGTGTTCCTCAAGAAAACCCCCATTCCTGCATTGTTACCCTCTCTTCTTTCCAGTTGCACTGCGGGGCCGTTATCTTGCCAAGCAGTCTCTTGTCCACGCATGGCTTCTCAGCATTCTCCACAAAACAGCCAGCCCCAAGGAGAGACCTAAACACGGCCGTCTCCTCAGAGACACCCACACGCAGCCATCTCCTCAGTGAGGTCTTTGTGTGGCCATGTCCTCAGCAACACACACACATGGCCATCTCCTCAAAGAAACTTGCATGCAGCCACATGCAGCTTGGGGCCATGCACAGGGGCACTGCTTGAGGCAGGGGATAGCAACTGTCTGGCAGAATTTACAGCCAGACCCAAATCTGCAAGCATGCACATTTCATGGGCTTATTTGAAACTTCGCTTAAAGCATCACACATGGGGCTGTGCAGGACTTGGCAGTGGTGGGTTATGTAATATACAGTCATCCATCTGCTGCCTCCATGAAAAACGCTTACTCAGATGTCTGCCGGTGGCGGGTGGAGGCTGCGCTACCCAGGGACTGGCTATTAGAAACAGAGCTATTACTTATTGACGGTGACAACAAACCAGTAAAAGCTCTCTGAATCTCCCTTTTTTTCTGTCTACAATCAGGGTCAGGAGGGTATGCCGGATGACCAGAGCAATAAAGCCTGTCTAAAAGGGTTTCTTTGTACATCTTCATCTGCTGATGGTATTACTTGAAATGAAAGTAGGGGCCTGAGCACACCAGGTCTGCCCATGACCTTTGTCAAAAGGGATCCCAGACAGGAGCTCTCATCTGAGGCTCTGCGGAACCACTCTCCTGAATCACACGGACATGTCCAGAGAGACCGTGGCAGGCCAGGGGCATTAGCCATACCTTCTGCTGCTCCTCTCTGCTCCCCACCTTGCCCAGCCCCTGACACAAAATGGACAAATATTTATTTGCCTTAGATCCTATGGCAGGAGTGTTTAAGCCCAGAAGGTGACAGACATGCAAGTTTGTTTTTTGGAACACCAAGACGTTTATAGAACAAATACAGCTCCTCATCCTAAGCTGAATATTTTTAAACACAGTTGTCATAACGTCACGTTTGCCAGTGCTTTACTGAGGGAGAAGCAATGGGGAAAAATGCCTATAACACTGTCCCGATAATGGGAACAGCTTAAAGTAAACAGAGTTTTTCATCAGTGTTAAACCAAGAACTGGAATAATAAATAGAGATAGGAGGTAGCCCCACACTTCAAATAATTTGTGGAAACCTGCTTCCACAAACTCAGCCCATTTCATATTTGTGCAGTTGCTGACCATAAGGGCAACCATAACCCTTGCTGTGTCTTGGACAAGTGCCGCACTAATCACTCCTCACATCATCTCCAGCCTCAGAAACTGAGATCACTTGACACTGCACAAGTGTCCAAACTGTAATGAATTTCCTCAGCTTTCAGGACAGCCTGTTCAGTTTGACTGGCAGGCCAGCACAACAGCCGTCTGCCTGGGTGGCAAAGAGGAACTTATTTCCATACCTTCTGCAAGTACCAGCACCAGGAGAAAACAAGGTAGTTTAATATTTTTTATGTAAAGATAAAATGCAAGAATATAATGAACCAAACTGGGATTCTGTTCAGCAGCATTTTAAAAAAGATAGGCTTTATAGCTGAACATACAGAGCTAAAGAACATAAGACCCATAACCTTTCAAAAATCAGGTTCTTATTGCTAAAATTACTAACACTTTCTCTGAAGATATCTGGTTACTCGTTTGTTTTCTGATTGTAACAACAGGAGTCACCATTCACTCTGAAATCACAAGTATGAACATGATGTTTAAAAACAAAATCCCCACAAGTAATAGTGCTTACTATAGAAAGAATCATCATTTCAGTGCATTTTATCTACCTTTATTTCTTTATGATTTCCACCTTGGGTATTGTTTCACAAGGATGTATGAGAATTTCCTCTCCACATAACTGCCATTCTCAAAAATACCATAAGCCAAATTAATTCCTGGTGAAATTTGGCTTGCTTTGATTGCAGCTGGGAAAAGCTGTTTCAGTAGCTTTGGAATCAGTCACTGAGTAACTAAAAGTTATTCTGCGAAATCCACAGGAAGGATTTTTCCAAGTCTTCACTCCAAAAGGATTTCCTTGCTAAGACTTCTCATCTCTGACACGGGTAATGCATTTATTCCCTGCTTTTTCTGCCCAGAAAAGTACACACAAGCAGGGCAGGTTTCAATAATTTTTTGTAAGATCATGTCCACATAAATGGAGGTCACATGTCGCTTTGCAACAATCCACATCCCCATATTCACCCCTGGTTCCAGGCAGTGCCATCCATGTTCCCAAAAATACCAACTCTCAGTCTCATGTTGGTTCACAGTGAACCTGGGCAGAAAAGCCCAGACATATTTTACAAGAAAACTGTAAAATTTATATTTACAAGGAAAAAAAAAATACGATGGATGTTCTCCAAGGTGTGTATTTACTCCTGACCACACATGTAGCCTGCCTTGTTGTCCTACTTCTATTACATGCTAATGACCTGTTTAAACAGTCACAATAAGCAGCAGTATCTAATAGAAACAACAGTGAGTAAAAAGCTTTTGACACATCCCAGAGACAGCTCTCAAAGGTCTGGAGAATGCAGACCCATTTGAGCCCCAAGCCCAGGCACAGAAAATCTTGGAAGGTAATATTATCTTGCCATCTGTCACTTAGGAACTAAAAATGAATATCCCAAAGAGTTTGATGCCTGGCACTCAGGGGATAGCAAATATTATTATTATTTTTAAACCAATGTTATTATTGGAAAGACATTAGTAATTTGAAAATAAGATTAGCATTGAAAAGACTTCTTTGATTTTGGCTTTTTGTAACATTTAAATCTGGGTAGACTATTCCTGGACAAATATTTCAGCTGGAATTTTATTTTCATTTTTCCTCTATTTACACTGTGATCTATTCCAGTATACACAGTGCAGTGCTGACTTTGCCTTGGGATATAATCTACTTTTTAAAAAAATTTAAAAGTCTTTAAAGAAAAAAAGTTTAAAAGCTCCTACCACAGAAATACAGTAGGTTCATGCACCATTCCTGGAGATGCTCTTACATATTCCATTATATCCAACAAAAATGTAGAGAAGGTGTAATGAACACATAGATAA
Organism: Nesoenas mayeri; assembly: GCF_963082525.1. Classification (NCBI taxonomy): domain Eukaryota; kingdom Metazoa; phylum Chordata; class Aves; order Columbiformes; family Columbidae; genus Nesoenas; species Nesoenas mayeri. The sequence continues at coordinate 36,951,671 of NC_137544.1, forward strand.
TTTTATGGACCACTCTGTATTTCTTGGAAGTAAATGTTTTAAAAATCTTATTTTGCTTTTATTCTTGAGTGAGTTTAGGATTCTATTTCAACAATTTGTAGAAATATCCCTATGCAGCTTTATAATGAATTCCTAGTTCCTTATTCAAGAAGTGACTAATTCTTGATGGACTACAAAAAGAACAATCAGCTACAGAGATATGAGAGCTAATTTGAGTGCTTTTCATTGACTTTCCTCTTCACACAATAATCTTTAAGATGTAATGTATCCCAGATCTTCATGGCAAAAGTATATCAAACACTTGCAATTGCTACAGAGAAAATACAATAGAACAAAACAAAGCAGAATAGGATGTGATATGTGCATATAAGTTTACTATTTTAGAATGCCAGTGTAAGGGATATTAAATAAGATAGAAATAAAAACCAACATAGTCCAGAGACAAGCACATTTAAATCACCAACACTAGTTACTCATCCAAATAAAGCTTTGCATATCTTCTTATGAAGTGTGAAGGAAAGCACAGCAAATAACGACATTGGGGTAGTTATCAGAAAGAAAATTTCCAAAGAGAAGTGTCTATGTCAGATATTTATACATATAAATCAAAATCTGTTGGATTTTTCCCTCTGATTTCTAAATGAGGCTAGGAATAGGAAGGAAAATTGGAGGTACGTTATTGTATCTTACAGACTTCAGAGAGTAACTCCCTTGACAGCTGTAAATGGCAATCCTGTTTTTTCTCTTCTCTTCTCTTCTTTCTCTTCTCTTCTCTTCTCTTCTCTTCTCTTCTCTTCTCTTCTCTTCTCTTCTCTTCTCTTCTCTTCTCTTCTCTTCTCTTCTCTTCTCTTCTCTTCTCTTCTCTTCTCTCTCTTCTCCTCTTCTCTTCTCTTCTCTTCTCTCTCTTCTCTTCTCTTCTTTCTCCTCTCCTCTCCTCTCCTCTCCTCTCCTCTCCTCTCCTCTCCTCTCCTCTCCTCTCCTCTCCTCTCCTCTCCTCTCCTCTCCTCTCCTCTCCTCTCCTCTCCTCTCCTCTCTTCTCTCCTCTAGATAGATAGATAGATAGTACCTGCTGACTGGAAAGCTTCCAGCTTTGTAAGCCTCCTCTGACACAAACATAGATCAGAAATTAAAAGTGTTCTTGTTAAAAATTCTTGCTTCTTTTACAAAGTGTCACAGGTATACTTTCTGCAATTTGTCCAAGCACAGAAAACATTGTGTGTTAAGAGTGCATGGGAGACCTGAAAAAGATCATTAATAGTCTTCTGTACCATGAACACTCAGAGCTGTGTATCAGAAGCTTTTCAATACATTCAAAATCAACATATCTTTCAATACATATATTGATAGATGTGATAGAATCTTAGTTAAAGGGGCTTGTTTAAATAAATAAATAAATAAATAAATAAATAGATTTGCTGAGCTGAGAGGGGGTTTCCATTAATCTAAAATGAGCTTGTTGAAGAAAGGAAAGCTTTTGAATCACTGTTAAGAAAATCCAGAATGAACTGAATTCGTGAAGCAATTTCTGAAGCAATTTCCTTCAACAACTGTCATTAGCCAAAAGTTGGGACTGCATAAATGGCACACAGAAAATTAAACTGTAGTTTCCAGGATACTGAGAAGGAAGGAACACTAAGAAGTCAGTGATCCCTTATGCTTCACCCTTAGGGAGATGGGAGGAGGTAACCTCTCTGATGAAGTTTGACAGGCATGAAGTCATGCAGCAAGTATCTTCAGTGGAGTGGCCACTTTCCTAACTTCTGAAATGTGGAAGAAGGCGTTTGGCCAGGAGGAGGCAAATCTGCTCTGTATCATGCAGCAGTCCTCACAGCCTGCTTGGCAACCTCAGAAGTGCATCGCTTTTAATGACAACCTTTTTCCAATACTCATTTACAATAAGATATTTGGCTTGCATCAGACCTATAATATGCTGGGTACATTCTAAAAATAGGAACACGTGGGCCCTGCCCCAAGTAGCTAAATATCTAAGATGTCAACTACTAGATTAAGGGAGGGGAAGAGGGATAAAACCTTTTAAAAAATAGTATCAGCTACTCTGGTGTGTTATCTAACCACTATTATCTTGGAACTTCTTGCTCAGAGGCATGTTCAGTGTGAGAGAGAGCCAAGCTCCAAGCACCCAGAGGGCAGCACAATCATAGTTTCAACAGCTGCGCAATCTACTGCGAGTGGCAATACATTCTGACATCTCACAGGGACAGAAGTAATTTTGTGGGAGGACCCTGAAGAGCCACACTGTCTTTCCCTCTTGCTCCAGTCTGACCCCAGATACTCAAGCAGAACACCCACATATGGCCAGTGATGTGAGTAGTCCCTTGCTGGACAGGGACTTTGAGTTAATTTCTCCTCCTCTCCCACAATGATATATGAAACACGGCCAGAGTCAAGCAGATTAGGGTCCAAAATCTTCATACCTCTCACTCAGAAGCTGTTCACATTTACATGGCACCTCCCTGTTTTTGATTAGGATGCTTTCCTGGGAGATGGGAATTTGAGCTCATAAAGACTGAGCAGGACACTGAGCCCCCCATACAATTTTCTGCTTCATGGACAAGGTCTGTAATACTTGACTGCTACCAAAAGACAGGCAGGGCTGGCAAATGCCGCCTGTTTTTTTCAGGCCCTGGGTTTGGGGGACAGTCTGCATGAGAGGATGCCAGGTATGCAAGTGGGTACAGGTGACTCCTTGCAGCCCCCAGTCAGGTGCCTGTGTGGGAAGGGAGATAATTGTAACTGCTGGGCATTGCGCTCCTCTCTCGCCTACTGGACGATGCTGAAAATTTCTGTACTTGACTACAGGGATTGGATTCCTCTCTAAAGTCTGGCACTTAATTTACAAGCACATAAATATTTTATCATATCTAGCTCTTAAATAGAAGCCTTTCAGGTCTGGCTGAAGTAATTGGAAATTGCATGTACATGTTGCAAGAAAAATTTTAATTCTATTTATCCCTTGAATATATTGAGGACTCCCTTTCCTCCTCCTGTTCTACTTTCAGAAAGTTTTACTCTTTTCCTTTAACAAACTCTACTTTCTAGACTCTGTCTTTCAGGTGTTGTTCCTAACAATGTCTTGGAGTGGAAGATTCTAGTGTGTCTGTAAGAACTGCCCAGTGCTACTCTTGCCATGTAACACTCACCCAGGTTGGGTACCTGGAACTGCAAGCTTAAGCATGTACTCCTGCCAGTGCACTGAAGTATCAGCCATATGATCTTCTGTTTCATAGGCAACGTTGTTCAAAAAAAAAAAAGCTCTAAGGCACACACAGGCAGTAGCCGATTTCATAACATAGTTATGAATATATCTAACTCCTCTTCAGTTCTGTCTTGATGAGCAAATCTCATTTCACATAATAAATCTTGGTTTACTATTTTTAAGGCTAGCCATTTCTGTCTTTTTGGTCTGAAGCACATGGGAACATTTTGAGGGTTTTAAGTGTTATTTTTTAAGGAGCACAATGAAAGAATCTATTTTGGCCAAGACTATATGGAAATGATCTGAGGGTAGCTAGGAGCGTTTTTGTTACTGTTATTATTACTGAAAATGTGACCAAATAAAATAGAAAATTAAAACAGGGATGTGCTTAGTATCTAGCAGTGGATTCCAGGGAAAGCTATAATAGATATGTATACCCTGTGTGTTCAAATTTCTGTAATCCTCTTGTCTTCAGAAATAGCAAATGAACTCCAAGTATAAAACTTCAGAGTTTTAAGGAGAAAGATGAATAAAACCGCAAAGTGATGTCTCATAAACATGACATTAGATGAATTCTGTCAGTCCTCGAGTATGTTTTTTCTTTTGCTTGGCTAGTAGCATGAATGACAATGAAATGTATTGTGATTTTAAGATATATAGATTTAGTTAATAGACATGCCTGAGTAATTTTTCATTACCCTTTTCTAGGTTTCCATTCTCATGGGCAGGAGTGTTAAATGTTTCAGATGTTATGAAATTTTACACAGGCTAGTGGTTAATGAGCTTTAGAAGTTGTGAAGCTCAACAGTGTTGTACTCCTAGTTTCTCTTAAAAGCCTCATTTACCTCCTACAGTCAGTGATGTTGTGGTAGGGACTCAAAGGAAAACAATATGAGTTCTGATGTGTGCTACTTAAAAAGAGAGTATCCATATCAGCATATTAACATGCAAATTCTATGTGTGGGCCTGCCAAAAACTATAAGTGTTCCATCCAAAATATATAAATACAGTCTACTTCTCTGAAGAGGCATCATTTTAATCAAACCTACATTTGGAGCACTGCTCGCTAAGAATTTATACTCTTCTTCTCAGTGTTTATATTAATATGAAACAGATTGCCAAGTTTTAATAAAAAGGCAGTTATCTTCTTCTGCTAATGGATTAAACACAGGACATTTGAATTCCAGTGCTGCATCCTAGAGCATAGGTGGCCCAAATACTTTTGTCCTATTTCAAAGTCTAGTTATAACGTCACATAGAAAGAAATGTATTTACATAAAACAGCTGGTGTTCACAGGGGGGATCAGGAGGACATAAGGAGTTTGTCAACTTCTGTCTACATTGCAACATGGCACCTCTTCAGAGTACCTCTAGAGGAATATATCTACCCCTCAGAGAAGATAGTTCCTTACGACTTCAAGGAAGCCTGAAGGTTTTTCAGTAAGGTAAAACAGAACTTGATGTTTGTGTTTATCAAATTTTGTGTTATGATTCACACAAAACCAAACAATTGCATATTTGAGTGTACTTACTTTGTCAACTGTGATTCACAGAACAGGTGGTATGATTCAATTATTTTGTGCTTTTAGCATCATAATTTGTCCGTGCAGTTTGCTCTGCTGACTAAAACAACCACATGGTCCTCTGTGAGGTGGAAGACTGACATGTGGAAAAAAAACCTCAGATGAGTATGACGAGTGGGGCTTATCATCATCTTCATGTCAGAATTTGTCTAGATTTAAGAGTCTTCCTAAAATCTGCTTTAAGAGTTTCAAGAGAGGGGTTCTGCTATGCTGTTGCTACTTATTGCTTTTTATTTAGCATTGGAAAAAACAGTTAAACTTCATTAGATGCATAAAAGAAAAAAAAGTAGGAGTAGTAATCTGAGAACAACCTGGGCTTCTAGCTGATTGCACATATCCCTCTGCATCTCATATCTTGTCTCTTATTGGTGCTCTTCCTGAGTTTATGTGGTCATGCCCTGTCCTGCTACCTCAGGATCTGCCCACTTAAAGGGAAAAAATGAATTCTTCCTTCATATGATCTGAGAAGCTTGCTTTCTCCCCTCCAACTTGCCCAAGTCTGGTACAAACCAGTACATACCGGGAAAGATGCATGGCCCTCCTTAAAGGTGCTGAACCTGTCAGCTGAGCTGAAGCGAATGCATCGCCATCCATCACAGAGTGTTGTTGGGGAAGCTTAGCTCCCTGCTGATGCACAAGAAAGCCCATATTGTTTAACGGTTTAAATAGCTGTTTAATACATTCAGGCTTGTTTTTGCTGTTGTTGGGATTTATTTGTTTTTTTCAAGAAAGCATAGGGCTATATTCAGACCTGGTGTAAGTGAATACAACTTTATTTATTTGTGAAGCGCTGCAGTCAAATTCAGCAGGACTGTGCTCGATCCGTGTTTGGAATCATGTTCAGGCAGCTTTCCTTCTCTGTGGGACCATGCTGTACTTCGAAAACAATTCTTTGCATGCATGTGAAAGCATATTTATGTGTATCAAAGGGTTTTATGACATAGGGCAAACTGAATCACTAAAAATGGGAACCTGATGGCAATTCCTGCCTGTATTTCTTCTTGAAAAGCTGAAAAATTGGCAAATGGACTAAAACCACGCTTAGACAGTAATGAGGGAACTATAGCAAATAACTGCATGTGAAAATGATCCCCTAGTCATGCAGTGTGTACACACAATGAAAGCTGGGATTTATGTACATACATAGCCATTATATGACAACATTGTAAGTGCTGTAGAATTACAATGCTGGTTAATAAATTATTTGAATTTCTGGTAGAAGGCGGCAGAGTAGTGCTACTGTACTGCTTAACGTTTTAGGATAAGGGTTGATGACCTAAAGGGGATAAAAACCGAATAGTGGACACGACAAAACATTAGATCCACACAGTTAGCTGTAAATAGTAAATTTTTATGGTCTGACCTTTGAGTTTAATTCTTATGAAGTAAAATTGATTCTCAGAATAGATCTTTTCCCAGAAACAATTTTAGCAAGTGAGACCAAAAGAAAGAGGAAAATAAGTTTGGGCTGTTTTAGTCATTTCCCTTGGTTCACTGGCAGATGCTCACAAAGGGTCCTTGGCCCTACCCAGCTGCTGATACATGAAGCTCTTAGACCAATCTGAGCTGCTTTTCTTCCTCTTCATCAATAGATGTCAATAGCAAGCTTTCTGCTCCCAGAGACTTCAGCCATTTCGGAGCTTACACCAGAACAGTGAGGCGGAAATAGTGACTGCCTTTCCAGCAAGGGTTTGGCTTGTTGTGTATTTTCAGTTTGTCCTTACAAGCTTGTGCCTAGTATGAGTAGGCATACTTCAGTATTTCCTGTTCTGAGACTCTGAAACTAACCCAACACTTGCGAGATTCAGTCATCTCATGACATGTAAAATCTTCAAATTCAGTGAATTCAAAAGTGTTTTGCAAATTTGCAGAAACATGACTCCAAGTCTCTTCTTCACTTTGATGAGTACTAAAGAAAACATAAGCGGTGAAGCTGGGTAGGGCACACATTAATATCTCTTTCTGTTTCTGCTGACTTTCATTGGTTTTGGTTTTTTATTTCCATGTACAAAAAGTTCTGGCCAAGGATGGCAACTACATGTGAAACAACCTTGCTGAAAACAAATGACTACATTCTCCAGTCATGTATACTGAATGTGAATGAAATGCAAATACATTTTGTTTATAAAATCATAGAATAATTTGTGTTGGAAAGGCAATTTAAAGGTCATTTAGTCGAAGCCCACTGCCATGAGCCCACCTTCAACTAAATCAGGTTACTCAGAGCCCCATCCAGCCTGGCCTTGAATGTTTCCAGAGATGGGACATCTACCACCTGTCTGGGCAACTTGTTCTATTGTTTCACCACTCTCATAACCCCAAAATCCTTCCTTATGTATAAGCTAAATCCCCCTCTTTTAGTTTAAAACGATTACACTTTGTCCTATTGGAACAGGCAGTAGTAAAATGTCTGTCCCCATCTTTCTTCTAAGCCCCTTTTAAGTACTGGAAGGCTGCAGTAGGATCTCCCTGGAGCCTTCTCTTCTCCAGGCTGAACAACCCCAACTCTCTCAGCCTGTCCTCACAGGAGAGGTGTTTCATTCCTCTGACCATTTTTGTGGCCTGCTCTGGCCCATCTCCAACAGGTCCATATCTTTCCTGTACTCAGGGCTCCAGAGCTGGACACAGGACTCCAGGTGGGTTCTCACCAGAGCAGAGTAGAGGGGCAGAATCACCTTCCTTGACCTCCTGGCCACCTCTCTTTTGACCCAAACAAGATGCAATTGACCTTCTGGTCTCCAAGCGCACATTGCAAGCTCACGTCAAATCTTTCATCCACCAGTTCTCCCAAGTCCTTCTCAGCAGGCCTACTCTCAATCCCTTCATCCCCCAACTGATATTGATACTGGGGGTTGCCCTGACCCAGGTGCAGGACCTTGCACCTGGCTTTGGTGAACCTCATGAGGATCTCAGGGTCCCACTTCTCAAGCTTGTCCAGGCCCCTCTGGGTGGCATCCCATCCCTCAGGCATGTTAACCACACCACTCAGGTTGGTGTCATCTGCAAACTTGCTGAGGGTGCAGTCAGTGCCCCTGTTTATGTCACTGGTGGAGATTTTGAACAGTACTGGTCGCAACACAGACCCCTGAGTGACATCACTTGTCACCAGTGTCCATCCAGACATTGTGCCATTGACCACTATCCTCTGGAAGAAACTATCCAGCCAGTTCCTCATCTGCCGAAGAGTCCACTCGTCAAATCCGCATCTCTTTAATTTAGAGAAAAGGATGTTGTGGGGGACTCTGTCAAAGACTTTACAGAATACATAGTATTAGTGTAGCAGTGCAAAGAATCAGAAAATCTTCTTTCTATCATGCCTCCCTTCCTGTCTTACATTGCAAGACAGCAATCCACAGGTGATATCGATCATGACAAACTCCAAGAAACAGTCTGGTAGCATACCAGATGTGAATCTGCTGGGTAACTTGCTTTGCCACTTTACTTTCAGTCTCAGCTAAAAATAAATAACTTGGTGGTGGTATCAGCAGCCAAGAGAGCAGAAATGGTGATACACTGACTCTCTTATATCAGCCAGGGATTTGGATCGTGAGGACAGGTGCCCACCCGCTAAGTGCACTGCCTGCGTTGGCCTGCCATTCACCTGCCCAAAGGGCAGATCACAAATCATCCCAGTTGTTCACAGAGGCATCACCAAATGTCAGCGTGCTTTAAATGCAACAACCAGTAACCCTGCTGAAGCTAGCACATAGCTGTGATGGTAGGAAACTAGTGTCACAGCCTTCTTCTGAGAAGATGTTTTTAGATTCTTTTTTAGATTGGAAGTTGAAGAGTGAATTCCTCAGAATTACAGAGGATCCGACTACTGATAATTGCTGAAGTACAAAGTGTTAATGTCTGGGAATGCAAGGAGCTCACATTAGAAGAGCTCTGTGCCATCTCCCAGTGCCCTCTTCAGATAAAATTGCTTTAATTTTTTTGTTCTTCAAGGCAAGAATTTAGCGATATATTCTCAATTCTCCTGTCTTCCAGAATTCTTTACAGAGAGGCAAGGAGAAGAGATATCTAAAACCAGTTATGGCAGTTTATTATAATCAGGTATCCTTCTGGTACAGAACAAACAATACTTCAGTAAATTCACCTTGCATAGATCACCAGACTAAAGAGACACAATTTAGGACCATATGTATGTCATTATTGTTTCCTATTTGGTCTTGCAACACAGAATTTGGAATTATTATCAATATAAACTTATTACATATTATTCTCTGATGTTGCTATGTGGCAAAACAGAGCTCTTCTAGAAGCCAAAGTAGATTCTTGGAAATTGTAAACCAGAGATTGTCAGGGGAAAAAAAAAAAAAAAAAGAAAAAAGAAAAAGACACAAGAAAAAGACAAGCTCAAGAGCTTGCATTGAATCAAATATGTGTTCTAGCTAAGTACTCAACCTTGGCTTAAAGTTTCCTGGAAGAAAATCTTTACTACATCAGCAATTTCAATGGTCAGTTAGGTTTGTCTCTTTCAGTTTGTTTTTCCTGAGCTTCCAGCCATTGAAGGATGCTGTATGTTTTTATCTTTCTCTTACCAGAGTTATATTCCCATAGATTGTAATTAAATGACTGCATTGTTGCTTTCTGATAAACTAGAGAGACAGAGCTCCAGGGGAATGTCACAGTTAACGCATTATTGAGATCCTAAATAATTATTGTTAGAAATGAGAAGGAAGTAGTTACTGGTGGTAGAATCTTTCTCTTCCTTCTCTCTTTCTTATATTGAAAGATACTAAGATCTTCAAATTAATTTCTGATTTTAAGACAGAAGAAAAAACCAAAATTTTTTTTTTTTTTCTCCAAGAAACAACACAAATAAAGTGATATTGGATTATGTTTATCTTCAATAAAAGGCATTTTCACTTGAAAAAATAGTAAGTGCAGATGTCTCCCATTGATGACAATAAAATTAGAACTAGTGGAGTGGAACTTCATAACCCAGGATTTCCTAACAATTTTTGAGTTTTTCTGGGTCTGACAACACAGCATAAACATGCAATATCAGAAATGTCGGGAACAGATTATGCTGCAGCAGACAAATTTGGCTAGGAAAAATTCCAGTACAGACTTTGCAGTGGCACAAGGCTGTGTTACTTCTAAAAATTTCCATCACTAATGATGGTTTCTGCCACATGAGTTCTATCTTTCATTCCTGTTTCGCTTCACACTATCCCTTTGCATGCGTTTTGTCTAACAGGCATCCCCTGGCTTAAAGATGTTCTGTAGGGATGCATTTTGTCTGCCTGCCAGCTGAGAACTCCTTATCATCACAGCCTGTCAAAAATCCCCCTGTGTTTAGCAACAGTTGCTCTTGTTGCTTTTCTTTCTGGTTGGTAGCATTGTTATCTCTTCTGCAAGGAAAACGTTCTCGTCTGTCATTTCAACGACTCTGAGTTTCTTATTTTTGTCAGGATGGATGGCAGTGCAGCTATTCCTGTTTGTTGTACACTCTCCAGGACTGAGTCATTCCTGTGTGCTCTGTGATTGCCAGGTCAAGTTCTTTTTGTATAGGGGAAAGGCTGTAGAAAGATTGGATAAGGAATATTGCCCAACCAGTGCCTTAACGTAGCTTTCTGTGATGTGACTAAACAATGTCTCAAAAGAGTTTGACATATAATTTATTTTAGTAAAAAATGGTAAATGGAAAGAAACGAAAGTTTTTACAGAGACCCAAGGAAGTATTCCTGTGGCTTTTCCAAGAGCATGATTAAAAACACTGGAGTGGTTTGATGCAGAAGAGAAATATGAAGGTGAGTTTATTGGGCACGGAGGGAAGGATTCACAGTAGTTGTCTTTGTTTTTCCATGTGAAATCCAAATGCTCGAGGAAACACTTGTGACCATCAAACTATTTTATGATTGTAAATCACTATCTAGCTGAACTTAGATAAGAATTATTCCAGAAACACTTGTTGGGGTTTTGTTGGTTCAGGGAGAGGGCAAGCATTTTTGGTTTTCCTAGTTAAAGGTTCACTTGTCATCTGAGATATAACCAAGCTAACAGAGATCACGAATTGCGAATATAAGAATATAAGTATAGTTCGACTGGGCCACACCAGAGCTCCACCTGGCTGATTGTCCTGTCTCCAAGTGTCAGTGGCAGACATCTAGAGAAGGCAGAAAGAACAGGGCAAGTCTGCAGTAGTTTTTCCTCAAAATACAACCTCAGTCCCCAGTTGTTTGTAGTTTAGGGAGTATTCTAGCCTGGAACTGCTTTGTGTGTGTGTGTTTACATACCTTCAATAGGGTTTTATTTCATTTATTTTTCCACTTGTTTTTTCAAAATAACTAACTGTTAGCATCCAAATTATCTGTTTGCAAGGTGTTCCACAGTTTACCATTGATTTATGGAGGAAGTATCTCCTTTGTTTATTTCACACATGCCACCTACTAGTTTCACATAAGGTCTCATTGTGTTGGAAGAGACAGTGAGTGTCTATTTCCAGGTTGCCTTCTGTAGGAGAAGCACGATTTTAGAGACCAGTACTGTACCTCTTGTCAGATATCTCCTGCTCTTCTCAGTCACTCTTCACAGAAGCTGTGCCTGATTTTGACAGCTCTTTCTGCCTTTTGCCAGACCTTTTTCCAGCTCTGTTACACCCTTGTGGAGGCAGGGAGGCCAGAACTGCATGCACTGTTTCAGACACCACCACCACAGGCTGTATGGTGGCATAATTGTATGTACTTTTGGTCCTCTGTTTCCTACCAGTACCTGACATCTGCTTTATTTTATTTACTGCTTCTGCACACTGAAATGGTGTCTCCGTGGAAGGGTGTCTTGCAAGACCGAGATCTCATTCATGAAAGACAGTGGCAACAGACCTTGGGGCCCACCACTGAATGGGTAAAACTAGAATTGTTTTTTTCTTTTATTAATTATTTTACATTTACCTAGATCAAATATCTTTTGTTTACTTGGTTACTTAATCTTGTCAAGTCCTTCTTCAACCATGAAGAGGCCCTTGTCCTTACCACCTTAAATAACTTACTATCATCAGTGTACCTTGTCACCTCATTATTCACTCCTTTTTCCATATCACTTATGAACATGTTGAACAGCACAGGCCAGAACACACATTCTGCAGGATTTCACTCACAACTTCCCTCCACCTTTCATTCCTAACCTCTTATTTCCAGCTTTTAATCAGTTATTTAGTCATGTCAGGGTTTTGGTTCTCATCCCATGGCAGCTCAGTTTCTCTAGCAGGCATTGGTGAGGAAACCTTGCTGAAAGCTTTCTGGATTTTCAAGAAGGACACAACAGCTAATCCTTCCTGATTTGTGTGCTTCAAAGAAGTAATATGAAGGCTCATATCTGTAATCACATATTAAACAAAATACAGAGATTTTTTTTTAATCAAGATCACTTCTCACACAATTCTCCTTCCAGTGATCAGCTCTGTCATGTCTGCTGTGTCTACTTAGCTGACAGAAGACTGTTACTTATTCAGCCTTGGCAGTACCCTTTCTGCTAATCCAAATGGTATCAGAAGCTTGAATGTTTTTAAACTGTGACTTTTTTTTGTATAGGGCAATTGATAGCACGATTGACCCAAGGCCAAGAAGTGCGTGGTTTGGTTGTTTGAATGATACCTCCTGGCAAATAATCATCTCTTCTACTTGTTATTTTGAACATAAAACACACCCTGCATAAAAATCCTCACTGAAGTCAGCTTTGAAAATACACATTCCATGTTAAAAACGTGTACTAGGCTAAAATATTTTTGACACGTATATCCACTCAAGAAGTTATTAAGAAATATTCAGCTTGATATTATTTGAAATGAGGGAAACACTGAAGTATGAATATCAGGAGTTTTAATCAAAATTCCATTTGGATTTCAATTTGAGATTGAAGCTATACAAAATATTTGCATCTGAAGCAAAATCCACAAATATTTGGATTTTCATCAGTTCTGCTTGGATGCAAAACTGTCAGACACTGCAGTTTTGGCAGTCAGAAATTGCTTTTCCTAAATGTTAACTGTGTTTCCCACCCATTGGAAAAATTACAGAAGACCCAGGGGGGCTTCGAACTTGTATAAAGCCAAGTGCCAAAGAAAAGAACTTCTCCAGGGGTTCCTTGTCTCTCCTCAGGGGTAGTCTGTCACCTCCAAACCTATGCTTCATTTTCACTAAGGAATAATTCCTTATGGCAACTTTCCACAATTCTGCCTAGGAACAGGGAAATTCCCAGCAGCCATGGATGCTGCAGTCATACAACTTTTTTTAAAACATCTGCTTATATTAAGAAAATATCAGCACAATACTGGGCACAATGGTCTTTCCATAAAAGGACTTTATAATGTCTCTGCTCACAAAGTGTTGTTTTCCCCAGCACACAGGGGAGGGAACTGATGGCAGGTGTAAAATTTCAGTGTTCCTATGTATTTTCCCAAAATCCTTATGAAAAAAATGTCACAGACTTACGTGATAGCTTCAGAGATACAAAAACCTAATTCCTGATGATGAATGTTTTGAAACCTTATTGCATGACAGAGACACTGACTCATTCTCCCTTCTCATCTTTTCTCACATATAAGATCTATCAGCAAAGTCATCCTACTTTTATGTGGTTTTATTAGCTTGAGAGACATTTTTTTATAACAATAAATGATTTCACTAATACTGTTAAGCAATTAACAAGGGAAAACCCACCTGCTTTTCCTCTTTCTGTTTTACATCTTTCTAAGAACTACTCTGTTTATATCCACTTCATGGATATCTAGATATCTAGAAAGTACATTCCACTTAGAAATAAAGTTAAGAAATGAATTTGTTATTTGTAGTTGATTCCTCCAGTAAAATATTGTGTAAATGTATGTTGGTAGTGAGATTTGCTGATGTTAACTGTGTGCTGAGACTATTATTGCAAGAACTTCTCTTATTTTCATTGACAACTTGGGCTCTGCAGGTGACTAAATAGGAAGCATCCCTGTGTCCTGCCTGAGGAGATGACTCCTGAAACTGCAGAGTTATTAATATTTCCAAGATGATTATTCAGAAACTTGGTACAACTGTGTGTTCACTAACACTCCTCCTTCTTTGAAAACCTTCTCATTGGCACAAACACATGTGGGAAAGGAGGGAACATGCAGAATCTAACCACACCAACACCTCTATCTAAAGAAATACTCCTGGCTACTGCATGGATGAGCTATTTCACACCCACATTTCCCCTGCAATGTTATTAGAAGAATAAAGTAGTGATATTGTGCAGTGGAAGAAACAACATGAAGAAATAAACATATAGATCCTTTCTATATACACAGCAGATCAAGGCAAATCCAAAGTTGTTGCACTGACTTTAGTAAGGTTACATTCTCACCAATAAACAGATATTTTTTCTTTTTTTTTTCTTTTTTTTTTTGGGGGGGGGACGGAACTTCTCAGCAATGTGAAATGTTTGTGTTGAAAATCAAACCTTACTCTAACTTGCAACCGTAAGATCATCCCTTCTGCTAAAAATAAATTGACCCTGGCCTGAGCAAAGTATTGGACTGAGTTTTGAGTTAGCAATGAAATCTTATAGCCAGTAAAGATTTAAGTTTCATTGTAAACCTTTCACTCTGTTCTAACTTCATTATTCTTTGAAAACCTAATGCTGATATATTTTTCCTTATCAGTTTATGTGTTTGTGTATATATGTGTAAATATGTATATGTACTCACATAAAATAATAACAAGTTATATATGTAAACATAATATATATAATGTGAAGGCAAGATTGTGTGGATATTGGTATGAAATAGAAAGGACTATATTACTCATGACTGATAAAACTATGAATGCTTTGCTCAAATGAGTGCAAATACAATGTTTCAGCCAAGCAAAGTTTGTATGAGATTAAGAACATTATAATTAGATATAAAAGTCAGAGTTGTAATGGAAAGTTTCACTTCAGTCATAACTGTAACAGTCACAACTGCTGCAATGTGTTTATTTCAGCACAGATAAGTAAATATACAGGCCTGCTTTACTGCTGAGTTATACCAAGTGAAATAACGACTCTTCGCTTGATGTTAATTACCATGATATTGATAAAAACACAACTTGGTGTCAGTACAGAGGGCGGAATAGCTCATTTTTTTGTCAAAAAAAAAAGGCAAGGGAGAAAGAGACTGGCCCACATGTAATTCTTCATTATACTCATGCTCTTTGAGGTCTTTGACAAATGAAAAGGATTTTAACTTTGCTGAAATTAAGGACCTCATCTTCTCTCAGGTCTGTAAAAAGGTAGTGAGTACCAGCAACAGTCAAGGACTGTTTTAAGAACAGAGATAGCTAAGTTGTGTTGTTAGTGTTATTTTCCGGTGGCATGCCTGAACAATCAACCCTCAGCTGATGTTCAGAACACTAAAGTTTCCAATTTCTGAACAGGCTGTTGTGTACCTCCAGCACTGAAAGCATAATGTTCCTGAGCATCACTTTAGGGAGAGAAACAGAAAGGGCTCATGTTTGTTCCAGCCAAGTATAGGGGGCATCAGTCTGAGCTGGAAGGAGCAAATCTTGGACAAATGACAAGCAGTTACAGTGCACAAGGACTCCCAGGTGTCTAACATGGTGGCTGTGCATACGCAAGGAGATCCAGGGGAAGTCAGAATCATTAGCCCAGTGATTTTAGATAAGATTTGCCCCACCTAATTACAGACATCTTGCTACTTATGAGCTGGGATCCCTAGGCAACCTTTGCAACTCTGGGAGAGTTAGCTGTACTTGTAGAAAATAATTTATCTCACCTGATTTACATGCTTTCTTCTGGGAAAAAAAGAGGAGTGGAAACCTAGAAGTTCCAATTTTCTGCCATGGGCTCCAACATAGTAACTAGACCACTAGTTCATGCATTGTAGGTATCTATGAAGAATATGTACAAAGCCTGCGTACACACACAGAATCCAGTCTTTGGCAAACAGTGGCTGCTCAAGTCATGGTTCCCAGACTGTCTTCTTGGTAGAGCGTCCACTGCACAAAATGACATGACTCAGGCATGGTCCAATCACGAATGCATGATACATTCACATTTCACTCTATTTCTGCATTGTTCCATCCTCCTTCCAGCCTTCTCTCTGCTGAATTCTGCCCTAGAGGTATCCTAGAAGGTTTAGGAAAGGCAATGACAGTGAAGCAGCTGAGCCTAATCTTGGTTGTTCAGAGAATCACTTTTGTGTGTCCCTTTGATCTCCAGTTTAGGCACCTTGTTAACTAGAAAGGGCAGGAAGATAAGCAAAGGTGGTTTCTGCTCAAGAATTTTGCATGAGAACAATGTCTCCTTCTACTCCTGACTACTTTTCCATTCATGCTTGCCTCTTATATTGATTCTTAGTTAAACATGGGATCCTGGATGAATGTTTTTGCGTTTTAAATCTGAAGTTTTGTAAGCATCATGATTGTCAGTCATATCCTTATGAAAAACACAGCATGGTTCTAATTACTTTTTTCAAACATCAATATCTCAAGTCTTTAAAATCTTTTTCTTTAACAATGGTGATCACCAAAATAAAAAAAAATCTCTGTGTTCACTGAAGCCTTATTGTCAGAAAAGATTGAAAACCACCCCCAGTTAGAAATCTGTCTTTTAGTAGTTTTTTAAAAAGTTCTTTGTTTCCTTTTTTTTTGCCGCTTTTTATTTGTGGGAGAAGGTATATGGAAGTAATGAACAACATGTTAAAGAAAAAAAAGCAACAAGGCTGACAGTTTTTTGGGCAAGTTTCAGCTCAATGGGATTTCAAGTGGTAAAGATTTAGAAACCCTCCAAATCATGGCTGAAAAGGAAAGACAAAGCAATATCTGCTGAAATACATTCACTTTCCCAAAACTTATGTGCCTGACATTGCAAAAGATTGCAAAGTTCAGTGTTATGCAAAAATTTTCTATTTTACCTCACTAGGATAAGACACCAGCTAATAATATACCACATCAAATATACTTCTTTAATATGAAACCCCTTTAGCATAATTTGGTCTTAACACCTGGTGCATAGAAAGAGCAAACCCAAGAGCAACAAGATCTTAAGAACATGTGGACAAAATCTGTTCATGTGCTGGCATTTTAATTATGTTTGCCCTGACCCTTTTCCCATGTTCTATAAAACAGACCAACAGTACAGAGGGGGGGAACCCACCTCAGTAGCACCACCTCAGCTAAACCAGATGAGTGCCTTGCTCAGGATATTATTACCAAATAAAACCAAACCAAAAGAAAAATATTCTGGAAATGAATAAGGAAGCTGAAACTGACACTTAATAGTGTAAAGAGCTGTCACATAGTTCCTCTTAATAGCTTCAAGGACACCTTCCTCAGAGTTTAGAGTGGGGTCACAAACAGTGTTACATGTTTTTATGGAGTCAGACCATTTCTCTTCTCATCCTCCATGCAAAAGGTGAGCGGGGTGAACTGGATTACAGGGATTAGAGATGCTTGTGATCGAAAACACCACTGAATTGGGGGAAGCAGCCTCCAAGGTGATGAATTCCAGCCCCCCAAATTGAAACCTGAAAACAACTGGGCTGGAATTATCTCATGTGGAGCCTGAATGAAAGAGCCAAGATTCGGAGTAGCCAAACCCTGCTGACGACCAGGGCATCTCCCCAGGCATGAGCACTATACAAGGAACCCTGCTAGTAATGTGCCAAGGAGGGGTTGGCATCATTTTTTTAATGGAGAGATTGTACTGCACACAAAATGATACCACACTGCAAATTCTCCAGAGAGCCAGCTGAAGTTGCCAGAATGAAGGTGTTTTTTCTTAATGTTCAAGTATTCAAGTATCATAGTTAAAGCTTAATCTTATCACTGAGAGCACTGCTGTCTTCTGTTGCCAATCTATTTCCAAAAACTAATTAAAAGAAGCTGGTAGCAAGTACATCCAGGCCACACGTTTCTCTCTTGAATCCTGTCATTTAGTGGCTGAATGAAGTTATACAGATTGCATCTAGGAATATGAAAATCAGTAACCAAAAAAACAGCACAGGGAAAGCTTATTTCCTCTGATGGTAACTGGTCACAAGAAGGGACTGAGCAGATTCACTGCTCTGAGCCTCCAAACAGCAAGAAAAGGAGAAAGTTAGCTGCACCCCAGTTACCCAGGACACAACTGTCCATAACGCTGTCCAGAGCAGTAGAGAAGAAAGGGTAAATGCTAGGAGATGGTCTGGGGTACCTGTAGGCTCCTCAGGGATGATCCAAGGCTCTTCCACAAGGATGGGCTACTGCAGACCAGTGTAACCACAGTTTGCTCTCAGGCAGATACTACTGCAATATCCACACTCCCTCTGCTCCCTACCCTGTGTCAGCAGGAGCAAGGCAACACCTCATGCTCTGCTAGTCAGAGAAAGTGGTTACCTGCCCTTACCCCTCTATTGCACCTCGCTCAGAGAGTGAATCCACAGCTGCTCTAGTACTAACATAAAACACATAAGTCTGAGCGGAGGAAGGAAGCTGAAGTGGCAGAGACTCTGACAGATGTTGTGAAATGTCGACTTATTCATAACAGAAATTCAGGCAAATCTTTTGAAAGCTTTTTTTCTTTTTTTCCCTGACCTCCCCCCCTCCTTTTTTTTTTTTTTTTTTAATGTGCAGACTTCAAAGCAATGAATTGTGGCATCTGTAACAGCTACCAAACCATGCCAGTTGAAGCCAGTGGAGCACAGTCTACAGTGATAGAATGCAAGTCATGCAATTATTCAAGTTTGCAGTCCTGGCTTTTGAAACAACATATGGTCTGCAGCAAGGAAGCCAGGATATTTTAAAAGAGCTCCTACAGGGTTTCAAACTTTGATTTTACAGAGGTGTGGGAAAAGAAGCAGGCTCCATTCAGGCTCTGATATTTAAATACATGTGTTGCCGTTTTGCTTATTGAAGAGAGTTGTGCTGTGCTTTTACATATACAGAGTGTATTCTGGGTTTCTAAGGAGCAGGCGGTAACATACAGGTATTTCACACACTTCCTCCTTTTTGTTGACAATTAGGGAAACAGAGTGCAGTATGGGACCCCTAGTGAATAGCAAGTGGCTTGAACAGCTTTAAAAAAAACAGTCTAACATATCAACATGAGAAAATTCCTGCTGATTGTCATAATGAGACTGTCCATCAGAGTATTCTCAGTCACTGATTATTTTACACTGAAACACTGTTGTCAGTACAAAGTGAGGATCTATGAGATCCCACCAAGACCTATGGGCATAAATCCCTATGACTGAATGGCATGAAACACTCTTGTTGCAACATGTGCCTACCAGGTCAAAACGCGTGATAAGGATCTGTGCAATGTCTTTAACTGTTCACTCAACACTGAAGGCTGCCAGAGACAACAGGCAAGACTAGCACAGTTGTGATACCATGGGGTCTGATTTGTGTGTATCAATGTTTTATA
Organism: Nesoenas mayeri; assembly: GCF_963082525.1. Taxonomy (NCBI): domain Eukaryota; kingdom Metazoa; phylum Chordata; class Aves; order Columbiformes; family Columbidae; genus Nesoenas; species Nesoenas mayeri. The sequence goes on from NC_137544.1 coordinate 36,970,850, forward strand.
TGTGCAGATATCCCTTCAGTCTACTCATTCCCTCTCAAACATGAAGGGTTCTTAGCCCAAGCTCCACCTTTTAAAAGATGTGGAATTCCAAATCAAGCTTCTGTGTCCATGCCTATCTCCAGGATACTGTCTTTCTCAGTTTTGGTAGCTATGTTTGCTTTAATGAAAAGAAATCTAGTAGCTGCTCTATATATTTATCTTATGGCTAGCTACCTACATCCCTTCAAAAGCTCTTATCACTGCTGGATGTTGAAAAGCTAATCCTGAACATAAAGCAAGCCTTACAGAAAGCATAAAAAACTCAACACTACGCACCATCACAACCATGGTATAAGATGTTTCTGTTTATTAGATGAATTATAACTCACTTTCTAAAGTCACTTTTTTATTGTCTGCTTTTCAAATCTGGTTTTTCAGTATACACTGACCAAGGCTAAGCTCCCAGGAAGTGTGGGACACCTTTCTTAGCTTTCAACACCAGAAAGTATCCTTGTCACATCTGGTTTGAGCCTACACCTGACACAAATCAGAGCTCTGTCTAGTAACTCCTGCAACAGGTCTGGATTATTTATCTGAGCTGCAGTTGCAGCAAAGCCCTTTGACCTTAAATACAACAAAATATATTAAACCTATTCTGAAAAGTTGACTGGGTTAGCTTCAGAGTGTGAGACTTAAGGATATATTTTTCAGGAAGAAGAAAGAAACATCAGTCAGCTCAGAAAACTGGATTTGTTCTCATCAGCAACCAGGTGCTGGTGCTCTATTGGACTACCCAAACCCATTACCCCAAGGTTGAGTAGGCTTTCACCAAGCCTCCCTACTTGCCATGCTCCATCTCCACACAGTCAGTCTCCTACACGCATCGTATTGGTCACTGAACTTTAATGTAGCAGGGCTCATCTTTTACGAAACTTCAGCAATCTTCTACACCATGCCCATAGTCTGAGTAAGTCAGAAAAAGTCACGCCAGAGGAGAGGAACAAGCAGAGCAGTTTTCTCTACAGCCCTTCTTTTGAGACGTTGAGAGGGCCCAATCCCTCTGCTTTCTGTTGTATCCTCACTCAGATATTCAACACTTCTTCTGGTGTCCCTGACATATCACGAGGGAAGGCTGAAGGAATTAAATACATATGGCTTCACTAGAGGATCACTGAGGAAGGCTATGATAATGTTTTCTAATATCTGAAATGTATAAAAATCTATGAGCCATAAAATTGTTTTGGTTGGAAAAGACCTTTAAGGTCATCAAGTCCAACAGTTAACCTAGCACTGCCAAGTCCACCCCTAAACCGTGTTGCTAAGAACCTCATCTGTACATCTTTTAAACACCTCCTGGGATGGTGACTCAACCACTTCCCTGGGCAGCCTGTTCCAATGCCTGACAGTCCTTCCTGTGAAAATTTTTTTCCTAATATCCAACCTAAACCTCCCCTGAGACAACTTGAGGCCATTTCCTCTCAAAATAGTGGAATTATTTAGACTCATAGAGAATGTATAGCTATCAAGAATAGGATGGTAATTATTGAAGCATGCAATGCAGGAATGTTTCATAACAGGAAGATCTACAGCTTATAAATCAACCCTAAAAGACACATCAGCAGCAAGGTCTCAATCAACTGTAAAGCAGAGCATGCCCCCATTTGCAGCCTCAGAAAAGACTGGCAAAGGATTCATATATGCTTGATTTGGTTTTATGCAGTTGACAGTGGTAAGTGTAGAACCTACTTCATCAGTCATTATGTGCTTAAGAGAGATTTTAAACTCCTGGGACAATGACGCTAGTTGAATGAGGTAGTTGAGTGCATCCTTTTTCTAAAGGTATATATGAAATGTGTAGTGTACAGATAGATTTGCAGGACAGAAATAAGCTATTTGCTCATGCGTGTAGACAATCTGCATGTAGCAGATCTTGTGTTTATACAAACTCTCAAGTAGCAAAACCCCTCAAAACTACAGCAACAAAAAACTACTAAAACACAGTCTTTCAATACACAAATTTGGTGTGCAGAAACACACATGTAGTAGTGGAAATCAACCCCTCATGGCTCTTTTTAAGTTTCTTTGAAGTCAGTAGCAAAATTCCCATTGAGTTCAATAAGAACAAGAGGCAGCCCTTGATCTAGTAAAAACTCCTTATGAGGTTTTATAAGCTCTTTATACAAAACTTTATTCCAGTTGTATATGAAATAAATGTTGACCATATATCCACCCGCAAGATTTTGTGGCTGGCTGAGAATAATATGACACCTCCACTCGGCCCAGCCAGAGACTGTCACCCAAAGCCCTGGTTGTGCAGATGCAGGAGGGATTCCAGGATATCTCAGTGAGTTTTACTTTTCAGAGAAGAGCCATTAAAGAGAGGATGACAGCTCAAGTAACTTGTGTCCAGCTCTTCAGAAGCAGGTTAGGTCAAGGCCACTTCTGGTCACTGATCCAGCCACCCTCATGACAATGGACACATGACAAATGTCCCTGCTAATTCTGCTCAGCCCTGTGGTAACAGATGTGATACATCTAATCACGGAGGATTAATACCAAGAGTGGAAAACCTGGCACGAGGAGGTTTGAATTGTATTAGAGCAGTTTTGTTTCACTCCTTTCTGATCAAGTCCAGAGAGTGGTGATGGGCAACTATTCCTTCTGCTTGAGAGTGTTCAGCTGTGAATTCCCTAGGGGATCACTCATGTTGCTTCAGCTGTTCTACATTTATATGAAGTCTCTGGAAATTTGTGAGACAATTTCGGAAAATTATTATACTTGGTACTTTGTCTGCTTTCCAACTGACTCAGAAACCATGGTCACTGGGCTTAACCAGTACTGACAGGAGTCATGTTTTAGGCAGAACCAGCTGGCTGAAAGTCTATCCAGAAAATATGGAAAATATGGTGATTGGCAAATATAAACACTGGTGGACCCAACAACAGCAGGAACCTCAAGATGGCGATTTACCCCTTTGTTATCTTTCAGTTTTGTGGGTCAATTAGGACAAACTCCAGAGATTCCAAGTAGTTCCATAAAACTGCTGCTCACAACCAGGGTAGTCTGCTCTAGAAGAAGGAACCCACTAATGCATGAATGCCAGCATCATGAATGTGCAATACACAAGCAAGTCAACTCAATCTAGACTATGCAGCCCTGCACCTCAGCCCTAGGAAAACAACGACAACAACAACAACCAAAAAAAAAACCCAAAAACTAAAAGCTCAGACTCTGATCCATGTTTCATGTTCTGGGCTTGAAAACATGAGCATCATCTACCTCATGGGAACTTCACTGCATAATGTACAGTGGGATAGAGACCAGGAAGAAATGTCTGGTTTACAGTTCATTCATATACAAAAATATGGATATTTCATGGTTTAAAATATTTATATGAAAATATATTTTCTCAGATCTTTGAAAACTTTCACATTAAATTGTACCCAAATACTGAACAACCTACTACAGGAAGACAGATATTATCATGTTAGATATTGAAGTCCTTTGACTATCTGGAACAAATGCAAACTTTTTGTGGAAAAGTACACATTAGTAGGCTGGATTCATTAAATGCTAGTAATTTTAGCTCAGGTTAAAACATCTGAGCCCTTAACGGGTTCAAGGGCACAGTATTAATCAACAAAGTTTCTAATTGAATTTGGCCTTGGGAAATTCTCTTACATATTCTTGCTGGGTGATGTTATTGTTTTTGGGGAGCTTATCTACTATCTTGCTGGGAACAACCATCCACTTTAATAAAGTGCCTAAAATATTGGAATAAACACACAGCTTATATCAATAGCATCATATTTCCTCATATAGTATTTGTGTGTGGTTTAATTAGATGGAAGGATTACAGGAAAAGTTTGTGTCATAGCGATTCTTTAAAGAGAAACCATAGATCAAAGTTCATAGCTGCCAAATATACAACTTTCAAAACAAGCTCAAGTGCTGCTATTAATCATGGCTGCTGGGGGATTTGATGACAAAGATTAAACTGCTGTAAAGGATACTGCTGTGCATCAGATTCTTGCAACTGTCATCAAATAGTCTGCCAACTATTAACAGGTCAGAAGTGTTGTCCAGCATTTACCATGGGTGGCTCCGTCACTGCAGTTGGTGAGGCTGTCTGTGCCATGGTGACAACCAGTAACACCCTCCCAGATAGACTTTTGTGGGTTGTTATTTTTTACAGTGTGGCTGAAGACTGAAGGTCTGCCTGTAGATTAAACAAGAGGGAAATTGTGGGACCTCAGCCCCACAGCACTGTATCCTCATGGGAACATGGCTTGCGTGGCATACTTTCTCTCTCATTTTCCACACAAAGTACCTTCCCTGTGCTTACTGCATGTTAAGAGTGCCCACCTGTGGAGCTGAGGTGTTGTAAACTCACCTCCTAGTTTATTTCTCAGCAACCACTCTGTACAGATAAGACCTCAGAGAGTGCCTCAAGGACCAGCTTTCATCCCATTTGCAATTATGCTAACCCTCTCTCCTTCCACACAGGATCATGTAATATCCCTGTGGGAAGCTATAGCGTTCGCTTACACAGAAACTTAATATGAAGGAAGTATGTAAAGCATACTTTGCAGGGTGGGAGCCAACAACCTGTGACCCACCAGTCAGTGTTCCGTGGTGGGTCACTGATGGCCATTAGATGGCATGTAGAGAGTTGTTAACCTACGGACCTGCAATATGCTGCTGTCGCTCCCTATATGTAACTGCGTGCTTGAGAAGTGGCCTTGCTGAAGTTCAGCTTTGCAGAGTCTGAAACTGGTATTGGAGTTTTGCACTGAGCTGTGAGTGTAACAGATGGGAATGACAAGTCTGATGCAACAAGCAACTGGAGATTCAAATCCAAACCCACAGATTTGACTACAGTCTTCAAAGTTTATGGGAGTTACAGATCTGAATCCAAACTTCACAGCTGTGGCTAGCTATAAAATAAACTTATCTATATAATGAGTTGAATCCAACCTACATTTGAGTATCTTTAATCTCTGGGAAAGTTTGTAGATACATGTGGCTGGAAATTTTTAAGCGGAAGGAAGGAAGGAAGGAAGGAAGGAAGGAAGGAAGGAAGGAAGGAAGGAAGGAAGGAAGGTTGGTTAAAGACTTAAAATGGCAGACATTCAACCTTAGATTATTTTAAATAGTTCAACGTTTAACTTACAGACAAGGCCTTCATTCTACCCAGCATTTCATAAGTTAAAGGTATAACAGATCACTCCTTAATGTAACAGTTCTGTCCTCTGCTGAATGCAAGGATATGGCACCAGACAGACCACTTTTAGATATTTGCAATGAGTATTTCGATGTCTAAAAGTTCCTTGCTCATAAACCAGCCTTCATTTGCCAATTTTGTTTTCCAAGGATCTCCTCTTTCCACAAAAAGAAATTTCTATGTGGCAGACATTCAGTCCCCTTTCCCTTCCAAAATCTTGAGGAAATGAATATATCCTTTTCATTTTTAGCAAAGTGAAATAAATTACTGCTTAGATTAATCGCTTTTATATTCATTGTAAGATCCTATTTAATTACTACCATGAGGATAACTGGATTGCGTGGGCTTGGCATGTAGCTAGTTCTCCCCGAGAACTGGTCTTAACATAGCTTTGGGTTCTGTTTAACACTTGTGAAGCCACATTTCTGTGTGGAATTACTAGAACTGCACAAATGGCATTTGCTTGCACGCCTTTGTGTGGCACTGACAACGCCATGCCTGTATATGGGGCAGGTAGTCTGCAGTGCACACTGTGTCACCAAGGCATTTGTCACGCACAAACAGCTGTCTATTTGGGGATACATCAAAGTGTCTTTGAGGATGTCTCTACAAGTACTAGTGTCCATATTGCACTTCAAAGAATAAAAAGACTATACGGGAACATTTCCCTGAATTGGAACCCATTTTTCTGGTTTTCTGGTTTCTGCCATCTTACATTTAAATATGGCATCTGGTTTTCTTCTTCCGGAGAACCATATACTGAGCATAGTAACCAGGAAAGGGTGGGGAGGTGTTTTCCTTTGGGTTAGTGAAAAATATTGCCTGAGGAATGGAAACACAGCTTTGATTGGGATACAGCCTCTATTTTTATTACTTTTCTCTGTAAAATACAATAAAAACATTGTGGGAAATATATAGTCAATTATCTGCAGTGTAAGGGAATACACTACCCATAGGCGAGGTTTTTGGGGAAGGGAGCACTAAGTTGCAGCCTTGTCTTAACTTTCAGTGTGAGATAGACTATGGCTTAAAAAGAAGAAAGAAGATGGAAACAAAATATGAGTATGTGAAACACAAAAAGAGAGTTACCCACCTGAAAAACACCCCAAAGGGCCAGAAAAATGGCAGACTATAGCTGCTGTGTGGCTAAAGCACTCAGCAACAGGAAGAGGGATGGTTTATAGTCTGAAAATGTGGTATCCATAAAGCTCAAGTCAATGGCAATGTTACCACTGGTGACAGCCGAGTCCAGGTTTCCTCCAATGTTCTCTAAATTTACTCCTGGCTCTATATTGTAGCATCCAAATAAAACCCAGTGGTGTGCAAACGAACATAAGGGCATGGCATATTGTGCTGTGGCTACTGTTCGCATTCACTGCAATAGCCGAGCTTTCATGTAACACGAAAGGCCATTCCCTGCCACAGAACTGAAGCCTAAGTGCTTGTCTGGAAACCTGGGCGTTACCTACAACATTTTCTCATTGTGCTTTATCCTTCTTGACCAGACTTTGATGTCAGTCCTCATTTTAGGCTACAGGCTCCTTTGTCAGGTGCATGAAGATATATTTAGATGGAGGTATACATTATGGCTATACTATGTGCCATCACAGTACCTGGAATATTTCAAAAGTGTATGGTGGGATTGCAGGGTCCATTTGTGCTGTCTCCACTCCTCTTGCCTTTCCCTGCCACAGAACTGAAGCCTAAGTGCTTGTCTGGAAACCTGGGCGTTACCTCCAACATTTAGAAAGGCCACAGAGGAAAAAATTGCAAATGTGTCTAGCTCTTGAAGGTTTAACGTCCATTCTGGTGGAGTGGAAGATGTGAGATATTAACTATTTAATGGTCATTCATCTTTGAACAAAAGGTCATGGGCAAATAAATTTCAAAAGACTGTTTCTATTTGCCCACCGGTTTTGTATTTTCCTGGTAGCAGCACTGATCTTTTGATTTACTGATGCTTCTTAAAAATGTTAAGTGTTTACTTTACGGACTCCAAATTCTAGAATTGAGACAAACATCATGGCTGATATTTAGTAGGGTTACTTACTTCACCATGGGTAATGAACCTTTGCTGTATAAGTATACTCTACTGTAATGATTGGGAGTGTAGCAGGTACTCATCTCTATCCCTACAAACCTGTCTGGTGTGTTTGCAAGCACAGAGCCTAAAGGAGGGGAACAAATGGAACAGTGATGGTATTTCAAGAAGGGACAGGCTTTCAGCCAATCTGCAGCAGATTATGTTTGGCAAGGAAAAATCTCGAAAAGCCCTTTACAAAGCTTCAGTTTTACCCTTCTCAGATGAAGAAGATTCAAATTCAGTATAAACACTACATAAAATTGTCACTAATTCAGGCTTGTATTTTTCTCCAGTTATTCCCGGAAGATTCAGATTCTCATTTGCTGGAACTGCTCTACCTGAGCTCTGGGCACCAAAGTATCTGAGGCAGGTTTATGACCAATTTGTCATAATTGCTTTGCAAGAATAAGTGTTGACTGCGAAGGATTTTTTCTTTTTTGGGAAACAAACACCTTTTCAGCCCATGAACAGAACAACACTGGCAAAAAGCATTTAAAGCAAGTTGAATTCTCTAGGAATGTTTTCTCCTAGTCAATCAAGCCATCACCTCTTAAAAGCGTGTGTCATCTTGGCATATCAGTATTTTGAATTAACTGGGTAACTGAGGAATATGGTGGAAAATAAGGTGAAACATGAATCTTCCTGTAGTTTTGCATATACTGAATTACCATATCAACAAGTATGTGTTAAATACAAGGTGAAATATTGAATCTGAGGATCATATTACTGAAGAGGTCAACTGACAAGTCAATGTATTTTGTCAGCTGAAGTGCAGTCAGCCCACAAAGACAAACCATTACCTCATTATGACAAATTGCAGTTAGTAATATTAAAACTTGGACTTCAAAGTAAACTTAAACATTAATGTCATGAAAGTTTGACAGCATATTCAGAAGAGAGCAACAAAATTGTAATTTCATATGTGAAGCTGGTAGACAAACCTCTAAAAGTAACTGCTCTTCAGCCTTTTTAAACATACTTCTATACAGACTAACTAGATATATTATCTTTACAGGAAAAATATACCCACAGAACCTGTGAGCTACTCCTCATATTATTGAAGTTCCTTCTGTTGAACTGCTCGTGGCATAAACTCGCTAGCTTTAATGCCAACACTGTCCATGTTTTTAAAGTTTCTCCTGTTGTCCTCTGTTGAAGCAGAAATGAACCCTCTCAGAGTCTGATTGTGATATTCCAAAAAAAGGCTCTTCTCTTATTGAAAACAGCAGCTTTCATTCTCTCTCGAGGCCTGATATTTATGATCAAGCATTTCATGCCTGCTTCTCTTGCCCTAATTCTGGTCATTTGCAACAATGCTGGTGTTAAGCGACTAGGAAACCCCAGTCTCTAAAGTAACCAGATTTTCAGGCCCGGTGCCCTCAGTCACATGGAATCATTTATTGCAGTACAATAGGAAATAAGGCCATTACACAGGACAGTATTTCTAGGGGGAGAAACGTTGCTCACTGCTGAGTAACAGTATACCCAGCTAAATATAGGTTGTAAATTGTGCCTTAGGAATTGATGGATTGTTGCATTTAGAACAAGCAGAGCAGAGAGGGAATTACCCAAGCAAGAGCACAGAGAGAAAATATGTGGGGTACCAAGCCCTGGCTCAAGCACCTGGTCACATGGAAGTGCTAACTTCCCAAATCTGGCTGATATGGGGCAGCTCACCTGGTCTTGGCAGAAGGGATGAGCTGGGCTATGAGGAACCAGCAGCGCTCCATCACTGGCTGATGTGTTCTGCAAGCTGCTCTGTCCCTTCTTCCCGCGTAAAAACCTCACAGCTCTGCTATCAGCCCCAGCATCTCCTTGTAGCCAACAACTGTCATGACTTTTGCATACCAATAACAGAGAGGTTCAACAGCAATTGATTAACATGAAGCATGAAAGAATTGCAGACTAGTTGGATTGCTGCAGTTTGCTGTATTAAGTCTTTGAATTTCAGAGCTTACCTTAAAGTCTTTTCCTTTGGTCTTGCTAATGTTGTAGATGAAAAAAAAAAAAGGCCCAAGCCCCTCAATTTTCCAAATGTAGTAAAAAGTGTTTGAATACACACTTTAATATATTTTCTGTGGCATTTTTGTAAAATACAGATATAGAATTATAGATATAATGCATATATAGCATTTACTATATTGATAAAAAGCTAGTCTTTTCGCGATGACACACCAGCAAGTATTTACAATATGATTCCAAATTTTAAGGAACAAATGTTTCAAACAATATTGTGTGGTTATATGATTAGAATAATTTGAGGAAAATCAAGAGACCAGTTCTAAAAAATTCCTAGATGATAAAGTACATACTCTTGCCAGGAGCAACTCCATGAACATCCATACACAATTTTTTTCTTTTTTTTTTCCCCCTTGTAGGAACATGCATGATTTAGCTCTTCCACATTTCTACCTGGTCACAGCCCTTAAAATGACATGGATAATTATATTTAACTTTTTTCAAGTACAGATTAATTGTATCATTCTTCCCATTTAAAGATTTGTCCAACTGCAACATTTCAAAATTTTGACTAGAGCAGGAATTGCTATACACAAGTTCCTTGCTAATTTAAACCAATAAATCTAGGACAATTTACGTAAGTGAAAATTTGCCCATCTGCATGTTAGAAGCATTTCACAAATTCTTAGTGTGAGGTTTTGAACAACGTCTTTCCTAGGAGGTCTGCCTCAAAGGACACTGCAATGCCAAAACTAGTGACAGACCTGAAGTACATGAATGCTCTTTGTTATCCTTATATATGAACAGTATTTTGCCATTCATCTGTAAGGTAGTGTCCATAGTACAGTATATATAAGGATGATATTCATCTTCAGTGTGCTGTCACTGTTTACTGTGAGGCAGTGAAGTGCTATTATCACATTTTACAGAAGAAAAAAAAATACATATAGAAAGGCTGAGTGAGTTGCCCAAGGTCACTTGGGAAGTTTGTGACAGCAAAGAAGCAAACCCACATCTCCTCAGCTGCAGGCTCATCCTCTTGTCTTTCCAGCTTTGAATGAGAATTTTCAATATGTGTTCTTTAACATAAACAAATACGTAACTAATAGAAAAAAAGCCTTCTCCAGGCACGGGCTTAAAGACTGCTGTGGTTTCCCTTCTATTCACAAATAATAAGAAAATATATTGATAGGGCTGTTTCTGCATGAATTATCTCCAACCCACTGAAGAAATTTTATCTACATTGAGTTTTCCTTGAACTAGGAGCAGTAGACTTTACTTGAAGTCTACTGTTTGCCAGAAAAGATGTAGGAACTCAAGAAACACAACAATCCACATTCACTGAAAAATCTAACAGAGAAAAACGCAAAATCTGAAAGGCCTTACTCTCCTTCAATGCTGACCAGGGAAGCATTTTTAGCTACATTTGTACCCACTTCGTAATGCCTTTACCTCACCTGCGCAATATGAAGGAGGCTTAGCATACTGTTGAAGATGACCCATTCTCTCAAGCATTAAAATTTGTTCTACAGCTTCGCTGATTCAGCTCTGACAGGCAGGCAGCTGAGAGGCAGCTTTTGCAGCAGGACTGATACACGCCAGGGCTGTGCAGGTGCAGATGAGGGCAGAAATTTCACCATGACAAGTATCTCCCCATGTATTCACCACTCTGGAGAAGACTGGCCAGGAGCAGGTTGTGATCTGTGTTCTTGCAAGCTCCAGTTAAAACCAGAGCCGGGAAAGAAGGGAACCTCTCCAATTCCAGGGCAAAAACTGACTGAGAAAGAGAGCAGCAGTAACCTCGTGACAGAAAGGAATAAAAGGAAGACAGATGGCTCCCTGGAGGGAGGGACATAGGCTGTAGGTGTCGTGCTGGAGTATTCAAAGTAAGCTACTAAAGGAATTTTGCCTATTGTAATCCTGATCTCAGTTTGGCCATGTTACAGGGAGGCAGCTACGATAAAGTTCTGCTTCCCGCAACACTTGTGGGCAAACTAAGTCATCTACCTAATTGCTACAGGCAATGTATTTATGAGAGACTGAGGATGGAGGACTTTTGCCCTTATTTAAACAAAAACAAAACACCAAACAGACACCCACCCCCACCCCCACACACACAAAAAACCCACAGCCACAAAAGGGTAAAACCAATAATGGAATTTCTCATCCTGCTCACTTTTTTTTTTTTTTTTCTCCTAAATCAAACCTGTATTTTCCTTTAAAAAAATAAAAATACAAAACCAAAGATACATTAGAATATCCTGCTGTCCAGTAAATGTCTTACAGGCAATATTTATGGAGGAAAAAAATGCATCGAGCCCCAAGGCACCCCAAAGTTCATTCTGTACCAAAGAGTTCCATTTCTTCTGCTGTTGGTTTAAATTACTCCTATCACTGAAATTTGAATATGCGTTATTTGTATTCAAATACCTAAACATAAATCTAGACTAATGCCGAAAAAAAAAAAAAATCCTATTAAAAATACTGTGCTGTTGATAAGCTAAAACCAGCATATCATGAGAAGGCAAACTAATCTTTCCATTTACTCTGTACATAATCCGTTAGTTAAACTTCTATTTTAGGCAGGATGCTTGATGCTTAACACTTAAAAGTCCAAATACCCTTCATATCCCTTATAACAGAGAAGAAACTTGTAAAATGCCTTTGGTGCATCAGCTTATCATTGTATGAATGTTTTAAAGAAACTCACTAGTACTATAGGAAATGTAAGTGGGCTTGTTTGTGTTGTTTAATACTCCAAGTGTCATTTCATTCTTTAAAAGGGTTAGAGCAGAGGAGGGGGAAAGGGGAGGAAGTCTTACTTAATCTGTTGCATATGTCCCAAAGTGTTATACAACTAAGTGTATTATACCAGAAAACTAAAGCAGTCTGCACTGCAGCAAACTCTCTGTAACACAAAATAGGAGAAAAATCTGGCCACAAACAAGTCAAAAATTCAGTCAAACCTCCTCTCATATTATATATATACACACACTTTACAAGCTACACCGAGTGTCCTTTCATATTCCAAAAGAAATACGTTGTAGACACCAAGCATACTGTACTTTTACTTAAAGGCTTCATCAAACCATATGTGCAGACACTTGAGAAGATGAGAGTGTTAAGCTTCCTAGGGTCCTGGAGTCAAAGAAATTCTGCTGCCCCCCACTGCTAAGTAAGTGCACTCCTTCCACAGGGGGCAACATCTGCCGATCCGTCATGGTTCCACTTGGCGAGGACCCCAAGAAACTTCCTTGGGAAGAAACGATTTTCTCAGGACTGGCAGCCAGTTTAGGGGATGTGGAAAAGTTATATCCATAGAGTGCACAGGGACTGTGCAGTCTAAACGTGTTGTAGGAGCCTTGGTGGGTTTGATTAGTGGTAAAAGCATTGGTGGATGGGGATGGCATGATGTACTGGAGCTGTGGAGACATCCCTGAAATCTGCATGGACAAGCCAGTCTGCGGGCAGCTGAATGCATCCCCGTCATTGCCACTCATAGACATATTCACAGTTGTGCTACTTGACACACCAACATAGGAGGGAGTCCTCGGGGGTGCAAACGTCTCACCAGTTTGGTTTGTGAGCCTGTTGTAGGTTTCAGCCAAAGAAGTGCTGTATCTGTTCAGGGTCAAGCCTGAGCGGGCACAAGCTGTGTAGTCAGCTGGAGCAAGGCTACAGAGCTGGCTAGTGTTGGGATTGAGGTGGAAGGCTGGAGATGAGCAAGGGGAACCCGGCAAAAGGTGAGGGTGGGTAGATGGCACTCCACTGCCAGATCCCTGGAGTAAAGTAGAGGAACCTGCATTTCCTGGAAAAGAATATTACAGTGTAAGAAGCATGTTGGAAAAGTTCCCTTCCTAGGTGATAGATCAAGACCTTTGTCTTTTATAATAACCCTTGACATGAAACAAAATGCAAATTCATTCAAAAAATGACATATATACACGTGCAGGGGTGTGTGGGGGGGACAGGTATTTTTGAAGAAATAGCCTGTCTAAGACAGAGAATGTAAGTTATGCTTTTGCAACCATCACTCAATACTGAGAGTTCCTGCCTGAAAGGTTAGCTCATCTTTATTTGATGTGGGAAGCAAGCTGCATGGCAACTAAGATGTAGACAGGCATGTACTACGTCACAGGAAGCCTTCTTCAAAGTTATGAATTTTGTATTGTCTGTGCTGTTGCTCCATCCCAAAGTGTCTTTCAAGTACTCTGTACCTGACTCACTGTCACAGCACCAGCTAAGGCACCAGCTCCTTAGCTCAAATGATAAAGGTTTCCACAGTTCAACAGCTTCAGGAATGTTCGCCACTTCAGAACAAAACTTCGGAACGACTTTGGGAAAAGTGTAGGCTAAGTACCATGCATGGCTGCTTCATTTCTTGAATGGTTACGTGGAGGTTTAGGTTTGTGGCAAAATGTTCACAAACTCTTCGTTTGCTGATCTCAGAACTTTTTACATGACCAATACCAGTGTGAAGTGCTCCTGAAAATGCACTGCTTGCTACAGGTGAAGGCTTTTCTCAGGACTGAAAGTTTCCCAGATGTAAGAAACACTTTTTCTTAGAGATTATATTTCCTCAAAATGTGAGCACAGAAAAATTGATTTGGGCCTTTCAGTCTCGCAGGCTGAAGGTAGTTAACATGGAAGAGTCTCCTATTTGGGAATCACATTAACTATCAAACAGCTTGATGCTGCAAAGGTATGCCTGCTGTCAATAAGCTAACGGGTTTTTGTGATAGGTGAACTAGTGGAAAGAAAAAGACATTATCAGTGAAGCCTGCCTGCTTCTTCTTGCTCTTTTGCCACAAAAGGCACAAAGCACCATGAGAAACTGCCACATTCAAGAAATTCTGGTATAAGGCATACTTATTTTTCTTCCAATCTATGCAAAGCCTCTGCCATCCAAAGGTGGGCACTTCCAGCACTAACAACCAGGACAAATTTCTAATGGGGTATTTCAACATGTCTCTAAAGCACCCTTTGGCCAAGGTACAGTTGAGTAAAGATTTTCCAAGGATCCCAGTTTCCATTCTGTGGACATCAACAGTTACTTCCACAAGCTCCTTAACCTACAACAACTGAAAAGGAAGCATGAAGTTCATGGCAGCAGTTTCTCTATTCTAAAACAGTGCTGCTATATACAAACAGGGCAATACAGCCGTCCTGTCTCCTAGACATGCTAACTTCATAGCAGGTTACCTTTCAGTTTTACACAGTCTGACAAGGTATTTCAGGTCTGATGCTGGCTTCTCATTATAGGCCTTTTTTAAGAGGGTGTTCCCCCCACCCCCACCCTCCACTGAAAACTCTGCTGACCCTTATCCAATGTATCTGTGACTTGGCACAAAAACTCCTTTTTATTTGCACACATCAGGCACGAATGCTCAAGATATCTCAAAGGAGTGGGCTAAGCAGAAGTTGACGAAAGTGACTTTTGTGAATTTCTGTATTTCCTGTGGTTTTGTGCTGAAGACACTTACTGGTTTTAGAATACATTATCAAGAAAGCAGGAAGAATGTTTGTGAATTTGGTAGCAGGAAATCAAGAGTAATATGTCTCATTTAGTTGGGAAACCTCTGAAAGATTTTCTATATTCATTGGAGTACTTTGGAAATAAAGGAACTCAGAAAGGAGTACAGAGACTCCCCTCTCTGTCCAAACAGGCCATTTAAATATCCCTCCCTTCCACATAGCACTACGTCTATGATGGAGAAAGTGGGAGCCAAGAGGTTATGGACTGGGGAGCAAGAAAAAGAAAATGGAGAGGACTGCTGTTGATTTCAAGGTCTATGATGCAGATAAAGTTTATCCACAGAGACCCTGCAGAGGGATCAGAGAGGGTCTGCAGAGGGATCTGGACAAAATGGAGAACCAGGCAATCACCAGCCACATGAAGTTCAACAAGGACAAGTGCCTGATTTTGCACCTGGGATACGGCAACCCTGGCTGTACATACAGATGGGGGGATGAAATGCTGGAAAGCAGCTCTGCAGAGAGGGATCTAGGGGTTCAGGTCGATGGCAAGTTGAACATTAGCCAGCAGTGTCCCTGGCAGCCAAGAGGGCAACCATGTCCTGTGTGCATCAAGCACAGCATTGCCAGCTGGGTGAGAGAGGTGATTGTCCCACTCTGCTCTGCAGCCTCACCTGGAGCACTGGGTGCAGTTCTGTGAGCCACAGGATAAAAAAAGATATTAAGCTACTGGGAAGTGTCCAGAAGAGAGCTATGGAGCTGGTGAAGGGTTTGGAGGAGAAGCCGTATGAGAAGTGGGTGAAGTCACTTCTTTTGTTCAGCTTGGAGAAGAGGAGACTGCGGGGAGACCTCATCACAGTCTACAGCTTCCCCCAAAGGGGAGGGGGGAACGGTAGGAGCTGATCTCTTCTCTTTGGCAACCACTGACAGAACCCAAGGGAATGGCAGAAAGATGTCCCAGGGATGGTTTTGGTTGGACATTAGGAAAAGGTTCTTCACCCAGAGGTGCTGGAGCACTGAAACAGGCTCCCCAGGGAGGCAGTCACAGCCTCAAGCCTGACAGTGTTCAACAAGAGACTGGACAATGTCCTCAGACACATGGTGTGAACTGTGGGGTTGTCATATGCAGGGACAGGAGTTGGACTTGAAGATCCTTGTGGATCCTTCCAACTCACAACATTCTATGATTCTACTGAACCATTTTTAGATATTAAGAATCAAGGAGGCTTTCCAAGGAGGAAACCAAATTAAGCTTACTTCTATTTATTATTTACATAGAGGGCATTTCTTCTCCCATTCTTTTTTTTTTTTTTTCTGTATTTTTTTCTCTCTCTTAAACACATAAGTAACTCCTATATTGGTCTCTGGATGTGTACAACAGAAGTCATCAAACTAACTCTGTGTATCTAGCCAGAGCATAATGCTAAAGAAGAGGTCATTGCATCCTGAAACAACTGTCATCTTCCAAATGTGGTCTGATTTATCTTTACAATCTAACATTTTTACTGCCACCATGGTTAAGCTAGCATTAGCTTTCTAACTTAAAAGGGCTCTGATGAGAGGCAATGGCCTGCACTGTGGTTGGTCAGTTGCTTTTTCTCCAAAAGTGTCACACTCATCTAGTTTTTTGTAAAGATTGATGGTCAAAGTTTTATCTTCACATGTTTTTGTTTTGAAAGAACTCAAAGAAGACCAATACCTTGTTTGGGTATCCCAGGTATATCTTCAAATGTAAGTGTCCTCAGTGAAGGTCTCCAGAAGGCATAAGACTCTACCAGAGCTTCTAGTCCCATTCTATGTAGAACAAAAACATCAGTGTCATGAAAACAAACTGTATTTTGTCGCATTTCTCTGCATAGTTTACCTCAGAAATATATAAAAATTAGTGACATTTCAGGATTGTTTTAAGTTTCTTTTTGCTTTTAGAAAAGAGCCCTACATCCTAATCCATGAGACTGCTGTGATCTGAGGTCACTGACTGGGTTGGCAGCATACAAAGAGTTTCCAGTTTTGACAATCTAGCTCTCTATGTCAGTTTTGGCATTTGTTTTGTTTGTTTTGATTTTGTTTTGGTTTGTTTTGTTGGGAGGGAGGGAGGAGAGACACAACTTGGCTAAAATTATATTAAATGTTTTCCTAGTACAACATTTCCTTAAAAGTAATGCTCCAAGTGACAGAGGGATGATCTCCTATTTCTGCCTAGAATAAGGTGATCCAGTGTCAACTTCTATTAAAACAGAATTCCTAATCATTACCAATGAATTGGAAAATCATATTTGCAACATGAGCAATCCATGAGTGTACACCTCTTTGGTTACTAAAATGTACAAAGGAATGTTGCGTCTTGGTTATTATGTGCTGAGCAAAATGAAGACTTCCAGTTCCTGAAGTCAATCATTTCTTTCAAGTGTCATGTCAAAACAGAAATAACCAGGTAGACAATTGTGGCAGACAATAACTAGAAGAATCTCTATCTCCTGCAGGTAAAGGCTCCTTTTTTTCTGACAGAATTCTGTGAATAATGTACCACAGTTGTATCATTTTGCTGTTATTTTTGGCTACTGGGCCCCAAAGGCCTGCTACGTGTCAGCATCAGGCACATACCAAATACAAGCACTTGCCTTTGAGCAGCAGCACTCTGTAAATTCCAATTATGCAAATAGCCTAATTTGAAGCTACCTACATGTTCTTCTGATACTGCTTCTTCCCTATTGCATTTCCAGCAGGATCACAATGTATTTCAGGAAACAGTTATAAAGCATTTATTAGCTGAGCCTGGACTAAAAAGATAGCCTTCATTTTCCACAATAATGGTGAAGTTTCATTCCTAGTTAAAGCGGAGATAAAAGCCACCTCCTGGAGGAATGTAGCTAAGGTGATAATTTATACAAGATGCCTTCGAACAATTTCCACATTTTATCACCACCCTAATTTACGCTATCAAATGGCCAAGTTTATTTAGCAAAACAGTTATGTTTTTCCTGAAGTATTTAAAGAGAGAAATTCTGGTCCTTTCCTGAGTAAAAGTTTTTATAGGGTCAAAATTAAAGCCGAACTGAAGAATGAAACTATTCTCAGCACATAAATTCTGTTGCACTTTGCAAATGCATGGGGAATGCTTTTAAGAGGTGAAGCTACTGATTTCTGTAAAATAGCCTTTGAGACTCAACAGGAATGACCTGAAACAGAATATTTCTAATTAAACAGAATTATTGCATGCAGCAGTGCAGAGTAAGATAGCAGCAATAATTAAAATAATGTTGAAAAGTTAGGTATAAAGGTATAACAGTGGGTTTTTTACCCTTTTGTCACAGATTAAAATGCCTCTTTGATAATAAGACCAGCTAGAGCAATGACGATAGCAGAATCTTAGCTTTTAATCTCAATATTTACCAACTGAGTAAAGCAGTAATTTAAATTAAAAAATATTTTTTCCTTGACAATTAAAAATCTGAGCAGCATTCTCCAACATACTTTTTCAGTACCATAGAGTCTATCAAAGAAAACAGCAATACTGACTTGAGTAAACCGACATCAATTTGCAATGGCAAAGATTTTTTCATAGTTACTCTGTAACAAGTGTGCTTGTTACAGTAAAAGCATTCAGACCTCATCTAAAGCAAATCCTGAAACATTTCTACGAAGGCTGGTTCTTCCTACAGAGCTGGCCTCCTAATCCATTTCCATAAACTATAAATGTCTTTCAATTAAAATATCTTGTTTAGTTTTGGGGTTTTTTTGTTTTGTTTTGGTTTTGGTTTTTTTTTGTTTGTTTGTTTGTTGGTTGGTTGGGTTGGTTTGGTTTTTTCCAATGCCAAACCCAAACTTATTCCTAGCAGCCAAACAAAACAAAAAACGCTCTCTGGATAGCCCCAGTCCCACAACCGGATTCGCACAGTTGCAGATGCAGTACTCGTACTGCACCTACATCATCCTCGGGTAATAATAGGGCTGTCCAGCAAGTTAAATCCAGTACAAGACTGGTTTCTGAATGATTCTTTCCTGTCTGTTTTCAAGGGCATCTTCTCTTGCTTCATAGGACATCTTCTCTTGCTTCATAGGACATTATGGAAAAATTTCTAACTCCACTTAAACTCAGAAATTTCAGAGAAGCCAGGGTTTCTCACTTCTTAAGAGGCTCCTTAATACTTATTTTACAGCTCTGCAAAAAGCATGCACAGCAGAGATGCTGCCTATGGAGAGCTGTCAAATGGCGCACGTATGGCAACATTTTTCTTCCCTGAGTACACACAGTGTGTTTTGCTTTTTCAGTCACCACATTTATCTGGAAGTCACTGTTCACTTAATTTCAAACTAGAAGGCTGCAAAGGAGAACAAAACTCTATGTCAAAGCCTGAGGCATCCCTTCCAGGCCCCAGGACAGAGCATGGCCAATTGTTTCTTGCTAGAAGATAAAAATCTTAGAGAGCAGCAAATGCAAACTGAAAAGATTTCTGTAAATCTTTACAACTAACCCATCCCTTCTATAACAATATTCTAAAAGCTACTCTCACTTGCTGTCCAGTCTCAGCATTTATGTAACTCAGGTGGAAGCAAAAACCAGGCTTTAATGCTGTAGCCTCTGCTAAAAGAGAAGCTCAATAGAGCAGCTGCCGAAAGAAACTCTCTGAGTGTTCCTGCAAGCACAGCCTGCTCCCTTCTTCGCAAGGCTTGATCATAAATATAGCAGCTGTAGACACCAAATGCAATGTGGTCACTGGAACTGGTGTATAAAATGTACCACAATTAAATGCTGCTTTTTTTAGCTGAAATGGTTTAACATACAATTCATAACAGGCTTAAGTATTTTGCATTAAACAGTCTTTGGATAAAATACCTCATCAGTACTGGCAGCAGGGACTAGACCCAAGTCTCCACTTTGCACTACTCAGATTCCCCATTGCTATTTTGAAAGATTCATGGATCAAGACAGAACAAGCAATTAATCAGTCCAACCGCAACAGAGGAGTTGGAAACCAGGCTCGTTTCAAGGTCATCTATAGCCAATAGAAACAGCATTCACCTAGGAAGTGGATTTAAAACTCCTTAGGCTAAAGAGACATTTAAACACAGTTCTCCCACCTCCCAGTCAAGTGTACTAAACATAAGGTTACCACAAGAGGCAACTTAGTTTCTCCTCCTTTAAGAGAAACAATGACACATTAATCCATACTAAATGCCACTTATACACAAGAGAACCTGGGTTTATAGTTTGACACCAGTATCTCCAATTTTTGTCTCCAGCCAGGAGAAAAAGGAGATTCCAGGAGCAGCCTAAAATCACAGACCTGAGTATGCATCAATTCCATCTGCAGACTTCATGGTATGCTACTGTTTCCACCAAAAGAAAACCTGAGTACGTGAATCAAACTGTGTGCCAACCTGTTCTTGACCTAGATGGTCTGAGGAGCAGGAGCAGGAACCCACCACAGAGGATATTACTGGGAAACTTAAGTGGTCCCTTAGGAAGTCTGAGTCCTCAAACTAACTTGTCTGTAAATACAGGTATTTTCCCCTACAAGCCTTCACAAACTGATTCTGTCAGTAGTAACAAGCCCACCTCCTCCCCCAACACCTACCTGTTACGTCCTGAATCTCTAAACCCTTTGGCAAATGGATTCCTATCGATCTTCAGGCGAGTTATCTGTGAAGATGATTTAAAAAATTATTACCTGCAAATTCAGCTAAGTACAAAATTACTATCCTGACAGAATTAAGCTGACAGTGGAGTCAAAACATCTTCACATTTGCATGGTTTAAGATGGTCGTCCTGAAACACAGCAAATTAAGGGCCAGTCTTCTGATCATTATTTTTGCAAATCCCCAGAGAAGCTAATAGGTATTTAATGCTACCAAATGGCAGGTTGGAATTCTTGTGAAAAATCTTCTGACAAATGTCATTCTTCACCTAAGAGAGTACACTGCCTAACTGCAATAAAATTTAATTGAAATTTTATTCCTGTACAGCTCAAGAAGGAAATGTGAAAATAGAGATTATCTCTAGGCTATTATCCTCTATAAAAAACCCAGCACCTTCCCCTCAAATATTTGTAATTAATTTAAATAAATAGGTACCAAATAATTTTATTTTGGTATTTACATGCCTTTCCTGCTCTTTTATTTGTAAATATAGCAAGGTATATATAATTTCCCAAAATACAGCTACTACAACTGACATGGAACTAATAAAATGTGACAACACTAACTATGGTGCCACTATATATGTTAATACTTAAAGAAGTGGTAATAAGATCCAAACACTGGAGTCAAGCAACCTGCAGTTTACTTTTGACTTTTAATCTGTGTAGACCTAGATAAATTCCAGTTAATAAAAACCACTGAATGCAGTTAATAAAGACAACTGCAACCTTCTTTAGATCACAGTTTCTCTGTTAAGGTTCTGGGAGTTTTGAAATCACTCGAGTTAGGACCAAAAATGCTTTAAAAATCCTATCCAGATGTGCATCTACACTTAAAGGTACAAAAATACCTTTAAAAATTAGACTGCTTTTTGCCTTGTGCTTCAATGTTGTATCTATAATTAAGACACCGCGAACTATGTTAATTAGATTGTGTCATCTCCATAATAAGAATGACTTTTTACATGCAGTGTTTAGCCCACATGGCCTGAAGTCTCAGCTATAGCCTCTGGGCGCTGCTGCAATACTACTAGTGAAAGCTACTTGCAATCCAAAAAGGGTTTAGACAATGTTTGGTTTTTTTTAATTATTAAAAGTATCCTCTTTTATTCTACCTCTTACTTCCCTGGTCTAGTCTCAAAAGCTTGCAAAGTGCTAAGCAGAAAGCACAAGTTACCTGTTGATTTTGGTATGCTGTGACAGTCGTGAAAACTGTCTCTGGAAAGGAGAAGGCTTTCACCCCTTCTCCTGAAGGGATGGGCTTGATGGGGGACAGATCATCTCCACAGTCTTTCCGGATGACATGGACACGAGGCTGATATTTATGCATGGAGTGAAGGATAATCTATGCAGTCATGAAAGGAAAAAGATAACATTTATTAGAAAGGACACCCTGTTGTTTCAGGCCTAATAGCTTTTTGGAACAGATTATGGTATGTGTTTACCATGCCACTTACTGGAAATCAAACGTGTTCTCTAACCTCTGAAGGTTCTTATTACAGTAGTCTAATCCCTGTGCATTTATGCTATTACCAGCACTAAGCATTTAAAAATTACGACTCAAGAGCTCCAAATTCAGAGACTGACTCAATTGAGACTGGCTAAATAAATAAATAAATAAAAATAAATAAAAATGGAGCAAGGTCCTGGTCTCACTGGAATTAGGGAAGTTTTGTCACTTTTTTTCCTGGATTTGATCTAACAAGATTAACAGCAGCACCATTTGCTTTTTGGTTTTGGAACCTTCAGTATATGCTTGGAGCAAATTTTTCCTGATATCCCAAAGGCTGGAAACATCGCTTGTTCTGAACACAAGCTGAGACTCTCATGCTCAGAAGGAGCAGAAACTTAGAGTAAAATAATACTAAAATCCAAAACGTTAAAGTGTTAATAACCCAAAAATTATAATACATATAAATAATATCAATAAACAAAACCCTCTCAGCATGCAGTAGCTCAACTAAGAAAAAAGGATAAACAAATATATGATTTTATAGTGCCTAAAATTAAATACAAAAATACCTCTTGGTATTGCTCTCAAATTTTAGAGGAGATTTAAAATACAGAATTTTCCCTCTATTTACTCCACTTCAGCTAACCACTACTAAAATAGAAGATTTCAATTAAAAAAAAAAAAAAAAATGGAAACTCAACTATTATTGTTGGAAGGCCTGAGAAATTAGTAACTTGATAAATAAATAGTCCTATGGCTATTGGCCTGTGGAACCCCTAATCAACGTTCAGGGAGAGCTTTTTAATTTCCTGCTCCTTGAGTAGCCTCAGTATGTGTATGTGCACTCAGCAGAGCCACTGTGCCAGACATCATGGAAGTTCATTCATCCAAATGACATAGAGGACATTACACACATTTGGATAGGGTTTGGCTAGTTTAATACTCTTGGTCCTGGCCAGATGACACAACCCCCTTTTGGATAAGCCAAGTTTCTGGATAATAAGGAGTTTTATTAGCCTGTAAATAAGGTTTTGACAATGATATCATAGGTTTCAATTAATATGCTCATAGAGTGCCCTATGGATGTTCTCATATGAAGCCTTTCCCCAGTTTCCGAAATCTTGCACAGGGCAAGATTTTTATAATGCAAATGTGTATTCTCATTTACAACACTCCTTTCAGTTCTCCGCTGGCAAAGATCTACAAAACGAAAATGCAAAGAAGACAGCACATTCCTGACCCTGTTTTCCTGTGAACACCCAGTAATACCAGGGGAGATAATCGTGCAACAGAAAAAAAACATAATCAAGGAGAGGTCTGTTCCAATGTTCAAACCCATCACTACTCTGCGCTTTGCCATTTCCCTGGGTGTCACTGAACGTGCCGCATTCTGCTCCCACCCCGGTTACTTCAACCCATCAGCTCTGCACTTGCCTACACGTCAGACTTGACCATATATAATTATAACCCAGGCAGCCATGAACAGCTCTGCTCGTGTATCAGAGCAAGTGAAGTCACAGCAGCATGGAGGCAACCAGCTCCCTTATCTGGGTGGCTATTGCTGATTCTGGTCATCTCTTAAGAGCAACCTGACTGAGCTCCGTGCTCGACTGAAATTTTCTGCCCTGACATGTTGTTAGATGATTAGTGAATCCACAGCAGGAAATTTTTTCTTGATTTTGTATTGTGCCTTGCACAATGGGATCTTTGTTAACAATCAGGACTCTGAATTCTAAATAAGTAATATATAACTGCAGAACCCTAGAAAAAGCAACACTATAAAGACAGGACAAAAAAAAAGACAGGCAGATGCAATATCCACTTGAAAAATGGTTTAGCTCTATTATTTTAAGCATCACCTAAAGCTACTGTGAAGAAAAAGCTAAGGAAATGGAGATTCCAGCTTTGCATTTTCCATTGCTTGCACAGTTAATAGCAGAAACGGGATCTAATGCTTACCTGCAGAAGCAGCAACTTTACTTTTGTACCCTTAAAAGCCAACAATAAAAACTCCCAGCCAAAACAAACCCCACCAAATGCCAAACACAAATTGGCATTACTTTCAACTCACAGCTGAAGACCCTGCTTCTCCCTGCAAATCCCTCACAAGGCATCACCAAAACACTACGTGGGGGAATAAATCTCTCCCATCAAATGTAAAATTACACTTTGACAACTGCAGCTGTCAAGATGTCATTATCAGATGGAAGACATGGTAGCAGGGAGCCCACAGGCAGGCAGCAGAGCAAAGCAAAAGCCTGGCAGGACAAAGGCAACCAGGGCATCTGCAGACACACAAGGCTGGGATCACTTTTAGGATTACCTTTGCAAAAAGTTTTTTGAGCGATGCTGCTGTGATGAGGCCTCAGCACTGACCCTGAGTTTGGGTACCACTGTGGCACCAGTGCCACAACCAGCACAAGCAAGAGCCCAATTCTCTTTTGTGGGGGAGATGCCAATCCTCCAGCAGCTTGACGGGGCACAGATTAACCAGCCACCTCCCCACCAGTGGCATGGTCCTCACCTTGATGCTGTTTTCACCAAAAATTCTCCTTCATCCTCTCTGCAAAGCCCAGGCTTTCAGCAGTCAGAGAAGTGTTTGGGGCCGAGGAGCATGGATTCCCTCTTCACAAAGACAAAAACTGCAAGTGTAAATGCTGATGTTTCCCAGCTTTTCATTGTGACAAGAACATATAACTACCCATTGACTGTAAGCAGAGCTCGCTACTTGGAGCCAAGTCTGAGCGCAGTAACAGTCTGCTTCCAGCCTCACCCCACTTTCAAATGGGGGGGAAAAAAAAGCAACCACCAAGGACCAATTAACACACTAACAGCCTCATTTTCACTAAAAGTTAAAAGATGTTCCTCTGCATCAAAAAATACTCAGTTGAAAAGCATAGAAAACAGCATAAAAAATATTGACTTTTCCCCTCTACTGAAATTCAGATTAAAAACTGCACACACACACAAAAAAATCAGCCAGCTCTAACCAGCCAGAGGGAGAGACTGCTTTTACAATGCAGCACTTACTCCACAGTCGGAAGAAGGATGAGATTTATTAACCAGAAGTGGCCAGACCACGCTCTTCTCAGTGTCAACTGCGAAATCCAGGTTTACTTTTCCCTACCATCGCGACATGGATGAAAGACACAAAGGCCACAAATGTGTCTTTAATGATGCCACTGGGCCTTAATGCCTCTGTAAGAACACAACCTTTCCAAAGTAGGGAATTTACCTTGGGACTTCTTTTTGAAGTCAAAAATACACAAGGAAAACGTATCGTTACAAATTTTGCTTGATCTCCTCAGCTTGTAAGTAGAACCCGTGTATCAGAGAGTGTCCTACATGTAGATGTACTTCAAAATCTCTCTGCAGAACCGCAACACAAAATCACGTCGTCACAAACTACCACTCAAAACATTGATGAAAATAGAAGCAGGCAGCAAGGAGCCCGGAAAGCATTCGAGCAGCAGAGCAAGTTGTCTAAGAGATAGGTGATCTCCTTTCACAAGAAGCTAATCCCAGACCAATGCAATCCAAGGGGAGCCATGAGCTAGGACCACAATATAAATACTACACAGGAATACTACCTTAACATCTGTTTGCAAATTCCCATGGATGTGGGTCACTTCTCTCACTGATTCTGAGAACTAATACCCTGGAATGGGTAAAAGGGCCTTGGGTTGATCTCAAGCGAGCTCCCTTCCTCAATGCCTGCAAGATCAAAACCTAGCCTAGATTTGAACACAAAAACTCTGCAAAAGCTGACACTTCTGAGGAGCAGGGGAAGAATAAAGGAACAACACTGACAAGGATTAAAGCCCCAGAAACATACAACATGGAAAGCATGCCCAAAGAACAACAGCCAAAGCCTGACACTGCTTGAACTACTGGAGGAATGATGGTAAAGGGTAGAGACCCCACGGAGGTTTTTCTGAGCCATTCTGCCTAAGCAGGAGGGAGGAAAAATACCCAATTTTCTAATAATCTGACATATACCACATCTCCCATACAGGGGTGGGAAAGTCAGAACACTTGATATAAAAACAAATATTTGAGGGATAATACAGCCTTGACCCTTAGCTCTTCCAATCCCCCATCCCTCCCCTGGTGCCCTCTTGAGCAAAATGGTTCCTTCCTGCTTATGAGAAACAATTGGTTTTTATATTCATCACAAAATATGATTATTCGTTTTCCATTATTGCTGGAGGCATTCAGAGGCTACATAGCTTTTTCAATACAGCATTCCACACTACCATAGCTTTAAAAGAAAAAAATTACCCATTGGAAGAGACACTTTTCTGTTTTCTGCTTTTGCCTTTTCTGGTAATTATGAATGACATGTTTGCAATTTCCCAGATTTGAGAAATATGAAATTATTTTACAGTCATCCTTCTTTTGTCCTTTTATTTTAATACTTAAATTTCCATTTTGGGGAGGAGGGGCATTGCCATAGCTCCGAATCAGTTCAATGTGTCTCGAATCACAAAAGCTGAAGCTTTGCTTCACTGTTTCCAAATCAAAACACTTAACTAAAGACCAGAAAATTTATATGCCCCTACATTGTGAGTGATGGTGTGCTGTGTACACTACACAGATTTCAGTTCAGAATAAAAACAAAGCTAAGATCTAGGATGGAAAAATACAGCAACACAATTCTCTACATAGCTGAGATTTTATCACAGGACAGTTTGCATCTCCAAGCGCACGGCTGGACCACGGTACCCATGTATCGCCCCTCTGAAACGACTGAGTACAAAAACCAGCCAGCCTGCCCTCTGTTAGAGAAGGGACATTTTACCCATTCCCATGCACTTCACTTTTTAAAGCCCTCACCATAGACCTGGCACACAGAGAAAGCAACTCCCACTCGAGAAAAGCCGCAAATATACAAACACCGGGGAAACTAAGGGAACTACCTGCGCTAACCTTAACTCAAAAGCGCACTGCCAAATGAGACCCTATCACTGCAATTCTGAAAATCGACAATGTAAAATGCCTTTCTTATGATCCTAAACAAAAGCACTGATAACTCAAGAGATGTCAATACCCCCACATACTTTTTAAAGAAGAGCATGATAAAATTATAAACAGTACTATACAAAAGGGAGGCTTTTAATTCTTCATATCATATTTACTATCTCAGTCCAGCCAGTCTCCTGTATTCTTGCCTCCACAACCTAAAAGCTATAGCTCCCACACAATTTGACCAGACTCTCATGTTATTCTCCTCTGCAAACACAAATGAGGGAAAAAAATCTCGAATTTGGACTCTGTATTGTCAAAATGCCTGGCTCATTGTCACGGAGTTACAACTATACTAAAAGATGCATGTAGTATCTTTGTACTCTGTGCCAGGTACATTTTCTTTCTCTCCCTTCCGTGAAGGCAAAAGTATCCTGCTCTAATAAATCGGGCTATGCTAAGGACAATGGAATCCACACCCTGTCTCCAACATCTTAAAACTCTACCACTTGGAACTTAAGGCTCCTTCTGAAAGGAAGTCAACATTTGCCATTTATTATAGGATTTTGCAAAATTAAAGACTTCACCCTGACTAAAAACTATTCTCATTTTTTAATTATTTCCTAAGGTGTCAAGTAAAACTATTTTAGGGATTGCTGGAAAGATACTGGCTTACATCTGTCAAGTTTCAACAGTTTTGAATAGAAAAGGAAATATTAACATAACACATTTTGTCACATTAGATAATGTCATAACCAAACAATTTAGAACTTGCAAACAGAACACTCACACTGCATACGTCTTCGCCAGTTTTTTCAGAAGTAATGAGCCTCAGCTGTGAAAGGGTCTTACTTCATAAGGTATGTAATAAATCATTATCAGAGCGAACCCAGCTCCCATGTTGTTCGGTTTTGACTGCAATTATTAACACCTCATGGGATTTCACGCAAATGTTTAGGTTAAGAAAATAGTTAAGTGTATTTTTATTCACATGAAGTTATTACACACTATTAATGTTTCTCCTAGCCGCTTGTGAATTTAAGCGTCCCTTTTGATCGGAGCAGAATTTGCAAGTAACACACTTGGTGGGAAAACATGAGAGCAATTCTGCCCCTTCATATTAGGCAATTTGGCCTTGTAAAGCCTTACTTTGCAGAAGGAGTTCTGTCTTTGAGGGGGGAGTAAAACAGCAGGCTCTAATAAGCAGTTAATTATCGAAGCAGAAAGCAAGCAGATTTTAGATCTGGACGGTAAAGTTCCAAAACAGCTTTGAAAAGTCAAGCCTATTTCTGGCACTCTGAAGCTGTACGTCAGAGCCTGTCAGGGCTGAGCAATGCGCCTACACGTAACACTGCAGAAGAGCAAGTACTCACATGCCCTTGGTCATCCAGCTCATTATTGGTAAGCTTCAGTTTGTCAAAGCTGATCACTTGTCTCATCCACGTCTCCCCAGAGGCGGGTGAATCGGGGTGAATATAAACACGAGGTGGTACCGGGGAGTCAGCATTACCAGCCACCATCCACTTGGAGCTATGATAAACATACCTATAAAAAGAAAACAAATACCTATAACCACAAACCCCGAATTAATTTATCAGACTCATTCAGTATTAATAAGTTCCAGCAGGAACCCACCAATTAACAGAACATGAAAGGATGATTTTAAAACTCTATTTTTTTGTTTCAAAACACAGCTCTGGTATCTGCAAAAGTAAGGCTAAAAGACACACTCTGATCTGACTTTAGTCTGCTTAGAATAAGTAACAGTCTTAACACCATGCTCCACACTGAGCTTTAAGCTGATGTTAGTTCATCAATTGTTACAGCTCTGCTCTGAATAGGCATCAGCAAACGGGAGAATCTGGTCCTTCATTTATCAAATCAAGTAGTAATTCTATATTTGGAAGATTCAGTATGTTGAGTCTAATATAATAGTCTATAAATAAAGCTATTGAGGGGAAAGAACGTTATGATTGGGAAAATAATGAAACTATGTCAAATTATGCTCCTGCTATTTCTGCAAGACCATATGAATTGTGTTGAATAGCATGCAGAAAGGCATAAAAGTGAAAAAAAAAACACAAAACACAGCCCATATTTCATTTGATAGGCCAATGATGACAAAGCCATTTTCTAATAAAAATAGTGCCTGCTTTGGTGGAAAAGTTATTTTGAAGGCAGATACTTTACAGGACAATTTAAAAAGCACTAATTGAAAATGTCAAAGTATTTTCTTCAAGTACAGTAAAATTCCAGTAATTCCACTCTATTTTTTTCATAAATACAAGAAAGAATTTATCAAATCATATGTTCGTACAATTCAGTTCCTTATTAGAAAAAGACAAACAACATAACAACAAAATGATCCAATACATGCATTGCTCTGTTCAGTTCATATCAAGCTGTAAAACTAAGATCTAGAATGGTGATGAAATTCTCTCCTGGAGACAAATTCTCAGCCCTAGATCACACAGTCAACTGTTGTAATATTTTTAATTTATTTTATATTTTTTGTTTCCTACTAAATACATGCTTTCTCTACAAAAGTAAATAAGGTCATAAATACACAAAATATGTTGAGCAACAACTTCAGCTTCCAAATATTTACAAGGTCAAATTTTGCAAGAAATCTAGACCTAGATGTAATTTTCTTCATTTTCACTTAGTTTTGCTACTTGGTATGACTGCTAAAAACTAGACTCCATGCAACTGCTGTAGTATCTTTCAGATCTAAAGATCCACAAGACCATTTGAAAAGCCGCATGAACAGCCAAAGTTAAAATAACAGCAAATAAAAAATCATAGATAGCACAGCAAAGAATGAAAGTGAAATCAAGTAAAACACATAGAACACTAATATTTAGCAGGAAGGTTAATGGTGTGGTACTGATATGTGATTACAGAAATCTAAGTTCGCCAACTGAGAAAATACTGCCCTTCCTAAAACTTTTGTTAAGTTACTTCTGTTTTCTGGGCATCAGGTATCACACTGGGCAGACAGTACAGCTCAGTGTAACTGTATTTTAAATGAAAGGAGGTTTAAACAACTCATATTTAATATACCTGGTTTTAATTTTTAATACTACCATTTTTATTCATTTGGTAATAATTTCCTCACATTTTCTATGAATTAAGGAATGGCTCAGACCTTATAGGAATGATGTGTTTAGATTGCTAAGTAAATGCACACGTGCAACACTAAGCAAGAAAAGGGTTTTCATTTGAGCTGCACTGCACTGGTCCAAAATTGAGAAGTGTTTTTTCCTCTATTGTATTGTCAGAAAATCTTCCCCTAGCTGTATGTACTGGAGATCCTCAGCACTGGTATCTGCACCTTGTTGAAAAACACATAATCTAAAACGGTCCTAAGCAATGCCATATACCACACGAGAAAAGGATAAAATTGCAGTGAATGAAGCAAGGACACACAAAAAACATAAGGCAGTGTTTGCTTAGGACATGAGGCAGCATTCCTGCTGAACCAAATTTTTAGTCTCAGTCTGAAATATTCCTCGTTCTACAATTAAATCTGCAGCGGTTTTCCCTACATTATACTAAGTATGGGGTTGAAACAATCCAACCAGTAATTGGTAAGGGCCTGATCCTGCCTCCACTGAACTACTTGCCCAGGCTTCTCCTGACCACTACAGAACAGGACATGGCATCCATAAAGCAAGACCTACAAAACGTCCACAACTCAAAATCACAACTGCTGCGGGCCCAACCCTGCAAACATTTCTACAGGACCAGTGGTTTCAGCAGAGTCCAACTAGCTCCCTCGAAACACGACTGCCCTCACCACAGTGAGAGTTTCAGCACATAATCCCTACTCCTAAATGTCCGAAGAACAACCACTTTTGTTCCTCACATTAGTCGTCAGACAATAATGCCACCAATTCTGTAAAAAACAGTAATTAGAAACATTACGCTTTGTAAATCTATGTAAGCAAATATCTGAGTGAACAGATTTAAATTAAATTATATAATCAATTTGAAGCGTGACCAAGAAAGCTTATATGTCATTAAATCAGACACTGATGCTAGTAATGTTATTGATGAATGTTACTGCTATTTAGAACTAGAAAAATGTGCATTTTCATATTTATTTGTTAATAGAAAAATAATTCCCACTGATATGACGAGGAATAAGATATTATAATGTTTCCTGATCACACTAGAACTGCACTCTCTGAAAGTCAAAACCTAAATGTCTGCCCACAGCACATACACAACTTAAGGCAAATGTATAAAGGGCTTCAACAGAAATTTTAGTTAGTTTTGTCTACTTGGCACAATCTTTTCTTTTTTTTAATGCACTGGGATGAAAATAGGAATTTGAAGGAGGGTTAAACACGACTTTCTGCTAATTGATACAGTGTTAATATTTCCTCCCAGTCACCAAGCTCCCTATGGCCCGCATCGTATGTTTTTTGCCTTAAAATCACCATACCTGTATCTTTTGTTATCCACTGGCACAATATCCATAGCAATATAATACTGCTGATGTGGGTCTAAACCTGAGATCTTCACTCTCATTGCGGGAAACATCCGCCTGAACATGGAAAGAGAGAGGTCATTTTTAATATGAAACAGACTCGGGAATGGTTGTTTAGGAAAAGTAACCAGTTCGTGGGATTTTTCTCGTTCTTCCTTTTAACCTACAGAGTCCTTTTGGACGATTATAGTTACATAGCCATGAAATGGCCCATTCGATATGTCAAAACAGATTTCTAAAGTGCATTTACTCGAACAATGCTTCGTATGTTTTGGGATACGCTTTGGGAGTACAGCTATTACCACATCATTTCAACTTTATTGTTAGACAGTAAATCATTTGGTTTTGAGACTTTACTTTAGCAGTACACGCATTTTAAAGTCGTTTGAGATATTAGCTAGAAATATATTCTGGAGATGTGCAAACACCACCTCCACCCGGGAAGACCAGTACTTATAGAATCGCAAATTGCCACTGCAGTTCCAGCTTACAACAGCAAATGGTGTATCGGTTCTGTAGCAGCAAATTAGAAAGCTAAAACCACGGTGATACAATTATCACACCGCAAGGATGCAGTTATAAAAGCCAACGTGCCGTGCTGTAACTCAACAATATGGTCTTTATTGAGACGGGACTTCCTGTCTGCAGCTTACTAAAGGTGAAGTGCAAGAGCTACTCTGTCTTTGAAAGGTATAGTAAAACTTCTTTATTGAAAGCAGAAACGAATCTACGAGGTAATTTAAAAAGAAAAAAAAAATCACGGTGTAGATCGTTCTGTGAAGAAAACGGAGTAATTAACTGATGCAGTGGTTTTAACAGAAAAATGCATTTTGTAGCTGACGTTTGGTATGCTTTTTAAAAAGAAAGTTCATTCTTGAAGCCAAAAAAAAAGTCCTAGTGACGATCTGACTGCAAGCTAATGAGAGATACTTTTCGTATTTTATAAACCTGAAAGCCATCCCAGTTTATTCAGTAACTGCTGCTGTTGTAAAAATATATCTATATAAATCAATTAAAGTCGTTATTGGAAAGAAAAATCCTATCTCCGTTATTTCTGAATAAGCAGGAGGATAAACCTGACTGCGGTTAACTAGTTTTTGCTGTTTTTTCAGTGCACCTGTAAGATAAAACAGAAATTCCCCTACTGGACTCTCGTAAGACAAATGTTGCTTTGTGCTGTTTAAGAGTGCTTTTCAATCATTAATAAAGCCTCTCTGAAAATGTAGAAGGTAGCATATGGATTCAATAAAATATGTTTTTGTAATTTCTAATAAGTTCAGATACTTTTATACTACGCAGGTTTTTACCATGTGTATCCACTGGAAAGGGGAAAAGTTTCCCCTCAGAAGGACACAACACTCCCAGATCTCGCCCTAATGAACAGGAAACCCGAAACGCCACATGTGCCCGTGCCCACCTAAAATTATCGCCATCTACCTGCCTCGTAAATCTGGGGGGTTTCCCCCGGTTTTTTATCCGCTTTGATGTGCCCACCCGCCCCGGGCTCTGCCCGCAGCCCCTCCACCCGCCGAGCCCGGGCCAGAGCCCCGGAGCGGCCCCGCGGGCGCCCGTTACCTTCCCGCCTTGGTGATGATCATCTCGGTGCCGATTTCGTGGAAGCGCTTCCAGAGCTCGGCGCCCTGCAGGTCCACCCGCGGCGCCTGCGGCGTGGGCAGCGGCGAGCCGGGCCTCGAACCCTTGGGGGAGCCTCCGGGGGAAGCGGGCGGGGAGGCCGCCAGGAAGGTCTCCTCGCAGCCGCCTGCGGAGAGAGCGGAGGAAGCCAGGGGGGCCGGGGGAGCGCGGACCTCCCGACCGGGGGGTGCTCCTTCAGCTCCAGCCGGGTCCCGGCGCCGGCCCCGGGCTTGGGCCGTGGCCTTGCGACGGGGCGACCCGTGCCCCCATCGGTCCGGGCGGCGAGAGGGGCGCCGAGGAGTCGGGCTCGGCTCCCCGACGCGGAGCCCGGAGACGAGCTGCCCCCAACGCCGGGCCGGGCGGCAGCGGGTTTGCGCTGTGTGGCCAGCGGCACATTTCGTTTGAAGACGTTTAGCGTGACCGCCGCCGGCCGCAGCGTGAAAATGCACTCGCGTCCAAATACAATAAATGTACAGACACATATATATATGTATATGCTGTGTCTATATAAATATATGTACACATAGTTGCATATACACCTCCAGCATATACATATGTATTGTATAAGCGCTTTTCCCCCTTCTCGGAAACAAACACCCAGCTGTTGCCCCACCGAAAACGCCGCCGGCCGGCGCCCGGTCCGCCGTCCCGGGGAGCGCTGCGGTTTTTAGCCCGCAGCGCCGGCAGCGGGGGCTGCCCGTGCAGTGTGGAAAGACAGAAGAAATAACGGAGAAACAGAATGCCGGCTGCGGCGGGGGAAAGGGGGAGCCGGAGCCCGGCCGGAGCAGCGGGCCTCCCGCCCGACAGTTACGGCGCGGGCAGCGACGCGGCGGGTCGCGGGGCGGCACTCACCGGCGGGGGCGCGGGCGGCGCAGCCCAGCTCCATGTCGCCACAGGTCCTGCCGGCGGCGACGGCAGTGGGGGAGCTCTTCGCGCAACAGCCGTTGCCCTCTTCGTCCTCCGCCGCCTCGTCCTCGCCGCCCAGCTTCCGCCGCTTGGGTTGCCGCGGCGGCGGCGGCTGTTGCTGCTGCTGTTGCTGCTTCTCGGCCCCGATGAGCGCCTCCACGGAGAAGGCGTGAGCCTTGAGGCTCATGGTGGTGCCGGGCGAGGACCTCCGCTTGTCGGCCATGCCCGCCCCCCTACAGCCCGCGCATCCAGGCGCGCCGCGGCCGCCGGCACAGGCACCCACGCACGGCCCGCCGCGCTGGCCGCCCTCCCGTCCTCCCGACCGCGCAGGCAAGGGGCTGGGGCTTTTCCTTGCCTTTCTTTTTAAATCCGAGTTATCAGCCAAGTTCCTTTTTTTTTTTTTTTTTTTTTTTTTTTTTTTTGGTGGGGGGTGTTGTTTGTTGTTTTTTTTTAGGAGGAAAAAAAAAAATCTATTCCTTTCTGCAGATGCGCTCCTTCTCTCCCCCTCCTCCTCCACGTTCTGCCCCGTCTGATGGGCCAGGCAGGACTGACATGGGTAACAAACGCTCTGCGGACACAAATTAGGGCTTGTAATTGAAATTTGTTGCCTTGATCTGTCAGCACTTCCAGGCAGGAGACCGGTGGGAAGAACTTGCTCATTAGTGTCACTGCGGCGGCGGGGGCAGGGCGGAGCCTCGGGGCGGGGGCTGCCACGGCTCGGCCGCCCGCAGCCCAATCAGCACCGGTCCGGACCCACCGCCCCGGCCCCGCCGACACGGCCCTGGCCTCCCCGCCCTACCAGGGGGCCCCCGCCGCGGCTGCCGGGATCGGGGAGACCCGCCCCGCCGTCCCGCGCCCGCCCCCGGCCCGCCGCGCCTAGACCGAAACAGCGCCGCACCCCAGAGCCAGCGGCAGATGAACCCCGCAATAAACGTTAATGAGACTCTCACCCCCTTCGCATCTCCCTCCGCGGGGAGCAGGCTGGCCGGGAGCCCCAGCTCCCTCCGAAACGCAGGGGGGACAGGGGGCCCTCCCGGGGCGCAGAGTTTCGCTCGGGAAAACCGTTCGGACTTCAAGAACATGACGTTGTGCTTTTTCTTGCTGTTAGGGATTAGCCACTATTAGTATTATTCGGCTGATAGACTCAGAGATTCATCGTGTTGTTACTCAAACACTGGCTGCAGAGAGGTTTCAGCATCCGTAGCCCCCTTTAAACCCTGCCCATTAAGCACTGAAGCTGCAATAAAAAGAGAATTAAACTGAACCTTGTATGGACATGGATGCATCCAGCTGCAGCAACTTTAATAATAATCATGTTCAGGTGCATAACACAGTTACGGGCTAAATCCTTTCGCATCTTGCCAGTGAGTATAACTATTAAAAGTTACAAATTTGGAGGCAGATATCCTTTATTTGCATGCCCAGGGAAATGAAAAAGCTATTGAGATTTTTGTTGTGTTTTCTTTCTTTTTTTACCCTTCTTGTTGGGAGATTTTTTTTTTTTCGCAGAACTGAATGGATTGACATGCTCCGTTGAAGGAAACGGAACAGAAACCCTCTTTCTGTAAATAATCATGGGGCAAATCTCACGGTTTCAGGGAAAGGGATCTCGGCTTCATTTCGCTGTTCTGGGCAACAGAGAGAGACGAATTTGTAGTGTGATTCGTCTCTGTCACAGTTTCCGAGGTTCTGTTCGGGCCGTCGAGTGGCACAGCTGAAATTTTTGATCGTAATCTGAAAAGGAAATAGCTGCCATTTAGGAGACGTAACCGTTTCCACTATAGCATTTTACTTATCCTTAAAAATGCAAATTTATCCCCAATTTCAATGGCTGCTTCGTCAGAGGGTCTGAGGAAGGGCTGTGTAATAAATATACCCTAGAGACAAATCATCCGTTCAAATAAGGTTATCAGCATTCAAATTGTAGTAGTGCTTTCCAGACGTGAAAATACAGTTATGTGACAGATAGATAATGTATTAAATTAAAAAAAAAAAAAAAAGAAAGAAAAACAAACACGAAACCGTCTCACGAGCACTAAACTTTGCACATTGGAAAAAATCGCAACTTGTCTGAGAAAAATTCACCACTACAGAAAAAAAAATTCCCCTGCAGTGGCTGTCGCTGTGAATCGATAGGAGAGCAGAAAATTCCTAATGCCTCTCACCGACGAACAGTGCTGTGGAGCTAGTTTATCTTTACATTAAATCTGGGACATATTAACTGTACCGTGGTCTAAAGTCTGTCTGCTCTGCCTATTCCAGCCGTGATTGAATCTGAAGGAAATCAGATGTGCCAGAGTGCTCGAAACGTGCTAAGCTAGAGGATCTTGCAAGAGTTTAAACGCCATCGCGGTGGGGATGAGATCGATGGGGAGAGGAAGGAAGGAAGGAAATGGATGTTATCTGTCCGAGGGCGCTCCGGCAGCTTCCCCACCCGCCCATCTCCGACGGCACCTTCCGCGGCCTCGCTTCGCGCTCCCTCCGCCCGCGGCCGCCGGGCCACCCGCTCCACCGCCACCGGTGCGACGGCCCCGGCGGGGCCCGGGGGAGCAGGTACTGAACCCCACCGCGGGTGCCCGGGGTTGGGGGCGCGGAGGAGGGCGAGAAGAGAAGAGTGCGCTCCGCGGCGGCGGGGCCCGGAGTGCGAGCGGCGGGGGGCGCGGGGGCTTCAGGCCGAGGCTGCGCTTCTGCGGAGCGTGGCGCGGGTGGGGAGAGCGGGGTCGGACCCGAGTGGCCGCCGGGACCTGCCGGGGGGCGAACACCTCCCCCTCCGTCCCCGGGCTCTACGCGGCGCAGCACCGGAGGAGTGCAGCTTCGGCGCACGGGCGAGGAGGGAGCCGGAGCGGCGGGGTGCCGCGGGGGTCCCGGAGAAGCCTCTAAGCACAGGGTTGCTGGTCCTGCCCAATTTTTGTTTCTTTCCATCCCCCTAGAGCCAACCAACCCGCTTTTCCGCGGAGGAGCCCCTGACCCCTTGCTCTGCACCGCTCCGCACCGCGGGGTGCGCCCAGCTTGCCCGTCCTACGGCAGATGGACGTACCGCTCGGATTATATTGTTCCGGGAGGGTGGGTGCTTCTTGTTGTTGTTGACTTTTTTTCCTTGCCACATTTCTGTAGGTTGATATGTGGCATGTTGTTTTCATTCATTGCCTTTTTAAAATAAATGGGTGGAATTAAATTTATCGAACAACCTGTGATCCATATGTCTGTCCGATTATTTTTTTTATGAGATGATGAAAGAGAGAAGAATCTCTCTATATAGTGATCTGCTAAAGGAATAATATGTATATTCAAAACACCTTTCTGGGGTTACTTTTATTTCCGGACGTTAAAATGCAGTCCGGGTTTTTAGGCAGTTGGGTGAGGCGCCACTTATTTGATGTAGGAGAATCGCATATTTACACTTCCTGAAAAAAAAATAGTAATTAAAACAAAAAAAATGTTTAAACTGTTTTCCACCAGAAAGGTATTTTCCTTCGCTGCCTTCGAAAATCTCGAGTGACATTTAGGGGATGGTTATGACCGTATTTTGCCATCCACAGTGTGATTTCCGCAAATGTTTTCGAACGTTAAAGCCGAGTGCCATCAGAAAGTAAAATATCCACAGCGTCCTTTTCTCCTTAAAACCACGATTTTCTGTAACTTCCCAGCAGGGGACCATAGGAACGGTCACCAATGAAAACATCTTTATATCATTATACGCTTTTTCCCCCAGTGAGACAAATCGCTTCACCCTAAGGAGACACGGCGTATAAAACTGACAGCAGGTAGCTAACGGCGACTGGTCAGTGAAACATGACCAATTAAAGAAAAATTATGGACGCCGGTGAGAAAATCGCATGTAAACTCTGTTTCTGTGCATCCCAATTGCACCTTCACCGCCATCTCTTTTCCTTGCTCTCCTCCTTTGGGGCTGAATGGGGGGACTGGGTGGTCTCGGGAGCGAATTAGCACTTCCAATTTTCCTACAACAGGGTGCAAGCCCGGAGCGACTCTCCCCGAGAAAATCACCTTCAAAACAGGCTTGAGAGAAGGTTAAACGCGGCTTGAATTTAAAAGGCGCAGGGAAGTCCCACTCAGCCCCCCTGGCCACGGCGGGGTATTACAGCCTGCTCGTGCCGCTCTGCCGGGGACCCTCTGGCCAGGCTGTTCTCTCCGCTTCCAAGCGGGCTTCAGCCCGGCGGAGGAGGTGGCATCAGGGAGCGGGCCGGAGCGGCAGGAGGGCTCTCCTTCCCTTTCCGACCAGAGCGGCCCGACCCTGCCTCCGCTTGTGTGCGTCGCCTTCGGCGGACGCGGACCAAGCGCAGCTCACAGCGAGGGGCGCGGGCCTGGCCGCGGCTGACCCCGCGCCTCGCCGGGCCCAGGCCCTCGGAGCCCCGGCGAAGCCGGACTCGGTCCCCGGTACTCCTCCCGGGCCCTGTTCTGGCCATACCGCCTCGTACATCCGCCCGACGGGCTTGGTTCCAGGGCCAGGCTGAGCCGGGAGGGAGCGGCACCGGCTTCTCAGACACCTGAGACTCCTCGGGCTCGAACCTGACTGGTGGCTCCCAAAACAAGGGCACAGCGAAGCCGATCCGGCCCCAGCCTCCAGGAACAGGTTGCATGCAGCATCTCATTCGATGCTCTTAGCTCAGGAGCCGAGGAATGGGAACCGAGCCGGGGAAATGAGGGGAAACCTGGCGCCCTCACGTCTTACAGAGCTGGATGTTGCCTGAGGTGACCCAGGGCTAACATGGACCGCGGGAAGCCTCACTGCGGGTGTCGCCAGTGGCCCCGAAGCCAAGCCTAACCTGCCAGGAGCGCGGCCGCGGCGGCACGACGGCGGCCCTCAAACAGCCGCCGTGAGTGGTGTTAGAGGAGGGCTTATCGGTGAGACGTGGCACGTTTTGTTCCCGCTTCAGCACCGTGGCGCACTGCGCCGGGGCGACAGCGCATCGAGGAGGCGAACGGGTCGGGGCCAGCCAACCGAGCCCACCGGCGGGGCGCCCGGGCCGCCCGCAGACGCGCGTCTTCCCCGGCGCCGCGGCCACCGGACTTTCTGCGCTCACTGCACTGAGCCTCTCGGCCCGGTCGTCCTCATCGGCCGGTGCCCCCACAGCCTCAGGTCTCGTTTTAAAACACCGGGAAAAAGAATACTCGCTCCCCTGCGGGGGAATACGAATAAGATCAGCGTACGGAAGTCAGTGCGCTGCCAACCGACCGGCTTTTAGGCGGGTGAAAATGCTGAGGAATAGCACTAAAGAGTTGAAAACTCAGTTTAAAGGCACTTACGTTAAAATTATAAATATTCTGGTGATTGCGTTTTATAGTGCTTGAATTACTACCTTAATCTGAAATTACAGAGCCAGGAGTATGCATCATTTTTTAAGGAAATCTCCGGTCTTTAATATGACGCTCCCACTTACAGTTATTGTTCGTTTCAGACAAACGATTTTTAAAAATAGACTTTTCATTACTCCAGTCACAAAACAAACGTTTGCAAACGCTGAATGAGGGTTGAAGAAACTTCTGGCTTTATTTTTTTATTGCTTTCCTATAAATTTAACTCATATTTTCACTATTGTCTCATGAAGAGTATGAAAACATGTATGGAATTAAATTAAATTAGGTAGCCCTAAATCACTATAGTTTAGGGTGGAGTCACTAATTGGAAATATTTATGTTTGCAAGGCTGAGATTTCAGCAGCAAAATGATACGGTATATCCCCGTTTTATAATAACGTCGATCTACGGGAGCATTTATATCATACCATTGTAAGAAATGATGTGTAGTTCAACAACATTTTTTAAGCAAGACTTGTGTCTTTTTATGGTAACTCTCGCTCTTTCGTCAGGGCTAGTTCTCATATTACATGAAATGTACTTTGAGAAGTACTACCTGCTCCAGCTGTCCAGGAAAAACTGAATTATGGAACTAGGAAACATATGGTAGTTGCATATTGCACGAGTAAGGTACATATGAAAGTTATAAATTTCTTTTTTAAGTAACCATTGTAAACGCATTTTTATAGGTTTCACAGTATGTATTACATTTGTAATTTTAATTTTTGCAATATACCTTTTTAAAGATACCTATGTTTTCTGTACTCCAGGGAAGGAAATGCAAAGAGACGTTTATGCCAAAAAAAAAAAAAAAAATTGCTGCCAGCAGAACAAACAAGCAAGGTAAATAAACGGGGAAGCGGAACTTCCTCACAATGGAGAGGACACTATGCCATCTATTGGCAAAGCAGTTATTTACATAGCCAAGGGTACCCAAGCGAGTATTTTCCGTTCTTT
Organism: Nesoenas mayeri; assembly: GCF_963082525.1. NCBI lineage: Eukaryota > Metazoa > Chordata > Aves > Columbiformes > Columbidae > Nesoenas > Nesoenas mayeri. The sequence goes on from NC_137544.1 coordinate 37,010,936, forward strand.
GAAAACTGCGTAGCAAAGTGTCGCAGTCATAGTTTTGGTATATTGCAAACAAATGAATAAAGAGTTTTCCATGGAGGTCCGGGAAAAACGAAAAAAAAAGGGGGGGGGGAAGACAGTGAATTTATACCTCACAAATTAGGTCATTAACTCACAAGGGGATTTTGCAGCTAATTGCAAACTCCCTTCTTGGAGAGCCCGAGTGGGAGAGGTTTAGCGTTTTCGATTGTTTTATTACTGAACCGTGTCAAAGAAGGATTTCTTTTTCCTTTAAATGCGAGGTTACTTAAGGACTTTAGGGTCACAAAACAACCCAGTAGGCTGCTTTAGAAGCCGACCTTACAGTCTCTGCTTAGTTAAGACTTCCTCTGGACGTTACGCGAGTCTGACTGTAGGATCGCCCCCCCGCCCCACTTTCCCTCCTTTTTCCATGCCTCGCAGAGCTATCCCAAAACACGACTCTGATCTGCAAGGCGGTGTATAAGCTTCCCTGGAAAGGCAGCAGCGAGGGAGCCCGCGGGCCGGCGGCGGCGGGGCCGGCTGGGGCAGGGGGTGCGCGGCTCCACAACCAGCCCCGACCGGCCGCCGCCGGGTCTCGCAAAAGGCGCTGGTTCTCAGCGGCGGAAAAAGCTCATCCCGCAGGAGAGAGCTGCTAGTGCTTTTCCCCTTTCCAGGGAGGGGAAGGAAAAGATGATATTTCCCCATCAACTATAAATAAACCGAAATAACTGAACAGACGTGAAGGGAGTAGTCAATTTTTCCCGTTGCAAGCGCAGATCAATTTCTGAACGAAAGTCCCTGCCTCTCCGCCTTGAACTGGCTTTTTTTCCTGCGACTCTCACTTGCTGAGGGATTGGCTTTTTCCCTGCCATGACTAGCTCGGTACTGCTCAGTGGGAAACACGAAAGCCTTTTGGTTTAGCTTTCAACGTTGTAATCTCCCTTTCGCTGTCCCGCGGAAGGCGGCTCTGCGTTTCTTGCCTAGATGTGTGCATTGGGGCGGGGGAGAAATTCCTGGGAGCACCTGTATTTCTCGGCTTGAAACGTTAATCTTTACCCACACAGGAAAATTAAAGAAAAAAATAAATAAAATCCCTAAAGAAACTCCCAAACCAGTTCCCTCCGTCTAAAACCAGACCCCAGAGGACAGGAAAATATAAAATCCAGACCCTACACTCATTCGCTTTTACTACTCTTCTCGGTGTGAACGTGTGAGTAGATGGTGTTTTACAAAGTTGTCTGAATTTCTTGAAAGGCCGTTCCTGTGTTTATATGCGAGGGGAATTGAAATGTCTCGCTGACTGAAATGCACCTTCGCCGATTGGTTTTTACCCCAGCAGCTGATGCGGGCCTGGGACCCCAAAGGCTTCGCCTCGAAGCCTCACGCCTGGATTTTCGGATCAGCCTCGCGCGTCCCTCTCTCGCGGAGAAGCCCAAACCCACGCACCCGGGATCGCAGGCCCTCAATTTCCCTTTTTTTGTTTGTTTTTCTTTTTCTTTTTTCTTTTTCCCCGCAGACACCCCCGAAGCCCGGGTGACCCGCTGGCTGGCGACGGAGCCCCACGCCGGCCGAGGTGATGAGGCTTCGCGCACCCCGAAATGTCGCCGGGGCTCTTCGCAGTCCCGCGTCTGTGCCAGGTCATCAATATCGCCCGCAGCCGCGCTCCTTCTGCTCCACCTGCCCGCTTTGGGCGGAAATTGGTGTGGGTACGGGGCTGTCACGCCATGACGCCCGGCCAGGAGACCTCGGCGGCGGCGGTTTGCGAAGAGCCGTCGGAGAAAAGGGCAGGCAGGCAGGCTTTACGGGTAGAAAGGCATTTATCGAGGATAAAGCTGAACTCCATCTGGGCAGATATTTTTGAAGAAGCCATCAGAGGCTTCTCTACCGCGCAGCCCCCGCACACCGGCCCTGGCTGTCGCCCGCCGCAGCAAAGGCTCCGGCCGAGCCCCTTAGCATGGCCCGATTCCTTCCATCACCTGAAAGAAGGGATTTAGCTCGTCAAAATTAAATTCCTCTGCAATCAGCCAGATCAAAATACTTTCAGACTAACATCCAGGAGATCATTTCCCTCGAGTTCCCTATCAAGTGTTGCATACATAATATATCTTTTAAATATATTGCTTTTTCGATGTGCTGAAAGGGAAGCAGTTATTAAAAACTGTGCGAGCACTCTGCTTGTAATTACCCGGGAGCGGGGCGAGGGCGAGACACTTGTGGAGACTCCAGCTACGTGTCGCAAATCGGGGCTTCAAAGTCGCTCTCCTTTAAGGTTTGCGTGTGTAAAGCCCCTCGGCGCCTGTTTAAAAATAAACAAATGCATGTGTGTGTGTATACATACACATATACATAACAATACAAATCTATATGTATGTATAAACATACATGCACGCACACACATATATCCATTAAAGTCTTCCCATTAACTATATAGGCACGCCCTGCGGTCGGGATTCTTTCACTCGATGATTTCTGTAGATGAATGCAATCCTTTCCTTTGTTGTTATTGTTTGTTTGTTTTGTTTTGTTTTGTTGTTGTTGTTGTTGTATTTCTCCCTCCCTTACTTCGCCCCTGCCCCTCTTCCCATTATTATTATTTTTTTAAAAAATATTTCTCTCTCTTTCTCTTTTCTAAGTGGAAAGTGCACAGTAAGTGTGAAGTATACATCATCGCCCGAGGAATTTGTCTTGAAAAGTTCTCTCAGCCCCCTGGTGTCCAAAGACTGAAGGATGGTTATTGATTATTGCACTAGATCAGAGCCCGCATTAAACGCCAGGGAAACGAAACAGACCGTCTGGGAGGGCCTGGCTCCCGCTCCCGGTTCCTCTCGGCTCCCCGCTGCTCGCCGCTGTCGGGGCTCCGCAGGTCCGCACCACTCCCCGTGCGCAGCGCTGTGCTGCGCACCCGCGGATGGCGGGACAAGCCGCCCGAAGCCGTGCAGCGAAACGGCTTAGAGCCCGGCCGGTCGGCGCCGCGCCCGACTACGCGCCCGCGCAGCCGCCGCGGTCCGGTGGGCAGGGTAGGGGGCTTTGCTGTCCCCAGCCCCTCTCCCACCGTTTTCTTTCGTCCTGGTCCGGCACCAAAGCGCCCGGTGAGTCCTGCCACAGTGCTTGAGTTGTACAGTCGGTGCACAGGTTGGGAATACCTGTGCGGGACAGACTGCAGAAACAGACCTTACACATATGTGTAAGTGTATACACACAAATATACACACAGGCATACACAAGACTTCAGCGCGGCAGAAGGGGCCATGTATTTAGACCGACGAGCTCTTGGGTAAGCTTGTCAGTTCTCACCGCGCTTATGCATCCCTAAATACATCACTTGATCCATGAAAGACGTCACTAAAGGGGCAGCAGGGGTGGGATGGGGGCTGAGACCCCCCCTGGCAACAGGGAAAAGCAGTAACCGCCGTGCCAGGACATGGTGCAGCACAAGGTGAAGTCTTCAGTTAGCATCTGTCCCAAGTACCCCAGTTCCGTGGATGGGGTGGGGGTGGGGGGGCGGTACACGGTGTCCCTACTCCCCTGCCTGACCATGACTGTGTGACCACGGCTGCGGTTCTCCTGAGGTTGCACATACCCGTGGCCTTCACCACCAGAATCAGCGATGTTGTAGGCACACGTTTCCCTACATGCCTTGGGAAGTGTGTGGGGGGTATTAGCTAGTAACTGTCAGCTCTCTGGGTCCGTTGTTTCTTCGGCCAGTGTAAAACAGAAAGAGCATATTTTGCCCTTACAAACCTGACCAGCAGTGAGAGAAGACAATGCTGAGCTTGCTCCCTTCACCTGGGGAACAATAGTGCTGTTTAGGAAGGGGTGGGGAGCAAATAAAAGAGAGACTTTGGAAGGCTCTGTAACCTCAGACTTTATAGCAATTTTTGTTTTGTATATAAAGAGAAGATAGAATGTGGAAAACTTCAAAATGCATTTTAAATTTTATTATTTTTCCTTTGAGCTGCAGACACTTGAACTCATGATAACTGAGATGGTTTGCTTTATGAGTAAGAACATCAACTACCCTATTGTGTCCTGTCACAGTATCCTGGTATTTCTACATCCTCTCTAAGGTCCACTTTCAGACTTCGAGGAATGTGATCTGGGAATTAGGTTTTGGACCATTTTGTTTCCATTTTGCAAATGCAAAGATGCTACAGTGAAACACACAGTGGTTTCTATTTCTTCCTCTCCATAGGCATGTTTAACTCCCATTGACACTGATGTGAGTTATGCACATGTCTAAAGAGGAGAAGGGAGTCTTAGATCTTTTTCTCATCGTTTACATGAGATCAAAGGAAATCAAATAGAGTTAATGAAGGACCAGATGGTGCTTTATTTGTGCTCTGGAAGACAGTACAAGAGAATGGGAAGGAATATTTGTAGTTTAACCTGGCAAAGAGGAGAAAAACTTACTATCTCATTTAGTGGGCATCGAAGCAAGTATGCCATACCTTCAGAAGTGGGAAAGTTTTGCTTGTTTTCTCTCCCTCAGTAGATTTTGGATGCAGAGCTACAGTTGCTTTTGGAAGGTGTCGATTGAAGGGATTCCAGACTCTGAAATCATTCACATTTTGTCTTTTTTTGAAACACAAATTTATTTGGACCCAGTCAATTCTTTAGTTTTTTTCTTTTAAGCCGTAGGACATGGCCGCTCCTGTAGTCCATGGAAAATATGTAATCTAAGCTGCTATGGGGAGGCAGGGCTGTAGAGGCAGGAGAGCCTTTGATTTGGATCCTCACTGTGAGCGAGAGTTTGGCAAGAGAGGCACAGGATGCAGTAAACTTTACCAACTGTGCACACAGAGCGACTCATATCCCAAAGGATGCAGACAGGGTTGGGATCATCCTGTCCTGTGCCTCTGTGCCAGCTCTGAGCCCTTTTCCTCCCGACTGCCAGGCTTTGTCAGCTCCAGCTGCACCCGTTTTATTCAGAGAGGAGATTGTAGCCTTGGGCATAGGTAATGACAAGTTACTTTTACCCTCACTTCTGGCAGGATTATCTGAAAAGAGGCAAAAATATTTGTTTCTCTGTAGACCTTAGAGTGGTCCTGCCAGGCTCTTTCTGATCTAGTGTACCTAAAAGCATCCTACTTGGGAATTAATAGGACAAAATGGAGCAGTTTTCGTGGAGGATTATGCCTGCCCGTGCTGATCTTGCAGGGATGAGTCTGTGGGGGCAGTAGAGGACATCTTATTGCTGGTCCTGTGCGTATCCCATCAGTGTTTTAATGTATGACATGCTTATTTGAGGATAACTTAGCACCAGGCCTCAGATTTCCCAATAGCTTGATGTCATGTGTTGGCCTTGCGTGATATGGTAATGCCAGCTGACAAAAAAGTCACTTTAGGGATGTTCCTCAAGGCTCCCTTTGTTGACAAAGTAGCTCTCTGGATTTGGAAGGCTTTGCAGTTGAGCTGAAGGCCTGGAGGCTTTCCTGTTTTAAAAGCAATGAGAAGACATGCAACTAACATCTGTACATTTGTTTAAAGATGCAAGAAATTGTTTGTGTTTATGATTTCTTTTCAGAAAATTGTATCGGGAGTACTTTAATAGCCACATCTACTCTTTGCCCCCTGATACAAACCTAACATTACAGCTCCAGCTGACATTATTTCCACCTGCTTTAAATGTGTTCATGTGCCTCTAATCCTGTGTGCAGCTTCACATTTGTACCCATTTCCTGTATTTTATAGGCACATGTGGTATGTCGAGGTTTGGAGGTTTGGAAATGTAAGCGCTCATTTTGTTCTGCTTGTTTTTTACCATTCATTTTCCCAGTCTGTACTCCTTGTTAAAAAAAAAAAAAAACAAACAAGAAAAACAAAACAAAACAAAACAAACCCAAGAAACAAAAACCAAACCAAAGCAAACAAAACCAAAACAACAACAACAACAAAGAAACCAAAACAAACCCCAAACAATTATTATTTCCACCCCGCCCCGCCGCCGGTTAGGTTTAAGAAAAACCTTGAGAACTTCCTTGCTCTTTTATATATCTAGCACTTTTATTGAGTGAGTGTGCAGTAATTTGGTGGGTTTACTAAGTAACTTGACAGTTAACGGGATACATCTGCAGTAGATTCCAAAATAACAGGCTGCTTAGAGATACAGAAAATATAGCATTCTCACTCCTTTCTGTTATTTTGAAAAATTTCTATCTATTTTAGCTCCACGGAAGTCGAGATTCCATTAAAGATCGATATACTCTGAGAGTTGCTACCAACCATAATAAAACTCATTGGAGCCAACTCTTCCAAACCAGCTATTATGTCAGAAAAGTATTATGGATTTTAATCTAAAGGATCTAAGAAACTACATTAAAAACACACAAAACCATACATACACCTGGAACTACACAGTGGCGTTACAAGATTTGAGAACATAAAAGAAACCTCAACCACGGAAGAAAGAGTCCAGACTTCATTTTCCGCAGATAAATTGGCTGCCTTGCATCAGTGACCCACAGTCATGTTACTTACTCCTATGAGAAGGAAAATAATAGCAACATCAACAGTCTTTTGGCTGATGTACCATGACCCAGAAGGGTTAGGAACCCTTTGGTGTTAGGGGATGGAGATGGAAATCTCTAAGAGGAAAACCCGAATCAGCAATCCCGTATCCCTGAGAAAATTTCTCAGTTTCTTAAACTGACTTCTTTACAGCACAACAGCCAAGAGCTACTCCACTCTTTACATTAAGGTCGATTTTTCGGGCTAGGCCCCACTAGAGGGAAACCCATGGTAGTGTGAATCCATGGGAATGCACAAGATGGGGAAGGAAAAACAACATTCGTGCTGCAGATGCAGAGCCTGAGTGGATGTATCTATAGTGTCCTGCAGTTCCTGAGTGAAAAAAAGAAAAAGAAAAAGAAAAAGAAAAAAAAGATTAAGGAAATAGAGTGGAGCTTTCCTGTGCCTACGTAACTTCCCATACAAAGGGGTCAGTTGATCTAATAACTCCACTGCAGCCCAATTCACTTTCTTTTGCCAGATTTTAAATGGCCTCAGATAGGTATTCCATGGTGACCAAAACAAATGTTTTCAGCAAGCAGATGACATGTCACAATGCCCTTTGTGACACCATTGTGTCTAGCCTTGCAACATATGGGTCAGTTTTCACTGGTTGGGGTAAAAAAGTTGGTAGTGGGAAGATCTTCATCAGATTCCTTCTGCAGTTTGTGAACAAACTCCTTGTACTTCCTTGCCAAATATAGTTTAAAGCCCTAACATGCATCTGTTTATTCATTAGAATGAACGGAAGGGTAGACACATAGTGTTAATGTTCATGTTTCAATTTAGAAATTCATTTATATTGTCTCACTTAAAAATATTCTCCTCAGAGAAAGTATGAGCCCAAAGCTGATTTATCAGGTTTAAATTTAAGAAAACTATATTGTCAGAATAACCACACATTCCTTTTTGCACCACTTTTGAAATCTGTTTCCTATTACCATCTCTGCATCAGACAAATACAACCAAGTTATTTACAGGCTGTGAAAGATACTAAATCTTTTCAGAGTAATATTACATTGGATCACAAATTCTCACTTTTAATAATAATTGACAACAAACTAAAGTGAAGGATATTCACAATTAGTAACAACAACACAATGCTCTCTCAGTGCCTTGTATTATCTTCAAGACCTTGTGTAGGCATAAGCTGCTGAAGTCTTATTAACATTTACTTTGGAAGGATGTTAAATATCGTTATCTTCTTTTTAAAGATGGTGAAAGAGGCTCAGTAGGATTGTGACTTGCCTAAAAGCCTCAGAACAGTTTAATTGCAGAAGCAAGACCAGAACTTGCAAGCTTTTGGCTCCTTTTTGTGTGTGAGAGTGAAACATATTTTTAAAAGCATCCTGTGACTTGGGAATCCCAGTTCCAGTCCACATCAGGGCTTGAGCGGCACTGGGGCAGTACAGCTCCTCAGGGGCACTTTGGGCTCCCAGCTCCCATTAACTTTGAGTGATTTTGGAGCTCTTGAAAACTCCTTTCAGTCCTTCGAGGGAAATGCACAACACCTGTGATTCATAGAAGCAGCACAAGGAGGGGTAGAGCAAAGGCTAGGAGCGATGGCCAACTCCACGTGCAGCTCAGCTGCGATTCAGAAGCCGTAGGCCTGAGCACTGAGCAGGTTTTCCAGTGCTGAGGAGCAGGGGGAGCCAGCAGTGTTGCCAGCTCTTCTTGCTGACATGATTTTCTCAGGAGCAGAGCCAGGAAAGATCTGAAGGCAGAGCTCCAGCCCTCTTACAAATTTCAGCTCTGCCTTCAGGAGGAAGACATCTTTGTCTGGCCCCTTGCACCTGGCCCTCTATCTCAAGGAAAAAGGAGAAGCTCAGGTGGACACACATCCCTGGGATCTCTGCACCTCTCTTCCCAGCCAGGCCCAGTTGCCAGGCTGGGAACAGGAGAACTGGGAGGAGGATGGCAGGCGGAGAGCTGCTGAATATGGGGTGGGTGGAAAGGGTCTGGCAGCAGCATCAGTTGCTGTCAGATGGAGGGATGCACCAATGCAAGGCATTCAGGTTCTCAAATAAAGCAAAGCCCATCAGGAGCCATCCACACCTTAATGTTCAAAGAGCTGCAACAGCTCTCTGTGTTGGGGCTGGGACTGAAGAAAACTGGTGAAGGATTTGGAGGGGAAGCCATATGAGGAGCAGGTAAAGTCACTTGGTTTATTCAGCCTGGAGGAGACTGAGAGGAGACCTCATCACAGTCTACAGCTTCCTCACAAGGGAAGGAAGAGAGGCAGGTGCCAAATGACAGAACTTGAGAGAATGGCAGGAAGATGTGCCAGGGGAGGCTGGACATTAGGAAAAGGTCCTTCACTCAGAGGGTGGTGAAGCACTGGAACAGACTCCCCGGGAAGTTAATCACGGTCCCAAGCCTAACATTGTTCAAGAAGCAATTGGACAATATCCTCAGACACATGGCGTGAATTTCTGAGTTGTCCTATGCAGGGACAGGAGTTGGACTTGATGATCTTCGTGGGTCCCTTCCAACTCAGGACATTCTCTGATTCTGCAGCCTTGCACCACCATGCCCACCACAACCTTTGGAGACAAGGAAGCAAAGCAGTTCAAGCTCAAAGGAGGGATCAAAGACAGTCCACATATATGCAAGTGTCTGGTGGTGTCTGTGTCTTGCTGTTGCCCAAATTGTTCTTTCTGCTTTAGCAGTACCAAGGTGCAACTAACCGTGAGCCTGGAATAAGAGTGATTAGAGTCACACAGGCAAATTTCTTCATCAGCAGGAAAGAGACTGGATGTTGCACGGAATAGGACTGGCTTCTCCAAAATACTGCTGAGAAGGGAATGAAAGCCTTGGATGGGAGAGAGGATGCTGAGGCATGTACAGAGAACTGGGCGAGAGGCAGCTCTGGAGAAGGCAAAGCATCACTGCAGCCTCAGCAGAGGTGCAGCCCTCCTTTGAGGATGAGGTGTCAAGCCCTGATTTTCATGTCAAGGTTTTAAACTTGATTCCTTGGCTGTCAGTTTTGGCCTTAGACAATGCTCAAAGGGATGTAGAAACCTCTTACAGTACAGTCATAAATATTTGCATCCATATTCAGAAATGCTCAGTGGCTTCCTCACATTAAAATATTTTGGGGAGATGTATGCTTAACCTGAGTGTATGCTTAACTGAGTGCTTACTGCTCAGAAGACCTCAAGGTAATTCTGAATAATGAAGGAAGAAAAAGGCCTCCCTTATGTGGGAAAAACTATCAAGCCAAAGGACCAGCCCTCTAGGCCAAAACCCATTAAATTCAAGGGAAACCCAACTTTCAGATGGCCTTGTGCCTACACTTAAACATTTTATTGAATTTGGAGTAAGATTTCTAGGATGAGGGACTCACAGCATGAGATTAATTATTCGTTGCAGTGATGGCAAATACAAGCAGTAAACTGGCCAGTTGGTTCTATCTGGGGTATAAAAAAATCTAGTGGAAGTGTTCAGGATAAGTCAGGTAACATCTCAAGATGGTGGAATGTCACCCCAGGGGCAGAATGGGGAAAGATTAAGGGTCTCTGAGAAAAAAGTTGCTTTTTAATATTCTTTTTGCTTGAATATGCTAATGTCCCAAAGGCCTGTTCTTTACATAATTCTGTTTGCACAGGATGAAGGGGGTACCAGAGCTTTGCCAGCTTCATGTTACTCATTGCAAAATCCTTGAAAATACTGTTTAAAAATATTTATGCAGAAAAAAAAAAAGTTATTTCACACATTTTTAGTCAGCAGCCAGATTTTAAAATAAACCAATCTGTCCTCAGAAATAAAAAGAAGAAAAAGAAATAAAGATCCAAATTCGCAGTTGGTGTAAATTACCAGGCTTCCACTGAAGTCAATGCAGGGTTGCCAATCTAAACTAACAGAGAATCCAGTCCAGAAACCATGGACATAATTTTAAAAGTCTTTGGAACAGGGTCTGTGAAACATTATGTGCCTGTAGAGTACCTTGCAGAATAGTGAAGTGTAGGGACAGCCTCCAGGTACCCCAGGACAGGCAGCAAACAGCAGCAGTAGGGCTGAAATTTTGCTTGAGGAATATTACATACATTGACACGTAGTATTTAGAGAGTACTGATGGACAGTATGTGTCAATGGATAATTGCTTCTCTAGTAAACCGACTGGCACAGTTTTCTCATGCTAGCATAGTTAAATATTTAACTAAACATATTAGAGCTAATGAAATATGTATTTTTTTTAATTCTTGACATAAACAAACAAACAAAGAGTGGACTCCCATCTTTCTTCAGCAGATCATGTATCTAAACCATGGAAAACTCCCTTCAGACAGAATCTGTTTTGTGGCGTCCCCCCGTCACCCTCTTGCTTGCAGGCCACTGTACAAATTTTGAAGGCATGTCCAAGAGCCAGAAGCTGTGAACCTGTACCTTGTCTTGCCCTTTTTGATGTGAGAGGGTGATCTTAGAACCCTAGGAGGGAGTGTAAGCTGATTATCGGCTACCCTCAGCCACCAAAAGTGTCTCTGGAAGGGCTAGTTCATGACTGGAATATTTCTCTTGAAAAAAGTCAGTTAAGCCTGTGGTGGTGCATAGATCAGATATTCTCTTATTTCTTCTGTGAGAGTCATGATGACCTCCCTACCTTACCCACTGTCTTACGTTGCATCTTGTAAGTTTCCTCTTCAGAAGGTTTCTTGAGGCTGTGAAAAGGAGGGTGAAAACCCACCCTCAGGGCATGGAGGGGTGCGTATTTGGAGACAGACACTGCTGGTGTGCACCCACCTGGCAACCACTGGGGTCTCCTCCTGCTCAGTACCTCCAGCTCCTCCATGGACATGCAGTGGTGATTGCTGCCATGGCAGAGCTGACACCTTGGCCAAGACCCATGGCCATGTTTGTTCAGTGTATAATGTGATGACATCTTGTTCCAGGCCTTTGAGTACAACTATAATACTAGTGTTTCTGTCCCATTATAATAACAAGAGTATACGTTTTATGAGAACTCTGCTCTCAGTGCTAGAAAAAGCAGCCACTATTGGAAATGGAATGTGAAGTTTTTTTGGCTGAAAATCTCCTGGTGAACTTCAAGACAGGCTCCTGAGACCATGAGCCAGATCCTCAGGTGACATAACCTGGCTTCACTGTGTTGCCCTGGCTCCTGCCGGCTGGAGCCTGGCCTTCTGACACATAAGGATAAAGCAAGAACCAACCATGTCAAATTTTCTCTTTGTTTATTGCCGTGGTCACCACCAGGCAGCCAGGTGAGGCTTTGCAAAATCTGAGGGCATGGGAAAATCGATGCACTTAGCTTTCCTGTACCGAGGTTAGCCTCACAACATTGGAGGTGGGCATGGAAACCTACCCCTGACTTCTTCCAGAGATATATTTAAAACCCTGATGGCTTAAGCGAGTTCTGTGGGGACAAAGCAACGGTTTGAAAGTGAATGAGAAAAATCAAACCAAACGAACACAAAAACCCCAAAACAAACACTGCCCCCTGCCATAAAAACCCAAAACCAAAAGAAAACCAAAATAAACAAAAAAAAGATCCCCCAAATCAAACTCGAAACCAAAACAGGGAGAAACAGCTATAGAGCTTTGACATGGCAAAAATGGAGAAAACAAGACATATCTGTGAGTAGCAGTTAAGAATACAGTCTAGAGGGGAATCTCCTTGCTCCCAGCTGAGACACACCTACTCGTCTTTGGTGAGGAGCTTGCAATGGCCATCACTGGCTGGCTGAGGAGAAAATTACTTTATTGAGACTGTGAACAGTTCAGGGCAGGAACAATTTTGCTCTTACGTGTCTGTGAAGCATCTGGAAGAGCCTGGTCCTGATCACTAATAGAGATCCCTAAATGCCAGCACTTCAGCTGATGCTGAAGACCCTTTTCCAAATGTCAAGGTCTAACTTGGCCAGTTGTGCCAGTCAACAGCAAGTGAGTCCTGTCCTTTTTCTGCAGTGAGAGCGCTGAGTGACATAAGCTTTGCCTCTATACATTGTAGGAAAACATCCACAGGGAAAGTTTTACATATTTGACATGAGAAAAAAGAAACATCTCCTGTATCAGATGAACTTTGGGATATTAAATGGTCGAATGCTCCACATTACAGAAGTAGATGCTTCAGCCATGGAAGAAAAGGGCAAATGTTTGCATTATTTATATGTCATCCAAATACCCGGCTGCATACGTGTGGTATATTTAACGCATGCTTTACAGTGATACATTTGTTGTATGCTGCTGGATAAGATCACCTATAGAAAAGAGATTTTATAGGCACACAGTGTAAAACTTAGACTTCTAATTTGCTGTAATCATTTTATCCTAAGATACACCTAATAATTATACAAAACATCTGTGTCCCAACTACTCTCGAAGGAGTTTATTAAACAGATTTTCACATTTCAAAACTCTGTACTGATAGCTTGCTTGTTTCATGGGGGAAAGAAAAAAAAATAAAAAGGAGAAAAAGGACAGCTCTCCTGCCAAAATAAATCAATTAGCTCATGGATTAAATGTGTCTTCAGAAACCCATAAAGATGTGGAGTAATGTTCTCCCTTTTCTTGGAATAAGTTTTAGGACACAAATTCTGTTTCTTGAAGCACAGATATTATTTGTTCTTTGGCTGCAGTTCTTTCAAAAGAGTTCCTGGCATGGTTTGAGTGTGGATGGTAGATTCAGGCTTTAACAGCACCTAGGAACTATAATGTGCTATTTCCTATTTTCACAAATGTAAAGTAGCTACAGTACTACAGAAGATGGGACTAAAAATAGATATTTTTTCCATCTTTTTCTTTCACTGACCCATTATTTTTCTTTTACTGTTATCTCTTACCTCCTAGGATCGAATAACACAAGAGAAATGGCAAATAAAAAGCTAATTGTGAAGAGCATTCCCAGGAATTTTTGCCTAAATATTGAAAACAAAACACAAGATATAATACTGAAAAAAACCCGAATAGTTTGGTAGGATACTTAAAATTTTCTTGCTACATCTATTTTAGTAATATTTTAAATTATAAAATATCTGAATAGTAAGCTTTTCATTGAAAGTTTACTTTCTGATACGATTTAATTTCTCATTTTCTTACCATTATTATTGTCAGATAGATGCAATACTTGTTCTTATAATTTATCTGTTACTATTAGTGTTATTTGCACGATTCTGTGTTTTATTGTGGTGACTGAATTGCTCTAAGGCTCATTAAGTTTATTGTAATGTTGAAGACAATTTTATTGTGTTACATTCATTTCAGGATTCAAATGCTATTAATTTGGAAGGGGATTTCTATGCAGTCATCCCAACCCCCTCATGAAATCAGTAGTCTTGAGCGGTTCCAGAATTTTTTTTCTGGTAATTCTTTACAGTCACTGGTCTGAGTAACAAAAAGTCTTTGATAAGGTACAATGAGATGAATCTTGCAAAGCGAAAGGAATGAGTTTTGCTGATTTTGGTGGAGATATCACACATGTCATCATGATTGAATGAATCTTCTAACGGGAACCAGATGATTTTATAGACAAAAGTCCTGATCCCCACTTTGATAAATATCATCTTATTTGAATGAAGATTGCAGATTAGACCCACATGGAACTTGGTCGGAGGCCAACAATGGGAAAGAGAACAGAATATTTTTTCACCCTCCAATGTGCTGAGAAGGGAGACATTAGTTTATGATTAGAAATCTGACTATTGTTGTGAAGATTTACTCTAACTATTGTCCTACAAGAGTGAAAAAGGGCAAGTGAGGTAAAATCCCTTTCCCCTTAATAAGAATTACTTTTCACCCATGCTCACAAGACCCCCACGTGCCTTTTTACTCCAGTGTCCAGTTGTATGTGAGTGGCTGTACACCTGCATTTGCGCAAAGATGGTAGCAATAGAAACACATCTGAAAGTGCACATCACACTCCTGTAAAGTCCTCTAGGCGGTTGGGAATCTGGCTCAGATGCTGTCATCAAAATGTACTTGTGTATGGCAGTTTGTGGTAGGTATGCCGAAAGCACCCTGGTGATCTCTGCAAGGAGGAGAATGCTCAGCTGGAGGATGGTGGAACTTCCACTCCTGCACCTCAAAAGGTTGCTCTCAGCCACAGAGTGACTTTCTTCTGTTTTAGCAGGATTTTGGGTCAAAGTTAAAGAAGACAAAATGCCATTAGCTGTTCTCCTGAGATTTACGTGCCAAGCATTAAATATTGTGCAAGACTGTCAGCCCACAAGCATTCTCTGCTATATGGAGATCTAGGAGAAACAGCTCAACTCATGACATTTCTGAGGAAATGTGAATTTTTCAATTCTTTGTCTCCCTTGGAACCAAAACTAGGAGCAGATTCAATGCTGTATCTATTCCCAAAACTTAGCTTTCTCAGTTAAATGAGCTCTTGATCCATGTTGCAACAATTTTCATTGACAAAGAATGATCAGATATGCCTACTCCACAACCTTACAGGAATTGCAGTCATTACTCATCTTGGACCATGAATCATATAGAGGTCATATACATGTGGAAATACCACCAGCTATATTTACTGAGTATACTGTACCATCAAGACTGCAAATAGGCATTTTGGTAGTTTGTCAAAGCCTATCAGTATGGTGGGATAGTCGTTGAATTCCATCCAAATCACTAGTTTTGGACTTTGGAAAGCATGCTGCACTCATTAACAGGCAGTTAATTAATAGTAGTGGTGAGTTTGTGGAAAAGCTACTGATGTTTTATAAGTTGTTTTTTTTTTCTCTGTCTTCTATAATGTCATGTATTAGCAGAATCGTGATACATCAGATTTAGGTAGCCATGCATTACATGTGTTTCTTACTAAATGGCTACTGTTGAAATGGAATCTACCTTTATCAAGCAAGAACACATTTGTGCTTCAAAGGCCATTGCAGGATTAGCATTTACCACTGTGTTTTTAGATGTGTGCTGTGAAGAAACGTATGCCTTGGTACATACCTGATCCAAGAGGGAAAAATAAGCTGTGTTCTGTGGAGCCTCTAGAGTGAAGGCTGCATTTGGTGACATCCCAAAGAAAAGTCAATTGGGTCAAACTACTCTCTGGCTTATTCTCAAGCAGGTAAGTAATGACTTGTATTTCACTTATGTCCCTTCTCTCTCCCCATTCCAAAACTTCATTATGGCCAAACTATTAAGAGCACTTCACTGTCCCTCTCAAAAGAACATGGATGCACCTGCATGAGGGAACAGGTTTAGCTTTCTATGGGCATTAAACGTGAATTCTGAGCTGTCCTCAAGGAAGTACAGGTGTAAAGTACACACATGCAAACACTCTGGGAAGCAGAAAGGAAAACTTTACATCATTATTCCTTATTTCCCTACTACCTGGACTCATGGGATGTTGACTTATGGGAACTCAGCTCTTACAAATTTAAGTATTTATTTCTGCTACTTATGTACAGTCTAAATTTTAGGTTGTCCTTTTAAGCATATTTACTTCCTACAGAAGCTTTTGGAAGTTATATTATTGTTATCATTTAATTATTCTGCAGAATGAATAAAGTTGGAATATGGAACAAAACTTCCGGACCAGGAATGTTAACAAATTATGGAGTTGTTGACTGGTTCAACTATTCTGTTTTTCAAGCTGCCTTCCTAAAACTGCTTGACTCCAGACACATTTATATACATTTTCATGCAAGATGACAATGTCTTCTGTAGGTCAACACAATGCCAGGAAGATTATTTTGCCTTCCATATGTGGTGCTGTTCTTTCTTCCTCTTCAATTTTCACTCTGCTTAATATTACAAGAGCTAAAACTTTTCCTGAGAGCACTGTTGAAGCTAAAGAATAGCTGTACTTCCAACAAAATTATTATGGGCAGATAAAAGAGGGGAAAGGTGGCAGTTGTGAAGAGCTTTGTACCAAAAGGTGATCTACATTATCAAAATCCCTGGGAACTCTGCTTTATGGTTTAATATATTTAACAAAATTTATATATATATATAAACATTTATATTCCAAGCTTTTGTTAGTCTCCTTGCAACCTCAACTGTAATAGAGTTTTATGTTTTAATTTCCTTAAACGAAAGTCTTCTTTGGAAGCTATGAATGTTTCAATGTTCTGGAAAGATCTAAATATCTGTTAAATATCTATTGAGACCTATGATTTTTTTTCATCCACTCAGTGACTGTTTTGTGTGTTATTTTGAGAAACAGGACTATATGTACTGTAAATAATGCAGAAAAAAAATACATATCTATGTATTATCTGATAAGCTGAAATAGCTCTGTCTGTGGGTTAATTATCCAAATACTAAAGAAAAGTTAGGCTAATGATTTCCAGACAGTTGTTATTCCATATCATGTTAAAGCAGCTGTTAACCATATGCACTACTGTAGTTCTGCTTATATTAACTATTATGAAATTTTCCTTAGGGAAAAATGCTCACGTGCTAGCAGAGAACCTCTCTGCCCTCTTTTTAAATGAAATAAGTTGGTTATTCTTAGAGCATGGTGAATAATTTGTAACAAATCACTTGGTGATTTTCTCCTGCATGTGCATAGAGATTGTGTTTTTCCAAAGCCACCACACACCCAAGGAGCTGAAGTCTCACCAGCAGTCTGGGACATGTCTGTGTGTAGGAACCGAGCAGGGGAAGCACTGGGAGAGCCCTCCAAAAGTGGCACCAAGTTAGCTGTACCAGTGCAGTGCTGAGCTCTGGTGGCCACATGGTTTGGGATGCAAGATCACGTTTCTTCACGGCTCTGCACTCTGCAGCACTGACCTGTCAGCTTGCCTGAGGTTGATGTGGCAACGCCTGACACCGCTGTTTTGCACAGGAATACAGTCCTGCAGCAGGACAGGGTTTCTCTGCCCTTTTTCTTTTCGTCTTTTTGAGAGAGAGAAACAGAGTGAGCTGTGAATTCCTAGGGGCTTATGGCAGCAAATATTATAGTGATAACCACCAGAGAAACATGATTTATGGACAGAAGCTGTCTCTTTTATTAGGCTGACTAACATAGTTGGAAAAATGAGACAAGAATTTGGATCAAAAACCCCTTCTTCAGGTCCAAGATGCAGGCATGTCTTGAGGACAGCTTGTGTGAATGAGAGTTTGTTTGTTGGTTTATTTTGATTTGTTTTGTTTTTCCACAGAGCATAAAAAATACTGTGTTTTCTTTATAAGCATTGCCTTATTTTTCTTAAATCATTAAAACTATAACATGATGTACAACTATTACCAGTTAAATGAGTACCCAACATTATTCTCATCAAGCTTGCAGAATAATTTATCATCTTTTGTCATAAGGAAGGGTATCTTTGTTAGCTCAGAATGAGACTACTCTTACTCTTATTTTAGGAAGATTTGTCTGAATTTGTTACAGCTGCCTTTGTGTCCTCAGTTGCATTCACCTTATCTGAGTATTCAAACAAATGTTAATGAAAATTAATGAACTTCAAGATGAAAATTATTTTAGTGGATAATGGTCACAGAAATATTTTGTCTTAAAATATTAATACCTACAGTGATCATAGTGTGAAAGATACCCATTTCTTCCCTCTGCCTCCTAGTCCCAGAGCTCAGGAGAAGATGTACAGGAATATCACTGATAAGTCTGAAGACATGTTCCATTCTATTCAGTATGAGTAAACCCTGGGTGTTGCACACCAAAAAGACATGGTTGATGGAGATCAGAGGAGGGCATCAACAGTGGTCAAAGGTCTAAAATTACATCTTACAATAATGGCTGAAGGAATTTAGATTGTTTAGTCTGCAGAAGAATAAAACAGAATTGTGATAACAGCCTTCAGATACATGAGGGTAGTGGCGAGAAGAATGAAAAAATATTTCCTCTGCCTTTTGTGCATAAAAAGGTCATTTAAACAAGGAAAAAATGTCCTAGGTATCAGAATATTGTCTCTTTTGCAATAAATAAACAAGCATTGAAACAGATTGTCTCGGGAAACCAGTCCAATCAACAAGTCCAATCATCACAGGTATCCAAGAACAGGTTAGAAAAGCAAATGGTAGGAGTGGTGTACGTATAGCTAAACACCCTACCATGGTGAAGAAGAATTAGCTGGGTAACTTAGTGTCCCTTAGAGTTCTCTTTTATCTGATCTTATGGTTGAAAATTATATGATGATGGCAAAAAATTGCACAGAAAAAATGTTTTCCAAAATCTTTTCACTCTCTTCAGCCTGAATTCTTGACATTGAATCAAAAAAGGATTTTTTCCCTACGAAATTTTCAGTGGTTTTCATCCTACACCTGACTGTCATGATAAAGTGAAGTTGTACTAGCACAATGCAGCCACTTCCACAATGATCTGTAACTTTATTTCATGAGGGTGTTATTAGATTATAATATCATTGCTGAACAGAACAAGCCCACTGACTAGGTGCAGAGAAACATCCAGATGATACGAGCTTGCACTGTGTCCTAGTAGACATTTTTGAGCCCAAAAATCTCCCCTCAGCAACCCAACCACTTGCTCAAAAGCCTGTCGCTGCTTGTGACAGATCTGAAAAATCACATTTTGCAAAGAGGGCAAACCTGCTTAGACAATGACAAACAATTTGAAAATAACTGGTCTGACCGGGTGTTCGAATTGTTGACAGAAAGGAAATATTCATGTGTGCAATGAGCATGAAAGATGAAAGCCCTTCCCTGGTGCTCTTCTTCTGCCGAAGCCCTTTCTCCGACCTGTGGCCTCACCAGATGACCCGTGAGCAGAGAACAGGGGGAGTTTAAAAACAGTTCCTACTAAAGCTTATTTTCTGAAGGAAAGTCTGCCACAGATGCTGCAGTTATATCTTTCATATTGCCTGCTATCTGCCTGTAAAGAGTTAGGAAAGTAGTCTGGAAAATCAAGGAATTTTGCTTTTTGGACACAGCAAAATTCTGCATTAATATTTATACTGCATATTTATAAACTTTTCTCGTTATACATTCAGATCCACCCAGGACAGAAGCTGCAGGGCTGAGACAGCTGTGGTGCAACTCTCTGTCTTCTCTCTGGTGCCCCTTTTCTCAGTTCCCCATGGATTCCTGTGGCTCCAAAGCCAAGGATTTTGTCTCTACCTCCTCAACTTTAGTTGCTAGGTGGGAGCTCTGGGCAGCCTGAGTCTCACCTACAGCAGCTCCTGGCATAGATATCACCTGGCATGTGAGGTATTTCATACTTATAAAGGTCTGATATTATATTGGAACAGTGACCACTTCTCTCTATGAGCATCTAGTGTTTAAGACCATGATACTGTTGACTTGACTCAGAGCTACACCCCAGTAAAAATAGCTTCCAGAACTGTATCCACATGTCTGTTGGTCCATTAGTCTTGTTTGTCTCAAAAACTAAGCAGAGGGGTTTTTTCAGATGTTTCCCATGGGGAAAGAGCTTTGTATGGCCAGATTATTTGGTGATACTGCTTTAAATGACCTCGGTCCTGCAAAACTTTTTTTTTCCTTTTAAATCCATTATGATACCTGTCTCATATTTTAATGCAAAAGAAAGTGCATTCCAACACTTTCATCCTGTCCTCCAAACTCTTTACCAGTGCAATGGCCTGCTAGGGCTGCAGCACAATTCTGGCTGGAATAAGTCTTAATTAGCTGCCAGTGATGTCATGTCCATGTCTGTGTTAAAAGCACAGGCCTAAGTGTTCCTCCTTATTTAATGTACTGCAGAAATACCATTTTGGGACAGCATTAAGATGCTTCAGAGCCAGTCTTGTATTCCTCCCGTAGTTGAGACACTTGGCCTTCAGCCTTCTGACTTCTGACACTACCCCAGTTGTGCTGTAATGGTCCAGAAACACACTGCCTGTTGTGTTTTACTGCTTATGTGAAAACTGTCCAATTCCTTGTCAGTTGACAAGGGAGGAGTGTCGCATTGAAGGATTGCACAGCAGTGTGTCTGGGAGCTACGTTATTTCACACCAGCAGCAACCTTCCAGCTTTTGCACGGCAGCCCAGTCGAGCCTTGGTGCTCTTGCCATACAACAGAGAGCAAACCCCATTGTAGTCACTCTCCCTGCCAGAGAGCCTAGCGCATGTTGCCAAATATCTCCCCTCAACACATTTATTGAACATTAAAACAGCAGAATAGCATTGAATGAAGTCCAGTAATTTTATAGGATATATTTTAGTCACTAGACTTTGAAGACTAGTCCAATGTTAATTATAAAGTTTCTGTGTCTGGATAACATATTGTTAACAGTTATTTTGTAAGTGCTAATGGCAAGATGGAAGATTTCCAATAGTTTTATTGAGGAAGTGGCAATTAAAATGTTGAGCACTGCAACATACACACAAAATAAAAATAATCCTGCATACACAGCACTTTGTGTCTAAAAAAAAAAAAAAGAAAACACAAAAAACAGGGATTACTATTTTTCTTTGAAATAAATGCAACCATTTTATTTCTAAAAAGTTTCGCCTTTGAAAAAAAAAAATAAACATTGATTTACTTGCCAACTTCAAATGTCACAAGTCTTGAACAAGTTTGACATTGTTTAAAAGCACATCATGAAACTATTAGAAAGCTAAGACAAGTTGCTATGTTATGTTTTTCCACACACAAAGAGCAACAATATGTTCTCAGTTTGAGTAACTTCTTTTAGATTAAGGGAAACAAAACAAGAAAGAACAAAAGCAAAGTGTTCACAAGATTGTCTGAAAGTGTCTACACCGGTGAACTTTGAGTGTGTGGGTGGGAAGAGGTTCTCTGCAAGCACCACCACAGGGTCAGCTGGGCGCAATGGTGCTGCTGTGTGCGATCAGGAAAAAAAAAAAAAGACTAGCTGCAGATCTGTATTATCCATCAATTATAATAGCAGGTTCTACACAGACCTTGCTCTGCAGTGCAAATGGCTACCACCTGCTAAAAGGAGCCCTGCTGGCACCTATAATGGAGACGTGAGTCCAGCAGCATCCAGGTTGGTTGTTAGCATGAAGTTGGTCAGTGCAAAGCACATAATCCATGCAAGATGAGTGGGAGCTGGGGGCTCCAGCTGTTTGAGTGGGTTTGAGTTTGCCTGCAACATACCTTTTTTAATCTAAACCTGTTGCAGTGGACAGGTTTTAAGGCCCTCCCTTAACACTTTTCCAGACAGCTCTGTTCCCAGACAGCTTGATGAGGCTGGATTTCACATCCTCTTCTGGCCAAGTGGATGTGAGTTCGTGGCCTGGGGTAGCCGAAAGCCTCTCTGGGCTGCTGTGGCATGTCCCCAGCTCCCTTGGCAGCGTCAGAGCAGATAACAGCCTTGGCAGCTGCAGGTATCTGGGGAGAGTTTTTCAGGCCTTCCAGACACCTCAACATTGATCAGCCACAGAAGAGTTACCCTGGATTTCCCTCTCCTTCTCTTCTTCCTCCTCCTTCTTTCTCTCTGCTCAGTGGTCCTGACATCATCTTGGTAGGTAGCTGGCACTGACTTCCTGCTTGGGAGTTTTCTTCATATTTCTGATGAAAACCACTGGGGGCACAAGTGCCAGCTTTGAACATCTGACTGAAGTGCATTATTCTGCTATTCTCTGTGTAGCCTCAGAAAATCGAGTGAGGTGTCTCCAGGAATCAAGCCAGCCCACCTGTGATCTGAATCACCTCTGGAGACATCTTTCACTCTCCATTGCCTAGAGGGAAACATGTTCCTAGCCCAGGTGCAACTCATGGTTCATGAGTTTCAGTGGAGCAAACCTGAACCATCAGTCCTGAAGACTGTTTGCTTGCTCAGACAAAGCAACCAACCTGTGATGAGAAGGAGCAATAGCACAGCAAGAGGTGTTTTGTTGAAGCAAATAGTAATATAAAAAATGAATGAAGTGAATAATAATCAAGACAACATTCTCTGTCTGTTGTTCTTACCTTTTCCCTTATTTTTCCACAGAAGGAAAAAAAAAAAAAGTTAGCAGGGAAGTATTGTTACTTGACGTCCTTTTATGTGTTGCTTTCCCTCTGTTTTCCCCTTTTTGCGTGGTAATAAAGACAGCAAGGGGATTGTGACCAGCATGAACCCAGTGCGCAGTTGTCCAGTGCGACCCTATATCTGTATGGCAGAGCACAAGGACTGGGTTTTCAGGTTTCTTACAGTCTCCGGGCAAGCTCTAGCAGAGGGCATTCAGCTTCCCCTGAAGTTGAACGCTATGATGCATCAGTGATGTCTGCCTGGACACAGGGGAAAGATGTTAATATAGACCTAAAGGAGCCAAATCCCTCTGACCTGCAATATCTTAATTACTTTTCAAGTTCAGCGCTGTCTGAATGCAGCTTATAGAACAGTGTTTGAGGGCTGAGCACCTCTGAGCATTGGGGAAATTTGACTTCACACCTTGCATGATGACTCAGGTGTACCTTTCACCCAACAGTAGTCAACCCTTTTCAGCCCACAGCCCACTTTCTTCTTTTTCAAGGAATGTGCCCTTCATCACAAACAGAAGCCTCCTGGCAGCAGGAGATTGCCTGTCTCAGTCACAATTTCCAGGCCTTTTCAGAGTAGTATGTAACATTCAGCAGATCCGTGGGCTGAGACTCACCACACATTTGAACGACACTTCAGCTCTTTGCCTTGAAAATACTAACTTGATTGATTTTAGACACCGAACTTTGCCTAAGAGGAAAGCCCTGGGCTCTCTCAGAGCAGAGGGACAGGCCGCTCCATAAGGAGGAGGTCCGGTGTCTCCTGTCAGCTCTCATGACCACCTCCTGCAGGGAAAGGTGACCAGCTTTTGTTTCAGATGCCCCTCAGCCCAGCCTGAGCTACATGGACACACAACTCCCACCTCTGCTGCTGTTGTTGTGGGGAGCTGCAGAAGCATTACCCATCGAACAAATGTTTCCTGAAGAACAGCCTTTAGCATCAGTTTTAACATCAAGTTTTGTGAGCACCATTTCAGCTGCTGAGTCCTGAACTAGGCAAGGAGTGGCTGTACTGCGAGAAGCAGTCGGCGGTGCCCTCACAGAGCATGCTTCAACTAGCTGCTGGGCTGCAGAAAGGGACCAACAGGTATTGGCAGTTACATGGAAAATCCTGTGGTGATAAAATAGCACTTTTGAGATGTTCAGCTGTAAAACCTGCCACAGACACTTTTCTAAATCAATCCAAGCTTTATGTTTAACTTGATAGAAGATTTATTAGGTGAGGGATAATAAATATATAGAAAATAAAGGTATGGAAAATAAAAATAATGTACCTGCAAATGGCCTGCTATACCAAGCTGAACTAAATGAGAGCTTGTCTGGGACAAGTTGCTCCACATGAGTTACTTATTAAAAAAGAAAGAAAACAACAACAAAAGAACCAGAGTATAATGGTCCCGTGTAAGCTCTATGAGAGGCCAGCAGTTTCTGACCACTGATGCTCTGCTTCTCCAGCTGTTTCTCCACGGTCTCTGTTAGTTTGAGTGGGCTTTGAGGTGTTAGGTGTCCATCTTTGTGCTGTTGTCCACAAGAAGTCACAACCAAACTGCAGCCTAAGATCAAGAGGCACAAGGCAGCAGATTCTGTTCAGGAAACACAGATCTTTGAGATCAATACTGGGTGCTTTCTGTGAGTGGTTAAATGATCCACCCGGTAACTAGTGGGACCTTGACACTGTGAATTACTGTTATTAAGAAAGTTAGGGACACCTGGAGAGACCACTGAAAACTTTCCAGGAAATGGTTATACTGGTACTTTAGGTGTGGTCTCATTAGTGATTTAAAGGCAATGTGGTTGAAAGAATCCTTGCAGTACACTCTGAAAACTGTGCCATGACTGAACTGGTGCATGAAGAGAGACTCCAAAAGCAAAATTCCCTGTTCACAGATAGACTTCTCTACTGATGACGTCACCATTTTTCACTGAGAATGGTGTTGTCAGTAGAGAATCTTCTTCAGAAACAGCCAGCAGTAACGAACACTTATTTTTGTTATTCCATCACCTAAAAATGTCAGCAGTAGTTTCTATGCCATCTCCCTCTGTCAAGACATATCTGTTCTGTAGGGAGAACAGTGAAAACACTTAACACCAAGTAAATATTAATGTGTGTGACCATTCATGTTAGTATGCTTTATTATAATGATTTTCTTTAAAGGTAGCATATAGCATCAAATAGACTGGTTAGAAAACAATGTCATTCCTGATTTGCCTATGCTTGTGGACAAAAGGTTGGATTTTTTTGTTGTTGTTGTATTTTCTTCTATTGGACCCCAGCCTAAAATGAAACAGCACTAGAAGAGAGGTCAAGAACTTGGAAGAATTCATTCAAGGAGAACCAGGTACAGCTTGATTCAATATCAATATTTCATATGTCTGAGATTGTGGTTCAAACTACAAGATAGCAGAGCACCATTTTTATAGCTTTCCATCTGTGAGAAGTTATTTCTCAAAGCACTCTGTATGAACAATCTAACAGATATTCATTTTTGAGATCATATATTCTGCTAAGTGGGATCTTTTTGATGCACAATCTGGCTGTGATAGTAATTTTAAAACTAGAGAGAGAGTCTTAGGGCCAGATTTATAAAGATAAATGTGTTCCACACAGTTATTTTCCATGATACATTAACTCCTCCTTTTCCAGGAATTTGCAGGAAAGCAATATACTCAATATTATATACTCGTGGAGCAAAGGAAAAAAGAATCAGTGCAAGAATTTTAAGGAGATGATAAACTTCATATTTAAGTAATGAAACACACATAACCTTTATTTTAAAAATATTTTCTTGTTTATTTCAGGACATAAATACAAATACTTTGAGAGCAGCCAAAACTCTTTCATGACACAGAAATAAGAGTTGTTTTGCATTTATGTTCTTCCAATTACAATGCAGTTGTAGCATATCGCATACCTGGTATTGAAGGCAACTTGGAAATGCTAGAAACCAGTTTCAGCTCTTCAGTACCCAGGACCAGTTGCCTTGGCAGGCCAGGCTGGATAAGGAACCTTGTTTTCTGCAGCCAGCAGGGCACTAGCATGGCTAGCATTCCATGCCACTGTCTTTGATTTCTCTGCCTAGATGAGCAGGAACTGATTTAGAACAGGGTGATTGGGGGTGGCCTCGGTTACAAATCTGTAGCCAGATTTACCATGTGTCTTTGGACAGACAGTGAGGTTTCCTAACCCACACTGCCACCACACTCCTGGTTTCATCTTACCATCCTTTTGCTGAGGTAACAAGAAATCATCAATGAATCTGTAGAAGACACAGTGCTGACCCACTCTGTTACCCCAGTTGCTTGTGTCAGATCTGAATTCTTCTGCGTAACATCAGGCACAGAGCTTCAAATTCAGATCTGACACAAGCAACTGGGTAACAGGGTGGGTCTGTGCCTGATGTTATGCAGAAGAACACGGGATTTGTATATAAAACTGTTGTGGGGTTTTTTTGTGTGTGTGTGTCTTTATCATTCATGACCATTTTGAATTACAGCAACAGAATCATATGAAGGCATTAGTATCTGTTGCACTGTCATCCAACGCTTGTGACTTTTCTATGTGGATGACTGACCAGGAAATTCTCACCCGTGCGGTCTTGCCACTTTAAACTTTGCTTACTCTAACTCTAACTACTTAAGGCATATTCTAAGGCTAAGAGGTGAGAACTAGGAAGTAAATGCCAGAGGTTAAATCTTGACTTTACCAAAGATTTTGTGAGCTCTGCCACTGTTTCTTGTAGAATCAGGCTTTCAGGCTTTTAGATCAAATTGAGCAGGTGGAGAAATCCAGGCTTCCTTGAAGATTTCCTTTTTTTTTTTTTTTTTTTTCTTTTCCCCAGGGTGACAGCCAAGTGTAAAGAGACCAGCTTCCATATACATCTGGGATTTTTGGAAGTGTGTCTACATAGTCATGGCAGTAGCAGTAGCTCAGACCAAGGTGTGGAACATCAGGAATTACCAGATATTTATAAAGTGTGAGTATTGACCAGTTCCATGGCTGATACACAATAAATCAAATGTTACTGGAAAAGCTAGTGTTACTACATATGCTATATACACACAATCATCAAATGCATCACGCACACACCAACCTTGCAGTTTGTGCTTGGATGGGGTGCTGGAAGGAACTGGCAGATGTACCTCAAAGAGTCAGGAGTATGTGGCAACTCCACTTATGCAGATGGCTCACTGCTGAAATAAGGTGACTTTTATGTGAGTGAAGAAATGATTATCAGAGTGGTTCAGAAAGAGTTCATCAACATCTGGGGTGTCTTGTGAGGATGTAGGCTCATTAAACCTCATTTGAGGTTTAATAAGGAAATATAATTGTGTATCAAGAAAAATGAAGGCTTTTTAATTTTTGCTTGTAAGAAAGGAAATATCTAACTCAGTCATTAAAGCCAATTCAAGCTAAGAGACTACTAGAGCTTTCTTCATCCACCTCTGTAGCCTGTGTCTTCCAGGATGAAAGGACAGTGCGTAATATGGCTCATGGTGCATTTTGCTCTTTTTCTTCCTTTGTTGCAGAACCAGGTTTTGGCTGAAATAGTAATAGTTATCTGTCATCCACCTCTGTTCTCATGCTCCATGCACTTGAATTTTCATATGTCCAAATTTTGAAAGAGAAGCCTTGCAACTTGTTCTAAAGGTGGCCAGTCTCTGCTTAACTTTAACCTCTTGCAGTAAACTACATCCACAGTAAGATCTCTTGACGACAAAGGCTACTTTTTGCCCTATTTTGGGTTTTAGTAGCTGTATTGATCTGGAAGAGTGCAGATTTCTTGATGGTTCTTAGACAATTTAAAACAAAAAAAAAAATAGCAACAGTATAGGCTGATAGTGAATGATACAGTAAATAGCTAACAGCAAAAGCAACAGTGAATGAAAGGATTGGGTCACAGGAACAAAGCTGTTATGTCAGTTTATATTGTTGCAGGGGAGAGCTGCTGTATTCTTCAGGACCCAGAAGCTCTCCATTGCTGTTATGTCAAACCCCACATTTGAAGGCTGATGGCTTTCATCCAAAGAAAAAAAAAAAATCATGATATGGACACACATGAGATCTAATAGGAGTTCCATGACATTGTCTTCCAGTATTCATTCTTTTTTTCTGTCTGTCTGTCTGAATACTCTTCTCTGGTGTAAGCATGTGGAGGGGCCTTGGAAGGTGCCTGCTGTATGCAAATGTGCTGTAAAAGTTGCAGCAGTTTTAGTTCAATGAGTAACAGGGGATTGAACAGATCACCTTCATAATTTAAAGCAATTATATCAGTAGAGCTCTTTGGAGGTGTAACCCCATCAGATAGCACCACAAATGCTCTGCCTTACTTTAAAGGCAGAAGGCAACCCAGTCTGAGTGGGATCAAGGGACTTAAGGCAGGGACTTCTCTGAAATAGTCCAAAGAATGGAAGCACTACTGGGTACTAGGGCCTCTCCTCAGCAGAAAAGTTACATTTTGAAATACACAGGGAGACCTTTGGTATTTCTCCATCTCCAGATGATTAGACAGCTGGAGGGAATCCGTACAAGTCAGCTTAGATCCAGCTGTGAAATCCTTCATATAGATCTCCATGACAGGAATCCTCTGAAACTTTAGGTCTGGAGTATTTGCTTTAGCCAGTCTAAGAATAGAAATGATCCAGGACTGAGCAGCAGGGTGGTGAAAGAGGCTTTGTAGATCTCAGAAAAGAACAGAGAAGATAAAGAGTGTTTCACACAAGCAATCAACTCTGGACATGTTTGCTCCAACCTCTGACTCTCTGTCACTTAATGCAAATGTTGCAGAGGTTTGGAGTGGCACTATAAGTGCAATGTGTGGATGCACTGACATTTTCCAATGGGGTATATTAAAAATGGAAAGAAATAAGAAACTCATATGTGGCTTGTTACTTCAAACATTTCGACAGGATAAATATATGCAGAGTACTTAACAATGCTGTGTAACATTTTTTTGAAATATATACTCCCTAATGTACTTGCAAGCAGGGGGAGTTCAAACAGCAATCAGCCAAAACTGAATAGGTACACTCCATCAGAATAGATTTTCCTTATAGTTGCCCTCAAAACAGCATCATTTCTCACACTACTTCAAGCTGATTTAAGTGTTGGGTCTGTGCCAATTATTTGTTAAGCTTTCTGTCTTTATTTTATAGCTTATGTGATACAACTGACCAACTCATGGAAACATCTGTTGCATGAGAAGGCAAAAAGTACTAGGATCCTACCAATGTTTGAATGTCCACTTTGACCCTTTTCTACCATTGTTACCTCTGAGGATGGCCTCAAATGCAGATTATGCTTTTCTAAAATGTTCTTTTGTTAATTTTGTAGAGGTGGGAATTTATTGCTCATTTAATCTAAGTCAATCTCTGTTAGCTAAGTGTGTAATTAAAATCACGGTATTTGATGTAGATCTGGGTGGCTTATAGCACCAGTCTCTCACTTCCAAGTACAGAGGTAAAGTTCAGCCAGAGGTCTTGCATAATACGGGTTTTCCGGGATTTTAGTGTAGTCCCCACTGGAGTGTTATCTGCAACACAAACAACTATACATCATTTGGCAATTTAGGACAAAATTTGATTAGGAGACACCCTATTCTAGCTAATTTTAACATATCGAAGAGTGTTTTCCCTTCACACAGCAGTTATTTCTGGCAAGACCTAAAATTGTTAATGAAGAAGAGGAGATTTGCCATACTATCTAACCTTCAAAGCATATCAAATTTGGCACTTTTCTCTTAACAAATCTATAGCATGATATTTCACCTAAGAGATTATATTGAAATATGATGGAGACAGTGCCAAGAAGATCTGAATCTCTCACTTAGAAACAATTCTCTGCCTTTCATTATGTTTCATAGGCTTTATTTAATCCAGCACTGATTAGTGCCTTCAGTGCCACATTCTCTAAACACTTTCTAGTGAATGGCATCATTTTATAGAACAAGGTCCCTTCCTCAGCAAAACTGTTGTACATTTTAATAGTGGGATTAATTTTGCTTAAGTGTATCTGTGTCAAAATAAAGTGTCCAGTCTTGAGGAAGCTCTTCCTACAGTAAATGGAACAGCCCAACTCAAGTGAGGGGCTCCCATACCAAGTTCCTGCATGAAGTCTCTCTTGAAGGTTGTCTCTTCACTGAGAGATTGTGAGGGTTATAACTTAAAACGCTGGAAAGGAAAAGATGTCCTCATGGTTCAGATTAATCAAGCTTTATCACCTTCTAAGTCTGTCATATGATGCAGTTCTTCTATGGGTCAATAATTTGATTTCAGCTGGACTATTCAGAGCCTAAAACACGTAACTTCTTTGGGTTTTCTTACTGTAACTCCCTTTCTCAACTTCAAACCATAATGATTGCTAATTCCACACAAAGACAACACCATGCTGACACCTGTAGAAGGCGGGCACTGAAATTCCTTCAATGTGTGCCAACATTGGCATCTGAAAAACAAAATTCCAATTTGAAAACAGTTCTAAATTTTATGATGTCTGTGGTGGATGCACGCAATCCCCAACTCCGCCAAACCAGCAGCAGTTTGGTCCAGGCTCCTGAGGAGGTAAATGCCTGAGCCGCAGTCAGGCCAAGCACTCCTTCCAGGAGACCCACAGGGAAGCAGAACGGCAACTGAACACAGGTAACTTGTGAGCACAGGGAGTCTCGTGCATACTTTTCCTACTGTATGCAATTTGACTACAAGTCAACTACTTCATTCTATGAATACGACAGCCTAGATGAGCCCACTTTGAGCTCTCCCTGCTAAATAAGTGAGCTGTATGGCAATGCTTTTACTACTCACAGGTCAGTGGATGAGCCCAATTCCAGTGTTTCAAATGGGATATTTAAATCTTGTGACCCGTGAAGTTCTGCAGAACTGTAGTGCCTCTTCCCTGAGCACCTGCTGCTGTAAACATGGCAGCCAAAGCCTTCATTTTTCAACAAAATGTTCCTATGTTTTTTTCCATGCTATTGTCTTATCTGTTTTTCTCCATCTGCTCATTCTAAGTCCTTGACCTTTTACCTTACAAGTCTTCCTAAACAGCAGTCTTCTGATTTATGTCAGTTTGCGGCATACAGTGAACTGTCAGCTTCCTTGTTAGCTATTTATATGGTATCTTTTATTTTGATATGAAACCTTATCCCACAGCTTCTTGTTTTAAATAATGTATCGTTCATTAAATTAGATGAGACTTTAATTTAATTTAATTTTCTCATTAGAAGTAGTTCGCCTTTTTTTTTTTTTTTTTCTGTTTGCCATTACCTGATCTCGGCAACAACACAAATGACTTTTTGTTTCCTCAAGATTTGGATCTCAGTGTCTTCTGTCTCTAAATCTGTCTGCATATACTCCCTTATTGAATATACATACATTTTACAATAACTACCTAAGAAGTTCATGTGATGGCATGTTGTGCTTACCTACATGTCGTTCTCAGCATCTACCTGTTCCTGTCAATTGATAGAGGCTCCACAACTGTCAGTTGCCCTAAAAAAGCAGACTAGTTTCAGAGGAATTAAAGAGATGGTTGATATCTCAAAGTGCTTTAAACCACCGTAAACGTAGGTACCTAAACAGAGGAGGAAGATCTTATTTAGTACCTCCACCGAAACATGTGTGAATAGAAATGTGGTGGCCATGTGTTGCCTGATCCTTCAGCACTGGACCTCCTGCCACTTCACTAGGAAAACACGTGGATATGGGAGGGCTATTGAACGATAGAGGATAACAAGGAGTTGAAAATGCTGGAAAAGACATTAAGGGGCATACGACAAAACTTTGTGGGAAATTAAGTTTGTTTAGTTCTGGTCTCATGGAACAAACTGTTTACTGTAATTGTCTCTTCTGAAGAGCTGTTACTTGCTGCTTTGTGCTTCTCTGTCTCCATAGTTTTATATTATATTATATTATCCTCACATCTCATTTTCTCCATCTGACTGCTGCTTAGTTTTCTGCCTATTTAGTCATATAAAGTCATCTCTGCAAAACCAGACATGACTGAAGTTCTGTTTCCTTTTTTTTTTTTAAAAAAAAAAAAAAAAAAAAGAGAGAGGGAGAAATCCCAGCTTGCAGCAGAACCAGACCAGTTTACCAAAGCTGCCCACCCATTCCCAGGCAACCTGGGGACATTTTCTTCAAACAAGCCCTTCCAATATTTCACAAAGCAAATTCCGTGACTGATGAGGTTTTACTAAACCACTAAAGAAAAACCACCTCCCTTTGACCAGTTTACTCATCTCTACCAGTATAAAATTAAATTTTACACATTGAGAAAACTGAACTTTTTTTTTTTTCTCTTTTTTCCTGCAACAAAAATACAGAAGGCACATAATTGGCTGTGAACACTGAGTCTTATACAGCTTTATAATGTAAATCTTCATTACATTCAGGTGACTTACCAGCACAAGAGAACACTTTGAGGTAACTTCTGATTTGAGTTGGTGGTCAACATAGCAAAACAAGTTTGGGGTCAGATAGTTTGTCTACCTTGTAACAGCAAAGATTGCTCTCTCAGAATTACACTTCTTCACCAAATTAATGCGTTAGGAACACCTTTTTAGGAAAAAAAAAAAAAGTGTTATATATGGAAAACAAAACAGAGGCAGAGAACAATTCAATGTTATTTCAAAAAAGAAGAGACTGGATATTGATAATCATTTGCAAAGGATACAGCAAAAACTTCATAGCAGAAAAATCCACTTGAAACAGAGACTGGAAGTCAGCCAAATTCCCTAAACTGCTGACGACAAATCACGGTTGCATAAGACAACCCCCAAATCATAGTAGAAACCAAACAGGGGAGTGAGCAGAGCAGATGTTTGGAGGTCATTAACAGGAGCTCAGTTTTCCTTGCCTGGTGGCTACCTCTACAGATATCTGATTCCCAGAATTTTCCTTGACCTCCAAACATCTGCTCTCTTCTCCTTTTCTCTTTACAACTGTACTGCAGAGAGCGTCATGCAGTCATAACCTTTTCAGTTCCTTCTTACAATATATTTGTATCTCACTCCCCTGAATCATGATGGAAAGTATTTAACAGGTCTGGAGCTATCATCATTCATAGCAGGGCCTTCACATTCATTGTGTTTGGTGCTAAACTGTATTACTTGGCTAATCTAGAGTACTTAGTTCTTTTGATTTGAACTCTTAGACACTTTCCTTATGGTCTATATTTTGCCATTTTACTGCATTTCTTTATCTGCTGCCCTTTGTCAAGTTCACAGCCTCCATGAGAACTAGACATACCCGAGACAGCTTTATTACTTTGCAAAACATGGGGACCAAACACATATTTCCAAGTATGATTGCTACTGCTTTTCCTTCGTCTAATGGTCAAACATATCTAGTGAAAGCTGTGTACAATGAGCTCTGGTATTGCTCAGGAGTCCATTATCTATGGCCATTTAAAATGTTTTCCTGTGGGACAATAATAGCCAGAGTAGTTATTTCTTTTTGGACCATTTTTGCTCTCTTTTTTTTCTCAGAATTTCCCATACCTCCCTCTTTTCCAGGAAATCAAAACCAGATTACATGTGCTGCAATAAGCTTCCTTGATAATCCTCTCACATCCCTCAAGGCTCATGTCTAGCAGATAGCAAGTTGCTTGTGTGATCATGTATTCTAAGCATACCTCACTAATACAAGTTTCCGGAGTAAATATATCCATATTTTCTCTGTATTATCTAGTTTCCTAAGTAGTTTGGTTGGTTTGTTGTTTCTGTTTTGTTTTGTTTTGTTTTTGCTGAAGTGTTTTCTTAATCTGTTTTTCAGAAAGCTCTTGGTATCCCAGCCGTTTGGAAGCCCTTGTCCTCTGTCTTCTACTCACACCCTTGCCAGAATAAGGTGTTTTTTGGATTAAGGAACTGATTTTCCAGCACAACAATCAATATATTTGCAACTAGAGAGGGACCAGGTTTCCTATTCATGCTTTGGATCCATGGGGTAACCTTGGCAGTTTAGGATTCAGAATTGAAGAGGAACTTGAAGTTAAAAACTGCAATCCTTACACAGGACCCTAACTCATAGACCATTGAGAAAGCTCAGCGGTCAGCAGCCACCCCCAGCCTTCAGGCTATTTTGTGGTTTCTTCCTTCCTCTCTCACTCTGTTGGTATCCCAGGGGGTTCTGTCTATGACCACATTTTCTTTTGCTCAATATTCTTTTGTACTGTAAAATGATCATGTGACTTTTTTACCATCTCAGTGCTGAAATCACTTCAACCCTCTCTCTCTGCTCTATTGCCCTTGGCATCTCAGTTTCTGTCCTTGTTTCTACTCATGGGTGACCATGCTCAAGTTCAGTTCAGCTGGGCTGACAAAGAGGAGGAAAGTTCCTTCTGAAGGAACTAGGTGGGGTTTGGGGGTCAAGGTTTGACCCTGCGATCCACTCTGATCTTCCTATGGGCAAGTCGAAGGGTCCACCTCCCCTGTGGTGGCTACTCTTACAGGGGTGGACGCATTCAGATGTCCTCCTGGAGGAGAAAACATGTACTGAAGCTGAATCAAAACTGTCTTGAACTCTTTGGATGTCCTGGACCTGGTGCTGTTAGTGTCCGGCCCTGCCCCTTCCTGCAGGGCCCAGCCCTTCCCTGAAGCTGGATTAATGTGGCTTATGTGTCTTGAGATAAATGCATAGGTGATACACAGGCTACAGCTGGTACAGAAAGGTGACACATGCCATCTCTACGGCTGAGGCCACCATATGTACATCATTCCTTATTCAAATCCCTTTGGTGGCTTCTCGTCAGCTTCCAGAGGCAGTCTGAGGACAAAATCCTAATTTCTGAAAAAAAAAAAAAAAATGGCTCAGGTCCCAGCTACATCAAAGACTGGATTTTGATCTGTAAATGACTGTAACAGACTTCTTTGGGACAACAGACTTTCAGACTTGCTTACAAAAATGTAACAATACCTAGCAGCAAGGAGACAGAGTTCAGCAAAGCTTGATGTAAATAAATAGAAACCTCCTCGCTGTGAGGGTAATTAAACATGGGAGCACTTTACCACAGAAGACTGCAGACTTCAGTAAGCTTAGGTAGATTTCCAAAAAGCGTTACTATCTGGCACCTCTGGCAACAAAATGGATTTGGTCTAGGTTTGCAAAGAGAAGGAGGAGGCTGGCCTGCATGATCCTGATGGTCTTTGCTGGTTTGACTCTGGGAGCTGATGGGTTGCTCTGGTCATGCCATTCTTCCATGCTCATTGTGAGGAGGAGGAATAGTCTCACAACACTAGCCTTTCTTCCTTAAGACAATAATCCTTAAGACTCTTAAGTTTTTGAGCTGCAGACAGCAAGAGACTGCCTGAAAAGTTATGATCTGGATGAAACTTGGGCATGCTGCAATTTTGGTTTTGTTTTGCTCTGAAGAAACGGGGGATCTGGCCTCTCACTGTAGTGACTTTGTCTTGTGTTGACCTGAGTTAGCTTCAGCTAGACAGCTGCAAGGCTGCAACAGCACACAGCCTATGAAAGGTTTTAGAAAACAGAATAAACACCTGGTTAGCAAAGGCTGAGTTCAGAGCTCACAGGGGACATGCTGGGACAGGACAGAACAGCACACTAAGCTGGTGTAGCGAACCTTTGGGAAAAGTTTAGCTGTTCAGTTTGCAGGGTCAGGCTCCTCTTTGCACTTGAGTGAGGAAGGGATTTCCCTTTCCATTGGATTGGTAGGGACTCTAGATATTATGTCCTTTTTTTGTGGCACTGGTTTGCCTACTGGAATAATTCAGACATATACTGCCTAGTCATGTCTCCACCTCCTGGCTGATTTTGTTTTCCACCCACAGTAGTCTCTTAAAGCCTGAAGTCCATCAGTCTTTGAGCAAGACACATGCAGTTATCTGAATGGCTTGGAGCATCCATAAGAACAAAGTGAGTCATTGTGTGTCTTCTTCTGCCTTATTTTTTAAGGAAACATGAAAGCTGTGGCTAAGTCATGATTAAGAATACAAGGACACACTTTTTAATAGAAGGTTGGGGCTACCATATGTCCAGTGTGGTTTTAGGGTTGGGTTTTTTTGGGACATTGTCTCTTTCTCTGTCCTTGGAGTTCAGGGAACCATTTAGTGAAAGAATCGTTTGGCCAGAGTCTGGATTTTGAGGTGTTACCTGTGAGGAGAGGCACTGTGCTGCACAGTGGGGTGTTGGCTCTTGATGCTAGTGATCTGTGTGAGTGATAGTGAGGAGATGGCATGGACCTGAAATGTTCTGAGTTTTGGAGGGGCCAGGGAAACAAGCTGAATCAACAACTACATGTGATATGCTACATTATGAGGCCAGCAGAGAGAAATCAGACAAAGGAGAGTGACTAGGGGGCATGGGAGGGAGCAGAGAACTGAAAGGACATGGAGGAGTCCTGTAATCAGAGGGAATCTGATGCAGTGTCTGGAGCAAGATGGGAATAGATGTGGGAGGACTGAAGAGGCTTTGGGCTGAAGAGCTTCAGGGTCCTGAAGTCCCTCAAGGCTTTTAGAAGAGAAATGGAAATTAAGAACTTTTGTTCCATATTGTGGACAGCCATGGAGCATTTGTCCATCTGGGAACTACTAGGAAAGACTCTCTTTATGGGGTGTAAAAACATGCAGAAAACCTTTTCCTTCTTCCTATCAGTTACCATGTGCTTTGTGCACATGGCTGCATCTGCTTCACTATATTCAGGTGGGTCAACCTTCCCCAAAGGGTTGGGCGGATCCAGATTCTGTCAGTCTTCAGGAAACACTGAAAATTAAAAGTAGGTTTAAGACTCTTACATCTCTCCCCAAGCTCACAACAAAGCCCACACTTTAATCAAGTGTCTGTCATACAGGTACAGCAATTCCCGAAGACCCCTTTGGATGAGATTTCTGATACTGGAAAACAAGGAAACATCCTGAAAAGTGAATAAAACTACAGAAAGTGTAGCTCTTAGTTTTTGTATCATTGTGGCTACAATGATATTTTTGTAGTTTAGCAACTGTCATTTTCCCCCCTTTCTGTTTCACTCCGGTCACTTCTTACTGATTTCTCTCTCCACAACATCCCACATTTTGTCTTCTCATTCAGAGTATCCAAGATATTATTATCTTCTCTTTTTTTGTAGCAACCACTATCTTACCTCCTTTCTTGTACACAAAGCTACAATCTCAAGAATTGACCTAGCTTGTGATCAAGATAGATGCATCCCCTCCTGCATTATTTCTAAGTTAATTCTACTTTAAAAGCTGTACAACATAGGTCTTATTCTGCTAATACAAGCTGTCATCTTCAGCCAGTCACTGCTTGGGCACATCTGGTTGCTTTTCTTCACCATCTCATTCACATATACACATATTTCACTTTGCTTCAGTATAAGTCTGCCTTCAACTTCTCCACTATATATTCTTCTTCATATGCCTTCCATGAGATCCATCAGCTTCATCCTTTCTAAGTTACAGTGTTGTTTTTATTCCTGCCAGCACTAGCTCAAGCCAGAGTAACTAACAGTACTTCCCTCTGATGGTTACATTCTGCATTATTGATGGATATTGCTTTACTTACCCATTTGTATTGCAACTAACTCCGCATGTCAAGCACATGATCCTCTCTGGGTAAACAAATAGTCCCAGAATACATAAGGGAGCTCAAAGCCCTCATTAAAATAAATGAAATGGTAGTTTTCAAAAGAATGAACTCAGCTAATTAAGTCCTGCAAAATTCAATTTTCTGAGCAAAGTCCTCCAGCCCATTCATTTAAAAAAAAATATAGCATTTTATGTTATAAAATGTCTTAAGTCTTTGACTTTTCCCTTTGGCCTTCACTAGGTCGTATTTCAAATTCCTGGCACCCTTATTTAAGTCTCCAATAAGTTAAAATGTTATTAGTCACATTTTGAGTCTTTAATACTTTCCCCAAGTATACAATGAACATAAGTCAAATATTCATCATATAATTGTGATTCAAATATATAATGTTCCAGACATGTTTAAGACAAATGTAGATAACTTTAATTAAGGGAGTTGTGATATTAGAAGCGAGATGTGAAGGGTGGTAAATCAGCAACTTTTAAATCAGTTTTATCAGAACCTCACAGAAATCATCATGTTTACATTATATCTCCTTGCTTTTTAGCTTAGCACTCTTTACCCAGACATCTTAGGTCTTTTTTACAGGGTAATCTTTGGCCTGTCCTAGAGTTATGATTGTGTGTATACACCAATGTCCATATAATGGTTGCTTTCATTTGTTAAAAAGTGTTTGATTTAAACAGCATTATTGAGCATGTTCTAGACAACATTAACTCAACGAACAATTTCAAAACAAGACTTGACTTCTTCAAGATTCCCATGCAATATACTTGAAGCTCAAATAGCTTTCCACAGAATGAGGCAGAATATGGAGGGAAACCACTGATACATTCTTTATATCAAGAGAGATATTTTTATTTTCCTTCAATTGGAGCAAACATATGCCCAAGCCTCAAAAATCTTCAAAATTGTGCAAAAGAGCTTTCCACAGAGTTTAGCAAATAGAAGGCAGAAGAACTGCAAGAAAAAGTTTGAGTTAGCCCATTTGTCTTGATCTTTCCTTCTTCCTCACGGTGTCCTTCACAAAATGTCAACACAACCTCTCTACAAGTAAAGTGTCCTAACAGCTAAACTGAGGAAGTGCAGTCTGGATGATCGGGTAGTGAGGTGGACTGTGAACTGGCTGAAGGAAAGAAGCCAGAGAGTTGTGGTCAATGGGGCAGAGTCTAGTTGGAGGCCTGTATCTAGCGGAGTGCCTCAGGGGTCAGTACTGGGGCCAGTATTATTCAATATATTCATCAATGACTTGGATGAGGGAATAGAGTGTACTATCAGCAAGTTTGCTGATGACACCAAACTGCGAGGAATGGCTGACACGCCAGAAGGCTGTGCTGCCATCCAGCGAGACCTGGACAGGCTGGAGAGTTGGGCAGGGAAAAAATTAATGAAATATAACAAGGGCAAGTGTAGAGTCTTGCATCTGAGTAGGAACAACCCCAGGTTCCAGTATAGGTTGGGGAAGGACCTGTTAGAGAGCAGTGTAGGGGAAAGGGACCTGGGTGTCCTGATGGACAGCGGGATGATCATGAGCCAGCACTGTGCCCTTGTGGCCAGAAAGGGCAATGGCATCCGGGGGTGTATTACAAGGGGGGTGGTTAGTAGATCGAGAGAGGTCCTCCTTCCCCTCTACTCTGCCCTGGTGAGACCACATCTGGAATATTGTGTCCAGTTCTGGGCGTCTCAGTTCAAGAAGGACAGGGAACTGCTGGAGAGAGTCCATCACAGGGCAACAAAGATGAGTGGAGCATCTCCCTTATGAGGAAAGGCTGAGGGAGCTGGGTCTCTTTAGCTTGGAGAAGAGGAGACTGAGGGGTGATCTCACTAATGTTTACAAATATATAAAGGGTGAGTGTCACAAGGATGGAGCCAGGCTCTTCTCATTAACAACCAATGGTAGGACAAGGGGTAATGGGTTCAAACTGGAACACAAGAGGTTCCACTTAAATATCAGAATTAACTTCTTCTCAGTGAGGGTGACGGAACACTGGAACAGGCTGCCCACAGAGGTTGTGGAGTCCCCTACTCTGGAGACATTCCAAACCCGCCTGGACACCTTCCTGTGTAACCTCATCTAGGTGTTCCTGCACTGGCAGGAGGATTAGACTAAATGATATTTCAAGGTCCCTTCCAATCCCTAACATTCTGTGGTTCTGTGATTCTGTGATCTAGTGAAATAGATGACAGTGCCCTGGGATGCAATATAATGTTGTGGAAAGTTCACAGTGGAAATGTATTTGTGCCATAACTTTCACTGTCAGACCCAAAGAAACACTAAGTAAAGGACAAAACCAAGCATCTCAGTAATTTAAATTTACTTTGGCTCTTCTACCCATTGCTTAGCATGGGGAATCGCTAACTATTTGTACACATTTTTTGTACAGTAACACTTTTTTGGGTAAAAAATTCAGCTGGTGAACTTGCTACCATTCCTTGTATTGCCATATGTCATTCATCAAATACATGTGAGGGTTTTTGTTCCTGGCCTATTGCATGTTTTGAGAAGTTTGTTTTCCTTACCAGTCTTTTTCATCAACATCCTGCTATGAAAGGTCTATAAACCTGCAGTAGATGTAGCTGGATGGCTGCTCAACGATTGCAAATACTTGAACCAGTAATCTCCAATGAGACTGGTTTTGTTCCCCTGACACTGATCAGTCCCAGGAATGTACCTCAATCATGAAGAACTAATTTGTGATGGAAGTAGATGTGGCACTGTAATGGAGCAGCTTCTCTTACCTAAGCCAATGTTACTTCTACTTGTGCATTCACTATCACTTTATTCATGCAGGAGTTTCCCAAGTGAAGGCAGACACATTTCAGTTGTCATTCCTACATGAAGGTAAAGAACAGTTGCCCTGGTTGGTAACCACAACGTAGGGAACTCTGGGCCTCCAAGGATGCCAGGGATATGTGTTCCCTTT
The DNA here is from genome assembly GCF_963082525.1 of Nesoenas mayeri. Classification (NCBI taxonomy): domain Eukaryota; kingdom Metazoa; phylum Chordata; class Aves; order Columbiformes; family Columbidae; genus Nesoenas; species Nesoenas mayeri. The sequence goes on from NC_137544.1 coordinate 37,050,737, forward strand.
TAAATATTCATAGTACTTCTCTCCCTCCGTCACAGCTGTATCCTGCATATGTATATAACCCAGTGCAAAGTCACTGCCATCATCACTGGAACAACACATGGAGAAACAAGAGAAAAATAAATTCATCGTCTACATCCCAGCAATTCAGATTTTGACCATGAAGGGGTTCTTTCTGTTAATTTTCCTGTGTCTAACATAAGCACCACGACTACCACTGCAAGTGAGCAAATGCACCAACACGACTTGGAGCAAGAGAAAAAGGGGGGCTGTTCTCCAAAGGACACATTTCCAGCAAACACACCCAGCTGACAGTGTTCAAAACCAGCTGGAACTTCTGGTTAGTGTTCAGATCACCTCACAAGGTGTCACGTGTGGCTTCTTCACCGCATACATTAGCAGTGACTTATCCAAAGGACACAGGAATTCAAGTAACATTTCTGCTGTGCCACTTACTACCTTAATTTACACAGAGTTTCTTTGATCAGGACGAGTATGGCAATTACTGGATGTTTCCATCCACTTCATTTATTCTACAAAAAATTTTGTTTGTTTGTTTGTTTTGTTTTTGTTTTCCAGAATCCAGCAGGATGAAGACTTTTGTCTTCAGATTTTCCTTTCTGGTGCTGAGATGACTCAGCTGTGCCTACAAACACAGAGTAAAAGGACAGAGTAAGTGGAAGCCCTCTGCATCAGTGAGAGCACTCAGGCTTCATGCAGATAAAGCAGGACAAAAGCAGACAGAGTATAACAAATACCTTTCCTCTACTCTACTTCATTTCCTCTTTCCACATACCATTTACCCAGCCCAAGCCCTTTTTATTTCGCGTTCTTGAGGATGCATGGGAGGATGCAGTGACATAGCATCATTAGTGTGAACTTAGGGATAAGGAATGAATGGGGCCTCCATTGGCCCATGTGCCCCCACCTTTTCGACCAGCTCTGTAATCCTGGATCTTGATGTGGTTGCAGTGTTTGCATGCTTGAAAGCTACATGAAACCAGGAGGGCTAGAAAGCTGTCAGAGTACTCTAAGTGCTTGCTTATAGGGAAGATAAGAATGTTCTTTGCCTGGTTTCACCTGTCAAGGAACTTCAGGATTCTGGCTTGTTATACACAGACCTGTATTAAATCGGAATTTAGCCTGCTATGTATTTAAATGAATTCATATTGGCATAGACATGTAAAACTATATTTACACCCCCAAGTATATATCCACTCTATGTTAAATATGTGCTGAACATATATTTAATGGACATTTATTTTGAATGTTTGATAAACAAAGTCAAATTACCCAATTTCTGCACTTATAAAGTAGGGAAAAAATAAAAGGCAGACAGAACAGGCAACTTGGCTATACTCATCTAAGACAAAACTGTAACACTCCCCTAGATTTCAAGGCCAGATGGAACTAGTCACGATCTTCCAGGTTGATTTCCTGGGAAATGTCAAGATCATGCTCATAACTCCAGGTCAATCTATTGTGTATGAACACAGCAGAGCAGGAGAAGCATTCCTGGCACTGCTGTCTGAGGTGCACCGTGGAAAAGAGGTAATAAAAGCTCACGTGGTAACAGCGTTACTTAAAAAACAAGAAGAACCACATAAACTGGTTTACTCTGCACATATCCCAAGCTCCAAATGTCCAGCACAGGAGCAGCCAGCACATCCTAAAACCATCTTCCCCTACAATATTACTGGTATAGTATGTAGGGATATGATGAGGACTTGGAGAAACTCAAGGTTAATGAGGTAAAGATAGATTCAGTAAAGATGCTGAAAAGAAGAAAAACAACCCAAACCACAGTTTTGAAAAGGTTATGGTAGATAATCTATTTTCGTTCTGCTTGAGAAAAGTAATGATGCTATGGGCTAGATTAAATCGTGGAGGTTACAGTGGGCTTATGCCAGAGTTTCTGTTTACAGGGGTACCTAGACATGGACTTTTACTGGCTTACAATGGCCAGTAAAGTATCTTAAGCTTTAGGTGCTCCTGGGCTACAGGAGGTTGTGGAGGCCACGTGCATGTTGAGGAGCATGAGGGTGGCGGGGAGATGCAGACCAATTCTGGGCTTGCCCAGTCTTTCACAAGTAGGATGACAAGGAGATACCTTTCACCAGGGCTGCCACCACCTTCACTCACAGCAGCCAGGTGCAGAATCTGGCTATGGCACTTGTCCAGGAGCCATCTCCGACACATACTTTTCTGCATGCTGGTGTCTGTGCAGTGTGGTGCTGATGCCAGGCTGGGGTGAGTCAGTGGCAACTTCCCCAGCAGTGCACCACCTCTCCATGCCCAAAATCTTCACTGTGATGCCATCAGGTTGGACAGCACTCACGGACAAGAAAATAAAAACCATGGGTATATTTGGTTGCTGGGCATATATGGCAGGTGGTTATTAACCCAACTTAGATGTTAGTGAAATTTGGTGACCTAATCTTATCTTCAACTATATCCCAACATGGATGACCCTCTACTGGACTTTCTTCTTGCCTTCTTCACAAAATCACATGCCTCAGCGATCCTGAAATGGTGTTTTCAGTTCTTTTGGACAGGAGTGATGAAGAGATGAATGAACTGTAACTCATATCTGAGTAACACCTTTCTTAAAGACAAGAAACACTGTCTTTTTGGTGCACCTAAGCAAGGCAATTTCCAGCAAAATCAGCAAACACCATTTATGCTATGGATGGTTTTTTTTCCTGCTAAGAAAACTTCAAGTTTCATCTCTAAGTGCCACCAGTCCATATCTAAATATTTCTTATGCAAAGACAAAATATAGGGTAAGCTGAGGATAAATATCCCATGTTCAAGGAATAGGAGGAGTTTATGGGCTTTTTTAGTACTAATTCATTAAGATCAAGTGAAGTGCAAGAAGAGTATGTTACAGAGCAGACTGGGAATTGGAAGTGAGGTAAGTGAAAGGCATGTGATAATTTCAATTTACTGCTTCATTCGGCAGAGTACCACATGGGTGTCATCAGTATGTATGAATAACTTGGGCCATGGATGTGCTAATGATGGCTTATGGCATCCCTTCCTGTTCATCCCCTCTTGCCCATCACCTCCCCGTGCTTTCAGACTACACTGACAAAACAGTTCTTGCAGCAACTCAGTGACTTTGATCAGGCAAAGGCTTTGGATTTGCAAAATGCCTTCTTTCCCTTCAAAAAAATTTTAAAAAACTTTTACTTAAAGCTCTTTTCCTGATGCATTTCACAGCCTTTCCCCCCCAAACAGCTGTACTGGCAGAGCCACAGGGCCATTGTACTGCAGCTCACAGGCAGAGGGATGGAGTGAGATGCAGAAATAACTCTGGCCATTATTGCCACCAGGGACAGGACGTTGCAGAGCCACAGCCTTACGCTCTGCTCAGAGCCGTAGCCTTACTTTCTGCTTCTAGCTTGGCCTAGACTCAAGGCAGGACTCTGGGAAAGTTACTTACCATCCCTGCGCCTCAGTATTTCAGTTTCTTACAGTGTAAAAGAGAGTCACTGATGGTTACCCAACTTGATGAAGATCTGAGCTGCACATGAAGTGTTCTCTGTGTATGTGTGTAGTATATGCTATATAGCACACACATACTCTTACAAACATACTTGCACATACAATTGCTTTACTATGGACATTTTTGTGTCAGAAATAGGCTTACAGCCAGAAAAGAACAAGACTACTTCTCTGGGAATATTGTGCAGTTGCTAATTTCACTACCGGAACTGTGTTGCTGCACGATCTGGCCTCCTTCCACAACTGCCTCTATTGAAAATAAAGGGGACTGATGAGCCTATGGATAATGATAAACATATGGAAGGCAGGCAGTGCTACGCATTAAAAGCCAGAACACATTAAAAGGTATTTTAGTTGTTGGCAGTGTAGGATCAGTGTAGGAAACATCATCTAACAGTGAAATCTCATACCAGAAAGTTTCATACTCTGACAGTATTTGGCATTTTTCTTTCACTTAACAAAAAAATAAAATAAAAAATGACTAACTCAAAGTGAGGGCCAAACTGTTAAGCTTCAAATGAGTTTGTCATAACTGCAAAAATACTGGATCTTTAGTTTTGTTTATGTTGGAAAGTGCTTTCATTTCAGACTAGGTCACTTGATTTTCTTTTGACTGTACACGAGACCTTTGACTCCTCAGAAGACACAGGAGACGAATTGAGTAATGTGATGTCATTGCCTTGTGGAGTTCTCATAACACTAAATATATTAGTCACTTGCCTTGCCAGTACCAAGAGGGTAGAAAAGAAATTCAGCAAGATGATTGTATTATGTAGATGGACAACAATAATTGTTCCCTGTGATATATGCTACTTTCTCTCCATTATTTCAACCATTTTTGGAGAAGCTAGTGAAGACCATATTTCAGCTAGGTGATATTTCTCACCAGAAACATTTATCTTCTCCTTGCTGTTTACATTTACTATGCAAAATCGTGGAAATTTTGTACTCAGTGGGAAAGTACATTCATTACATTAAAAAGCTTAAAAGCTTGACTTTTACTTTTTACCAGGACTGGAGATTGTTCACTCTCAGGTAGATACAAGAAGTTAGATAATTGGGAAAAGCGTGTTGTTGGTTGCTGCTGGGTTTTTCTCTTGGTGAGTGCGGGAGTATGAATGAAGGCATGGTTATACTTAGCAAATACCTGTTCACACAGTGACATGACCATCATTTTTTTACAAGGAGGAGGGAAAGCTCCATGATTTCTCTTTCTCCTTATAAAGTATAAGTGGCAGTTCCTTGTTCCAGTGAAATGCGATGTTGGATTTCATACAGGCTCTGTGTTGTTCACACCAAATACTTATCTGTTGGGTAATGACAGCATAGTCTCACATGGGATGGCAATAAATATAAAGATGCATAATTTTCCTCTCTAAGTTTTCATAGCTAGCATTCAGAAAAATAAGTAATTTTCTGTACTGACACTGAGATTACTTCAAGCAGGTTTTGTGAGTGACTTTTGCTCCTGCTTTTAATGCCACTGATTTTCTTGTGCAAGAGTTGGTTTTGGTGTTATCGCGTTATATAAAATTAGCAACGGTGATTGTGGAAAGTATGCTGGGACTTTTCTGCTAGTACAGAAAATATTTTTGAAAACTCAGAGATTTATCACAATGTGTGGACCACTGGAGACATTATCTTAAAGTATAATTAGCCATTTGCTAATTGTAAGATCAATTCAATACGTCTGGATTTTTTTAGAGATGCTTGAGGGAAAGAAACCAGGCATACAAACTCTTGTTCAGTGGATAAATTATAGTTATAAGATCTCAGTTTCTAACAGACTTAGAAGTTAAATAAGAGGTTGGTCAACCCTTCTCAAAATCTCTAGCATATAAATCAGCTTGAAGAACTACTTGGGTTTTACTAAGTGATTACTGGAAAAATACCTTCCAAAAAATCCTACCACTGAAAGCCTCATACCAACTCTTTCAGTACTTCAGTGTCTGTGCTTAAGTGAGAAGTGACATGGTTTAACCCAACTATGACTGCACTCAGAGGTATGCTTTATTTAAAACAGCCACTTCTTAGAGACTTAAACAAATGAGGTATTAACTCCTTCAGCTAGAGTTAGTGGTCTACTCCACCCAAAACTAGAAAGCAAAACAAGCCTCCCCACCCTTATGGCCCTCCTGTCTGAAGCTGAAGTCATGCAGACAACATTATGTGTTCATGGGAAAGCTAATGTCTGTAAGTAATTGGTCATGAAACAAAACACATTAGATTAAAGCAGAAAGTGGGAAGTCCTGTATCCCTTGGGATCAACCAACTCCTCCTGCCTTTCCCCAAATCCTGAAAACTCTTTTTTTTTTTCCCGCAATAATTTTCTTCATCATAGCCTATTTAGTCTACATAACCCTTACATCTTTTGCATTCTGTGATGTTTAGTCTTTCCAAAATAAAACAGAGGGGCACGAACATAGGGCAAATAATTTTGTATAGTCTGTAAAGTACTGTTGTTTGTGCTGAGCAGTGCCAGCTCTCTCAGGCTGTTGGCGCATGTCAGATGCGCAAGTCCCTTAACTGTCTCTGTGGCTCTTCACTGGACTCTCTCCAAGCAGTCAATACCTCTTCGTACTGGAAAACCCGGAACTGGACCTGGCACTCCACATGTCTCTCACAGGGGCTGAGAAGAGGGGAATGGATATCTTTGGAAACATTTCCAGGATTGTTTGCTTCATCCTTTCCCTAGGATACAGGTGAGGCTGACTGGCCTTACTCCCCAGATCCAATTTTTGCTTTTCCTGAAGATAGCAGTGACATATACTTTATTCTGTTCATCATGAACCCCTCCCATTTGCTCTAATCTTTCAATAATGGTCAAGAGTGGCCTCACAATGACATTGTCCAGGTCCCTCAGCACTCGTGTATATATCCCATTAGGTAGCATGGGCTTGTGCATGTTCAACTTGTTCATTAATCTGATCTTCCTCTACTGAGGAGGGTCCTCTTGCTCATCCTGAAGTTTATCCCTTAAAAATGTCCTATCTGAGATCACAGAACATGGGCCCAGGCCTTCAGCTGGTGATTTAAATAAGGTTCTTCAACTCATGTTCAAGGAAGGAACTTAAGAACATGTAGCTATGTGATGCATAGTACGTGCTACAATCTACTAATTTTTATCCAGGAATATTGTTTCAAGACTTATAACATGCTATGAAAAGGCTGAAAAAAGATAGCAATGTCTACCTCATGCATGAAAATACTTGAGCAAAAGGCTCTGCTTTGCTACCCAGCATCTCCTTCTGAGAGTGCCGAAGTGTTTTCCAAGGAAGTTTATGCTCATGGTCCAGGCTTAAACTGCAGAGTCAGCTGCAGAAAGTCAGCCTTGAGCCTTACCAATTTCTTCCTGGCATTTTGTTCTCAAATGTAATTTTGACATTATTACAAGGTGTGCTGTGCTCTGGAAGATTGCAGGGAACACCGTTGGCTGGTTTCACCATAGCCTGCAGGCTAATACCTCCTTGTGAATCTTCCCTGGCATGTGATCTCTTCAGTTAACACCAGCATGGTACAGATATCAGATATTAATCCTCCAAGGTTATTGTTAGGCTAACAAGGGTAGATGACAGGAACACAGGAAACACTTCAGAGACATTTGGCCCAGATCCATGCAGTTATTTAGGTGTCTTAACTCCTACAGAAGACAAACAGGAGTTAGAAACATAGGGAACTCTAAGCTTGGTGTCTCAGTGAATCAAAGAGCTAGCTCTCAAAGGTCTCATAGTCTTAGTGCCCTTCCAGCTTGCCCGCTACTAGATTCAGAAACAACCAATATTGGCAGAGGAACTCATTCCAGCCTGTCAGCTTTGAACTACCTGTAGTGAGCCACGTAGCTATGAACTGCAAATGAATCATGGAAGTTGCTAAGTAATGAAATCACTGACCTTAGAGAGAGGCTCCAGATGGCTCAGGAAGCAAATGGCCTATTTCAGGTTGCCAGGATCACATCATCCAGGTGCCCTGTTCCATATGTTGCCGGTTCCCAGTTGAATGCCAAGCCCGGTGTTTCACTCCTGATTTTTTAATCCCCCTGCAGAACCAGCCCAAGCTATTAAAAGGGCTGTTTCATTCATATTTTCTACTTTATTAAATTGGCTGAGTGTAGGAGTGATTCATCATCCACCAAAACACACTCATCCCTCTGCAATCCATCTAGAAAAAGGTATAGTATAAATAAAGGAATGTGCCTCCAATGATGAGATGATTTGTTGGGCTGGCGAGACTCTCATCCCTGAGTTCTGAACAGCCCGAAAGCAGGGTAAGGGTGCAGCCTGGCCCACAGACCAGTGCAGGATTTGGCTCCCCAGACTGTAATCTATTCAGCATTTCCCAGACTCCCTTGGTGGAGTTGTGTTTGCGGACTGTACTAGAAGGTTTCCTAATTCCACGGAGTAAAAGAGCAGATGTGAGTGGTTGTGCAACAGTCTGCAGACCGCAATCTTTGCTCAAGTATTATAAATGCTGACAGTCAGAACCAATTCCAGTGGCAATTTGGAAAAATTAATGTTGATGTCTGTGTACATTATTTAGGTCATTATTTATCAGATTTACACAGTTCTACCAATGGAGAAAAAAAATGTGTCATTATGTTGAAAAATGCTGTAAAGGCTCTTCAGTTCAGCCATTTGAGTTTCGCTGATTTTGTTGTCTTTTAACTGTGTTTAACTGCATATTTCCATGGTGACAAGAAAGTGTTTTATCTTCTCATTCCAAAAACAAAACCAGGAACTACACCCCCTAATGTGTTTTGTTTGGGTGATGGCATAGGGGTCACCAACCAGTTTTTGGTTGAGGACGTTATGGGTCAGCTTTGTTGCACAAGTATACATATAAATTCAAAGTTATTCTACTGAGGTCTGTGGCATTTCACCACTGTAATAATGCAAAATTTGACCTCTTGTGTCCTCTTAGCTGCACTTGGTGAATGCGCTTTGCTCCTTGCTTTTGAGAGTACATTGCTTTTTGAGCTGAAAAGAGGACACATGCATAAAGATCAAGATCTTTCCTTCATCTCTGCTTCCTGCATGGTCAAGAATGTGAGCACTACTACGGAAAGCAACTGCGCAGGGAAAATTATGGTTTATGTCATGGAGGGATCTAAGGCCATGGCTAAAAGCAGTAATACTAGAGAAAGCCTTTCTTCCTTCCAAAGTACTAGGTGAAGAGGAGTGTCTGACTTACAGAAAATAAAGAAGGCTCAAATGCCCATGAGCAGCAAGACAAAAACCAGACAGCAGTTTTATACCCATCCCAGCTGGTTTATTTTGGTCAAACATTTTTCTTAGGAGAAGCAGCTGTAGAGCTCAAGAGAAAGAAGAAAGTTTCCTCAGAAATAAGCTAGCTTTGTCTGAGGAGGCCGGGCTCTCCCGAAGGTGGAAGCTGTAAGTGCCCATACACTTAGAAAGTCAAGTCAACTGGCTGGGAAATACAACAAAAGTTGGGTGAAGACTCTCCCAAAAGCCTTCTATGTGACTTTGGAGAAAATATCTATTCCCTGAATCAAGACTGGATGGAAAACTTAATTTTAACTGTGTGTATGTATCCCAGACACTTTCACAGGGGCTTAAAGCACAAGGATAATATTATCCTACTGGGAGTTTCCTACCTAAATTAAGTCCTTCAAGCTCCATCTCAGTTTTCTTCAGCCATGAAATGAATTTGAAGACCAGAATCCAAGGCCCTCTCTTAAAAGTGGCCAGTGGAGATGCATTCCAGGAATGAACTGCTAGACAGAGCATTTCAAATTGAGGTTGGGTTTCAGTCTGTTCCCACATTTTACTGTTTTTCATAGCCATTAGCAATACTCCAAAGAATCTTTTTTTCTGTTGCAACAGCATTTATGATTATGGATTGAAGCTTTCTTCCCATCACTGGATGCGTAAAGACATAGTTAATGAGATGTTGGGTATTAATCCTGTTAAAAACATGGAGAATCATCTTGTGAATGGTTGCAAAGTAGAATGTATTTCCTGTTTTCCCATTGTGTTGGTTCTACTGAAAACAATGCAGTTAGAAACCTTTATTTTCCAGACCTAGCACGGTCATTATTTGGACTTAGTTTGAGAATAAGAAGTAGAAGTAGAAGACAGGAGAAAAACCAAAAACTAGAATATTTTTGGATAGACCCATCCGTCTCACAAGGGAGTGTGCAGGAGGTAATAGAGCTATGGAAGGGCTTGGGTTTTAAGAAGCTTACATGAAAGCTGGTAAGATTGGAAATTGGTATAGGTGTAGAGAACAATATACAGATATGAATTAAAAGTAAGAATGTTGAGATTTTTATGAAGTCGAGGTGAATTAATTATTCTTAGTTTTCCAAATTATCAGTCTATTCCCTCCTCTGGGACATTTAGTGGAAATAGATATCAGTTGTTTCTAAGAAATAGCCTGTAACAAACTGCTAAAGCAGACATCATCTAGAAAAAAATTGCTTGTGATTTTTGTCTTATCCCTGGATAGAGAATGAATGTTGTGGTTGTTTAAAAGTAATCTCAAAGTAAATAAGTTGTATGGGAAAAGGTTCTCATGTCAATGCTTGCTTCCAGGCCAACACAAATCTATAGACATTGCTTTTATCATATAAACAAGATATCTTAGATCTAGGTTCAGAAATCTCCCTTTTTATATCCATTTATTGTAAAAAAAAAAAAAAAGTATGATTAGGGCAACCAGTTACTTTTGTTTCAGAGAAATTTAACACAAGTCAACTGGTGTCATGCAGTCGGATGAGTAAATCACTGCTATGACCACTATTCTGAATGTCTGAAAATTCTGAATGATACAAAACATTAACTGGCACTGGAAGCTTGCATCAAGAGATTTCAGTTAATGGCTAGTTTACCTGATGGATCTAGTGGAAGACCTTTTAATACTCCACCTTTTTTGAATGTTTGGCCTCTCCACACTGAAGATCTCACAATTTTTCAAAATGTTGATTTTTATTGGGCTAGCATGACATACAGTGGTGAAGTCTGAAAACTTTCACTGGAGTCTTCTACAAGGAAAAGGATTATCTAAATGTTGTCTTTTGCCTCAGCATAACTGTCTCAATTGTACCAGATCCACTTGAGTTCCCCTTCTCTGGTGTCCTGGCAGCAAAGATGGCAATTCCTTTTTTTTTGTTTTTCTTCCATGTAGTCTCCTTTGCAGTTCTTTTGCCTTCTTGCATGCTAGGACAAGGAGAGATGGAATTTGTAGTGCCTTTGAATATCAGCAGATTCAGACTATTTCACACGTAGCTTGGGAAAGGGAAGCAGAAGGGCTTTTAGAAGTTAGGTCAATCTGCTTCTGTTTTTCTGAGCTGATACCAGAATGAGACAAAGAATGGCACTCAGCATCAGAGCTATGCAAATAAAAGCTTCATAAATCAATAAATCTTCACCTAACAGGGTGATAAAGGTTCAGAGACAATTCATCCCTAGGAAAAATGGTAGCATAGAATAATATTGAATGAGTGAGGGCCTGTTTTGAGCACAGGAAATAGCTTGTTCTTGCTTCCAGGTTGCGTATGACAGAAAGTCATAGTCTTGCCTCTGCTGTCTCTGTTGCCTGTGCCACAGCCCTTCAAAGCCAAGTTGGCTGAGAGAATATATAAGGAGGTAAATATTGCTGGAAGGGGAAGTAAAATTTTTAACTCCCCATACTTCACTTCCCCTGGCAGCAGACAGTACCATGAGCTAATTCTCCAGAGCTCTCCTCCTGCTTCTCTGTCCTAGGACTAGTCATTTTCCTTCCCACATCCACCTCACATCATTTCATTGACTTAAGTGGTCAGTTCTTGCCTGGACAATCCCCTATCCAGAGGGCAATAACAATTCAGTGACATTCACACTGCTGAAAAACTTTAAGCTGTCTTTGCATTCAAGAGTTTCAAGCTGTGTCCAGCTTCACAAAAACTGAAATGTTCATGAGAGAAACAGAGCTTCCTTAATGAGTTTTCTAGAGTCTCCCAGTTGCAATAAGGTCACAGAATAGTTTAGTTTGGAAGAAATTTCTGGACATCATCTGATCCAAACCTCTGCTCAAAGCAGGAACAGCTTTGAGGTTAGGTCAAATTCCAAAGTTGGATCAGGTTGCTTAGAGTCAGATCACTGAGTATTGAGTACGTTCAAGGCAATATTGGAGAACCTTTTGCACTGTTTTACCACCCTCAGTGTAAGCAAACTTTCCTAATACCTAATGGGAATTTGCCGTATTGCACTTCGTGCTCATTGCCTTTTCCTGTGTACTGCTGAGATGAGTCTGGCTCTGACTTCTCTCTGTCCCCTACTAGGTAGCTGCAGATCACCTTCATCTTCTTAAGGCTGAACACACCTAGGTCTATCAGCTTCTCCTCGTAACACTGCTAGGATACATCATCCTTGATAAATCATTCCCTGACTGGGTTTGTTATGTTTTGGAAAATAAGAGTCAGAAGAACAATGGAGTAAAAAGCTCTCCCTTCTTCTTTTGGGGTTTGATTGATTTAAAAAAATATATAATTCTCATTGGTTTAGGTGGGAGAAGGAGATCAGGGTTTTGTGTTATTGTCCATGCCAGTTTTTCTTACATAGATGTGTTTTATAGTATTATTTTCTGTGGATGTTATATGTCTTGTTGCAAAGCAAGTTGGTGAGCCGACCTTGTGTTAACACTTGTTTCTGGAATCCACTGAACATAGAGCAGAAAATGTTTGTGAGTACAATACAAATCCCAGCAAACTCTGTAAGCAGAGATTTCACAGGTGCATGTTTCACCTTAGGAAAGGGAGGCAAGGCTTTTGCAAAGGGTAGCATAAATCTTTTGATGTTGACTTAAAAAAAAAAAAAAAAAAAAAAGAATAAGCTATCAACAAAAAGCTTATGGACTTTAGCTGCCATTGAGATCTCTGAGAAAAGCTGAAATTATTCCTAATGCGCATTGTATTTTACTGGAAAATACATTTCAAGAAATATCAACATCCCTCCCCCATTTCTATAGAGCCTGGGCTGCAAGAATGAAAGGGTGAAAAGCTGAGAGATGTAATAGGCATTTGACTCCAGCAGCAGAGCTGTAACCACTCAGCAGCAGAGCTGGGAGCAGAGGGGGTGGCTGTGGCAGGCTGGACCAGAAGCAGGCAGCAGCCAGGTGGCAATAGCTGGGGAAATAACGGCATGGTGTGGCTGCTCTGTCTGAAGGAAAATGGCTTCTGACAAAGAAACCTTCTCAAATTTCTCTTTTCCTTCTGTGAGTGAGGAATGGAGAAAAAACCACAACTGGCAGAGTCAGATCGAGCAGGGACGGAGCCCTCAGTGTGGAGTAACACTGGTGGCAGAAGACGATTTCAGCTTCATGGATGAGGCAGTGTTTGCTACAAAGGGGGGTGATAAGTCGGGATAAATAGTATAGTACATAGAAACATGTACTGTGTATGTACACACAGAGTATACGTGTGGTTTGTGGTTTTTTTTTTGTTTGTTTGTTTGTTTGTTTTTTATGTTCAGTCATGCTAGAGCCAAATACTGCTGCAACATCCAGTGTGCCCAATAGTGGGACCTGCAGCTACTTTTCATGTACAGCTTCTGCCAGTAGAGACTGGATCGTGTTCAGAAGCAACACATGATGTGCTGTGCATTAGATCAGCTTGGGTCACACTCAAGCAGTATTAAACCCGCTTGCACCACATCTACTAATGTGAAAACCAGCAGTAAGCCAACCCAATGCATGCTCCTGGCACTCTGAGAGGCCTCCTCCTGGAGGGTACTTTACATTTACACACAGGGGGCACTTGAATTGAATCTTCTTTGGGTTTTATATGTCTGATTTATACTAGTTCAGCTTCAATCTCTTTGTTCTACTTTTTGCAAATGTATAAGAAAGGCAAGCATGGTGTAAGGACACCAGAATCTCTCACAGTATAAATTATGGTTGGGTGCAGCTGGCACTGTCTTCACCTCAGTTTAGAACATAGCTCCTTCAGTTGGCTATTGGACACAGTGATTTTCTAAGCTTGTCTGGCAAGCCTTACATCCTAGCCCCTCTCCTCTTGCAGATGCTGCTAAAGTTTCCAGGCTCAGAAAATTTTGGAAAGTGTGTCCATCTGGGAGGAAATCTTGCATCTCCTTGGAGCTGCTTTTCAAAGGCTTTCACCACAGCCCGAAGGAAAACCTTGTATGTGAAAATAAAGCTTAGGCATCCCATTTTCTTTTATTTTGAACACCAAAATTAATTAAGTGTTGCACTCTGTAGGCATCCACAAGTTCAAAGAAATATTCCTTTCCCATGAAAATGTAGCAGAATTAAAAAGTCAAATAAATCCCCCCTGAAAACCCGTCCTTCACCTTCACAGTTGCAAGCTTTAAAAACTGCAAAAGAGAGCGGGGCCTTTTCAGAGTTTGCACTGAGAAGGTGTTGAAAAGTGTAACCAAGCATGACTAATGGCCCTGTGGTGTGGGGTGTTTGCATGGATTTTGTTTGCAAGCATCAAGCGTGTGAAACCAGCTAACTTGAGGAGGAAGGTAAGCAGCATATGGAGGAATGCAGATAGAAATTGTCTTGTGTGGTGGCCGGTAACCACAGCAATACAATCAGTGCCTCCTGATACTGGGCGGCTGCTCAGTTGTACCCAGTGAGAGGGAGGGTGCATTATTTACCTGTGGAGATTGATGTTCATTAATTATAAGCCAAGGAATAGTAGATAGCAAATAATTAATACCAGAATGTTAGTGCTATCTGTAAATTAAAAAAATAGTATCAGGCAGTAACCTGCATTATGAGAGTTATTTATTCTATTGGAAGATACTGTAGCTCATAAAAAATGATTCAGTATGCATTGCTTGGTGCTCCAATCTTCCTGCTACTGTAAGCACTATGTACCATAAAATACAAATTACAGAGACTAGGCAGGCTTTCACACACTGAGCAGCTGTGTAACAGCTCATGTCTGCTTGGACTCAGTGAGAAGAAAGGTGGTCAGCTACTGCTGTGGACTGAACTCAATTGCAGAGGCATCTTTAGAGAGCTGCTAGGAGAAAGAGAGGTTCTTGCCCCTCTCTATAGCATGTGTATGTACGGCCTTCATCAACCCCAAATCTACGTGACTTTCAGGCTGTGTCACATTCATCTTTCTGTGTTTCCCTGAGAAGGGGAGACCAATGATTTCCAGAGCCACCTGTCACTGGGGTAAGAGCTGGAGGTACTGAATCCAGCAGGGAGGGAGAGGAGGGAGTGAGGAGTGGCTCACTGGGGAGGCCTGTATCTTTCCAGCAATGGCAGAAGCATTGGGACAAACGGTTCATAGACAACTCCTGCCCAAAACACTCCCTCACAACCTTGCAGGAAAGCTGGGCTCGGCTCTCCCTGGATCTGCCAGCCCCACACCTCCATCCTTGCCCTGTCAGTGCTGCCTTCAGAAAATGCTATCTGAGGGAAATTTTCAAAAGCAACTGGAGACTCTCCAGAAGTGTCTATAGTACTATAGGTGGGTCAGACTTGCAGTTGCGTTAAACCCTCCTCCCGAGCCTATGTAGCTGTGTGGTAGGGCTCCACTTAGGAAGATGCGGGATGCTTCTTTCCTCTCCGTCCTTCTTTGTGGGAAAGGGATGCAGTTTTCTAACCCAGTGATACTGGTTCTCCAACATCAGCCTAATTCTGCATTCAAACCTGAAGCAGGGAGAGGAGAAGCCTGCACAGTGAGAAGAGGAGGAATGGCATTTTGCGTGGTGAGAGCTGGCATGTGTGCGTGGCCATGCACAGCACTGGTTTGCCCTGCTGTCCCTGGTAGGAGTGCAGCCCATGGGGCACAAGCCTGCCTCCATCCTTCCCTCCCTCACTTTTGCTGCCATCCAGCACTGCACAGCCAGCAGTGCTCCAGGGAGGATGGATCATTCCCCAATCCCTCTGCTTGTCAATGGCGGTGTCCAGCTAAAGAAGCATAAGGCTTTTTTCCCATGATGACTTTAGACATGAAGGGTCAGAGTGCTCTGGAATGATGAAGAAAAAGGATTCCAAATTAAACTCTCTTCTTTTTTAGTATTTTGCCTGTTATCAGTGAGAGATGTAGGCCAAAGCCTCTACATACTCATACAGAATTATCAATGGTGAATGCAAATGTGACTGCCTCAAAGATGTTATTTTACGGGACTGAAGTATGCACCCACCAGCATCTCCAATTGTCTCTTAGAGTTTCCTCTGCTGCCTTTTACTGTCCTGTCCTATTCAAAATTTCTAAGAGTGGTAACCTTACAGGAAGGGAAGGGCAGGCCTGGGTCCATTTTTAGGCTGAATGTTATACCTCTGAATCTATTACGGCGACCACAGTAAGGCAATACACAGCACTGCCTATTCCCATAATCTGAAATCCAGTTCCTTCTGCCTTTGCACATCGCTAACTGGGAGACAGCAATGCCCACACTGGGGGACAAGGGGAAGGAAGGTACGCATTGCCTGTCAAAGACCTCCAGTCCAAAGGCACCATGGTATTGCCACAGATATTAAACACCCAGATCTAGAAGTGGGTGATTGAGGTGCCCTTAGTATGCCCATGGTCCTAACCCAGGATATGTGGAATAATCTATGTAATCATATTCCCCTTAGTGCTTCAGAGAAGTCCCAGTGACTGTAATACATGCTAACTTAATCTCAGCCACAGAAAAACGTGTTTCTAATTTACAAATTCGGCAATTTTTCAATAAAAGTTGTTGCACTTTGTCTGATCTATTCTCAAAATACGGAAGTGCTTGAAGCATGACCACCTGCAATAACAGATTACTGTTGCCTAAAATATTGCCATACACCTACAATGTGGAGGCGTAAAGCTTCTCTAAAAAAGATCTTTGTTATTTTTTCTAAAAGAAAGAAACGATCCCAGAGTAAAGCTGGTTTTCAGCAGCCTCTCTGCTCCCCAATGCAACTGGCATCAAAGTCTAATGAAAACCTGTTTGCGGACACTGGATCTGATCCAAGGTACACTATTGGCATATTCTAGACCCCTTGGGACATGACTCATATAAAAAACACAAGGCTGTCATCAGATGGCTGGTGGCTCAAATAAATCAAATTTACTTTGAAAATTGAGGCATACCAAAATTTTATTAGGTGAAACTTTGGCATTTCTTATAGCCAACTTGCACATATATATTTTTATTACTTACAGCAGTTTAAAAGTATGCTACCAATCATATGCAAAACAAGACGCGATTGCAAACGTACATTTTTTACTGGGTGGCAGGAGGAACTGTGTTGTTTTCTTTTAAAAGCCCTGAATAGTGCTACATGTTTGTTGAAGGTGGCACAGCAGAACGGGCCTCTCTGTTTTTTTCCTGCAAGTGGCTAGGTGCATATCCTCCATTTGTGGTCTCAAGCCCTGAGTTCAAAGAGCAGCTTCTCTTACGGAATAATTGCTCACTAAAGCTATCAACTGCAATAGAAAAATGACATATAATGTTTGTGACGTGCATTTACAAGAAACAGACAAATGCCACCGAAGTCCCTCCATGGTCCAGGAGGGACCTGATCTTTAGTCTTGAAGACGCTGTTCCTGCAGCAGCCCACATGCAGAGGCAGAGCCCAGTTCCTGGCTCAGGTGCATGGGGCTGTACAGGGTCCCTCTTCCTGTACCCACACCCACAGAGCCTCACCGCTTCCTTCAATGCAAAAGATACTATTAAACATAGAAAAAAAAAAAAATCTGATTCCTCTAATCCTCTAGCACATGAATGAAAATCAAGGCAAAGGAAAGACAAAGTTATTTTGGAGGAAAGTACATGCTTCTGGGCCTGATGAAAGAAGCCAAATCCATGAATTAGAAGAAAATACATTATTTTTTTTTTTAAAATGACTCAGTAGACAGGAGAGCCAAACTCCAAGTGACATTTCTAAACTTCATTTATTTGAGTGTGCAGCAATATACCCTCTGCTTTAAGCTAATAATAAAAGGAGTAAAAAGCTGCAGATTTGGTCTAGCTTTTCCTAAAACTACAATGAAAGTCTATGGGAATATATTCAGATACAGTCTGAGAAGCATGCTGGCTCTGCTCCAAAATAACTTAATTCACTGTGCAAACACAAAGAAAGGGAAAATAACGGCACTGCAGATAAAAACCACAAGATTGCTGTAATTGACAGTGTGCTGCTTTCGGACAGAGAGATTCTTGGCCAAATGCTGACACCTCTGTCACAGAAAAATGAGCTGTTGAGGTTCCCAGTGGTTGTTTTCCTGGGGAGTGCTGCAGTCTGGTGCTCCATCCTGCTGGGGCATCGGGGTTCCTTGCTTAGAGGAGCTCACCCGACAAGGCAGGTGCTTCTCTACATGGTGAGCTTCTTCCTGTGAAAGTACAAAGTATAAATCAAAACAGAATTTGGCCTGTGTATGAAACCCCACGAATAAATCTAATATTCAGTTGTAAAGAAGCACATCTGTAAGTGAGTGGGAAAGCACAGCCTTGGTGGTGTGTCACTTCCAGCAGTGCTAGGCAGAGGATGTGGTTCTTATAGACCCTCAGGATCATTGTAACCCTCTTTTCTTGAAGTAAAAGCCATAAAAGTTCCTTTTATTTCTACAGAAAGAGCAAGGCCGGGGCTGAGCTGCTGCCTCCAGTGTCTGAAATGGCAGACCGACTGATTGGCTCTTTTAGAAATCAGGAAACTTGTCCGTTCTCCATTTTGACAGCCAAACAAACATTGTCTGAAGCTGCCAAAGTTACCTCTGACACACAGCATTCCCAGTGAATTTAAAGCACTCATGTTCATTAAGCGAAACCCTCACTTTACATATTTCTAATACAATGGGGCATGAGGGCTTTTCCAGTGGAAATGTAAGACCTGATCCAAAGTATTTGAAGAAACAGTTCCTTTCATATTAGTGGACTTTCTCCTTAGCCCTTTATTCCATATGTTGCTGGGTGTGTTTGTTTAGTCTGTGGCCGGATGTAATGGCGCTCTGTAGACTTGAGAAAATTCTCCAGAATTCAGGCTTCTAGCTTATCATGAAGGAATAGACACATGCTTCCTCTTGAAATAACAGAAAACTGAGTCATTAAGAGAGACATCAGCTGTACTTAGTCACTGAAATGTAGTGTTGTGACTAAAAAATGTATGCCCGTAGACATTTGATCTGTTTCCAGGAGAAAAAAAACCAAAACATGTAACAAAAATCTTCCAAACTTGTGAAGAAGAAATAAATTCTGGTAGTCTGTGGTTGTCTTGAGATAATTTCTTGTCGCTTCGATACACTGCTTGAATATTTTCCAGTATTAGTGTTCTCTATCTCATTGTTTTGGCTGCTGTACATATTTCCACAATTTTCCTTAAATAAAACAAAAAAAAAATCATCAGGTCATAAAATATTTCTACAATTTAATTAAAAAATAATATTTACTGTCTGCACAGCTTAAATTTGGCCTACTTTTGCATATGTATCATGATGCAGACTTCAATTACACGGTCACATAGTAGTTTTCCCCACAGGACTGCAATCTTTTCCTTCAGAGGTTAATCTTCTTTCCAAGTCCTTAATTTTTGATTCATGGACTCTTGAGGCTGGGAAAAGAGCTGCAGCTGAGAAAGGGAAATTTCTCCTGGTTACCTAACTAACCCCAGGATCTGTTCCTCAGATTTCACCTTTCAGCCATGACTTCCTTTCCAGCCCACATCCAATTCTCTCTCCTAAACCCTCTTCTGATCTAGCCCTACTTCCTTGTTTCCATCTCTTAAGGCCATGCCTCATTGCCTAAGCAGTCCCACATTTCCTTTCCACTTGCCAGTGATCCTACAGGAAACATCTTGTTGCCACAATGTGGTTCTTCCCTTTCCACCTGGCTTTGCTTTTGTCTCGCACCAGGTTCAGATCAGAGGGTTTCCTCCTCCTCTTCTGGAGGGCTTCCCCACGGGAGGGAGGCTGCAAGAGCACAGAAGGAGCCATGGGAATGGGGCTGAGCTGGGACACGTTCATTGCCTGAGTGGCAATGTGAGCATGCTCAGCATTGCACTCTTTGATCTGTCTAGTTCCTGCCTATGCGAACAGCCTTTTTCCCGAAGCTTAGCTAGTCTGGGCTTTCACAAGAACAGATCTAGCTCTGGTAGGAAGATCACATAAGAAAGAATGTTTCTTTCAGTGTTGTTGTACTGTACTTGAGCTTTATTTTTTGAAATAAAAAGTCACATTAGTTTCTAAAAGAGAGGCAAAGCTGTTTATTTTTTCCCTAGTGCAATCTTGGATATGGATATGGGTATGAATACGACCATACATTTTCTTTTGGCGTAATAGATGTTCTTCCGTTTATTAAAAGATTCATCCAACCACAGATGACCGTTGGGAATACTCAAATCATAGGTTTGCAGACTTGTTACAACTGAAAACAGGATCTTTTATCGGGATGTGTCAACAGTCTTAGCAAACGGTAGGATAGATAGCCCTGCAATATCACCCTAAAACCCGCCCCACAAACACAGAGTCATTCTAACTCTAAGCACCAGCTCAAAACCCAACCTTCCTCCCAGTCTGAGGTGGCAATGATGTATGCCAGCTGCACCATATGTGAAGGGACTAAAAAAAACCACCAGGAGACCCTGTGTGCATTTCATTTCTGTGTGAAGACTTCTTCTAACACCCAGTGATGATGAGGCAGCATCAGAGACAATGTCTACCTCCTGAATCAGCCTAAACACAAGGGAGGTAGTCCCCTACTAGAGCAGCATAGGTGAGCCTGGCATCTTGACTCTTAAAAAAATCAGCTTTCAGAGCCTATGCCATCATGGGAATATTGTTTGGAGGAAGCATCACCTTATTTACATTCTTTTTCATCATTTCAAACTTCTCTTTGCCATGAATTAAAAGCAAATATTTCAGAAAGCTGCATTTATGCTATGGTCTTCCAATTCTGAAACACTTGCATTAATAAGTTCCTTGTACAAAGCCTGGCATGTTCAACTGGACCTTGAAAATTCAAGTTGGAGGATGCAAATTTCATAGAAAATAACAGAAAGTTAGCAGAACTCAAATGTGCATGTGCAGTTGGAAGTTGGGTCCACAAGGACCTCCAGCTCTGCAGAAGACCTGTCACAATCTTGGGTTATTAGTCTCATTAAAGAAAAGCTGGAGTCTTTGCAAAAGTAATTTCTTTTCTGCATACATAGCTGTTCTATGAACCAGACATATTTCCTCAGTGCCAAATTGCATTTCAGAATGTGTCCTTGCTAAATAGAGTGAGATGTATTTCCATTTTTCACGAAAGAATCACATTTTGGATGAGGGGGAGGCAGGAGTCCCGGTACCGTTTCCTGAAGTCAACAGCAGACCTGCCATTAATTTCAGTGTCCTAGGATTTAAGCAAAGAGATAACAGACCCTCAAATGGTTTTAAGCTCACCGAAATGTTAGCCCAAAATGAAGCATGTGCCCTTCAGTTAAGGTGCACATTTACACAGCTGAGGATGACAAGTCTAGTTTGACTGAAGACTGGAGAAGAAAACGATGCCTCCTCCTACATGATCTGCCCCCTGAAGAAAACATCTGCCTGCATTTTTTACCAGGAATGTGAACTGCTAATGTAATCTGGCCTTTAGACAAAGGGAAGAACATCGCTCCTATGTACAAATACAGAAGAAGCTAGAATGTTATGTTGACTGTTTTCTGCACGTGTGGATAAAAACACAACAAAAATAGATAAAGGACTGAAGAAAATTATTGTTTAGTAAGTCAAGACTTCCAGGGATTTAGGAAAAAGTATGAGAGCCTAAATTCAGTCTGGTATAATTCTTGTAAATTGTCTGAAGTGAATCCTTTTATGTCTTGACAGCAATTTTAATTGTATCAGGACTGTGAAATCTGGTTTCACGATCAAATTAATGCAAGCTTTAATTTAGGCCAAGGCTCAGCACTCTCCATGAGCAACAGGATTTTGAGGGGAGAGCTTTTTGTAAGGCTTCTTTTAGATTAAAGAGCTTTCTAGGATTTAGATGATTAAACTTAATACTCAGTATCTAAAACATAAGAGATGTGGCAGATATTATTAGCTTTTTGCCTGTAGAAACAATAGAAAACAGGAGACATCAGAGGGATTGGAGAGGACACTTGTTCTTTGGGTAGATGGTGGCAGAAAGGGTATAAATTAGGTTATTTTTCCACTGCCCAGTAGCCAGGCTACAATTTGAGGCACTTGAGGGAAGCCCAGTCCCTCCCTTTGTATATTCAAGCAACAGCTACACACAAAACCATGAAAAACCACAGACACCAGTAGAAGACTTAACTCCTGTGACTGGAGAGCACATTTTGCTACAGTGATAGGATCCAGCTTTTCCATCATGAGGACTGACTGCCTCAGTTATACTTCACATAAAAGGGTTGCTCTTTCAGATTTACTTGGCTGAGTAATGAGAGTTGGTTCATTAGGGATGTAACATCAAAGAGACTGACCCAAATGATCCAAGTCTGAGTCATTCAAAATTTCTGAGAGTAGCTGAGGCACTTGGTTTCAGAAGGGCAGCTGAAGAAAAGCCATCAGTTCTCTGGAGACTTAGAGCTCTGTTAAAAGCAGCCATTGGCAACCCAGAACAGTAGTCTTGGTAGGTCTGCAGGGGCCTTCCTAGCTTGATAGCACCAGCATTTTATGGGATATTCAAAATGCCACTGTAATAGATCCTCTGGACATGTTTGGTCTTCTCACAGCCACAAGCTACTCAGTTTTTCTGTGACTAGCTGATGGTAATATTTACTGATCATCTGTTCGTAACTTATTTTTTTGTGTATACACCTAGAATGGATTCTTTTACCACTGCAATGCACAACTGTAACTTCTATACTCTTAACTTCTGCCCAATTTCTGTTGCAGTGGTCATCAACTTTGCCTGACACTCTTCTGCATTTTGAACTGCCTCCTCTCTGTCATCCTTCATCCAAAGGAGTTACAACATGTTGCTGGCTGGGAGCAGCAGATGGGAGCAGTCTGCCCAGCTCAGGCTGCCTGCACTGCCTGAGGGAGGTGCAGCCTTGTCCCAGGGCCAGGACTGATGCCTGCAGGGAGAACCTCAGAGCAGGGCACACTGATGAGCTTCTTTACCTCTGTGAGAGCACCCACTTGCAGAACTGGATATTGCTCTCTTGTTTCTCATGCATTTAGCATATTCTGTTTGGGGTTTTGTATTATTATTTTTTATTGTTGTTTTGCTTTTCTTTTCTTTTTTTTTTTTTTTTTTTTTTTTTTTTTACATTCACTGCAGTAACAATCAATGCAGCAAGGATTGGTGGACTCGCCGCGTCCCTGCAGGTTTTTAAACTCAGATTGGACATGGCACTTAGTGCCATGATCTAATAAACGGACTAGAGTTGGACCAAGGGTTGGACTCGATGAACTCTGAGGTCTTTTCCAGCCCAGTCGATTCTGTGATTCTGTGATTTCTTCCGTGCATGTTGTAGCAGTGCTGAAGTCATGTCTAGATACACTTTTGAGCAATCCCTGACAGTCTTATTGCAGTTAGAAGTCACAGACTGTGAAATGAGCTTTGTATTAAGACTTGTTCCTTTAAATGTAAAGAAGTCCAAGCACCACTTAATTCTCTGTAGAGCTACTACAGTGTTCTCCAAGGATTCCAAAATGTGATTTGAGGTCCTCCACTGTGCCCCTTATGAGAAGAAAGTTATTCTTTTTCTGTCATTTTTGCCGTGTTTTGCTTGTGCTTGAACGTGCTTTGAAGATTATTTACCACAAGAAGAGCAAAAGAAAAGCACAGTCCAAGTGCCGCCCGTGCTGTCTGCCTCACCACCAGTTTATCTGTTGTGAAGATCACCAGATGCTGTCGGAGCTCCCTGGCATTTTAGCAGTTATCTTTATTGCTGGAGCAATTTGTAGCACAGAAGGGATCAAGTCAGCTTCAGTCAGTCACTGGTTTTTGAATGCCTTCATTTTGGATTTGCCCTAGAGCGTCATTAAATTCTTTTAAACTAGCAGTGCTCTGTTAATTTCATTAATCCAGCCACATATTCAGAAATTGCTGCTTTTTTTTTTTTTTTTTTTATGATTAAGTTTATAAAAAGAGAAACACTCCGTGCTCTCCAGTGACTTTTGGGATGGGCGATTTTGTAGAATTTCCATAAAACCAGTGAATGCTTTGTTTGGGGATTTAATAGGAACTGTTAAACTACACAGCAGGTTATACCTTTTAGCATCTATTACACTCAGTAAAACCGGCACATTTTTCCCATCAGTTACACTCTCCGTGATTGTACGCTGCTCCAGTCTCACTATAGGTGGGCCAGGCCTCCACTGAGCAATTAAACAAGTAATTTTCCCGCCAAGAGCCAGCCATTTTAATGCTTTTCAAAACATGCACGCGCTCACATGCGCACACACGCACAACCTCCTGGCTGCTTGTTTTGCTGCTCTCTGCCCACCTGGCCCTGCGGTCGGCCTCTGGCACGGGGTTTGGGTTATGCCTTCGGAGCCAGCAGCTGGAGCTTTCACACTTGGCCCAACATCTGCAGCATAAAGGCACCGCACAGGAGCTCTCTGAGGCTTGTACTTCTGCACCGGTGAAGGCTAAGAGAGTGGTGATAAAACCCCAGTGACACTGCTGCACCAAAGGCAAATGCTTTGCTGGTGTACTTGTGTGAAATGCATAGAATAGAATAGAATAGAATAGAATAGAATAGAATAGAATAGAATAGAATAGAATAGAATAGAATAGAATAGAATAGAATAGAATATTTTTGAGTTGGAAGGGAACTACAGCAATCATCTAGTCCAACTGCCTGACCACTTCAGGGCTGACCAAAAGTTAAAGCAAATGCCAAATGCCTCTTCAACACAGATAGGCTTGGGGCACTGACCAGCTATCTAGGAAGCCTGTTCCAGTGTTGGACCACACTCTCAGTAAAGTAATGTTTCCTAATGTCCAATCTAAACCTCACCTGGCGCAGCTTTGAACTGTTCCTGTGTGTCCTGTCACTGGATCCCAGGGGAAGAGCTCAACGTGTCCTGTTCCACTTTTCCTCCTCAGGAAGCTGTAGAGAGCAACAGGGTCACCCCTCAGCCTCCTTTTCTCCAAACTAGACAAGCCCAAAGTCCCCAGCCATTCCTCACAGGACATTCCTTCCAGTCCTTTCACCAGCTTTGTTGCCCTCCTCTGAACACATTCAAGGACCTTCACAACCTTCTTTACACTGCAGGGCCCAGAACTGAACACAGTACTCAAGGCAAGGCCTCACCAATGCTGAACACAGCAGGATAGTCACCTCTTTTGACTAGCTGGTTATGCTGTGTTTGATGCACTCAGGATGTGCTTTGCCCTCTTGGCTGCCAGGGCACACACAGCTGACTCATACTGAATCTGCTCAATGTGGCAGAGGATCATGCAACAGCACATTCTGAGCACAGTGTGTGTATGCTGCTGCTACAGCAGAGTTTGAATGACCCCTGGATAGAGGTCTTGGTCAGGTTTAGGGGGTCCCTGCCCTGTCCCTACACCCTGCAAGGAACGGGAAGAGTAATTCACCCAATTAAGGGCAATCAATCCTTCAAGATAACTGACTATGTACAGCTCGGGTTTTTCAGTAAATCCCACAGAATGAGAAATACAACTGCAGTGAATATCCCTCTGAGGACATCTCAAGGAATTAAATTAAAGAGCTTTTTTTACTTTATTTGGGCTGTGCTTGGGAATATCTTTGGAGAATGACAGCCCATGCTGAAAGCCTGTGCCTGTGTCCTGACCTTGTTTATTTTGCCAGGGTAGGGATGGCCTTGATTTTTCTCTTGATGCCAACCAGATGACTAAGAGATTTTGATGACTTAAATGTAAGAGATTTCTTGTGTGGCTCAAGTGGGCTTCTGACTGCCTGACCCTACATATAAGTATAGTTAATAGGAACATAAACTACTGTTTTTAAAAAGTAAGGCATCTCTAGCTTTGGTGTACACAGTGACATTACACATCCCTCTTTCCACAGATTAGGTAGCTGTTGGATCTTGCAGCTCACTTGGACATCTTGTAATTTTTTACTTTTTTAACCCTCAGTGAAATGTAGGTACCACTGTAGCTACCCAGCCCAGCAGCAGTTAATCCCACAATTTCATATGAAGAACATACAGGAAAGTCCTTGGAGCTGGTGTTTACCAGGACGCCCAGCACCAACTAGTCATGAACTGTGTAGATCATTCTTTGTGGAAGGAAAACTGGCTTTTTAGAGGGTGGGTTTTCACAAGGGAACCGTGGCAGTTAGGATCTCAAGATTCCCAATGCTGGGAACTTTCATCAGCTACAATAAAAATAAGAGGGATTGAGACGTGGGATTTCTGTGTCCTGCAAAAATCCCAGAATACAGATCCTACCAGGCTAGTGTTAAGCACCATTGAAATTTCTCCTTTCATCTCTTGAACACAATAAAGACAGTGAAAGTATTTTCATTTGTGCCTCTGAGTCCAAAACTGCTCAGCAAAGGACCTTCCTGATTTCCCATTAGCTTCAGTGAGATTTGAGACTAGTCAGCAAAGAGGAATCTTGCACTTGTCAGAAAGCACCTAAAGAGCAGAGGGGATTCTTTATGCAAGAACCTGATGAGAGCAAGACGTTTAAAGTGTTTTAGCACACTGAGGTACAATGGAAAATACATTTATGAAACAATAGATCTAACAAATTGGAGACATCTTTCCGATTTTTTTCTTCTTTTCTCCACAGTTTCATTAGTTTCTGTTACAACCTTTAACAGATGCTTAATTGACACAGTCAGAAATAGTTTTTCAATCATGTATCACTTTAATTATCCAATAGTCTTTTCAGATCTCTCATGGATACCCCTTTCACTCTGATAAATTATTTGCTGCGTTTCAAGCTCCTCTGCTTGAATTCTGCTTATCTTCTCATGATTTGTCCCGTAGGAGGATTTTGTAAAAAACTTGGGAAGGAAGAGGAGAAGAGAAGGCAGGACAGAACTTCATGCTATTTCAGCCACAAAAGTACATTTTTCAGAACATTTTGTTTGAAAGTTGAAGTCTGAGTGCAACGCTTTGCATTTTAATGGATCAGCACTATAACCCTGACCTAATGGGAAGTGTTTCATGATACATGTTACTTGGGATTTTGTGCCTGTGTGAACATCCTGTTCTCAACTATATATCCCAAAGTCATACTTACATGAGGGGCCTCTGACGGTACATGCTTTTTTCTTGGTGCTTTGTTTTACATATATAAAGTTGACTTCTGACTTTAGTGGAAATAGTGCAAACTTTATCAATGATAAAAAATAAGTATTACCTGGCTTTTATTTTTTTAGTCAATATCAAAATTGTAGTCAATGACAAAATTGTAGTCAATGACAGTACAGCCAGGATTTTGTCCAGGGAAGTGGAATTTCTTTTCCAAAATTATGAGCTCTCTCAGCTGCTAAAATACTTTAATGAAAGCTAAGATGCTCAGCATCTCTGAAAAATAGGTTTGTAGGAGCCTAAAATTTTATGAAACACCCCTGCAAAGAAAAGTTACCTCTTGAAAATATGAACTCCGTGTCATCTGCTTTCTAATGAGGGCCGATCCAGCGAAACATCTACATTTGAATTTGAGGAGCACAATAACCCTCCTATAGACGTCACTCTGTAAGGCACATTGTGGGACATCTTTAACTAGCCATGTTCCCATAATTGCAGTAATGCTTCTTTCAGTAATGTTGTCATGCCTTTAAAATGCTAAACTCTAGAGATAGGTTAAAAAAATGAGTTGTCAAAAGCTATTTGGAAAAATTTTTGTTTCCTTCCTCTTCTAAAATAATTTAAGATTTTTTTGGAGGTGATAATGTCACTGATCACATTTGCAGTTCTGGTCACTGGGAGATATCTGGATCAACATTTCTCTAACACTTCAAGCCAGAAATTACTGTCCATCTTCTCCCCACCTCCCCAGACATTTTCTTTGGGCTCTCATCTGTCCCCATCATCAAACTGTCCATTGGAAATGCTATAGAGTTCCTCTGGTTTCGCAGGTCATTCCAGCCATTCATGGATCTGTGCAGTTCTTTTGTGGAAGCATTACTCTTAATGTTTGTAATTTATATGAAGGATGTTAACGGTCTGTAAAACCAAAATTCATGTTCAAGTGTCCACTTTGTACTTGGAAACTGCTGAAGGATTTGGGACCCAAAGAGACTGAGTGCTGTTTTAATTCTGGTCTGGATTGGCCCGGATTTTTCTAGTCTGTTTTGACTGAGATCAGGCTCTTAGAAGTGGGATAGTGTGATCCCAGCATCCGTTCCACAGCATTGCTGCTGGAGAGGGAGCAAAGCTTCAGGGACATGACAGAATTCTATTTTCTATGGCAAGATGATAGTATCAGTTAAGTTGCATGCTGGTTAAAAACATTTAACCAGCAATAGCTATTAAAAAAAAAAAAAAAAAAAAAAAAAAGAGATATAACAATAAAGGAATAAGTCTCTCCAAATTCTTACAACACCTGGTACATAGCATGTGCTTTTGCAGATGACAACATTTACCCTTTATGACAGCATTATACATATACATTGGAGTTTGCCTTTTTAAGTAAGTGATGTTAACAGCCTTGAATAAAATTGGGACAAGCAGTGTAAACAGGATGGCATATAAAGTGTGATACAATATACAGAGGGCAAAGTATGTTTGAAGGTTAGCTTATTAATAAAACATGGCTGGCCTTGATTTAGTTTATAAGAAACTTAAGACATTTATCAACATCTGTCTGAACCCATTTCCAGTCTCTTTGGACTCTGTTGTGGATAAGCTGATTAATAAAAGATGATGCCTTTAGGAAGGAAACTTAGATCTTTTCAAGCAATGACAAAAGAAAATTCAGTGCTTAATCTACATATGAAAGGAAACTGTGAAAGTAAACTAGTTTACCACTACATCACAGGATGCCAATCTCTTATAACATTTCATCTGACTTAGTTTTGGCTGGAGTCTGGAAAAGTAAGAAGGAATTCAAAAAATTAAGTGTGGAATTAATTTACAAGAAAGATCCTAGTGCTCTCTTATGGAGACTCTGAAATCTAATCCTGTTCCCTTGTGGCTTCCTCCCCTCAGTGTTTTTAACTTTGCAGCTTTCCGTGTTTGTTTTTCATTTGTCTCCTTGATCCTTTAGTCTTTCCTTTCCCTTAGGCTGGAATAAAATTCTAATATTGAACAAGTGCCACACTTTGCCTACTGATAGTTGTTGCCCAATAAAACGTTGCCCTCAGAAGCCAATTAGTGAAATATGTTTCTTGTAATAACCAGTAATTTGTTTAATTTTCATGCATTCTTGCCTGATAGTCAGCCAAAGGGATGCACATGCATAGTTCCTGCATCTGGGATACAGAGACAGCCCAGTTTAACTGCATGGAGCAGAGCTCTCCCTGCACATGCACCTGGCAGCAATGGTGCTACCTGACTTCAGCATTTTGCAGGCTGCATCATAGAATCATAGAATAGTTTGGGTTGGAAGGGACCTTCAAAGGTCATCTAGTCCAACTACCCTGCAGGGACATCTGCAACTAGATCAAGTTGCTCAGACCCCCATTTAACCTGGCCTTGAATGTCTCCAGGGATGGGGCATCTACCACCTCTCTGGGCAACCTGTGCCAGTGTTTCACCACCCTCATAGTAAAAAATTTCTTCCTCATGTTTAGCCTGAATCTCCCCTTTCTTAAGTCTAAAACCATTACCCTGTTACTGTTGTAACATACCATTCTAAAAAGTCTGTCCCCATCTTTCTTATAGGCTCCTTTTGAATACTGAAAGTCTGCAATAAGGTCTCCTCAGAGCCTTCTCTAAGGTGAACAACCCCAACTCTCTCAGCCTGTCCTCACAGCAGAGATGTTCCGTCCCTCTGATCATCTTAGTGGGCTCCTCTGGCCCCTCTCCAACAGGTCCATGTCCTTCCTGTACTGAGGGCTGCAGAGCTGGGCGCAGTACTCCATGTGGGGTCTCACCAGAGTGGAGCAGAGGGGCAGAATCACCTCCCTCATGGCAGAACAAAGTTGGACTGAGGGCTTTCAGAGTGGGAAGCAGTGTGGCCATAGCTGCATATGCCCTGCCACGGCTAATACATCTGGGACATCTCTGTGAGTGGGCTGTGCTGGGACCTGAGCAGGTTTCTCTGCATGTCCCTGCAACTCTTTGCAAGGGTCTGGGCAGTACAAGTTAATTTAGAGCTGAAACTGAACCTCTCACTGCAGGCCGGTATCACAGGCATTCGGGGATCATAATTTTCATTAATTTTATATCCAAGCCTCCAACCTCTCTCCCAAGAAGGGCCTTTAAACACCTTCAGGGGTGGAGACTCTACCACTTCCCTGGGCAGCCTGTTCCAATGCCTGACCACCCTTTCTGTGAAGAAATTTTTCCAAATATCCAATCTAAACTTCCCCTGGCACAACTTGAGGCCATTTCTTCCCTTCCTGTTGCTTGCTACATGGCAGAAGAGATCAACAACCTCCACGGTCCAACTTCATTTCAGGTACTAGAGATACTCTTCTTCCCTGCTTCAACTTTACCAGGGCGCTTTGTCAAGACCTGGGAACAGGATACCCAGGTACAATTCAACATGACGGTGTTTGGGCACCACCTCCCCTCACTGCAGCCAAAAGTGGGAAGGAAAAGCCTTCAGACACCACCCCACTGATTATGTCAATATTTTATGTGAAGCAAAATGGCTCTAATATGGGAAAATAAGTGTCTGCATCTACCCTGATGTATAAAATATGTCGGAGACTTCTGAGCCTGAGGCCAATAGTCACTACAAGGATCATGTCCATACAACTTCACTTCCTTTTCCCCCAAAAAAGGGTGTCTGCAGCTGCCTTGCCTTCTGGGAATAATCTCTGGCCTGTGATAACCTTCAGGTAGGACTGGAAAAACTCCAGGCTGAAATTGTGTTCACTATTTTAGCATATGACTAAGGCAGCTGAGCATCCACCTCCCTAACACTTCATGACCTGGAGCGTGCTCCCATGAGCAGTGGGCATTTGAACTCATGTCTCACATCCCACAGGTGGCATTGCAAACCAGTAAAACAGTGAGGAAAGAGAAATGCAATTGGTGGCTCCTCACTTAGCTCTGAAAAAGATGCTGAGTGTGTTGAGGAAAGCAGTAGCTTGAACTGTACAGGCCAGCGAAAATAATGAAGCCTAGAGGCTTTTCACAAGAAAAAGATGTAGGTGCCAACCCAATGGGAATATTGCATGTGGTGAAAGGTGAGAGGGGAGTGGTAATTCTCTACAGCCCGGAGAGAGTCTATGAATGTCAGAGGCGGGGAAGGTGCGTTACCTCTGCTTTGTATTCTCCCTGTACATCTTGCCTTAAGAGGTTAACAGCGGCTTGTAACAAGACATTTTCCTATCTATTTATATAAACTTTAAAACTGAAGATTACACAATGTTGCAGGACAGGTCAAATTTTTCCTGATGTCTGGGATGGTGAACTGAGAGATTCAAATTAAGTCTCTCCCTGTCAGCCAAGAACTGAAGACTGCCACATACTTCTGCAGAGTGGGAGATCGGCTTTTGAAGGCTCATTTTATAAGGAAATAACTCTGGATGCCATTTAATCATTGGAAAGAAAAGTTTGTTCCTTGAGGTAGTTTTAAACAATACTGAAATCTACTTTAGATTAACTTGGATTTAAACAGATTAAGCAGAGAGTGTGGAAAGGACCACGCTGAGCCAGATCCTACACTGGGTTGAATTGGCATGGTGCTCTCAAAGACAAAGGAGTGACAATTAATACCAGCTGAGTATCTGGCCCATTGCATTTAAAGACCATGTCAGAGACCACCTACTTTCTAACACAGCTTATAAAAATGGTTGAAGACATTTAGAGCATGTTGTGCTAGCTGGAATTCCCAATCTGATTTCTGCACCAATGAAGGGCCCAAAATGTAGGTGCCGAGTCCTGCATCCGGTTGTGATATTCAGTACATTTACTGTAAACAGTCTTGAAATTATGTTGATGACAATGATTTTTTAACAACTGCTATTATATATATGCGAGTATTCCTACCCAAATGTGTGGAATCATGTACTACTATAAGGATTTGAAGAATTTTCCATATAACTTAGGTTCCAACTCACCCAGGATTAGGTAAAAAAAATGATTTACTAAGGAACAAATGGGGTAATGCAATTTTTTTCTAAGTTGCTGTAATCACTCTTAAAGCACATCACACTACATTATAAGATCCTTTGATAGCAAATACTGATAGCACATCCATGTGCCCTTTGTTGCAGTTTTGCATTATTCTCCAAGTTTATTTCCCCACAGCCTGTAGGAGCAGTGGAGTTATAATATTGGCTCTCGTTCTGCATTCTTACCAGTCAAGATCATTCATTGATTCCTAGATGTGAGGATCAATGGTGGTGGCCATATGGCTTTGGAATGATCTGTTGTCTTTTCCATAATGGCATTGTGGCTTTGTGTTTCCCCAGCAGTGATTAATAGGCACAGACATGCGTTATGCACATGTTGATAGGTTTAGATGAACTTTGAATTTTCATGGCTTTCTTCTCTCTCTCTTTTTTTTTTTTTTTCCTTTTCTCTCCCAGGAGACAGGGAGAGGAAGAGTGGTTCTGCATTGAGAAAGTGAGAAAGGGGTCTTTAATGAATATTCACCTCCCAGGGACATGGTGTGATTTGATCAGCAAGGCTAGATGACAAACAGACCTCATCTAGTTGCCCAGGGATAATTAGGACACCGTCCCCTAGGCAGACTATCTAAAGACCACTTGCAACAGGCAACCCCATGCTGGAGAAGAACAAATGCCTCCAAATGCCTCTCACTGCTAATCTTGGGAAAAGAACATACAATGGCAAGCTAACTGCATACTCCCAAACCCACGAGCTCTAAAAACCAGGAGGCACCACACTGAGCGGGAACACGTTTTGTTTCCCCCCTTAGCTGATGGAGGCATGCTGTCTTCCAGGCTTTCTTTCTGGGGCACAAAGAAGCTGTGGGTGGATGAGTGGATCGATGGGTAGATGGACAAACAAACTTCATTAGATACCTTGGACCTATCCTGTGGAAGGCATGGGGTAAGCACCAGAGGTTGGTATTCCTTGGATACCCAGGGAATACCAACAACAGACTAATAAGACATGGCCTGTCCACTAGGCTGTTCTTGCCCTCCTCAAAACTCAGAAAAAAAAAAAAAAAGCTGCTTGGTTAGATCTGGTTTATTAAAGTTTGGGGTAAAACTGTGCAGCACTAACACAAAGTCTGGTGCGGAGTGGAAGAGGATGTGGCATGTGAAAATGAAGAGCCTACAGGCTCTGAAGAGGTCACCTTCTCTTGAACAAGAAACTGGGCAATTCTTCCACAGACATTCACAACTGGAGCACCTGGACTGAGGGATCTCTTCTTGATTGATCAAAGTGGTGTGAATCCACAAAACAACAAAACCAATCCACACACAGTTTGATTTGGAGGAGAATTCATCAAGGGATGCAAAATTCATAAGAATTACATCTGTATGGCTGCCTTCAGAAGTGTTTGTGTCCCAGGTGGTCAGCGGCTGGGAGACAACAAGGAGAAGTATCACATGTGTTTGCTTTGCTCATTTGCTCTTCCCTTCTGGTCTTCTTACACTATTAGTGGTAGAATACTGGGCTGGCCAGGCCCTTCATCTCACCCACTACAGCTGTTCTCATGTTTGTAAGTTATGGGACTTCAAGCAATGCAAAAATTCAGGAAGAAATGGCTTGTTGCCCAAGTCCCATGTGGATTTTGTTTTAATCTTCAAAAAAAATTGTAAAATCCAAGATGTTCACAAGAAGTAGCAGAAATTTCTCAAGAAAGCAGCTTCTAAAGTGCATCGGGTTGAAAGGGTTGTTGGTGGTTTGATTGTTTTCAATAACAATGTTTGAAATATTATATATTATTAACTGTTTTGACACTTTCCAGGTTCTTTCATTGTGAAATTTATGTTGCAGCAGATTGGACAGAAGATTGGACATCCTCTGAGGTGTTAATAGTATGTATGCTTACAAAGCCTCTCTCTCCTTTCTGGTCTTCCATCATACCCATACTGCAGTAAACACTGGCAGCTGTTTGGTTGGCTTGAGAAGTACTCTTCTTTCAGCCCTAAAAACAATGTATAGTAATTTCCTGGAATTGTAGAAATATTCTGTTCCAGGTTGGACATTTTCAAACTTTTCACAGGTTTCAGGAAAGTCCAAATATATAAATAAAAATCATATCTTTATTTTTTACTGAATTTGAGTTTTTTGAGGCTGACACCACACAAGCACTTCTAATCAGAAAACCTCAGGTGCTATGTATTGACAAATATCCTTACAGGAATGTAAAGTGCAACCAAAACATTGCAGCTGCCCAAAACAAGGCAAAGAATCATGGAAAATTCGGACTTTTTTGCAATGTTATTGAATGCCAATGGTCTGTTTGGCTCAACAGTACTAAGTACAATATTCAACTCATCTCCCCCTACACATCCAACTCTCAGTGACAGGATACTCTGGTAGTCAAGATGGTGTCAATGCCAAGGCTGAAAAACTGCCTCTGGTCACTCCACAGCCAAAGTGTCCTTCCTCTCTTCCATGGGTGTTATGTGGTTTGGACCAGAGCAGGGTATTGGATTCTATTAGAGTTTAAATGAAGGGAGATGGCTCAGCTGCTATCCTGTTGTGCCGAAGGAGAAATTTGCCTTGAGGTATGAGAACATAGGTGACTGACATATAGCAAGGGAAAAGAGAAACCTATAGAGCATAGGATGATGCTGAGGAATACTTGCTTGTGAAATGTTTCCTTTGAAAAAAAATGAGCTAATAGCTTATAAACGTACTGTTTCAACCACCCTAACAGCACGTGGGGAGTCTATTTTTCCTCTACTAGTTATAAGTTCTGGTAGACACAGCTACTTTTAGTGAGTAATGTGTTGCAAGAGTGTGCCCTAAACACCAGCAAACTCAAACACTCTGAGATCAGGCCTCTGCACAGGCTGCTGGATGTCACATGTTGTCAGGGGATGAAAGATGAAAAATGGAACTTTTTTACATTTAGCTCATTTTTTGTTAAAGAGACAGTAATGTTTTTATGCACATAATGCATTTTGGTAGCTTCGCAGCCTCACTCCCACCCAGGAAAAATGTAAATCTTTCCTATTAAGTTGGAGTTTTCACAGTTTATAGAGAATACATTGAGGACACAAAAGTTTTCTTGGAACAATAGCGCAAGACTGCAACATGGAGACCAAAGCAGCTAGCTCTGAGGAAATAGAAAAAATTGCAATTTTTGGCTCTTTCCCTATGATATGAAGTGCATGTTATTCTCGTTTAGCAGAGAGCTGACTTGAACAATAGAAATGTTTGTTAATACATTCTGCTCTGCAGTGACTGTAAAAGTATTTGCTGCATTTGCTTCTTAGATGCTGTAGCTCTCTCATTTCACACCTTTCCTCAGATTTAATCTCTGCAGTATTATTTATGTGGCAATATTATATTCAATTTACAAATTACAGCCTGCTGCAAAACGGAGCTGTTCTTTTCCCCAGAGGTACCGGCAACAGTTACATTAATCTTCTTTTAAAAAATTATTCAGAGGCTTTCAACATGCTGCCAAGAGTTCCCTCCCAGATTCCTTTGTAGTCCTGTTTTTAATTGTAAGAATATCTGCAGAAAATATAACATGTAAGGCCTGGATCCCAGTGGAGCTCCATGCTGGCAGAGGTCCTGCCATGAGGACCAGATGGGTGGATTTGAGTTTATTTTATCCCTTCCAGCTCAGTCCTGTATGTGGATCCTGACCCAGGAAGGTGGTTTGTTGCTGAGTTGCTGAGAAGGTCCTGGTGGGGCTTCAGCAGAAGGGGTGGCTGCAGAGGCACTGCCACCAAAAATGGGGAAAAAACATCACACCAAGCACTCCACCCTCACAATCCTGCACCTGCATCTGCCTGCACCGTGCTGCAGAGACTCAAGGCTGCTTAATAAACCTGCTTAATGGGAGGTTTGGGCAGACTGCAAGACACACCACACTAACGCTACCGTTACAGTTCATCCAGAGTGACGTACCATAGCTCTGCCTTGATGTGCAATGTGCCCCATGAACACTACACCAGGTGCCATGGCACCCAGCATCGGGAAGTCTCAAGTTTAGGGTAAGCACTGTTTGTGCCCCATCACTCTTTCATCCATGTGAGCCCCACAGAGCTGTTCCCAGTCCTCCTCCCTCTGCTCCAGCTGTAGTTGGAGCTCTATGGCCTAACAACAACCAACAAATTCACAGCTTTCCTAACCACTCCCTGCTGCACCACCTGTCTAGCACTGAGAGCTTGGCATGAATGGGCAGTGAGAAGATTGCCTCTCCAGGTTGGAGCTAAGATAACCTGTTTGGGTGAGACTTCATGATCTGATGGGCGGAAGACATCAGATGAGATGAAGTGATGGTCTGTCCTGATCTTCCTTTCTGATGCAATGTCATTCTTTTGCATCATCATTCTTCTGCTGATGTCAGGTTTTCATCAACCCAAACAGCAGCCTCATGGGAGCACAGGAAACCTGCCCTGGGTCAGACAGTATGATCAGGTGTGAAAGTACTTGGTCAGCTCACAAGGAAGAAAAAAGTATTTTTAAAAGTTTGTTACAAGAGCCTTATGGTAGGCATTGGCTCCTGACATTGTAAGACAGCTTTTCACAAAGTCTTCTCCAGAAGATTCCCCATGGAAGGAGGTCCCAAGTATCTGGGTGTTTTTGCCCAAACCTGGTTGATATAAACTCTGTGTTCTCAGAGCCTTCCCTGCCCAACCTGAGCTTTTAATCACATCAGACTATACCAATCCCATACCTTGCATAGGGAAAAAGAGGGTAAACCCTATGTAAGATGGGAAATGTCTTCTACAAATACACATGAGGAATGAAAGCAACTTCTGTAAGTCCATTACTAAATGTTAATGGTTAATCTCCTAGTAATGAGACATTATGAGACAGATGCATTCAATAAGTGTTTCTGTTCTGGTGGATCAAAGCTGGAGGAAGTATGAGTATCATATGATGCTGATGAAATGTTTTCTGGTTTAACAGTAAATTGGGATTAAATGTCCACGAGACTTCTTAAGGCAGCAGCTAAGGAACTTATGCTTTCTCTAGGCAGGTAGTAAATGCTGTGCCTGTACTCAAGAAGAGTGAGAGGGATGACCCAAATAATTGTAAAGTGGCTTCC
The DNA here is from genome assembly GCF_963082525.1 of Nesoenas mayeri. Lineage (NCBI taxonomy): Eukaryota > Metazoa > Chordata > Aves > Columbiformes > Columbidae > Nesoenas > Nesoenas mayeri. The sequence continues at coordinate 37,087,363 of NC_137544.1, forward strand.
CTAGCTTTCATTTGGGAGTAGCACATAGGAAACAGCTGATATGGAAGTCAGAATTAAAAATCTGTGCCGATTACTATGACTTTAGGGACACTGCATCTTGTAAAATCAACCTGGTTTCATTAGTAAGAAAAACATCTCAGGATTGGAAATCTGATGAATCAGTCATCTAATTATAAAATTTAAAAAAAAAAATCACATTTTTTTAAGCATCTACCAAATTTCAATATAGATATTTCGTGGGCAACTATCAATGGGTGGAGACTTTCTGCAAGGGAAACCACACCTTTTTCCTTTCTGCCCAACACGATCTATATTTAAATAATAAATACCACAAAAACTAACGCTAATACATTTTTCAGATAACACAAACTGGGAAGCACTAGAGATGACAGTACTCTCATGTGTGAAGGTGATGTGGCTCTCTTCATAAGCTGTTTTCAACCCAATGCAGCCAAATACAGGTTCATATTTAGAAACAAAAATGTAAAACTATCTTTACAAGATGGGGCACTGCATCATGGGAAGCATGAAAAGGACTCTGGGGATTGTCACAAACAATTGACTGTCCATTAATTCCAAATGTAATTTTAAAGTTAAAAAGGCTAATACAATCATCAGAAGTACAGAGATGGGGACTAGGAATGAGAAGGTGGTATTCTGTCTATTGTAGCGGCCACTGGAGTAGATAGAGGAGCCAAGGGTGGAAGAGTTAACGATTAGGACCTTTATATAAGACACATTTATTCCATGATTGTCTCATGATGGATTACCCCAGAAAATAGCTTCCAAAACCATTTCCATGAAACAGCAGAAGATCATGCAGCTCCTCTGCTGGACCCTCCCTCAAGTCATGTTTTCTGGATTAGGTTCCACGGAAAAACAGTAGGGGTTGCGGCTTTCTGAGGCGAATTTCATGTTGGATACCTGCCTGTGTGCTGTGACGCGCTGCCTTGGCTAATAAATCATAACCTGTGTGGTTATACTGGTCAAATGTTTTCTCAGTCCAAAGCAATTCCCAGCAAATCATCGGCTTCCTTTCACAGTGCCCATCTGACAAGCGCCGGGTAGCACACAGATGGTTTAGATATAAAAAAGAATGCTGCATCAATGCTGTATGTGTGAAATGTTTCAATTATTCTTAAAATATTTTTAACATGTTCCAGATTTATCAGGCAAAATGTTTAGGAAGTAATTGGAGTTTATTCTGTTTTTCATTTTAGTATAGCATATTATAATAAACACATGTTCAAAATACATTTTAGGTATCACCAAATATTTGTAAAATGTCTAAAGGTGGAAATCCCAAGGTCATTACAGTAGCTTTATTTTCCAGTTTGTTTACAGGGAGATCAATCATTAAAACCTATGGTTTTTTCTTCCCATCTGCACTGTGAATCCTTTTGCACCTGCAGAGGTAGTGGATAGCTTGTTGGATTTACCTACATAGATATGACTAAACCTTCTTTGATCACAAAGGTTGAATTTAAAACACCCTTATATTATTGCCTGGAATAATAAAAGACTTCTAATGCATTTCTGAATAAATATATACGTCTGATGTTTAGTATCTGATCATTATACTGGCATTTGCCTACCATAATTAAAAGACAAATAAATATCTATCCCAAGTAATACTAGTTAGGAAATCAGAGGAAGATGTTATCATAGTCCCTGAGGTACATTCTGGACTTTTGCAATGAGAACTTGTTGTCCATTGCATGCTTTGCTACCTGTCTTGAGAAATACTGGCAAGGCTTGGAGACACTGCCTACCAAGGAACCTCTTCCACTTATTTTAAGACAAAAACAAGCTACTTTCTGCTGATCCTCTTGATGTCCCTGCAGATTTCAGGGGAGAAAAGAAGCAACACAATTTCCTAGCCTGAAGTGTGGAAAATATTGCACTTTGCATTTCCCCAGTTACCATAAGTGAGCTCGTTGTTGTTGCTGTTTGTTTGTAATTATATCCAAAGTTTTAGCCAAGCAAATCTCCTTGCCACAGCAAAGACTTGCACCAACTAGGACATAGCCTGGATTCTGTGCATTTCTGCTGAGACTGACATACCTGCTTCCATCCTTGTCCCAGTTATTAGGGACAAGCTTGTTTTCCTTTTCAGCTCACAGAAGAGTTTTAGTGGGGAGGGATGAGAAGAGGTGCTCTGACAGCAGAGCTCTTCACTGGTAGAGACCCCCTGCCAGTGCCAGACCAGCAAGAGAGCAGCTGGTACCATCCACAGAAATAGCTACAAACACAGTGACTGAACCACAGATCCCAGATTCCCACAAAATGCCATCACATAAGAACATAGGAACACACGGTCCTTTTTCCAATTAAAAGTACAAGTTTGTATGGTTTCAACAGGTAATACAGTGCTCACAGAAACACAGAAGATCAAAGCCTTGGGGGTTTTATTCTTTGTTGCTCTTCCCCCAGTTTAATAAAACTGTTAAATTTAGCTGTGTTATTGGATTAACTCCAATCTCAAGCAAAATCTAGACATTCCTGGCACTGACTCTCTCCTGCTGCTGTCATAGTAAATACTGACATTTCTGAAAGAAAAACTACTTCCTCAATTATCATTTTCATTTAAAACATAACATTTTACAAATGTTGTTCTGAAATATCATTTTCATCTCCTGTACAGATTTATTTTATATATTTACTCTGCTGGAAGATCCTTATTGTCAGCCTTTCCTCTTACCTTAGTGCTATTAGCACTTCGTATGCTGCTTCTTCAAATTCACCGTCTTGAGGCTGTGAAATAAGGAGAACCAGGGACAGCAAAGGACTTGTGACATTGGATTGACATTACACCTGAGATTAAGAATAGCCTATGTCTGTGATGATGTGGGAGTTCTTGTTTGCTTTGCATCACTCACAGACAATAATGCCAGAAGCTGTAAAATAGCATTTCAGAAAAAGGAGGTCAGTGAAACAAAACAGCAGTTCCGTTTATTTGTCTGTGTTAGTAACTCTAGATTCCAGCCCATAAAGCCAGCAGATGTGGTGCATATTGAGAATGCCTATGTAAAAGATAACGACAAATTAGTGCAAAGATGTTGGCTACAGTGAAATTTTTTCCACTAGTTTTGTGTAGTAGTCTGTCTGATAAAGAGCATAGACAGGCTTTATATATATGCATCATGAAGCAGTATAATCAAGGCATGGTAAAGCATGATCCACACATAATTCAGGAACAAGTTCAGATAAACCTTTTTTTCTGTTTTTTGGTTTTTGTTTTTTCCTACAGCCATAATAGATTGAGACAAATTGTTGCAGGGCCATAGATTAAAATTAATTAAACAAATCTCAGACCTAAATTAAGGAAATCAGGAATTCCATTCATTGAAGAATGACTACAGTTTGAAATATACAGATCCACACTATGTGAAAGAAAAACTGGTTCAAGTCCTTGGCTCCCAGCTTGCACTTGGGAATCCTGGTTCTAGTCCAGCTTCAGCAAAGATTTCTAGGGGGACCTTGGAGATGTCATTGGGAACAGGACTCATCTCACCCAACTGCAGTAATCAAAAGCCCAAGTGTCTAAGCTGGGGTCTGGGTTTCCTCTGCAGTTAAAAGGAAATAAGGTAATTCAACTCAGCATAAAACCAGACTACTCATTTTCAGGAGGCTTGAGTTGGACATGGTGAATCTGGGATTGAGAGAACAGCCATAGAAGCAGTCAGAGCAATAGCAGTGAGGACACCCTCAATGGGATAAATCATCTCGAGCTCTTCTGCTGACCGCTGCAACAGAACTACAACTAAGTAGTTTAAACTAGTTTTGGTTTTCTGTAAATGTCAGTGTGCGCATATGCATACATAGCTGCACATATATATATATATATATATATGTATGTGTGTGTGTGTGTGAGTACATGAGTGTATAGAGATATGTCCCCATAAACATATGTATATGCATGTATACATGTATATATATACATGTTGGGCTGACTGCTATACTGTATAGCCATATCTAGACCCTTCCTATACCTTGTCTATAAGGATAATAAAACATAGTGTCTCAGTCACAGGATGGGGAGGAATGTGGTGAAGGTTGTGGTGGGTCCAACTGCAATCCTTTTCTGTCTGTGGAAGCAGTGTGCAGAATCTGAAAAAGGCAACAGCCTAATTGTCCTCCAATCAAAGCTGTATCCAAATAGCTCTGACAATAGAAACTATTCATGTGCATAAACATTAATCGCATGCTTTCCAATTTTAGGATCAGGCACTTAATACGGCTTTTAATGTAATTGTTCTAAACACCCATGAGTTTACTAACTGCACCCTGCTGTGGCTCACATTAACACTCAGTAAATAGACTATTCAGAAAATGGCATGGTAAGAGTTACACCTCCAAGTAATATTCTATAGAGCTGCATACAAATTGTAACCACATTTTCATAAGTGATAGAATGTTTTATCCTCTTCTGAAAAATAAATGCTCTAAAAGCCAAATGCAGTTCACAGCAACAGAGGAAAGGAAGGATATAACAAGGGAGGATTTGAAAGGTTTTGATTTCACATTGTCAAGCTGGACACTTATATAGGAACTGGGCACCTAAATACCTTTGTGAGTCTGGCAAGAAGTTCTCAGCCACAAAGTATGGACAAACAAATAGAAGAAAATTCAAAGTTTCTAATGTGTGGTTCTACTTTAAGGACCAGCTAAGCGAAACTGGCACCACTAAGAGGCTGGTGAGATTCTTGAGCTTACTCCATCTGCCTTGCTTGCCTAACCAATGAAAAGCATTCCTTCTGAGGCCAGTTCTAACTATACTAGCATGAAAACGATGTTCCAAGTTCCAGTCCATTTCACTCATGTGGCCCCTTTTCCTTGCTCTTCTCATCAAGACAGAAACCTTCTGGACTTCAGGTGTCTCTATTACTACAGATTAGAACCGCTTCACCCTTTTTTTTTCTTTTTTTTTTTTTTCTTTTTTTTTAATAAAATGCATTAATTAAAGCAAATTATTCTATTTACAGAATCTTTTATCCCAATAGTATGAAATACTAGAATAAAAGAAGGGCAGAGCACAGCAGGGCAGAGAAGAGAAAAAGAAAAATCTTTCAAGATGCCTTCCTGAAAAAAGCAGGAAATTATTGTGGTTTTGCCTAGAAAAGAGTGCATATTTCCTTAGTACTATAATAGATGTATTTGGAAGAAATATAAGAATTTATCCTATGCAGCATCTACACAGACAAATAGATGGACAATTTGTGAACAATGAGTCTGTCATTCATCTGCTTGTGAAGTTTCTTCCATCCTCTAAAATCACTGCCACTGCCCTACCAGGAGAAGATCTGCTGGCCTAAAAGGCTGTAACAAAACCTTTTTTTGAATGAAGTAGATCACATATTTAGGCAAATTCCTGGACTAGAAAATGAAAACCACACCTAGAACTTACTAGTTCCTAAAGCTTCTTTCCTTCTCCTTTAATCCCTTGCCACAACTGCCACTAGAATCATGCCACAAGTTTAGTCATGCCACTTCTGCCGACAAGTTGCAGTGGTGTTGAGTACAAGTGCCTACTCCAAAACCTACTCAGAATTCATGGATAGACTCTGTAAGCTTTGAATCATCATCTTTGAGTCTGAGCTCAGGACAATTCTTTTGCCTTTCCTTCAAAACAGTTAGAGACCATACAGCAGGTAAGAGATGAGTAGAAGTTTTTTTTACAATGAGGGCAGTATAACACTGGCATAGGTTGCCCAGAGAGGAGGTAGATGCTCCATCCCTGGAGACATTCAAGGCCAGGCTGGATGGGGCTCTGAGCAACCTGATCTAGTTGAAGATGTCCCTGCTTATTGCAGGAGGTTTGGACTAGATGAGATTTGAAGGTCTCTTCCAACCAAAACTATTCTGTGGATTCTATGATTCTATGATGGATTCTATGAATCTATGAATAGTCTCACCTTACCACTATTGCTCTGTCTTGGCCGAGGTGGTGATTCCAATTTCACAGCTGGTGGCTTTTCAAAGCATGGTTCTTCTCAAAACTGGCAGAGCAGGAGATGAACATACTACTTTGAAATGCCTTTACATATAATCTCTACTGGAGTGAGTTAATGCAGCTGTTTCTTTGGGGATTCTGAGAGGGAACTTGCATCTCGGAGCTGCATTAAGTGGGAAACAATTCCCAGGCCAGCCCTGCCTTTTCACCGTGGGTGATCGTCAATTAATTCCAGGTGCTGCTCACCAAGTACAGCATGTCCCAAATTTCTCATGGCTCAGCTGATGCCATTCTGAGACTTTCCACCATTTGAACAAAGCTGGAAGATAGATGTGCTACAGAGAGCTGTGCTTACACATGGGAACAGTCATTTTGTCACCAGCCTCAATATACTTTGCCATCTGACCTACCCTCTTATTTATGATTCTTCCCATCTTTCATCCCAATTTTATATCCTCATCCCCCTGGGAGTCTTTTACACAACATTTTATAGGCAGAGGGGTTCTGGAGCGTGGTGCCAAGTGCATAAGGCAGCATCATGCATCAGCCTGCTATTGCAGCATGTTTTCATAAAACAGTGATGTGCGTTTTTTACATATTCAGCAGTAGCTACTTCACCCCCAGCTCTGTGAAGGTAACTTCTGCAGAAGGCTGCTCCTCAGCCAAGGAGGGTCTTTTCCCTATGGTCAGTAGAGATGGATACTTCTGAAGGCTCCCAGAAGGTGAGTCATGCTGCCAAAATGGGTCTTCTTTCTGCCTATATTGACAGTACTGGAAACCCTGACACCTCAGGAATTCTTTACAGGGGTTTAGGGTTAGATGTTAGGAAGTGGCAGGCAACACTGCTGCTCAAGGCAGTGCTCCTGCCAGCGTGGCTGGGCTGACTTTGCTCTCCTTAAAAAGAAGGATGATGGGAGGCAGAGTCCAGATTTTCCAGCCCAATTTGATCATCCTCATCACTAGTTAGGACAGAGCTCTTGGGCTGTATCTGTAACAATAAAGCAAACACAGCCTCAAGCATTGTCCTTTGGCCCAACCTGTATAACCACTGGTGTGTTCCCCATGGGGCCGTGGCTGCTGCCAGCTCACCTTCTCCCAGGTAGTGCCAAGTGCTTCTTGAAAGACGGCCAAGGGCCAACACTGCTCCCACTCAGCAGGGGGCACAAAGGTACCCTCTGTGGGAAGAGATGAGGATGTCTCTGCGTGGATGTGAGCTGTGGCAGCCACCTGCTCTTAAAGCAAAGACAAGACTCTGGTCCATATGCTGAAGGATGGTCCTTCTTAAAAATGTAGCACAGTTTAGTAGTGAGGGGACTGTCCCTACCTTGGGGACCTGGCAGTTCAACCCATGGTCCTTTCAGCGAGGTTCTGTGTTTTTTTTAAGTGCCTTTTGCCTCATGTTCAATACTGACTGTAGAAATGTTTTCTGACAACCTGTCAAGGATTATGTCAAGCAGGAATAAAATGAAGAGGATGTGATTGCACAGAAAGAAGCACAGCCTTCCTTGCACCGTAACAATTTCTTAACTTGGACAGAAACAGTGTTTGCAGTTTTCACAGGGAATTAGTCTAATTTGTCTGAAGATCTGTTTGTGATTTGTGGGAGATGTTTGTTAAAGCTGATACTAAAGGTAATGCCAGGATTTAATCCTCAGGGCTTTAGCAAATAACCACTATCTTTTAATAGGAAGTGGGTGGCATGTTGGTTGTCAACTCTAATTTCTCCCTTAGTCTGAAAACCTTCTCCATACTTTTTCTATTATCCTATACTACTAACTTTTAAAAGACTACAGGATCTGACTTTTACACAGTCTAAAACCAGAAGGTAGAACCTTTATCAGAGATTCACCATGTTTCAAGAGAACATATGGAAAAGCATCAAAGCAAGGCACAAAGTGAACATGGAAAAGATGCTCTCAGAACACTCATTGCTCCTGCGGTTTGTGCATTATGTTGTTTTCCAAGAGATCTGGATTTGATGTCTTGTCCTCTGCTTTCTGGGGACAGAAAAACTATGAGCCCTTTGAGAGGACAGAGGAGTATTAAAAAAGGAGAGACGGGACCTACGGCAAAGATCAAAACAACAAAACCATACACAGAAAAACCAAGAGGACCGAGAAGACTCAACCCTATGGTACCTAACAATAATTTTTAAAGGCAGGAGTTTGTCCAATGTGTTGTTTATTCATCCAATTTATTGTAATGATGAACAGATTTAAAATTGGAGTAGAATGTTAATTCATACTTTATGTACAGAATAAATGACAGGCAGCTGTGGGCCAGGGGGCCATTGGGGGCTCTCTGGCAACACAGACTGTGCAAGCAAAGGGACATAAGTCAGGGTCTCTGTTAGCAATGAGAAAATATATATTGCAAATTAAGTAGTTCTTCCTACCACTTAATGGAAGCTGGGTGCATGTGACATTGCTATTGTCATGCAATGATCAATTCAATGTAAATTTGGCCTGTACTTACACTGTGCTGGAGAAGCCTTTCATTATTTTTTGAATACTTTTTGAATATAGGAATAGCAGTGGAGTAAAGCTTTCTCACCAACCCTTATCACCAGTCAGGCAATAGCCTGGCAAATTTTGTTGGAGGCACCTAGAGAAGCAGTAAAAATAAAAGCTATTTATTTCACTGTACTACTGAAATAGAATCTGGGATGGATTCACCAACCCTTAGAGCATCAGCCAAGGGCAGTGTGGCCAATGTCTGCCTTTTCTGTCCAAGAATAAAAAGTTAATCCACATGGAAGTTTCCACATCTCTGTCTGTGCACAAGAAGAGAGGCAGAGGCATGCTTTGGTGACAGTAGGATCTGGAAAACCAGTGTGCACTGCAGTCTTACAGAGGAGAGGGCTGGAGAAGCTCTGCCATGGACTAAATCAACCTGCACCTCACACTTACTGCTGGAAATCTACAGTGATATCAGAGGCAGTGAAAGAAACACAGAAAAATGTGTGCCTCACTTTCCACACCAAGAAACCTACATGGTCTGCACAAAAATTATATTAAAAATAGAACATGTTTTCCAGCAAAATACAAACTTACATGCATCTTGCATGAGCTCAGACGCTGGTGCAAAAACAACTGTAACCCCACACTCAGGAAAAGCTGTAGCTGCAGTTGTGAATTGCAGAGGTGAACACAGGAGCAGGATGAGAATGGCTGTGGGTTCAGACTGTGGTTTCACACCACATGTGTAAAGAGGGTGCTGCTTGCTCAAGATGGTGTGAAAGTTTGCCAGTTGACTGAGCCAGGTGGATTGTTTGAATGGGAAAGGGATTGAATGTGGGGAATGCAAATCAACATCTAATAAACCCAGTGATGGGCAGGAGGTAGGATTTTAAGTGAAAAAACATGTTTTCAATCTTAGAAGAAGTCTTCCTTCTAAAATCTGTTCAGGAAATCTTGCAAGATACCAAAATAACCAAAGACTCCCTGGCTTATGAGAGGATTAAAATTGTTTGGTAGTTATTTCTGGGTCAAACAGTAACTAAGGAACACTGTCCAATTCCAGTCAAATGCTAATCTCACCTACAAATGAAACTTGACTCTAAATCCATACCCAACATTAGGCCAGTGATGACCATCAGACTACACCTAAGTATAGAAGATGGACCCTTATAGTAGTTTCCCCAAACCTGTCTTAAAAGTATCATCGTGATTCAGCAAGAACTCAAATTCCTGGTTCTATGGTGAGTGAAAGCTTGACTCTAACCCCAAAGTCACGCATACTTGAAGTCTGGTCCTACTGCCAGCTGTGGTGTGACTGCAGATTGATCAATGGCTCTACCAGACCCAACACTGCTCACAGGTAGATGGCCCATTTCAGCTATAATGCTAAAACTGGATCAACAAACCCAGGAAAATTGCCCAGCTCTTGGTTTGCAGCAAGAATTAGGACTAGAGTTGGGGACTAGGACAACATGAATATGACCAATGGCTTTTGGAGAGGTCTCCAATACAAGTTTGGGACTAATGTGATGAGGCCATGTATCTGTGTATTGAAAACAGATAGAGCTCACTGTTCTTTTCTGAAGACAGCTGTACTATCTTGTATAACAGGTTTGGATTTTGGGTTAAAGTGAGAAGCGTGTATCATGACTGAATCTAACAAGGCCTACTTATGTTTACAACCATTACTGTATGTCTTTTACTTCAGGATTGACTGGAGATGTATGTCAGGGTGATATATTAAAAACTCTTCATGACAGATGTTGATGTATTTGAGCAAACAAATTTTAATTAATTTGGGACTATACATGACATCTGGACTAGTGACTAGGAAGCTTCAGAATGAAATTAGGAATTGCAGATGAAGTTGCAATTTGACTGCATGGACTTGCATTCCTGTTTTGTAAAGAAGAGACCGATAAGCTCTGGCAGGGGGATTGGACTAGATGGTATTTCGAGGTCCCTTCCAATCCCTAAAATTCTGTGATTCTGTGATAAGCTTGGCTTACGGATACATTGCCATACTGAGCAGTCTGTAGGCTCAGTATCAACAATGAGCCTTCAGAATGGGGCAGGTTTTGGGCCAGGGTTTCAGGCCAGAGATGTCTGATTAATTGAGGCATGTGAGTGGTACAAAGGTGAGGACTTGTGTTAAATTTTGCCTTGGCATTGCACAGTGAGTCAGTGTTATCAATGGGACATAAAGGTCCAAGCATCTCAGTCCCATAACACCCATAAGGCCAGCAAAGATGGGCCAGAGTGGTAAAGGGACCATCCCAGTCTGCACAGCCACCAGGATGTTCTGTAGCTGAAGCCACGCATCTACTCTAAGTGTGCTAGCTACTTCTGGGGAAAAATAAAAACAAATGGGAAAGAAAAAAAAATAATAAATAAAAAAAAATAAAATAAAATGAAAGGAAAATTCTCTCCAGGGCCAGCTGGGAAGAACATTGTCGGGGTCCTAAACCACAGTCCTCCTCTGAGGCTCTCTCCAGAGCAGCAGCTGGTGAGGCTGAAGATGAAGAGGATGATTTTCATCATGCTTTTCCCTTACTAGAATTTATTTTTCGTTGGGACCCACTCAAACTTCTTACAAGATGTTCCTTTTTATGATAGTATTAGTGCTGACTGGAGTAAGCTAATCAAGTGCAAATGTTTCACATTGACTGATCGTTAATTTTCTGTGTGTATAGATATTATTGGATAACATTTACTATTTATTGTTATTGAATATTATTCTTAGCATAATTATCATTAGTATTACTATTAAATTTGCTGCGCACTAATTTTGGTTTTCTCTAGTATAAACTGAAATGTACAAACCAAGAGACAAAGAATGAGGGGGAGAAGAGGTCAATTCCCACAGCAGTGGGAACTGCTCCCCATGAGGCCGGGTCTTGAGAACGCTGCCAGGATTTGCAGGTGCAGGGCCATGAAAATAACAACAGAAGAACAACGACATAAAAACAATTAAAGGAAAGTACTGCCAAAGTGAGTCTGGAAAATACTGCCTCATCAACTTCAGGAAAAGGTTTTGGAGCTGTGGATCACAGACCCTGAGCATGACGAAGGCCAAGGCGATGGGGTACTTAAAGCACTGTGCAGCACACGTGTGAGAAAAGCACTATTTTGTAGCAGGGCGACAAGTGCTGGAAGTTTCTATCTATCTATCTCCCTGAGGGCTCCCAAGCCTTTACAGGAACAGCCTATCAATAAGGACATAAACAGCCATCCCCTGCAGCAGTCAGTGACGGTGCTTGGGATCTGTGACGGGTCAGAAACAGTTCGTTCAAGGAGATGGAGACTTTAATGAATTGCGCCTGGCTAGCTTAGGATGTAGGTGTTCCTGGTCCCAAAGGTATTCTTTGGTACTTAGTCCTGAGCCTGTTAGGCGTCACTGCTCCTGACCAAAGGAGAACCTGGTTTTGGGCATCTCGGTCAAACTGGAATCAGTCAGTGAGTTACATCTAGGGATCACTGATGTTTTATTTCCAGGTGTGCCAGGGACTCAAATAAAAATAACCTTTTTTTGCTTTTTTTTTTCTTTTTCTTTTTTCAAGCTGGGTGTGATGTGGTATGTGCATGGCTGCTTACGTAAAAACAACATATGAGCCCCACACCTACTCTTCAGTTATTTGCTGTGAAACTAAACAGAGCAATGTGATAGCAAGTCAGAATTAAATGGGAAATAACCCCTTTCCCTCCTCTAAACACGATCTGTCAGGCACTATTCCCCTACACATGTACTTCCTGATTTCCTGCTATTATTTCATTGTGTTACAAGGATTCTTTGAAACATATAACAGATCTTTACCAATAATTTAAACTAGCTACCAGTCTCCATATTGGTTACTGTGTATCTACTGCCAAGACACTGTTTTGGTAACAGTTAATAATCAGCTGTCTGGACTACCTCACCATAAACATTACAGGGTTTCATCACTCATGTTTTATTTAATTCCGCTTGTCATCAAGGTCTATTATTGGAGTCTTACAATTTTGTTCAAGAGAGCTGATTTTTACTACTGTTGAAAGCTCTTCTACCTACTTTTTACACTTTATTCTCCTGAGCTAGTACCCTTTTCTTTTGGTTCTCAGGTTGACATGTTTATTCAAACAAATTCATTAGATGATTGACAAGTTGTAGGTGTCCCTGTTGGAATATACTTGAGATGCCAGGGGAAAAAAAGAAAATGCATGAGGTTAGCAAATGGCTTGGGCTAAATACAACCACCTGTCTTTGATTCTACATTCCTGATTTACCATCTCAAAAAGGTACATCCCAGCTGAAGAAGGTACAAACTGAAATCATCCTTCCCCATGTACACCATCCAAGACAAGATCAGCAGCAGGCAAAGAGAACGCTGGCTGCAGTCATAAGGGGTGCTGCAGGAAAGGATCCAGGTTACTATGGCAATGAACGGTTGCCCATGCACAGTGAACCAGCTCCAAACTGAAGGAGCCCAGAAGAGGTAGTGACCAGGCTGGAATAAGCCTCCCACATTCTGCCAGCCCCCAAAATCCACAAGTCTGATGTGTTTTGATCAGAAATTCTTTTGTAGGCCTAAGAATCCCCTCATCATCAAAGCTTAATCAGAGCTGGTGCTTCATGAAAAAAGGTCAGACAAATCAACATCTTTCCGGTGGGACAAGTAAAAGACCTCCTTGCATAGGTCTATGCTTGGTAATACCCCAGTGTGCAAACTATCTGAACAAAACAGGGAAAGATCTTTCTTTCTTTAAAGTTGGCAGCAGATGCTACAGTATGTTTTACATAGGGTCTCTCAGTATGCTGACAGACATACTTAGGCCTTGGCTGCTGTGCCTACACTCTGTTCAGGCACTACCTCAGGTAGTTCTTTACTGCAAGACATGCAATCAAATTAGTATGGACCATGGCATGAAAGACTAAGTCCTGCTCAGAGTATGTATATTATCAGGCAAAGCCCAGTACTGTGCCATTCCATTGTCATTGTGTCCCAAAACTAATGGACTTCTGGATTGCTCCCAGTGCAGGTGGAGCTGAAGTACAACATTCTGCATTTGTCCATGTAGAAATCACCCATCCTGAGGCTCTTGAACATGTTTTGCCAAGAGAAGCAAACATCTTTTTATACTTCAGTTCCTTTTGTCTGCCCTGTGATTTGTCCCTTCCTTGTTTTTCCTGACCTTTCTCAGATTCAAACCTGCTGGTCTAGGCACAGTACTTAGAGAAACCACTGATTATCACTGAGCATTTAGAAGTCTTATGTGTAGCAGAACAGATTTTCTTTGCCTGTAGTATTTTCTTTTATCATTTTTCCTTTATTTACAATATTCACTTTCCTCTTGGATTTTTTGTCTCCAGCTACTGCTTTTAACCTTCCTTTATTCACAAGTAATCTTGATTCCCAGACACTTCCTCTGCATATGACAGGTATTTATTTCTGAAATTCCTTCACATCTGTCATTTGTGGTTTTAATGGTTTGGCTGTGCTGCAGCACCTTTCCTTGGTCATTGCAAGGCAATGGGGAACCATGACACAAGACCCTCTTTCTCTTCTGAGGGACTTGTCCTGGGTCTGGACACAGCAGTTTTGGTCACAGATGGTGCTGAACCTCCATGCTCAGGTGCTTCCCCAGTGTGGTGATGTCTGTGTGGGACTGTGGCATGGTGATGCTTGGATGAAGTTTTGTGTGGTTTAGCAACTCTCCCCATGCCTCCTACATACTGCATTCCGGCTCTTAGGTCATGAAGAGTTAATACCAAGTCAAAAAAATATAAAATTGGAAAATAAGACCCTTTCCTTATTGATAAAAGTCATTATTAAAATGTACGTGAAGTGACAGAACTGAAGGCTTAAAAGCACACATCAGAGGAACATCGGTGTGACTTACAGGAAAGTTACTCTTCAAAGTTACCGATCAAAACACAGTCAGAAAAAATCAACCCTGCTCTTTTCTTTTTCCTGCCCAACTTTCCTAGCCAAGGCAAATCCTTCCTTCTGAATACAGGGGTGCTCAGAAGTAGGTTGTTTGTTTTGCAGAATATTATTTTATTGTGGGTAGAATCAAAGTTTCCCTCAGAAGGACATGTGGGTCTGATGTGTACGTGGTAACCAAGACCTCTGCCAGGATTTATTTCTAGTACTTTATGCAGGCAGCTGGGGAGCCCCAGCCACCCTTAAAAGGTGGGCAAGAGGGCGGTGGAGGAGGGAATTTGGGGCTCTTAAGAGCCATCTTCCTCCCTTCAAAGTGGTTGAACCTGAAGCTTTTCACCTCTCAGGGCTTGTGATTTCCCTCCATTCCTCACCCCCTGCTCTCCCCCATGGCCCATCACCTCTTCCCTGGGCCACATAGCCTTTGGGAAGGGAAAGGCAAGAAGGAGCCCGGAGAAGGCAAGCACAGGCAGAAGAGCTGCAGGAGCAGCTGAGCTAACTCATTGGAGTATTTTGCTCAGTTTTCACTGGCCATAATCAGTCTTCAACTGCTGTTTGCACCAAAGCCCATCTTCCCCTCCAGCTCATGGGTCTTCATCTCAGCTTCGTTCCTCTTGGTCCCTGGCAATTGCTGTCTCCTCTCTCCACTCCTGGCTGGTCCAACCTCTTTTGTTCCCATCCTCTCCTCTCTCTCTCTCTGCTGCCTGCCCTGCCTGTTTTGAACACAAGTTCTCCATCACTTAGAGAGCCACACAAGAGCCTGGGACACTGGGATCCCTTTCCAAGCACTGCTGTAATAACAACCGCAGAATAGCATTGTACTTATATCTTTACTAGCTTATACAGAAATATACAGTGGTGTTTTACAAGGCTATAAAAATACATCTTAAAGGAAACAAGCATAGGAAAATAGGAGAAGTGGGGCCAGATCAGCTGATGTAAATAAAGGCTGCATTGAATTAAAGAGTGCTGTGACTATTTACAGCAGCTGCAGGACCTGACCTGTGGCCTCTTCCTAAAGGAGGGAGTTGCTGCAGCCTCCAGCCTCTGTGATGGCAGAAACTGAACTGAGCTCCCCTTGCCTACCCAGCAGAGAGGGATGCTGGCAGGGAGGTGGAAGAGGTGGCACTTCGCTCTGGTTCATCTAGGGGTAAGACACAGCTGTGCTGCAGCTGAAGAAGGTGATGCTGATGGCCAGGCTGCCGCATTGTGTCCAGTGGCAATGGAGGGACACGTCCTCCTCTGACTGTCCCTGCTGGATGCTATGCTTGGCCACTAACCAGCTGCTGCCTTGCTGGAGCCCAGAGAAAAGCCCCTGTGGTTGGAGCTGGGCAGGATTCACAATATACACCAAATGGTGCCACTTCATGTCTCCAAGAGCTACTTGCAAAGTAAGATAAAATCCAGCACAGGGGTTTGACTTCTAAGTGGCCAAAAGAAAACACAAAGAAAGACAAAATCATTTGGGAAAGGCCAAACATTGTATTCTGACATTTTCTGTTTTGAGAACAAGCTGAATTCACTTCATTTTTACCTGAAACAAGCACTGAACTGAATATTCAGCCACTGAAATGATAAACTTGTGCCTCTGCAGGACTTTCTGTACTATATACTTGCCTCCCTACAATGTACAGTAGAACACATTTTATCTTTCCTGAATCTGATTTTTGCAAAAATAACCACTCCAATAACAATCTTTCAGGAGACATGGTCTTCCATTGAGGAATCAGGATGACATGAACTTTTATCTCTGTCAAGTTGCTGCATCAAATACTTATAGAACTCAGTTATATTAATAATATAAAAGGACTACATCTGTAGAATTAAACTAAGAAAGTGGCTAAAGCTATTTTTGTGTTGTTTTTCAGGACTTTTCTTAAGTAAGGGAAGTTTTCTCTGTAGGAGTGCAGTTCTGTGAATATTCAGAAGAGACAATGGGTAGGAAGTATCAGCTTTACCCTCAACCAAACTGCCTCGGTTTTCTTGAGTCATTTACAGATTTCAGCATGTTTAAAATACTGCATTTTAAACCACCATTATAAATTACCAAAAAATTAACTACATCTAATTTGAA
Source organism: Nesoenas mayeri (assembly GCF_963082525.1). Taxonomy (NCBI): domain Eukaryota; kingdom Metazoa; phylum Chordata; class Aves; order Columbiformes; family Columbidae; genus Nesoenas; species Nesoenas mayeri. Next base: position 37,103,767 of record NC_137544.1, read on the forward strand.
TTTTGAAAAGAGACTAGACGGCAGACAATAGGATCAGTTGGTGTTTCTTTCAACACTGAAGTAAAACGCTTGGAGAAGTTCAATGATATATTTAAAAAATCTATTTGTTAAGCCTCCTCTGGAAAAGTGATGATCATATGGTTCTTCATTTCATTAAAAAAAACCCAACCAACCAACCAAAAAACAAAACAAAACAAAAAAACCAAACACAAACCCAAACCCTTCCAAGCAACTGTAAAGAAAAAGTGTAAAGCTATCTCAGCCCAGCAGTCAGCTTTCTGAGATGGCTGTGAAAGGGCGATGAAAGGAGGTCACGTATGGAACAGCTCTTTCAGCTCGTATCTCCGGCGACTGCGATCACGTTCACCTTGGCTGGGGTACAGAGGGTTTGGTTCCTCATGAGGGCTCCTCAGCAGCCATTCACACCTGCGCAGTGGGGCTGTAAAGCCAAATCACCATGGCAGGTTTCTACACAGATGTAAGCAACTGCTCCGAGGACAAAGCAATGCCGAATCAAACCTAGAAATGCTGAAGTTTGGATTTCCAAGAGTCTTTCATTCTGGTTTCCAAGTCTGTAAACATACGATGATTAACAGTCTGGAAGCACTCACCATTTTCCCCACGGCCTGAGCCTTAACAGCAGTCTTGGGGAAGGAGGAGGATGGGTTAAATCCCTTGCAACTCGTCTTTTGTTGAGATTCGCAAGAAATTGCTTGCCAGCGTGCATTTGAAGTGAATGTTGTGCTTTGGTTCCTCTGGCAAGCTCTGCTCTCAGCACTTGCATCTGTGATTGTGCAAAACTGGTTTAAATGCTGTGAAGTGCCCCTTTCAAATGAGCTGAATAGATACATTGGGGAGAATGAAAAATGTGCTAAGATGTGATTGCTAAATAAGAAATCTGTAAGGCCCATTTGGCATCGCAGACACTTCTCCCTGAGATTTGGCAGGGTTGCCTACACGTTGCACAGGTGCAAATGACTTCTCCAGGGACAAAGCACTGTGAAACTCGGTCTCTTTTCCAGCAAAAGACAAGTGGGGAAATAAAACCCCTGGACCAAACCCTGCCCTCATTAACACCCAGGGATCCTACTGGCTGAAAGCAAAATGTCCTCCAGACTGAGTGAGACAAAGCTTTATTATCTCATTTTCCTAGTTTGACCAGCAGGTACTAAAATCCAATCTCCTCCATGCTGGTGGAGACGTATTAACTTCCCTGGAGTCATGAAGGAAAGATTTGCCTCACCAGGTTTCCATTCAGCACTTTCTATGTACCATTTAACAGCTCCAAATAAGGTTCATGGTTAATATATTTCTTTTGTCTTCCTCTTGGCTAGTGTGCATGCTGTTCTATAGGAGACAGACAACATGGTCTTGCTGCATCCCAGCCCATTCCCTGGAGTTGGGGTTGAAGTCAGTTTTCCAATATCAGGGGTGTCACTGACATCCAGAATCTCTGGAGCTTCCTTGTCTCCCATATTTATGGTGTGCAGCAAACCTTAGGGCACAGCTCAATCATGGGTATTATGGCTGGTCAGGACTTTCTCGCAGGTCTGAGTGTACAACAGAGAATACACTGCAAATAAATTCCTCTATTCACTTCTGCTTGCATGGAATACAAAAAGAGGCAATGTGGAAGCCTGCACCATATCATACCAATATGCATTTTTATCAGTTATCAATCAAAAATATAAAGGAAAAATGTGCTGAGTAACCAAATGTAAAGAACAACATTTTTCACAAAGCCTCGCCACTGCCAGTATTGTGTTTTTCGCTGGGAAAACTGTAAAGCAAATTTGATAAACTAATGTTTATCTAAATGTTCAAAGTGTGCAGAGGTCTCTGATAGCAGAGCAATCTGTTTGTAGCCTGGCTTTTTGACATACACCCTGCCAGCCTGTACTTTATGTGCTTCAACCACTAGGATATTATACTCAGGTACAGAAGTCAAGAAATACACAATTTATTTAAAGTAATGTCCCCTGCCCACAAGCTGCTAATAAACAACACAGTCTTCCCCTTCTCTGTCCTGAATGTTTTATACTGTTTCAAGACTTAACTGTATGCTTATTGAGCAAAAGATTGGCAATTATCTTCATTTTGTAGAGTAAATGTATAGAGCTATCATAATTTGGTGTAAGCCTAATTTGTTACAGAAACATGAGTTTCTTATGAAACTGCTAAAGAAAATTTTAGAAGAACAAGTCAAAGAAGACATGTTATACACTTCACACAGCTTCCACTTTCTTCTCAGCTATTTCTCCGTCAGGACTTTTCATTCTTTCAGTGCTCTCCTCAAATTATTCACTTGTTCCCCTCTAATGTCACTCTGCTGTGATGACTGGTTGGGCAATACACAATATGCATGAACACAGCAGCAGTGGGTTAAAGCCTGACTGTAATACGAGTATTATTCAACCAGCTTGATGAACTAATTTACAGCTATGGTACTGGTGATAAAATTACAGAGCTGTAAATCCCTTTGGTCTTCTAAGAGTCCTTCAGCTGATGTCATTTTTCACCAGGAATAATATGTTATTTCTTTCTAGAGAAGTGGGCAGTGCAGGGAAGGTAGATAGATATGATTATTAAATGCACTGTGTGCAAGAGGGGAAAGGATGCTGAAGTCAAATATATACAAAAATTAATAGCTTTCCTGATCTGAACTCATGTTTCTCATGCTCTTTGGATTACAGTAGGGTTACCCTTCTGGTGTCTGCACCCCAGGGATTCACATCTGTGTAAATGTGGTAATAGAAAAAGGCCCTTGTGATGAATTCATGAATTGTTCTCATTGACACTAGTTGATACTTTTACTTGGACAAGTCTCCTTTGCAGGTGCACTGACCACACACTAATTGAAAGGATTATTTTCATAACTTTCTGTGCAGTCTGCAAGGCTTTCTGTGAAAAGCATAATTGTTTCAAGCAGCTGCTTGGAGTTGTTTTTATTAATTTCTTTAAATCCAACAATGCTGGGTCGGCATATTTGAGACTCTCCTCCAAACTGCATATGAACATAAATAAAATTAGTGCATGTGGTTCTTCTGCGAAAGAGAACTTTGTTTGCAAGTGTAGCACTTCTGTGAAGAGGAAAAATGTACTTTTTCTCCCACCCCCTTGCTATTTTTGTCCTCATCCCCACAACAAATCTTTAATGTGCAGTATGTCTGCGTGGCACCTGTTGGGATTAGCTGGGACCCGAGCAGACATATTGCAAGTCCATGCATTTGCACTTCCTGCTATATCTAATCCCAAGTTTACGCTGTATGAAGCCCAAATCATAAAGGGCTCTTCAAGTTGTGTTGTTGCACTTTCTTGAGTGAAAGCCAGGTCTCTTACCATGAGACCATAAGATCTGAAATAACCTTAAGGAATCAATGCTCACTTTATATAACAAGCCAGAGGTATTAGAAAAGAGTTCATGGCACAGTTATTTGGATGCCACCTTGGTGCCTCCCTCCTCCATTGCTTGGGGAAAACTATCAAAGTGTAGAAACTGCCCTGGGGGAAAAGAGCAAAACCAGGCTGGGAGCATTACATGAGAGAGACAGCGAGGAAGGACAAGGAGGTCTGTGGTCTCTTCTCCACTCCTCAGCTCAGTCCTTCCTGACACCCCAGGGGCCAGGCAGCTTGGCTTTCATGCCAAAACTCTGAGGTCTTCCTGCAGCAGCAGGGTAAGATTTGCACATGGAAGGAGAATCCAGTTCTCCCCCTTCCTCCAAACCTTGGATGGAGAAAAACAAGGTGTCTGCTGCAGGCTGGGTGTTTGTGCACTGGCTGCCCATCCCAGCCCCTCTCCCACCTTTCATTCCCACCCCCTTCCAGATGGGATACCACAGCCAAGCCCTTCCCTTGTCTCACCGCTTCCTCCTGGCATTCCATGTGCACAGCCATTTGGTGAGGTTCCAAACCCCCTCCAAGGGTCCTGCTTACCCTTGACAGTGGGAAAAGCACATGAGCCTCTGCCTTCCCTTTTTTAGCTCTAGCTTGTATATGCCATCTGCCATAAGGCCATGGAAACGCAGCACATCATGAGACATTGGGGGCCTGTGGATCACCTCAGAGAGTGACCTAAAAACCATTATGAGGGTGATATTGCTGGAGCAAAACCGAGCAAATGAGCAAAATTGTGTTTTAGAGCCTGGAACATGGTACAGAAAATCCTAGGCAGGTAACACCCAAGATTTAAAGTTTTTCTAATGAAAAACATCCACATAACTGTCAACCTCCTTGTACTTCCACAGGCTCACTAATAGCCACTTTGCTTCTGTGGGGAAAATGGTTTTATTGAGCAAACCCTGTGACTTCCCTCTGACCAAAACTGTCTGGTTCGTGTGAGTCAGAAGAAAACAACTGTAATTGTTTAAAAATGAGGCAATAAGCCTTGCAAAAACAAGAGACTGTCCCAGAAATGACTATTAATATGCATGTAAAAGTGGGGTTTCCTAATTTTCCTGATTTGGACTCACAAGGGTGTCTTTATTACTTCTCTGCATTCATTTAAGAGAACTTTTTGTTGTTGTTTTGAAAAAAAAGATATGCTGGATCTTAAAAAAATACAACAAATATTTTGGGTATTTCCAGGGAAATAACAAGCATTGGCAATACAGCTGGTCAAAAAAGGGAATTGCCATTTCTGGACATATTTTGACATGTTCAAGCTTTTTTCCACTCCAAATCAGAACAAAACTCCAATTGTTTAAATTCCATGGTATTTAATTGCAAGAAGAAAAACACCTCTTTTCTCAGACAGTGAAATTATTGTTTTGGTATTATTCACATGTAATTAAATAAAGCATGTACTAGTGTAGCAAAAAATTTAAACTGGCATAAAATAGCTAATGGTGAAAGAGAGACTCCCTCCCATAGGTGTTTCATCCCATTCTGAAGCAGGGGTCAGGAAGGCACCTCTAAGGTTGCTCTATCTCAGTCATGTTTGAGTAGAGAATGAGCTTGTGGAAAAGTCTAAGCAACCTATGTACAGGCTGCCACAGTGACACCTTCCTTCCTGGCCCTCAGTGATGCTATTACTTCTCCTGACCCGTATGGAAAAGTCTTTCCCCCGTGTGCTGCAGCTGTGCCACCATCAGTCTTGGGCTCTGATAGGGAACAAGGATGTGACAGAAAATCATTTGGGGCTTTGGAGATATCATATTAGTAGGGTTAAACGTGATTTTTCTGCAGTGCTGGTCTGGTGCAAAATGCTCTTGTGTGAACCTCAGCCAAGGATTTGGTGTATCACCAGTAAGGCTGCATGACAGCTGCCTCCGATGTTGTCCTCAGGGCACAGATGGGGCTGGCCAGAGGTCCTAGCTTCTTTCCTTTTGTCCTGGTGCTCTTCGCTTGAATTTACATTTCTTCAGCTCATGAGCAGCAAAGCCTGAGCAGAAGCTTTTACCACATTCCCACCTTCTGTCTCTCACTTCCCAGCACTAGCAGTGAACTGTTCTCAGAGGAGCCCAGGTTGCAGTTTGTCCCAGAGCAGGCAAAGGTTTTCTTTGGCAAAAAACAAAAAAGCTTGCCGCATGGGGCCCTGTGCAGCTTGACGTGGCCAAGGGCTGCGTTGTGCTACAGTGCAGCTGAGGAGCGTCTTTTCTGTCTAAAAAGGTTTATAGATCAAATACTGCTTTATTCATGTTTACTCTCACTGGAGCATGGTCGTTACTGAAAATCATACTCAGCTCCAAAATATCCTGATAAACTTCCTAGAAAAGATATGTACTGCATTGTAAAAAAGTGATTGTTTTTCTCCTGAATAATGTAAGGATAAAGCAGGATTGATTAGGTAATCAGAGCATGCCAAAAGCTTTCAAAATAGAAAGAACTTTATAAAATGTCTGTCTCCTAATGTCGGTATGGGTCTGATCCAGGAAATTACAGGGGACCATGATGTTCTTCTTCCAACTTGGCCATCCTGGTACAAAATATACTTCCAACTGAGTCCTCCAAGCACATCCTTCAAGGGATCCTCACTAAAGGGTCTCATATCTTGCTGGAACCTCTGCTAAAGCAAGGATGTTCCTGCTCAGGACCAGGAGTCCATCTGGAGCATGCAGGATCTGGACCTTGCCGGCAGTCCTTGAACACACATCTGGGACTACTCCTCTGTAAAGTTGTGCATGTGTACAAGGGGCCTTCTCATGGCTATTAAGTTTTGTGCAACGACATCTTACCTGGAGATTAGTGTTTAAATCAATTTTTGAACATAAAACCATTTATAGCATATAAAGTGTGCTTTACTTGACCATTAAAAACTCACTAAGGGTTATTGTTTCACATACCACGTTACTCTTACTATTTTTCCTAAATGAAAATAATTTTGCTATCTTGCCCTGCCTGGCACTGCTAATAAATAAGAATGGTTAATGAGTGCTTTCCTGATATGAGACAGCCCTTGTTAAACAGCCACTAAAACCACTGGTATCTGGACTGCAGCTGCATCTGCTACAGCACAGGGTTTTTTTTTTATCTGTGATCCAAACACCGCAGTCCTCAGAGAGACGGGACTCATTCAGCCGTCGGGTGGCACTTTGCTGGACTAAGCATGAATTTGCCCACGTGTTTGTCAAAGGCTGATCCTCAGCAGGCAGCATTTATTTGAGACTGGATGTGGCAGGTGGTTTCAGCCCAGAAACACATTTTTGCACAGATTCCAATTAAGTGTTTATAAGCTATTAGTTACATAAAACTCAGATCAGGGATGTTGGCAAGTTTTCCGTACTTTCTCTGTGTGCTAACAACTCAGCTTAACTTTTGTTTGTTGTTGGGGGACTTTCAAGTGTGTGTCAAATATCAACATTTTAATTTGCAAGGAAATTAGTAGTTGGAAAACTATAATCCCTTATGAGCATGCACGCACACACACATGTGCACACACTCAGTCTATTAAAATTACTTATGTTATTAAGTTTGTAATAAATCCTCAATGTGGAATGGCACGTGCTGAATCACTGAGGTATTTGACAAAGATCAGTTTAAAGGGTTACTCTGAGGCCCCAAATCCCATTTTTAAAAACAAGGCCCTATTGAACCTGATCAATGGGTTTTCTGTGATTTTTTTTTTCCCCCAGCAACTTTTAATTAAGAGCTTTTGGGCAACTTTAAAGGTTCTTGTGTAGTATTTTTAGCTATAGCTGTGAAGTGCTATAGGAGAGCATGAAAACATACCTACTCAGGTCTTTGTGCTTCCACCTTCATGAGTAGCTGCAAACCTTTCCATCACATATGAATCTTGCTCAACGTTTGCTTCTACCAACCCAGCCAGAGGAGCAGGCAGGTTCAGCTGTGCCTGCTGGCAGACAGGGGAGGTTCAGCTCCAGGTTCCCATGGGGAAGATCTGCTACCACCTTAGCATCTCAGGATGATACAGTGGTTTTGGCAGGCGAGAGGTCCAGTCCTGAGAGTATTACGTGGCTGCTCAAGGCCAGTCCATGGACATCAGACTTCCCCAGCTGTGAGTCTGGCAGGAGCAGGTTCAGCTCTTGTGCTGAGGAAGGCCAAGGGTCTCCTTTCATTTGTTTATTTTTTAAGCAGAGTTTTCTCTGCTACATGTAAAGGAGGTGAAGGAGGGACTGGTGGGTTTGGTCTTTTTTTTTCTTTTTTTTCTTTTTTTTTTCTTTTTCCCACTATAAACTATGATATTCGTTTCCTTTTTTAATGTTTTTCTGGATGTTTTTTTGAATGAGGAATGGGGCCATCCCACCAGGATGAAGAGATGTGGCCAGCATGCCAAAACTGCAATTACAGCTAAATGAAAAAAAATAAGAAAGAAATGTATTTTATTCATTTCAGCTGTTACGTCTTAATGCAAAGAAATCACTTTGCACAGTTTTGTAACTGACACCGATTTCTAATCTCCAATACTATTAACTTCTAAATCTCTGTTATAAAGAATATTGGCAGCATACCAGAGTCTAATGCAGCTAAATGGACTTAGTCTGAGCCGGTATTTTATTTTCTTTTTTTCTGAATGCTGAAAAAAATCATTAAACTATTTTGTTAATTGCTGATAACATTTTGGTTAGTTGGATTTCCTCTTCTGGCTGCCATGGACACATTCCTGGAGCATGACATGACTTTGCCTTTGGGACAAACAAAAAGAGAAAAAAAGAGATATAATTTTTTGAAATGACAAAATATATTGTTATAGGATTAGAGACAGGATAGCTCCAGGATTGGGCTGTATTGCTAACTCAATTTAAGAGCCCTATGAATTGAGACTAAATATTGAATAGCTGCAGGGAAAGAGCATCACGAAGGAGTAATACCTATGTGGAAACTTGATTGTTTTATCTCATCTGTATTGCAATGGATTTCTGATAGCTCAGAGACCCACTCACACAGGCTAGCAAACCTAAAAACATTTATTCCCTGCTGCCACTTCACTCCAATGGCGCTGGAAAACCAATCCAAGCCTCAGCTGTGTGCAAATAAATATTGTTTCTACAATTAAATGACACGCTTTGACTGAGGTTGCTGCCTTAACATCAAGACACCATCATTCCAAAGGAACCTGTAATATTGTCTTCTGCTTGACTTCACTGATGCCCTAAACCAGTGTTAGCATTACTTCTCTGCTGCAAGATTTATTAATATTTGGGAGCTTAAATAGATAATGACGAGTTTTGCCAAGTGGGCCAGTAGAAATAATTATCAGATTTAGATATTCTGGCATCCTGAACGGAATTTCTTGGGCACAGGAAATGGATTATAGCAGAATATCTTTAGACCCAAACTTTACTGGTAGTGAGGAAAAGAGGAACAATGCAGCCTTGGTCACATGCTGATGAGCTTTGGCTGATTTGCCATGTTACCATTTTAGTCTGCGTGTGGCTATTCGATTTTTGTTCCTCAAGAGAGCTGAAGTTCTAACATCATCTAAGTTAGAGCTTGGAGAGCTTTTTTCATTTTGTGTCCAAATAACAGTTGGGTTCACAGAGGACTGAACAAAGTGAGAATATAAAGAAAATAAGGGTTGCTCCTACTGGAACATAGGATCCTCCATGAATAAGACCTCCTTGTGATATTAAAATGCCTTATAAAATACCCTTCTTCTGTTGTTGAACTTGCAGCTTTGCTTTACCTGTGTCCCAATATCTTTTAATAAATTCAGTGTTTATGAAAAACTCTTGACTTTGAAACTGTAGAGACCAAGGCCCGGATTCACCCCACCTAATTTGAGACATTTGCATGAGATCTCTTGGGAAAGGAGTGCAGACACCCAAGGCTCCTTCAGTAATTTATTCAGACAGACCGGCATACCACTGCCTTTTGTGGGCTGAACTGTCCTCCGACATCTTCCATTGAGAAGGCAAGTCTCTTACAAGGCTTATTACTTAGGTACTAAAACCAAGAGCCTAAAATGGGTGCAGTGAACACAAGCCTGGGCCATCCACAGGAGCAGATAGACATAGAAACATGCGTGCCAGGGGACCCAATGGCTGAGTATTTTCAATGTGGCAGTCAAGGTTACCAGCAGGGCTAGCAAAGTTGTTGAAATACTGCAGATCCTTGGCATGCTCAGAAAGGAGATAAGATTGCATCTCTCATTTACCAGATGTCCCAAATGGATCTCAGATGGTAATTTTCCACTGTAAGCACTGCCATCTTGAGTAAAACATGATCCAAAAGAAAAGGCTCTCTATGCCGCTATCAATCCTCTAAGCCTGATGTCTTACCAGCTGTGACATCATTAGCTGCACATCTGTCTCTGAGCTGGAGGTGGTTTTTTACCCTAAATTTTATCCCATGTCCACTCTGAATAAGCTCTGAATAAAAGACACTTGTTATAGTTCAACTGTAGCAGAGGTTGCATCAAGGGTTCAGAAATGGCAGATGGGCAGGCCCAAGCCTCTATCACTGAGTGCAAAGATATATGGCCTATTCTCTCCTTATGGCTCATGTGATACTCTTGACAAGATGAATGTAAGTTTCTGGCAGCCATACAGAGTGAAATCTATACTGAAGGAATGCATATAAGTCAACTTCTACTTAAGCCTTAAATGATGGGTATATGTATTGGTAGTCAGTGAAGTAGTACTGAGAAAATGTGAGGTTTTTCAGTTCAGTGGCCTAACCGGGGGTGGGAGAAGGGGAGAAGAAGAGCAACTTGGAATTAATCTGAAATAAATAGTTGAAGCAATTTTTAGCTAGGTAGAAATATTTTTTCCCCTAACATTTTACTAAAAGGAAAAAGCAAGATTCCAAAAAGGTGAAAAGGAGGAAAAGATGGCTCATAGTGTGTGCTAGCTTAACAGTTTGAGAGATCTATAACTTCATATACTGTCCTCCCATAAGTAATAAACAGCATAAATCACATACCCCTGATTATAAGACCGAGAGGTATCTGTGTGTCTGTACCCGCATTCAGCCTTATTGAAAATTTACTGAAATAAGTATGCCCAATACCACAATAAAAGTGTCCGAGACTGAGCTGGAAAAAATATGGACCTTTTTTACTGTGAGCTAGATTGCATGAGAGCAAACAGAAGAAAGAAAAAATTACTCCTATTGGTACTGTGTTCATCAGAAGGAAGATTTCTTCCCATCAGATATTACACCTAAAGGGACAAGCCCTCTGAGGAATAATTTGGCTTAAGGATACAAGAAGAAAAAAGGAAGAATTGACCTTCTAGTTCCTACTGGAGAGCATCCTGGACATGCTCAGGTAATACCTGTAGACTCATTGCTGAGGTCCCACTGTACTGAAAGTCAGCTTATTCTCCCATTCATGCATTTACTTTGCAAGAAACAACAGGGACCATGCTGTGAATCGCAAAATCACAGACTGCCTGCTGTTTGTGTGGCCTCATCCCACCCCCATTCCAGAGCACAAATAAGAATTTTTTGCTCTTTAACTGAGTCAGGAGTATGCTATAATCCAAACAGTTTCATAATGAACAAGCTCTTATTTAGTGTGAGGCCTTATTCATTGCCAGTCTAGTTCCTCACTTGCAGCATACTGTTGCCCTGACTCTGTTTTGGTTTTGGACTAAATACAGTACAGTAAGTCAAACATTATTGGTCACAATGGTAATGCAGAGTGTATATAGTGCTTTTATTGCTGCAAGGCATAGTTGAAATATTTACATGGAATACATGAAATAGCAGTAGGATTCATGTTCTGTTCCTTATTTGTAAGGTATTTTATTAAAAATAATCTGAATCTGAAGTTCATAAATAAAATAGTAATATCACTTATTTCCAGATACTAGTTCCAGCTTGTTGATTTTAATAGACAAGTATAACACTTCTAATGTGGAAACACAGTGGGTAATATTTATATGAAATCTCCAAGAACTGTGGTATTTTGCTCACATGGAATATCATGGCATTTTGCCTGGATCAAGTAACCAGCAGATTAGCACATTAACACTTTTAAGAAACATGCGTGTAATCCACTCTGACTGTGGTCTTTGACTCCTGGTAGGAATATCTAATGATTTTCAAATTGACGCGTTACTTTATAAAGCAAGTCAAATAAACAGGAATTGCTGAGGAGCTTTGGTAGGGGTGTATGGCATAACCACACACATGTTGTTATCAACAGAGGAGACAGGATCAGCTCTTTACAGCCACGGAAGGATATGCAGAATCTACAGAGATACAGGAGAAGATTGACTTCCCTTATTTTTAAAGATTTCTGGCTTTATTGCTCTATGTGAATGGGTAAATGGATACAAACTCCTCCTGATTGACAGTCAGTCACCAGCTCAAAATGACAGATTAACAACAGATCTCTAAGACTAGCCAGAGCTAGCCAGTAAAGCCTGTGAAAACCATCACCATTGCTGATTTGGAAGGTTCTGCTTCAGTTTGCAGCTCGAGGAGGATCCACACAAGCTAGCCAGCTGCACTTAGACTTCTACAGGCTCCATTCTAACCAGTAATTAGAAGGGCAAAGGCCAGGAGGCACAGGGATTGTGTCAGCCCTGTGTCACTCAACCAAGGATACGTGCCTTCAAAGCTGCACTCCAACACAGATTCTTGGTGTGGTTTTTGTTGTGCTGCTGGCCTCCCTGAGCTACTTCTCCCATTTCCCAGAAGAAAAAATCCTGTCCTTCTGTCCATGTGAGCTGCTGCTGACTGCAGGTGTGTGCTTGCAGTGATGAAGTGCTCTATGTGTGAGAAGCCCTGGTTGTGTGGAACGCACACGCAAGCTCAGGGGTAGCTCAGAGCATCAGCTTGTTTCAATAGCCATCGGGAGGGGAGCAAAACTTTCTGTTCCCAGTGTGCTTTCAGTGTGACGTAGCAAATGAGTTCAGCTTCTGCTGGGAAAACCCAACAATCCCCCTCCCACAAAAGCGGCAGCATAGTCTGGGCTGTGTGCCAAAGCATCCTATCACTAGTCTTGCAAAAAAATCACTAGGGCCACCGCAAAAGCAATGGTGGGGTCACACTTCATTGATTATGTTTTGAGAGGGACACCATGAATGGATCTCACAGAACTATAGTGGCTGACTCCGCTTCCTTTTAACACGATTTATCACACTTGTCCTCTCCTTCCTAAGAGACAGCTTTTATAACCCAATTAATGAGCAGAGTGTGCCTATTTTCCTTAAGACCAGATATAGCTGCCCCAGATCATATAGATTAAGACTTGTGTTCAGGAGAAGTGACTCCACACAAGTCAATGGGGTGAATCAGAGATAGTTCACAGCCAAGCCGAAGCAAGAGTGCAGGATCTTGCCCTTTATCCTGCTGGGGGCTGATGTTCTCCACATTTCTGCACTGAAGAATCAGGAATGAGCCCTGAGTTTCTAGCCTTTACCACCTGTAGGTTTTATGGCATTAAAAAGCTACACAAGCAGAAGGGAAAATGTCTCTCCCAGTACCCTCCTGCACCCAAGATTAAAAACAAAAACAAAAACTAACAACATTTGGTTTAAACTTCAATTAAAATAACCCAGCTAAGAAATTCCAGACATGGCTATTTACAGAAAGAAAGAATTGAGAAAAGGAAATTCTGGGATTTTAAAAAGAGAGAGACTTGTCATAACAGAAAGAGTCAAACTGTCTTTTAAAGCCAAAGTTGAAATGCAAACCCCAAAACCACTCCCCTCTCAACTTCAGTTGCCAGTTTAGACACAGAAAGGATCTTTCCTTTGGATTGAAGTTACCTGTTGGAAAAAAACAAAAAAAAAAAAAAAAGGAAGTATAATGGACATATCAAAATCTTAATTATGGAAAGCCTACTTGGAAGGCTCATTTAGAAAGCAGCTCAGATGTCAATGAGCAACAACTGCTGCCAACTGAGTACATATTGAGTATACTACATTAACATCTTGTCAAAACTCTTGGGGATATAACACCAGTGAAGCAGAAACAGCTCAAGAAATGCTCCAGTATTAGGACAGGATGAGGTTTGATAGGCTATTAAAAAAACAAATCAACTCCTCTTACTTAAAATCGCACAATAGCCCAGATTTTTGGAACATCATGCTAGAGTCAGGTCTTTCCCTTCCCACTGGCAGCCAAAGCTATTTTTGAATTTGGGTCAGATTTAGTGACTAAGCTTCAGCCAGAAAGTTTAGGGGAAGTGGGGGTGAGGAAATAGTCAGAAAAAATCAAGAGAGTTTGCCTATTTCAGAAACAAAAGGTTTCCATTTTTCAGGCTGGCTTCACATGAGGATTTGGGAGCTGACATCTTTCAGATGCTCATGTTGCAGCAGGGAATTTACTCTCCTGCAACTCCCGGCTCTGGCACCCAGGGACTGGGGCTCAAAGCAGAGCTTACCATCCCCCCATTTTTATATCAACCCCTCCTGTGGAGGCAGCTAGATCTGTATGAAAGTGTTTACATAGGCAATTTAGATTGTCATGCTGAGACCAATTATGCTCAAGCCTTATTTAGAAAAGCATAGCTGCCTTCACCTGAGGGATTGCTCAGTTCAGTTACAAATTGGCTCACAAACCCAACATGGCTAAGCCTTGGGATAAGGTGAGGTAGGGGGAATCAAGGTAGTGTTTTGCTTGAGCATATGGGAATCCCTGTTTCTGAGGCCAGAAGAGACATAGTCTGATCTCTCCAAAAGTCCTGTATCTTTTTAAGCCATACTTTCAGAGCAAAGCTAATACTTTCACAGAGTGTACTGTGGGAGTTTCCTCCCTTTCCAGTCCCTCCAGAATCTTATTTTTAAGTTGTTTCATTCAGAAAATATGAATGCTTGGGCTTTCTCAGTTAAAGGGCTGTAAGTGAGGCAGCCACCAGGCCAGTCTTAAGGTAAAGCTTCATCTGTACACTTACATGGTCTTCACCACACAGCATCTAAGTCTCTTTGCAGTCATTGCCAGATTTCATCCTCACAAGACTGATCATTAGATAAATGTTTTCTGTTTTTATCAATGCCAAACATAAGCAGTGGATGGAGGGAATATCTTGGTAAAGCTCACAGAGGACAATGTCAGCTGAAACAGTGGGGCCACCTGGGTTTTCCAGGTCCCACTAGATCCTACAAAATCCCTCCTTCCTCAGACAGTCACTGAGAAGGGCACAAGCTCAGTGGCAGCCATGAGGAAAAGGTCTGAGCTCAGCAAAACTTGGGGCTGGCCTGGAGGCAAACAAAGCAAAAAGCAATGTGTTTATTTGAACTTTGTGTTGTTTAACCATGCTGTATCTCCAGATGTGCTGAGTTTTGCTCACTGCTCTGAAAGTGCAGCTTGTTTATGAAACATGGCTGGAAACATGGCACTTTTCCTCGGAAGGTCCCTGTGTAAAAATCAGGGGCAGGAAAAGAGCAGCTTCTGTTTTGATGGTGGTCTATTCTCTCATGAGTGGAGGCAAGGTGCCACTCTTCAGTTGCAGGACACTGAATAAATCACTGAGATTGGTCAAGGGCTGAAACCTCCAACTTTCTCTGTCAGCTTAGACAGCTGCTCTGATCTTCCCACACAGCCTCTTGTGCTCCAACCACCTTACCTTTCCTTCTGACACATTTCTTTTCTCTGACTTCCACTCAACCATGACCACCAAGCCAATGCTTTCTGCCCAATGGGATCCCTGGCCCTCCTCGGCAGCCCTCAACAAGTCAGCCCCTGCTGACATGTTGGATGCCACAGGTAATGGTGAGCTGCCAGGCAAGCAAGTCTCCCTGTCTCTGACCCCTCCTGGAGGCTTATGGACCACAGGGGTCCATAGAGTGAGAAGGAACTTCCCGTCTCTACAAAACTAGGCCACAAAAAGTTTTTGGCCAAAGCTGATGGAAAAGCATATTTTTCAATTATGAACTCTGCCAATTCAACCTGAAAACTATTGAGACACAAAGAGACTTTGGTCCTACAAAGGCTTAAATAAATTCATGCAATCACAGGAGTTTCTCACACAGGTGTGTACACCACCATGGGATCGGGACCCCACACAGAAGGGCGGTGTGGACCTCGTGGATTTCCTCTGTCAGATTCATGCATGTTATATGCAAACTGTGCATTTTCCACTCGAAAACAAAAGGAGTAAAACCTAAAAGGGATCCACCAGCTAAGGACATATAACTATAGCATATGTTGTCCAGGGCTGTTCAGAGGTAGTTTTTCCAGCTTTCTTGTGCTATTTCAACACCACTGCTGAGCCTCATTTTCCTGCCAAAGTGTTAAAATCAAACAAAGGCTCCTTTAACCACACAAGATCAAAATTGGGTCATGGGAGTGCTAGAAATTATTTCAAAATATCCTACTTACCTTCCTGTTTCTTCTCATACTATTTTACTGTTTGTTTGAGGAAGAGGGAATGAGGAGAAGAAACGTTTTTTCCCCAAACAATATTTGCATACAAGCATTCAAGAAGCTGAGCATTTTGAAAGCCTGAAGTATATTTCACTATCCAAATATAACTCTTTCAAACAAATACCTCTCAGCCCAATAGAGGTACCATGGCTGCATTCTTTTATTTCAACCAGGACAAGGCAGTAGGCACCCTGGAAGTTGCATGCATTAAGAAAAGCTGTTTTAATAATGCGGGTGTCTAATCCATGCCTTCCTAGTCAGCCCCCCATTCCCAGGCTTAGTACATTCGCCGAGCTGAGCTAACTTTCAGTTTGACTCTGGATTACAGTGTTTAATTCCTTAACTGCAACCATTTTAACTCCAGATTTGTTGGAAGCAAAAATTAGCAACACTTAACTATTAGGTATTTGCAAAAAGATGACAGGGTTAAGGAGCCTTAATTTAATATTCATCTTCAGAGGTTTATAACTGAATCCATACTTGTATTTAAATACCAAATAATCTGCTGATTATTATGCATAGTTTTCAGTCAGTGTAACGAAAACATGATGTCGCAGTCATGCTGTGAGCTCTGTAGCTAGGTTTCCTTGTTTATATTAACAGCTGTAAACACAGTCTAACTCAGCCTTTATTTAAAAGCACATTTCCCATACTTTCAAGAATTCACCACATTGTGAAAACTACAATTTCAGAACTTTTCTCATGTGCTTATTGATTATGCCCAGGAACAGCCTTCAATGCTACACATGCACTTGCAATGGCCCATTTTAGAACCTCTATGTTAAAAGGGCCAGTTTTCCATTTTCATTAAAAAATAAAACCAGCTCTGCAAATGTTTGTGCATAATCCTACCCCTTAAAGTCCTGAATCCAGCCTTCAACCTTCTGCATATGGGGTAGAACATGTACTTAAGTACTTTGCTGGGTCAAGGTTTCACATTTATCCCTCCATTAAAAAAATATAGGTTGTAAAACCATCTTAAAGCCATTCAAATAAGTGAAAGAGATTTCACTTGGTCAGCAATTATTTTTAGTGCAGTTTTATCCTCCTATCTTTTAATAACAGCGTTGGAAAACCTGAGCATTTGAAAAAGTCACACTACCTGTGTAAAGGACTCTGAGGTTTCTTCATTTTTTTAATAGTATGGGAGAAGTAAGCTACATTTAAAAGGAAAGTCAAATGAAGAAAAAACTTTGTGAGGGGCATTTTGTAGTACTTCTAACTTGAGAAAGGCAGCAATGTGTCCTTCTGATGGGTTCCTGTCATATCTCAGTCTGTGAATCCTGGGCAAAACCAACCAGAGGTGCAAAGCAACCTTGAGGGCCAGGCAGATGAGGATGCCCTCTGGAGGAAAGCTGTACAGCAGTACAGAGCTGCTGTAGCAATTTACCATCTCAGGGGCTTTCATCCAATGGGTCTTGCATGGAGAAAGTAAGGGAGGAGGAGGGGGTTATGTCAGATACTCACAGGGTCCATCAGTCCTACCAGAAGAGCCTTTGGAATCACACTGCTCTACCATGGGGTAGGGATACTCCTGGGAAAAGTAATAGCATGTCTCCACCAGTAGCTTCACCACTATTGCCTGGACTTCCTTGTTACACCTCTCCTCACAGCAGTCTGTGCCTAGAAAACCTGGTTTAGACCATCACAGCATCAAAGCTCTGCAACTCTGTCACAGTGCCTCTGCTCCAGAGAAACACATCTTTGGGTCAGGATGGCCAAAGCCCAAGGCTTATCTCATGACCCTGCTCATCTATGACCAGCTACAAAGCCTCAAGCTCAGATCCTGCCTTAGTGTGCCCACTGGACCTCTTTGTAGCTCTGCTGTCTGGGAGGGATTGTACTCACGTAGGCATGAGCATACCATCACCCATCCGCAACCCACCAACTTCACTCCTCCTAAGTGCACAGGGCAAGCTCGGAGTCCAAGTTGTAGCCAGATTAGGGATGAAGATATGTGCAGAAGTTAGGGTTCAAGTGTTTTGGGATGCTCTGAGGCCAGTTCTCTGGCAGTATCCCCCCTATAACCTTACTGCATTTTTCACTTTCCATTCAAGGGAGAGAGGGCTGCTGGAGATACACACCATACATCTCACGCAGAACTTTGGTTCCACTCCTTTGTAGACTAACACACAGGTTGACTAACTTCTCACTTGACACAGGAGCTAGTCTCATGCTAAATACTGTCTCTTCAAACCCCTCTCCTTCAACGATTGTAAGTGAACTTGTTCAAAACTTCATTTTCCCCTCTTAGAAGTAACGTATGAACCTGGTCTGTCAAGCACCCAGCCTAGTCATAGCAGAAATACTAAAATATAACCTGGATTGACAAGGGATCCAAAAGGAGCTTAGCCAGGCCATTCCACATCATCCTGTGCAAGTTGTTTTTACAAGTCCAAGATCTCACTCAACTTGCTTGGCTTCTCAGAGGACAATTAAAAACAATGCATAACAGATGGGAGAGCTAAGACAAACAGAGGTTAAATGACTTGCCTGGGGCTGGTAGAGTCTAACAGAATGGGCAACAGGAGTCCTGGGTATTGGTTAGTTAATATTTGTACAATGCTAGGAAAATATATAGCCCTATATAAGTATTATTGTAAGGTGGCCCCTACAGTTTGGAGAAGCAGAGGGCAACAGTGCACAGGCAAGGGCAAACATCCTTTCTTGTCTTGTGGCATTTCAGTCATCCATGAGGAAGTCCCAGGACACGAGAGAGGGAATGGGAAAGCCCAGGGAAAGAGATCCCACTCAAGCAACACGGCTGCACATCCCCGGGCTGCTGCATCCACACAATGAATCTAGGAGCAGTGGTTTGCTCTTTCCGCTGAGAGCACCAAATCTGCTAGGTACAGACAAATTGGGCTATGTGGTCAGTTGCCCTTGGCAGAAACCTTTAAACTGAATTTGAGATATTTGTGGATGTTCACAGCAGTAATAGGTACAAATCTCTCTGAAGTGCCAGAGGACCCACGTGCCACAGTGCTCTGTACTCTGCTGAAGTCCCGAGAGGAAGGTCAGGCCTGTCTGTATTAAAAGAAGGATCTATGGGAAAGGAGGAAAGGGTCATGGTGTCAGACTTCTCCTTTTTTTCCACCTCTCTGGGGCTTTCATCCTGCTCCCATGACTTCACATCTGATTTCTTCAGATGCCTTTTTCAATCCAGCTTCCCTTCACAACATCACACATCCCAGCCTGCTACTCTGAGCCTCCTCCAGACTCCAGTATCAGCCTGAATGAAACATGCCCCAGTTTTTCTCCCAGACAGCTCTCACTCTCCAGTGCTTTTAACATCATCATTTTCTCTGCCATGTAGTTTCAAAAGTGGTGAACATTTTTGGCCATTCCCCTTCTTTCTCTTGGCTAGAATACAAAAATATTACTTAAGTTGTGATGTATTTTCCTCTGCAATTTTTAAATCATTGAGACTTCCCATGTAGTCTATTAGAATTTTTGTCCAGTTTTCATCACTTCATATCTTGATTATCAGGATCTGCCATTTCTTTTCCCATCAGTTTAGGTCAGACTTGACTGAAATGCAGAATTTCCAGTTGGAAATTCCAACATTCATTTTCATCCAAAATAGGATTAAAGGCTCAAATTTTAAAAGCACCTCCTGAGAAATACTGACATTTTAACTTCTACATATTTAAGCAAAACTTTTCAGCATTTCTAATTGCTGAATTCTAAATGCCAAATTTTGCTTCATTTACTTGACATAAAGCACGTCAAGTAAATGTAAAATGTAAAATCAACATCAGCCTGTATTACCTTTCATTTGCAAATTCCGCTTGCTCTGAGTCAAAATCTATAGGAAACTACACTTCAGTGTAACGTGGTCTCCACTACCTGTACTCTATGGTACAGTGGGAAGACCATATAGTGTGCATTGAGAAATATATGATACAGTGAGGGACCTTACCCCAAAAAAACCCGGAGAGCAGAGCTCCCACTGGGCACTGAAATGATGCTTGTTTCTGGACCATGCAACCTGGCAAGCTAGTTGCAGATTACATAGGGGGAGACATGGATCTACACATCCCATTCTTTTCCTTGAAGGGATATGCCATGCATTTCCCTGAACTTTTTTGAAATTAAATGTTTTACTTAATTTTAATTTAAAATATATATATATATATATATTGGATCAAGCTGACCCTAAATGAAGCCTTTTCCTTTTTTCTACAAAAAAGTCCATTGATGAGAAGCTGTATTTTCAACTGTAAAATAATCCTGATAAAAATGTCTTATAGCCTCCAGTGTAGCTGCCACAATCATTATTTTTGCTGTCACTCTAATCTGAGAAACTTGATGCCTTTTTGAATTCTTCAGATTCTTTCTTTACCATCAAGCCCTCTTCCCCATGTAAACCCCAAGCTGTCACTCTTGTCCCTGATGTCCCCCACTGTAACCTTCACTGTGCTGACCAACCTCCTCATGATTCCCCAGCCCAAACCAACCTGCAACACCACCCGAACTTCTAAGCCTGGCTGAAAAAACTGTATATTATTAAGTGACAATTAAAAAGAAAAAGTTTGTGGTTCTCAACAATTTCAGCTAGTTCCTTGAAATGGTTGGAGAAAATAAGTGACAAAACATAAATACATTTTTACTCAACTCTTATCAATATTCAAAACGTTCAATAACATTTTGATCGCAAAAAAAATGATGGCCTGTTCTGCAGACTGTTTTAAAAGCTTGAAGTTGACTTCATGGTTTGAAAACTTTTGGACATTTTCCTTATCAGAATTGCTATTTCCAATAAGAAATACACAAATATGAAACACAAGCCAATAAAAATATAAACACAAAAATAAAATCTTCAAAAGACAGACCTTTCAGCCAGGTCTGCTCTCCTTTTCCAAATCCCATATCAAAACTTTGCTTCAATGGCTACAAGAAATTGTCAAATTAAAAAGTACTATGTCAAGTCAGGAGACAAAGTTTCTAAATCACTCTGAAGCTTCTCATTCTGAATGTAATTAATGAGCCTGGCTGAAAAAGCACGTGGCTGAGACACTCCATGATCAGCCTCATTCCTTCTTTTCATTTCTCATGATCGCATGCTGTATTTTTGTAATGTACGTGACCTTGGGTCCTCCAGAATCCGAAAGCTCCAGTGTAACGTCCCCTTTAACATGAAGGGTTCTACATTTGGCAGATTGTATCTGATCTGCAATCAGGGAGCATCATTCTTAGATTTCAAGAAGCTCATGAGCAAGTTTTTGGCGGCTGCAGTCGGGGTTTGATTCCGTGCAGCGCCACACACACCCAAGGAATGCCAAGTACCCTCACTTCCATTAACTTCAGTGGGAATTAGAGGGCTCAGCTGTATTTAATGCTTTACAGGGTCAGGCTCTGAAAACTGTATTAGCATTCTCAGTTCCCAGTAGGCCTAATTTCAGCAAAGCATTTGGATTGAGACTTAACTGTAAACATGTGAACACTCTGATTTCAATATGACTATTCTCATGCTTAAAGTTAAGCATATGCTTAAGTGATGTGCTGAGTTTGGGCCAAAAACTACTGTTCTCAAGCACTACACAAGTTTGCAATAGGCAGACTGCTGATCTATAATGCCAGTTGCGTAATTCTGTTTTTTCTTTTTCAGGAAGGCTGACATGAGACTATATTTTCTTAAAATGGAGCAGCCACACTGCTTAAAGAAGACAGGATATTTTGGTGAAACCTTTGATATTTCCACAAAGTTATTAATTTATTATTATTATTATTGTTATTATTACTGTTATTCCTATGTGAATGCAAGAAAAGCACCTATCCCAGACTCTGGGAGCTTTTGCTATTCCTAAAAGAATATAATACATACAGGAAAGAATAACAAACTCTCCCTACATGACAGCGAACATCAGCCAAGTGACAGCTAAAAATATCCCACCCTCCCCGGAGACCTTCAGCCTCTTGTACATCTGAACCCTCCCAGAAGCACTAGAAAACAGAAGTGTCTCAAGGCATGCTCTGAATATCCTCACCTTTCACCTCTCCAGTGGCCAAGGCAGCCCGTGGGCTCCTGCAGAAGGGCAGGCTGGCACCTCTCGCCTTTTCTGAATTAGGAGGGGGCTTCACCCTTGAAATGACGCTGGCCCCCAGGAGACAGTATCTTGGCCAGCCCATGGCAGTGGATAGATGTGGCTCTCTATCAAATTCTTTCAGCTGGAGAAGCATGGCAGATGTGGAGCCTGCTGTGATGGCTCTCCTCATCCAAAAGCAAAAGGCTCCTTCCTCTGGGAGGACATGGCAGCATGGGGGCTGAGGGGCAGAGGGGTTCCCCAGGAGATCTGTTAGAGCACAGGAACACATAGTTTTGCATTACCTTGCACTTTAGGCCTTCATTTTTGCATGCATCATCAGTTAAGGCTTCTATTACACCACACAGTGTGGGAAGATGTAAAACTACCCAAACTCTGACTCAGAGGCCAGGAGGAAAAGAACTTTTGGGGTTTACTTTTCACCCAGGCCTGCCAAGCACATGCAGCTCATGACACTGGAGCCATGTTCTGAGAAACCATGGGGAGCAGCATGGAGGAGGAAAGGAGCAGAACAAAATTCTTTCCCTTCCACCATGTAATTGGGGGTCAGACAGGGACTTGCTGAGGTGCCTTCAGGCCAGCTTCAGAGACTGATGTTGAGGCCACAGAGAAGCTTCCCTCTCACTCCCCCTCCCTCCCCTCGATTTTCTTTCCCTGTTTAGCAGCAGGCTGTCACTCTGGTTCGCTATGTCAGACTCTGGCTTCTCCGTGATCTACAAATCTTACAGTGCAATTAACTGGCTGCTGCAAGGCACTGCAAAGCCAGAACAAGGACATATTTAAGATAGGACAACTGCATATGGACATAAGCCCAGAACCTGCTGTTCTCAGTCTGCATCTCCCTTTTTTTGACATGTTTCACAGCCATTTCAGCATGCAGGTTTTTGGCATGTGTGTGGCTACTGCACTGACAAGATAGCTTGTTGTGGCATTTTCTCAGTGAGGCTGATTGGAAAATGTCCCCTGCCTTTGCTCCAAGCTCCTGTAAAAGGATTATAAAATCAAAACAATAGCAAAGCCAAAATCCACAAAAAATAATATCCTTAATCCCAAACAAATCTCTCTTGGCACCCCTAACAGAGAAATGGCATCCACCATTAAAGAACCTTGAGTGTGAGATGAAGGGCTGGCAAGACACAGGGAGAACAAATGACCTGGACTGGTCAGAAAGGTCAGAAGTGCTGCCTCTGGTGGCAGGGGCTCCGAAACAGTGGCACACATTCTCCATGAGCATCCAAGTTATTTCACAGAGATATTTCCTGAGCAGATTGATGTCCCTGGTTGTGTGTGTGCTGTACAGCTGAGAGCGGTTGTACTTGCTCCAGGTGGTAATGCTTGAGCTAAAGCTTCTCCTGTCAGAGCCTGTTGTCCCTGCTGCCAGGGAAAGTCACAGGGGTGATGAAAAATTTGCAGTATCATCTTGTGAGGACAGAAAGGCAGGGCTGGGGTAGGCTTGTTGCATCAGACACACTGACCCCAAGGCTGCAGAAATAGATGAGCAACAAATGGAGCCAGGACTTTTTCTACACTTTGTAAAAACATGCCTATATCTTAATTTTGCTTCACCATGCCCAAGGACCTTCCAAAAACTTGAATTCCCATTGCTATTTTTATTTCCTTGCTGCATGAGAGCTCACTGTAGGATCCAACCCACCAGGTGTTTCCAAGGGCTGTTCCTTTACATGTAGCGCACCCCAAGCCCGATGCCATGCCCCACAGCTATGCTGGGACCAGTCTTGCTCAGCTGCCATGAAAACTCAAGCACCTGCTGTCCAACTACCAGATGGGATGGGTGCAGGCATCCACCGTGCTGCCACCTCATGGCTGCTGGGGCTCCAACAGTGGTGGCTGTGGTCCCAATCCTGACCCTGTCACCATGGGTGATCCTGTGTGGGCAGCCGCAGGTCCACACCTGAGCCAGCTCCTCCATCCTTTGTCCTGGTGAGTGGAAGCCTTTTCTGCTGTGAATGTGGTGCTAACATGAAACACTCTAACGGCATCCCACTTTCCAGCCAGAGTTTTTTGACATTAAGGCATCCTAGAGGGAAGACCCAAAGCCCATTAATCACTTCAGGATGTCTCAGACATGGGTAATAACACTGCGGAGAATTTAGGCCCTCTGACACTCCAGTGCAGCATCTGAGCATTCAACAATAACAGTCAACACTGCTGATGCCTGTGAAAATACAGATGTAAGCCAGCTGTCTGTCAGGGTGAAAAATGTGTTTGTCTTTTCATTTTAACGTGTCATTTCCCTCTTGGACATTTGCGTGTTGCTGCCAGGATATCACGTGTTTCCAGCACAGATTCTAACCCAGGAAGACAAACCATGTTCAGATGGAGGGTGGGTGTCACTGTCCTGTTTCTGCAATTTTTCTTCATTTGAAGCTGAACAAAACGTATCTGACTTAATTCTTCTTTTATTTGTCCTTGGTAAGAAAATAATTTCCAGTATCTATTTCTAACCAAAGAGAATCACAGATTCATGCACAAAAGAGTCATAGGAGGGGTGAAAGAAAATGTGTGTGATATGGGGAGTCAGCCCATGAAACATCTTGATGTTTAGATTAGTGCATGAAATCTCAAGATTAATAAAAGGAACTAGAAGTCTATAAAATGATCAAAAATTAATGGGCATAAAATAGGTTTATGGTGGGCTAACTCACATGACTGACATGTTAGTAGAAAAGGATTCTGCTTGTTCATGAAGGACAAGAAACAGGGAAAGGGAAGCATGGCTGCCTAGTACTTTGTGCTAGCTCTCATTTCCAAAATACAAAGGGAGAGAACGTTTTTGAACATCTGATCACAGGGGAAAGGAGTTTAGGTGCTCTCAGGATAACTATCTACTGTCAATAGCCTGCTCAACACGTGCAGGCAGAGAAAGTTATGTTCTCCAGGGCTTTTCACTCTTCAGCAACGTGTTGAGAAAGTAATAAAGCAAGAGACAAGATTCGTTATCTATCAGAGTAAATGAAACAGCTTCAGAGCACATTCATCTGCATTGACACACTGCCCCGTATACCACTGAAGTTCTGCGACATTCCCTAACGTGGTTTTGTCCTCAGGTACTCACCTCTGTCCCAAAACAATTTCCAAATGTTGCTTGGAGTTAACAAAGAGCAGCAGCCAGATCCTGTGGGCAGAGTATGGCCTCCCAGTTTTGGAGAGCAAGAGAGTGTAGCTGTCCAGATGTGGGCCACTCTCTGCCAGTTGTTGTCAGTTTTAAAGAGAAGCTGTGGGCACATTGTTGTGTGTAGAGAAATGTAGGCAGAGTGTTCAGCAATCTCCAGGAATGTGCTGATGACAAGTTCTTGATGGGTAGGTAAAGAAAATCCAGCAGAATAAGTAAGGGAAAGATTTTTACAGATTTGGAAATAAATGGCTGAAAATGCAAAGGTTGAAATTGAGATGAGGGTGATGAAATGATAGTGTTATGATCCACAGAAAAACAAGGAGAAAGTAGCAAGGTCAGAACAGTGGACTTCAAGGAGGCGGACTTAAACAAATTCAGATAACAGGTAGGTAAGATCTCATGTAAAGACAGTTTACAGGAATAAAGATCTAAGGAAAACTGACTATATCGCAGGTAGAAGACTAAACTATTCCACAGCAGGGGAAGAAGCAGCAATAATAATAAATCAATTTGGTTAAGCCGCAAATTCTTCCTTGAATTCAAACACTGGAATACACACAAGGAGTGGAAATTAGGGTAGATTGCTAAAGATAAAAATAAGTAATGTGACAGTGAAAGGCAAGATCAGGAAGGCAAAGGAACAAAATTATAACAAGAAGTCACTCTATAAGAGAAAAATCAAGAAAGTGCTGAAGGAAAGCTCTTGACAGATGGTCTCTTCAAGGCCAAAAGCTTTCTTTGTTAAGCCTTCATTGAAAGTAATGACTAAAATTGGGTGGCTTAAACACAGTATAGCAGATAAAACATAAGATCTCCTGCTAGAACAGGGGAAGAAAAAGCAAGGGAGTACTTAGATAAATTAGACACTTTCAGTTCAGCCACAATATTTCTGTTTAATACCTGTCTGAAGCACTGTCAGAGTTGCTGGTTGCAAGTAATCTGTAAACACTTGCAGAGCTGAGGTGAGGATCAAGGAGAAGAAGGAGGATAAGCAGCATTCCTGTCTCTACAAGAGCAGAGCTGCTATCATAGGTGTCACATGTTGGCTTCAATTCCCAGGACAGCAACAAATAATAAAAATAATTCATAAGCACCTAAAAGTTAACAATACAAATAACAGCCACATGGATTGTTCCAGAATGCACTGTGTCAATTTCAATTATTCTCCTCTCTGACAGCATAACAGGCCTTATGGATGGATATGAGAGGGTTAATAAGTGTTTGTATACAGAGATTTTAGCAAGGTTTTTGACACTGCCTCATAAAGGCAAGCCAGGGAGATGTGGTCCAGATTAAAACATTATTGAGTGAATGTAAGAAAGGCAGGAACAGTGCCCTCAGAAAATAATTAACTATTCACTTACTGTGAAAATGGTATTCTTTAAGAGTCTGTCCTGAGTTTAACAACATTTGTATGTTCATTAATGATCCGAATGCCATATATTGAAGATTTTTATAACATCAATGTGAGAGAAGCTGCAGGACAGAAATATCTATAAGAACACATTGAAGAAATGGTCTGATAAAGAGATATGATGTTATTTACATAGTTTTCCTGTCTACCTCTTGTACTTAGCCAGAAATAATCACCTGGACAAGTAAAGAACAGGCAACAAATGGATAGGTTCTGCAGGAAAGATCTTCACAGAATCACAGAATGTTAGGGATTGGAAGGGACCTCAAACAATCATCTAGTCCAATCCCCCTGCCAGAGAAGGAACACCTAGATGAGGTCACACAGGAAAGCGTCCAGGTGGGTTTTGAATGTCTACAGAGAAGGAGACTCCACAACCTCTCTGGGCAGCCTGTTCCAGTGTTCTGTCACCCTCACTGAGAAGAAGTTTCTTCTCAAATTTAAGTGGAACCTCTTGTGTTCCACTTTGAACCCATTACCCCTTGTCTTACCATTGGTTGTCACTGGGAAGAGCCTGGCTCCATCCTCGTGACACTCAACCTTTATATATTTGTAAACATTAGTAAGGTCACCCCTCAGTCTCCTCTTCTCCAAGCTAAAGAGACCCAGCTCCCTCAGCCTTTCCTCATAAGGGAGATGCTCCACTCCCTTGATCATCTTTGTTGCCCTGCACTGGACTTTCTTCAGCAGTTCCCTGTCCTTCTTGAACTGAGAGGCTCAGAACCGGACACAATATTCCAGGTGTGGTCTCATCAGGGCAGAGTAGAGGGGAAGGAGAACCTCTCTCGACCTACTAACCACCCCACTTCTAATACACCCCAGGATGCCATTGGCCTTCCCGACCACAAGGGCACAGTGCTGGCTCATGGTTATCCTGCTGTCCACCAGGACCCCCAGGTCCCTTTCCCCTACATTACTCTCTAACAGGTCCTTCCCCAACTTATACTGGAACCTGGGGTTGTTCCTGCCCAGACTTAAGACTCTACACTTGCCCTTATTTTATTTCCTTAATTTTTTCCCTGCCCAACTCTCCAGCCTGTCCAGGTCTTGCTGGATGGCAGCACAGCCTTCTGGTGTGTCAGCCATTCCTCCCAGCTTGTGTCATCAGCAAACTCTATTCCCTCATCCAAGTCATTGATGAATAAATTGAATAGTACTGGCCCCAGTACTGACCCCTGAGGCACTCCACTAGATATTGGCCTCCAACTAGACTCTGCCCCATTGACCACAACTCTCTGGCTTCTTTCCTTCAGCCAGTTCACAGTCCACCTCACTACCCAATCATTCAGATCACACTTCCTCAGTTTAGCTGTGAGGATGTTTTGGGAGACAGTGTCTTATCCTTCTAGTAGATCATAATTGAACACAGATCAACAACATCTTGTTGCTTCAAAGAAGACAGAGCCAATAGTGGTCTCCATGGTTAAGACTTAGCTCTCAAAGTAAAGAAGAGAAGGGGAGAGTGAAGTGAGATGGCTGCTGTGGTTTGCTCTGGATTGATTGGCTTTCTCCTGGGCAGCTGCAAGTGAAAGAGCCTGGCATACAACCCAACGATGTTCCCAGCTGGTAAGTTTAACATGATTAGACCGTATTAGCGGTTGAAGGAGGTTGCTAGAATAGATCCAGACTGCTGCATGCCAATCAAACCAGTGCCTGAGACTGATCCACAGAATGATTAGTTTCCAAATATAAACCTGGATTGTAAGTCTTCAAATACAGAAAAGGTGATATCAGTGAATTAGAGAACCCCCTGTTCTACATCACCTAGGTATTTAGAGTTAGAAAAAATAAGTGCAGTCTACAACCAAGAAATTTTTGTCTTGACATTAGAAAAAATTATTTGGAAGCACTGGAATACATTGCCTTCAGGAAAGATCCATTGCTGAAGGCTCCTGAGAAGAAGCTGGGTGAACACCTGACAGTGGTGCCTGAAGAACAGTAGGTCCTTTCTCATGGTAGAAGGATGGACTAAAAGTCTTTTATGTTCTACTCTAGTCCTATTTTCTGCTCTTCTCTCAAAATCTAGAGATGAGCCGTTAAATAGGTACAATTCGTCACTTCCATTCAGTGAGAAGTAGGACCTCTTCCAACTCGGCTCTCTGTCATCATTTTTACTAACAATATTTTGGTGCATAATTCTAGGATAATTTATTATTCAGAATCAAATTTCACTGAATTAACTTTCCTAGTGAGGACTCCCATCATTTAACACGGACATTTCGAGAAGTTACTTTGTATTCACTGTTCTGTTTAATATTTTAAAAATTGTGATTTCCTGGCAATTTTGACAAAGGTCACTGATATAAAGAGCTTAGAGTCCCCAAGGACCTCACAACCAGTGCAGATAGGTGCAAACAAGAACTAATTACTCTGGTGAGGTTAAAAAGCATCCATAAACTATACAAAGATATTGGAATGGATACCAGGGAGGCAACTATTGCAATCTGACTGGCTCCTTTTTATGTTTTAGTGCACTTCTGCTGTCATCCTGGGAAGTACTTTAAGCCAAGAGCTTTTCATACCTAGAGAATGATTTAAGCAATGTAGGACCAAACAGAGACACTCTATCAGCCAGGGTGGAGATGTTGTCTGGAGACCTGCAAGTTAAAAAATAGTTTTTGGTTTTGTTGTCTAACAGACCTATTCAACAGTGTAAATACATGTAAATATCTTTGACAAGGACAACTATCTCAGGTCTGTTTCAATTCACTTTAGCTCGAGAAGGAAATCATTCCCCCTGGAATCCAAATCGTCCGGATCGCTCAGGCTCCATGACAACCTGTATGGAGGAAGCTGTGTTGGGGTAGCTGGCTGCTCTGTTTCATTTTTTAGAAGTCAGAAGAAATTATCCTGATGTTCCTGAAGGCAAAACTTGCCAGAAGTTTATTCTCCATGAGACACAGAGATTTTTCCTTTCAATGAGAGTGAAATATTTTTTGACATGCCATATTGTCACATAAAATGGAAATCTTGAATTTCCAGCCTTCCTGGCTGGTCAGCGAGCTCCTTCCAAAAATGGCCTATGCTATAAAAAGAAAAAATAGTTGGAAGATTGGAAGAATTATAACCACCTCAGAGGTGGAGGGCTGGGACACAGTCATTGGAGCTCAGAAGTTCAAATTTGCTCCCTTATCCCTTTAGCTGCCACTAGCACTTTGGTGCCCTGGTTCTAAAGTTGCCTTTGAAAATGTTTTCCTGAATTATTTTCTCTTAGTCAAATAAGAAACCTGGGACAAAGGCAGGTGTGAGACTCTAATTTTCAGTATCAGCTCAGGGAAACTTATGTTTGTTTTCCTGTCCATATGCTCTGCAGTGGTGATGGGACCTAAAGCAGTGTTTCTACTCAGTTTCTATGGTTTAACAATCATCAAATTCTCGTACAGAGTCTGTGGCCTGAGCCAAGTTTCTCCATTAACCAGCCTGAAACATCTTTGTTCCTGAGATCAAATAAGATCAGATTCATTAAGTCCAGCCTGGCCATAAGGAAAATATATAGATATTTATTTGAAAAGTAAATGCCTAAAATTCCTTTATCCCATATAATTTATTCCTGTTAAATATCATGTGATGCAAATACATGCAGTTCATAGCAATTTTATGAATCAAAGCTTAGGAAGGAACATATAATGGGCCACATGTCATGGGCCAGGATACAAGAGAGTGGTATGATAAGAAACTGTGTTGATGATTTCAGGTTCTTAAATGAAATCCACCTAAAACCAGATAAAATAAAGCTACTTACACACCTCTTCAAGTAGAATCTCTCCCTAGTGACTTATTGCAAAACACAAAGTGCCTTGGATTTTCAATAGTGAAGAATATTTTGAGTTCATCTATGGTATTAAAGTAATAAAATAATAAAAGTGGGTTTTTTTCCCTTATCCTTAATGTATTTTTCCTTAACATTAATCATAGGCTAGATGAAGAGAAAAATGTAATTCAAATATTTATCTTTTATTCTTGATGGATATTTTCCCTGTAATGTATCAAGACAAGTTGCATTTTGATATTCAGAACATTTGAAGATATTCTTTTTATCTTTATAAGAAACAGAATAGTCACACATTGTTTTTCTTTTTGCTCATAGATTTTTTTAGCAAAGGGCCTTAGGATACATCTTTCTTATTCCTAATTTGCTAAACCAGAGTTCTTTATAGTGCCATAGTGCAATAGTACTGTTTCACCATGGACCTAGTGCTAAGCACTGATCACAAACAGAACCATAAAGACAGTCTAATTATTAAAAAATTAATAAGTCTGTGTGCCTGGTTCTTCTCCGTAAGCAATGGAAGAACTACTAGAAGAAATCAGCAATTAATATTTTAATTTAATATCAGACAAAAGAAAATTTCCTGAATATGAAGTTATCAACACACATGACAGAGCTGTTCTGTGAATTTAAGTAAACAAGTGGTAAATATTTGTGTGTGATACTTCGTCAATTCCAAACTGCCGAGGAATTGGGCTAAACACTTAAGATCCATTTCATATTTTTTTCTAAACATATCTTTTTTATTCTAACATATTGGTTTACTCTAGGTGATGGGAAAGAACTGTTTCTAAAGAAGAAATACATACATATTGTGTATTGTATTGTTAGTGAGGAGCATTATGGTCAGCTACCAATACTTTGTAAAACGATCAACCTAAACCCATCTTTTTTTAAAAAAAGGTTTCCTTTTGTTCAGAATCCACATACAGTTAAAATCTGCATAGAATTATAGATAATTACAAATTTCAAGATGTCTTTGAAGAATTTTCACTGATGCTGCATTAAAGACGCATCCCCTTTTTACATGGAAGAGTCCCTGCCATTAGATGACAGAATTCAGGTGCTCCAAAGCCAACATATATATACCACCTCCACAGGACTGGCAAGCTTCTCAGTCCTTCATTGGCCAGCTTAGAAAGCCTTTTTGACTTTTAAATAATGGAAAAGTCCAGGGCAAACTGGTTATGTTGTGTTGACTGGTGACAATATCGTGTTTAGAGCTGAAATTATGTCAGTGTTTGGCACTACAGTCGCAAAAGCGCAATTGCTTGTAACTGGAAAGAGGGTTACAGAGGAGATAAGGGGTCCCCATCTCTCCAGAGGACCTCAGTATTCCCCCCTACAGCCCTTCTAAGAGAAACAAGTGTGATGGTAGGGGAAACTGAAGACCATAGTCATCAGCAGCCTTTGTTACTTACAAAGTAGGAGCTCTACATGAGCAAAGATGATAACTCTCTATCACACAGACCACGAACTTTCTGCAGGCTTCAGGTTCAAAAGCATTTGGAAACACTGAGTCAGGGCCAGCCTCAACAAAATGAATAATTACACTGAATCAGACCATTTTCAGCACTGGCAAAGCTTTGTTAGTGCTTGCTCAGGGAAGATCATTGTGGAGAGGGAAAAAAGTCCTCTCAGTTTTCCTCCTTGCAAGAGTCTCAGGGTTTCTGCGCTCAGTACTTCTCCAGGTATTGCCTTTGTGACCCTAAATAAGTCAGCTGAGGCTCAGTTTCTTAAAAAAAGCTGACCAAGCTACATTATATATCCATTAGTAAGAGATAGAGATAGCCAGCGTGGTCAAAAATCACATATTGATCTCCTTGAGCCTCAATTACCCTTGCTAAAACACCAGTGATATTTCCCCAGGTGCGAAAGGCTGAACTCATATGAATGGGGTGAATAGGGCCATTTCAGTCCAGCACAGAGCTCTGTTATTTTTCCCAGGGGAACGGCTGCACAGCAGCTCATTGCATTTGCTGCAGCCGCATAGATCTACATTATCAGCCCTCGACCCTGACCTTGCAGCAGTAT
This sequence comes from Nesoenas mayeri, assembly GCF_963082525.1. Lineage (NCBI taxonomy): Eukaryota > Metazoa > Chordata > Aves > Columbiformes > Columbidae > Nesoenas > Nesoenas mayeri. The sequence continues at coordinate 37,135,884 of NC_137544.1, forward strand.
CCGAAAGCTCAGTATGGACCAGATCCAGGTACTTTAGGAGTTTTACAGCTTGTGCTGTTTTACAGCTCCATGCTGCCTCAGGCAGGCCGTTACCAATACCCACACAGGCGAGTTTAAAGCAGGCTTAGCACTTGTGGGTGACACTACAACCCTGTCTCTGTGCTTCAGTCTAAATGTGATCTCGGATAAGCTGTGGGGAATGCCTTTAGCAGTGCCCCCATATCTCCCCTTGCCCAGCTGACACTACCAGTGCTGGAATGCAGCCCACCCTGTAGCTGTGCCCCCCCATGGTGATCAGAGCTCTCTGCTGCACTAAAAGCCTGGTTCTACAGCAGGAGAACATCGACAGCATTAGAGGATATAACTGGCAAGTTGCAGTCACCGATGGCTGTCTGAAGTAACAACATCATTCGTTAATACCAACAACCATAATTTGAGCCCTGCAAACCGCAGGGCCTCAAGTAGAGGGGAAACAGTGAAGCAGGAAGAATGGCCATCTCTATACAGATTATGAGAGATAGATTACAGTCAACTGGAAAAAAAAAATCACAGAGCAACAGAGAGGTGGCTGGGAACCTTGGAAAAACCCCAGTTCAACAGAACATCAGTATTTTGAGAGTCCCAGCCAGGAAGCAGGACACAGATACCATGCAGTAAAGTGCTGCCAGACATGTTGGTTATTGATTTTTCTGAAGATCCCACCTGAACTGAATGTGTGGACCGAATCCCAATGAGAGTCCCAGATGGAGTAGGCAATTGTGGAGGCAGTGGACTTATTACTCTTTAGGACCCAAGGGGCCAAGATAGGTTTTTACAAGCAGCTAAAGTGAAGAAAGAGATCATATGGGAAGGTGCTAGGCTCCTATTGTTTCCGGACATAAGTCCTATAACCCAGGGCAAAAGGGAAGAATTAACTGTAGTTTAAAAAAAAAAGAAAAAGAAAAAGAAAAGAGAGAGATTTGAGATATAGAATGTGTCTGCTTCAGTTTCTCTGGCTTGCCAAAAAACAGAGTTCACACAGTGAGAAAACCAGCATATTTAGGGGAGCAGAGGCAGCACAGAAGTTGCTGTCAAAAGCATTTGAGACAAAGAAAATCTGCAACTGCTCTCTGCAATGTGCTGTGTCCGCACTGCTCCCCAAATCCCAGTGGGCGAAGGAGGAGCATCCCCACAGTGGAGAATTTAATACTGGCACTACATGGAGCAGAGGGAAAGCTTGTTTCTTTTTCCTTTTTCTTTACTTTGTGTCACCTGGCCCGTACTACCATGCTACCACCTGAGAAGTACCTGCAACTGCTGCTAGGAGTTTTAGGATAAACACATTCAGTCCATCACAAAAATGCATCTGACAATGGTACATGGAGTGAGCGCAATTGTAACACAAACACCATACGTATGGTTATCTATTTTGGCACTTTCGTCCATCTCCTGATCGTGTTTCATGTGTTGCAAAAAACATCAGTAGTGTCAAAGTCCTGTTTTTTCCAGCTTGACTGAGCCTGAGAGCTCAGACAGTGTCTGCTTGCTGCAGCCTAAAAATTAACCTTGACTAATACCAGCCCAGATGCCCAGAAAGGTACTGACTTCTGTGTCTGCCCTTCTCATGGAAATCTGGGGGCTTCTGAAGGGGTCAAAACAAGACTACTCTCCCTTCCCTCTGCCTATGAGGAAGGCTGAAGGCTGCTGGTGGGTATTTGCCCCTCAAAACAAAGACCCAGGCTCTTTGGGGAGCTTAAAGTCTAAGGAAAAGGTCTTTATGAAGCCAAACAGGTGGTAGATGGAAGACCATGGAGAAATTACTTACAAACATCCTGTTCCTTAGAGGTAGATTTCCTGACCAGAGCATCTGGACAGTGGGGGTTGCTGCAGAGCATCACAGAGTGTGGACCTCCTGCATGCCCTGGTGCTCCTGGTACTGATTCTGCTGCTGACTGTGTGCAGCATCCCTCAAAGCCACCATGCTTGGGCTGTTGGTTGTACCCCCTGCATCTAAGGAGCACTGCTTCAGGGAACCCAGATCAGCTGCTTTTATTTTATGCACCTTCAGCACTCTCCTGGCACAGCTTAAAGCCTGCCAAGAGATTTGTCACCACCAGTAGCTGGTACTTCTGAAAACACCCCAGGAACCACTAATGCTTCTTTCCCCTTTCTCTCCTCCATACACTTCCTCCTCCTCATGGCAAGAAAAACAGACACATTTTTTTCTGCTGATTCCACAGATTTTCCTGACTGTGGTAGTGACCCTCCATCATTAGGGGTTGGACTTGTGTCCCCAGTTCATGTGAAGACATGCAAATGTGTTGAATCAAAATAGCAAGAGAGCCACTTGGTAATAATATCCATTGAAATACACTGGCATTTGACTGCCTTCCACTTAATCCCCTCATTTTCTTCAACAAATGAGAATTGCTGCTATTGGCCAGATTACAGTGCAGTAATGAGTGAGGAAGGAAGATCTGCCATGCAAAGAGATTCTTACCTAGAAAATCAACAAATAAATAAAATAAATAAAAATCTATTACACATTAAATGAAGTTGTACTGCCACCTCAGGTTACCAGCTGTTTCTACTTTGATTCTAGTGTTTCCTTCAGACTATTTTGTCAACTACATATGAGTTCAGCTGGTGGCTGTTGTTTCTAAATATGGTGGGGCCCCAGGAGAGCCCCGGTCCCTTTCTCCTGTTCCCACATCCTGGGATATGATCTAGGAGAGAAAGGGAGAAAGAAAAAAATAGAAAATTAGAGAGTGAAAGAGCAAAAGATAAAAGAAAGAGGGAGGGAGGGAGGGAGGGAGGGAGGGAGGGAGGGAGGAAGGAAGGAAGGAAGGAAGGAAGGAAGGAAGGAAGGAAGTAAGTAGAGAAAGAGAGAGAGAGAAAGAGAGAGAGAAAGAGAGAGAGGAAGAGAAAGAGAAAGAGAGAGAGGAAGAGAGAGAGAGAGGAAGAGAAAGAGAGAGGAAGAGAGAGAAGAAGAGAGAGAAAGAGGAGAAAGAGGAGAAAGAGAGAGACAGAAAGAGAGAGAGAGAAAGAGAGAAAGAGGGAAAGAAAGAAAGAGGGAAAGAAAGAGGGAAAGAGGGAAAGAGGGAAAGAGGGAAAGAAAGAAAGAAAGAAAGAAAGAAAGAGAAAGAAAGAACAAAGAGATATTTCCCACTATCTCGCATTCTTCTAATCTCTTTCTTTTTAAAATAGATTTTTAGTTTGGAGGGATATTAAAAATAGAAGAGTGTTAGATTTGGCAATAAATTAATGTCCAGATGAAGGGAAAACAATTACAAATTGGAAACAGATTTATTCACACTCAGTGCATTAATGAAAACGTTTTAAAAAAAAGCTAAACTGGGTACACTGTGTGGAAAAAAATAATGGCCCAGCAGGTCTACTTTTTATTAACAACTCATCAGTAAGCAGGTTGTAATTCATAACAAAGAATTTACCCCAAGGAACACCACAGGACTGTGAGCTTTTTAGTTTCCTAAGAAAATACATATGTTGTTCCACTTGGTTTCCTTTCAATAAAACCCACCAGTTAGCACTTCATTTTCGAGCTGTTCTGACAAATCAGGTGAGTTAGCTTTGTAGAAAAAACAGAAGCCAACTTTTCAGCTGAGAATTTTAGGGAATTTTTTAATAACTTAAATAAATTTCCCAAATGGCAAGGAAGCTTGATAAAAGGCTGTGAAATGAGTTTGTTTGGAACAACTTAAAAGATTTTTTTCTTTTAATTTGCTTCATTAATTTTTCCTGAGGAAATATTTAGGGATACATCCCTTACAGCTAAGGTATGTGTTTGAGACAAAAGGAATTCTTATGATTTTTGTTGTGTTTTTATAGTGTCTTGAAACCTGATTACAGATACTGATGAAAACCTGCCCAGTAGTTTGCAGCTACATGCAAGGTCTAAAGGAGGAGATTGTGGTTCCAAGAAAATCACTTTTGTGAAGGTCACTGTAATACAATGTCTCTTACAATGCCAAATCCTGTATCATTTCATTCAACTGCTCCTATCACCTACACGCAGAAAAGCCCCCTTGAAGGAAGAAAGTAATAAAGGAGGCAAGTAGGAAAACAGACAATTATATGAAATGTAAAGAAAGAAAAAGCAAGCAATGTGCAAAATTGGTACAGATTTTAATAAATCTCTCCATCTTAAATTATTACATCATGGTGCTGCTCAGGACATGCACTGTGTCCAGCCTGGGTGCAGTTTGCCACAAGTGTCAGCACCTCCTGGTTGTACTGGTGCCTGTTACTGCTGAGCAGGATCCTCTGTTCAATCATTTTTCAGAAGGAAGGGGGCAATCTTCCCAATATTTCATGGCCACACTCAGTCTTTTCCACACAGTTTGACAGAGCAGAGATCTGATGCAGAGCTCCAAGAGATCACTGAGAGTTTTTCCATCAACTTTTCACTTCATACACACTGCTTATCAAACACCACAGAAGCAAAATGAACTACCTGCTCCAGGATGTCAAAAAATTATGCTGGAATGTGACTTGAGATGCAGAGGAGACTGGATTCCTGTTTTTTTATCATTACTGACTTGCCTAGAGAGGAGCACTGAAAAAGCAAGGACTATTAAGGAACACAGTACTTAGATGGAAAGACTCCTTATAGCCAACGACATATTTACACTGAGTAAATGCAACTGGAAATTAATTCTAAACCTCCTCCAAAAGGTGAAATAACTGGAGTTGAGAAACAACAGTTTCTCTTCCATCTACTGTGTCTCTGATGAACATCCATAACTCCCTTGGGTGCAAATCACAGACGCCTTCAGCCCTCAGTGGAAGAGACATGGACAATTACTTGTTTTGAAAATACTGAGATGCAGGAGTGTGCCAGTTCACATGCCACTGCCATAACTAGGTAGGGTCGGCAAGAGCTCTGAGAGCACCCACATCAAGTGTTGAAAGTCTCTGTGATATATATGTCTATTATACAGCTCATATGAATAAGTCCAGGAATTCTGGCAGGCTCAACAGCAATCTTTTAGAAGGACTGCCTCTCCATAAAGCTGTTTAAAGCTGTATGGACTCTCCATGGAAGATAATACTAGAACATTTCCAAGGCAGCACTTTTAGACCTTTACCTCTAGATCCACTGTGCAGGATCCAGATGCAGAGAAGGAGCAGTCCAGCTATATCAAAATCAACTTATTTGGTGAATGTTGGGCTGAAGGAGGCCTCGAACATTGATAAATCCAAAGCACTTCATCCGAGAAAGGCTGGTCAGGCAAGTAGTTAATGCTCAGAGATCTCTGCAGTGACACACAAATGGGAACAACCCATTCTGTCTTCCATTACAGTAGGTCTGGTCCACGGTATCCTCCACAATTAGAGGCAGTTTAAGTGCTTAAGGATGCAGCTCACAGTTTGGAAAGTGTAGGCAGCTGAAGCATTTAGGCACATGAAATCACTGCAAGATTAAAATACTTACTGTGTTCATCCACTTTTAGCCAATCTTCAATTTGTAATCTGTCCAGAGAAAAATGAGATCATATATCTGTTACTCAAATTATTTTGCTATCTGCCAAAGAATGCTTCTGGGAAGGGTTATTCTTCCCAGCAGTAATGTAGGAAATAAGTTGGAAAACATTAATTCATATTAATAAAAAAGTCCTGTGAAGACAACAGCTGTTTGATCCTTAGATAAACTGTAGACAGTTTTCACTATTTAAGTCATTGTGAGTGATGTACTGTAGGTTTAGAGGGAAAAAAGGAGCCAAGAAAAAGAGGAGAGAAAAGAAAAATCTTGGAGAAAATATTTACTTGCATACTTTTGCTAGGAAAATATAAATGTGGCTAACAAAACAGACTTGTTTAGATACTCTGTAGCACTCCCTGAGAGATATGGAGGAGACACTTTCCACCTAACTCCTAAACTCACTTCAGCAGTCAGGCCCAGGATTTCTGTAGTGGGACCCTCTAGGGCACGGGCTTTGCAGGGGTTTGCAGAAAGATAGGTGTAGGGATTGACGGTGCTTTTGGGGCTGGAGGATGGCAACTGTGCTGATGTGACAGCCACAGGTGGTGTATGGGGTAACTGCCCAGGGGGAGTCCTGCTGTAGGAGGGACCCTGCCTGGAGGAGCCAGGGAGCTGTGGAAAGCTGATGGGGATGGGGTGGCCACATCTGAAAAGAGCTACAGCAAGTGAGGGAGAATTCAAAACAATAATTAGTTTAAAATGTCCTGCCTCCTGGGAGGGGTTGTAGGTGCCTCTCCAGGTGGGCAGCACTCTTGGACAGAACTTCAAAGACATGGACCTGTTGGAGAGGGTCCAGCAGAGGACCACCAAGATGATTAGAGGGCTGGAACACCTCTCCTATGAGGACAGGCTGAGAGAGTTGAGGTTGTTGAGCCTGGAGAAGACAAGGCTCTGGGGGAGACCTTGTTGCAGCCACTCAGTACTTAAAATAGGCCTATAAGAAGGATGGGGGCAGACTTTTTAAAAGGCCATGTTATGACAGGACTAGGGGTAATTTTACCAAATATTACCAAAACAAGGGGTTTTAAACTAAAGGAGGAGAGATTCAGGCTAGACATGAAGAATAATTTTTTTACAATTAGGGTGGTAAAACACCGGCCCAGGTTGCCCAGAGCAGTGGTAGATGCCTCATCCCTGGAGACATTCAAGGCCAGGCTGGATGGGGCCTTGAGCAACCTGATCTGGTTGAGGATGTCCCTGCTCATTGCAGGGGGTTGGACTAGATGACCTTTGAAGGTCCCTTCCATCCCAAACTCTTCTATGATTCACGTTCCTTCTACTGCTGCGGCAGCTTTCTCTGTTCCCAGAAGCCACTGCTCAGCAGCCACAATTCACCTGTAGGTGCCTTTAAAACAAGAACCATACTGAAAGAGAAAACAGAAACCAGCACACACAGTTTCTGCTCCAAAAGCAAGAGGGTATGAGGACAGACACAGACCTTTGGGTACTCTGGTGTGGAGTCTCCAGAGACAACAAAAGGGAGGCTTTCCTTGTGTCACTGCCAGGACAGAAGGTGGCCAGATGCTGTGGCTTTCTCCACCTTGAGCCCTGGATAGAAAATCTGGGTTGCATGAAGTTTCTTCACTCCCAGTCCTGACCTCTGTTTCTGCTGATGAAACCAGTTTGGGTGATCCTTTGTGTTTTATTGACCTGATTGTTCTGGATACCATATTAACTGGATGTCTCATATATCTTAAGTTTGTATCAAATGTAAAACTTCCAGTTTGCAGGTTGTTTTTTTCCCCTGAATTCCAGAATTAATATTTATTCCCTGATGCCTCCACCAAACTCCCTTTCCTGAGATCCTGTGGATTTTCACCATGGATGCTCATGCAGGGGTGGATCAGGTGACTTGAGGAACCCTCTGGGAGGCCTGTTGATATGTGTTTGTCTGTGGAACAGACAGCTCACTGTGGCTCCTATTTACAAGCTTCTTAAACTAGCTTCTAAACTAGCTTTTAACAAAGAAAATGTGTTAAAGTACCAATAAAACTGCTCTAATAAGCCCTCCATAGCAAACTCCTAATTGAAGCTCATAAAGAGAGCTCTAAACAGTATTTAAAGTGCAAAAAAACCCATATCGGTCCTCAATGCAAACAAGTAGATGTGGTGCTGATGCTTTTTATTTGACCAACATGAAAACTGCAGAACACAAAAATGTAGGTGTGGGATGTGTGTGGTTAGAAAGCTAGTTATTGGACTTACAGGCAGGTTTAAAATCCCTCCAACAAGCAGGCAGTTCAGCTCCACCAGGTACAACCTGCCCAGAAACTTATACAAATGCTTCTTTCACTTGTACTCTTTCCCACACACATGGATGTATCTGCAAATGTAGGACAGAGCATGCATGCACTTCACATACTACTTACTGATTTGCTTTCATATTTCAACTACTGCAAATTTTGCTTCTCCTTCTGGTTCTCTTAGGCCCTAAATGACAGCACAGAAACCAAAATTACTCTGCATCAAGTTGAGGGCATGCAGTGATTCCTCTTGACTCCTGCCAAGCACCCACACGTTGAAAGCATCTGGAGGGCTTCCCAAAGTCTGCTTTGAGAGCTCCCCCATGAGTGACAACGGAAGATTCCTCCAAATCTACAGGTTTCTCCATAGTCAAAGGGAAGAGAAGCACACACAGATGTTAAGGAGGAGGGAGAGGAAAGAGAAATCGCATTTGAGAATGGTGTAGCTTAGAAGAAAACAGAACAACTCATGGCAAACCATGTCACCTCATTGCAGCTCCTGTGCTTTGAAGAAGCAAACTTAGAGATGAAATGCATCTCCCTCCCAGTTGTATATCCAGCTATAAGCGTTATATAACAGATTTTCCAGCAAAAAATAATTGTCATGGAACTCCAGATACTGCAGTGCTTCTTCCCACTGAAGGCAATAAAATTATGACGGCAGGGGTATCAAATGTCCTTCTGGCCAGGACACACCAGGATGTCTTTAACTCAGGACATGCAGGTCCCCTTAAAGCATGTCGGAGAGCTCCAGTAATATCTATAGTCTGCCCAGCCCTGGGCTTCCCTTAGTGTTAAGGAGAGGCAGCCAGAGTGACCAGGCAGCCACATGTGGAGGGGAGCCGGGATGGGAATCAGTCTGGTGGGGGCAGGGAGAGTTAAAAATACCATGGGATGAAGTTTTGGGATCAAAGGAGAGGAAATAATAGACTTTGAAGATGGAGAAGGAGGGAAAAGGAAGACTTAGAAGGCACCATTAAATTAAAAATCTTTTGAAAAAGCACTCAAACCTTCTACAGCATATTGAGGCTGCAAGGCTGATACATCCAGTGGTGTCATCCCCTCATCTCCATCTTCTTCAAGCTTTTTTCGAGGCAGAGCTACATTAAAAACCATTGTGTTGCTGATGAAACACTTTGTGGTTTTGCCTCAAGTAATTCACTGGTTTCCACAAGAACTGAAGGCATTTTTTATAGGGAAAAGCTGTCATTCCACTGTGCTAAGCTGTTTCTGCCATAAAAAGGTGTGATTTCACTTCCTGCACATGTGTGAAAATTTAGGATGTGTTCCAGTATAAAAGAACATGTTGCCACATGAAAAGCTGCATTTTTAACAGCATTTGCAAAATCTCACCCTTGACCAAATTTGTCAGTTCTCACAAAATCTTAAAGACCGGACTGTGACTTGTTTTCCTGTGAGTACACAGAAGTGTTAAAATACTGTAGTGATGGGAAAAAAAAAAAAAAAAGAAAAGAAAAAAAAAAAGGAAAAAAAAAGAAGAAGAAGAAGAAGAAGAGGAAAAGGAAAAGGAAGAAAGAAAAAGAAAAAGAAAAAGAAAAAGGAGAGGAGAGGAGAGGAGAGGAGAGGAGAGGAGAGGAGAGGAGAGGAGAGGAGAGGAGAGGAGAGGAGAGGAGAAAGAAAGAAGAGAAGAGAAGAGAAGAGAAGAGAAGAGAAGAGAAGAGAAGAGAAGAGAAGAGAAGAGAAGAGAAGAGAAGAGAAGAGAGAGAAGAGAAGAGAAGAGAAGAGAAGAGAAGAGAAGAGAAGAGAAGAGGAGAAGAGAAGAGAAGAGAGAGAAGAGAAGAGAAGAGAAGAGAAGAGAAGAGAAGAGAAGAGAAGAGAAGAGAAGAGAAGAGAAGAGAAGAGAAGAGAAGAGGAGAAGGTAAAGTGTCCCATATATGCAAGGGCTTTACACAACTGCAAGCATGGAATTTATAAAGATTTTCAGTGGTATAAAGATCATCTGGCTTAGCCAGAAGCTGTTGCCCCGTAAGACAAAGACTCTCTGACTCTGGGATTCAGAAGGAATTAAGAGCCTTGAGACCTTGAGGGACAGTGATAGAAATTATAGTGGAGAAGGAGGGGAGGATCGCTCCCCATGAGGCACACTGCCCACCTGAGGGATGCTGCATACCTCCAATTGCACCCAGCACCTGGAGGAGAGAACAACAGGTTCAAATGGATGATGGCAAGCCAAACAAATCTGAAAGTTTCCCTAAAATCAGTCATATATTTCATGTGAGGCTAGACTCCAAAGCCTTACCACATAGTGCAGAACCTACAGGTTAAATAAGACTGGAATCCATCATGCAGAATGAAGTTAAGAGAAGAAATGGTTGATGAAAGCTCTCAGGCCATCAACACATCCTATGAAGTCATCGTAAGACCGAAATAGTTTCTCATTTTCAGCGGCAAGTCTAGAAATACCAAAATAAAAAAAGGTTAATAAAATTATTGACTACTGAAAACTGAACACTTCTAAAGCAGATAATCTAATGAAGCTGTTTTCCCTAAATTGAGTAAAAAAAAAAATACAGTAAAACAGGAATTTTAGATATTTGGATATTTGTTTTCTTCAAAGTAGCCCTGTACTGTGCACACCTATGTTCTATGTGTGGCCTACAGTCTATTCTTTAGTGTCTTGCTAGCACTCAGATGTACTCAATAATACTTTATATCACCTTCATTATAAAGTTTCAGAAATGTCTTTTAAAAAAGGGCCATGGCACTGCAATGAAGTTCATGAAAATCAGCAAGAAACGCTCCATTCCAGTTGGAATTGTGAGTCCTGATGAAAACTAAAGTCAATAGAGAGCTTTGAATCAAGCTCTGAATCGGCTTTCCAAAACAGGTGCAGAGCAGTGGATAACTTGAGGGCTGAAGTCAATTAGACCTACTCAGATTTGGTCAATTAGTCATTCTTTTGATCTCTCAATCTAGCAGAAAAGTAAAAAATGCTCATTTTTACTCAGTTCTTCAGCTGTGGGGGCGGGGGGTCCTCTTTCAGTATTGAAGCAGAAAAACTTCTCTGGTTTTCTTTTTCTTCTCACACATTATTAGGTTTTGAGCAAGAGGGTGGGTTTGCAGATGCAGATGTTCAGACGGAGTACTGAGGAACAAGTTCCCGAAGGGCACTGAGGGCAGAGCTTCAGGATATTAAAGGACAGCAACCTGATATTGAACCAGCATAAGCTGAATGTGAAATGGCACGGGGCTAGTCTCAGTGCTGCAGCAGCTAAACTTTCATACACCTCAGCCAGGCAGCCCACGTCTTCAGTAAATGCACCCAGAGAATGAGCTGGGATGGGTCCCACCAACCCTCACCAAATGCTGCATAAACAGGCTGAGCTTCATAACTGGAAATAACATGGAGAAGACAGTGAAGAAGTGTTCCTGAAGAAAAGGAATATGGTTGCCATGATCTGCAGATATAGGATTGCCCTGATGAGATTTGCAGTCAGTGCCCATTGGTCTCCCACTTCTGAAGGCTTCAAAATGGCTTAAACCTCTAAGATCTTGGCAATTGTTTTAATCACACTGGCCATGAGAGATTCAGGTGTAAGTGTGCCTTCCCAACTGACAACTTACCTGGTGCCATCACAGCAAGGTGTTTGGTGTGCCAGTTCCTCAGTGTTCAATCTTTTTCACCAAGACCAGGATACTCATGTGGTCCTGGAGCAGCAGGAGGGAAACCTGCATTTACAGCACTCACAAGGGATGGGATCAGAAAATCATGCCGGCTTCCTTCCCTGTCTCTCCCCTCCAGAATCTGCCTTGCATAGAAGTTTCCAGCTCCTCAGGTGGACCCTTTTCTTGGGATCCAAAAGAAATATCCCTGTCTCTGTCTTTTGACCTGTGTGCCAAAAATATAGGTGATCAGTTACCTCTCTGGGATAACTTCAGGATATTGCTATCCCAAAGTCTCCTGTAACTTTACCCTGATGCCACAGGAGCAAACAACACAATTCCCACTGGCTTTGAGAGTGCAGAGTCAAACCCCCATGGTGGTGCTGGGAGCAGAATATTCACAGGCGCATCTCCAGTGGTCCCTAGGATATGCCATATCATCAACTCTGGCATGTTTTTGTGTGCAAATGCATCAAAAGGCCAGAGTCACATTATAGCTTAGGTACGCAACTCCCACCTCTGTGCCCCTGCAGGTCTGAGTCCAAAATTCATTTCTTCTGAACGCAACCTGGCTGCCACTCATCCCACTTGAGACCCTGAAGTCTCCGTGTATCAACATTTCCTGAAGCTACAGGCAGAGCAGGCAGCCCCTGCATGAGGAACCCACATGCAGCCTCTCAACAATTTGAACCCACAGCTCCCAGCTCCTCGAGTCTCTCCACCATAAGGGTCAGAGACTGTCAGGCTTCTTTTCTGAAAAGGGAAAGGCCATGTCCAGCACTTATTTAGGGAAAATGTAGTATTGCATATTTCAATATTCAGCTGGGGTCTTTCGGTGTCCCCAGAAATGTGTACAAGCAGCAAAAGTTATTCAAAATTTAAAAGAAGGCATCTTATTTTTTCCTATGTCTGTTTTTAGTACCCATATTTTGGTATTACTTACGAGCTTATGATAATCTATAACTGACAGCAGATACACAGCAGTTAGTGCTGTCAGGGCAGCCACTCTTTTGCAAACTTCCCAGTTTGCAGAAGTTATTAATGCAGAAACATCTTGCCATATCTTATACTGGTCCTGAAAGGTGTAATTGAAATTTAAAAAGCTGTCCACGTTGGCAAAGGAATTTATGAAGTGATTGTCTGTCTGTGCTCTTGCAAGCTATGCCTCCACCAGGTTTCATCAACATAGAAATTTCCTAAAAGCCTCCATGCTGCAGACTGACATTGCTGCATCAGAAGTCTCTGCACAGAATTGGTCTCAGAAGCAACAGAAGTGGGAAATTGCTTTTGCCAGTCCCTGGGGAGGCAGCCGCCCCATGAATTTTGTGCATGTAGAAGTTGTTGATAAGCTCTCTTGCAACATCAATGCCTTTCCCATAGGCATTGGAGTAACCACTTCCTTTCTTCTAGTTTGCAGCTGCCTGTTTAGCTCAAGACAGAGAGCAGAGATTAAGACCAGTTTAATAGGAGAGAACACCTGGAGCAAAGCCTGCTAGCTGCTCCTGCATTCCCAGGAACAGCTCCATGAAATGAAAGAGCCATGGCAAGGTCCATTTGTTTGACAGGGAACAGTGACATGATCCTAATTGCAACAGGGAATGCAGCAACCCTCCTGCTCCACTCCACAGAGAGCTTGACTGCTATAAAGTTTTATTCTTATGGCCTTTCGTTTTCCCGTGCTTGGAAAGTTCTGCATTTGTTGACTTTGTGTCAGCTGATTAATTGGGTATTAGTGATGCTTTGAGTGAAATCCTGGTCCCGCCAAGAAGAAGGGGAATTATGCCAATGATTAAACTCAAAGTTTATGATTGAATTTCCATACTTATACTTTATATATGACAGCCAGTGTGACTGAGTCTCAGGCTGATTCACAAAGAAGAATATACTTCCTAATTGTCCCCCCATCTACGAATATGCTAGATGTATTTCACGTATTGAAAAAAAGAGGAATAACGTCCCTTGAACATGAAGATTATATGACATTGTGCAATGCACTGTGGATAAGCCTTTGGCTACCTTCTGTAGGAAGTATGTGTTATGTTATTTATTTTTCAAGAGTATGAAAACAGAGCCTAGACCAGGGACAGCCAGGGCTGCTGCCTTTATTTGGGCTTGAGTCAGACCCGGAGAGCACGCTGGCTAGGACTTGCTCTGCCTAATTTTGGTAGCCAAGCTAAAGCATGATACACTTCCTTTGGAAGTGAAGTCACATTTTGCCTGCTTCCTTCTATGGGTGACTGCTTATTTCTCCCTCCTCTTTACCAGGACCTACTTGAAAAAGCAAGTGTGGATGTGAGGGCCATGCATGTTCTAGGTTGAAAACAAAAATTACCTTCTCCTGGAAAAGATGTGTTGGATTTTTATAACCTGGATTATTATTGCTATTTTGATTACAGCATGGCTCCCCAGGCAGCCAGGCCAGCACCACTGCCAGGGCAACAAGTCACAACTGGGAAACAGAAGAGAGCAACAAGGAATTGCCTTTGTTGCCTCTTTTTCCCAGAGAAAATGTATCTTGAACTGCCTGCAGGTGGTGAAGCATCTCATCACTGCCTGCTACAAGGCAGGGACTAGAGATGAGAAGCTGCATATGGCAAAGCCAGAGATGATGTGGGACAAAACATCCCCAGCCTGTCTGAGTACAAATGACACGGACTGAGCCCTAACACTTTTTACCCTCTTCAGGTACTGTTAAACATCACAACCCGTACTGAGAAAAAATTAGAGACATGATGAGTACAACCCCACACATCACATCTCAGGAGCAGACACACTGAGCTGCTGGCGCCCTGGGCACACTCAGTACCTGGCCACCTTGTCCATAGGGTGTGAGGAAGCACCTGCCCTGCCTTACCCCTCATTGTACCATGTCCTGGGGCAGTGGAGGCAACAGTGATGCAGATGACACAGGAGACTGTGAAGAAGAGGAGAAGCAACATGATGCCTTTCTTATCTTATGAGTTGCAGTGTCAATATTGACCATCCGCAGTGCTGAAAGTCACCTGCTGCAAAAACACCGAACATAAGGCTCTTTTATATTCCTACATCTCCCATATTGACACCTGAGGCAGAGAATCCTTTATCTTGGCAACACATGAAAAAGTCATTGCACTGTTTTGCCTTTCACATGGCTCTTCTGACACCGAGGGGTGCCACTGGCAGTGCTCAGCAGCAACGTTCAGCAGTGATATTCAGCAGTGGTCCTCAGCAGCAATGCTGACACTGCACGCCCAGAGCTGGCAGGGAGGAGGGGCGTCAGGATCTGCCTTGGCATAGAAGCAGCAGCGTGAGGCAACTCCATCACTTCCCCGAAGTCCACACCAGCTTGCTCTTGCTATTAGGCAGAATCCAAAGTGTTACATGTGATAAATAAATCCCAAATGTTTTTAGTGCTGGCTACCTCTCCCAGCCGGGTGTGAGTTCTCAGGATTTTTCACAGTGATTACAGCACTAGCAGAGAATTCAGTGGAGGGTGAGAGAGCTTTTTACTGCAAATGGTTGAGATTCTATTCAAGTAGTTATGCCCATTTTATTCCAAAGAGACCAGTAATCTGCGGCAGAGATGACTGAGGAGCCACTTCAAGCGCAGTGAAGAGCACCGATGTTAGCCTGACAGGTTATGAATAAATAATATTAGTATTCACAGCAAGGCTCTGTTAAGGGAAACATTGGACCACACTTGTTTTTTTCAGCTTCTCTGGTCTGAGCAGTAAACCCACCACCTGCTGATTAGGTTGGTGGGGCTCTCTGTGAAAGCAATGCTCCCACTCAGAAAGAGGCAGCTCTCCAGGGCAGTATAGCAGGAATAAAAGCAGAATCACCAGGGAGCCCTTCAGCTCTACTCACAAGTTAAACTCCACTGCCTAAACTCCACGTGCCTAAAGGATAACTCCCAAAATAAGGCCTCATAATATTTGCATTTACCTCTTTAAACCAGATTTTCTATAAATCTTCATCACTCTAAGAATGACTACTCAGCCAGGCTCCACAAATGTACACTTCCTTCTAATTGCCTTCCTTCTCTGCTTATTAGAAATAATCACATCTACATTTTCAATCAATGATCTGTGATTTTATTTTGACCAGGTTTCTTCTTTCACCCGAGGGTTTCTTTTTGCTGTTGTGTTCCAAGATAGCTTCCCCCTGGAGTTGGAAATCATGAGACTGTTCTTCCAATTACTGTGTGAACTTAGGTTTCTAAAATTCAAAAACATTTTGAACTCAATGAGTTTGACAGGCAAGCAAAACCTGGGGCAAAAATTAAAAAAAAAAAAAAAAGATAAAAAAGTGAAATAACAGCAAGACAAAAGTTTCATAAATTTTGAAAGAGGGTTTCTTGCCAGTTTGTTTTTATTAACTGCTATATAGGAAATGAGGCTCAAAGTATTGAAAAGAAGGTGGGGGAGAAGGATCAGGTAAAAGGATTGTAAAACCACCACAGACAAGTTTAAATTGGTCCATGGAAGAACGAGGCTTCATGTTCCTGAGAATCAATAACCAAGAATCACCACCAGCTATAAAAGTACTTGCAACTAACCAGCAATAACCAGGAATGAGTCTCTCTCTTTTTTTTTTTTCTTCCACTGTAAAACACACAGAAAGAAACAAAGAAAAAAATACATTTGAGTTCATATTGTCAGAAGTCTGTAAGAGTTTCTGTATGCCATACTAGGGCTTTGTTACTTTTTCTTTGAAATGATGGATCCATCGGCATAAACAGATTTGCAGATACGCCTAGAGCAACAAGTACAAGAGACAGTGAAAGGTATCACCATGGACAATTGTGTCAACAACACTCTTACAAGTAAAGATAGACCTGAGGTGTTTGGGGAGGTAGAAGCAGTTGGTGAAGTCTGTCTTTCTGTTTGGGTTTTGTAACTATGGTTTTAGGACTAATTATAGTAGTTGGTCATCTAATAACTTCCACAGAAAGTGCTTATTTTCCAGTGAAATTCTCCCTTTTATTTGCCCATAAACTATGCTCAGCCCTCCCCATCACACCCCAATAACCTTGTATCATGTGCACATTAGTCCTTCTCTCCCCACCTGCTTCATAAACTTTACATTTGAAATTAGAAGTGATCATTATGTTACCCTGGTTTATCATTTTCCACCTGAAAAAGTCCATATGAGTTTTCTATATGCCATAAATAACAAAATATGTTCTCAGGTTGAATAACAAAGTTATAATTCAACCTGTGAACTTTCCTGCCGTTCATAAACCCTCAAGTTGTACCCTCGTGGTTACCAGTGTCAGTAGAATCCTATGATTGAATTCTATCCATGCAGTCAGTCAAAGACCACATATTACTCACTCAGGGTATTTCTACAAATGACAGATTTCAAATGCCTTGAAATATGAGGCAATGCTAGAGGAAGGAGGATGCTAGTCATAATGAGAACAGTTAATTTTTTTAATATATTTAATTAGACTGTGGCATGGCTTGTGTTTTTTCTTTTTTCCTTTTCTTCTTCTCGGGGAAGTAAATCATGATGTGCACATACAGGAAATCATATATTGTAAATTAGCAAATGCTTTTCAGTTTACTGTCAAGAAGGACAACAGGGGGAAAAGGAAGAAATAAGAAAAAATAAATGAAGAAAGGAGGGAGAGAGGGGGGAAGGAGGGAAGGAGGGAAGGAGGGAAGGAGAGAGGGAGGGAGGGAGGGAGGGAGGGAGGGAGGGAGGGAAGGAAGGAAGGAAGGAAGGAAGGAAGGAAGGAAGGAAGGAAGGAAGGAAGGAAAAAAAAGCAATTTAACTGTCAACTAAGCTATAGTGTTATGTTACAAAACATTCTCAGAATTACACACAGGAAGGCTGTGTGTTGCCTGTTTGTCCTGCAAGGTGACAAACACTTTTGCACATCTTTCTAGTTTTCCCTAGTTACTCTGTCATGAGTGCCCACAGGTAAATGCCACAGGGACAATATGCATAACGGGCCATCATATAGGCAACTGGTCAAGCACTGTCTGAAATTTATAGCTGTTGAGAGCATGAACATGCCTTGTGATGCACAGCTGGGTCCACCGCTGGAACATCAAACATCAGGGCCTTTATAGAAGTGCCTACATGATTCACAAGCCACGTGGGCTTTCATTTGAAAACCATCTTTATATTTGTAGTGACAAAGAAGATTCACAGTTGTGTTGGGGCATGGCTGGTTTTTAAAGGATTCACTGGAAGAACATCAGATAATTCTTTGAAATAAATTCTGAGACAACTTTCTGGGGACATATCTATTGCACTCTCAGTACTTAGCAACCTAACATCAATTTAGGACTGTGACATAAAGAAATATTCCTTTGGTTTTTGTTTGTTTGCCCAGGAAAAATATATAATATATTCTTTCTGTGGCCTTCAGAAGTGACCTGGTCCTTTTTCAGGATATAATAAAGGAAATAATTAAAGTCCTGGGAATGGTTTGTTATGGAATCACTGTTTCTCTAGAGCCAGATCAAGTAATAAAGTATTTTACTAGGATACAAAAGGCCCTGGTAATTTAAGAGAGAAGCAAACTTTTTTCCAATATAGTTTCAGATTATATCATCTCTCAGGAATCCTTTGTGACTGGCCTTCTATTTAACGAGAAATAGCCCCAAACTAATAGGATACTTGACCCCCAATTATAAATTGTCCTACTGTCATAGACAGTACTATTTTTTTATTACTGCTCATGTTTTTTTAATTTCTCTTTCAAATAAATCTAGTCTTTCCAGTGTTTTCACCAAACATGGGCCAAAAGAATCAATTTTTGATTCCAAATTCCAAAAACCTCATGTCTCAAGAGCTGGTTCCACAAACTTTTCCCTTGTGTTATTTTTAATCTTGGGAAAATTAATCTATGGCAGCAGCCAAATCTTTTGTTTCCTGGGGTAAGTGTCATCCCCCAGTAGATCCCTACTTCGGCAGGGAGCTTTCAGATACTTTCCTGTGTTTATGAAAGGATCAACACTGATTTTATTTGTTATCTCTGAGATCTTTGTCAAACCTTTAAGATAAAGTCCAAGGCATAGCTCTACTATCACATGAATATATATATTCATCTGTTTGGCACTGCTAAGCATATTTCTGAGACAGGTAGAAAAAATGTTACAAGAAGTTTGTGAGAGATCTTTGCCTGAGGCCACCCCTCCCCTGTAGCTCCCTCCCATTCTCCCAGTTACACTCGTCTCCTATAGGGCAACACAGATCCATCAAAACCAAGAATATGGATTTACAGGCCTTAAAATAGCTGTTTAGGGGTTTCTTGCCTTAAGCGTAGTGAGCTTTCATAGTTCATTGGCTTATTTCTTGCGGCACAAACAGTTCAAATCATCTGCTTGTTAGATTTCTGGGCAATGGTACAATGGTACAAAAGTTGCAGTTACAATGTATACTTAAACCTAACCTAGCAGCTCAGTCTAAACACCAGCTAGATCAGCTTCAGCTGCTAAATAGGGTGGATTCAGTTCAGCACATGATTAGTATTAAAGTTATTTTTTGTGACCAAGATATTATTTTGTGTAGTTCCCTTATTCGACAGCATAATTTTGTGTCCTGCATCAAGGACCAGCTACTTCTGTTCCTGTCTTTATTACCTGTAATATCCATAAAATGTCAATGGCTTTGCAAATATAGAAGACAGACACAGACTTTTTTCCCAGAATATTTTATGTTATAAAATAATCACATTTACAGTCTTAAAGCTGTTATTAAACTGATGGATTTTCACTGAATTTTACCCATGGTTGCTTTCTTAGCCAGGAAAAGAAGAGATGCATGCTTCTGTGCTAGGTCTAAATGAAGGGCTGAAACAATCCCCAACCTCAAGCAGCTTTGGAAATGTCCATGTTATGGGAAGGAGACCTTGGAACTCCTCAAGAAAGATCAGAAGGTAAATCCTGTTACCTAAAAACCCATTCTGAACTTGGATATCAACAAGTAAAGCAGTTTAGCCAAACCACTCTGCCTTTCAAGAGCAAAAAAAAATCAAAGGCTTATATTTATCTGCTCTACTATAGACTCTCAGATTTGACTGTTTTAACCCCAGCTTCCCACTTCAACCCATTTGGAGTCTGTTTTACAAGGATTAACTCACTGGAGTCTCTGCTATATTATGAAAATACAAGGTGGCATCTCGCAGTTTGTTCTTACTATTGCTGCTGCTGAATGTTATTGGACTTTCCAGAGATGTCACAAATGCAGAGGGGAACGCAACCACTTTCCAGTTGCCTGATAACACTCCAGCCAGCTCAGCTGAAAAAGAGTCACCATGGCTTGATGCAAGTAGATGAGGAAAGGCTGCAAAGGGAATTGACAGGCCTGCTTGAGTATTCTTTTTCTGCTTGGCTAAAAGATGACAATCTGAGAACTAGCCAGTACAGAACTATTATATATCAAGAGTCCAATATTGTAATTTTAAATTTAATTGGTTTCAGTGGTAGCTAAGGAGACTCGCAGCTATGCAAGCATAGATGCTAAACCTATTTTGCCTACAGAAATTGTATTTTGCTTTGGAAAAGCCCCAGCTGAATTTTGAAAAGACTTTACAAGTTCACAGGCTGCATCTGTAGGTCGAATGTCTGCAGTGCTCTGCAGAGAAATCTGTTTCTTGTGTGAATTCCCTCCAATTGCAATCTCATCTCCTGTAGCACCACTTGAGCACTTGTCCATAAGAGGTATTCAAAACTGCACTTAAAACTGTCGTATTCAAAAAGCTGTGCAGATATCAATTAAACTTTTCAACATTCCTGACAGCTGGGAAAAGATGTTAGTATTACCATGAACATTTCAGAGACGGTAGAGGTGAAGTCAGAGATGCTAAGACCACTATTTCTGTCATGTCTGCCTGAAACTGCAGAACAAAGCAAATAATTGGAATTTTAAACAATGTGATATAGAAACAGCCAAATATTCAAATGTGTTGACATTCGGTATCTCCCCCAATTTCAGCAAGCAGTTAGATAGCATCTATGAGATGAAGGACTGTGTCTGCACCCAGCATTTGCTATAAGTAATAAAAATCTATATACAGGTGGTCATTGGAAATTATCAAGAAATGCCCCAAATCCCTTTCCAAATAAAAAATAAAATAAAGTCATAGTATTAAAACCTTTTAAAGAAACACAAACATTTCATTGAAAGGGTTGTGAAGAAAAGTTTTAGTCTCTGGGATAGAATTACTGTGTGGGAAAACCAACTTTGGATAGCCAAGGTCCCCCATCTCACCTTGGACAGGGACATGTCAGATCAAGTTCCTTATCTGAACTGTTGATGTAACATACTAGACTATTAAGGCTTTTTTTTCAATTTGCTTATTTTTTTATTTTCTCCCCTCTCCCTTAAAGGAGAAGGAAGAAAAAAAAAAAAAAAGGAAGGAAGATCTCATATTCTTTCTGAACTGGAATGAAAACAAATTTTGAAACCGCAACATTTTTCACAAAACAGAATTCTTGTTTTCTGGCCAGCCCTATTACTTATTATTATCGACCTTTCAGAGACTCCAGTTTGAAATTTTTAGCTAAGTTTCAGCGGGAATCAATGCCAGAGCTGCAGTCAGCGCTCCAAAATCCCCAATAGCCCATTCTGCTAGCTCTCTCACACCAAAGACACCTCCCCTCCCTAAAAAGCAGCCCAGGAAGAAAAACCACTAATGATCTTCACCCTTGCAAAGAAAATCATTTGAGTTTTGTGTTTGTGCAGCAAGAACTTCTTCCATCCTTTCCCATAATAACCTGCTCAGATATTTTTTAAACAGCTGTAACCAATGCCATCCTCCATCAAGTAAATGAAAGAGAGGAAAAACATGCGCTGCAGCGCACTTGACAGTCAGACACCTTGAAGAGAAGCGGTTCAGGCGTCAGGGGACACCGCGTCAGCGTTCCACCGCTTGACACTCCCCACTCTGGCTATGGTTGGAAAGTGTCATGGTTTTGACACCTTTCTCCCAGAAATGCTTCCCTGCAGCAGATGCTGCTGTGATTAACACCAGTGAAGGTCAGGATGAGCATGACATCACTGTGATGTCATTCCTCCTGTCCCTGGGGTACCTGGGAAGCAGAGTTTCCACATACACTGCAACACCCATTCCTGGGTGTGTTTTAAAGCAGTGAAGCTTTTAAAGTCTCTCCTGTTCTCTCACATCTCTAAGCTCTGCGTTAGCACCGTATCCAGATTTACACTCCTTGTTTTATTGGCACATCAGGCCTGGGACATACCCTCTGGCAGAGACATATGGAATGTAAGTTAGTGACTGTGTTACTTGGCAAAAGACAATTTCTCTGTAAAAATGAAGATCTGAGGGATTTTACATAAAGCCTTTTTTTTTTTTTTTCCTGAAGAAAGGTCAAAATTTAAGCTTTGCGATAGTGTAACATGTTTCCCAGACCAGTCTCACATATAGTCCTGTTTTCATCTTGCTAACCACTAGTCCTCCTCCACCTTATCCTTTGTTGGAAGCATAAGAACATCTTGTGTACATATATATTGCTAGATAGATGTTGAAGACTTCAAAATGGTCTATTGCTTGGAAGGGAATAGGGCAGCCAGTGTTTTTTTCTTGGATCCTCTCAGTAATGAACATTTGATTAAAAGGTTCTCGGCACCTCCCTTTTATTCCATCCAGCAAATAAAGCCTCTTTGAAAATATCTAGTTTTCTCGTATCAAAACTCAGCATCTTTGAGGGAAAGCTTCATTTATTCCTTCAAAATGGGTCAGGATGATAAGGCAGCACTCTAAGGATTTAATGATCATTTCTGGATAGGTCTCCTGTATAATTTATTATATAAATTAGGGGTCATGCTCATTCATGATGAAAGGCAATTGTGTGTACCAACAATTAGGGGTTGAATTTTACCTCTTAAAACATATAGGACTTGATCACTCTTGGGAAGCAGCCCAGAAAACTTCTGCCCTGCCAACTGAAAGTCAAATTTGAGTATGAGTTTGTTCTCACTGGATATATTTAAGCATCCAGTAAAAAAATAGTTGGGGCCTTGTTGCACTGGCCCCAAGGAAGATAGATCCTTCTGGTTTTTATATAGTGCTTTTAAGAGAAGTATTTTGTGGACATGAAAAACTTTGAGAGAACCTGTATGCAGACACATTCAAGGAAACTGAATACTGGCCATCCAGAACCAAAGACAGATCATGTGCACGTGACCAGAGCTCCACTGTTATCAGTCATTTACTCTGACTGTGGCTCTGTAGGCTTATTGCATGTAAATGCGGGGCACATGACCTGGATGGTTTTAAGAGATTTGCCACTTCCTTAAATGAAATATCACCTGAAAGACAGATTTCTTCTTTTTAATACAGAGTAATTTAAGAGTAATACAAACTATGAAAAATGAATTGTCAGTCCTCAGCGGGGGTTAGGGGAAAGCTGCTGTCATAACAAAGGACTACCTTTGCTGTACCATACCTTTTAGCCAACTCAGAGAAGACACTACTTGTCTGGCTTGTATTTGGCATGTCCTCCTTGAGAAAGAAAGGCAATTCCCCATGATCCACCTTAGCTGTTCAGAAAAGACAAAACATTTCAGTGACTAATGGCCTGTTAAAAAAGCTAATCCTCTGGAGAATAACTCTTCTGTAAAGAGAAGATGGCCACTTGAGAGGAAAAGTGGTAGAAGAGGTACTGAGAATTGTCACACATTGGAACAATGTGCTGGGTTATAAATCACAGAGATATCCTTGGCTGTGATCAGGCATGGGCTCAGAAAAATTCCAAATGAAGGGTTCTAGATGCATGCTGTTTCAGGATCTTATCTTGATGAATGGACGATGGCACTTCAGTGGATATTGCATTAGCTATTCTGCACTTTTACTGTTAATTGACTGTAGGGTGAAGACAAATTGTCTCCTTTCCCCTCTGGTGTCAAGATTAAACAGTGAAGGGACATGGAAAGAATAATTGCTTAAGGCTCTGGCGTGATGTTTTCTCCTGTACAAACATACAATTAGGCTGTCTTAACCTCCCAATGTAGCAATAAACACCATTTCACAAACTAATTTACAGGCAAAAGTCAGAGACAGGGCTGGAGTTCTGCTCTGCAAGGCGAGGGCCCTGTCATTCAGCCAAAGGGGCAGTTCCACTAATTTAAGCCAGCAAAAATCCTTGTATGCTTTCCTCCAGCTCAAATGAGACTGAAATAAGGTCTATACATTTGAATCATTGAGCAAACCAGCTAATAAAAACTACATTTGTGACTGGTCATAAAAAAAGAATTTAATTGGTTATGCTCAAGAAACTACACGGAACAGGGAAGCGAGGGGAGCAAGGTCTTAATAATATTGACTTTTCTAACACTTTGACATTTTTCTGCCTCCATCGCTACCTGTCACTCAGTAACACCTATGGATGGGAACCGCCAATGCACATTTCTTCAGTTGAGCTGATGGCAGGAGCAGGTTTGCACTGGAGACACTGTGCTTTTCACACACCACCACTGAGGGGTGACCCGAACCGCATTTGGTGCTGTGTTTGAAAATACAGGAAAGCTTTTCTTTTCTAAAACTAAAGAGTAATACAAACTATGAAACATGAATTGTCAGTCCTCAGCAGGGGTTAGGGGAAAGCTGCCCCAGGTCCTCCTCATGCTGGTAGGGTCCTGCGCCCACCCCCATACTACACTGGGCACCTCTCACAGCCATGGGCACTGCCCCAACTGTGTGTCCTCTGAGCCATGTGCAGCCTTTTGTGAAGGACAGATCTCTGGGGAGATCTTAAGAGCTTTCCAGATGCTAAAGTTCGCTACTTCAATTTATCTGACTTAGGTAAAAACAGCCCAAAAGACACAGCAAACAGAGCGAGCTGCTCCATGCTCCTGTATAAACCTCTAGCTGAGATACAGGCACAGCCTAAAACCCAAGTCATCTTGTTTTCACAGTGAATTCAGATTAAAATAGCAAAGTTGGATTATCTAACCAGAGTTAGGAATGTACTTTTTTTGGCAATGCTTATCTCTGCTAGACCAATAAATTCACAGCGTATAAACTTTGAGAACTACACTGGTATAAATAATCTCAAGTTGTTGTCCATGGCCCCTGTTGCACAAGACTTTTTGTGAACCTGACTGGAATCCAGTGTCACTGGTAACACTGGGAGGGATCCCATCTACCCAGCCCTTTGGATGCCTGCCTTGAGTGACTTCTAGTTTCAGTTTTTGGTCCCTGTCCCAGGAAGCTGATGGAGTCCTCAGCCTGCTTCCTTCACCCCCACCACATCTCTCTGCTTGGGCTTTGCCAAGACCCCAGCTGGAGCTGAGACTCCTCTCCAACCACCTCTAGGTCACAGCAGACTTTTGAGAGGGTGTGTGGGGGCAGATGTGTTTTTGTCCCAGGACAGGTACTTTTGGTCACTAACATTCATTGCTCTAGGATTCTTCAGCCTAAGGAAGGAAAAACCTAATGAATTTAGCTGCTTGTGAGGTTAAGACAGTGGCTAGACTGGACTCTTCTTTAGGTCTTAGATTCTGGAGTCTCCATTTAGGATAAAGTATATAGAGGTAACATAAAAATATTCCTTGCCTCAGGGGAATCCACTCACTGGCTTAGACGATGTGCATCATGCGTTATTCACCACATTCATCACTGTCTATTCACTGCAGTAAGTATCACCTATTTTTTTTTTCATATATTTGGCATGCATGATAGGTGTTTTCACTTTCTGTGACAAGTCAGGACAATCAATATTTTTGCCATTTTGCCATTGTAACATACTGACTTTTGTTAGCTATCTTTGTGTCAGCTTCACAAAAAGCATAGTAAGCTTTATTTCTTTCATTCATTTCCTCCCATAAGCTGTCAGTATGGCCCATTGTTCATTGTTTTTTCTAATGTGTCCCTTAAGGGTAAACATGGCTCTGGATGACAATAACATTTTGCTGAGGCTCCTAACTAGCCCTTACTGTAAGGCTGTGCCTGGTTTTGTTGAAAGTAGTATCACTTTCTTCAATAAAATATCTTTGAGCAGCAACAGCACCTCTGTATTTTGGAAGGTTGGCCAGCTCTAGCTGTGCTGCTGAGAAACCGCAGTCTTTCCATTCTTCCACAGCCTCCAACAGTATAACAAATAATAAGGTTACCAGAGGGCAGAGGGTATGCAGCTTAGTGTGTAAAAAAAAAACTAATCAGATATCGTTATTTCCCATAAACACTTACAGCTGCAGCTTCTCTGCCAAAAAAAAAAAAAAAAGAAAAAAAGGGGGGGTTTCCAGTTGGATTGCTAAATTCATTATCTCACTGGGAAACATCGACGGAGGGGAGGGCAAGAGAACTTTTACTTTCATATGAATAATGAAGTCAAATCCCAGGAGGAGTGAAAGACCTATCTCAAAGTAAAAGCTACCTGTGCCGCTCTGAATTTTTAGACTGAGATACCTACCACAGGGTAAGAAAACACTCTTCCAGCAGTGAAGATGTAGCCTAAGAACAAAGTTGTTTCCAAGACTTTTTAAAGTGATACAGAGGCCTTTTCCTCTGAAATCTAGATAAAGGCTGTTGGGATACTGATGACCATAGATGATATTACATCTTCAGGGTGGGACAGACTGACTTACACAGGAAAGGTTAAAAACTGTCCTGACGATACACACAGGCAACTATTCCTGTGTGGGGAAACTGGGCAGCAGGAACAAATGTGATTTAGGAAACATTCACGGCTGGAACTCACCTACATCACTTACAGGTTTTATACATTGAGACAGGATACTGGCACATCCCCAAAGCTACATTTTTGTGAATCTCAGTTTTTTAAATGCATCTCAAGCCAATCTCTCTGAAGTAGCCCTGTGAAATATGAATGGTAACCAAGGTAGTTTTCATCTGCAGGCCATGAAGCATTACCTGTTCATCATCAAAGGAGAGACAGAGACACATGGAGGGTGCAGTTCACCTCAGCCTAGATTCATGTGAGATGAATCCTGACCAGAAAGTCCCCATGGAAGGGTGCAATGTCGTGTGGGACACCCACCCCCACTCTGAGCAAGCATGCAGAGGGAACACAACAGTGGCCTGAAGCCCCAGCCAGGCTGGGAAGGTTTCTTGAACTGCTGGGCACAGCACCACAATAAAGAGATCTACCATTTCCCTGGGTCTTCATGGGCATAGCAACCATGAGATGGGTTTTCTGTTTTAAAGACAGATGACATATTCAGGGAATTGCTGTTCACCATCAAGTTCCTGGAACTGTAGAGGTTCACCCAAAACAAGTTACCAGTGGTTTCAAGCTTTCATCTCTACCTGTGGTAATCAGATATTTACTTTCTGCTTGTTCCCAGCTGAGAGCTGTAAGAATTCTGGGTAAACAACCCAGTCCCCTCATTAACCTTATTGCAGGTGCTAGACACACAGCCCTTCTGATGAGCAGAGCAATTTCCAAAGGGAACACACAAAAAGGCTCAATTTACCTGGGCTGTCTCGGCACGCATCCCACCCCACCCCTCCCCACCATCAGTCATCTGGATGAAGACACAATGTAGTTGTCTGGATAAAATCACTGGTTGGGAGGGTTGGCAGACTCTCTGAGGTCCTAAGCTGACCTGCTGTAGGAGATCCAGTTACTCAGCTCCCACTGTCTTCCCAGGCTTTGAATTTGGGAGAGCATTTAGACAGCAAATCTTTGGGAACTTCATTTCACCCTGGGAATGTGCTTTGCCTGGAAGCATGTGCCTTCAGTCTCAACAGGGCTAGCAAGCTGCTCACAATGCACATTTTCAAAGACATACGGGCCAAAAGTCAATGAGACTTTTCCCAAGTAGTAAGAGTGGGTTATCCAACACCAACACACAGCTATTTCTGCAAATGTGTGACAACATGCCACAAGCCTCCAGAGCAGTCTTCCCAAGAAATGCCACCAATGCATTAGGCTTTCTGCCATGATACTCTGGGCTTACAAACAGCAGCAAGGCAGCCTGGGATCAACTCAAGAGCTGAAGCAAAAGCTGGGGTTTGCCTGTGAGCAGCATTCTTCTCTAAATTAAAACCCTGATATTTTATACTATGGAAGTCAGTCTTGGAAAATGGGGGATTCGTCAAGGTAAGGAACAATTTAGTAGTTTAATTATGAGCCCTTTAATGTCTTTTCATAATCAGTTAATAAATACCTTAACAATAAAATTGAATTTAAGCTTTTAATAGGCTGTGTTGGATTGAACCTAAACAAAAGAATTAGCAGCTCCAGGCATTGTGCAATAACTTCTCACTGCTTGGTGCCAGGAGAAACAAAGCATTTCAAGTACATTTTTTTGTACCTCACTATAATAAACGCTTGTAATATTCCCCAATTTCTGGAGTGTAAGATGCAGATCTTATTTATCACAGTATGTGACACATCTGGCACATGGATCAGGAAACAACTGTTTTACTTCATTTCTGTCATCACCTTCCAACAGATTTCTTTCACATTCCAATTTGGACGAGAGAACTTGGACTTTCTCTCCATAAGTTCTCCATTAACAGTTTCACAGCAACAAGCACGATTGGTTCGTTCTCCTTCCACAGCAATTAGTTACACCAAGCTGCATATTTTGACTTTTATTACAAGCGAACATGTAAAATTGCTGGTATTTACTCCTATCTTCTCCCAGCGCCTCTGTCACAGGCAGAGTAGATAGATGCTTGCTGACTGTCATTACCTCCGTTTAGTACCGCTTTCGAGTGGCGTCGCTGCCTGGATGCGCATTGCCAGTTTCTGCCGCCTCCTGTCACTGTTATTAACATGTGTTTTATTTACAGTAGGGCTTTTGTTATGTCACAGAGTGTGTTTTGCAGCTGAAGAGAGCTCTCTGTCTTCTGCTTGAGTAGGGGCAAGCATATCAAACTCACTGAGATGAGAGCTTTGCAAGCTGCAGGAACGACTGTGCACTAATAAAGCTTGAAAAGCTTGAATTACACTGGAACCCACAAAAATTTTCAAATTAAAAAGCCATATTTAGAGGCCTCCTGTGGACTGTGATTTTATTTAGTTTAATCCCCTCTTGAGGCCAATTAGGTAGACACCCTTCTGCACATGCATACACCAGAACAACAACAACAAATATATATATATATATGACTAGTTAAAAAGGGGAGTAGTGTATCACTCATCCATTCAAAGACTGAAATTCTTTTCCCTTCTATTGTCCTTGAAAATAACATGGCTGTCAGAAATCAATAAAATTACATGCAAACAGTACTCATTTTATTTTTCTAGGCTGTGCTTTAACTTTCCCTTGTTTCTTTCTGCAACATCTAGTAAATTTTCACTGTTTCACCAAATGTATAATAAGTGCAAAACCTCCAGTGTTACTGGCAGGGAAGGGCCGGTGGCCTTGTTTCTTAGCCTGGGAAGTAAAGAGGTGCTGTGAAAATAAATTCTTCAGGCAATTGATTGAAATTTATCATCTCTGCATAAAATGTGTGCATGGGGTAGGATAAGGATGCACTCCGCTTTCCCTAACCGAACCCTGTTAAGTGCAATAGGCTTGTCCCAGCAGTGAGCCCAAAGACAGTCCGACTCTATATGCACAGATTTAATTCACCCCTCCCCCCTTTTTTTTTTCTTTTGCATAAACTGTTGGCAAGGAGCCAGATTCCTCACTGCTGCTCTTTGCATCAGAAGTGCAAACTTTGTCTCCTTTGTACCAAGCAGCAGACACCACATGTCTCATATGAAAAAGGAGTTAATAAAATGCACGCTGAAAATATAAAAGAAGGTCAGAGGTGATGTTTTGGTAATGAGGACTTCTCCAAGTGAGGAAAACAAAAGATCAAAGTTATTGTAGCTGTCACATCTGTCTACAGCAATGGGCAAATAACAAGTAAATATCCCCACTAGCAACTCATGCTTTCACTACCAGAGTGGGTTAAGAGTCCAAAATAATAAGTTCTTAAAACTTTGCCAGATACCTAGTGAAAAAAACATCTTTCCTGAAGGTAACACATTTGTGCGGAAGTGTTCATGGGACAGGATCTTTCCTGCCCCAATAAAACATCCACCACAGCATGCCCTGGACCCAGCAGCCTCGTGGCCTGGCTGGGGAGCTCAGGGCACAGTGCAGGGGTCCTGGCAAATTTTGGGGACAAACATGAGCTATGGCTAAGAGCTGCAGGCTGCTGCCAAGGTAGAGGGAAAACAGCCCCTGGTATGGAAAAGGAAAAGCTGATTTGTGAAATTCAGCAGCTCAAGTGAATTTTCAGGACAGGCATCTTTCTGATTATCTGAAGAACTGTACGGGGTCTGTGCTTAGATATACCAACTTAAATCTTTGAGAACAACATAATGAAAACAAGGGCTAAGGAAATGTGCCTGAAATAAATGTAGTTTTATGGCACTTAAAAACAGATTCTGGAAAAAAGTCTATTTTGTTTTACAGGGGCTTTTATCCTGAGCTCATTTCTATAGTGTTGGAGCAGCATTTAGCATCTCCAACATGTTTATTCTCTCATCTGCCACACAGGGGCGATGCATCTGCAACAACTGTCATGTTTGGGGAGGCTCCTGCTTCACTTTTTCAGAGAGATTGTACAGAGGCGCGGGGCACTTCAGCCAACATGCTTTGTTTGGCATTTATGTTTGAGAAGGTAAAGTTAAAAAAGTAAATTAAAAAAGGGAAATCTTATTTAAAAAAAAAAAAAAAAAGACAAAAAAAAAACCCTCAAAGCAGATCCAACCAGTTGATCAAGGATAAAACTACATAGGACAATCCTTACTGAAGTTACAGATCAGGAAAAAAAAAGTCACTTAAGATGAAGGGAATAATATTCTACAAATGCTAAGGGTGTTGTAGCTTTGCAGATACTCAAAAGTATGCAATG
The DNA here is from genome assembly GCF_963082525.1 of Nesoenas mayeri. Classification (NCBI taxonomy): domain Eukaryota; kingdom Metazoa; phylum Chordata; class Aves; order Columbiformes; family Columbidae; genus Nesoenas; species Nesoenas mayeri. The sequence continues at coordinate 37,166,011 of NC_137544.1, forward strand.
TGCATACACAAATAATGTATGGACCCATCTCTGGATCTGATTCAAAGTCTTGGAAAAGATGTCTTTTAGGCTCAAACTGAGATCTGGGCTAACCAAAGGAAGAAACCTTGTGCCAAAAAAATAACATTTTGGGAACTCAGCCACTGCAGTGTACCCCAGTTTTACCCTGGTCTGACTGGAATACAGCTTTGTAGAGTGAAAGAGGAAGGAAGAGAGGGTGGAGAAGACCCAACACCCCCCAATCAGGAGAGAAGACTGTGGACCAGATTGTCAAAGTCCCTCACATTATGTCCCTCACAGGGCCAGCATCTGCCTCCCATCAGATACCTTCATGTGGACAGACCCCAAGTTCAGTTGCTGGCCTGATGAAGGCAGCTGCTGCTGTAGTGATGTGAATCAACAACTGCTACTATACTTGATCTGCATCAAACTAAATGGTTTCTTCAGAAACTTAAGAGAAATTACACTCACCCTCTCTTTGTATGTGTATATATATATATACATGAAGCACATGTAATATAGGTAGCATTATAACCTTCCTACATAATTTCATGGCAACAATGCAATTTTAATTTATTCTAAAAGCATAGCAAATCTCCTACTGCCCGTTAGGGCTGCAGGAACACAAAGGCTGCAATTTATGGTGAAACACTGTGCTGGTGTGAAGGTCTGCCAGGGTGTCTGGAGCTCTGCATGGACATACAGCTCCCACCCCTCTTGTGCAAATGACAGGGCTGGAACACACAACTTCTTTGTCTGACTTTTTTTTAAAATTGCACTTGTGAGGGGTACCTAATGATGACAATAGAAGCAGTCTGTAGGACAGTTGCCTAGAAAAGATGTTCCTGACTCTCTGGGTTTTGCAGCCTCTGTAAATTAGGGAGGCAGCTATTTCTTTTGTCCTATGGAGAAAGTAAACCCTAATTCCTTACCCATCCCCCTCCCATAGAGAAATGAGCAGGAAACTACACGCTGAAATTCATTGAGTTTCCTCTACCCTACATGTGTTATTCCCCTGTAGGGGAGAATGGGGCCTTTTATATCTCCATAGCTCTGGGCTCTTTAAGTAATGAAGGGAACACATTTATTGGTACAAGGTTTGGTGTTTATTGATGCTACCCATTTTTCACCAGGTTTAGCACTCTGTGGGGAAGGTACATGGACTTTCCAAAACACATTTTATTATCAAGCCGTTTCAAGGTTTATGCAGTGTAATATGTTTAACTGTTAAATTCTAAATAAAAGCCACTGCCCAGTGCTGAGCCTCCTTCAAGACATTATAGTCATCTACATCTTTAATTATCTGATTTATAAGCAACTCACCAGCACTGTTGCATGTGTTACGTGCACATGCTGTTTACCTGGCAGATGTAGGATGCAAAATTATGCTTCTAGAAGAGGTTGTGGGCTTAACCTACCCCTGCCTTACACTTGCCTCAGCAAGTAGGGGAAAAATTCCTTTCCTGCTGCAAAACCAAAATATATTCCTGCCTCATCCTCTGCTCAAGTAGTACTTCACTTTTTAACAAATCTTCCGAATGATTCGCCTTTGCTGCTGGGTGTTTTTTCAAGGATGCCTTCTGCTATGCATGCCCTCCACAGCAGCTGCGCTCCCTCCTGTGGCAGCACTGGCCCCAACGTAACCCCAAAGCACAGGGTGTTGATCCCCACTGAAGGGTCGGGAATAAAATGCAGCTTCAGATATAACGAGATAAGGTATTTAGGTTGCATGTTAGGAAAAATTTCTTCACAGAAAGGGTTGTCAGGCATTGGAACAGGCTGCCCAGGGAAGAGGTTGAGTCACCATCCCTGGAGGTGTTTAAAAGATGTACGGATTAGGTTATTAGGGACATGGTTCAGTGACAGTGTTAGGTTAACAGTGAGACTCAATCTTGAGGGTCTCTTCCAACCAAAATGATTCTATGATCCTATGATTCGATGATTCTGTGATTCTATTTTAGGAGGCAAAACCCCATGCATATGCATACAAGACAAGGCACCCCCAACCCGCACCAGATATTTCCCAGACTGCATTCATAACATAAATCAGTGGGGAATTGCCTTGTTGAGTGTCAGAAATCTCGTGCTGTAGTTTAATGGAGGAGATGCTGCTGCACATTGCTCTGCAGGCAGCCCCACACACACCCGGCAGAGCTCCTCGGCTCTTTCTGGAGGCCTTGCAGAGGGGTCCATTCGATGAGGCATGAGGAGTATTAACTGCTTCCAAAATCCTGCATCCGGTATTGATTTAACAAAGTCTGGCCCTGGCAAGTGCTGTTAGGACAAGGAAGGCTTTCAGGAGTGATTGTTCTGCCCTCGCTTGCCTTTTGCCTGCCAGCACAGCACTGCTCGTCACAGCGCCTGTTCAAAGACCAGGTGCTTCAAATGCTCCAACTATTTACTTCTCAGTTTATTATTCTCCACCAAGAAGCAACCCCTTTAACAAAGGAATAAATGAATAATAACATACCATCTCAGATTAAGGCTGAGAAACAGGTACCCCATTATTTTTTGTGAGTAAATCAAAATCCCCAAAGATGATGAAGTAGCTCTTATCTTTTATGGCAGAACACCCAGATCAAACACTTCTCATGTCAAGAGAGAAACCCACAGGTGGGAGCTTTCCTTTGAGCAGATTAATTTTCTATCTGGTATTAATGTGTTACTTCATTTATTGATCCACAGAGGAATGAGAATCCAAAGGCAGTACAAACTACATTCTGTATAGGTTCTTAGGGAGAAAAAGGTTTTATCTCCTCTTCCTTCTTTTAACTATTTCTGAACATAGGCACCCCTGTGATGGTGTCAATGTATTGTCATGGCATAAAAAATTCCAGGTCAATTTAAAGCTGACAGCTTGTCAACTGGGCTGCACAATAGGCCTCACTCTCCATTTTATTCCTGTGTACAAATTCTGCAGCTGTCAATTTAATAAATAAATAAAATAGCTTGCATGGAAACATGTTCATTAATCCTTGTGCTTCCTTTTTAAAGTCAAATAGCTATCAATGTAATGGAAAGGTGTTGTGGAGGCAGCCCAGATTAGATACATTGTGAATGGATTAATATTTTCCTTTTTTTTTTTTTTACCATTTTAGTGCTACTCAGAGATTTCAAATCCATGCCTGTGAAGGTTACAGTAGGTTACAAGGGAGCCTGTAAAAGAGATATACCAAGACAGAGTTTAAGTGATGGAGGTGTCTACTGAGGTTGTGTTCTAGAAAATCATGCTTAGGAAGGAGGAAAGGGCAGCACAGCCTGACTTAACCTTAATGTAGTGGGACACCTTCCCTGACATCAAACTGTTTCAATACAGTTGCATTTTCTAATGTGTTTGCAGAATGTCTTTTCAGGAAGACACATCATGCTAGAAAACCTCCCCTTCCCCTGAATCCTAGATAATTGGAAAAAAATAAAAGAATGTCATTTTTCTAAAGAGCAGTATATTACTAAGAAAGTGGAGTTGATGGGAGGCTTAAATCTAACCTCAGGAGGGTAAGACCTGGCAAATATTGGGCTTGGGCTCATCAGAACTGAGCAGGAGATGGCTTTCTCACCTCATAAGGCTTTTTCAAGGCAGTTGCAAACAAAAATACCTCATTTTGCATTAGAATGAAATCTTGTCGGTGACAAGAACAGAACTCAAGAAGACTAATACAATAGCCACTAGTTGGGTGGGGACAAGACACACTGAAGTTCAAATCCTTTCATTTCCAGCTGGTTTTATATCTGAGACAGTGCACTGATCAATGATTCAGTAGTGCAGTTTCACCTTTTTTGTCTCAGTGAACCTACATTCATGTACAGAAGTTGGGCAGCTTCCCCATGATTGCTGTTAAAACACTTCTTTGGGTGCCAGAAGACTTCAGAGGGCTCTGGGTATAGTGCCTCCAACAGTCCATAGGAAACCTTTAGCCATCAAGCTGTTATTTTCTTGGTCCTGTAATCTGTCTTTCATTTTCAGATCAAATTCTACCTTGGGACAAAGCAATCATTCTTATCAGAACTGGTACTTTCCCATGAAATAACAGTTTGGTGTTTGCCTACTGAAAAATTGTTTCATTTAAAAAAATCCTAGTTTTATCCAGTCTCACAAATAACAGTCAGGTTGGGGTCTGTATTGCAAACAGTAGCTGTTTTGGTGAAATCTCACTTAATAATTAAAACCGCTGAAAGAAGAATTGCACAATCTGGGAAATATTGCCCCTGATTACTATTTGCACAAGGTTTGCTGACATTTAGATTCTTCTTAATGCCTACTTCAGTTGTTGGCCAGTAGGACCAGGATTTCAGGTTTCATTTGGGGGACACATGGTGCTCTGACGTCTTGATGTGCTGTGCAGTGTTCCACTGTGCCAAAGGTTGTGACTCCTGTTTCACCCTCCTTAGTTTCAGCAACTGCTCCTATAGGAATACGTGCTATCAGACAATGCAATGTCATTAACACTACCCTGCAAGAAACTTCGTTCCTCAGTTCAAAGTCTTCCAACTGGGGCTCCATTTGATCAGAGATTTACTGCTTTCACATTGTCTAGATATCCTGTGGATATCCTTGACTTAGCAGCTGCTGAGAAATTAATAGATAGGCTGACTAAATTATGCCAAACATTTGCAGTTCTGACAGGTCTAGAACTTCTTTCCATAGTAGTGCTTGAAATTTTGAGCTCTTTAGTAATAGAAATACTAACTAACTAATGAAAAAAATAGAAATATTTTGCAAAAGTTGCTACCCACTGGAAGACTCCCGTTATTTTTATTTACCTTATTTCCTATCAAACAAATATTTGACTCAGATTAATTACATCAAATTTTATGATCATCCTAAGAAATTGTACATGGAACAAGGTAAAGTGCCTCAAATATGCAACTAAAAGGATCTGTTTCTTGAATATGCCCTGTATAGGTTGTTGTCTAGACTCTTCATCTCACTATTATTATTAATGACTATACATCCTCCAGTGTTTTGTGGGTTTTTCTTTAATTCATCTTCACAAGTTTGATGTGGGCATCTACATTTTTTTATGTCTTTTATTTCCTTTTTAAATGGCCAAGCACAAGTTTTGTTCTGATTTAGTCCCTTAATGGAGTTATTTCTCAAGTGGCAAGTGAGAGGACAGTTGGAAATGAATGCCTTCCTTTATTTATTCTGTAACTTCAAAGTTATTCTTGTGCCCCTACTTGCTCCAGAGTAAAGTCATGCTTCACACTTACTCTTCTGATGTTGTTCTTACCTCTTTTATCTACCTTATCCCTTCAAGAACACTGAAAAAAATATTTGGTGCTGCAGCAGCGGGTGTGGTAGCTTGTGCAACAGGGTGCAGAGAGCACTTGACGCTTGCTAGCCCCTCTAACTTATTGCCAGCATCCCAGACTACTGACGACCATGGTCGCCTCCAGGAGGAGAGCTTGTCTCAAACAGACGGTGGCAACGCAGACTGAGGTTCTGTCCCGAACGGTGGCTGTTCAGGTCTCTGGCTGCAGGGAGTGCCAGAGCCTGCTGCTGCCGGGGGAGGGAGGCCAGCACTCCACCTGTGTGAGTTGTGAGCAGGTGTGAGATCTGCTCCACATGGTTGTGAAGCTTAAGGAGGAAATTGAGACGCTGAGGACCATTAGGGAGTGCGAAAGGGAGATTGACTGGTGGAGTAACACCCTGACGTGCCAGTCGGAAAGGTCCCAGGGAGGTACCCCCCAAAAGGAGATGGACCTCCTGCCCTTTCGGAAAGAGGCGGAAGTACTGAGACGGCCCCACCCTTGTTGCTGTCGGGCAGAGGTAGGGGACCTAAAAGACGACGAGGGTTGGAAGCGTATTCCAATTCGGCGTCACGGGCAGCCCCCCTCCCTGCCTGCTTTGTCTCCTCAGGTGCCCCTCCATAATAGGTTTGAGGCCTTGGATCTGGAAGAAGAGGTAGGTGAGGAGGCAGTGCCAAGGCTGCCTACAAGATCACATAGGAAGAGGCAGTTGACTCCACAACTTAAGACTGCCTGTATTAAGAAAGAAAGAAGGGTGATAGTAATAGGAAATTCCCTTCTGAAAGGAACAGAGGGCCCAATATGCAGAGTTGACCCTCATCTTAGAGAAGTTTGTAGTCTACCTGGAGCCCGGATCAAGGATATTGCTAGAGAGCTCCCAAGACTGGTGCACCCGACAGACTACTACCCGCTGCTGGTCTTCCAGACAGATGGGGAGGAAGCTGCTTCCCGTAGTCTGAGGGCAATGAAAAATGATTTCAAGGTCTTGGGAAGGATGGTGAAAGACTCAGGGGCTCAAGTGATCTTTTCTTCACTCCTTCCATCTTCAAGTGACGATGTGGGATGGAATAGGAAAATTCATTCTCTAAATGGTTGGCTCCAAGAGTGGTGCTACAGGCAGGGCTTTGGATTTTTTGATAATGGTTGGTTCTATAAGACACCAGTCCGGACAGTGTCACGTGGGAAAGGTTTATCTCAGAGGGGCAAAAGAATGCTGGGGCAGGAATTAGCTGGGCTCATTTGGAGAGCTTTAAACTAGGCTCGAAGCGGGATGGGGTTGTAGCTGGGCTTGTCCCAGTGGGGCAGCATTCTAGAACTGATGAGGACCAGGTGGCCTCCTATGCTCCTAGGGAGAAATGGGAGTGCTCTGCTCGCTCCTTGAAATGCCTGTACACCAATGCGCGCAGCATGGGGAATAAGCAGGAGGAGTTAGAATCCTATGTTCGGCTGGGAGATTATGACCTGGTGGCAATTACAGAAACATGGTGGGACAGTTCACATGACTGGAATGTGGTCATGGATGGCTATGCCCTTTTCAGAAAAGACAGGCCAGCCAGGCGTGGTGGTGGAGTTGCTCTCTATGTGAGAGAGCAACTACAATGTACTAAATTCTGCCCAGGAGTGGATGATGAGCGAGTTGAGAGTGTATGGGTCAGGATCAAGGGGCAGGCTGGCAGGGGTGACACTGTTGTGGGTGTCTGTTACAGGCCACCAGATCAGGCTGAGGAAGTTGATGAGGCCTTCTATGGGCAGCTGAGAGTGGCCTCGCAGTCACAGGCCCTGGTTGTTGTGGGTGATTTTAACTTCTCTGATGTTTGCTGGAAGGACCATTCAGCCAGCCAGCCACAGTCCAGGAGGTTCCTCCAGTGCATTGATGATAACTTCCTCATGCAGATGGTGGAGGAGCCGACTAGGAGAGGTGCACTGCTGGATCTCATCCTCACTAACAAGGAGGGTCTGGTCGAAGCAGTAAAGGTTGAGGGCTGCCTGGGTTGCAGTGACCACGAGATGGTGGAGTTCAGCATCTTGTGTGGCAGGAACAGAATAGCAAGTAGAATTGCAACCCTGGACTTTAGCAGGGCTAACTTTGGCCTTTTCAAGCAATTGCTGGGGGAAATCCCATGGGCAAGACTGCTTGAAGGAAAAGGGGCCCAAGAGAGCTGGATTGCATTCAGAGATTGCTTCTTCCGCGCTCAGGATCAGAGCATCCCCACAAGTAGGAAGTCAAGGAAGGGAGCCAGGAGGCCTGCGTGGTTGAATAGGAATCTATTGGGTATGCTTAAGCAGAAGAGGAGAGTTTACAGGTCATGGAAGCAGGGGCTGGCCACTTGGGAAGAATATAAGGCTGCTGTTAGAGGATGTAGGAAGGCAGCTAGGATAGCCAAGGCCTCCTTAGAATTACAGCTGGCGAGAGAGGTCAAGGACAGCAAAAAGAACTTTTTCAAATACATAGCGGATAAAACTAATACCAGAGGCAATGTAGGCCCACTGAGGAATGGGGTGGGTGCCCTGGTGGCGGAAGATACAGAGAAGGCAGAATTACTGAATGCCTTCTTTGTCTCTGTCTACTCTGCTGGAGGCTGTCCTGGGGAGCCCTGTACCCCTGAGACCCCAGATGAAGCCAGGTCAATGGAGGAGCTTGCTTTAGTTGATGAGGACTGGGTTAAGGAGCAATTAAATAGACTGGACATCCATAAATCCATGAGTCCAGATGGGATGCATCCGCGGGTGCTGAGGGAGCTGGCTGAGGTCATTGCTGGACCGCTCTCCATCATCTTTGCCAAGTCTTGGGAAACGGGAGAGGTGCCCGAGGATTGGAGGAAAGCAAATGTCACTCCAATCTTCAAAAAGGGCAAGAAGGAGGACCCGGGTAACTATAGACCGGTCAGCCTCACCTCTGTCCCTGGGAAAGTAATGGAACAACTTATCCTTGGTGCTATCTCAAGGCATATCAAGGATAAGAAGGTTATTAGGGGCAGTCAGCATGGCTTTACCAAGGGTAAGTCATGCTTGACCAACCTCATAGCCTTTTATGAGAATGTAACAGGGTGGATGGATGATGGCAGAGCCTTGGATGTGGTCTACCTTGACTTCAGTAAAGCCTTTGACACAGTCTCCCACAGCATCCTAGTTGCTAAGTTGCAGAGGTGTGGTCTAGACAATAGAGTAGTGAGGTGGGTTACAAACTGGCTTAAGGAGAGAAGCCAGAGAGTGGTAGTCAATGGTGAGGAGTCTAGTTGGAGACCAGTATCTAGTGGAGTACCTCAGGGGTCAGTACTGGGGCCAGTATTATTCAATATATTCATTAACGACTTAGACGAGGGAATAGAGTGTACTATCAGCAAGTTTGCTGATGACACTAAGCTGGGAGGAGTGGCTGACACGCCAGAAGGCTGTGCTGCCATCCAGCGAGACCTAGACAGGCTGGAGAGTTGGGCGGGGAATAACCTAATGAAATTTAACAAGGAAAAGTGTAGAGTCCTGCATCTGGGCAGGAACAACCCCAGGTTCCAGTATCGATTGGGAAATTACATATTAGAGAGCAGTGTAGGGGAAAGGGACCTGGGGATCCTGGTGGACAACAGGATGACCATGAGCCAGCACTGTGCCCTTGTGGCCAGGAAGGCCAATGGCATCCTGAGATGTATTAGAAGGGGGGTGGTTAGTAGATCAAGAGAGGTCCTCCTTCCCCTCTACTCTGCCCTGGTGAGACCCCATCTGGAATATTGTGTCCAGTTCTGGGCGTCTCAGTTCAAGAAGGACAAGGAACTGCTGGAGAGGGTCCAGCGTAGGGCAACCAAGATGATTAAGGGAGTGGAGCACCTCCCTTATGAGGAAAGGCTGAGGGAGCTGGGTCTCTTTAGTTTGGAGAAGAGGAGACTGAGGGGTGACCTTATTAATGTTTATAAATATATAAAAGGTGAGTGCCATGAGGATGGAGCCAGGCTCTTCTCGTTGGCAAACAATGATAGGACAAGGGGCAATGGGATCAAGCTGGAACACAAGAGGTTCCACTTAAATTTGAGAAGAAACTTCTTCTCAGTAAGGGTGACAGAGCACTGGAACAGGCTGCCCAGGGGGGTTGTGGAGTCTCCTTCTCTGGAGACATTCAAGACCCACCTGGACATGTTCCTGTGCAACCTCACTTAGGCGTTCCTGCTCCAGCAGGGGGATTGGACTAGATGATCTTTTGAGGTCCCTTCCAATCCAGAACATACTGTGATACTGTGATTTAATTAAAAAATGAAGGCAAAACCAGAATGGCATTTCTTGATCCTACCCTTGAGGCAGCCACGATGTATATTTGACCATGAGGCAGCAATGCACCGTTGCAGCAGGGACTGAAGCAGCCTCCCGGGCTACATGAGTGGGAGAGTTACTAGCAGATTGAGGGAGGTGATCCTTCCTCTCTGCTCAGCCTCGTGAGAGCATCTGGAGTGTTGGCTCCAGTTTGGGATCTCCAGACTCATTCCAGTGGTTTCCAGTGACAAAGCAAATGGACACAAAGTCAAACACAGCATGTTCCCTCTGAGAATCAGGAAACACTTTTTCACTGTGAAGGTGAAGGAGCACTGGAACAGGTTGCCCACCGAGGTTCTGGAGTTTCCATCCTTGGAAATATGCAAAACTCCTCTGAACACAACCCTCAGCAACTTGCTCTGGCTGACCCTGCTTGACCAGGGAGATTGGATGAGATGACCTCTAGAGGTCCCTTCTGAACCCATCTATTTCATGATTCTGTGATATATGACACTGGATTCTCAGATAACTGAGACTGCAGCTTTGGGCAAACCACACTGAACATCTCCAGGGAAGGAAAGCATGGCTGTGTGAAAGATTCTTTCACATCTGTAAACTTGTCATCAAGAAAGCTATGGAAAACGGGGATAGTCAAGAGCAGATTATTAAACTCTAGCTTTTGGGAGTGGAATAAAACATGTTATATGAATTCCTCCACAACTTTCATAGAGAACTTAGTTTGCGCTATGAAAATTACATGCTGCTTATTTAGGGTGTTATGTTTTCACTAAATCACCCAGAGAGTATTGACATCTCTCCTTTTTCTCATCTGGGAGGAAAAACAAGAAAAGCTGTCTCCCTCAAAACCTTTTAACCCCTCAAAAAGAAGGAAATCCAAAAGGTGCACACTCTTTTCCCACTGCAGGAGCCGGTTGTCAGTAAGATCAAGGATTCATGCTCCCTCCTACCTTCTTACAATTCAGCCAGATACACGACTAGACTCCAGCTTGCCTGAAAAATCCTGCCACTGGAGAAGCTTGGCTATCCCCAGAGCAGTGCTTATCAATTTGCAAGATTGCAACAGGTAATTCATCCACTTGGAAACTGTGGGTCTTGCAAAGATAAAGATCTCTTCAGCTTTCATTTTTCCCTGTGGGCAATGATCACGCACATGGTGGCCAGCTGGCCTCAGAACAATGCCACTGTAAAAAAACAACATGTAAACAGCATATTACACTGCTTGCAAAATACAATTCAGTGAATAGAAGATGCAATTCAATACAGCACTCCATTACTTCAGCTGGTAGATAGGCAGCCAAGAACATGGATGCTGTAATATAAAGTAAAAAATTGTATTTTTGACATCACAAAGACATATATTGATCTTGTACAATTTGTGATGTTTACAAGTTCAATATGTCAGTGATCTTGGACACTGGACAGAGGGTACCACTCCTACATGGTACTGCATACTTGGAAACTCTGCATGGTGAGGACTGAGAGAGAGAAGGAAAATAAGGAGAAATCTCACAATCATACAAACTAATAGCTCCCATTTGCATGTTTGCTGCCAACAGTATATTAAACCTCTGAATACAAACGAAATGTCTAAGAAACTATTTTTTTGTAATTGTCCACCCTTCTCTTGGTCTCCAGTGATCATTATTAATTGAAGGTCCAACATATGTTTGCTTTAAAGTGTATTAGGAAATGGTATGGTCTCCACCTATCTTCAGTGGGATTTCAGACGTATTTATTGTCACGATTCTGCTCCCATTTCAGTGAGAGGTAGTTTTTCATTGACCTGAGCAAGGACAGTGTTAGTCCTATATTGAGAGTTTTAGGGAAGAAAAAAATTGCCAATTACAACTGGCTCCAGAAAATAATAGTATCACTTTCCTATATTCAGAGAAGCAAAGCAAATATAAAACAAACAACAAAAAACTAACAAAAGAGGGAGTTCATTCTAAGTTCAGTCCATTAAGAATTTCAGTTTGATTCTGTTGATTTCCCCTGAGTTCAATAAAGACAAACTCACAAAAAAAAATGAATATATCTCTCCTTTTCCAAAAGGCATTAATGAAGAAAGTTAATAACAAGGTCTGACTTTATCTAATCAATTAATAGTCCCAGCAATACAACTTTGTCTCCTGAAGTCATCAAGCTGCTGAGAATTGTATCATTACATGTAAAACTGTATGATGGTACAGTGATAAAAACTGTTTCAAAATTAACAGGTTTGTCAAGGGCACAGAATTATCTTCACACACACAGAGTCAGTACACTGAGGAGTGGTTTCTGTCTGAGATCAAAGCTACTACATGGAAATATCTACAAATCAGTGTCTGTGGGCAAGAGGAGGGTCAGAGCTCCCACTGCACTCCATGGAGATCCTGGTGCAGTTGGAGAGGCCTTGGCAGTGATTGATCTCTTCCTTATCTTGCCACCGAGAGCTCAGTCCAATTGGCTAATGTAGATGTCTGGTGTCACTTGAGATGCTCAGCGGTATCCAAGACACCCTCATGGGCCTGGCAGATCTGACATAGGATCCCAGGGATAACTGTGCCTGTCTTGAGCAGAAGCTGAAAGCTGATAGGCAATTCAAATACCAGTAGGTGCCTAAGTTTAGGCAAACGAGCCACTTACTGGCCCCCATGAGAACACCAAATAGTAAATGACTAAGTTAAGGTGTCTTATTCTTGAATTTAATCCAAATAAAGTCAGCTAAAGATGCCAAAGAGGTCAAAAAGTAAATGAATAACCCTAGCAATGCCCCATTTCTGAATGCATAACAATTTTACCCTTTATCAGGCTATAGGTAAACAAGTAAAACAATCCAGATGCTGTAGTGTTAGCAGTCCCCTTGGTGCGTAACTTGCCCTAATCACAAAAAAGCAAAACAACAAACCCAGCTCTTCACAATCTGCAGTAGACACTTATGATTTGGGGACCAAAGCTGAAAGTGTTATTTTGGCCTTTAGAGCAATTTTTAACAGAAAAATATAAAATGATGTAACAGAAAAAGAGCTCCTGTTTCAGGAAATTCTTTGAAACTATTCACTTTTACCAGCAACCTGAATCTACCTCACACCTCCAACCATAAATTCTTAATGCCTTTGTTAAAAGAGCAGGATATCTGAGCTCAGTTTCCAAAAGATGAATATAAACATCATTTGTGGGCATTTTTGGTTGTAGATGCCAAACATGATTTAGATTTTGGAAATTACTGTTGTTTCTCTCATCACTGTTTCCTTCAACCAATTTGGAAGTAGATTACTGAGATACTTCTGCCATTCCTCTATCTGGTCCATACATGCATGAAGGACTAGTATGTCTCATCATAGCATAACACTTAAGAAAATGTTGAATTTAAAGATACCTTATGGGTATTCATAGGGTTTAAAAGATATTGTTGTAAACAGTGTACATTTATGGAGTCCACAGAAGTCACATTTCACTTATGAAGTCCTGGAGTTGCAAGTGGTTGGAGCTGGAATGTATTGCTGAGAGGAACCACATAGGCTTCACCTGACATCACCAGGTATCCTGTTTTGGCTCCACTCATAGACTGGACACCGACTAGGTAGGTAGACTTCATTCTGAACCAGTATGGATGCTTTTTGGTTTTGGTGTGCTTGTACACATTCAAAGAACAGACACGATACTGAAACATTAAGAAAACTATAAAGACTACCTCAAGGAGTCAAGTAAAGGTTACTAGACCAAAGTTACCAATAAGTCTGAGAAACAGAGACCCTCATTTGGAAGAAATATAGGTCTGACATAAATATTCCATCTAAAATATACAATGAACATGGACAATTAATAAAAGGTGCAAGAAATCTTTCCTAGAAATGGAACACAATCTGAAAATAAATATCTACATGCATGAGAAATTTTTGCAAATCTGGTAAGCATATATTGCATGGCAGAAAGACAAAGACTATCTGCAAAGTAAACCTATTCATATTTCTTTTAATTCAACAGCTAGTCTAAGGAATCACGGCAGAATTGAATATAAATTTAGTAGTGGTATGGATTATGTGAGTAAAACATGTTCATGAATGACATCTTGGAAATACACTTACATGAATTAAAAATTAATATATTATGGAGTATTTTTCACTTTTACAACCTGATCCAACTCCTTATGAAGACAAAAGAAATATTCCCATTCACTTGTGTGAGAGCTGGGCCAGATAGATACCAAGAAAATAACAACCCATGTGTTTCTGATTCCTTTGGTCTCTTGGTGGTGAAGAATAGTAACCTCTTTGACTAAGGAAGCACTACAAGTCTTGAAAGAGAGTAATCTCTGATTTACACCACTCTAGGACGACAGTCTGGCCCACCCTTGAGTGCCTGCCTTCTTAACCCCTTAACACATGGTACTAAGTAAGTCCTAAAGAAAAGCTGCTGAACTTGCACATACAGTAACTTCTAAAGTAAACTCCGTGGCTGCCAAAAAGTGTATGAGAAGTAAGAAATAACTTACAATATGGCAGGTGTTACAGTGCAATAAGGTCATGTCTTAGGTACGTTATAAAGCACAGATTGAAGTGGTTCCAGGATCTGAGAGTTATTACTATACAGACAGTGAGGTTACTATTTAGATGAAATTCCTCCTGCTATGTCTTCAAGCCAGTTTTTCCCCCTTATTTGCTCCATTCACCACATTTAGATGCCACCATCTTGGATTTCCTTCTCTGAAAAGGAAATCCTCACTTCTCAGCATGAAACTTGAAAAGCTTTCCGTCTTAGAAGGAGCTGCTGAGCCTACATCGTACACCCAGGTAACCTAAGCCATATGGAAATATGAACTGTTCACAACTTTCAAGTCCTCCAAAGCGGGCCAAGCTCAGGACCTAAGCCAGCAGCATTAGTACATTAAGCATCAGACGGCAGCGGTTAGTGGGAAAGTCAAAAGTCAAGGGAGTGAGGAGTGTTGCCCAAGCACCCCAAAATACGTGTGCATTAAAGCACCACTCTTGGAAACCAGATGCTTGCACTACTTCTGTGTGTGCCAGTACATCTCTATGACAATGTCGACCCAGGAGGAGATGTTGACTTTCATCCTGAGAGTAGAATGCTGTCTCCCAGCTACTGAGACTTGTCTCCGGCAGAATGCTGCCTCCCAACTAACAAGCCTTGTCTCCCAGCCCACCACAGCAATGGTCCCACACAGCAGCATAGCCCCTCACCAGGTCAGTATCCCCTCGGTGCCTGTGGAAAGCCCATCTTTAGGCAGGGCACATGCTCTGCAACCACGAAGAGCCAAGCTTCTGCAGAAATCTTTATTCAAATCAGTGGGACTTCATAGCTCTAAGAATCTGACTTTTTAGCCCTTTTGAAAAACCTTACTCTAGATCATACAAAACTGGCAGTATTCACAAGAGTATAAATTAGGACTTCAAAAATAATTACTCCAAGTAGTAAAACTCAGCCTTTCATTAAGCCATGGCTTCATCTGGCAATGGCAAAAACCAGAAACCAGGACCACGTTGCCTCATCTCTAATATGATACAAGAAATGTTTTGGACACAGCTATAGTCAGAATTTTGCTTCACAGGAGGAAATCCAAGATGGTGGCTGTGAAGTGACAAATTCCTGCTTGTGCTGGGTTTTTCTGCTGGACTTAATAAAGTTGTTTATCTAGCCTGGCCTTCACATAAAATTAATTCCTGAACACACAAGGTCTCATATTTTCTGGATCAGTAGCACAGAAATCATGAGAAACACTTTTCATTTTAGTTTCCCTAGAAGGGTACTAAGAATACGGAGTGATAAAGCAAAATTTGTCTTCTCAAACCTAGAATTAGCCTCCAATTTATATAAAAACATCTCTTTTAACTTGCTGATAGAAAAACTATATACCTTCTTCAGATCTCGGGTTTTGTTGGTTTGAGCTTCTTTATTTCTCAAGGCAGCAGAACTGCCTCCCCTCCCACCCCTCCAAATGAGTGCAAGGTCATTAAAATATGTAAGGGTTTAGCCCAGGGCTTGTTTTGTGGAGAGAGCTGTTAGTTTTTTGAAGTCATTAAGGTGGTCATTCCTTCTATGGTGTTAACCTTTCCTCCTTGCCAGAGATTATTCCGTATCGACATCTCTCTTCTATCAGAGAGCTGCTTTATTAAGTCTTCTAAATCCTTCTCATCCAGGATTTCATCTTCATTTGACTTGTGATTAATAGTCATGGACTAGCTAACACAGAGGTGGACTCTCTTTTGCAACTTTGACTTGCTTCCTTTTTTTTAATCCTTCACTGTGCCAAAAAAATTACTTTGAAAGGTATTTGGAAGCTTTTTGACTTCAACATTTTTCAAGGTGTCAGGCTGGGACTTTCCCCAAAAATAGCAGTAGTTAACTTAGCTAGCTATCATGTTTTAAATGTTTGTTATATTTTTTAAGAGGTTTTTTCCTTTCTTCTGAAATGTGCCAGAAATATGGGGTTTCTGTTCCATAAAGTGGTTCCTCTCACTTTTATTTTCTTGGTTTTTTGTGGGAAAGTCTATGAACAGTGGTTTGGGAAGACGGGAAGGAGGCAGAGCAAATAGTAAGCACAAATAAAGGAAAATTTCCTCATACTTCCCTTGGAAAACTGTGTCTCCTTTGTTTCTGGCTTTCTGTAAGGAGTAGAAAAAAGCCACTTAAATTAGCAACAAAGTCCCATCCCAGCAGGGCAACTGATACAGCTCAAAGCATGACAATTGTGTATGTTATGAAGATGAGACCTGCTCAGCTTAGTGGGACTTTATCTTAGACTTTAAAAGGCAAGGGGTTGCCCTGTTCCTGCAAGCAGCTGTGTGCAGATGGTGATACATTAAATTTGCCTACAAGAGTGTGAACTGTAAAGCATACAGTAAATCCATTTTGGATTTTAAACACTTTAAAAAATAATTATTCTTGTTTTCACTCATCCTGGCAAATTTTTGCCCTTCGTGAGCTTCACAAGTCAAATCAGGCAAGCAGGACACAGTTTATTGTTCAATTCCAAGTGACAAAGGGTGAAGAAAGCATTTGTCATTGCACTAAGTTATGGGAAGGGCTTTGGTTCCTAAGATTTCAGTGTAGTCAGTGGAGAGAGATGGCAACTCCCAGCTCAAATTGCAGGTATGTGAAAGCACTCTCTGGAAAAAGGCTCTTTTTTCTGTTCATGACTTTGGAAAGAACCCAGGTAGTGAAGACAGATATAGATAAACAACGGCTGTACAAAAACCTTTTATTTTCTTGTTTTTGTCAGTCACTGCTGTAAGGAGGAAAATGCTCTCACACACACATGCTCCCATCCCCACTACTACAATTTACAGAACAAGTCCCAGGAAATGCAAGAATCCCCTGAGAAACCTGGAGTTGGGCCAGGACCCTGAGACTTACATGCGTTATATCTATATGCTTTACAAAGCAAAGGTGTAGAGGCTTGCACAGCATCAGGTACATAACTCGGCTACTACGGTGTTTTCAGTATAGTCTTGTGCCCTTGCATGCCAGCAATATGCATGCAAAGAAAACTGTGGCTCACTTTATTTCGATGCAGCTTACACTGAGCATGCGTTTGGGGAATATTGTAGGAGAAAGAGAGCCATAGATTCCATGCTTATGCTCGGATTATGTGTCATCTCATGCAGCAGCTCTGGGGCATTAACTGACATGGTGTATCAGGTTAGGTTGATAATCTACCACTTGGTTCTGCTTGAGCAGACCTGTGTGCCCAGGGTGGAGACTGGTGACAAACAGGGAGGCTCAAAGGGAAAGGATTAGTTGCTGTGTGATCAGTGGGATGGCACTTTTACCGCAAGATGTACAGACTTAATTCCTGGATCTGCTCTGAATCAGAAGCTACATCTGGAAAGCAGCAATACAAAGCTGACTCTCCAGGGATGCCCATAGCAATGAAAGCAGGCTTGGATGACAAAATGACAGATACTGGCAACTTGGATGGGATATTACTAGAATGGGAGAAAAACTTAAAGGATATAAAAATACTCGCTTGTTTTATCGAGACACCCCAAGAGACTGGGAAGACTTTCCCTCACTCCAAATGAGTTGAGAATTACCTTGTAGGCAAAATGATCAACAAGGGCTCCTTTGCCAAGGTGATGGAGGGGCTGCACATACCCACATGGGAGAAGGTAAGCTCCTAATTAAAGGGTAGCACACACTAGGAACCACAAGTATCCTCACACTAACTTATGTCAGAAAATTTCAGACCAATTAATCTGGAAACCACAATCTATTCAGTGAATTATCCTCTGAACCTTTTCCTCATAAATTAATCTCATAAATTGAGTTTATTGCTCATATATAATCAGTCACATGTGTGAATATGTATTGAGAGCAACTGTTTTCATAATTATAAAACAGTATAGACAACAAAGATATCTTCCTTCTGAATGAGAATAGGACAATGGCATAAGCACAATTTCAAATCTGCTTTGCCTGATAATCCTCATTGAGTAATCAGTGCCATGTATCTGACCTTTAAAGCAATGGACAACACATTGAAAAGGAAGCCACTCCAACAACCACCATTTATACGGCAGGACACAGATAACATCTGTTATCTCTAGCTCAGTTGGGTTAAAATAACATATTAATACCACTAGATGTAACTGTGAAAAGGTGGATTACTCTCAAGTGGCTTTTTGGTTTTTATTTTTCTTGTGGCTTCAGTAGCTTCACTGACTGACTAGTTTCTCAAACTGCAAAGAGCCTAATCCCAGCCCATTATTGCCAGTATCTTGACTGGCGTTTAGACCAAGTCAGAAGGGACCATGTTAGAAAAAAAGATGTGGCACAGTTACCAGTCTAGCACGTAAGGATTTTTTGCATTTGAGAACATTTCAGATATGCATATTTATTAATGTAATCAAAGGGATAGATATGTCAGAATTCAGCCTGCCTGTTTTGGCCTTCAAGAGAAATAAAAAGTGTATTCTTCCATCAGGAATGTCTCCCTCTGTGATACTGTTTATCAACATCATGTCAAAAACAGCTTGTCTCACATGTCTGCTTACTCCCCATTTTTTAAAAAATTAATCTACATTGCAAAGCTTGTTGCCAATTTGCATATACCCTGCAATTTAGGTAGCCTTAAAAGTCATTGACAAGAGGAAAGCCAAGCAGGATTCTCACATTTTGAAAAACACAAAACCTGAGTCATGAATACACCAGATGATTAAGCACCCCAATGTTGTTCAACTATATGAGACCTTGGAGACTGACAACTCCTAATATATGGTGATGGAGCTGTGCCTCGGAGGGGACCTCCTGCACAGAATTTGTGACAAAATGAGGCTGCTGGAAAGTGAAGTAAGGAGGTACACCAGGCAAATTCTGTCTGCAATAGAGCACCTGCATTGCCAGTGCATTGTTCACAGGTGAGATGTTTCCCTGTTTCCAAACAGTAAGAAAGTGTTCAAGAACATACAGTGCTTTACCTCATTGACAGCATCTCTTTAATTTTCCCTCATAAAAACAGGGATTGCAAAGAAGACTATGTTGTCTCAGTCTATCTTAATAAAGCATCTTATTCTCAGTAGTGGTAAGAGATAAGCTGTTAAGCATTCCTTGAGGAGTAAAGTAACAAAGTTCAGGGATAAGAGCTGATAAGTGCAACAAATCAATACCACAATCACTGCAGAATTAGTTGGTGACAAACATATATGTAATTCAAGTATTTCAGAGTGGCTATGCATATAAATATTGATTTCATTTGGTTGCCCACAACATATTGAAATAAATACACATCACTCAGGACAGAAGATTGAGGAATCACAGCTCACAGCTTAGCAGGGGACATGGTCCTGTGGGTCCAAATCTGTGTCAGGTCACTGACCTTACATACTGGTTTTTGCATTACAGGGACAGATCATGATTTTAGCCACTGCTAGAGGAACCTGAACAGCCCCCCCACAAAGGGACCTGATCTTCTTCCCCCCACCAGGGATCTTGGTGCATATGCCAAGAGCAGCAGAATAAAGATTTCCATTTTAGGTGGGAGAATAGGCAAGAAGCAGTTTTCTCCACTGTTTTTCTGTTTTAGTTAATAATTCATGATCAATCATATCCTTAATTTTAAATGGCAAAAGCACTCATCAAGAAAGCCCCCAGGATCTAACAAATAATCTAATTGACTGTATCATTACAGTAACCATGAAACAAAGAAGCTATGAATGTGATGGCTCAGCATTTACAAGTGCTTTGTGACTTGAAACTGTTGCAATCCAGCACTTAATTATATTGGATTTGTTAAGTAAGAAGGAATGGACAAGAAGGAAATAGTATCTGACCTAGAGAATTGAAACAAACAAAAAACTCACCAGAAAATAAACCCAAGGGCCTTCACCTGTTTAGTTCAGTCTGATATCCCTGCCTTTTTGGTTTCCTAACTAATCTGTTTTACAGTATTTCTTCGGTGCTCACAATCATAACATTTATGTTCTTCCCATGACAACATTCCTCATGAATTTCTCAAGCCTTCTTCCTTTTGTTTGGAAACAACTCTTCCCAGTGAGCACAGGAGAAGCCTGACTTCTCCTATTTTTATCTTCTCATGTTGGTAACATCGTGCTGGGATAGTTTTGCAAGAGAAGAGGGTTTTGTTGTACACCCTGAGAGTAGCCAGGTACAAAGTGGAGAGACTTGCTCTACTACCAAACCCCTCTAATCAAAGGAAAATTAATCCCTGGCTCTCAAGTGCATTGTCACAGGGCTTATGAAGCTGCATGGTCTGACAGCAGCCCAGTCACCTCACTAGGTCTTCGGCATAGCTTCAGTGAGCAGTGCCTCTACTCATGACCTTCTGCTACCTTTGAGATTCAGAGCTGTGGCCTTGACCTCATAGCAGAAGCAGGCTGAGAAGGATCTGGAAAGGCTTCCCTGCTCAGCTCCAGCTGCAGTGATTTATAGCAACTCGTTCCAGAGGTTAAACTGAAGAGGATAATTGTGGGTGTATCCACTTCTGAAAAGAAGGCGTCAATGTTTCCAGAAAGATGAGCATAGAAATAGGAAAGTTACCTCACAAAGTCAGTCTGATTTTCTCATCTAAGCACTGAGCAAAGCTTGACTCTTTGCATTGCTTTAACAAAAGGAAAGAAGGTTCCCAAGCTGCCTTTTGGGAACAGCTGTTGCTCCACAGGGAGGGTGCTGGTAAAATCACTCCAGGTATCATGGTTCATGAGATGGATAATTGTGTGCCAATGCTTCAGTCTATGCCTGGAGCCCCTTTATTTTGCTACAATAGAGGTGTCTGGTGATTGCAAGGTCTCATTCTTCAGTGATGAGCTCAGGAATTTGCTAATTGTATGTATTTTTGCTCAGAAGAGTCTTACGGGTATCCCTGATTTTTAAACCTGGGATATACCTCAGAAAAACAGTATTTTCGATTAACTTAATAATGTACTTGATGAAAAACTGCTCAGTTTTGTAACTATTTTTAGTCCAAAGTAACATCACTCACCAGAAACCCTGTGTTATTTTTTGACAGCTATTTTGTTTCTTGAGCTTTTTCTATTCAGCACTAAAATTAGCACTGATCCAACAAATCCTTATGGCTTAAATTAAGGCTGAGTCTACTTTTCGTAGTAATGGTAGTACCTTTCTTGTCCGTACAATATTAAGGTTGATTTTGATGCCACAGTTGCCAAAATGATCCAGAAGATGGAACATTGACTTGCTTATTCTCCCAGCACACAACATTGTATCGTGCCAGATATAAGAATGCTCAGGCACAAGATCAGGTTCAACAGCTTCACAAGCTAACACTCATCAGCTGAGCTCTGCTAACTATCCCTATGCCTGCTCTAGACATGGCCAAGTGGTGAGGTAATGCATCTGAGCTTCAAAACCTCAAATAAAGAGATATAAACTAAATCACATTACCTTACAATTGGATTTGGCTAGCACACGCACAAACTCAGCTACCAGCTCCTAAAGCTGGCACTTGCCAAGTGAAAGTAACTTGCTTGTATGGATAGTTTCTAATTTTTCCAGGGTATTTTTTCTGGATATTTTCCCCTCTCCCATATAAATATGTCATATATCTTTTTGAATCACTACTGGACCAAAGACATGGAAAAGGACCACAAGCCATCCTGTCTGAAGGCCCCTTGGGAATGAGAAAATATTCTTGATGTTGCTTAAACTTGCAACATTTCTTGGAAAGTTTCCTTTGGGAAAAAAAAAACAAAAAAAAAAAAAAAACCAAAAAAAAAGATGTATCTTCAGTGCAAGTTAACTTCTGACACTATGTAAACTTTAATAGTGTCAATTATCACTTTTTTCAAGCAAAAAAGCATAATTTTTTTTAACTACATGAACATTCATCTCAGCCTGTAGAAGAGCAGTTGTGGCAATCCAGTGTAACAATATTTAATTGTAGTGTAGTATAAGTCATCAGGGTGCACTGCAGGGTGCTAAATCTGACAGAAATGTCAGATTTGCAGTGGCCTGAAACACAACTAGTTTTAAACCACACAGTTTTAGTGCACAGGGTTATGTCACAGGGACAGACCATGAACAAAGTTATCTTAAATCTAACTTCTAGCTTTTGGGCACTGGCTTATTTGCCACTCCAGAAAACATGCTATTCAAATTAAAACTGATTAAAAAGTTATCATTCAAACCATCTCCATCCCATTCTCAGCCTGAGGCAGCAGACGGTTTCGAGCGCAATGCTGTCCCATCCAGAATCACAGAGATAAAAGGATGGTCCCATAAAACCACCCACTGGGACCACCAGGTACCCCTGCAGACTTCAACCCCTGCAGTATTGCAGTGCTGTTCACGCAGCACCAGCCCTCCCAGCTCTGCTCCTATCCTTGTTCCCATCCCTCCTTCTGGTTTGGTCTCTGATGTCTCTGGGTTGACAAAAGTACCTCATGAATTCAGAGAAGGTGGGAGGGAAATCCACATAGCCGCAGCCGCTTCTGAAACTTGCTCTGTCCCCCCATGCTCCCTGCAGAGCAGAGGAAAGCCCCCAGCAGCACATGGGAGGCCATGATAGGAGTCAGCAAAGCATCGCAGGCTCCTGGACTGCCTTCCAACACCCAAATTACACTGGCTGAGGATTCCCCCGCGCTGTGAAAGATTTCAGCCGCCACTTCAGGCGCTCCCTACAGTGGAGCAATGTTCTGGCTTTTGGTTTGAATTTGTAGGGATATAAATGTTCCCACAATAAGCAAGTAAGCGCCTGAGCCAGCTAACAGCATTTCTCCTGTGGCTCTGAATTACATCCTCCTGTGAGGGCGGTTGATACTGGTTGACCTCCTTTACATAAACATCACTACAGAGTTGTCTCCACCTTCAGGGTATCTGTCCCCAACCCAGCTTTGGTACACAAGATCTGACAATTCCCTCCGCATCCTTTGTATCTCTCAGGCAGGATTTATTTAAAAAGAAAGCAGAAATACTACAGTGCTCAGTATTTCAAACAAAGACAAAAACACTCTGGATCCAAGTACACACAAGTTTATTTTTTATGCGAAAGAAAAAATAAATGTTATTCTTTTTTTTTTCCTTTTTTCTTTTTTTTTTTTTTTAGGATTAATACATCAGTAGAATGGATGATTCCTAAAATGAATTGTCTATTTAAAATATATATTTCTCCTGAAATAGAGAAAGCTTCCATTTTTCCAAGTTAAAACTTCAGAAAGGAATAAGGATCTTGTTACAATTGTAGGCAGAGCTGAGCAGAACTATTGTTATTATTTCAATTAAACTTTGCTAAAAACTTTCTGCAAATGGTTAGATGGGACACCAGGCATCTTAAAGTTTGCTTTCTGTCTTCATTTCAGGGACCTGAAAATTGAAAACTTTCTTATTGATGAGAACAACGACATCAAAATTGTTGGTAGGTGCATGTTATTTGTGAAGCTTGTTTTCAGCTTTTTATTTTATGTGGCTTTCAGTGACAGTTCAGCTACCATTTAGACAGCATATTTTATGAGTGAGCTTGTGATTATTGAATAAACATATTTGAGCTCTTAGAATAAATAAGTTATGAAGTATAGCTTAACAGCTTGTTTATTTGAGCTTTTAACTAAAACATATTTTCAAGAGAACAAGGAAAACAATTTTGCCTATTGTTTTCCCTTGTGTATTGCTGGACAAGCAAGAAACAATTACAGTTTTTATGTGTAGAAAGCTGTTTCTTCCAGTAGAAGTGATTTGTAGACAAAGAAATAAATCTTTTGGAGTGAAATGCAGGTATGGATATATTAGCTGCTGTCAAGTCATTACTCCAGCTAGAAACCTCATCATTTGGTATGTGTAAAAAGACTGTTTTGGTCATTAACAGAAACCTTGCTAGGGCTGTGAAGCAAACATTTATAAAAATGAGGGAATTTGCACCAAGCAGTTAACACAGCTCAGAGAAACATTAATTTTATTCTATGGAAACCGCACAGAAAAGTCCCTGCAAGGGAAGCTCACTTTTAGACACGCCACATGTTTAACCCAGTGTTTCCCAAACTTTTAAAAGCTTAACACTTCTGAGAAAAAAGGCACCAACTCTTCACCCCTGTTTTATAGCCAGCCAGCCCTTTACAATCACACCTTTTTCCTCCCTCCCCCTTGCACACATACACATATACAGAGAAAAAGGCTTAAGTTACCCCAGGTTTACAATGGGCTAAAGCACACCCAGCTGAACCAAATGCCGTAACTCATTAAGCTGTGCAAATGCAGCTGTGTAGCTGTGCTGTTGTACCTGCATACCCTCGACTGATGCAAGCTAAAATAGCTAAACCAAAATCAACCAAACAAGACCTATGGATGGGTAACTGCACTGTTATTCTTCTGCTAATTCGTGGCACATTTATTTGAACTCTAATTGGCATCCACAGCTGAGACCTCACCAGATGATAAAGCCAGATGCTGTTTTCGTCTTTCTCTTATCTTCAGCCAATTGGTAAAGTTAAACTATTTTGAGAAGCTACTAACACTTCTTTGCCTTTATTTTTGTGACTGTTAGATTTTTGGCTGAGCAATACTGCAAAATTTGAGGGTCTCTTCCAGGAGCTTTTACATCATATCCAGTGTGGAAGCCCAGCTTTTGCTGCCCCAGAACTCCTTACTCATAGGAAATACAGTCCAAAGGCGGATGTCTGGTCCACGTAAGTAGACGTAAAAATATACTTACCAAAACACTCTCAGCACTGAATGGTTTAGGCAAGACTTTGATATAAATGATCTTGTGACATTCTGCTTTGGGACATCAGCAAGGAAAGTGGAGATATGTCAGAGAAGGGTTGCCAGGAATATTTTAAAAAATAAAAATAAAAATAGAAACGCAAAACAAACAAACAAAAACCCACAGAACAACAAAAATCAAAACAAAACAAAACAACAACAACAACAACAACAACAAAACAAATTTTAAAAAAAAAAAAAAACCAAAACACAAACACTAAACCACCACAACCTCACCAGTGTGAAAAATGTATCTTGAAATGTTTATCCATTGAAAAAAAATGAATGAGCAATACATATGCTATTCTGGAGTAACCCTGTGGCAAGGTAAGTCAACAAAAGACAGAGCATCTGTATCTAGGAACCTTTTCTGAAGCATCAGAGAAAAAAACTTGTACATACCAACCCCCTCAGATGAACACTCCTGTTCTTTTGGCACGCAGGTTCAGCTAATATCTGAGTAACTTCTGTCAAAAATCAGTGTAGCTCCTTGGAAGCCCTGGGCTAACAAATGAGTATTTTCTGTCTAAGGCATGTTTTGCCAAAAGAAGAAATCTAAACAGGAAAACTGAGTCTTGAGGACACACTCATGGACACACAGACCGAAGACATAGCTACAGTAAAGCGATGAAAACTTCATTCACACCTTGGGCTAGACACTTTTATCAGATTATGATTAAAAATTTGGAGCTATTTACTTCATAGATGGCATAAACCTGAATGGACTTAATTTTCTTTGTTCATTACATCTACAGGATGTTTCTTGTATAATAAATAAGAAAGCAGAGGGTGCCATCAGAAGAGTAATTTTTCACATAAATTATTTCAGGCTTCTCAACTCCATTTGCAGTTTGCAATTCTAGCTGTCAAGTTTGGGTTTTCTTTATTTCTTTTGAGAGTTTTGGATGAAGCTGGGGAAATGATAGCATAAAATCCATTTTTCTATCCTCTGATCTTCATAAATAGAAGAGCAGCTCTCCATGTCTATCATTTGTTCAAAGGCAGTCCATGCTTATTTATATGTGTAGGTACCCACGAGGCAGCTTCTTCTCGGCTATTTTGATAGTGATGGTATGCTCATGTCTGCATGTTCCCTGTAGGACATGCTTTTTTTAAGCCCATTTCTAAGATATACGATTCAGGACGTAGAAGTTGTGTTTGTGTAGTATAGATTAAGCCAAATCTTCATCTAAAGTATTAAGATACAAAAACCCAGTCACTGGTCAAATGCAGTTTTATCCAGACTCTTCCCACACGTTTGTAGTTGCAACCATGAATCCCTGCAGTATCTGAACTAACAAGTGGTAG
Source organism: Nesoenas mayeri (assembly GCF_963082525.1). Lineage (NCBI taxonomy): Eukaryota > Metazoa > Chordata > Aves > Columbiformes > Columbidae > Nesoenas > Nesoenas mayeri. Next base: position 37,191,997 of record NC_137544.1, read on the forward strand.
AGTAAACATCCAGCTATTTAAGCCAGTGACAAAAGCCCATGGATTTCTAATAGCTCACAAGGCTTGTAAGAATAATTGGACTTTTTGCCTTCAAAGTGCAATCTCCCATCCCACCCCACAACTGTATTGACCTAATGGACCATCATGTTCTGCTCCTGTCCAACACACAACACTGCATTTGATCCAAACCCAAACCACCTCATTCTGGACACCCACCCGAAGGAACAGGAGGCCTGGGTGTACAGAGCTGCTCTGAACTGGGTTGTCCCTCCCGCTCAGCCAGCTGCGAGAATACAGATTCTACTTGAGGGGTTCCCAACAGTCTTTACCAAACTGTGTGTCTACAGAGGACAAAGTGTTTAAGTTTGATATACAGAGTTGCTGCTACCTACACAAAGGCATCTGATTCAGATGTCTAAAGCAGAAGCTTCACATTCCTATATGCTCAAAAGTGTAAGAGGATTTATGTACACATAAATAAATAAAGTACATTATTCCTCTCAAGACCTGCTTCTTGCAGACATTCTATATATTAGGTTTTTGAGTTAACTATGATTCCTGCACCTCAGCTTCCTCTAAATTTACAGGGTACATAGAAAGTAAAGGATGAAGGGACAAATTGTACCAAATTACTGCCGTATAAGTCTGGATTTCAAGAGTGCTAGTCTGAATTTATGTAGACATAACACAGACGAATCAGGTCTAGAGGATGCTGTCAACATTTAAATAGGATTATACTTAATTCACATTTCAAATGCCTGAATGAAGGGAAAACAGTAACCTTAGAACCACTGACTGAGTTCATTCTGTTAATAAACCTCATATAACAGGTCAAGGGTTCTACTAAACTTACATATGGACCTTGGTGTTTAACACAGACATATTCTGCATCTTAGGCATAAAACATATTTGGAATTTAAATCTGAGTTGTTCACATTATCATAGTGGAAAAGGGAATTTTGATGGACTAAAATATTAATTAGAAAGATATTTCTATTGTCACTAAGTAAGTAAAGGATTACAGATTAACTAGACTCCAGAATCAAAATATTTCAGTGTAGTGGAGAAATACTGATTGAAAGCAGCAGGAGTTGTTACAACAGGAACTAAAAAGCCCTATTCAGCCAGAAGCACATTCAGAAAACCAACCAGATTCAACTGCAATATGGCTAAGTCTCCTATGAGGCAACAGTGAATAGTGATGCCTGTTTTACCTAATCATGATGTTTTTGCATAAGATTGTAAAGATTCTTTGGAGGACAGGAGAGTGATTAGCTTTCATGACCATCTGAATTGAAGAAATAGCTGCTGTATTCAAACAAATCCAAATAGTCTAGTTGTAAAGAAGAGTATTGGTCTTATAGTTAATAAACTTCCAAGTGTAATATACCACCAGATTCCATCTACAACTAACTACTAAGAGCATTACTGTTAACTAGCTACAATTCGAACATAAGATTTTAATAGAGATTTTAGGATAGCAGCTCCATCCATTCCCAAAATACCCATATCTTGGGGATTTCCCCATCCACTAGACTGATGAAAAGAACTATTTCCAGTTTAAAGCACCATTTGTGTATATCATCACCAGCAATTTAAAGTGCATGGTAGTGTTTACAGTGTTGAAAAGAAAAAATTATTTGATGTTGCAATGACATTAGAAACCCATTTGCACTGCATGTTACTTCCAGTCATCAGAGAATATTCAGGGGCCTTTCTCTCGCTTCAACTCCAGCTACATTTAATCCATGTGTTATCATGTATTATAGAATGACAAGCCTTGTTACTTCAGTCAACTCAATGCTGTTTCATTGCATTACATTTCCTTTGTATCTCTGGTTGGTTGGTTGGTTGGTTATTTTTGCTTTTGTTTTAATCAAAGGATTAATCAGTCAAGTTTTGGAAAGCATTACATCCAAAGACTCAATTTATCAGGAGGTTTGGTAAAGTGTGAAGAGATTGATCTCCCCCAAAATTTAGCCACTTAACAACCAGTCACCTGGGTGATACCAGGCAGTTAGTGTCCTGATATTGTCAATGTGGGGAGACAATTCATCTCCTGAGACCCTTAACTGTAGCCTAAACTAGCTGTCTGTCTCTTTCCATTGATAACTACTGATACTTAGGCTTTAGATGGTTAGACAAGTCCTAGTCAAGAGTAATAAAAAGCATTTATGCATAGGTGACTCTTTCAAATGCAATCCAATGCAACATTTAGAAAAAGGTGCCACCATCTTTTCATGGTTTTTCAATGGTGCCACCATATTTTCATAGGTTTTCAACTGTTTGAAAATATTAAAAAAAAAATGTATTTGCACTCAGCACTAACAGATTCGTTTCACAGATAAGGTCGTCATCATCTGCACTAATGTACCAGCCAGAACAATCACATTAAAACTGCTTGATTTCCTAAAATGACTGTCTTGACTGAGTTCAGTAGAGAAACATCAAAGGGTGGTGAAGAGAAGTGCTGTTGTGGTGGCGCAGCTTAGCTGGAGCAAGGAAGTACCCTGGAGAGAGTTCTAGGAAACCTCCCCATTCGTAAACTCAGGACAGCTAAGCAACTTTTCCAAATGTTGGTACTTCTCCAAACTGAATGGCAAACCTTCACAAAGTTTGCTGATCACTGCTAGCAAACTGTTAGTCTTTTGCAAGACTTAAAGTTTTAAGTCTCTCGCCAACAACAAGTTGTTACCAAACGAATGCCTTCTAGGCGTAAGTCACACCTAATTTAGCAATGTGAGTAAAGCAAGAAGAACTAAATTAATATTTGGAACAAGATCTATCACATCAGTCCCAGCTCTGTGTTGTCACTCAGCCTCCAAGCCGAAATGCTTTATTCTGATGGGCTGGGTACACTACACTGACACTCCAATGAGTTTATTTTAAAAATAAACAGCAGGTTTCCACTTTCAACACTGCAGGCTTTACAGTCACTCACTGTACAGTCTGTTTTATGTGCACTTCCCACAACATTCTTTTCTAGATAAAATGGCATTTACACAAAGAAAAAAAGGTGTAAGATTTCTATTCCATACAAATCACTGCTTAGAGGTAATTTGTAACCTCGATCTTTATATTGAAGGCAAATCTCTGAAACTTGACTTATAGCTTTATTTGATTAAAACCAAAATATTTATTCACATTCTATGGAGCCCTGACATTTGTCTTTTTATTTGACAGAGGTGTAAGCGTGTTTGTTATGCTAATCGGCACATTACCTTTCTACCGTGGAACCTTTTAATATCAAGCAACGACATCAAAAGATGTTAACTGGAGAAATCAGCCCTATTCCATCAGATATCTCCCCTGGTAAAGCACTCAATTTTTTAGAAAGAATACTGAGGTATAAAAGGTCTAGCCCTTGTAATAAAGTGAATTTAGCAATAAAACCTAATAGCAATATTCTGGAAAATAAGAGGTACCTTTTCCAGTTACTTTGCTTGCATTTAGGAGTAACTTTTGTGTGCCTTAGGCAAGATCTCTATATCTTAGGCTCATAGGAAAAAAAATAATGTTGTCTCTTCAAAAGACTACTATTCTTGCTTATTATTTACAGGGGCAATAAAATGTACATTGCTTTTACATAAGTGGAGCAGCTGTGCAGTAAATGAGAACACCGTCATGTTTAGTATGTCCCATGCTGTGTGTTACAGCCAGGCACACTTTCCTGGTTTTGCAAAAAACAGCTATCAAAACCTCAGATAATTTTTCCTGAGGAGCTTATCTTTTGGCTACAGTCTAAACCCACAACATTGATATAATTAAAGAAATGGGAGGGCTATTTTTGTGAAGAGTCTGTTTGCATTTTTCATGAGAAACAAATGAAATACAACATTTCCCACTGAATTTTACTGACAGTCTTTAATGCCTATGGAGTCTTTCAGGACAACTGGGAAAGATAGTTTTCAAAAGCTGTATCCTGAATTACAGACCGTGGCTCTAAAACTCAAAATTTCCTTCCTCAAAGCTCAAAATTCTGTTGCTTTACAAAGATTCCTATACACTTCAGGCTTTAGTTCCTATTTTCTCACCACATGGACCAGCATCTTCTCTGTTGGCTTGGGCCCCTTCTCACAGCCATTATTGTGCAGCTTTACTGACCAAGTCTGAAAGCAGAGCAGCATGAGTTCAGATCTCTGACCAAGTCTGAAAGCAGAGCAGCATGAGTTCAGATCTCCCATCGTTTTGAGCAGCTTTGCTCTGATGTTAGGCAAGAATGAGCCTAGGAACCAAGATTAGCCTCAGTGGCTGCCTGCAGTCAAGCACTGAGAAGCAGCAGACAGTTCCAGACTAAGCTAGCTAGATCTAGTCTGGAGTTACAGTATTAAGATAATGTGATGATTCCATTTCTTTTTCTCCCCCAGTAAATGGTATGAGGATATCGACCATAGCCCTCTGGAATGTTTGTACATTACTCTCTCATTTATCTTCCTTTGGAGATTGGTTACCAGATAGCAGCTTTATTTTTCTACAAGCCCTCCATAGATGCAATTATTATATTTCTATTTTTTTCTTATTTATGCTATTGTTATAGCTTCTACTAATAAATGCATTATTTCTGCTTTTCTACAAAGCCCACACAGTTACTGGAAGATTGTGGATAACTCCATTGTTCCCTTGCCCGTTGGGAATTTAGCAAGAGCACAGTAGTAAACAAGCTTTGCATACTTTAGATCTAAATTCTTGTGAAGGAGATTACAAGTGAAAGGAGCAGTATGTTCCCAGTTTAATGCTCACTTGCCATTTTGCTTCTTTCAAAGCATCCCCAAGGAATACGGAAGAATTCATTAGACTTTTCCCAAGAAGAAAAGAAAGAGTGGGACATTATGCAGTGCTGGAACTGAGTGACAGACATATGGGAATGTTTGAGCTTTCTCTGTCCCAAATCCAGGAAGCCAAAGCTCGACACATCACCTGAGCACACGGGTCTATCTCCCTCCCTCGATACAGTTTTATCAATGAGATTAACTTCTTCGTGTGAGAAACGTAACTCCTGGGTAGTCAGCTGGCACAGAAGTGCCCTTTCTCAGTGTCTTGATCAAATGCTGAGTGAGCCCAATCTGAGATTGCTATTGATGGGATAGGTTGCATTCCCTGGGATAAATCAAGCAAATTAGGAAGAGGGGTCTAGTGTTATATCTGTAGGAGCATCTCTCCATAACATGCCTCCTGACATAGTTTGGCCCATGCTGCCCATCCTGCTCAGGTGTCCTTGGGAGATCAGGGTCAGCACATGGGACCTCAGCAGACTCAGGATAGCCAGAGTTTTTTTATTTAGCAGTCCAGAGGTAGCCCCAGATACTGGATCTTAGCTGAGGTTCTTACAATGTGGAGAAGCAAGGAGACTGCCACATTTCTGAAAAAAAATATTATTTTACACTGCTTGAGTAATTGGATATTACTAGTAAACAAGCCATTTCATCTGTATCCTGCATAGGAGGTGTACTCTCCATGCAGTCCTTACTTGAGCCTGACCCTGCTAAGTAGCCTGCAGTCAAAGAAGCAATAAAAGACAAATGGTCGAATTAAGGTTTCACCAGGAAAATACTGAATGCTGCTACCTATGACAACAGGTAACAAATTTCACACATCTCTTCTGCCTTCGGATTTCAGGGTTCTGGGTTTGGGAGGGAGAAGTGTTGGGTGTTTTAAGAATTTTTTTGTTTTGTTTATTTTTGAAGATTTTTGTTATCTGCTCAGGACTGTTCCAAAGTGACAGAATTTTATTTCAGAAAACATAAATAAATTTTATATAAGAGGAAACCTCCTTACAGAACTGCTTATATCCTTGTATCAATAATTTTGTTCTCAACATGCCTCACTAGTACCACTAATTTCTATGCAGTAAAATTCTAATCCTTTCCTGCAAAACTAGGTCTTGCACGTGCACCTGAGAGAACAATTTTGTTACACTGAAGTTCTGGTTATCCTAATGACTTTTATTCTCATATGTCTTTGTAGCTGGCCTCAACTAGTCTTCACTTTTTCTTACCAAGCTGCTTTATAGTTTAGAGATGATTGTTATAACAGTTTGAAGTAGTGCAACATGACACTTCACATAAACATTGCCAACCTTAGACATGTTGTGCGTCTTTCATAATGGGAGGCTGCAAAATTTACTTTGCATGTCTTTAAATACCTAATTTTGGTGATGGACAGTTTACACCTTTCTCACAGCTGAAAGTAGCTTGATAGTAGCTGGTCATGGGTCAAATATTTTGTGCCCAGCTCATTCTGTAAATGTCAATAGTTTATACTAATTGAAAAAGACAGTAATTTGGCCTATGTAATCTGCACCACCTGCAACAGCATCTGCAGGACTCATGGCAGGTTTTCCTACCACAATCCAGGTGATCCACTGCCAGCCACAACCAGGCTATTAGTAATCTATGCGCAATTTGTTCATTTGTCTGAGAACTGCCCAACCCTCCTACCTTTGCGCTCCTGCCCTCCCCTCAGGTGTGTCTGTGCCCATTCATACTCAAGTTTGACAAATTTGAAAAAATGCCTTAGGCATCTTAGAATCCAACATTGTTGATTTCTAAAATTCCTTTACTAGACTTTATTACTTACAGAAGCCTGTGAGTAAAATAATTATCATTATAACATGACCAGTTTTATTTCACAATCTGATTTATATAAAAATAAAAATGTCCCTGTACTTTCCTTAGTTCTTTTTTTAGCCTTTGAGATTTTCTGTCCCTAGGGACTCTTTCTGTCTTCTTACACACATGCACAGACATTATCTCTCTGTCAATCCATTTGAGACAACTGTCCTGAGAACCAAAATATACACACTCAATTACAATGAGAAAATGCTGGTTTCCATCTTTTAATTTTTCAAGCTTAATCCTGATGTGTGTGCTTTCAGACTATTCAATTATGTCAACAATAGGACACTTAATTATGCAATAACAGAGACTCAGCCCAGCAATCAAGTTAGTGTAGCCAGACAGAGGATTTTTGCAGAACCGTGTGTCATGATTTGCCTTTACAATCAGCTTAGTTCACTCTAGCTAGATCACAAGAAGTGTATTGCCACTTACTGTAAATCCTTACATTGTACCTGAAGGGATTATTTGTATTTAAATATTTTTTCCTAATATTTCAGACTTTGCCCCAGTGAACTGAATCCTGTTGTTTTAAACTACATGAAGAAATGACGGAGTTCAGTCCTTCAGAAGTTATCAACTATTTAATAAATAACAGACCCTCTCCTGCCATGGCTTCTTATTGCTTATTGCTAAAGAAAATGCTCAGGTATCAGAAAGAACACAAAAGAGCCCAGGTAAGATAACATGATCGTGATGGGCGAGGAACAACACAACAGCCACAAAGCACAGGTGAAAAAGGTGGTTATCTGTGGAACAGACACAAAACTTACCAAAAGTAGGAATGAAATTGCAAATCTGAGTGCCATCTCAGGAAAACTACATTCTGGCATTCTCAGAGGTAATTAGTTTATGATATTTTTTTCCCAGAGATAAATATACTTTTTTTTAATGAGTTTTAGAAATGAGCTGCTGGTTGTAATGGGATTGAGATTTTTTTGCTTTGCATAAAAGATTATTTTACCATTGGGAAAAGGAGCATTAGTATCTCAGTGATCTCGCCATCACTTCCCTTTCTGACTGGTCTGTGAGGGCCTGATCCAAACCCTGGGAAGGTGAGTGGAAAGCTGTGGAAGTTGTAAAATCTTTTCCCAGCATCTTTTTATATTTTTACCCCTCTATCTTATGCTCACACTCCATTTCTGACTCACTTAGGGACATGGGGTGAGATCAGAGGGGGCAAAAATTTGAAAAATAAATTCCAAAAATTATGGTAATCACTGGTAAGGCCACAATTAGTTAAAAAGGCTGTAAGCTTTTCTTTTACAACCGTCTCCACTAAGGGGTTCACAGCTCAGTCATAAAAATTCTGCTTCAGGCAGAAACTAGGCAGACAGGAAGCTAAATTCCAGCTTCTAACACACAAGTGAAAAGGGAAAAGTTTCAGCTACAGAACAACACACATCAGTGATTAGCCTCCCATTCAAAGCCTTCACTCCAGAGAAGCTGTATTTTGAGAAGGTCCAGTTGACTCCTCTAGAAATTATTCAGATGAGCTTGAGCAGATCCAGATCTCCATCCTAGCACACAGCCTCAAGGTCACAACAGCCTGTGCAGTGTTTGCAGGCAGAGCCATAACTCAAAAATATGAGTTGGGGAGTGTGTGTGTGTGTGTGTGTGTGTGTGTGTGCGTGTGTGCACGCTTAGGGGGAGGAGGTTTTCCTTCACATATGTGATTTTTTTCATATTACAATTTTAAATTGGATCTGCTAAATCATAAGTCACTCGAAAAGAGCTGTATTGTGAAGGCTATTGACCAGCTTTCTTGAATCTCTGGATATCAAGCTGATTTACAGCCCCTAGAGATCTAGCCTTCCAGGCAAGTGGTAGCATTTCATGTCCTCTATGACCTCTCTCAGCATCCTACCTGGGTGGAAAGGCAATTGTGTGTGTAAAATAAGTTACAAGCTGATTAAGGGGCTGCATTGCTTCCTGCCACTCCTGGCATCCAAAATGCCCTGTTAAGGCAGAAAGTCAAGACGAATTCAAGCATAGATCTCAAAAATGGTTCTGAATGTAAGGTAATAACACTACAAAATTATTGTTTTGGCGTCCTAGTATACATATATTTCCCAGGCAGATCGAAGGGTTTGGTAGAGAATGGAGGAAAAGAGGGGAAGTTAACAAAGGAATGACTGACATTTTCTTTCTGTGCTGTCATTTTTCCAAATGAAGATGTTAACCCAAACCGATACTGATCCAAAATAATCCAGCCAGCTACCAACTCCAGATAGTGGTGGTTTTCACAGAATGACAGAATCACAGACTGGCTGAGGTTGGCAGGGACCTCTGGAGGCCATATCGTCCAACCCTCTTCCTCAAGCAGGGCCACTTAGAGATAGTTGACCAGGATTGTGTCCAGAACTTCTGAATATCTCCAAGGATGGATGTTCCAAAGTCTCCCGGGCAACCTGTGCCAGCCCTTGGTCACCCTCACAGTGAAAAAGTGTTTCCTGATGTTCAGAGGGAACCTTTCATGTTTCAGTTTGTGCCCATTGCTTCTGCTCTTGTCACTGGACACCACTGAAAAGACCCTGGCGCCGTCTTTTTTACATCCTCTCTTCAGATATTTGTATGCATTGATGAGATCCCCCTGAGGGTTCTCTTATCCAGGCTGGACAGTCCCAGCTCTCTTAGCCACTCCTCATAGGAGAGATGCTCCAGCACCTTCTTCATCTTTGTGGCCCTTCACTGGACTCTTTCCAGTACGTCCATGTCTTTCTTGAGGAGCCCAGACCTGGGCACGGCACTCCAGGTGTGGCCTTACCAGCACCAAGTAGAGAAACAACATCACCTCCCTCCACCTGCTGGCAACACTCCTCCTAATGCAGCCCAGGAGACCATTTGCCTTCCTTGCAGCAATGGCACGTTGCTGGCTCACAATCAACTTGGTGTCCACCAAGAACCCCAGGTCCTTTTCTGATGAGCTGCTTTCCAGCTGAGTGGCTCCCAGCACATGCCTGAGGTGCGGAGGAACAACTTTTCCCTTGCTGAACTAAACCTAGTGGGGTCCAGCACATCAACCAGGTATGCACTCTGGGGTCTCTTCAGTTGTGTCATATCGCAACTCCCCATTTCTACACCTTCCCTATGTCCCTTTCCGCACAGCTCCCAGGTGTGAAGTTCTTTCTTCCACACTACCAAACAATGCTGATCTGCAAATCTTGACATGTTCAATGTGAGGACTTCTCAAATTTGCATTTAGACAAACAGAATCTCCCTTTGATTTCTTTGCAGGGAAATTACTCGCTTTTAGGAGGACATCTTTGCTGAGAACCTGAAATACAGGCACAAGCTAGATGCTAAATTGGGCAGACTGGATGCTATCATAAATAATACCTTCTAAGGTCTGTTGCTAAAATACAGAAATCAAGAAGTTAGAAAAGACCAACTTGTACCATCTTTCCATGTCATTTAAAGTTTGTGCCTTCTTGTTTGTTAGCATAATTTTTCTAAATGCTACCTTTAAACTCATAAACACAAAGGCTGCTATAAGTAGCTTTTACAGACTATTATGTTATCAAAGAGTGTTTGTAAAACTCATAGGTTTTTTGCCAGGTAGTCACTCTACATCATTTGTTTCTTGATTTCATCCCTTCTACTCCCTCTTACACTCTTCTGCATTATGAAAATTAATATTTCTCCCTTGTTAGTAGTTAGGCTCTGCAACTATGTGTAGTTAATAATGATCACCTCCTGGTTGTTTCTTATCCAAGCCTTATGCACAACTAACCTGTGCAATCACTCCTCCCCAGGAGCTCTTTAAAATCCTGAGTATTGGTGCTACCACGCTATTCCAGTTTCATCAGTGTTCAATAAATTTGCATTGTTCAGAAAGGCTGGGGTTTGGGCAAAAAGAGGGGAGAGAGAGCAGAAAGCTGGCTAAGAAATCAAGTTGGGCATTCTTACTCAATGGTCTTCTTTTTCCAGTATCCTCTGGCCTGTTCTTCAGCAAAATCTAGTTCACATACATGCTTGCACAGTGGCAAAACTTACTCCTAAGCATATGCAAAGTATATAGGGAAAAGAAAATAAAAGAATGCATCGCTTGGATCCCAAGGTGGAGCCCTACATGAGTGTCATGACATTTTTGGGCAGATCCAGAGCCAAGAGCAGCATCCAGCTCACCTTGAGCCAAGCCCACACTGCACTGGCACAGATCTCAGAGGAGGCAGCTGGCAGGGCATTATCTTGGGGGGAGAGTTCTCTGCTTTGGTCAAAAAGAGGCCAAATTCAACAACCTCTTTGTCAGGCTACAAGGCACTTCCCCAACTTCTCAGTCACAGACAGTTGAAACTGAGGGAGAAGCATAAAGATGGTTAACAGAGTGCAAGGGGGAAATCTCCCACTTTTTCTTCACCTTCTTGTTGAGATCCTGATAATGTTACTGCAGCTTAATTACAACAGCATGGGTATTTGATATTTGTATTACAAATTATGCCAAAGATATTTCGAAACACATAGATAGATGTTCCTTCTGTTCCGTATAATGCCAACTATTTGCTATTTATTACTAGCAGTGTGTGAACCGTCATTAAATCACATAATTTCCTTTCAGCTCTCCAGATCTTGCAAATGTATGCATCTGCTTTAACTTTAAATATATGAATAGTTTCACTGAGCTCAACAAGAAAACTTGTGTGCATAAAATTAAAGCAAAAAAAAATGGCAATTGCATCTAAATGAGTGCAAATTCAAATCTAAATGAGTGAAACGAACAAATAACAACTAACAGTCATAGGTAAAATCAAGTACCTTGAAAACAAATTGTCATTCATTTACATTATTTCTGCCTAGGATCGTAAAGGATATTGCATATTCTTGTCTGTCTACAAAAAGATATTTTTAGAGGCAACTTATCATAGAATCATAGAATCATTTCAGTTGGAAGAGACTCTCAGGATCATCGAGTCTAGCCATAACCTAACTCTAGCACTAAAACATGTCCCTAAGAACCTCATCTAGATGCCTTTTAAACACCTCCAGGGGTGGTGACTCCAGCACTTCCCCGGGCAGCTTGTTCCAATGGCTAACAACCCTTTCTGTGAAGAATTTTTTCATAATATCTAATCTAAACCTCCCCGGGTGCAACTTGAGGTCATTTCCTCTTGTCCTATCACTTGCTACTTGGGAGAAGAGACGAACACCCTCCATGCTACCAACCTCCTTTCAGGAGAAAATTTATGTTAAAAAAATAGTCCAGTATTTTCAAGCAAATTAAAAACCTCCACTCAGCAAATTGTAGAGAAAGTTGGCACCTGGCTTTTCTGAAAACTCTGTCCAAAAAGAACACAACATATCAAATACCAACCCAAGTGAAAAAGTATTTGCATTCATGACAAAGCTCATGAATCATACGCAATAAAAATTCCACCAACACAATCAGCCCAAAACATTGTTTGGAATTCAAACACATATTCACAAACCACTGCATTCAACTCTTTCAAGGCAGCAGACTACACTATGATTTTTCACATAATATTGAAAGAACTTCTAATCTACAACTGAAAAAAAAAAGTCTGTGGAACATATTTTTCATGTAGAAAACCCCCTGTGTTTGAAAAACAAGTGCGAGTCATATTTGCCACTCCTCCTTGTATACAAGTTAACATTTGTACATGCAAATAATGGTTTTGGTGGATGCAAACAGATGTGATTCGCATTTTTCTGGGTGCAATTAGAGAAGTGTGCTGAAAGCTTGACCCTGAAAAAAAGCATAAGATCATTTCCATGTTCAAATTTGAGCCATAAGTTATTGGATAAACTTAAAACACAGCCTGTCCTTTTATGCATCGTAATTTCTTCAAGCAATGTATTTACATTTTATGTGTTCTGTTGTAGAAGAGGGAGCCTTAATGATTACAATTTGCCATCCAGAACTTTATAGCTAGTCCTTGCAGAAAATAGCATTTCTGCCAAAAAGCTTCCTGCCCAGGTGCTTAACCAATTAGCTCTTAAGAGGTCTGGCAGTAAAACCAGTCATGGCAAGTTTTCTGATATACTGTATATAAGGTGACAGCTTGCAAAATGTAAGATGAAAATTTGTTTTCTTAACTAGCAGTGTGTAAAATCCTGGGAGACTATTTGATTGCATAGCCTAAAATGCTTATGACATCTCAAATTCCCAATTGATCTAGTGTGGTTTTAGCAATATGTTGTCAACTTAAACATATTGTGTTGCTTTTTCTAAATACTTTAAAAATAATTTCCTTAATTGTGATTGGGTGCTGCAAATATATAGGAAGGGTACAGTAACTCCTCAAGCTCGAGGTTTGAGGCTCTTCAAAATTTTCCAAACATTTTTGCTAACTCACAAAATACATGCAAGCTTTCAATAGTGCCTTTTCTGCACAAATTATACCTACTTTTTATAATAGCATGTTAGATTAAAAATGTATTTTCCGTAAGCAGAGAACTTTGCAATGCAAAGAATAGAAGAAAAACATGCAAGATAAATATACCACAGTAAAACAAATGACTTTGGTGATTCTGGAAGCAAGAAGTTTGTATTATGTGGGGATGGCACTGAAAAGATCACAACTCAATACAGATAATCCTTGACATGATAGCTGTATAACTACAAAGCTGGCCTGTCAAAGATGATATAGAGAACATGCAAAAAAGCTTGGTATTGAACTGGAATGTCCATGTGGATAGTTGATACACTTCAGAAATTTAATTTGGAGGAGTGTCAGACCTAAAAGAAGGTGGTCTTTGACAGAAGCAGAACATGGCACAGATAAGCTCATCACGGCACTTAGTATTGTAGAAGGGGATGTATTTCACTGTTCAGCCCTTGCATTTTCACAAGTATTTGACACCTGAAACTCAGCCTGCCTGAGGCTACCACAGTGAGGACTCTGAAAACTTGGATCATGGTATAGATAAACATTCTAAATATGAGAACACACCCCCACATGCAAATAGGATGCATGTAAGAGTAAGGGTGATAGCACTGCAAGAGCAAGTCCTGAAGCCCATTCTCTTGTGAGGATGCACAGCCTTGTTAGCACAGCTCCCTGGAGGTCGTCCTGCTGCAATCCCACTGCAAAACCTTCCCAGGACTGCTCAAGCCCTGTGCTGACTGCCTTCCCTGACAGCAGACAGCAACAGTGCCATGATAATCTTCCCCCTGGATGGCTCACAGCATCCTGTGACAGTTTTGCTTTGCAGCATGAGCTCTGTGGTACTCTGGCCTCCCTTACACATCTGTTAGCAGACTCTGTGAGCCCTAAGCGTCGAAGGAAGTGCTACAGGCTCTCCAAAGCTGGTATTCTAGTGGGTTTTCATGAAAACTTGCTCCCTGTGACCTGTGTGGTAAGAGACAGCGTCTGCCAGCCCATGTGCAGCTGGATTTCAGGAAGAACCTCTGGCATGGGGTCTGCTGAGATGAAAAGCTGATGTGTGTAACTCAGGCTTGTGTGAAAACAAGATTTCCCTTTGCACGTGTTATACTGTGATTTCCTTTAAAGTTCAAGGTGCTTTTTTTTTGCTCCGTACTAATCTAATGATGTCTGATTACATTGCAGAGGGAAAATGAAGTAGAAAAACACAGTATTAATCATGATCAACATTTGAATATAGAGTCAGAAATTCAGATTTTCCAGAAGGCAGAAACAGACACTCTGGAAAACCTCTGGAATTATGGCAATAGGGCATTTCCTGGCAGTGTCAGATGCTATTCAAGAAGGTGAGATCGGAATTACATTGGAAAACCAAGAAAAATTGCCAGAAGGTACTATTCTGAAATATAGTCTTCGCATCTTAGTCTGAAAGGGTACTAGAATCCTCATCTGGGAAAAAAAAAGGGACCACTATTCCTGAAAATGCTACAGAAATATCCTTCAACTTTGTTTTGAAATTAGAAGTATTTTGACCATTTGTTTCCCATCCCCAAGTTTAATGATTGATTTAGGGTTGATCAGGTGAATAAATGAGCAGGTGAAGACCTGATCCAGTTTAGATTCTGAAAGTACTAATCACAAATAACTGTTCCAGGTCATCGTGCAGGCTACAAGTCACCCCGGGATGGTACCAGTACTGCTAGGGCACTTCCAAGAATAGACATTTATGAGTAAAAACAGGAAATTATTCACATTCCTGGGATGAAAGTGAGTATGGTGCAACTGCCACAACTTGGCTTATATTCAAGAGGTTGCACTAACATCTATGGCATAATTTTTCATGGTCTCAAAAATATAGAAGATGCACAGTACTGGATAACCAAACTCCAGATCTGAACTTAGACTTATTTCTGCTCTAGTTACTGCATGCACACAGCTATTCACATACGTGGCATGGTTAAATTAATGTGATAAATAGTCCTAGAAGCATAAATGAATAATAGTCATTAAAATTAAGCTGAGCAACTTTATGCTGAGATGCTCATTTAAAACTGTTCACCCAACCGAAAAACTGATTATTGCCTACCTCGAGATCATAATTTTCTTTAAACCCTCAGTGCAAAGCTTTATTCTATTTCAAGATCTACTTTTATTCATGCCTCTACAAGTACTTACTTTTTTATTATGGGATTAAGTTGTTTTGATATTAACATGTTATTTTTCTTGAAAATACCATTCCAGCAGAAACCAATCCAATTTATTCTATATTCTATTTAGTTTCCAAGTTTGCAGGCAGAGAGTTGATCCATCTTGGACCTCCTAAGTAACCAAGAAAAGTACATTGTATGAGCCCACATATCAGACACTTTTGGACTTTCAGGAGAATGTGAATGATTTTGAAGACTTGACAGAAGCCAAAAAAAAACATGTCTTCATGAGAAATTGCTATGCAGACCTGCAAATAAACAACATCCCTCTTCAAACATCCAGGCAATTACATGTACAAGAAAAGTGTCTTCCTAGTCCCTAATGGAAAATAGAATTATTACCGCCAGTCCTTTGCCTCATCAGGACATGAGGCTTTAAGACCTTCTGGAGACAGCAGATGACAATATTTACATCCCAACATGGTGGCACCTTGATAAAGAAGGCAGTGACCGCCTCATGACTGACTGTCCCCAGCTGCCACCTTTCCCCAGGCTGAGACAAGCTGCACTGAGAGAAACCCTGTTTAGAAAGATTCCTTGCTGGGGACATCACAGCAACATAAAAAAATCTGCCTTCTGGTTTTAGTCAATGGTTCAAAACCACCAGCTCTTCCCACGCCCCAAAAGCAAATGTTTACCATAAGAAGTATGAGGAAGGCTAAAGAGAACCCAACTCGGTTTTTCAACAAGAAAACTAATAAAAACTTTACCCAACTCAGACACATACCTAAAACTACAAATCTAAATCTTCCAGGTTTATCTCCCCCCATACCAAGCCAGGCTGGGGAAGGAACCAGAGATTCTAAAGCTAAGTTTTGCCTAAATAAAACAACAACAGAGTATCAGAAGAAAATAGGACAAAAGGGCAGGAAAGAAACAACCATGAACAGAAACAAAGAGAAAAAGAAGGCAGAAGAGATGAATCTAATCTTAAAATGAGACACCTCCAAACACAAGGAAGGTTGATATGATTTAAGCTGTGTATCCTCTGATATCCATCAAACGTTGGGCTAAAAATTTTGTGGAGTGCACCAAAGACACAGAAAAACAGATGCCACTATAACAGAACAACATGAAGCATACTTAGCAAAAAAGTGGACACTACAGGCAAAAGTTATGATTTTAAATATTTTGTATCTATATGTGTATTGTCCCAAACTTGCATCACTTGTACTTACACATTTCATTCGGGAAATAAACCTGGTCAGGCAACTTTTAACAAAATGCAGAAGGTAAGCAAATAGTAACAACGATGGAATATTCAATTTTGGGGAGACTGTTGTAGTAAAATATATAGTCATGGCACTGTTCTTTTTTTTTTATTTATGAGTTTTAATTGTGTGCATTGTAATTAATGCAACCTAACTCCCCTGAAAGGAACAAATCAATATATTTTCCTTATAAATTTAACAGCTTAATTAGGACTGCCTATTTGTATTTTACAAATATATTGTATTTTACACCAGTTTAAATCCCTTAAGTTCAACAGATTTGAACTTGATTGACTCCAGCGGAGATGAGGATACAACAGGAATCTTCATATTTGCTGCTCTGTAAGCCCACGTGTAGCAGTAAAAGATGCACAAAGGGTTTCTAAGTAATGCTAGATAGATATATGAAGAACAGCACCAAGAAAAAGCAGCAACAGAGGAAGGCATAATACTGTGAACTAGAATGAAGGGTTTTATCTGACAAGCACCGTGGTAAGCATTTGGTCACACTGAGGATGACCAACATTTTGGTTCCATTTTACTCTGTCTCACCTTCCCCCACCATATCAGGACCACGTCCATGGGGTGAGCTCTTCGTGGTCCACGCAGGTCCTACACAAGCATGGTGAAAGCAGCTTATGTAGGTGTCAGCCATTCCACCATCTCCTTGGCTGGGTTGAAACAGCTACTGCAGAGCTTTGCTCTCAGCCAGGCATGAAATAACCTCTGAATAACAAAGCTGGTTTTAACTCCATACTTCTTTGCTGACTGGGCTTACAGGGCAAGTCCACAGCAGCATCTGAAAAGCTGAAGAGGAAGACTGGGATGCATGGGCAGGAATTTGTTACACCAGCTTCACCACTGGAGAAAACATTCTGTGTAACTGTCTCGTGTGTGGCTGCTTCAAGTCAGACATGCCACGTGGGACTGATGAGCTAGGTGGAGAGGCTGGTGCCTCTGCCCATCACTTCAAAACTTAAAGTCTCCTCAGATAATAACAACACTGCAAAATCAGAATGACCCAGGTTGGAAAGAAACTCACTATTAAAAATGCTTGATGACCACGGCACAATTTGTCAGAAAGTGAACAAGAAGCAGGGATCTTCCTGGTGGCATCTCTACTCCCCTGCTCAGAGGGGGAGAAAGGACCACTGGCCTCTGAACAGGAGCAGGTGGCAAGGAAGCTCAAAACCAGCAGTTTCCCGTTATGGACACCCAAACTAATGAGCAGCACACGGGCCATTTGCTGTGCTTGTAACCCTGGCACCATGCAATTCAGAACCTAGAGGTAGCTGAGTGATTTCCAAATAATGCTTTTCTTAGAAAAAACTGATTTCCTTAGAATTTATAAAATGTTTATGTCTCGAAAACATTTTTAGCTTTGAATCACCCTTACAAAACACTTTTTGTTCAAATATACAGTTTGAAACAAATGGTTTCAGCTGTAAGTTGACATTTCAATTTACTGTTTCCTTTCACAATACTGAAATGCTTCATTCTGGCCATAAATGTCTAAAAGCTTTTTCTTCCACATCATTTTTTTCCAAGAAAAATTTCTTTTCTTGACACTTTTTAATATTTTGCCTTTATACTCTAATTCCAGATGACAATAACATCAAAATGGTCTAATTTTTTTTCACTGAGTCAAAACTACATTTTCCAAACAGCTCTACCACCATCTTCCAGCTTCTCCATGAGCCTTCAGAGAGAAAAAGAGCAGGAGGAGCTTATGCTTCTCCCTTACCAAATCAGCACAGGCATGTGTATGTGTGTGTCAAGCAGATGACAGATGCAGGAGAATATCCATTTCCCATTAAAAAGAAGCCCAGAAAGATCAGTTTTAAGTGACTGTGCGCCATTACCCAAGTGCAGAAAAGGCAGGTCTTCCTGGAAGGGTTCCCAATTGTGTTATCTTCATCCTTCCATGACCTCAGCTGCCTCCAGCCCGGCCTTTGCTCTGTTTGTGGCAGAGAATGGAGGTTTCCAAAGGGTGAGACACTTACCAGGAGTCAGAGAAAACACTAAGTCTTTGTGCCATTCCTGTCACCTGCCTATTCTTTCCATCCTCAAGGTAATAGGTTTTTGTGGTGGGTTGTCCCAGCTGGACACCAGGTGCTCACCACGTTGCTCCATCACTCCCCTTCTCAGCTGGACAGGGGAGATAAAATACAATGAAAGGCTTGTGGGTTGAGATGAGAGCAGGGACACCAACCAGCACTTACCGTCATGGGCAAAACAGGACTTGACTTGGACAAATTAGTTTAATTTATTAGCACTCAAATTAGAGTAGAGTAATGAGAAATAAAACCAAATCTTAAACACACCTTTCTCCCACCCCTCCCTTCTTCCAATGCTCAACTTCACTCACAATTTCTCTACCTCCTGCCCCCGAGTGGCACAGGGGGATGGGGAATGGCAGTTGCAGTTAGTTTATCACACACAGTCTCTGCTGCTCCTTCCTCCTCAGAGCAGGACTCTTTACACTCCTCCCCTGCTCTAGTGTGGGGTCTCACCCACAGTAGTCAGTCTTCCATGAACTTCTCCAATGTGAGTCCTTTCCTTGGGCTGCAGTTCTTCATGAACTGCTCCAGTGTGAGTCCCTTCCATGCTTGCAGTCCTTCAGGAACAGACCGCTCCAGCCTGGGTCCCCTATGGGGTCACAAGTCCTGCTAGAAAACCTGCTCCAGCCTGGGCTTCCCACAAGGTCACAGCCTTCTTCAGGCATCCCCCTGCTCCAGATGGGGTCCTCCATGGGCTGCAGTGGGTATCTGCTCCACCGTGGACCTCCATGGGCTGCAGGGGGACAGCTGGCCTCACCATGGACTGCACCATGGGCTGCGGGGGAATCTCTACTCTGGCAGCTGGAGCAGCTCCTGCCCTCTTTCTGCACTGACCTTCATGTCTGCAGAGTTGTTTCTCTTACATATTCTCACTCCTCTTTCTGGCTGCAACTGCTGTTACACAGCTTTTTCTTTTTTCCCATTCTTAACTGTGTTATCCCAGAGGTGCGACCACCATCACCAATGGGCTCAGTCTTGGCCAGCAGTGGGTCTATCTTGGAGCTGGCTGGCACTGGCACTATCATACATGGGGGAAGCTTCTAGCAGCTTCTCACTGAAACTACCCTTACAGCCCCTCTGCTACCAAAGCTTTGACAGATAAACCTAATACATGTTTCTTATTTCTAGGAGTGATTTACTAAAAAGCAAGGAAAAACCCCTTCTTCTGTCCTATCTGGCCCTTTAAAGGTCACGGCGGTGAAATAAATGTTTCTTCAACCTGCCACAGCTGAGTATCACTTCATAGATGTCATGTTGAGAGAAAAGAGATTTTCTAACTTTGCTTTCCATACACTTATTTAAGAGCTAGCTACAACCTGGCCGTCTCCAGAGCTGTTCCAACAGCTCTGAAATATATATCTGCATTCAGCACAGAACAGCTATGTCTGAACAGGAAAACTCAATTACCATGCATATTAACACTTTGAAATAAAAGCTATCTCATTGCTGAAGGGGAAAAGGTAGGACTGCAGTGAACGGGTCAGTGCTGTAAACGCGGGTCCCGGATCACGTGCTGGGCTGGGAAGGGGCAGGGAGCACAGAGCATTATGGCCGATAACGTAGTGAGTGGCAATGGAAACACCTCCAGGCAGACAGACTACGTGGGTGGCCCAGGCAGGGAGATGGTGCCAATATTTTAACAAGTGGTTCCCACAAAAGCGTTTCCCTTCAGCAGGTGATAAATTTATGCTTCAGGGATGTGATGTCTGCAGAAGGAAGTGAGTGGGTCTGGAATACACCCTTTTAGTTAACAATGTAAAGAAAAAAAATATGCTTCTAACTAAGGAAGGGGACATCACTGC
Source organism: Nesoenas mayeri (assembly GCF_963082525.1). NCBI lineage: Eukaryota > Metazoa > Chordata > Aves > Columbiformes > Columbidae > Nesoenas > Nesoenas mayeri. The sequence continues at coordinate 37,212,235 of NC_137544.1, forward strand.
TTGGCAAGAAAATGTACATCAAGACACACTTGGCCAGAAATGCACTGAGTCATGGGGAGCTGTGTTCGACAAGTGCCATTCATATGAGGGGAGAGGAGGAAGCTGAACGCCTTGTACCAGGAGTTCCACAGCATCCTGCTTCGTGATGGGTTATTGAAAGTACCTAACACTGAGTAGAATCTTATTACAATTCTGACAAAAAGCCAATGCTAATAGGATGCAAAGCACAGTGAAGTGGGACAGCAGGGCTTTCACACCTCCTCTCTCATATCTGGTAGCAGAAACTTAACAACAGGCTCCCGAAGAGACAGTTTCTGAAGGAGCGTTTAACTACTTCATTATATCTATTGCAGTCCCTTGTACAAACAAACTTCACATAGAGTCTCTGCTGGGACTGATACTGGATTTTTAGGTCCTTTAAGTCAGTTTCTATAAGCGGATCCTGATATTTGCATGGTCTGTCAATGCAATCACAAGAGATTCCCAGCTCTCCATTTCTTAGGTTTTCCATTTACACATAGGAAATGGCACCTTTTACTACTATTCTGTTTCTGAGCCATATTAATAAGTTCAACTGCTTTATGTATTACCAGTTTCAAGACTGTTCTGCTTTTCAAATCACGACTGTTTTCATGTCAGCAAAATAATTTCAAACCACAGAAAATTCTGGAGATGAAGTACAAATACACACTTAGAACTATCAGGAAGCAGAATCAAGCCTACAGTTGGAAAACTATGAAAAAAAGGTCACTGGTTTCATACCGCACTTTTGATTTCATCATTCTAAAGAACAATAAATGAAGAATAAAGAATGATGAATGATGAAACATGAATGAACAAGATTAAAAATTCAACCAGTAAAAGAATTGCTGTTTAGCCTCTGAAAAAACCCTGAATAATGCAGAAGTTGTGGCATTAGAGAGCCTTTGTTATGCTGGCCCATCCACCCTGCGTAAAATGCTGAAGAGCGATTGAAGTGACTGACCCATTCTCTCACAGCCCTCTCACATTACACCTTATGAACAACAAAACTCCTCAAATCAGAAGCTCACAAAACCAGAAAAAGCCACTCACATTCACCTGTTGTCTGTGCCAGTAAGACTATGAAAAAGAGTAAACAGGAGTATTTTACTCATTCCTTATAAACATGGTGTTAATGCGGCCCAAGGAAATCTATTTCAGCTTCCCTGCGCTTTAATCATAGGGTATATGAAAAGTTTAAGAAATTCAGAAGATATTTATCATACAAAAGCCATATTAAAAGAAATCTGTTTGCCAAACTGAAAGTGAATCTAAGAAATAAACACATATTCTCTTCTATAAAGAAGCACTGACAATTTCTGTGTTCCTTATATGTAACATACATTTGTCTCACCCATATATCTGAAAGTAAAATCTTCCAGTATCATAACAATAATGAACTATATACACCTTTCCTCTCTTTCACCACTTTTTCAGTTTTGGTCATTGCTTTGGGTTACAGATTATATAGATGGACACTACAGAAAAATGTAAGGCACTTAAGAAACATTGTCTTCCCAAGAAAAAGTATTTGAGATTTCTGCTAGGACTCCTGGCATAAAATATACTAACATGAAAATGAGACCTTCCTAAGAAGTTCACCATTTTCCTGGCTATAGTGTTTGGGCTCTGGTCCTTCATACACATGTATTTGGTGGCTCTTCTATTAGAGAGAAAGTGAGGGAAAGCTTTCAGGAAAGAGCTATTTCCAGCTAGGAAGGAGATACCATAGATGTTGAGATCAAGAAGGTCAACGTTATCCTGGGGGACATTAGGAAAATTGTGACCACAGCAGGTGAAGGGAGGTTATCCTCTCCCTCTACTCTGCCCTGGTGAGGCCACATCTGGAGTGCTGTGTCCAGTTTTGGGCTCCTCAGCTTAAGAAGGACAAGGAATTACTGGAGGCAGTCCAGCGGAGGGCTATGAAGATGTTTAGTGGTCTGGAGCATCTTTCTTATGAGGAGAGACTGAAAGTTGGGTCTGTTCAGCCTGGAGAAGGCTGAGAGGGGATTTTATAGATGCTTACAAATATCTCAAGGGTGGGTGTCAAGAGGATGGGACCAGACTGATTTCAGTGATGCCCAATGATAGGACGAGGGGCAATGGGCACAGACTGAAGCACAGGAGGTTCCATCTAAACATGAGGAGAAACTTCTTTACTTTGAGGGTGCCAGAGCACTGGAACAGGCTGCCCAGAGAGGTTGTGGAGTCTCCTTCTCTGGAGACATTCAAAAGCTGCCTGGACACATTCCTGTGCAATTTGCTATGGGTGAACTTGCTTCAGCAAGTGGGTTGGACTAGATGATCACCAGAGGTGCCTTCCAACCCCAATCATTCTGTGATTCTGTAAGACATCTACCACTACTCAGAAGAGTGGGTAGAAGGGCAAAGCGAACAAAGAGAGCTAAACACCATGAGGTATACACGGGCTGAGATTTTAAGGAGCAATAGGGTCCTGCAGTGGGATGTCACTTACCCAACTTTAAACAGAGGTGATATCTCTGACTAAGCTGGTTGTCTAGATTCCTCTGTAGTCAATGCAGATTATGAACACCTGGAAATGAAGGAGAATAAATTACTTTTGGAGGTTCTTCAACAGATTCTTCAAAGGCTGGCCAATAGCACTTCCATAAGGATGACTTAATCCAGTATTTTAGGCTCTGAGTTTTCACTTACTGGAAAATGAGAACAGAGCATTCATCTCACCTCATGAACATTGTAGCCAGCAGGACTCTTTCCTGACCTCCACAGGAGCACAATGGTAAGAGTTTTAAGTCTTTATCTGGAGCATAGATCAAAGGCTTATAAAGGTAGAAGGGTAGATCAAACATGTCCTTAAACCTAATCAGCTGCTTCTAGGCAGGCAGATATTTTACTTGGGACATCTGTATTTAGTAACTGTAACAGTCTTCTGAGGCCAGCAAGAATACCGAAAGCCACTTTTTTACAAATCCTTTCTTAGAAACCAAGTCCTCTGTAAAGCAGAAAATAAGTATTCCCCAAAAGAAGGACTTAAATGTGAAGCTTAGTCATTGCAGCAGCTCAAGCAGGCAATGAAAAGCATTAGGGACTATGTTACACAAGTCTTTTCTATGCTAATAAATACTTAACTCACATCAGCAGTTTCTATAGTACCCTTCAATGAGACCAGAAAGGAAATCAAGTGTTCCCCCAGCAAAGGAGGAGCCCTTTGGTTCAGACCTTCAGGGTGTCTTTCCAATGAAGATCTGCATACAAGCCCTTGTGGGTATGGCAGTCTTTCAAACTACCAAGAGGTCTCTTTCACAGAACACAGCCAGACAGCCACTCTTAGCCAGCCCTTTCCTAGCATAACCGTGAATTCCCACATTACGGAGACCCTGGCTCTTTCAAGGCATTTCTACTTGCTGCTTCCCATAGGCTTTAATAGCCCAGCACTTCTACTGCGACTAAACAAAAAAATAACTCCCTGAGACAACTGACATATAAGCCACATACATTTACAGACATTTACACATAGCCTAACACAGAGAGGTGTGGAGGGTATGCTGTTGCACAATGGATATGAAAGGTCAAATGACACATTCTGTGTCTATAATGCCTCCCTTTTATTGCTGCTAGACCACCCACCCTCCTTGAACATCCAATGAGACAGACAAATCGTAGAGATGATGATAGGGTACCAGCTCAAACTGGTTTGCTACAACAGCCTTCTAGAGAAAGAAAACCATGTTGCAGTTACTTCACTGCTTTCATCAGGAATAAGTAGGTGAATAACCCAATCCTGCAGCTGAGGAGAAAATTTGTGTTTCAGAAAAAGCACTCCAAACTGTTGGAAATGCTCGAAAGATACCCTACTCCAATGAGCTTGTTTCTCTTCCATTAAGTTAATTATCTTCCTTCCACAAAAAAGCAAGCAAGCAGCCCTTGAGCTCCCAAAGGCAATCCTTTGAGAACAATGGACATTTGAGAGACTTCTGGGCTCATGGAATATACAGTAAAGAAGACAAAATTTCCCAGAAAGCCTGGAAAATACTTAGCAGTGACTGAAGGTTGGTAAAATCATGATTGTTGTATAGCAATTATGTTACCCTGATGAAAGCATGTGAAAGTATCAACTATTGAACATCTGGGCTTAAAAGGCACAGCCTGTGACCACAGCTCATACACTACTCATCTCTATGCAATACCAGAAAGAATTCATATGCTGCCCTTTCTTGCTGCTTTCTCTGCAGGAATCTCTCTGCTTCTATGTCTAATTCTGCTTTTGCCCTGTGGTTACCATAGAAGAAATGCCAAGCACAGATTTCAATGTATAAACATACTGTGTGGCATGGTAAGAGAACCTCATAATAGCCCAGTTTGGAAGTGCTGACCAAAACCTGGCTCAGCAATAACTAAGAGCTGCGATTTTTGCCCTTTCGTTAAAGCAAGGAGAGCAAACCATGACCTCAGGCTTAATCAGTTGCATCAAGCTCATCATCACTCCTGTGCCTGAGCACACTTACTATACTTTATGCCCTCATACCCTGTGGTCTCTACAGATTTTTTCACTTTAATTCATCTTGCAGAAATGAATGCCTGCCCATTGCATCCTTGCTTTTGCAGAAATTTGCATGTTGGAAAAAACAAGCTCAGTATCCGAAATGAAAATAAAATATCCTTTCAAATAGCACAAATTTGTTTAAAAATGTTAATCTACCTTATTTTTATGATGTGTTTAAGATTAAATGTTCCCATATGGAGACAACAGGGTAAACCATGTCCTTCCATTTAAATACCCTGTTTACTTTAAAATCTGAAACTAGCTACAAATTTAAACCCTTTTTGTTTTTGTTCACCTGGAAAAAATTATCAAATTCTTAAGTGTGTATTGTAATAGAAGCAAATGCTGAAGAGTGTGAATTCTTAGGTTTCAATATCTATTTTTAAATTGTTTTTCATGTAAGCTTTTAATTTAGATTTAATAAGATTCTAATTGCATTTTTAAAAAAACACTAGTTGATTATTGAAGACATATTTCTGTAGGATTAACTTACATATCTTAGACTTTTAAAATATTGTTTTAAATACTAATTTGGTATTTTATGATTTATGCTACCAAACCTAAATATAGTTAGTGTAAAATAATTACAAAATGATTGCAATAAATAAACTTACTGAGGATTATCCATTTTATAAGAGACACATCTCCTACATAATTATTCAATGTCAGCAAGTATCTCAGAAATCTGTTGGTAATTAATGTATGATGAGTGCTTAGTTATATTTTAACACATTGTGTAATTAAAGCCAATTGAAAATTTTGCCATTTGCCATACAATGCCGAAAAAGGAAAAAAATGTAACAGCATGTTAAATGAAATGGACTCCACAGGTTCATTCTCAGGTCTGTTCCAGCTGCTTTTTGCCACTTCAGTGGTGCAAAAGAGACAGAAACCCAGCAGTTCTGCTCTCCTGATGGTTCTCTGTAGAGGGGAAATACTAGGTAATTCAAAGCAGCAATAGTGACTGTATGCTACCTTCCCTTCTCCATCTAGAGGGTGTAGTATTGATACTACATTCCTCCTTTGCTACCAGATGTATTCTTTGAGTTCACAGGTAGCCAGGATTAATTTATAATATTTTTACAGCAGCCTAAAGATCCATAAAGTCATTTTTGCCTTGCTAATCTGGCACTGACTGCTACAGTGGATCTGGGCTTTTAAGCATAGGAAGGTCTTATTTAACTGCAGTCTTAGGCTAACTGTAGGCTTTAGACCTAGATTGAAAAGGCATTAAAGTCACCTGGAATCCGTCCCTCGCACTCGCTGGGAGATGCGCAGGCCCTCGCTGTGTTGCGTGCTCCATGGAAACGTCTCTCTTCTGGCAAGCAAAAATCCCTGGAATAGTTATTACAACGGATATTACAGGAAGGACTGCACTGGCAGAGAGGTTAATGAGATGAACTATTTATTCTTTTTTTCTCCAATTTATTTTTATATTCTCATAAATACCATTTCTCACTCCACTCACTATTATCATGACACCCCTCACTGCACCCGACAAATATTATATGGAGCATTCTCTTTAGTAGTTTTAGGATAGAAAATGCTTCTTTCCTGCCTTGCTTTGCTCTGTTCAGGTTGAGTCACCTGTTTCGATTCTTACTGTAACTTTGGTGTATAAAACCCAAGCTAAACCAGCCATCTGAGAGCAGAGCCCAACATTCAAGAGGCACTGAGCACTGGTAGAACACGTAAAAGCAACATCTGCCCTGACAGTGTGTCTGTTGTGAGTAAAACTGCCTCTAAAAGAGAAGTGTTGCAGAATGACCGCAGAAGAATGAATTCTCTATGTAGATGACTCTTTCCTTAAGTGCTTTTAGACACCTTTAGTGTTAGTTCATATGATAAAAGTAACCTTTGACATCTTTATTTGACTTAATGCCATTCTATGTCAAAACTTAGACCAGGCAAAACTGCTGTAAATGATGTACAAACCAAGCGCATGTTCTTCTGCACACCAGCAGGAACCTCCAAAGAGCTGGAAGAGTTCTGGTGACCCACATCATCACAGGCTAAGTGCTTGAGACCGCACTGATCTTGGAGCTGTGTTTCTCTGCCATGAATCACTCTTCAAGTAATTAAAAACAGTATACAAGTCAGAACACGACAAAGAATAAAAGACCAAAAACCCTGATTTTGATGCTTGATCAAAGCCCATGCTCCTTGTGCAATGTGGTGGCACCACCCTGCCGGGCTGCTGAAGTCAGCTGTCAACCAGTGCAAACATGTCACCAGCCCAAGCTGCACCCAGCCCAGTGTGGGTTGGTAACAGAAACAGTCAATCACAAAACAAAGGTTTATCTGAATCTAAAGTATGATTCAAGTCATTGTTTTCTAGGCATTTGAAAATTAGTGAAGACTTAAGCTAATCAGCCTGCTCTGTCTTTGTATTTACTGAAGAGAAATATGTCCAATTGGGAGAAGATTAATGTGAATGTGGGATCTCTGCTCAATGTAGCAAGGGACTGAGTGACAATGAGCACAGAAAAGGCTGAGGTACTCCATCACTTCTGTTTTCCCCTTAGTTTTCATTGGGCAGATGTGTCCTCAGGCCTTCCATCCCATGAAGGCTACCAGCAGAGTCCATGGGAATGACAGTCTACTCACAGGAAAGGAGGGCAGGGTCAGGGGCTCTTAAGCAAAATTAGCATATGCAATCCATGAGAACAGACCAGATACATCCGAGGGAGCTAAGGGAGCTAAGGGAGCCGACTGACATCACTGCAAAAGAGCCATCACCTTTGCAAGGTCACTGCAGTCAGGGGAGGTTACTGATGTTTGAAAAAAGCAAACATCACACCCCTCTTCAGGAAGGACAGGCAGCATGACACAGGTCAGTCAGCATTACCTCAGCCCCTGAGCAGATTATGGAGCAAATTGTCTGGGAAGCCATTTCTGATCACATGAGGGCAAGAAGGTGACTGAGATTTAGCAAGGGCAAATAATTCCTGACCAACTGGAGTGACATTTGCTTTCCTCCAGTCCTCAGGCATCTCTCCCGTTTCCCGAGACTTGGCAAAGATGATGGAGAGTGGTCCAGCAATGACCTCAGGCCAGCTCCCTCAGCACCCATGGGTGCATCCCATCTGGACCCATGGATTTATGGATGTCCAGATTGCCTAAGTGCTCCCTAACCCAATCCTCATCAACCAAGGCAAACTCCTCCGTTGTCCTGCCTTCCTCTGGGGCCTCAGCGCTACAGGGCTCCTCAGTACAGCCTCCAGCAGAGTAGACAGAGACAAAGAAGGCATGCAGTAACTCTGCCTTCTCTGTATCTTCTGTCACCAGGGCACCCACCTTGTTCATCAGTGGGCTTGCATTGCCTCTAGTGTTAGTTTTATCTGCCACATATTTGAAAAAGCTCTTTCTGTTGTCCTTGACCGCTCTCACCAGGTTTACTTCTAAGGAGGCCTTAGCTTTCCTAGTTGCCTCCCTACACCCTCTGACAACAGCCTTATGTTCTCCCCAAGTGGCCAGCCCCTCCTTCCATGATCTATAAACGCTTCTCTTACACTCGAGCTTACCCAGCAGTTCCCTATTTAACCACACAGGTCTCCCAGCTCCCTTGACTTCCTACGTGTTGGGATGCTCTGATCTTGTGCCTGGTAGAAACAGTCCCTGAACACTAACCAACTATCTTGAGCCCCTTTACCTTCAAGCAAGAGTGTAGCTTCCACACCAAATAAAGTGTTTCTTTGCCTCTTTTTGGCCCTTCTGAGAAGACATCTAGGGTACTGCACCCAGTTTTAGGCTACTCAATACCACAAAAACATGGACCTGCTGAAGTGAGAACAGCACAGGGCCACCAAGATGGGCAGGAGGCCAACATACAGGATGCATGACAAGAGGCTGCATGAACTGGGTTTGTTCAGCCTTCAGAAGAGAAGGATCAAGGGGGACCTCAGTGCTCTCTGTAACTACCATATGAGAGGGAATAGAGAAGACAGAGGGAGCCTCTTCTCAGAGGCACACAGGTATAAAATAAGATGCAAGAGATGCAACCTTGGAGATCAGTTGGATCAGAAATTCTTGTCACACAAAAGGAAAAAACTTTCTACCGCAAGGGTGATCAAACACTAGAACAGGTTTCCCAGGAGATTATCAAAACCAGGCTGGACCAATCCCTGAGCAACTGCCTTGTCTTTGAGATGGGAACTGGCTAGATGAGCTCAAGAGTTTGCTTCGAACCTGCACAGTTCCATGATTCTGTTTTAGGAAAAGGCATTTGCCGCATGGCCTTATTTCTACTTGGCAGGTGCATGTTCCAAAGTACTTTTCTTACGTGTCATACCTTGTCCGAGGTATGAACCATTTCTTATGTGTTTTCTGGGTGCATAATCTGGGGGGAAATTTGCCAGGCTCATCCATGCATGTTACAATTACTCCATTGATGAGCTGCAAATGGCAGAAACTATGGTATGTAATTATCCAAGCACCTGATTACTACAACTACCACACCTCAAAACTGAGAAATTGAGTACTTACTTTTAAAAGTGTGTTTGCTTATTCTTCAAATTAATCCAGTTTTGCATAATAATGTCCCACGTGTATGTCTGTACTGCATTTTCATTCAATGCTAATACTTACATGGCAATTGGAATACTTCTGAGACTTTCAAGAGATGTGCTATGTTTTGCTTTGTATATCCAATCTGGACCATTTCCCAGACCACTAAACACTTTCTAGACTTGGGTAGCATTTTCTCCATGATCTCTCCCTGTATTTCCTGACACTGGCTCAAATATGGGATTGAAATGTCAATAAAACCACAAATTATTTGTAATGTACTTACAACTTCCCCCCCGCCCACCCCCCCCCACCCCCCCCAAAAAAAAAGTATTCTAAATGTAACTTAAAAAGAAATAACTTCTTATAGTATTTGCAGGATAGTTTTGCAGGCTTTGCATCTTGCACTGCTTTTTTTTCTCTGACAGGACAGATTTGAATTGATATTATTTTAAAAGTGAAGTTTAGTTAGTTCAGAGGAAACTTCAGGGATACATGCAAGGAGCTGGGGGTAAATTTATATCATAGTTCTGTATTCAAAATAAAAAAACCCTCAGTCTACATAGAACACAGACCTTCAGCTGGTGTAGATCAGCAGAGCACCACTGCAATCATCTGTAACCAGCAGCTGTGACTCTGGCATGGATAAAGCATTTCTGGTTGAATTAATAGTATTTCTTCTTTCTCCCAGGCAGTCGTTCTCAAGAGCACTGATCATGGCTGATCAAATATTTCGTGACTAGAGCACTAGATTAATAATGACAGGCCACACAGTAACCATATTTCTTTCATCATTTATGTCTTCTTTGTGTTGCAAGGAACAGGTGCACCCAGGTCCCAGTCCCATACTTCATCAGTGTTGCCATATAAATACCAAAAAAGGCAACTCTTAATCCTCCTGAGAAGCCTGATAATCAACATTTGCAGGTCAGAAAATAGGAAAAGCCCTCTAGCAGGATTGCTTTGTAAATACTGGAATAGATTTCCTACAGAAAACACAGCCTCTTTGGCGGATGTCCTTAATAACAGGAAAGATAATCCCATCATGAGCAACAGAGCTATACGGCATTCTGCTTCTGTGTAGGATAATGGACTAAGTGATATCTTAGATCCTTCTAGACGTATTTTTCTGATTCAGTAATGCTACCAATTATCCTCCAGTGCATGTGACAACTACATCTCCTTCCTACAAGCCAGGTCAAAGCATTTGTTCCTTTTACATCCCTTCTGACATTGCAATATCACATCTAATGCTTTTTTTCTTAGTTATTATGTAAATCTGTGATCACTAATTTACAGCACAACTCCTAAAATTTCTAAACAGCATATATTTATTAATTCAAGCTTTCAAACAGTCCCAAATGTTATTCTAGTTTAACCAGAATGAAAGACCCGTTACAAAGTACTAAATTATCAGATGTGAGACAGCAACCAAAATTGGAATTCGTAGCTAGCTGTGTATGTGGCCACAAGTACTGTACCAGAGAGTGAGTGACTCAGCCTCCCCCTGGGGGCATTATAGACAGGAGTCTCTGCACAATTCTGGGTATTTCAATACCAGAAAGAGAGCAACAGAATGATGAGTATGAGAAAAAAAGCCATAAAAAGGACTGAACAGCTAGAGGGGCTGATTTATGAGGAGAAATTAAAGGAATGATGTTCAATTGTCTACACAACGTCCAACAGTCATATGTTAACCACTTCAAGTATCTGAAGAGTGTAAACACCAAGGATAGGAACAAATAACCAGGCTGGAACAAGAAGGTGTAACTAAAAATAAAGAAAAGGAGTATACTAGGGAAAATTCTTAACAATGAGCTTTGTTACCTAGAGATAAATATCTGAAAAAAAGCAGCAGGAGTCTTTTTGTTCCTAGTAAATTTGAGAGCAAACTGGACAAATCACTAAGAAAAAAAACATTAGGTATCTATCTAGGGCTGACTAGCAAGAGAGATTGCCAGTTATTCTTGTTTGATAATGCCTTTATTATTGTTATAAAGCAAAATGCAAAAGTCAAGTGATGACTCATTCAACTGAATTATCCATTTACATCACTTAACATTATTTGTTTGATATGTTAACACAATATACTGCCCTTATGCATATGTTACTCATCAACACTTCCTGACGATATTTTCTGTCAGGTGTTTTAAAAATTAATAAAACACCATAGCACTGCACATTAAAAAAAAAAAAAAACAAAAACAAACACAAACAAATAAACAAACCACAAAAACAATAACAAGCAAACAAAAACAAAACAAAAATTGTTCCTAAACTATTTTTTAGGAAGCAAAGTTGGAATTACTAGCAGAAAACCGCAATCTTCTGCTATGTCTTTCTCATGTTTACCTAAAGAAACTATAAATCACCGTGGTTGTAATCCAGAATTCAGGGACTCCCATTTTCCTCTGCAGCCTCAGAAAGTGTTATTTTGTACTTCTGTCCTGCTCAGCCTTCCTATTATAACAAGAAAAGTTTGTTCCTTGTCAAAAAGCTGGAATTCCCATTTATTTGCAAAGGAGGAACTTGATATTCCCACTACTCTTGCACAAAGCCATATCATTATTTACTAATTCCCTCTTAGTCCTGTTTCTGTGTTTCAGAGATGGATTAGAAGGTTCAAAAGATAAAAATGTACTCAAGGGGGACTCCAGGGAAAGTTCCTCTCAAAAAACATATTGTATGCCTATATCTGGTTTGGAAATAATTAGGCTCAAGCTCAACCACATAAAGGACATAGGGGTGTTGACTTTAATGCTGGTCAATTAGCTCCTCAACAATGCAGCAAAGGAGCTTATATCAAGAGCTGGCTCATTTGAGAGAAAAGGCCAGGAGTAAACCAGTGCCTCTGCTGCTGGGAAGCTAGAGGCCACAGTCAAAAGAGGGTGCAAGCCAAAGGAACTTCGCTGACATGCCAATGTGGCCTGGAGTGGATGTTCACAGCTTCATCTAAGGAGCGCAGACATCAAAACACAAAATGCTTATAAGATTGTCTAACATAGAAAGAGAAAACCTTTTTCTTAAAAACGGTTTTACAAATGTTGAGAATTATTGTCTTAATCCAGCTATCAAGATTACACCTCCCAATGTTTTCCATTCAAAGCATTTCAGAGAGGCCGTTTTTCCAAATTGAAATATTTTGGCTTTTCACAGTTTTCCTACTTTTTAGGTTTGTTTTGTTGGGTTTTTTTTCTCCTTACTTTCCTGCTTGCTTTCTTTTCCATGCCATCCCCAAAGGAAGGAATCAAAAAAAGTTAAAGAAAGATCTGAGGGAGAAAAAAAACCCACAAGAAACATAAACAAACAAAAAAATCATTGAAAATATGTTTCAGCCATTAGTCAGCAAAGGACCAATAGGTGGAAATCCAGGACTGTGAGCAAGAATCCATCCTGCCAAGCTGGCATTACCCACATGGACTGCCCACATCCTTAAAAGCAGTTAGTGTGCTTAATATGAGTCAGTGGAAATGAGGCACCTACATAACAGTTAGTCACCTAAATATCTTTGCAGATTGAGGTCTCATTTCAGTGAAGGGCACTATAGGGCATTTTTTGTCATGGGAATTGGGATTTTGTACAATACAAGCGACAGAATTTGCCACAGAAGGTCCCAAGCTGAGAAGCTTTATTTGAAAATGATGGTGTCTTCAGCAGCAGTTACTTTTCTGAGTAAATGTGCACATTTACTCTTGGTTCACAGGAAAATGTCTACAAGAACCCTGAAATATGGAAAGATTTTTGCTATATCATGTGTTTTCATAATAGAAAATCTGCCCACAAACACAGCCTTTCACCAAAAAAAAAAAAAAAAAGTGTGACTCACAGAGAACAGCATCCAGGGCAGAGCAGAAAGTGAGCTGACAGCCCCGTGAACCCAAAACAGCCCCCAAGAAGATCTGTCTGCCAGCAGAGCCAGCCATGGTGTCAGCCAAAGAAGTCAGCCACAAATCCAGACACGGCTGCTGGAAAAACACATTCCAGGTCCTACACACTGCTGCCAAGTCCACCCCATGATTATAGCCATGGACTTTGGAGAACCCAGAGGAAGAAGGTGAAAAGAAATAGGATCAACATTGCCTACAGTGGGAAGAGCCAGTGCCAAGGCAACACTGAATTTACCGGTAAGTGCCATTTTACTTTGTTCTTGCACTATTTTAATGCAGATTTTGTCTATAGTCTTTCAAGGTTTAACAGAGATCTTGTCACTTTTGGCAGAAAACCCAGTTTTCTTAGCAAACATGATAATGGCCTCACATTGTGTGGCCTTATGCCCCAAAGGTTTGCAAATTGTTTTACAAACTTGAGCTGATACATGGCCAATGTACACAGTGACCTCTTCATCCACCACTGAAATGTGCTCAGCCTCTAGGACAACCTGTCATAAATGACTAGCAAAGCACAGAAGCTCTCTGCAGTACTTTAGGCTAGGACGTGATGAATGCTTAATGCTACTGAATCCCAACAAGAAAGTAGAATCTAATTATGTGAGCAGAAATTCAGTTGCACACACTTTAATTCATACTCCTTCAGCTCTACACCTACTCTTAAACTCCTACTACAGTGCCTTTTAGTGTTACAGTTTGATGATAACCTTTGTTTTCCAAAGGCTGATTCGGTAATGTCATAGAATCATAGAAGAGTTTGGGTTGGAAGGGACCTTCAAAGGTCACCTAGTCTAACCCCCCTGCAATGAGCAGGGACATCTTCAACTAGATCAGGTTGCTTAGAGCCCCATTCAGCCTGGCCTGGAATGTCTCCGGGGATAGGACATCTAACACCTCTCTGGGCAACCTGTGCCAGTATTTTACCAAACTCACTGTAAAAAATTTCTTCTTCATGTCTAGCCTGACTCTCCCCTCTGTTAGTTTAATACCATTACACTTGTCCTATCACAAAAGGACCTGCTAAAAAGTCCTCAGCTACATGGCTGGATTCTCCTTCCCCACAACTGGTGCACCTACCAGATCCACATCAATGGTTACTCCTTTGCGTAGATGTCCCACCACAATTTCCCAACCAGACTCAACTTTTGGGACAGCAGTATATCAAGGCAAATAAAATTCTGGGTGAAGTCTTGCAGATCTTGTCCCTTTCAGTTATTTACTACATAATGATAATTTGCCACTAATGATGCTTTTCTATCAAAATCACTGCTTGGTTTTCTCCCTCTCCTCCATAAAAAAAAAAATGCAAAATTAACTATCCACAGTAGGAGAATTACTCCCAGGTACAATTTGCTTCCCTTTCCTAATTCTATAATAAAATTATCATTTTAACTCTAAAATATTTATTAAGCTCCTTAATTCTCATGGCCTTTCCAACAAAACATCTAATAAATGTTTTCAGACACAAAGCCATCCCAAATTCACACAATACTGGCTGTGGCTGCAGTTTCAAAAGTATCAACAGAATCCCAGGTATTCTGAACAATAAATAAAACCAAGCATGTTTTAAAACTAATTCCAAGACAGGGACATAGGCATCTCTTCAAGGGATCTTAAGAAAAAAATAATGTTTCCTAATTTCAGTTGCTTTCAACTTTCTTTTTTTCCTATCTTACTAATTATTTTTCTCTGGTAACAGGGCTGACTCTTACAGTTGTCACTCATGCTGCACGAAGTTCTGGCCCCTCCAGGGCCATCATGGACTCATCTGAGAAAAATCATTGTAAGAATGTCAAACTCAGATCTTTTTACTTTAAGCTTTTGAAAACAGACAGTATCTTCTAAATGTAACATGTTTCTGGTCACATGTGAGTAATAAATATTAACTGCAGTCTGACTTGGAAATGAATTCATCCTAATACTCAGCAGACAGTCCCATCCATTTCAGTGCACCTGAGTGTATCGTGCAGTACTATATTGTGCATCCAAGAACAGATCCAGGCCTTCATTTAGTTGATGAACTATCACTTCACAAGGTAGGAAATCTGTTACACTATCACAAGTGATAAAAATACGACAAAATTGACGCAATTTATCTTAGTGTATAAATCAGGTACACACTAGCCTTTAGAAACTGCTTTCAAAAGCTGACACATCTTAGGAGACTTGAAACAGAAGTATTTACTCTGCCTTTTAAGTACATCATTATGCATCTAGTAAAAGCAAACAGATATAATAGAGTTGAGCCTGTCAATCTCAAGCTGCACAGAATTTCAGCATTCTTATTTTCCTTACAAACCTTCTCATAGTCAAAAAGTGCAAGAACTGGATCACATCGTCTGACTTCCTAGGTCTTTAAATCACACTCATTTCCTCCTGTGCTGAGCCCAGCAGGTCGTGCTTGCCTGAGGCATCTGATGAGTCCAGCACACAGATCTAGTGCTGGGGGTCTGGTCTGATTTGAAGATGTCCAGAGATGAAGACACTAACATTCCTTACAGCGGTATTTTCCAAAGGCTAATCTTTTCCTTGTTAAAAACTCATGTCTTATTTCCAATATGACTTTGTCTGGCTTCAGTTTCAGGCCATTGGTTTTCATTATTCCTTGGACAAATAAACCTGTTCATAATCATACCCATAGATATCCAGCCCTGACATTCCTATCCTGTCTCCTCTGCACTCCTGAAGATAGATGGCAAAGGCAGATTATCTCATGTGTTAAGAAATGGAAAGCTCAGCTAGAGAAAAGATTGCAATTAAAAAAAAAAAAAAAAACTTTTTAATAAGACAACAGCATCCACAAAGAAGTGCAGTGTTTTGAGGGTGCAGTCTTTCCTTGAACTCACCACCAGCTTCTTGCTGAAGAGCTGCCTCCACAGAATCCCTAGCCACAGCAGCTGGTGGAGAAAATTCTGTTTCTTCTCCAGTTTTTCTTGATGGGGGGGATCCAAGTATATTCTTCAGTTTGCCACATTTCAAACAGAAACATATAATGCCAAAGTCTTGCAGTGGTTCTTTGTTGGACTGCTGCTCTCAGCTGAGGTGGCTCCAGAAAATCACACTAGCATTTTAATGAGGAATTCAGAGAAGTTAAAAGACCTTTCCATTGGTGTTTAAATCTCACACAAACAGCAAGCTGCAGCTGTAGCCTTTGCTGCCTATGGATAAATGTATTATTTTAGAACATGGCCAAGACCTCCTTGTAGGAGGTCCTGCAGGAGTGGAGCCAACAAGTGATTATGAAAGGCAGCCTAAAGAACATTTGACACTGTTTTCTGCCTACGCTTAACAAGCACCTCGTAGTTCGGGCTGCAGTTTGCACGATTTTGGCTTTTAGAAAATATGAAACACCTTACTAGATGGATTTTACGTCTAGAAGATTCCATCTGAGGCACTGAACCCACCCAATTTTATTACTTATACTTTCAAAAGGTTGGGAAAAGCTTCAAAGTCACATCTGAAGAATTCATGAACTTATCCTAAAAAAATACCTGGAATTCTGGCATCCATGCACTTTTAAAAAAATAAACACAGACAAAAAAAATCTGCTCTTCAAATAAATCTCACCAGACTTATTTTCTTAAGCAAAAATCAATGAATTTTATTCATTACCTTGTATTTCATTTCCTTTGAATAAACAAGACTTTATTTACTACTTCTTGAGATGCCATTCAGTATATCACACACAGCTCTAGTCTACCTTGTGATTCAGTCACTGGGATGGAAGAACCAGCTGGCAACTGAGAATATTTGAGTCAAAAGCAAAGAGCAAAAGCTGCTGACCGGGCAGAGCTACAAAGGTGAAGAGAAGGGCATCTTCCATTTTGGGAGGCAAGCTGGGACCACTGTTAGGAACACAATTCTTTCTGAGAACTTGAAACTGAGTACCTCCCTCTCCACATCTTTCATCATGATTTTAATGACACCCAGGGCTCAACTCACAAAGGGACTCAGATAAGTGATGACAAGAATCACAGTGGCTATCTTATACACTGCTTGGTCATTAGTCTTAAATCCACAGTGCCGAATAGTCACTGGTGCTCTCTACAATGCACAGGACTATCAGGCAGGCAAAAATTAGATTGATAACTGGGACCATACTGGGAAGCCAACAGAAAATGCTACGGAGTATTTTATGCCCTATTCATTTGTGATTTTAATTTTGGATAAAATAGTGTGAACAGCCCTAGAAGAACTGATTAGAGCCCAGCTCTGGTTTCCTCAAGTAACACTCACTTGTTCAGATACACATTCCATTAAACTTGCACTTATTTCTACAAAGCAGCTCAATTGGAAAACACTCCTCATGATGGTAAGCCACTGAATACTGCTTCAGTACTCTTCTGGGAGAATAACAGACCTAGGTTTCCCATTTCCTAGCAGTGAATAACACCATATTTGCAAAGTGGTGCTGACTGCTGGGGTTTTTTTCTGTCCTGACCTCTACTAGTATTTGTTTGTGCTGGATATGGCTTAGACACACTTCCTGAGTTGACTGACTCCAAGGTGTTTGTCAGAGGAGCACCACCAAGTCTGAGGAACACCAAGTGATAGAGGTGATGCACCCTGACAAAAAAGGTGGGAAGGGTGAAGAATCTAAGGGTTTCATTTGCAAATTTTGACCACTGCCCTGCATGAACTGTGCTGATGTGATTATCTTATTGACAGCTTTTAGATATATTGCAGCATCGCAGAAATGCCCAGAGAGAGTACAGATGCCAGTGCATCAGAGAAACAGGAAGGAACTAAAAGCCTTTTGCAACATCCTGCCTTGGCACCTCAGGAAAACAGGCATTCATCCACAGAAAGAGACCAACAGAAGTATGAGGGCAGGGGACAAAAGAGAAGGAGCAGCCAGAGCAAAGCAGCAGAAAGCAGGAAGAGCGAGAATGTGCATAAATGACAAATTAATTGTAACAAGTTTACATACAAACCTGAAGTCACAAATAAGAAAATAAGGAATTAGAAGCTCTCTTTGAGACCATTAAGGAAGAGGGAGCCTGGACAAGCAATCTAATGTACAAGAAACAAGCCTTGTGCAGGCCTTCGGCATTTAATTGGGAGCAGAGCAGCTTGAGTCTATCCAAGAAGGAGCCCTGAAGCTAAAAAAGAGGATGGGGGACAATATATACCATGGAGTCTTGTAGGGTTACTAGCCTTTCTTTCAGAGATTTGAAGCTGGCAGCAGACATCTAGGGATGCAGACACTTCAAGGACACACACAGGAGAGCAAGGACCACTGGAAGGCCAGTCACTAAGGAGAACTCCAGACTGAGAAAATTTAGCAAGCCAGACAATGATGTGAGGAAAGAGCTCAGCCTCAACCACATGTAAAGAAAACAGTGACACCACATTTTGTTGGGCCAGTCAGATATCCAGCATTGCAACACTCTCTGTCCTCCAGTATCTGGCATCAGATAATATATCTAATTCAAGAAATTAAGGTGGAGAACATTCTCGGTTGGCATGCTGTGGTTCTAAAAAAATCTGCATTGCTAAACTCAGAGTGCAGCTTTTCAACAAAGTCAATATACTATTCAGTTTGGAAAATGAATTATTGTAAAACTACCTGCAAGAGCCAAGTAGCGATTCCCACCATCATACTGGAAAGTATGTGGTTTTCAAAGCCTAGCTTAGTTTTTCAGTTATTCAGGTTAGCCCAGGAACAGGTTAGCTCTAGACTGTTTTAAATCATCATCCTAGAATTCAAATACAAGATTCGGCAAACTGTGATCAAGTTGTTTGAGCTTTCACCCTTCTTCGCTTTCCTTGGATGTGTTACTAAATATATTACAGTTGAAAATAAACCAAAACAACTGCTAGCCTGTGGCAGTGAAATTAAAGGAACTGAGCATCTCTTCCACAGTAAGGTAAATAATATATGAAGCAAGTTAGGTCAAGTATGTTGCTTGATGATTCTCAGTTGGGGTGCTAAGACTGTTACTTATTACACTGTTCACAACTAGTTACTAGCTTACCTCATTCTCTGTATTTACTTTTTCCACTTGCTGTGGAATATCAGGATAGGTAGTGTTTCAAGTTTGGAGAGGGAGATGAAAGTGTTCTTTTCTTAAAATGTTCCTTTTTGTGCATGTACGTAATGCCTAAAGAAGGACTGTAATGGAAATCATGGTTAAAATATTTTCTAGAGAAAAAGGTCAGCTTAAGTAAGAAAGAAGAAGGATGATCTCATATTTCTGACAGTTCAGATACAAGCAAATCTTAGCACCAATAAGTTATGTCATACGTTAAATTCACATAAGCAAAATGCCTCTGTACATTTTGCACTGTTATGACAGGGCTGTACAGAACAGGAGTAAATATTCCATATGAAATAGCTGTCTATACAGGGTTATTTGTATCTACTCTTATCTGTAAATAAATCAACTGAGAATTAAAGTCAGCATGGCTTTCTTTTCTGTCTTCAGAGACCTAAGCTGTGCCATTTTAAACAACATAGTAAGCATAAATTTATATGTGGCTAGAATGACACAGAAAGTTATACTCTAGTATCTTACTCATTGAGATACTGTCCATCCTGACCTTGGCTGTATCTTCATATTTTACACACCATTACTGTCATAGTAACAGACAGAGCCAACAATAATTTGCTCATACAATTTACAATACATTGTTTCCCATCCACACTGAGGGCTCTTTAACCATCAGCAGATGTGTTGCTTGTATTAGCTGTATTTGAACAAAGCAGAATCTATTCAGCCTCAAAGTCCCTATGGCTGCTTGGTGGTATCTTGAGCTTACTGCCTAGCTAATTTACTGTTCATACCACTGTAACTAATTACAGCACAGCTGAGGAGTTTCAGAAGTTTTAGCCCACAACCTGCTACTCAAATTTCACACATTTCTCCCATTCCTAGCATCTGAGTTTTAGGAGTCCACCCTCAGAGAGGTTTATCAGCAACTAATATTGTAGCTGCTCTGTGATGTTCAGTCCTTTAAATTGTTTCTGTGTGAATGCTATTCAAAGCTTCTTCCACTACAATTCCACAAACATTTAAAGTCACTTTTTAAATACTCAATCTTTGTGCTTCATTATCGAGCCACAGAATCTTGTACAAATCTATATATTCATGTTAAGATTTTTGAAAAGGAAACTAATGGAAAGACAATAAAACACCATCACTATTGTCTCACATGAAAGACAGACGGGCTCTGGTGTTCAATAACATGTAAGTATGGACCTACCTCTGGAGGCAAAGACATTAAAGAAAGAGGAAAGTGGACAGAAAAAGAGGCAACTCTTTAGTTCCAGGTTTAGCTTCCTGATACAGCAATATCAACATATCCAGCACAGTGCAATAAAGAATACAGCTATCATATTATTTGCTGGGTATAAAGCCATCCAGACCTGGTGAAAAATCTCGGCTAGGATCAACAAATAACTCAAACCAGTTGTCCCTGGACTCATATTCATTTGGGCAGAAAAGCTGTCTGGCTTCAGAGATCAGTAGGCTGAGTGCTGCGACTACTATTTTTAACAGCTAAAGCAGGCAAAGAATTGCCTTCCCAGAAAGTTCCCCAACCAACTTTTGCTTTGTTTTGAAAGAATACAAAGGAAAAAGGAACAGCTCAGAATGCTGTAATATATTTTACATTTTTTTGCTAATTTTTCCTCCTCTACTTTTCAGAATAATAACTGGAGGATGAGGTAGAAGCCAAGTCTGAAACAAATGGAGTTTACTTATGTAGCATGCATTTTTCTCTGCCTCCTATCAGTAGTTCCTTGCATGTTTTACCCAGTTTACAGTCTTGTCTTTTCAGTAACTTCATCCTGTCATTTACTTCCCTTCCTAGCATCCACAATATTCCTCCTGACATACGGCTATTAATCCTACCATAGTAGCGCAATGTAGAACATGTTGTTTATTAAAGCTTGTTGCCTATTTTGTCAGTGTAGTTCAACAGCCCCAAGATTTTGTTCATAAGCCTGACACAGCCAGTCTGCAAGGGAATCACACAGCTGTAGAGGAGTGGTCTTATGCTCACTAGAAAATTGGAATTTAGGTTCAGAATCTCCCTTTCTTCTTCTTACTGCTTCCACAGGAGATATTATTTCTCTAAGATGATCCCCAGCTGCTTTATTGGCCCCTTGAGTCCATTGCCAGATAATACATAAACCCAAACAGCCTAAAGTTTCCTGGAAGTTGCTCCAAGGGTCTGGATGCAGGAACACTGCATCTCAGAAAAAAAGGCAGCTTTACACTTCCTCCCCTGAGTGTCCTTTTTGCTCCTTGGACATAGCAGAGCATCCGGACTTCATATTTCATTTCTTTCTCTCTGCTTGCCTTTCTGCAGTCCTGATGCATCTCAGGCCTCCTGCCTCTTTGTAAAATCTAAGTGAATTTGGTCTAAGGTTAGATATCAGTCTAATTACTATAGACTGAATGTTAAATCCTTCTGCTGCTTCTCTTCAAAGGATCACAATCCCTGAACTGTCAAGTGTTGCCAATGCTTCTCTGGGGCCTTTTGTTCTTACATAATAATACCCATCTTAGTTGTGATTATTATGAAATAAACGACCCAATTCCTTTTTCCTAAGCTGGTTTTGCTCAGCTCTGACGTGCCTCCAAATTTTCTAATCTTCAGGGTAGCAATTGTCATCAAAATAGATAATTTTGTTCTTATACAGCTCTTCATTGTTCTTCCCGACTGCCTGTAAAAAAAAAAAAATTGCTGAGTTTGATAATTCTGAAAACAGAAAACTACGTAGCTTAGCTGATCTGGAGATTCTTGTGCTTCTGCCCTGTAAGGTCTTTATATAATACTATCAAAATGCAAGGATTGTATAAGTGACACAGACAACATTCCCACATTCTTGTTATTTTCTGCAGTTTTAGGAATGCCATAAATCCTGTCATTGCTTCTCCTTTGTGTGTTTTCTAAATCACCACATTTTGCTCTTTGGAGCCTGTTGTGTTTTACCAGGAAAAATGAGATGTGTGTTCCCTGCAAAAGGTTAATCGATAAAATATTTACAATCTCTTCTCATCTGGCCAGACTCACTTTAATTTCAGTAACAGTACCAGGCAAGTCACTCAGAGAGGCAGTTTAATCTTTCTGAAGCCTTTCTGCTTCACTTTCCCATTCTTCTACTCTTTGTTGCTAACACTTTTGAATGTATTATTAAAGTTTCTGATGGCCAGTGATTTACACAGAGCCCAAGGTCTTTAAATCATTTTATCTGGTGAAAATCTCAGTTTTTAAGAGTATCTGTTATTCCTCAAGGACATGGAAGAAAATTTTGAAAGTATGTCATAATGTACAGTAAAGATTGAAAAAACAGGATACAAATATCTAAATATCTCCAAATGTGTACTGTTTCTAAAAATTCTCCTTTTCTTTTTAATCTTGTGATTTCTGGGGCCTGATTCATGATTTTGGAATGCCTGAGATTGGCAGTACTATTTGTTACCAAAAGTACAACAAATTTTCTTTTTGGCCAGCTGAGTACCTCAGAAAACTTCTGAACAAGAGCCATCCTGCGTTTCACTGCTTGAGCCAATCACTTTCCCCAGCAGCGCCCACTTAATACCAAACTTTCTTTC
Organism: Nesoenas mayeri; assembly: GCF_963082525.1. NCBI lineage: Eukaryota > Metazoa > Chordata > Aves > Columbiformes > Columbidae > Nesoenas > Nesoenas mayeri. Next base: position 37,234,740 of record NC_137544.1, read on the forward strand.
CTCTTCCTTTTCGATGTAAGAGACTTAATGCAGATTTCCCAGTCCTTTCACATTTATTTTTTTCAGCATCTAAGCGTCTAAATGGATGAAGCAAGGCAGGCAACATCAAACAAAAACCATATTCTGCAATGTCACAGTCACAGAAACATATCGGCAAACTGAGTGATCAGACACAAGTGCAACAACAGATGCTCAAGGACAGTCAGTGTCTGCTTCTGCCAACCTATCCAGCATTTGTGCCAGACACCTCACCACAGCCTGAGATGGGATGAAGCTGAATGTTTTGGAGAAGGAAGCCTTGAGGAAGGCTGCCAACATTACCCTTAAAATTAAAACAGTGCATTAAATATTATTTTAAATTTTCTGATTCTGAGAAAAGTAAGTCATTTACACAGGATAAGCTTTATTACTGTAACAGATTTTTTCCTAATTAGCACTTTTGCCATACTTTATTTTTTCAGACATATCTGCCACATTGTAGAGAATGGGAACTGATACAGTGCACAGAACTACAGCAAGGTACCAGGGTTGTTTTAATTTGGAATATTAGTGTACTAAAAATTTCTATATTTTTTCAGTCCTGTCACTGCAATATCTGAGAACCCAAGATTTCATAGTCATAGCATACTAGTTTTTAATTAAGGACATTAAAAATAAGATCAAATGATGGACTTTAAAAACAAGGAAACAAGAACAGTGGAAAACTGTTGATCAAACGTAGGCATTAGGCATTTGTATCAGTCTACCAGACCTCTGAGAAATCCCCTGGAGTGATTTCACCAAATGAATTCTAATTGGAATGAGTAACCAACAAACTTCAGGTTCTATAGCATTACATGCCTAATTTTTTATATTAAAGAAATATTATTCTTCAAACAGTCATAGATCAACATTTTTTTCCAAAAGTTTCCTTTTAGAGAACTTTTTTGGGTTTTTTTAATTAAAAAAAGACCTCAAAGTGAAGGTCCTTCTTTAAGTAAATAACAAATTTTAAAGAGATTAATAGTATCACGTGTTTTAAAAATTACCAGCTTGGTGTGTTAAATAACAAACACAAAATACAAGAATAGATATTTTTCTGTTCCCAGTTGTCTGAAAGTAATGTAAAAAATGTTTTTAAACAGCTGGATTAAAATACTGCACATTAGTTATTACGATGTTAGCAGCTGCAGTATCCTCTGCAAGCTTGGCTTTTCCAAATTATTAGAGCTATATATTACAAAATTGCTTTGTTTAGTTTTCTATCTAATAGCTTTAATAGGCACTCTGAGTAGAAATGCTCTAGGTTCCAACTCAAATAGCAGTAGGTCTTGAAGCTGTAGCCATAAGCACTTTAATCATGTGCTATATGGAACAAGTTCCAAATATTAAGGAGAATATGAGCTCTAATGGCTAAATAAAAGGTTGGGATCCAGGCAATACTTCTTTGCAAACACAAACTAAATCTCACTCTCTGTGTGACCTTGAGCAAGCTACTTGATCTTTTTGTGCCTTGTCAAGACAATTTCTAAAAATTGGACTTCCCTGACTAACAGATGTTACTGTACATCAGCACAGAGAATACTAGAATAAATGCATTACTGAAAACATTCGTGATAATAAAATGATGCGGAACCAAATTTCTTTCATTCTCTGTGATTTGTGTCTTCATAATTCTTACTGCACCCACTGACAAAGCCATTTAAACCATGAGATCACTTGTTTTCCAACAAATTAAGTCCCAATACTTGCCAGTCATTCTGCTTCAGAGGTCAAGAAGATAAAGTCCTCTTCTTTGCATAGATCTTTAAGACCATTAGAATTACATCTATTTGCAAGAAGCTCTCACAAAGCTAACAAGTTCCAAATGTTTCCTTTTTTTAAATGCATGTTTGTTTCAAATCACATGTTTTTAATCTGTGTAAACTGGCCACTTTTTTTTATCTCAAGTGTATGCCGTTCAAGACATACCATAACTAATACAAGTTAAGCAAATTCTTTTAAATGGCCAATTGATACAGACTGTTGAGCAAGAGGAAAAAACACTAACTCCTAATGAGGTTATGAAACTTGTAGCACCAGTATGTAAAATACTAATTATTGAGAGTATCATTATTAGAGCTTGTTACTTAAAATAAGTGTAGCCATAATTAAGACTAAATACACTTGGTAATAAGTTTGAATACCTTGGAGTTAAAATTGCATATATCTAAACAGTGCAGGTTTATTACATGCCATCTCAAGGTGAACATTCCAAGGTTAAATGCTTATTTAAAGCTCATCTTAAATTCTAGCTGCCGTGAAGGGAAGGAGAGAAGTGCCTGCAAGGCTGGGACATCCCACCCTTGGATCAGCTATTTAAAATGAGCAAGATGAAACACGGCAGTGCCTGTCTCAGTGATAGAGGTAGTCTTGACTAAACTCCTGCTTGGGTTTCCAAGTTGAACACCTAAATTCAGGTGAGCTAAATCCCGGACAAAAGTAGGATGATCTTTTTAATGGTACCAGATGAAGAAAGTACAAATGAACCAAAGCCAGGAAATCTGTCTGATAACAAAATACTTCTAGGTCTCTACTTCTTCTAGGTGTATTGCTAGGTCATTCTTGCTTGGAAGAAAGGGCTTTGCAGCATTGTAAAACTATATGCTTTGTATTTGATTTATTTTAAAACAAATATGGTTTTTATCATTACAACATTATAAAAGACTATGGGGAAAGAATATGCTTAAACGTATGTCCAACACCTCGATTGTAAAAAAGGGCAGTGTTGGAAGAGATAATGTGTAAAACAGGGTAGAAAAAACACAAAATTCAGGAGAAGAATTGTCCCATAAATAGTGTGACTGCTGGTAGATACAGATAATTACTATTGGGGCTAAGGTCAAAGAAACACCCATTAGAGGCTGCAGACTTAAGATGGTCCTGTGAAACTTGCTCTTCTAGTGGACATCATTATAGGTGTTTTCCTGGGCTGCTACCTGGTTCACAGTGTCAGTTCCCAGAGTTTGTCCCAGTTGTTGCCACACTGTATGTCACTCAGCTCATACATTTATGAAGAAAGTCCTTCTGGTGCTGCCTTCCTCAGTGTCTACTCCAAGTGATGGCTGAAGCTACCTGCATCCCTTAACAGCTCAGCTACTGGGTGTAAAAGATCCAGTGCAAATGACAGGATTTTGTCTTCCTTTCCTTGTCAAATGGTTAACAGCAAAATGTTCAATAAAAATTACCACTTCCACTTAGGGTTACTGTATGTGAACTTGTCTCTTCCTGAGTATATACTCCAGGCTGTTTAATAATTATGGTTTGAAAAATGAGTCCAGGTAAAACAGGGATAAACCAGAGTCTCTCTGATATCTCAAACTGATTGCAGGAGCTCATCCGACAATAGCATTGACATATTTATTTACATGTTAAATACATGGCATCTTGTAATATCACAGAAATAACCTATTTCATACCAAATGGAATCTGAAGAGATTTTGGTGTGGAAACAAGCTTCTCAGCATGTGTAATCTGGCATAGCTCTAGTGGCATCAATTCTTCCAATGAATTCATGGGGACTAGAACTAGCTGCAGAGCTGAGAAGGGAAAATAAAAGGGTAATTATAAAACATCTTTGAGCAACATAGTTGTAATTAAGCTCCCAGTCTGAATATGGTGTGAACTCTGATGAAGTTTACCAAAGAAAGTGGGAAATCATTTCATTTCCACTCCTATTGAAACAGCTTCAGCAATTTTGCATTCAGGTCTTGCTGCAATGTCCTGAGTTTCTTTCTATTCTTATCTGATTCTCAGAGACATTAAAAAACTGACAATGCCAAGTTCTTGAAAGATGTATTCACAAGACAGATTCTGGCAAATAACACTGTAAAGTCTGTCTGGTCTCTCACCCACTTCTATGCAGTGAATGAAATATTGACATGTAAAGATATTAATCCAAGAAGCATTTTTCCACTTTTAGGTTAAAAGAACCTTACAGTCAAACTCTGCTGCATGTCAATATCACACAGGCAGCTGTCATTAAAACCAGCCCTGTCCAGCTTTGTTACTGTGATCAGAGCTTGATATGAAACCTGAAGCCATACCTCCGAAGAAAAGAAAAGAAAAACAGAACAGCCAGAAAAAGACTTAAGTTTCCCAAAGATATAATGGCAGATTAATGCTAGTCAGGAGGTTTCTGATGTCCCAACCCTGGAAACATTCAAGGCCAGGCTGGACGGGGTTCTGAGCAACCTGATCTAGTTGCAGATGTCCCTATTCATTGCAGGGAGGTTGGACTGGGTGACCTTTGAAGGTCCCTTCCAACCCAAACTATTCTATGATTCTATTATTTTAATGAGCTTTATGCGTAATTAATCCGTTCTGTTTAAGGCAAACCAAGATTTCAGACTGTAGCAGTAACGTTGCCGACTGAAGGAAGCATTATTTTTCTTGGGGCTTTTTCTTGAGAGACTAGGAGTAGAAAACTATAGGAATCATTCCTATAGAGTGCTGTCACCTTGCTCAACATGGAACTACCACATACAATTCTCTCCTGTTCAGAGAACTCTAAACTTAAATGTAACTTTTTAACCTCTATAAGCCCTACTAGAAAGCAGCTTCCACCAAATCATAGGATGTCTCTTCAAAAATGTCCCCCTAGCCCTGGCCAAACTGGCCCCACAGGTCCAAAGGAGGAAGATATGTCACAGAAAGGGTCCCAGCAAATCAAGTTGGGGGTGACATGTGCAATCCCTCCTCCATCCCTATCTCTGAGTAGAGCCCAGCACACCAGGCAGTGTCCACCAGCTCCCTGGGCACTCAGTGTCCCCCATCCTTCAGCAATCTCTTTCTCAACCCTCACACCACGTCCTTTTAGTTTTCACCAGTTCTCCTCCTGACGTAATTCTTTTCCTTGTGTTTCCTCTTTCTTTGAACCCTTCCCAGTTGGTGAAAATTTGACACTGCTTAGGGTTGGGCAGTAGTCCTACAAGGAAAAGGACAAAATAACCACTACCTTGTTGCTTCAATATTTACAGATGTTCTTCTGACTTTCAGTCTAAGTGCATCTGTATCCGTTTGCAGCCATGTGCCTTACTTCTAGAGTTCGATAATACTGAGTAGTTCCCAATAGTGTTTAGTGTCTCTTCTCCTAACCCACAAAATATATTTATAAACTATTCACACTCCTTCTCAGCCTTCATCAGTTAGTTTAAATATCAATTTTTTGAGTCTTCCCTCCTAAAGCAGGCTTCCTCTTCCACCGTTCTCTGCACCTGTTCCAGTTTGAATCTTTTATTTTCTTTTTTTTCTCTCTGTTTTTCTTCTCTCTTTTTTTTTTCTTTTTTTTTTTCAACACAGTCATTTAGAATTGTGTAAGAATTCAGCTAAGGTCATTTTGGTACCACACAGAAAAATTCCTCTTTTATTTAATGCCTCTGCTAGCAATACTTTGCCGGAGATTTATATTTACTTTTTTCCCAGCTGTGCCACATCCTTGGCTCAGTCAGAAACCTTTGTCTTTCCCTGCTTTCAACTGCAGCTTCCTGCTTCCATAAAATCTAAGAGAAGCTATGGCAATGAATTGAAATGTGTTTAATAACTTCTTGTTTCACTTAATTTAGTCACAATGAAGATTAAATGTTATTTATAGTGCTATTTTACTTGTTTAGATTAGAAGAATTTCTTATTCTTGAGATTCCAACAACTCAAAAATTATGCCAACAATTATAAACCAAACACAGGGTGAAGAGCAGGCATCTGTGCCAGGGGCTGGGGCTGCAGTTCCAGAAGCTTCAGCTTTGCTACTGTCGGCTTCAAAGCCTGACTAGAGTTTCAAAGATGTCATCATCTCACTGCAAAAATGAAGGCTATTTTAAGAGGCTCCCTGGCTGTTTACAAGGATTCAGATCTCAGCACAGTCAATTCAAGAGGTGGGAGCACATGTCTGAAGACATCTTCAGAGTCCTGAGACGTGCGCTGGACTATTCTTCAGTGCAAGTTTAGCATCCTGTAACTGATTTTTTCCTATTCCTTGAAAAGGTCATAGCAAAATGACTGATTTAGAGAGATATAATCTTTCTCCAGCTGTTGCTGAAGCCCCATCTCCTCCTGTGGCTTGATATGGCCAGTTAAGAGAGTATCATGACTGTCAGACATCAGTAGAGCAACAAAGCCGGGGATCAAGGCCTTTCATAGATTATGAGGCCAGATAGATTATCTTATTTCCTTTACAATAGAGTCAATAAAGGTCCTTAAATCTATATATCTAACTGAAGTAGTTTTATCAGTGTTATTTAACTCTTTCATAAAATGCATTATTTTCTCTATTATTTTACTGTCTTTCTTTGCCGATCACTAGCGTGTGTGCACATTACAAAGCTGGCTTCCAGGCCATGGTCTCAATTCTTTTTTTTACTCTAATTAAATTATTTGCCGTTGGATAAAACAAAAGCTCCCTGGAAGCATGGTCTGGAATCCCAGTTCTGCTCTTGGTCCAGGCACAGCCCACAGCGCAGGACTAGAGCTGGACTCCTGTTCTCCACCTCCCACTTCCCCGGTGTATTTTTACCACTACCCCATCATGTGAAAGGAAGATGACAGTGTTCCAGCTGATGACAATCGCTTTCCTGACCAGAATCAGTACCAGATTGCCTAGAATTTGAATATCAGGGCAGTGCTAAGCGGGAAATTAACTCCTCTTTTGAGTGAGAAATAGATTCAAGACTAGACATAAATGGCTAAATGTAAATATTCTGGCTGTCTGAGTTGATGTCTAACAAATCTACGGGCCTACAGAGTTGCCAGGCAAAAAGTAGGCAAGCTGGATCACTGCTTGGCCTGTTCCAGAATATTTCTGCCTTTTATTGCTCCACCGCAAGAGTTAACGTGATACAGGCTGTAATGAGCTGGCCAGCTCCTGACATGAACAGAATCTGATTGATTATATGCATAGTACACTAACTCTCTGCAGATGATAATGGCCATCCATGTATCATGCATTCAGCAATCACCAACATCTTTAATACAGATGTAAACCTTTGTATTGATGCCAGTTAAGCTACAATGAAGAGAGGAAGAATGTCAGAGAACATTTATTTTATTTCAAAGGGTCACTCCCAGCAGTGAGGCATGCCATTTTGTGCTGCCGTTGTTTCTCAGAAACATAATTCCAGGGAATGTACTGTTCCCAGTTTCAGAAATAGGGACACAATTAAACTGAGAATTACTGCACACAGATAAAACCCATTGCAGCACAGCTCTCATCCTTTATGCAACAGTTCTTTGAGTTTGTGACAGGACACTAAGGTGGACATTGTGACCAATATGCCCCACTGGACCAGCTGTGATGAGTCAGCCATAAAATGAATTTCAGTAAGTTTTTGTCACCTTCACTTCACCAAATCCATTTTCAGGTATCTACTCAAAAACATGCAAGAGATTTCAAAGGTTCTGTATAATGTCAGATGCTCTTGAAATCAATGGGACACACAGACAGATATCACAAAAGAGAACTGCAGAAGAATAACTGAAGGAGAAATTTCTGCAGTGAATGGAAAAGAGTTTTAAGAGCTATGGGTAGAAAAGAGGATAATGTGCAAAGGCAACAAAAAACATCCTTCAGCAAAAGAAAGGAAAGAATGGTGAGACACCTGCATTTTCTAGTTCTCAATATGGTGATAACACATAAAAACATACATGACAAACTGGAAAGGCAGGGGAAAGGACAGCAGGGACACATGGTATGGGCGATAACACAGACATCTGAGGTTGCCTGGGTAAGAGAGAAGGAAGCCAGATAATAGATTCAAAGGATATGTTTCTTCACAATACAAGCTGAGATCAATACTCCTAAGTACAAGCTCCACATCATATTGATAAATCCTAACTTTGTGTTGAGCACAGCCTACTGCTAGAGCTGGCCTGCCAAGACCATCCCCTGGTTCAGTGTCAACCCATGTTGCTTTGTGCTCGGTTCTTTTCTCCCTTGTGCCAACAGAAGCACTCAGGCAGCGACACATCAAAGAGTTCACCTGGCTGGAATGTAAAAAGCAAAACACAGCCATTCCTCAACCACATCAGTTTTCTGACCTAATCCAGTAGAACCCATTGCAAATGGTTATCAGCAGAACACAGGAGTCCACAGACAGAGACTGGCATGAAGAACAAGTGTTCATAGAACAGGGCACAGACACATGCAATGAATTATACCCTTAGCTTGACATTTGCTGTTTCTGCTTCATATCTGAAAGAGGACTTGTACACCTGAAAGCTTATCTGTGTTATTTTACCAGTTAGTCTAATAGAAAAACAATAAAAGAGAAGGCTCAGAATTAAGATTTGGAGCAAAACCAGCTCTATTTTGTAACAAAAATAGTTGCTTCCTTGGATAACTAGTTTTTCAAAGTTAGGACACTTCTCTCTGCTTCGTCTGTGTGGTTCTGCAGTCTGTAAGCCAAGTTTTACAGCACTTAGAATTAAATCACAGAAATGGGATTGGTCAGAAAACAAATGACAAAATAGAGTAGCTTAAAGGTCAAATCCCCAAAGAGCCAAGTATTCTTTGAGGAACATTACCATCCCCTGATGTAGATGGGTGTAACTCTCAGGCTTGAAGTCATTGGTAGGAGCGGCTGATTGCATCAGGTGCATGAATATGGTCCTCAAGAGGCCCAAGTATCCCATGACATCAAATTAAATAAATGAGAGGTCTGCTTTGTCTTTCACTCTCTGGCTGGTACTTCTTGCTTACTTCCTCCCCTTCTCTACCCTCTACCTCATGTGTAAATCACTTATTTTTCATGTCAACATGTCCAACGAGGCTGCTTATCCTTCCAAGACAAGCTCAGACCATCTGATGTGCTATCTCAAATAATATGAAAGATATTTAGCAGATCTGCATTTGTCTACACTGTATTTAGCCAACATCTCAAAGAGATCATTTAACACGGGGACAAGTGAGACGTTCTTAGGCATCTGTATTATATGAAGGAGGGGAAACATATCTGACACCATTATTTTTATACATATGTCATTCTGACATACCTGTGTATTATGCATTGTGTGTCCAAAAGACAAAGTAGCTACCAACTCAGTTTGTTCAGCAGTTCTTGCTCTATTAAGACAATAAGAAAAAAAAAAAAAAGTTAAAAAAACTTTCCATGTGCTGTAAAAGAACAGCCCGTGACTCCAGAAAGACAAAGAAATTCAAGTTCACTTCATGCATAAGCAATTCACCTCAGCTTATATTAGGAACTGATCTCACTTCCTCTCATAAAGTAAAAAGGATGCAAACAGAAAAGTAGAACTGAAAAGCCTATCAACAAATGTGAAAACTTCCACAGGCGCAAGTCAAGAGCTCAATATAATTGGCAAAGCACAATTAAGAGAGAAGACATATTTAAAGACTTACTTGACTTTTCTATTTGTATAGCTGATTCCTCTGTGTGTGAACACCCTGCTAAAACTATTTAGCCTTAAAACTTCACATGTACAAATCAGTCAGAATTAAGTAGCCTGAAGATGTTTCAGGAGGCTGAGCTTCAGCATTTTAACTGCTCAGCTAAAGCATTTAAATTAATTTGCCTGATGACTTCTAGACCAGATTACTGAAAATAAGACCAGTTACTACATTTTATTTTTTTTTTTAAATCTACTGAGAGAATTTCATACCTCTGTGTTTCCTTCCCAGGAAAGTGTCCCATTCAAATCTGAAGTTCTGGCATAGCTTCACTTGACTGTAGCTCTGTCTAGACTCTCATCCTTTCCACTCAAGTGAAGACTGACACAGCCTTCCTACATCCACAGAGCCACCCAGAAATCAGCTGAAAACAGTCGTCAGGAACACATACAGCAGCTTCATATATAAGAAAACAGTGCTGATGAACTTCCCTTTTCCTCCCGCTCCATAATTAATCACACAGAAAGTGACTACATTATTGCCCCTGCTGAGGAGGACAGTTCAGTGTGGTTGCCCAAACCCTGATTCATCTGATTAGATGTGGATATCCATATGGAAACTTGTTGTCCAAGCTACGTTTTCTAGACAATGGAGAAAAAGAAGTATTTCTTGGGCAAATCTATCTTGCAGGATAAGTATCTAAAATAGGGAATTATTCATGTTACCTTATTGTCTACTTCTCTCGACCTTGAGTGACTAGTTGAGAGGCAGACATCTAGAACAACCTAAAAGAAGATATAGACTTCTTCAGAGCTTGGGATCCCAGCCAGCAGCACATTTCCTTGGAGCTCACACTGTTATTTTTCAGTGGCAATCCTGTCCTGCCCAAAACAGTGGGTAGCAGGACCCGCACTGACGTCTCTAACATTACAGTGAGTTGGAAGCTTGCTCCCCTGCTCTGCCATGTCTCAGAGTATCTTGCCTACTGGAGAATTTGTTAAGCATCTCTTGTTGGTAACTTTCAGCACTACATGCTGAAACTGCAATCCCAAATACAGACTCCAAGTACCAATACAGTGTCCTACTGTAACAGCCATCCTCACCACCACAACTTTTTGGCTAGACAGAAGGAAGAAATGTCCACAGCAAAAGAGACCTTAGATAGAATTTAGATAATAACACCCAAAATTGCAGCATATAGTGGCTCTTGCCAGCCCCAAATATGTTTACTTCTCCCTTAATGCCACATGCCTAAAATCCACAGTTCCCTCTGCCAATTTCATTTCTGGACAGCCACTGGGAAACACCCCGGAATGAAACACCTGAGCAGCTCAATGCCTACCTTAGACATTCAGATGCACAAACTGAGCACCGTCTGTCAATCTCTCCTGAGACACTCTGTGCAGCAAGTGCTCTCAGAAACACACAAAATGCAGCAGCAGCTGCCACCATCTGCCAAACCAGCTCAGTTTAACCACCATCGTGTCCGCTCCCTCTCTCGCTGCCAGCTATGGAGACCTACCCTTCCCTTTCGCCAGCTCTGGCATTTACTTGACCCCTTAAAAAGTGAATTCAGCTCACTAAACTGGCAGAAATCTAACCCAACAAAACAAAACAAATCAAGAAAAAGTGAATAGTTTTCACCACTTTAGTGAGCTAATGGATCAGACACATCCCAAAGATGACAGAAGGGAGACAAATGGAGCGTGTGCCCAGGAACCGGCCTGCCCCTTTCAGCAGCAGCAAGTTCGTGGGCTGACTCAGCTGCCTGGTGAAACCTCACCCACAGGAGAGGAGAAAGCCTGTTGGAGAGGCCAGATACACTAAAGAGGACTAGGAGAGATCGAGTGAACTCTTTCCAGTCTATCCGTAGACCTGGAGGGCCCAAGCTGTGAAACAGGCAGGGCTAGGTAAGACTAAGTCTTCTCAGAGGAGTGCTGTGACACCATCTGGCTTCAAGTTTGGTCACCCATTAGCTCAGAAATGGAAGGAAAGGCAGGAAAGGCAAGGGAGGTTGTCAAAACCTATCAGTTCCTTGAGAAGGGGTACTGCTGGACTAGTCATGCTTTTGAAAGGATAATGCTATGGTTGGCTGCGAGCATAAAAAATGATGTGTTCTATAATAAGAAAATTAAGGACCAATCACATCAAAGTTTACCACAGTGACTGAGAACATTGAGGACTGAGCTGAAAGGAAAGCCGATCTAATACAGTAAAACTGGACAACTTGCAACATTTTCTGGTCAGTATATACAATTGAGAAACTTCAGAGAGCAAGAAGTCTCGGTTGACATAGCTAGTAAATAATTTGTCAAAGAGAAGAACCTGCCCCGTGTTAAATCTATGTATGGATATAATTGACCACATTTCATCTTAGGAGAAAAGAAAAGTTGTGGCCAACTTCAAAGAAAACTGAACAAAAGTATCTCTAATGATTAATGAATTAGCATCGTAGAGTAAACGAGCTATTCTGAATGCTTGCCCAGAGGCAGTCTTGGGAAAGTTTCCAGAACTATTGTCATTTTTCCTGGAACTCATTGACTTTAAGGACTCCACAGCTGCAAGAATTGTGTGAGCATTTCAAGACTGTCAATTTCACCACTGATTTTCTGAAAAATTCTTCCTGAACTGATTTTTATTGGTTTCAGCTGGGGAATCCATTGCACCCAGCCAGGAAATGCCACATGCCTCCTAAGCTACTGCTCTATTCTTCTTGCACTGATGCTATCAGAGACTCAAATTCACTGCAGGGAGAGCACTGGGGGCCAAATTTGCCCTCTCATGTATGCACACAACTCCCATAGAGCTAATGCAGAATTTTTTTGCCTTTGATGCCTCTTATAAAATGCAGTTTAAAGAAGCCTGGAAGTATTGCATTAGAACAGGGAGTTCACACTATTGGTGGTCCCCATTGTCATTAACACAGTTAGTGGCATTCCAGTGAAAAACAGAGAACAACTCTTTTGTTTGTTTGTTTTATAAGCAGATCTTTCAGGGTGGGATCCGGCTTGCTCAAATCTAGCCAAAAATGGAACTTCAGCCTCTAAAACCCACGTATATCAACAGTAATCCATTCTGCCTGCTTTCCAGAACTGCCTAACCTTTTAGGTGCCTGAATGCATCAGACACTTCCCTCCTCTGTCTGAAAACTCCACAAGCAACCAATTTAGTTACAGAACAAACTAAGTGCACTCCCAAAAGGAGTAAGAGAGGGTGTCTCACTCCCCTTCCCTCCTCTCTTACTCCTAGCCACGCAATGCCATCCCTTCTCTTGTGTTAGCTGGGATGCTCATGGGACTCTTGCTGTAGCAATTTAACTTGGTACACAGTAGAAAATAATCTACTGCATTTCTGGGCTTGTTTTCTGCCACTTCAGTGAGTTGAATCAACTCCCAGTAGGGTCTCAGTCCCACAGCCAGACCAAGGTAAGTGGCTGGAGTATGCAGGAGTGGGAGTGGGACCACTTTTCTGGTAGAGCTTTTGTCTCATGAAACTGGTTACTCAGTTGCCTGTCCATGTTCAGAAACTCAGTTTCTGAGGAGAGAGGAGCTCACGCCGGCTGAGACATCTGCTGCAACCTGTAAGCAGGAAACTACCCTGGATCTGCTTCTAGCCCCAGCAAAATCTGAAAAACTAAATAAGGCCAAGGCTAAAGCTAATGTCAGTCACTGACTCTTGGAAAATCTACATCAGGCAATTTAGTTCAGTTGGCATGACTTTTTCTTTGATATACAGCTTAGATTTTTTTCTATGAAGTCTAACAAAGAAAGACAAATTAGAGTAAATCATTAAAGTAAATTAAATACATATAAACAAAATTTCACATGGAAGGAAACACAAGCGAAGACATGTAACTTGGAGCAGAACCGAAGTCCGCACCCGCCAGCTGTACTCAGCTCACCTCCGCCTTCCCCCATGAGCACAGACCCCGGGCGTGCTGCTCCGCAGGAGTGCTCTGTCCTCTGTCCAGGCTCCCATTTTCAGCAGAGACAGGAAGCTTTGATCCCAGCTCCTGCCTGAATGCATTCTTGTGTGCTGGAGCAGCCATGTGAGGGCCCTTGATGGGACTGGGTGCTGAGAGCAGCAACAGAAACTCATTTAGTTTGATGTGACAAAACTGCTCCTCAAACAAATACTCCATGGTGGTCCCATGGCAGGAACATGTGCAGAAGGTCTCGTTGAAGGAATAATACTGAAGTAATTTCATGCCTCCACCCATTTCCAGGCCTCTCAGCAATACAGACCCAGGAAATATGTCATCCTCAACTGGTATAAATGGATGCAGCTTCTCTGGCTTCAATGAAGCCATGTTAATTTACCTTTCAAATTTGCTGAGGGTCTAGTCTTCCTGCTCTTACAGTGAACTACCTTAAAGAGTTTTATTCTGAGTCCTATTTACAAATAAAACCTTGTTCTTCAGAAGTTTAACAAGTCACAAAATGATGGTTCTTTTCTAGTCTGTGATTAGAGAATAGACCTACAGACTATCTGTATTTGTAATATTTATAAATATCTATCTATATAACAATATTTAAATATCTGATCTTTCCTGCTTCCTAAAATTAGGGACCAAGTTCTGTAAGCCAAATCCCATAAAAGTATTATTTGCAGATCTACAACTAGGTTTCAGGCTTGAATACCTACAAATCTGATATGCAGAAATTACAGAGAAGCAACATTAACACATAAAACAAGGAAATTAACGTATGAACTTTTACATTACTTACTGAAGTGCTGTTATTTTACACACATGAATTCAAGTTCTTATTACTCATTTTGTTAAACAAAGAGCTCCTTCACTTGCATAACTGCCATCAGTAACTTCTTCATTGCCTCATATAAGCACACCTCAGCCTTGACCATCTACTAGACCACTCTCAGCATTTCCCAGCAGGTCCAGCTATTTTTCAAGCACAGAGAGGGTCCAGGCCCACACGGCCACCACTGGTACAGTGGAAGAGAGGATACAGCAGATGACTCGCAAATGAGACTGGCAGTGAATGCACCCGGAGTGTTGCAGAGAGGGTCTCAGCTGGGTTCAGACCTCCTTTAGGTGGTATAATGGATCATCTCTAAAAGCTCTCAGAAAGCAAAAGAAAAAGTTACAAAGAGCTTGATGTGACATGTAGGCTGAGACTGCAAACAGCTTTGCCTCCTCACAAGAAGGGGCCAATGTAGTCCAGTATCATATTTGCAAATCCGGTATTTGAACAATCAACTAAACTTCTGAAACTGATGCAGAACAGTAAACCTGCTAAACTGTTTAAGTCTGATGGGATGCATTAGGTGGGGCCTGGTCTACAGTAACTGGATATTAACTGAAATACATTGAAACACTGTTTAACAGCTATTTTATTTAATGAAGTACAATCACAACCAGGTTTGCCATTTTTCTGAGGCCAGTGGAAAAAATGAGAGCATTAGAGAGTTTCATTGCCTGCCTAGAAGACAACATTTCACACTGGAGTGGGCTGGAAATCACCTTGATCACTGCCAAGCATGTAGGTTTGTTCTTCTAAGATCTCTCAGACTCAAACTGATTTTAGAATGAAGAAAAACCCTGCTTCAAACTACTTCACAGTACTACATTTTCAGTGAGAAACTACTACTCTCTTCCTTTATATTTCACATACACTTTCAAGTTCCTCACTACTACACTGTAGAATTCCCTAAGCATCTGTGAAAGAGACTGGGAGCTAAACACACAAAAAAATAGTTTTGCTAAAATAAAACTAACTTGCTTTTGGTTTGTGGAGGTTTTGTTTGTTTGTGTGTTTGGTGGGTTTCTGTTGGTTTTAGGAGGGTTTTTGTTTGGTTGGGGTTTTTTTTTTGTTTGTTTTGCTTTGCTTGTTTGTTTTCCTATGATATTACTATCATTTTTTAAAACTACCGTTTTATTTTACCTCAGTGAAGAGGTCTGCCAGGACTACAAAATTTTGGACAGAAACTCTATTTTTAATTTTGTCCTTCAAATTTCTGGTGAGAAATACTTTCAAAGCCAAACAGGTTTAGGCTTGTGTTTTGATCTTTTCTGCATGCTTTCTCCCTAGTGGCCCACCATCCTAATATCCTCCCTCACATCCTAAGCTTCCTAGTAACAAAGAAGGATACCTTCGCATACTGGCTTGCTAGCGTAATGAGCAGAATTTTAAGTTAGAACCAGTGGACACTAGAATTTGAAATTCTTAAATGAGGGCAGCCTGCAAGTGGGACTTAAAATCATAAAAGATAAAGTTACACTAAGGTTATAGAAGGCCAAAGGAGGACAGTGGTCAAAGAGCCATATCATTTCCGTGAATTAAGGGAGAGGAAAAAGAGTATTGAACCAGAACCTAAGATCAAAATTATTACTCCACTGGCACAGCCAGATTCACTGGACAATATATAGAACTGGCGTATTTACAGGAGGTTACAGCTCATTCAAGTAGGAGGGACAGGAAAAGTCTTACATATTAAACACATATATACTTTCTCCGAGGTCCAAAAAGAGAAAGACCTGCACTTTAAGGTCTTTGGACAATGTTAAAAGGAGTAGAGGACTACTGGGACTGACTTGGATTACAGCACAGCATAATATGACATTGGGAAATCTACATGGCAAAGCTTGTGATGATCGTAATCAAAATGACCTCAAGAGTTTAATTTGGTGTTCAGTAAAATCTGTTAATATTACAATTTCCCAACTTTTAGTTGAAAAAGGAATATTGCAAATCCTGTCTCATCCAAATTGGCCAAATGCTCAAATACTTTTATAGCCAACGAAGAGATAAATACTGGACAAGAGTTATTAATCCTAGATTGATATTGTAAAATGGACTCTGTCACTCCTGGATGTGCCCCTGTGTATCCACTGACTGGAGAGACAGCCTGGATATCTGGCCTGGGTACTTAACATCTAGATGTCTACAACATGTGAGCTGACTCCTTCCTGGCAAGTTGTTGGAATGGGTTCAACCTGGGGTGAAAAGGAGAGGACTTGTCTGGACTCCACTTCAAGGAGTAGGGAGGGACAGGGTAAGGAATGCAGGAGTGTAATTGTGACTGTGGATTCTTTAGAAGAGGAAGAGGCAAAGAGCAAGAATAATGATAGACTTAAACAGCCATCAAGAAATGCCATTTTAATAGGTTAGAAGGGAAAAGAAAAAGGGGGCGGGGGGAGGGGGGATGGGGAGGAGTCCAGGAGAAATGGCAGTTTTTTTAAAAAGCAGTGATGAGGGCACTGTCAAAAAGCATTCATTCTTCCAGTCCATGTCTCATCACCAGATGGTGGCACAGCACTTCATGAAAGATGTGTGCCTCCTGTGGGGAGTCTGGAGAATATGTCTAGAAAGATAAGAAAAATTAGAAATTACTGAAGGACCTCAAGCTATTTAAGTCTAGGAAAAAAAAAACCAAAAAAACACCAAACCAACAAAATTATGATAGTACTTTAAAGATAAACCAGTGTAAAGTGAATGGGATTAACCAGTTAGCATGAACATGGCTCATTTCAAATTGGCCAAGAATGCTCTGAACTTACAGCAAAAGAAGTTTCATCTAGCCATTAGAGATCTATTTCACTGGGAAGACTAGTGAGGTGGTGCAGTGGAAATTCAACAGTCCCAATCTGTTAACAAAGAGTTTTAAGAATAGTTTTCATCAATGCCTGCAATAAATGTCAATAATTGCCGTGGAGTAAGTGATGGAGTAGATGAGCTTTCTCAGTTATTTCCTATACCAGACTATTACTCCAGGACTCAGGAAGGCTAATTTTAGCCTAGAGATGCTAATTCCTCTTGGCTCTCTCCATAGTCAGTAAAGAACAGCTCCTTTAGATGCAGATTTGGAGCAGGACTATCCGCCCTGGCCTAACTGACATGAATAGCCCCAGTAGCTCCCCAAAGCTGAGTACACCCATCCTGGTCTCCTCCCTCCATTACTGCCACAAATAACTTTGTGCTCCTTCCAATTCACTTATGATCTCCCCTTCCTGATCTCTTTGAATGCCAGACCTCAGCCTGTGAATCCCATACAGACTCACATTCCTTCTTACTATGATCCATGCCCCTTATTTCCCACTTTTGAACCAGCACAGCTTATAAAGAATTTTTACAAAACATCTCAGACTCTCGGGGGTGTGTGTGAGGAACACGATGGTCTTAATTACAGACAGGTCCATAATTCAGGAAATGCAATTACAGTATCAAAATTATCCTTCACCACTAATCTTTTTAATCAACACTAACTGATTGGCAGATACTAGTGTTCTCCATAATATTCCCTCAGGTTTGTTTTCAAGTCAGCCACAAGTCAGTAGTCGTTCTTAAACACTTGCACAAGAAAACATGTGGTCTCTTTGCCTTCCAAAAAAACCTCAGAGCCTCTTCTAAATTAATTATAGATTAGGAGGGCACAATGCCCAATAGTAAAAGCAAGAAGAAAACATAATTCCTGACAGACAGAGGTCAACAATAACAACAGGCCCACAGCCACTCTTAGGTTTCCGCCAATGATAGGGTTCAACTTTCCCCATATGGGTTTCTTGCAGGTTCAGTGACCATAGAACATGCCCTTGAGCCACCTACTTTCCTAAGAGCAGGCTGGTGCAAAGCTTTTTGCCCAGTCCTATCGTGTGTAGATGCTTCCGTCTCTATCACTTGTGCAGGACTAACTGACAAGTGACAGGCATCACTCAAGGTGATACCACAGGCACCACATGAATCTCAGATGCACATGTGCAATCCTTATCACTTCTACTAGAAACAAGCAAAAAAAAAAGCACTGTGGCCACCTGGTCATTTCATAAAATGCTTTTACTTGTTAAGAAGCTCTTGGGAAACCCTTGCTCAAACAACACTGAGTTCAGAAATCAAGATTATATCTAAAGCCTCATGAGATAAAGCATAGTATAAAGTGATCCAAAGAAACACATAGGTTGCAAAATTATTAGAAGAGTTAAAATGGAAATTGAAAGTACTGCTCAGCCTTTAACATCATAATCTGCTAAGTCCAATGTTATTCATCTTAAGGTCCTCTCTACAACATGCTTTTGTCTTATAAATGACCATTCTGGGAGTCTCTGGTTAAGTGGCAGCAGATGAAGTGGTAAGACAAAACCACAGAGTCGTATCAACACAGATTAGCCCCAATACTAAATCCATCTAATTTGCCATTCCATTCCCACTAGTCTGCTGGAGGATAAGAAGGGTTCTGAATGCACTACTGGGATTGTAATGATTTGGAAGGAAGTAAAAAATATGTTTGAATGATCAAAGAGGTCCCTAAG
The DNA here is from genome assembly GCF_963082525.1 of Nesoenas mayeri. NCBI lineage: Eukaryota > Metazoa > Chordata > Aves > Columbiformes > Columbidae > Nesoenas > Nesoenas mayeri. The sequence goes on from NC_137544.1 coordinate 37,253,363, forward strand.
TCATGAGTTCTTCCTTGGGAGATACCAAGCGGTATCAAGCCAAAGCAGGCCACTGGGCTGGAGAGATGTCGGCAGGAGAGACTTGAGGCTTGACAGAGGGACTCAGCTACTCAACAGCTGTGAATGCGCAGCTACAAACTCACCCATGTAAGAACAGTAATTCTGAGCAAGGTACCATGCAAAGGTAAAACAGTGTACCTGCTCACAACCAGATAACTCTACTACAACACGGAAAGCAGGGAAAGGGGAAAGGGGAAAGGGGAAAGGGGAAAGGGGAAAGGGGAAAGGGGAAAGGGGAAAGGGGAAAGGAAAGGAAAGGAAAGGAAAGGAAAGGAAAGGAAAGGAAAGGAAAGGAAAGGAAAGGAAAGGAAAGGAAAGGAAAGGAAAGGAAAGGAAAGGAAAGGAAAGGAAAGGAAAGGAAAGGAAAGGCTGAAAATGGCAGAGAGGACACATGCATTGTTCTGTGTAAAGAGCAGAATGAAAGACAGGTGTGTTGGTTTGCTGAAAGTAATGAGACGGTGGCCAGAGAGAAGGAACTTGCTAAGAGAGAAAAGTGGAGCAGGGCTTCGTGAGGACAAAGCACAGGCAATGGCCATTTTCCTAAATGCCAGAACTAAGAGTCAAATAAGGAAGAGAGGTCAACATACAAGAGATTAACGATATGGTCATTTTAACCCCCCAGCTGGTAACTGGAAACTGTTCAGGAAAAAAGAGCAGCAAACAGATACAAATATACTAAGAAAAGTAAACAGACCAGCATATGTCATTCAACAGACACACCTAGTGTATTTTCCTGCTCACTTCATTGAACTCATTTAAACAAGTTAAAATTAAGATAAATACTAAGACTCATTCTGCCTAAGAAAACCAACAATGTATTAATATAAGCCATGCCAAGACAATACTGAATGCTCCACAGGAATGCTATTGAATAAGAATGAATAAGAAATATTGAATGCTCAGAGATTATTATCTCGATGATGCCTCCGTTATTCATGTCATGACCAGAGTTGAACATTCCTATAGAATAGCCCTGCATACAACTTCTGTTTCTTTCATATTCCAAATTGCAAAATTTGTCTCAGCATTTTAAAAATGTTTATCTGTGAAGGACAGATTATACATCTTGCTGAGGTATTTGTTCAGTCATTCATTTTTCTGTAGAATATTCATCATATTTATGTCTCTATAACAAAACAGTTTGGGAGTACTTTCAGGTGCTGGACTACAGTTTTCCACATGTAAATTTTGGATACAAATAGCAGCAGGACCAAACGCTGTCCTGGCATTTCCAGTAGTCCATAGTCATCAAATTGCCAACTCCACTGCACCAGCAATGCCACCTGTCATTTAAGATGTGGACATAAATAATCAAGGGTGTAATAGTACCCTGTCAGTTTGTTTCTGAAAGTCAATGCTACAGAGCAAACCATTGCAGTCCCTTTTCTGAGGTGATTTGGACTTGTAATGACCAAATTTCTCATGAGTTCTCAGAAAGTATGCAGACAATTGAATGTTAGCCAAAGCTCCAGCACAAAGGTAAGCTGAAGCACAGGAAGAGAAGTGTAATAGTAGCAATATATAATTTATTCCAATATCCCAGTTACACTTGTATCTGCTTTCATCTCTTCCCAGATATTTTCCTGCACCTTATAAAGAAATGTCAAGCACATTCCTAATCTGGTGTTGAGTGTAATCCGACATTTGGAAAAGTTTGGTAACTAGAAGGTGAGGTCACATACACCCGTGAGAGAATGTGGATACTTCAAAGGATGGAGTTACCAAGCAAGCAGAAATTATTTTTGCAACTTGCACCACAAAATCAAGATCACATCTTTCTCCATTATTACTGGATGGAAAATAATTATTATTCAAATACCAGTCTTCAAAGACAGGCGGCCAGAAGTCCACAGTGGATAACTGGGCCTTTTCACTCAGCAGCCAAAAACATGAAAATAAAAATATTTTAAAATACTATGGACACTCCTAAAAGAGGAAGAAGAGAGGTTCTCTGTACAATGCCCCAAATAATGAGTGTCAGAGGAGGGGGAGAAAGGCTGTTTATGATGGCAGAATACCCCAGCTCCTTCCAGTGGAACCACAAACCTTCCAGTAGATCCAAAGTCTTCCCCTGGTCCCCCTTCCCCACAGTCATGCCTGACCAACAATGGTGCTGTGGTGCCCACCTCTAAACCATCACCAGGTTCCTGGTCTCCTTCCTCTGAATACAGGCTCCTGTCTCCCTCCCTCAGCTGCCTGGCATGGGGACTTCTCAAACATTAGGTTTCAGTCTGGCCACCACTTTTCACATGCACCCCATGCTCTTCTTTAGTGGCACCTCACAGCGTCCTGTGCTTTTGTCAGCCCACTTCCCACCAGAGGCCACCTCTACAGACTCCCTCAGCCCTTCTTACCCTTCCCTGTCTTCTGGCCCTTTAAGAAGGATCCCTATCCCACCTGACAGGAATAAATCATTCGGGCATCACCATTTCCAGCCTGTTCTTCAGTATAGATCAGATCACCTCCCCCTGCTCTTCCACAGCTTTATTTCTACTCCCATCTTCCCTGCTCACAATTTCTTTTGTACAGTAGGCAGCTTGAAACCCCATTTTTACCCCCTGGCAGACAAGACAGCATGCTTTGAAAAGCTTCCTTTCACCATGTTTAATCCAAGTACTTTAGCCTTCTAGGGACTACTTGGTTTTTTGGGTAATTTGAGTAATAAGAGCAAAAACATAATTGTCAACTGCATCAAGCTCTGACTGAGCTTTCCTCAGTGAAACTCCTGTCCTAAATCACAGCTCTCTGTGTTTTAGGAGCTAATGGCACCCCACCGGCCCTGCCTTACAACCAGGATGAAACCAGTGTCTTACACCTGCCAAAGAGACAAGAAGCAAAGGATTCAACATTTGGTAAGAGGGTCTGTGAAGAAGAGCCGTGCCAGCCTGCTAGAGGCATTTTAACAAACAAGATCAATGCAATTAATACTGGCCTTCCTAATTTCTCTTTCAGATCTATCCCTGCAGTAGATGAGAAATACTTACCAGGTTAATATTTTCCTTTAAATTCTGTAATCTGTTTGACTTCATTCCTAAGGATTTTTTTTACTCAAAGGCCAAGAAAGTTGTTATTAAGCATTCATACGCACACACATTAGATATTGTATGCTGCTTTCCAGCAGAATGCTTTTAATTGAAAGGAAAACCCTGCCTCCTGCTAGGTTTGGGTGGGCTGCGATTAGTTCCATACTAGTTTGTTTCGCCAGAAAGTCATATAACTCTTCTACACAGGCATTCCCACTCTGATCCAGCTGCAAACAATATGCTGAGTCAGCAAAATGAGGCAAAAGGAATTTTTTTTTTTTTTTTGAAGTAAGAATCCGGTCTGTCCTCAAATCTTATAAAATATGTGTTGGATTCCGCCTGTTCTGGAGGATTCCCACTCTGATCATTCCAGTTACTGGCACTCGCATGGGACCCTGGTGCCTGAAGTGATACCACAAACTGCCCCATCACAAGGAAGCTTCGGACTCCATCAACCAGGGGTAACGTCTTGCAAGCTAATGACATGGGCTGGTATGGGCAGTAAAATCAAATGCTCCCTTATGCCTGAACCGCAATGCTCCAGGGAAAAAAATGCTGCTTCTGTTCCTTACCTGCAAGGAAAACAAAATCTATTGCCCTACTAGTAAGACACAGTGACTGAAGCCAAGAGCAAAGCGTGCAGAATGTCTGAATTTTGGCAAATTCAGATGCAGGCAAATGAAAGTTGGAGGAAACCTTTTTCTGGGTACTTCTAGTTTATTTGAAGCCAAACAAGCATGAAATGGTCTTAACAGTTTGTTATGCTTTGGTGTAACACAAGGATCTAGAATCTCTTGACAAGTAAGAGTACGAGGTTAAGTTTCAGTTCACTGATTGGTGGTTTTTTGGATTTGTCCAAGAAATGTATTTAAACAGTATGTGCAGCAAAAACCATTTTTAGTCATGAATGTTCAATAGTAAACATCTGAAAGTGGGCATAATAATAATAAAATACATAATAAAAACAACAGTTAAGTAATTCTTTATCACTTGCAAAGCGACAGTTATTGGAACTGGGAGTTGCTTATCCTTTTACATGCACCCAGGTATCTGCTAAGATTATCCTACATTCTAAGAGAAATCCATGAGCCGCAGGCACATTCAGGAGCTCTCATTTTCCTTTACTAAACTGAAGAAACACTTATCTTTATACCCATTAATTTTGGAGGTTTTCACACCCAGGACTTGGATTGGTGCAGTCGGTCTTCTAACATGATGACTACTGCATAAAAATTCAAAGCAGTGAACCCATATTGAAGGCATACTTTCACAGGCTTCTCTTGGTAGTAATAAAAGACACCAGGTAAATTCTACATTGTAAACTAGGAGTAAATAGAAAACTTATTTTTCATGTGGGAAAAGTTTTATGCAAAAAAATCTTTATTTGAATTTCTTCCTTTGAAATTCTAGGTTTTAATCATGGGAAATTTTGGACAATTTTAAAGGAGTATTTTAGTTTCAGTGTGACTTTAAAAATTGATTTTTTTTTACCAAAATAACCCAACATGTTAAATTAAAATAACTGTAAAATATTCCACTCTGAAACATTGATTCAGGATGAAAAACACTTTTGGATGTATTTGCTGCAGAGAATTGAAGATTTCCAGTGGAAATAAAGTAATACTATAAAAATTCAGCTTAAACAAGACAGTATTTTTGGGAAGAAAGTTTTCTGCAGTAAATACTGTGGCCAATAGTAATTAAAACTTGTCCAAGAGTCTGGGAAAGCTACAATGGATTTTTGGAGCCTTTAAATATCCCACCTAATACAGTAATAAAGTCGCACAGTGGAAGAGAGTGAAAGGATTATAGTGAAAAGTTTGTGTCCCAACAGCACCTGAATATGAACAATATGTTTGTTTAACTGACAACAGCTTCTTCCATATAGGATTTTAAATTTGCAGAAAACTATAAATAGACAGCACTTTCACTGAAAGCACTGAATTAGCCAACTGGGTACTCAGCTTTGTAATGTGGAACAATGTGGAGTGATAATGAACACCATGTGTGTGTGATAATGCGGGTTGTAGAAAATAGATCTGGCCAGCTGAGTGAAAAGGAAATGCTAAAGAAGAAAAAAATCCGAAGTCCGCGCCAAAACAAGTGACCTAGAGAAGCAAGTAAAGGTTTGTATTTGGGGCAGGCTGGAGGCCTGAGAGAGATCAGCAATTCAGCAGGGTATTTTTAAGCACATGCTCAAGGCCCTGCTTATTCGGCAGGAAACTTAAGCATATGCTCAGAGGTTAAGCATCAGCTAAAGTCTCATTGATATCAATGGGTCTTAAACACATGCCTAGAGATACATATGTGCTGAAGTGCTTTTACAAATCAGAACGGACTGGGGATCAGGGCCTCAGTCCCCTGGTATTTCATAGCAGGCTAACCCTGCAACCTCCTGGCTTTCCAAATTCTTCGGAGTAGACCTCATTTATTATACACCCAGGACCAGACTTCAGCATGTAAGAACTTGCATTACTGTACATAACCGCCATTGGCCCTTTGGTACTGAAATAAATAGGAATGTACAGATACATTTATAAAACACCAGCAACTTCTACTGTAATTTGCCCAAAGAATTCTCTTAATGATAACAAAGACAGCATAAAATAAGCAGAAATACAACTTTTGAGCAGGTCATTTAACATTTCCATTACTGATGTAAGAAAACTTCCACAAGAACAACTTTAAAGATAAAACTGAACCTTAACTGGAATGTGAGTTAAAGCAACTTACTTTGGAAGAGCGCATGGTGCTCTTAACTTTTGTGCAACCAACAGGTCTCTATTTCCTTGTGACCTTCTGTGCCCAAGCAGTCCACTTACCAGCTGCACAGCTGTCTGGGTACCACTGTAACAACAAAAACGCCCTTTTCTTTGCCAATCCATCTCCTGGTAGGTAAACTGCAAAGCATCAATCTGCATTTATATAAATTTAGAAATCCACAACAATTATTTTCTGAATCTGAGATGGCAGGTTAACATCATGAAAAAATCTTCCAAAATTTTAGATTTGTCAGATTCAAGTATGGTTTCTCCTTCTTTCTTTCTCCTTCTTTAAAACTGCATGAAAATATACCATAAAGTGCTAAGGGGAATTATATGGTCAGATCACTAATGATATTAAGTATTTTTTTCCATGCAGTTAATACAGGATTTGAAATTATCAGTAAAAATCCTTCCTGCGCATTCAGTGAACCCGAACAAGCACTTGGTGTCTGCATTTCGTAATTCTCCGAGGATAAATATGTGGTGGAGGAAACGGTCATAAAGACATGCTGCAGGGCTAGCTGAAAACTCTTTTAGGTGGAATCTGTAAATGATGGCCATTTTAGAACACCCTTAGTGTGACAGGAGAAAACTGGGGTGCATCTGAGCAGCAGGTCATTGCCAGAGGACTGCTGTGTGCAACCACTGCACTGCTCTTCTCCAGCGATGCCACAGTAGCAGCTAACACCCCACATAAATTATAGCAAAAAGTTGACTTGAACAAACAAAAACAAGCTAACTTATTCTTTAGAATTTATCACAGTGAGCAGAAAATATATTGTAAAAGCCCAGTAACGAGCTTTACATGTGCATTTTCCTACTGTCACATGACTCCCATGTTTCAAACTGGAGAGCATTACCATTTGGCATTTCCTGCAAATGCACCGAGGAAAAGCCACAGCAACATAGTATTTCTTCCATAGATGTTAACATTTGAAGACTCACAGAGGTGGCTAAGGTGCAAGTTCTGGTTAAAATTTGCTCACTTTCTTGCTTTGTTTTTTCAGATGAAGACAGCCTGGTGAAAGCATTCCCACATTCCTCTCCGCACTTTTGCCATGACAAAACTTAGCTGACGTAGACAAAATTGAGTTCTAAAAACATGTATCTTAGTCCAATTTTGTTTCAAGTTCCTGTCTCTTTATTAACTAAGGAAGAGCACCTCTTCCTTCTTGCCCAAGCAAGCTGCTGGTTATCATTCCCATCCCTCCAGTCGGTCGAGTAACACATGATGCTGGCCTAGCACAAATACAAACCAGGTTCCTATGGAATCTGAAATACTGTTTGTACATCCTACCACTGACCACAGCGGAACAATGGTGTGCCAATGATATGGAAAAAAAGAACTCTATTTGCTCGCTCTTTCTGTGCCTCTGTCTGAAATATACCTAGCTCCAAAGCTATTATTTATAGTTATGAGGTGACAACTGAGAGCTAGCAGTCTGCTGAGTGAAAAAATGTTTGCATTTATCCTTTTCAGAGATATCCTACACATACACACATACATGTGCAGCAGCTATTCATACTGGATAAGGAGATGTACCTAATCAAGTACAGTGTTTATTCAGTGGTATGAAAAGCAGTTCTTTATTTTGTGTGAATTAAGTGACAAAACTTCATTTTAAAGATTGTTTGAATAGAAAATAATTTTTAAACAAAACCTACAGCTGCACTAGCATTGTTTAACACACTGACAATGTTGTATGTTTTTCACTAACACTTTTGCCTACCATTTTTAATAAAATCACCTCTTCTAAGTTGCTTGAAAACTATGTTATCTTCAAGTCAAACTCAAGCTAAATCTTTCCATTTTTTACATGATCATCAAAACATTGATGTTAGGTGGTCTTCTGGAGGTCACACAGTCCAACTGCCTGCCTGTCTGCAGGACCATCCACAGCACCACACCAAGTCGGTCATGGTTATGTTTAGTCAGGTCCTGAAAACCTTCAAAGACAGACATTCCAGCTTCTTTCTGGATAGCCTAATCCAACCCTGCATTACCCTCCAAAGGCAAAAGTTTTACTAACTTCCATTCTAACCTCCAAAGCTACAGGTTGATGCTGTGGCCTCTTTTTTGCCACATAAAACTGTCAAGAAGGTCTTGGCTTTATCATCTCCATAGCTTGCCTTCAGGCACTTGCAGGCTATTGACTGCCCCATAGCTGTCTCCTCACCAGGTTCTACAGAGTTCCTTTCACCTTTCCCTAAGATGTGCGTTCTCTGATCACCTTGGTAGCTCTCCACTAGACCCTCTCCAACAGTTCTACACTCACAACGTTTCAACCAGCCTCAAGTATCACTTCTGTAGTACTGAGGAACAGGATGATCACGGCTTTATCAGGGTTGTTCAAAAGATTGTCATTGAACAACCCTTTTATTGTCCTTGGGCTTTATGGATCAGCTTTGTCAGGCCCAGCTGAAGCAGTTTAAGACACCAGCCTTTCCCCAGTCCCAGAGGTGACCACCATTCCTGCAGAGATGGCAGAAACCAGTGTGCCCCAACCCCTTTCTTCTTTTACCTCTGGTCTGGGGGCAGCACAGGGTAGCAGACCATGGGGGCTACAGTAGTTGCCATCACCACTCTTAAATCCCTTGGAGTCCATTTTCAGTTGGACTTCACCTCTGAATTTCAAAGAGTCTCATTATTCCTGGATCATTTTTCCCCATGAATGAATCATTTCAAGGAAATATAAAAAACAGTCCTATGATCAGATGAAGTATAAGTCGTATGACTGCTGCCCTTGATTTAAGAGGAGCAGCAACCCCCACAGAACTCTTTCCAGCAGGCGGGCATTTAATAAATCCTGTGAAAGTGTGAGGAAAATACAAAAAAAAAAAAAAAAAAGAGACACTGATAAGAAAAATGCTTTTGAAATGGACAGTCAGATGGTCAACACCAAACACTTTTAAGTCATTTTCTAGCCAAGTAATTACAATTGTTCTCTGTCATAATTTCCCATGGATAAAAAGAAAAGTTAAAAACAAATACATAGTAATCTGCAAGTCTGGACTACAGAAAACCTGTTGTACTGTCCTTCTAAGGGAAGGTTAGAAGTGATGTAAAAACAGGAGGGCTATGCTTTTCTAATCACACCAAGCTTAATGGTCCACATCAATTCTTGGCCCCTGACTGTATGTTTGGTATTAACCCTCTCACAAGTAGTGTGATTAGTTTCAGCCTCTCCATCAACATTTCAGCTGTGTACTTCTCTCCTCAAGGTTGGAGAGACAACTACTGAGCAGAAGAACCATATTCTAATAGCTTCGATTTCACCCAAATCTCAGTTCTCCACATTTAAGGACACTCAGGCTATGTTTGCTATTGACTGAAAACACCACCTCTTCCCTATTCCTTTAGGTATCTCCCTGCTCAGTGTCTTGTTCAGACTCTCTGGGTTGATCTCGAGAAGCCATCAGAGCTGCCCAGCTCTGCCCATGGGCCATGCAGAGGGCTGAGATGGGATTTAAGTGTCTGACTGTGTCCTGAAGCGAAGAGTCCAAGTATCCTGCCAACAGGTGACAACCGCTCAGCTTAGCTTAGCCATCACACATCCTTGATCCAGCCAAAAGCTCACCCAGCCCAGATGCTATTTGTGCCTACAAGCTTGTAGAAAACCTTTAGGAGAGCAGCGTATACACACACACACTCCTCAGGCAGCTCCCCGTGAGTGTGCCAGGTCATTAAAAATGTATCTTGTTCCCATCTTGGAAACATTTGACCTGCTGAAGAGAAATCAACGTTTGGCATGTCTTCCCTTCAGTCCTCCCAACCCACACTTTGTTTTCATGTTCTTTACTATCAGTGAAGACATTTTAACAAGCCACAGAAAAGTTTTGGATGAATTTGCTTACTTTAAGGCATTTCTGAATCTACACTGCCAACAAAGATGACTCAACTGCAGTACTTCCTAAAATCCCAAGTACTCAACAGTAAGTTTTTAGTCATAACAGACAGTTTTAGTCATAAAAAAAACCAACCCTACTCTCAAACTGGGTATTTCTGTCATCTATATAAGACACAGTAATAAGTAATCAGACCTCTTTTGTGTTATTTGCCCATTGCCTTAGTATGCAGATGACTTCTAATTTAATAAACATATTATGACAATATGAAGGAGGCAACTTTTCCTCTTGCACTCAGGCAACTTAAGAAGTGTCTCTGAAACTGCCTACGTATGTTAGCTTTCCAGCCACCAGCCAACACGGTATGGCAGTGGCAAAAGCCAGCAAATTCTCTCCAAAACTCTTCTGGAGACCCACAGATTTGGGCTGGGATTTGGGATTTTGGGTCAAGCTAGATGTCAATCCAGTTTGTATCATCACAGTAGCAAGGAGAAAATTCAACGGTGTTGAAGCCACCTGGGCGTTGAAGCTCAAACAGCAGAGTACTGGAGCTAAACTGAATGGCACAACAGACCAAACCTGTCTCCTCAAAAAAAAAACATATTGCAACAGGATCTACCCATTAAAATAGAAACCTTTTGCTCTGTTCAAGCAGCAGCATCGGTGTCAGAAAAATGCAGATGGGAATACTGGGATGAATACAGAGCCCAGACCAGTGACCAAACAAGAACCCTACTCCTAAAGTCTTGGATCATACACATAAGCAGTGCCTACTGTTCCCTCTGCTTGGATATATTCCTTTTTCCTGCATATGCCTCTGTGCAGTCTTGACACCATTTAAAGGAGAGTGTGTGTAACCACTTGCATGAAATTGCCTGTTCTCAAGGAATAAACAAGCTAATATGCTATGGGGCTTGTAAACTGTAATAAACAACCTGCAACCCTTATCAAGGTGTCGGGGGGGGGGGAGAAAAACAAAACAAAACAAAAATGGTTTGGAGTTTTGGTAGTTGATTTGTTATTTTTGTGAGCACTCTGCTATAAAATCAGAAATTGCACTGGTTTTTTTCAAATTTTTGTCATTGCAAGGAGAAAAAAGTGTTCCCTTTCAAACAGAGGATAGAAGTGCACTGGAAAAAAAATGCATGCTTTAGGAATGTTTCTCACAGGAAAAAAAGAAGACACTGCTACAACAGGACATATAAGGCAAAATTTGCAGCGGCATAAGACCATATGAAAGGAAATATTAAAGCTTACCACACTTCTCTGCTAGGCAAACACCTAATCTACCTGACTGCCTCTCTTCTCACATACAGCCCAAAAAGCTGGTCCTAGGTGAATGTTAGTAAGAACATACTATACTTTACCAGACACAGCATCTTGACCTGGACTAACACTCTTATATGGACACCAAGGACATTGCTAAAGAAACACAGAGCCTATTGTTAATCGTTTCTTTTAGCAAACTTCCCTCATAGCCTGAGCTAAGCACTGTATTAAATTGTGAAGAAATCACTAAAACCACTACGCTGCAAGTGACTTTCAAATCAAGTGCATCAGTAATACGGTATTTAGCGCTGTGCTGTAAAGGGTGGTAAACGGAGGTGTCATAAATATCTGACTTTATCATCTGTTGACTCATAATCCAGATGCCAATGGGATATAAATCATGTAAAGCACGTTTCCAGATTAGGAAAGTCTGACTGTTCACTATTGTTCTAGCAAACCGCATTATTTCTTTGTAGGATCAGGAGTGCCCTCTGATGGTTAGTATCTAGTATTGCCAAGTCAGAGTTGGCTGGAAAGTGGCACATCCTAAATTGTCTACACAATACAAAATGTTCTCACTTCATGCACTACACGTTTACAGTCTTCCAATAACCAACCTTATTTTGTTGGAAATTTTTGCACATTTATCTTTCCATTTCAGTTCTGTATATTGATATTTAATGGTGCACACACACCCATATTTGGGATGCCACCAGAGAACTGCTTATGCGTATACCTAGTTTTAAAAGAAATAAATTAAAATAAATTTCAAACATATAGTGGAGGATTTCTATAATAGACTCTGAGAAAGGACTTGAAAGGCCCTGTCAAATTCGGACACTGGGAAATTCAGATATTCAGCGGAATGCCAGAAAATAGGATATAACTGGAAAAAACAGGCAAGCTCTCTGAAGAAGTGCTTATGTGCCCAAGAGCTTGTACATGTTTTTCCAACTATATAAGCTAAGCTAATAAAACATGTTAATTCCCTCCACAAACCTTGCCTCACATCCTTAGAATATCACGTCTACAACAGAACTGTGAGAAAACAGGAAATCAATATATTTTTTCCTCTCACCTATGACTTTACCTGTCCTTCAGGTATTCAGTATTGTCAGGGCTATTTGTAACTCTATCATCTATAATATCAACTGTCCTTTCAAAACAGATTTGGTAGCTGGAAGAGAGCTTAGAGCTTTCTGTGAAGACAACCTCTCTGCCCACTACATAATACTCATGTCTCTCAACTGAGGGAGCAGCAGGACTGGAGCAAACACCTTTGGTGAGACAAAATCCCTCCAAACTGGTACCAACTGCACATTTTATTATACATTGGGAAAATAAATGCAAATTTGCAATATCCAAACCCTTCTAATATTAATAAACTGCATTTTATGGTTAATACTAGTCTGACCACCTGAAGACCCTTAGTCAGGCAAAATACTAAGAATTGCACATTGTTTAATAAATTACAAATGCAAACAAGTTTCAGTGCAAAAATCAGTTCCTTCGACTTGCAATGGGGGGTGGATGGCATCAAGAGATGTAGCTGGGGAGCAGAGCAGTGTGCATATTCCCTGCTTTTCCATCTCCACTGATGATGTGCAAAGGCAGCAGCCATTTTGTTCCCAGGTCTATTGCACTCTGCTAGCAAAGAGGGACACACAAGCTCTGCTCTCTCACGGCTACTTTATCCTGTTGTTATTTTTGTAATCTAAACCAAATGTCATTTTTAGATTTTCTCTCTGATGACGAAAGCAGAAGATAACAGCTTTGGATGAAAAAGACCAGCAGTAAGCCTTTTCTGTGCCAGCTTCTACTCTGATTTTACATCTGCTGCAGAACCTTAATTGTTTTGAAATACAGCGATACTTGGGAATGATGACTGGAGTGTCCCTTTTCCACCTGCAATTACAGACTGGGATCAGCCCGACGCTAACCCGGAGTATGAGGCACCTCCTCAGCAACACCCGTTTCGAGAGATCCCTGACCCCCCTGTGTGAGGCCCAGCAGCCTGGCGAGCCCCCCGAGGAGCGGACATGCTGCCCGGAGCTCACGGGGACCCCTGCGGGCTCTCCCTCCCCAGCCCGCAGTCCTGCGGCAGAGGGGGCTCCTCACAGCGGCTCCCTTGCAGACAGAGGTTCCTAAAGCCGGTTTTCCCTCTTTCTGAAGGAAAAACTACTCGATCCTCTTGTCCCTGAGGGTTCCTCCACCCCGGGGTGCCGACGGAGAGCTCCGGGGTGAGGCCGGGAGGAGGCGGGGGCCCAGCTGGGGCCATGCGGGAATCGAGGCGGACGAGGGGCTCCCGCCACTGTCCGCCCCGGCTCCAGCTCTGCCGAGCGGCCTCTCCTGTCCCGGCACCAGCCCCGCAAGTGGGGAGCAGCAATTCTCCCGCAGGCGACGGGGAAACCTACTGCTGCTTCCTCTCCGCTGCTCACGTCCCCCAATTAACCAAGTGCCGCCTAATGAAGTTTCACCCTAACGTTCCCCGCCTGTCATCCCATTCCAAGCTTTCAACCTCCACCGCGGACACCCGGTCACTCCGCACTGCAGAAAGGAGGCAGCGGCGGGAAGATGGAGCCACGAGAAGAGCCGGAGCCCCCTCTTATGGAGGCTGGGGGGAAAGCGCCCCGAGGGGCAGGCTCTCCCTCCGCCGCCGCCCGCCCGGGCGCCCGGACGCCCTGCCGTGGTGCGCCGCGTCCCGCCGCGCCACCGTCTTTCCCAGCCGCACGGCGCTTTGCCTCGCCGGTGCCAGCTGGGGCTTGGCGGCTCAGCCCCGGGGAGGGCGAGTCGGCTGCTCCCCGCAGCCATCCGCCCCGCGAGGGGCCCACGGCCGCGATCGCTGCGGGACGCGGCGCGGCGGGGAGGCAGCGGGCGGGACGCAGGTGTGCCGCGGGTGGCGGGGCGAGCTGCGCCGGGGAGCTGCGTGGGTGCGGAGGGCAGCGGAGGCAGGGCCGGCGCTTGCAAGGAGCCTTCGCAGCTTCTGACGCCAAGTGTGCCTGGGAGCGCAAAGGCGCTGGAGCCGGGGTGCCCGCCGGCGCCTGGCGTGCTCCGTGCCCACAGAACCGCCAGAAAATGCGTGAAACAGCCAGGGTGCAAACTGCCACTGAAACCACCGTTTTGAAGAAGCTGAGGTGCTGCGCCAAGCCTCGGGGCTTGTCTGTGTCCTTGGCCCCCCCGGAGACTTGATCCAAGTTTGTTTGAGTCCAGATCCTGCCTCATGGCCCAAATGCTTCTCCATGTTTATTTTGTACTCTCTTGTGTTCATCCCAAGCAGGGTTGTTGTCACCCAGAGGCCCACTGTCATCTGTGGGACTGGTCGGTAATTTGTACCCACCCACCCCTGGCGAGTGGTGGCGTAACTGTGCAGGAAAGGTTTATAGCACAGAACTCTTAAGTCCTGCTTTGAATCAGTCAAAAAGGCAACACCTTAGACATTTTTGTGAACCAATAACCTGAACGGAAAATAAATCAAGCCCACTGAAAAGCTTAAAGGATGTTTTTATTTTGACCTTAACGCTTTTCTACCCATTTCAGCATAAATTAGCTAAACTTTCAAATGAATGTGCACTTCTAAATGAAAACAACAACAAAAAAACCCAAACAGGTTTCCATTTAAAATATGAAACAGGTTATGCTGGTAACTCTTATCATCTTTTAAACACACTTTTCAGTCAATATTAATGGAAACTGATCCTTTTTGCATGACAGCTTGTTCCAAAAGTCAGCATTGCCTAGTGGAAGTAGTAGTAATAGTGGTGGTGGTGATGGTCAAGCCAATAGTAGCAGTAGTAGTAGCATTAGTAATACTGTGACCAACACTATTCAGCATCGTAAATACCAAGAAATCCCCGTTCTCTCTTCTGAAATCCCAGTGGTTTTGGTATCTACGCTTATCGATGCACAGTACTTACTGTAACTGTTTAGCTATAGCGGTAGCATCTCAATGGGCAGAATAGGCACATAGCTGCTTAATAAAAACAGTTTCCTAAATGTGAGAGGGATGAGCTAAGGGGATGAGCTTGTAATTTTCTAAGAGGAGACTGCTGGCAGTCATGCTAAACTGTAGGGAATAGCTCAGAAACAGCAGCTGGTTTATGAGTATGCAAAATAATATGGTAAAGAGGCCTACTGGGTCCTTCCTGTGTGCATGGCCTGTGGGATCGGGAAGTGCTTATCAGAAAGAAAGTACCAGAGCTGAAGCCAGGGAAAGAGAGTTACAGAACTTTCAGGTTGTCCTATAGTGAAATCCTTATAGCTTGAAATTGTCCTGAGCTTGTATAGAATAAAATACTGCCTTTTGTTGCTGCATAGCACTGGAGGAGCAAAATTAATGCCATTTACATTTCTAGGGGACCTGGGTATTGCCAGCCACGTAATATGACACCATTCCTGTGTGAACACATCATTTAATTTTTTAAACCAAAGTTTGATTGGACTTGCTCTTCATAGGTGAGGCTTTGAAGATCCTACATCCCTTTTTCTGCCATAAATAAGGAGGCAGAAGTGCTGTATTGTGCTTTTGTTTGTTTGTTATTCCACTGATGGAGTCTTCTTTTGCTTTGCTGATAATTCCAATCAAACAGGAATCAAGTGCATTAAATATGAAAAATAAAGAATTAAACACAATCCAGAAACAGAATTCCACAAACCAAAAGGTAGTGAAGTCTCTAGCTGCTGGGATGGATGGACTTTAATTTGTCAATAATTCACCGGTGCTATGGAGGAGAAGTATCAATAATAAAACGGTATGAATAATACCAGTCTTGTTGCTTTATGAACAAATCGACCTAGCCAGTCCAACACCTTGAATGAGGGGAGGCTGACATGTAAACCATGGTCTACACATCTTTACCCTTCAGGCATGCCGAGGTGATGGCAAGATCAAAGAGGCTTTTGAAATGCCAAGTTCTGAGAAAGGAAATTGGGAAATATAACTCCAGAGTTAGCTGGAGGGGGCAGGGATGAGGGTCATGTTAGAAGGTGTTAACCACTGTAGGGAGAAGAGAAACTCTTATCCCAGATGGTGCAGACATTTCATTGTTGAAATATAACTGCGACCAGCACATGTTATAAGGTAATGAAATCTGTCACAACTTGAACATCAAAAGTGGTCACAGGCTATAAAGGAACGGTGTTTGTGGGAACAGTAGGGACAAGAAGCGCCGGACACTAGAGGCTGTGTCTCTGAGATGCTGTAGTCAAGAGGATCAGAAAAGAGAGGAAGGAAGAGATTGTCTTGCTGACAGCTGCCTGAGGATAGGAGCAGAGGACAAGTAAGATATTGCTTCCTTTGTAATGAATCCAAGATGTAGCTCCCTGGCCTGATACTTGCTGAATAAACTGAGTTAGTTACTCAAACAAGTCCTTTCGATCCACTCCAGTTTTCCTATACATTCTTAGTACATTCTGTTTTAATTAGACCAGTTAGGTCCTTGATTGTTTGTAAATTTCATGCAGACTTTTCCTTAGTGCTTCTAAGGAAGAGGAGCTACAGAAAGATGCCTGGAGCTTATCATAGTTGGGATGTTTGGTCAAAGGGGCATGGACTATGGAGACCTCTCTCACAGAAGATGACACTTGCAGAACTGAGGTCTGGAAAACACAAAGGAAACACCTGGATGGTCGGATGTATTTTCACTCCTTCATCTTTTTTTCTTCCTTTGATTTCCTTATATCTATAGGATTTGAGTATAATGGAAGCCAAGTCAGAAAGAGGGATGTCAGTCACTTTCATTAAAAAAACAAACAAACAATCAAACACAATTCTTCAAAGTAGAAATTACTTGTGCTAGAACTGTACTTGTACTGAAAAGTGCTGAATACAACTAACTGCAGGAAACTAGGGGAGACTAAAGAATGCAAGTGATGGGACCAGACACATCCAGCAGAGTGCAGCATCACCCTGGACGAACAGTAAATGAGCACCATGGCTGTGAACGGTTTGCCTTCTGATTAAATAACAGGTGTCAGCTGCAAATAAGCAAATATCCCAGAAAAAAATAATTATTCCCTTCCATTTATGGATTTTGAATAATACTTCGATGCTCTTAAGTGATTTGCTTTATTTTTCAACATAAGTGTTTTGGGGTTGGAAAGTGGGAGAAAGAATCTGTGACTGGAATTGGAAGAGGGAGCCAGGAAGATTCAGACCAAACGTGTGGGGAGGAGTGGGGAGTTAGCTGAAGAAATAATGAGCAGACTGGTAGCCTGGTGGTAGGGCAGGACATTGAAATCACATGAACTCACAGGACTGACCGAGCAGAGAATGAAATGAGAGGTAGTTCAGGCAGAGAGAATGGGATTAGTACCTGGAGCTGGAGAGAGAGAGAAAAAAACCAAACCAAACAAAACAACCAAACCTAAACACACCATGCTGCAAGAGAGGAGACAGGAGGGAGCAAAGAGGGAAGGAAAAAGCAGAAAGGGTGGTCTGTTAACCAGCAAAGCCCATCTCTCTACAGAGGCCTTGGGGTGCGTGTGACACTATCCTGCTTCCTGCAAGTCCTTATGAAACCCCATGTCTGACCTAGTTTAATATTGCACCACAAAGGATGAAAACATGCTATTGCTGTCTGTTATTTTGGCAGGAGTCAGCAGGAAGAAGTCCGTGCTCTGGATTTAGAGGTTCCAAACCAGCTGCGGTACCATGGAGATAATAATATGCTGCCACATGATGGAACTTCTGGTTTTGTTTCTGTTCTCATTTGCTTTTTTAAAAAACCCTAGGACATTGCAGACAAAATTATATTTAAAAACCTTGTTAAGGTCACAGAGTCAAGTCTAGAAGAATCACGCACTGCCAGCATTAAAACTGTTTCTACCCAGTCCTCTGTGAAAAGGCATTATGATGGGGTCTTGAAGTACATGGCCACTTCCTGTTTCTCCACTAGAATCCCAATTCATTCTCTATATGGAAAAAGCTTGTTCTGGGGGTGATGAGGCTTGTACAGTGAAGGAGGGTGCTTTCTGTCCCTTCATAACTAATTTGTTGCAGAAATACAAATGACATAAGACATGAGACAGGGGTTTATAGAAGAAGGATGATGTCATGGTTAGAGTCACTGGAGAAACCCTAAAGAACAGCACTTCACTTCGGCACCTCTGCATCTTCATAGGTTCACCTTGTTTGGGTATTCACTTGTTAAAACTTTTGCTAATCACTACTCATTTTTGTTTTCTAAGTGGTGATCATGTTGTCTGGGTGCCTGAATTGAGGATCAGTGGTCTGCAGTGTGTAGGACCACCAAAGGCTACAACTGAAGTAGTACCATGTGTGAGAAAAGGACTACACCCACCTGAGTGTTCTGAAAAGCCATGTCTTAGGAGACTGAGGCTGGGCAAGGTGACACCTCAGATCTTAATTTCTATGCATCATAAATCCCTGATGTGTAAAATGGTGATGAAATTACTATGTTACCCCAGAGGAGTGGGCTAGAAATTAAGTAATGTTCTGGTAGCACTGAAGTACAGCAGTAGGGAGTTCTACAGTACATCCTGCACAGGACATGAATCAGAAGTCCACTTGAAAAGCATGTTTTATGATCTTATAATTAAAACCTGATCATAATACATATGCACAGTGAAGTCAAGATTGTATGGCCAATGTTGGTTGTGAGACTTCCTGTCTTTTAAGATTATTTTACATCTTCATCTAATTTTATACCACTATAATGAATGTTATTTGTATATAAGATTGCATATATATGTTGAAAAGTATGCTCACATCCTGTATGCACATGGGATTTGTCTGACCTGACTTCAGTCATCTAGACTTGCTCCAATCAGTAGAAATTTAATTCTAAATTAAGTGTCCATGAGGTGTAGGATGCCTGTCTCTCTGCATTGAGTACTTATTAGCTGTTTTCTCATGGGAAATGTTTTTAAGAAATAGATGTTTTGCATCATAGCTTAAAAAATACTATGATATTTCAAATTGTTAGTGACAGTGCCAACTTGATTAATGGTAAGCACAAAATATACAACTAACCAATTAAACGGGCAAGAAGAGACCCAGCTACTCTGTAGATTTGATTTCCAACCTGCATTTTCTGACCAAACAACAAATGCCTAAGTAAAACGCAACTTTGATCTCAAAACTTGTTTGATTTTAGATTGCTACATTATCTTTCCCAGACGCTTTTTTCCATCTGATACTTTTACTTTCCCAATTATTTGTTTAACAGCCTGCTCCATGAACTCTTAATCTGGACTGTGAACTCTGGACTGTAAACTCTGGCCTAAGGGCTCTTTCTTCTGTCCTGTGTCAATAACACCTAACATCCGAGACACTTCTAGGGTTGGAATCTAAGCACTTCTGAACAAGGGGCAATATTTGTACTACTAGTATCATAAAGGTTTCCAGTCAAGTAGAAATGAAGCACTATATGCCAAAGATACATGGATGAATGTAAGCAATACTGGTGAAATGTGCTTTGTCTACTGTGAACCATGGTGTGCAGGTGCCATGGGAGTGGGAACAGAGACTGAGGAAGTCAAATCTGCTGTCAGCAGCAGCACAGGGTTCAACCAACCACACATGGTTGCTGTTCCATTCTAAGGGAAGAAGTAATGACTGTTCCTTACCAGCTGGAAGGGATGGTATTAGTCACTGACCCCTTCCCAGTCCAGCTGTACTGTGGGAAAGAAAGTGTCTTTTTTTCTAGAGAGGGTTTTTGCACATTTCTGACTATCCATACTGCTTGAGAAACCTGTGTACAGCCCCCTCAAAGAAAAACTAGTAGACAGCCACTCCTTTTCCCTGTCCCCTCAATCACATACACAGAGTAGTTAGTGAATTGTTCTCTATAAAATGAAAGTACTTCACCTTATGATGTTATTAAAGTCACTATACCAGAGAGAAAGCGGTAGATATTACTTCAGTTACTGCCGCAACTCCAACAACAATTAGTGATATCAACAAAAGAAAAAAAGTAGAGTTGCCTCAAAAGGAACTGAGTCTGTTTGGACTAAGCATAACAATGAAAATTCATACTTGTAAGACACAGGAAGGAGAGAGAAAGGATGAGGATCCCCACTCCACCAGGATAGAAATGAGAATGATGTCCAAAGGATTTACGGAGGGAAGGAACAGCCTAGGGGATCATTCTGTTTTCTACAGCAAACCTAGGAGCCCAATGCCACCATGGTGGGGGTGAACCCAAGGAGGAAGTGGGTCTTGTTCAGCTCTGGAAAAGCAATGACAGCATGTCTCGGTGAATGTGTAAGGTGGGGCATAATGAAGCCATACATTGAGGTGATGAGCTGTAGGAGAAGCCAGTGACATTGTTTATGACACTGACAATCTTCTGAAGTCCACTGAGACAGCTTATTGGTTTTGAGTTCTCACTCATGGCTGACCTCAGTTTAGACTCTCTCAATAACACAGCTAAAAAGAAAGTCCCTTTCTATATAAAGGCCAAAGAGGGAAGTCTGGTTATTCCTGTAACACCTCCAAGCAAAGAAATGCCAGGAATCACCATTCCTAGCAGCTCAGTCGATTGCTGAGCCAGACCACCCTGGAATGCTTGTGGTAGAGCATGAGAAATTCCACCCACATGGGACGTTTACCCAGCTGGCTGCCAGGGTCTGTGGCAGCTCTTAGTCATCTCAAAGCCAGTCCCTGAAGAGAGGGCTCCCTTGGCCTCAGTATCACAAGCTCCCTAGTGCAGTTGAGTGGCCCATTCCAGAGTATTTTGAAACCAAGCATGTTGCAATGCCTGATCTGAACTGCTGGGCCCTGCAATGGAGATGCCAGGAAGAAATACAGTGACAAAAGAAGCCTATTACTGAAATGCCTCTGCAGAAGCTCCAGAAATTACTTCCAGTAACATTTAACCCCAAAAGTCAAAACATGTTCTTTATAATTTGTTTCATGCTGGCTTGCAGAGTAAGACCAAAAGCTCATTGCCCATACAGCTCTGCTGAGTGACCTAGAGGAACCATACAAAGCAACCCACTTCCTAGAGGGAAACCACAATGAAGAAGTAATACCCATGCTCTCTCAGGGTACTGCTGGCTGGCTGTGGAATTCACCCTTGCCCAACCAAGATTTGCAACACTTTAGCCCATATCAGAACCAGTCCTGTGTGAGAACTTTGGAAATTATTAAAGAAGCTCTGGAAGAGCTTTCCTGAAATATATGCCAATGCTGAATACAAAGACCAGTCTCCACTGTCACGGGATGGGCCACTGACACTGTGGAGCATCATTTAATCGCTTCTTTCAGACTAGCGGGAGGGGAAAAAGGAAAAAGTCAACAGTACACATGAAGAACTTTTTTCCTCTCTTTAGCGCTCTCTCATACACCTGTTTGATGCACACTTTCTGGAGCTCTCTTACCTTCTCTAGATTCAATTCGAGCAGCCTCAGGTGTATTTCTGTGCAGTTTCACAATGTTATGGATTTCCTTAAAACATCAGTGGCAGGCTGGAGAGGCTGCAATAGGAGAAAGTGGATAGGATATCTAGTGGACATCTTGTTTTAATAGCACATCCCTTGGCGCAGATATCCATGCTTGGGCATCTGGGCATGGTCCTGGAGTGAGCCTTTTTAGCACAAGGCCTGTCCCACATATTCAGCCTCTTCTTGCCTTAAGTAATATCTAGGAAGCTGCTTCCCAAGATTAAACGCTCTGTTGTCAAAGAGCCCTTCCCACAGCAACAGGGTGCCTATTTATGTGTCTGATTACCTCGTAAATGAATGTTGCATGAGACGAGATCTTTGTAGAATCACAGTGGGAAGCCTGATACAGGAGACATCATGAATGGCACAAGAGGCAGGGTGCCCCCCCCGCAAGTAGCCCGTTGTCCACCCCTCACATACATGAGGTGCAGTGTCTTTTCAGGACAGCTCAGGCTGTTTCTGCTCCACTCTCCCAGGCCAGACTAAAGTATACTTGTTCCAGTCATGAAGAACTCTGTGGAGTTTGGCTTGTGCCATACAAGCCAAAGACAATATTGTGTATGCAAGTGCATTCTGCTTCCTTTGAGTTTTTGGTGTGTCTCTGTGTTTGTACAGAGCTGTGATGGGCAGAACCAGCATCTGCTTAGAAATGGTATGACTGCAAACAGTGATTTAGTAGGAAAGAAGACAAGGCCAGCTAGATGCCAACAAGATAAATGATGCTTGGTGCACACACGCGTGCAAGTCTGGCCATCCAGAAGCAGTGCAACTGGTCAGAGTTGTCTTTGTTTCTGACACAGCTGACTTCCTACCAGATTTGGGCCATTCGGTAATGCTGGCCTTGCTGTTTGTCCAGCAGGTTCAGAGCAGCACCACTGGATCAGCACGAAGAGGGTACGACTGAACTCAGGACTGGTGTTTACTTTCTACCTCCAGTGACCTGTTTAAATGCTCAGGAAGTCACTGGAGATCTAGTCAGTGCAGGGAATGCAATTTGAAGAGCAATCCAGCAGACCAGCCATGGCACATGACACTCAGTTGCACAAAGAGTCATCCAAGACAGCCACATGAGGCTGGCAGGTACAATGCGAGTCCTACACGAGATATTCTTTTCTGGATGGTGACCTGGAGACTACCAAACAACACCAGCACTTTTGTTTAGGTGATGAATCCCAGGAAGCATGCCTAATTTAGTGTGACCGTATACCCCTGTAAGTGTCAGTGACTGTCCTGGCAAAATTTCCATCAGCCACAATGAAAGCTTAAGCAAACTACGTAAGCACCTACTTGTGGACACCTAGGCGTGTCTTGGCTTTGAACTGAATTCCAGCCAGGCTGCCAGCACAGGCCAGTGGAAGGGGGAAGCGTAGCCAAAGGGGATGCGAAAAAGAGGAGAGGAAGCACAATTCCAGTTTTTGCTAGCACAGTTCATGCCATTAGGGATTCCACTGTGAGGGGTTAGGCAGTGCCCAGCACAATCATTCAAGGGAATGAAAAGATACCACACAGCTGTTTTAATTCAAGTCACATATGGGAACACAGGGACAGTGGAGCATATCCGTCACAGAAGAAAATACAGGTTTATTCACTTTCTAGCCATCTAAGGAAACAAACAGACCAAATGAGTTCAGATTCCATCTTGCGGACTTTGGGTAGCCAGGAAACTGGGGCATGACATCATCCAGTGGCAAGGAGACAGCAACTTGTGCAGCGTCTGTAATGCTGTAAGAAACCATCACTTCTCCACACTGTGGAGAAGCTTCTGTTTTTAAGAATAAAATTGACCAGTCATTGCTTACAATGCACGATTGTCCAAAAGTTGAAAGTATACAGAAGTTACAGCCCTTCAAAAGCTAATTTTCAAAAATTTCTCACTCCAGATAATTTTGTCATTTAATAGTGGTAGAAGCTGTGGACCCACACTGTGAATGCATGACTTAAAGGAGCAGCTGAGGCCACCAGTCACTTTGATTTCCCAAAGCGGTGATATCCCCACCAGTACCCCTAAAGAGTTGTTTATTTAAGGCGTTGGCAGGTTTTCCCCTCAGCGTGCATATGCCAAACCACAAATGAAAGCTTAGCATTTAACCACAGAAGGAAAGTCTTGAAAGCAATTCATGAATCTACACTAAAACCACCACAGCTATAATTAAATCAACTCTTAAAGTAGCGTAACTCTTAGGGCTGAAATAGCACTCTATTTTAAACCTAATTGGAGAAAGAGAAGGAGAAAGGTTGAGTGGAACCCTTAAACCAAACATTCTCATCTGAAGGTTTGGAAACTCCTTTCAGTGTACTAAACATTCACCAAGGCTTCCTGCAAGCACTGGAGTTTGTCCTTTCACTACTGGTTGAATTTCCATCTCGATTGACCTCCACCAGCAGGTTTAAAGACCGTCTCCAACCCGGCAGCAGCTGTGTTGTGCTGAAGGACACCGGTGGGGAGGACGGGACAGCTGGGGTTGGGGTGTCCGCGGGCGCGGGACAGTGCCCGAGGCTCGAAGAGCCCTGAGGACCGGTGCCCAGCGGTGTCAGCCGCCCAACAGCCCCGGGCGGCCGCCCCAAGCCCTTGCACACGCCCAGCAAGCGCGGAGCACCTGCTGCCTTTGCCGCGGGCGGGTCACGGCCGCTCATCCCGCGCAGCTGCAGCGCGAACGCGCAGTCCAGCTCAGAGTCTCCGTGGGGCGGCGCGCAGCTTGCGCGGGTTTCCCGGCGGCTCCCCCGCTCCCCGCCCCGCCGCTCCCCGTTCCTCTTCCCCCGCTGCCACCTACTCTCCTGGTCGCGCTTCCGAGCGGTCCCGCGGAGCAGCGCGGAGCCTCCGCGCTATGGCAGGGCGGGCGGGCGTGCTGTGGCTGTGCGCGGCGGCGGGGCTGTGCGCGGCGGCGGAGCTGCGGCTCACCCTGCTACACACCAACGACGTGCATGGGCGAGTGGATGCGCAAGGCGCGGGGACGCGGAGCTGCGCGGGCGCGGAGGGGACGGCGGGCTGCTTCGGCGGCGTGGCGCGGCGGGCGGCGCGGGTGGCGGCGGAACGGGCCGCGCACCGCAACGTGCTGCTGCTGGACGCCGGGGACCAGTACCAGGGCACGGTGTGGTTCTCCCGTTTCAAGGGCCAGGAGGCGGTGCACTTCATGAACCTGCTGCGCTACGATGCCATGGTAAAGTGGGCCGGGGGGGGAGGCGATCGGCGCGGTGAGGGGGCTCCCCTACCCTTGCGTGCTGAGTCTGTTCCTTCCTTTCCTCCTCTCCTGCCGTTTTTTGCATAGCCGACTCCTTGAATGCGTGGTGTTGCATCAGAGGAGGCTGCAGATTTACAATGAGGGTGGTGAAACACTGGCACAGGTTGCCCAAAGAGGTGGTAGATGCCCCAACCCTGGAGACATTCAAGGCCAGGCTGAACAGGGCTCTGAGCAACCTGATCTAGTTGAAAATGTCCCTGCTCAGTTCAGGGGGATTGGGCTAGATGAGCTTTGAAGGTCCCTTCCAACCCAAACTATTCTATGATTCTAAAACTGTGGTGAAAGGCAGCTGGGAGGTAAGCAAGCAGAAGGCAAGCAAGTGCTTGGTGACGGGCACCCGTCCAGATGAGGTTGTGGGCTTAAAGCCCCACAGGTACCCCGAAACTGGGAGCTAGTACCGAGGATACACAACAGAGAAGACACTGATGTGTGAAAGAGCTCCCCTTGGGGGAGCCAGGGGCTTGGGGTGGGTGGCAAGCTGGAAGGGCTTTGTTGGAGGGGGGTCAGCGGATGCATGAACCTCTGTGAGCAAGTGAGCCCAGCAAAAGCTGGGCAAGGAGCCTGTGCTGCGACAGAGGAGCCAAATGTGGCTAAGGCTTGCAGCCCACCTTGCTGGCTTTGGTCCTTTAGGAAGGGACAGCTGGCACATGTTGGCAGTGCTGTTTTGAAGGGTAAGGACTTTTAGGTTTCATCAGTTCCACTATGGTCATGTCCAGTCCCACGAGACCTGTGATCATTAGGGGATGTAAGAGGCTGTGTGCAAGTGGCCCAGGGATTGTAGCAGCACATCTTGAGGGAGCTCTCTGAGATGGTGCCAGTTCCACACCTGTACTCTCTCTCTTTTGATTGTCTGAGTGCTGAGAGGAAGGTAGAAGAATTTGAGACTGATATTTGGGGATGTCACATTTAAATATTTTGTATATTAATATTTTATATATTAATATATAAATAATTATCTAGGATTATTTTGATTGCATAGAAGCCCAGAAAGGAGGGGAGAGATTAAAGTTATGTTTGAGAGCAACTGCTCTTTCAGAATGACTCTGTGTTTATTTCGTCCCAATTGACAGTTTGAGGAGAAGATCTTCCCTGTGTATCACATCCTCTGTCTTCATCTCTTTTGCTTTCTCTGAAAGGACTGCACTTCCCCAGGTAAAAATGGCTTCACCCATTTCTTCCCTCTGCCTCAGAACAGCTACAGAAGGGAAGGGGATGGTCCAGTTCACTTTCCTAGGCTAAACAGACTTCATACCAGACAGACAGGTCTGTGAAGGATGCTGCTCCCTGTTCACATGGCCTAACAAATGATTTCTTAATCATAAAACTAACATGAATAGGCTTTTTCTTCCTGGTGGTGACAGGGAGGGGTGTGTGCATTCAGGACTCATCTTTACTGAGAGCACTTTGGAGTTCTGCAGTTCAGAAATAGCTCGAGGTGTTTTTTCCTACCTTTCTTCCCAAAGCTTGCTGCTGGCTGTCTTTTGTCAGCCTAGCATTTGCTGGTTTGACTGGTTCACGGGCAGGCTGGGAGCTTGTACAGTTCCTGATCATATCACGAGAAGAAATTCTTTCAGGCAAAATCAGCATTGTTGAACTAGTGCTCAGTTTTAGAAACACACATCTGCTGACTGTTCAGGAGATCCCATGAGCTTTTTCATCAGAATAAGATTAAAAAATAATTCCACACCGCACTGTGGATAACCAGAGGCTTGTACTGGATGCTGATGCCTTAAGTGAAATAGTCAACCACCTGCTTTCTGTGGAGGTGCTGCATATTACAGTGTAAATATTGTCAGTGGATAGAAGGGGACAGGATAGACTGAGAAGCTACAGAGACTTCAGCACCTTTCTTTGCTGCCAAAGAGGCTGAGGACAGAGTTGCCAAGTGTTGAGCGGCACTGCAGTGTCCATTTTGATTCTTCTGTCCATGGACCGTGAGGACCATACAGTGGGGATGGTGGCCTGGGGTAGTGGCACAGGGAGCAAGGTAAGAGCCACACAGGAGATGGGTGAGTTAATGTTTCTTTAAGCAAGATTTGGGAAGTCACATCCCTAACAGAAGGGGTGGGGATTACTGAAATGGTTAGAATTGAGGTACAGGAGTAGGATTACAAACAGGATGAAGGAGAGAACATGAGTCACATAAGTTGTCACAGGATGGGGGCAGGAGCCATAGGAGGTTTTAGGGCAACCTGGCAGTGTTAGAGGTTTGTGCCACAAATGAGACAAATTTCCTTTTTTAGGTTTATCTTTTTTTTCATTTATGCCTTGTTGTCACCTCAAGTCTATTTTCTCTTATTTAGCTACATATCGCTTTCCAAATTTTCTTGGCATTAGCCTTGCTTTTTGGTGAAAATAAGATCAAAATCCAAATTAAGTAGTGCAAAGTAATTGGAGGAGTGACAGAAGTCTCCTAGTTTTAAGTTGCAGCCTTCTATTAATTTGTATCCTAATTTTGAAATATTTTTAGCCTGGTTTCTTGTGAAAAGGAGGATTATATGGTCACATGCTGTGTACATGAATATTTCTATTTTTCCCTCCCTTGTGATTTACACTTATGTCAGCCAATGGATTTGGGTTTGGTGAATGGATATTACACAGGTACAGGGTCCTAGAAGGTCTGGGTGTAAGGGTAGTGTAGGTAGAGTACAGGAACCCCAAACAGTCCACATTGTCCTCCCCAAAGGAGAAGCTGCATCAAAAATAAAGCTGTATTATTAGCCACCAGTGATTTCTCATGAACAAGGGACTTTATAACCACCCACACCATGGGAAAACTTTTGATCAAAGCTTGTATCCTAATGGACATGAAATAATCCAAACACAAGATGCAAAGCCAAGAGAAACAAGGTTTCATAAGTGGTTGATTGGGTTCTTTTTTTCACAACAATCTAATGGCAGTTACATCCAATTCAAATTTTTATTTCATTTGCAACATTTTTTTAGGGGGGTTAATTGCATATTTAGGAAGAACAGAAGGCATACGCATCAGCCACAAGGAAGTAGCTTGTTACCATGTTACCATTCTGAGATACTTTAGCAGTTTGTGGACATCTTTTCAGGACATCAGTCAGCATAAAAATGAGCTTCTTCTAGAGTGTTATTATTTTTTTATTATTATTATTTTTTACAGCAAATTAGGTTGCAGCTAGAATAATGTCAGAAATGGAATATAGTTGGAGTGCATTATGTCTTCCCAAGTCAGGATTTTCTCAAAGATAGTTCTTGGTTCTTTTGGAGAAGTGCTGCAGCAGCATGCAGACAATTTGCTCCATCCTTGGGGTGTGCCTAGAGTTCTCACTAGTGTCAGCAAGTGGTTGCCAATGCAAGTTACTGCTGACATCCTGATATTTCCACAGTCATTGAATTACCTGCCTGTGGGGATCAGAGGAGTCAGGAGTCTTTGTTTCCTCCAAAAGAAAGACTCTGCCAATCAGTTGATGGAAATACTAAGCTTCCATGCCTGTAGTGGCTTCAGAGTCCTGCTTGGGTTGGAATGTGATCAGGGTCAATATCTGTTTGGGGAAAAAAAAGTTGCAACAAACACATAGGGGCTGTTTATCTACGTAGAGCAGAGAGGTATATAAGGCTTCTTAGATGATGAATGTGACTTTCCCTGCTTAATCTTCAAAAATTATGAACATGCTTTTGTCTGGAAGAGTTGGCCCATTGGCTTTAGCACCCCTTCATGCTCCAGATGACACCTGGAAACTACCAAGTTATGCTATTACCATGTTTCCATAGATACATCTTTTCACTTGCTAACATCTAAATATGCCACAAGGTTCTTGCATGTATTTTGCTTCTGTCAAGTTGCCATCTGTGGAGATTTTGCCAGCTATTGCTGAACCTGCAGGCATGGGCATGTAGCAGCTTAGGCTGAGCATGAAAAAGGAACAAGTAGGAGAAAGTTCCATGGTCCTTGAAGGGAAGTCCATTATTGTCTGCTTAAGCAACCTACAAGAACTAAAATTTCTCATCTTGTTAATAAATCAACTTGCTAATAAATCAGTGGTCCTGCTTGTTTTGTGCAATACTCTTAGTGCTTCACAGTGTCATGCACACACCTGCATGTGTGCACACACACCTGCTGTGGATTGTCTATGGAGTGTCTCCCTGGCTGATAAACATTAGAACTTCTACTAGGTAATGGTATTGATCATGGCTAGAAAATTATCTTTTCGTGTTACATGTTAGAGCACACAAGGGCTCTTAGTAAATGTGAATTAAAGATGTTAAAAAAAAAACACTATAGTCCAAGCACAAGCTCTTAAAATACATGTTTTATTTAAAGGTAACAAATATTGGCATTTAATATTTTCTTCAGTATTTTTTTAAACAATGTATTTTCTGTAGACAAATTATACATTTTCTTTTGCAGTTACTGTTAATCCTCTTTTGCAGTTACAGGATGAAAAACAAATGGGTTTTAATTTGGTATATGATTACAAATACTTATTTAGATAGGTTTTAGGTTTCGACTTTCGCATCCGTATTGATATAAGAGTGTGAAAAACAAAAACCTAAACCAGAATAACATTCCTGTGTTTGTGAGAAACAAGAATATGCGTGTTTAGACATGAGAGGGTTTTCTTCCCTAGAACACAGACTTTCTCAAACATACCTTGTGTATAGTTTCTGAGAGTACTCAGACTAAATATTGGAGGTGTGGTTCTAAATTTTCTTCTTGCTTTTCACAGGCTTTGGGGAACCATGAGTTTGATAAAGGTGTGAGCGGATTATTGGATCCTCTTCTTCAAAATGCTAATTTTACAATCCTGAGTGCAAACATTAAGGGGAAAACCCCATTGGGGAATGAAATGATGAAATACGTTCATCCTTTTAAAATAGTACATTTTGACTCAGAATCAATAGGAATTGTTGGCTACACTACAAAGGAAACTTCTTTTCTTTCACAGCCAGGTATGTTTTCTTTAATAGATAAGTTTATATCCTTTGTTACTACTTTATTACTTGCCCATTTGTTTGAATACAAAGATGAATGTTTTCTTCTGAAAAGTGAGCATTTTCTTGTTTTATCAGTATATACTTGTACTATTGAACTTTGTAACTGCCTGATTTTTAAACTGGACAAGATTTGTTAACATTAAAAGCCATTTTCCTACAGACCTGAATTATTTAGCATCACTGAGTTATCTAAGAATATAAGAAGGTCAGTGAGATTGCAGGAGAGCTGCGGGTGGGCACCTTCGGGCTTTTACTGTTGTGTGGTTTTTTGTTGTTGTTTGTTTTGGTTTTGTTTTTATTTATAGTCTTTTACATTTTATTGCTATTTATCCATTCAAACAAATGTTAAAACATGAACACAGCTTGTCTCTCGACTGAAATGTGTTCGAACCAAGACATTTCTGTGTGTTGAAATTTTGCTCTTGGATGCCTCCACGCTCAAGGCCTCGGAAAAGGAAGGAGAGCTTCACGTGTATTTTTGAAGAAGAAATTGCCCAATATGTTTTTAGCCTCTAAAATATTTCCAGAAATTAGACTACAGAAGGAACACCCATTCAGCTTTTACCACAATTGCTTCATTCATGAGTAAAATTAGAATTGATGAGGAAAAAGACTTCTCAATTTCTGGCTATTTTTTCCGACATTTCAGGGGTTTTGGTTTGTTGAGGTATTCTTTGGGTTCCGGGTTTTTTTGTTTTGTTTTGTTATTTGGGTTTATTTTTTAGTAAAACAAAATAGGCTACTGGAATGAGAAACACATTTGAATCAGCTGTTGGAGATGTGAGTCACTGCCTGCTCAAAGCTCAGCCCTCGCATGACAAAATCAGACTCTTTCCTGTTCTTTGTCGCAGGGATGCCCTGAGCAATGTTTTAAAACTTTTTCCATATTGAAAAAGGACTTAATATTATTACTTCTCTTTCCATTGCTTAGTAATAAAGAAGTTGTGGATAGCTTTCTTGAGAAAAGGAATACTCAGTACTTTGAGGAAGTATTAGAATATAGAACTGTTCCTTCAGTGCTTTTTTAATTCCTATACTGCATCTTTAAATTATCAGGAAAAAGAATTCTGAGGTCGGAATAGACTTCTCTACTTCACTCCTCTCTTACAGTGATGTGGTTTTGGAGTCCTTTCTTTTTTTTTTCCACCAACAAAAGAGAAAATTGATCTGTATTTTCTGTAGATAACTGGATTTCACCTGTGCTTGAGGACATGAGGGTAGATATCATCTAGCATCACACTAAGTTTGAAAATGGACAGACAACCAATATTGTTCTTCATTAAGGATTAATAAAATAGATCTCCGCTCCCCTTCCAGACAACTATGTTAGTGTGGTAAGGTCATCAAATTAGTTTTCTTGAAAATAAATATGCTTGAGGAAAATTCAGATAGTATTGGAATGATTCTCTGAAGCATTTAAATGCATTTCCAATAGCATCTAGACATCATATTGAATGCCTCAGACTGCTGGGACATGATGGAGACCACGACTAGAAAAAGCTGTGAAAAGGGAAGGGTTGGCAGCTCCACAGATGCAGCTGAAGCAGCCCAGGGATGAGTGTATCCCACAGTGTGACTGAGCAACAAGCAGGACAAATTCTAAGAGCAACATTTATAGTCATCAGAGTTTTATAGTTTTCTGCTTTGCCTTCTCAGCTTGTGGAGAAGCTGTGGACGTTTGGAAGCTTTGAAAATGTGAATTCAGGATACGTTAATGTAACTCAGTGACTATGTATAACCCGTGACCCAGCAATCCTTCAGGCTGAGAAAATCATGGCCAAGGTGGATCAGTGGCAAAATAATTATCAACGTAATTCCTTAATTCAATGAATAAGATATGTTGTGAATTTTAAATTCAGCCCCTTGCTTATCTCTGCACACTTCTAGATGATTCCATTTTCTCAGACTCTGCAGCAATTGCCTTGGCATGCTGTACACTCTTAAAGCATTCTCAAAGCCAAATAGGAAGGCTGAAAATGCTGAAACATGTGAATTCTTACCTGACTGCTTCCTGTGGAAATCTTTTGTGAGTATGATTTCTTCTGTTGTTACATAAGTTCCACAGAATTATGAAATTACAACTTGCACACTTAGCAGTCTGCTTAAACCAGCTATCAGCATACTTGAACGGATTGTAAAGTCTCTAAATCTTAGTGTTTCCATTGTGAAGAAACAATTCATCTCTGCTGAGGGTACTGTTAATGTTACTGTTTGGAAACCATAGGAATAGGGAACTCTTGGCACAACTCATAGATTACAGCCAGCTGGCAGTTTTTCTCAAGCTCTCCTCTGTGTTGCTGTATGCAGCTATCTCAGCTGAATGCCCAGCCACTTTTTTCCACGTCCTGCAAGAGTTGTTCATAACTTGGCACATAGAGTTGTCTACATATTGGCTTTGCACTGATAATCCATCTTTCTAGTGTTTGATGGTACCAGCTCATGTGCTTTAGTTCTGCAGTCATGTTGTAAACCCCACAAGATATTTGATGTCTTTATCTGTCCTGAGAGATGCTGCATACAGGCTCAGTGCTGTGAAATAATGGATCTCATTTTGTCAGCTGGCTCTTTTTACAAAATAGAAACCCAAAGCTGCTTACCCTACAACTCTACAGGCAGCAAAATATTTACTGAAAGTATCAGCTGGGTCAGTTTTATAAAATGGAATTTTAAATTCCATTTATTCCACTTTATTCTGGCTAGCTCATGTAATATTTTTAACATGCGGCCAGTTCTTTTTCCTTATTCATTTCTAGAACAGTTTGGATGTTTTATCTAAAAATCAACCCCATCTAAAAAGAGGAGAGGATGTCACATCAGTTTAATACCTTGAAAGAGAAGGAGTACAGTTAGGTCTTGTTTTTTCCCCTGATTATGGAAGTAGATTTGTTGTTTGGTTTTGTAGAATTGGTGATTAATAATAATCTGTGCTTGGCATACATGTAGGCTGCAGTGGTGTAGAGGGGAACAGAGCTGGTGCTGGTGGGGAGAGCTTGGTTATCACAGGCCATGTGGCTGCATCCCATGGGAGAAACTGGCCTAAAGGAAACTGCATACTAGTGCAGCTCACCAGTGTCTCACTCTTCCTTTAGAGAGCTCAGGTCTCTTTCCAGAACTGGTCCCCACACTGTGGTGTGCATGGCCACTGTAGATGGTCCATGGGTAGCGAGATAAGCGTGCAAAGCGCTTGTGCTCAAGGAGCATTTCTCGAAATTCATCTTTTGCCCATAGTTGTGCATCAGGCCCAGCTTCTGTCAAGCACAAGGATGTACAAAGAGGGGATCAAAGCTGGTGGCTTCCTTCAGCCTAGAGAAGGAAGGCTAAGGGGGAATCAAGTGCAGTCTTCCATTGTCCTAAGGGGTTTTATAGAGAAGACAGGGACAAACTCTTCCCAGGGGGGCACAGAGAAAGGATAAGAAACAATGGGCTCAAGTAGTACCACAGGAAATTGTGGTGGGATGTCAGGAAAAAATTTGTCACGGTAAGAGTGGTTAAGCCATGAAAGAGGTTACCCAAAGAGGTTGTGGAATTTCGGCTTGCTTGGGCAAGACCCTGAGCATCCTCATCTGGCTGCGAGTTCCTGCTTTGAGTGGGTTTTGGAGTAGAGGCCTCCGGAGGTCCCTTCCAACCTCAACTTATGACTCGCTGGTTCTAAGAAGAGGTTCACAGGAAGAAAGTGTGGGCACACACTGCCCAATTCACTGTGCAATGTGCAGTACAGAGATTCCCTCTGGCAGTAACAGAACTATTCAGTGGGTGTGGTGGTGAACCACTTTATGTAACCCTCTTTTATCTCTTGCATTGTAGCAGCTTCCTCTTCGTTTCCTGAGACATTGTGCACTGGATTGTGAATTCGTTTCACTCCTTCCTTTGTTATGAAATAATGTAAATCTCTTGACTTTAAAGGCATCTTTCAAAATGGTTTGATCAAAAAAACCTCTGCAGTAAGGAGAGGAATTAGGTAGAGGGGGAACTGGTAAAAATGTTACTTGGTTTTCTTCACCAGAAAGTTCAGGATTACAGTTTGTTGACTCTGTTCTTAAACTCTATTCTTAAAACTTTGTCAAAGAAATGAACCTCTAATGTAGGAAGTCCTTTTATGCAACCTGGAACACTTTGCCCAAGATAAAAGTGCACGTTTATCTAGTGCTCTTGTAACTGTCATGTTAGAATAATTTCAGCAGGCACAGAAACCTTGCGGAAAGACTCAGAGTTTCCCAACATTGTGGTCCGGAAAAGGTTTCTCCTTTCCAGACTTTCCGTTCTTTATGTTGTCACTTGAGGATGGTGGTTCAGTTGTATGCTGTGTTGGTATTACTGAAAGTGGTTCACATTAGGTGAGTTAATTTGTTTAAGAAGGCAATTTGGAATTTAGTGAAGGACTTTGAAGAAGCTGCTGTTTAAAGCCTCAGGGGTGGGGGGAAGAATTAATGTGGAGTAAAAAAAAAAAGAGGTTTAGCTTTGGAGAAGGCAGAAGATGTCAAAGGAAATGGCCTCAAGTTGCACCAGGTTTAGGTTGCATATTAGGAAGAAAATTCTTCATGGAAAGGGTTGTCAGGTATTGGAACAGGCTGCCCAGGGAAGTGCTGGAGTCACCATCCCTGGAGGTGTTTAAAAGGCAGTTAGAGGAGGTTCTTAGGGACATGGTTAGTGCTAGAGTTAAGTTATGGTTGGACTTGATCCTGAGGGTCTCTTCCAACCGAAATGATTCTATGAAACCCACAGAAATAAGTCTGTAAACAGCTCGATGATCCTGAGATTGTCTTCCAATGAAATGATTCTATGACTCTATGAAACATAACTTGGGAAAGAAAAAAATCTTTATAGTACAATACAAGTGTTTATACTTAAACACTTACCAACATATTTAGTTTCTCTAGTTAAATAATAGAAGTCATTCAATTTTTGGTCCCACAATTGGTGTCTCTGCATTTTTTTTTTTGAAGTTAAACTTGTTTAGTATAGGCAAGTACATCCAGCTCAGTGTAGGAATGTTGTATTAGTCTAAGCACACATGTGTTTCTGAGAGACTGGAGAATATCAGGTCAGGGGCTTGAACCAACATGGAGCATTTAAGAGCCACAGATGTTCAAAGTTCCTTTAACTATACAAAATAGTATCCAATATGAAGTACTTTTTTAAACTAGTAATTAAGGTAATTTGTAAATACATTCATGTTTGTTCTTTTTTTTTTTTTTAAGGAGATGATGTAATCTTTGAAGATGAAATTGAAGCATTGCAAGTACAAGTGAATAAACTTACTGCTATGGGAGTGAACAAAATAATTGCACTAGGACATTCTGGTTTTACTGTGGACAAAAATATTGCCCGAAAAGTGAAAGGAGTGGATGTTGTAATTGGAGGACATACAAATACATTCCTCTATACAGGTATTTTACTTTTTACTTAAAGTGTTGCTTCTAGAGCAAAGCTGAAACTGATGCCCTTTAGACCCAAAGAACTTTCACAAATATAGTTTACTGTTGTCTGTACAGGGCCAGATTCATAGTTGGTACCCATCCATAACTTCAGCCAGTGGCATCTTTCAGGGGTTGTATTGAATTATTTTTGAGATGGGACAACCAAGGATGAATACAGTATTCAAAGTGTGCATCCATCATGGGTATACACAGTGGAATCCAGATTCTTTTGCACAGGCTTGTTGGTTAATGCCTGTAGAGCATTTGTGCTTCAAAGTGGTAGCTGTAGTAGTGAAAATGCTTTACTGAGTGCGGTTCAAAGACACACCGCTGTTCACAATGTAGAATTGTGATCTGAAGTGCTTCAGGAGCTGACATACCTGAGTTAATCTCCTCTCTAGATACGTAGGAGTTCACATTCACATCTGTTATCATCCCTGTGTACCCTGCTGGCAGACAAGACTAGATGAAGCTGTTCCATCTCTCCCCATTTGAAGCTTTTCAAGATTCACAAGGTGAGGGAGAGCACATGCAACAGGATTCTGCAGTCTTTGGGTTTGAGACCTCAGATTGGAGTGGATTCTGGTCCCTTTTCCAAGGCCTGTACTTCTTTGATACAACTAATCTCTTATTTTTCTTAACTCTCCAGTGATAATAAGAAATAAGAAGGAATATCTGAGAGAGATATACCAAAAAAGTGTATCCACTTATTTAGTCAAAATATGTTTGAATATGGTATGAGTCTATAATTTTTATTCCAGGTGCTGAGAAGCACTTGCTAATCCATCAAGGAACACCATGAGTGCATTTGGGAACCATTCCCTTCCGAATCAAAGCCATCAGCCAACATTCACATGAAATAGCCGCATCTGCAGAGGTGATTTGACTGCAGAGTAAAACACTTAAAATTAAGTGTCTCTGTGTGTTTATGTGTACATTAAGGCTATAATCTCTCTTTTAAATCAAGAGATGTTATCAATAACTGACAGCAGCGTTTTGGAAAATGTTTCGGCTCAGTCTAAGAAGAGATGTACCAGTTGGTCAGCCGGATCTCTGGCTGTCCAGGGAGCTGAGACACATACCTGTTGCCCATGCAGACACCCACATAGAGATACCTTAATATAAAGGTCTAATCTTGGACTAGTCCAGCCTATCTGTCTCTAAGACATTGGCAAATCTCCAGTGTACCCACAAATTATGTAGCAGATGTTGTCTTGACTTCTTCAGGTGTGCTTTGGGTTTGTAGAACTGATCCAAACAGTAATGGTAGCTTTAGGTTACAGCATTTTAGTTGCTTGTTTTCATCAGAGAGGGTGTTCTGAAAATGTAGCGTGTTGGCTAAAGCAAGGTAAGAAAATAGGTTCTGCAGGTACCCAGTATGAATTTGTGCATTTGTAATGAAACAGCATCAAACACTTTGAGATGTGTGCAGGAATTCTTTGGGGATAAGATGCACTGAAAAGTCTTTTCAGAAGGAACACTTCTACCTTATAATGGAATAATATTGTAGTGATAATTAATCCTGCAAGAAAGTATCAGTATCAGGAAGTGTTTCTTCAGAAAGCAAGAAATGAATAAGGCTGTGGCCAAGCACTCAAGCCGTGTGCAGCTGATGTAAACTAAAATGACCAGAAAGTCAATGCTCTGTTCATTCAAGGGCTACACAGGGGCAAGAGATCAAAACTGATTCCTTTTTCAGTTCAAAAAAACCCAAAGCTATTTTTGTGTGCATAAATCCTGCAGGGTTCTCTTTAGCTGAAGGATTTCTTAAATTCTTCTCAAAATAAATATCAGATAGTGAAGAGGCACCACCAGGAAACCAACTCCATCAGCCAGGCTGAAGGTAGAAAAACCAGTTCTCTAGTAAATTTGGTTCAGCTTCTTGTTTGTTACAGCCGTTCTCCCTGGAGGAGTGGAGGGATTAGAAGTCAATATGCATCGCATTGGAGTTTTAGAAGGAACATTTATCTTGTTACTTATCCCAGGATTTCATATTATATAAACAACTGTAAATGGAAGGAAACGGTTTGTTTTGTGTGCAGTGGAAGTGAAGAGCCCGCTTTCCTCCAGACCCACGTCCTCTGCGCTTGCTCCCTGCCACCCCAGCCCCGCTGGTACCCCAGAGCCGGAGATGCCACCAGCTGTGGGACAGGAGCCAGCAGCAGGCGCCGGGGGGCTCTGCAGCAGGACCTGCCACACGTGCCTTCCAGAGCCACCCTGCCTTGGTCTGTGCTGACAGTGGGGTAGAAATACTGATGGGAGTAACAGGGTGGAGTGATACTCAGATAATACCATCAAGGAGACCGGGAGAAGGCTGGTACCCTTGAGGCAAGAGCTTTGCTGTGTAGTTTTCTTGGCCTCTTCCCTCCCCTGGGTGGTTTTTAAATCCTGTGGTAGCTTCTGCTGATTGAGCTGAGATCTCTTTTCTCTGCAAATACTGTGCTTTAATCTGTCTGTTTCCAAGTCCTACATCCAATCACCCTTCAAACTTTGCAGGTTGATAAGAGTTTTAAATCTGTGACCACGCGACTCTAATGCTAATGAAGTTTGCTTTTGCAGAGGGTTTGCAGCCTGTCTGAAATTTTGGAGGCTAAGTTTGATGTAGTAAAACGAAATCAATTGGGTGTATGCACAGATTCACAGATCTGCTTGTAGGTATTCTGACTGCATATTATCAATAAAAATAGTTCAGACTTTTTCATATCAACAATTCCTATGTATATTTTACTAACATTCCAATTTTATATCTGATGCAGAATAATGTAGTGTGAAGGCTTAACAATAAATTTTCAGCCAGAGGCTGCTTTGCGTGCATTACTGAGATTGAAATAATTGGAATGAAATGTTCCTTTGTTGCTGTTGTGACATGATGTCATGGAGGAGTGTGCTGTCACAACTTAAAAAACACTGTGGCAGTTATTACAGCTCATGTCCTGAAAACAACATTGTCTCTATGAAATAACATAACTGAACAATCAAATGTGTGCTTCTCGTCCAATACATTCATTGCTGTTCCTATTTAATATCCTATTTGCCTTTTTTTTTTTTTTTTTTAAGGCTGAGAAACATTTGAAATGCCATTCTAATAATTCCTTGAAGGTCACATGAGCTGAAGACGTGCTTTATACATCCTTGTTTCGTGCAGGCACCCCACCCTCTACCGAACAGCCAGCTGGCCCGTATCCATTCATGGTTGACTCAGATGATGGGAGGAAGGTGCCAGTTGTACAAGCTTACGCTTATGGAAAGTATCTTGGCTACTTGAATGTTACATTTGACAAGAAAGGAAATGTAGTTGAAGCAGTTGGAAACCCAATTCTGCTCGACAGCAGCGTTCCTGAAGGTATGTAGACCAGACATTTGAATTTGCCTGCAGCACTCTGCTGCAATTCAAGCGTTATTGTGTTAAATACACAGTACAGTGTCAAAGAAGAATTCAGCTTTCTTCCTGAGTTTGCAGTTCTCTTCTGTGTAGGGTTCAGGCTGTGTTACAGTTGTGCCCATTTTCCCCCGTTTCTCTTTCTGAACGGTGGCCTTTG
This sequence comes from Nesoenas mayeri, assembly GCF_963082525.1. Lineage (NCBI taxonomy): Eukaryota > Metazoa > Chordata > Aves > Columbiformes > Columbidae > Nesoenas > Nesoenas mayeri. The sequence continues at coordinate 37,291,893 of NC_137544.1, forward strand.
AACAGGCACGAATTCAGTGTATCTTTTTATCTATTTTAAATCACTGATAGTCTCTTTGCTAGTAACTCAGGTGACACATTACCTTAACATTTAACAGAGCCTATTTTAGCTAGAGCTGTAATTGGGATCTTAAAGATTATGAGGACTAATTTACACAGTTAGGCCAGGGGCTGGGTTCTTCAGAACAGGGTTTATAAGGAAAAAGAACGAATACTCTGGCAATGTGCAAATATACAAACCCCGCAGCTTGTTTGCAACACCGCATGTGTTTAATGTTTCAGCTCTGAAACATTTAAAGAACTGGGAGGGGGAAAGTCTCTCTGTTGCTTTCTGTTCATAAATCTGAGCTCACTTACCTGCTTTTTGTTGCCTCTGAAACTACCTGGGGCTGGTTCTCTAGTCTTTGCTTCTTGTGCAGCATTTGCTGTATGAAGCTCTGAGCTTTTATCAGACTTTCTAGATTCCACCAGAGTATTTATAAAATAAATCCTTTGAAAAGGACGTGTTCATAGATATTCTTATCTACAGTGTTATTCTCAGTGACCTATTTGTGTAATGAGATGATGTAAAGGAACTTCACATTCTCTCTCTGATGTCAGTAAAAGAAAAAATTCAGATACATTGGTGCTTTTGTTTTATGAATGTTGCTGTCAGTTATGTGGCAAACTGCTTAGAACTAATAGCTGATATAAAACAGTTGAGGCCTTATCTGTCTGTATATACAAATACCTTTTATTTTTTCTGAAAGAATGAGATTTGCATCTGGCAGGCAGATGTGCATAGAGGATTAATTTCTATAAAGAGTTTATTCCTTTACATTGATATTTGAGCTGGTATGCATTTTAGCACTATGGTAACAGTGAGGAAACTATAATTAGGGAAAAAGATATGTGAAATAAAGACCAAGGTCACTCATATATTAAAAATTCTTGTATAGAAGCTCTCACCTATCAAGGCAGGTGCTAGAAACTCCATCAGTCAGAGGTTAGAATGGGACAAAATAATTTTAATAATAATTTTAATAATAATAATTATAGAGGAGATAACCTTGCTGTGGCACAGGAATAGCTTGTACATTGATCATCCCATCCTGCCTGCTCCAGGCTTTGTTCGAAGTGAGTGTAGATGCCGCGTTGCTTGAAGAGCCTTTATGGAGAGTGTAATATTTTAGAAACATGAAGAGCAGGGTTTTCTTCCTAAGCTTTGTATTCACTGAAGTGTCACAAATATGAGATACATGCAATGCTTATTTTACACTTTTATACTACTTCATAGATAAGCACGTTAAAGAAGAAGTGGAAAAATGGAGGAAAAACCTGGGGAATTATTCTAAAGAGATTGGAAAAACTAGTGTTTACCTGAATGGTACAAGCCAAGCGTGCCGTTTCCAAGAATGTAACATGGGCAATCTGCTTTGTGATGCCGTGGTAAGACGTCGCCACCACAGGTGGCAATCACACCTCAGTTTTACTCCTGGTATTTCCCTGAAGCTGTTCATCCAGTCCCTCTGATTGCTTTCACCATAATCCTTAAAATGATTCTCAGTACATGGGCTAATTTCTGTATTAGATTAAGATTTGGGAATTCTGCATACAGTTCTACCAAAATTGCAGCACCTTGCTTTTTTCTTCCTGCTAGACATTTATGGTTTTACTTGAAAAACATTATCAAATGCTTTGGCAGTTTTTAAGCTTAAAGAAAGTAACTTTGTAATCTTTCAGAAGTCTCTAGATTTTCTTGCTATACTTTTTGTCTTGGGAGATTAAATTCTACTATAGTGAAATTGATGTCTCTAGACAATCATCTCCAACCATCAGTAGATAGATGGGTTGCCCTTCATGGTCTTTGCATTACCCGTTTTACACTGGCTTTCCTGTCTGGTACCAAGCATTTGGGGGTATGAAGGTAAAAAACAGGCATTCCTGTGCTGTGGGCTTTCATATTTAGAGTTTTCCTGGAAAATCCAGAGGTTGGGAAGTGTGAAAGATTGATTGAACAGTTGTACTGCATCGAAGCAGAAGTGCAATGAGTTCAGTGCTGCTTCTCCCAGCAGTAGCCCAAAACCTCAAAAAAAAGGCTGACAGACCCAGGTGACGTTTTACAAAGCACTTAGAGGAACTCAGATGAGAAGTGGCTGTGAAGTTGCTGACATCATTGTGTCAGCTCTTGTTTTAAACTGCTTTTATGCTCAGGACTGGAGAGCTGCGAGGGTAGCTCCACGATTTAAAAGTACTTCTGTGGGGAACTGAGGAACTACAGATTGGCAATCCTGATAGCCGTTCTGGGCAAATTAGTAAATTAGAGTGTATAGTTCAAACTGAAATTGGCAAAGAGAAAAAAAAAATCCAGTCATTGATTAAGTAGGAGTTATGAATTTAAGAATATCTCATGGATCTGGCATCAAGGAACAACTTCGATCGCTAAGCTGGAGCCACAAAGCATTTACACAGCTACAAATCAGAGGCTGCAAACACTGAGCATAGGGGTGCAGAAGAGAAGCGGCACATCTGGAAGAGAGGACAGGACCGTCCATCCCAACGTCTTGTCTCCAAGAGTGACCAAGGAAGGATGGTGAGGGAAGAGTTTACACCTGGACAAGCTTGTGGAGACCTGGTACTCAAATGTGCCCCAATCTACCACCAACTTCCAGCTCAGGGACTTCCCAAGCCAGAAGGGGTGTTTATTAGCTCCTGCTGGAACTTCTCTTCCCTGAGCTTGCCCCATCTCCCGTTGACCACCTTCAACATTCACAACAGTGGTGGCAGTGTGTTCCAGTGCTGACCCGCACATCCTGCAGAGCCTTTGCTCTTCTGTCCGTGTGCAGCCTGCTGCCCACTCACTGGACACCTGCTGGATGCCAAGGAGCGGTCCTTGCACTGGAATGGAATCACAGAATGACTGGGATTGGAAGTGACCTCTGGAGATCATCTAGTCCACCCCACCTGCTAAAGCAGGTTCACCTAGAACAGATTGCACAGGAATGTGTCCAGGCAGGTTTTGAATGTCTCCAGAGACTCCACAACCTCTCTGGGCAGCCTGTTCCAGTGCTCTGGCACCCTCAAAGTAAAGAAGTTTCTCCTCAAACACTTGGTATCTCTCCACCCTTTTCACACCACTCATGATTTTATGGCTTTCTCAAATATTTTCCTTCTATTGTCTCTTTACTAGGTCAGACAGTCCTACCCATCATCATTCCACGTTCAGAAACCTTTCTGTGTCTTTGACCACCCTTGTCACCCCCTCTGAATCTTTCTTAGTTTTTTTTATCATTCTTGAAACAAGAAAACACACTGATTTCCCGCCCCATCTCCACACACCCTTCTTGATTGTATAGACTTCTGTGATGTCCTTCCTGCATTTCTCTCTTTGTGACACTGAGGAGCCATAACCACAGTCATTCCTGTATGGAAACCAGTCCATATCTTCCATTACCCTTTTTTATTTTCTCAGTCTTTTTCCTGTTCTACTCATTTCCGAGGATTAACACTGTAGTGTTGTCATCCTTGTGCATCTGAGTAAATCCCTGGTCCCCGTTTTCTTTACTACTTGGGATGCTGCAAGCAAATATTATCTTGTCCTTGGATTTTGTCAGAGTTTTGCCACTGTTGGAGACATGTTGCTACGCAGAGGAGGCTTTTGGGTCAGATCTAGTATGCCTGTTTCCTGTTCCTCCGCTCTTCTACACCTTTCTAGTTTGCTGAGACCATTCCAAATATTAAAAGCCCGTCTCAGAGAAGCTGCAAAATCTTAATTCCCTGGAACATACAAGAGCTAGATTAATTTATACATTCACCTACATGTTTTTAATTTACGGGTATATTAAGTTCCTCTTAGCTTCCCTGTTCTCCAATTATGCTCAAATCATTTGTCTTTACTACAGTCATTGGAATAAAAAAAAATAATCCTTCCTTTGTTCAGCTGGCCTGGTCATGTCATATACACACAATCAGAGAGTTCGAGAATTCATTACAGAAAAAGGCAAATATATTAACAAAGCGTAATACTTATTGTGTTTTGCTGTGGGATTTTTTAAATAATGCAGTATTTTACAGTGGGGCTGAATGTAATGTCAAAGAAGATATAAAACTTTTCTATCTCTCTTTTCAGTCTCAGATTGTTTTTGATGTAAATTTCCAGAGCCTAAACTAAGTGACAATTAAAAATCAGTTTAAACATTTTACTTTGGTAGCTTTATGAGAATGTCGAACGTCCAGATAAAACGTCGTGGAACCATGTTTCAATGTGCATCCTGAATGGAGGTGGGATACGGTCACCCATTGATGAACAGAGCAATAATGGTATGTAAAATTACAAGCTGAAGGATAACTTTATCAAGAAGGAAGAATGAATTTATGATGCAAGCCAGAACCCAGTGTTAGGTCTGGGATTGTTTTGATAGGATTTGCACAGTGTTTGGAAGAGATTTCAAAATCTCTTAGTTACCCATCATTAGAGTCCAACTGCACTCAGGCTGGCATTAATAGAAGCTACTGGTATTGTTTGTACACAGTGCTTTTTATCATTCCCTTCCTTGCTGCCTTGGAACAAAGATGGATAGTGGATATTTCTTCACCTCCTACTGTAGGGGGTCATATGGTATGGTCGCTGGGAGCTTCTGTAGTCCGCTGTAGAATAAGCGAATTCTGGCTTTTCTGAATGCCAAGGTTTTACAGTTCTTATTTTCCTGATAACACATGAATGAAAACTGAAAACAAACAGTTTTTGTTTGTTTTTCATTTCAGTTAAATCTTTCTGTGGGTCTACAGGAGTAAGTCTTAAGCAACTGGAAAAATTGCCTTAGTATCTGTTTTTCTTCATCTTAGGTTGATGCTTTGTAATCTTCTAGTAGAGTTACTTGAATAGCAATACCTGCAGTTACATCAAACTCAGATTTATTGGTCTTGATACTTGCTGAATGATAAAGATGCAGGTTCTTTGATTGGGATGATATATGAGATCCTCACCTCCACTACCCCTCATTTTCTCAAATCATATTTGCCATGTTTCTTGTAAAAAATGTACAGTCTAAGTGATCCTAAAATAATATTGTAAACTTAAAAAAAAAAAAGGTGTAAATAAAGTCTAATTCCCCCAGGTAGCATTACTGTGGAAGATCTGCTGTCTGTTTTGCCATTTGGAGGTCGTTTTGATCTGGTAAGGGTAAAAGGCTCCACTCTGAAAGAAGCTTTTGAGCACAGCGTGCAAAGATACGGACAAGGAACCGGTGAGCTGCTGCAGGTTGGAGGTGCGTTTTCACCCTTCCTCTTCTCAGTTTTCCAAGCCAGCCGTCCCTTCTGTTGTCCTTGTTTGTGTTACACCTGGAAGTCTCTTTAAGAATGGAAATCCAGTTGGCCGTACATCCAGTTTATCCTGCATATGTTTAATTGGGCTGCTGCGGCACATGGGCCATGGCGATTCTTTTCAGCAGAGATGTGATTCCCAGTTGGTTTCGTAACCCATAATGGCAGCAGTTTAACACTTCAGTTAACTACAGGAAGATATAACTGAGTATAGCTACAACACAGCAACAGCTACAAACTCGTTTTCAGTTCTTCACTGGCAGCCTACCTGAGACCCCAGACTGGATGGCTCTGCCAGCTATTGCTAAATTTCAGTTTAGCACAATGATTTTGTGCCATTGTCTAATGATTGCTGGCAGTTTCAGAGTTAGTCCAAGTGGCCTACGGAATTAGCAGAGTGAATTTCTAAATATTTTAGGGATGAACAGTTAATATTAAAAACATCCGTGTTTCTTGAATTGCAGCTCCCTGTATATTTACCCAGATCTGTACTAGGCTACAGTCATGTTTACTCCTGGTCTCTCTGTAATGCAGTGCAGATTTTATTGTTTATATAGCAGAAGAACTAGCCTCCAAGGGGGGGGCTGAGGGATTTTTTCCCCGCCCTGTGCCTCTCCTGTCATGCAGCCTGGTGATGGGGTCACTACCCTCCATGTGATCTAGAGCCCTCACCTCTGAAGGACACAACCCGTGACTTGTGCATGGTTCACCAGTCAGTTACCAGGTTCTTGGGTACCACTAAGATAAAGCAGCAGCAGCCCTTCTGCTTGCTGCCTCTCTCAGGGGAAAGAAAAGATAAACTAAAAAACAACTGGTAGCTCTGGAAAGGATTCAGGACAGAGATCCAGAGCAGGAAAAGCGCTGGGGTTGGAAAAGCCTCTGTGCTTTGGACGAGCTTTAGTGGCTTCCTGATCAGCAAATTCTTGACAATGTTGTTCTGGGGGGCCTGACTCTCCTCAGGCTTTGACTGAGGAAAGTTCACAACTAGAAATGTTACTTCTCTTGCAGCGAGTATAAACCACAATATCTGGCCCTGGCCTGGCTTGCTTTTTTCAGGATAGTACTTATTATCCATAATAGCTGCTAAGTTAGGGTGGCTGGCTGGTTTTAAAATAAGTCATTTCAGCCAACAAGACAGTGGAATGAGAAAGCGTATGACTGCAGAAATAAGGGAAGCTATTTTTATCTTGCAGTATCCTCATCCCAGGACTAGTAATTTCCTTCTGGGGAATAGTGATGAGAACAGATGATCAAATAAGTAACTGAGGTGGGACAGTACTTCAGCATTTCTCTAATCTCCTGAATTTTCTTGGATAAATGTTGATCATTGTGCAAAGAAAATAGGTTAATAACTGGTATCACACAGAACAAGATAACCTCTCATAAGCTAATTCCATTTAAAATAGTGGAGGATGCTGCTTCTAGTCCTATATGTTCAACAGGCACTGCACCAAGCGGCATTCAAATGTCTCTTTTCGTAGGTATCCACGTGGTCTATGATATCTCCAGAGCCCCGGGAAGCCGAGTTGTGAGCTTAGAAGTGCTTTGCACAGCCTGCCGTGTCCCAGCCTACGTCCCACTCCAGATGGATGCAATATACAACGTGACGCTTCCATCCTATATGTTATTTGGAGGAGATGGCTATCATATGCTGAAAGATAAAAATCTGGGATACAGTAAAGGTAAGGATGGGCTCCAGCAGGGTAGTGGACAAACAATTCCTAAAAGTTAGAAGATCTTTTTTTATGCTACAAGTCTCAGACTTCTTGCTTTTACTGGGTAGAATAAATTTGCTTCTAAATCTGACTGCTCTGGATTGCTAGTTTTGGTTGTAGCCAGTAGCTATATTCTTTTTCAGTTAAATCACAAAAGTTTCAAAGAGAAACTAAGCCTTTTCAGTTCAGCACTGCTTAGAAAACAGTTCTGAGATCATGATAAACTAGAAAAAAAGGAAAAAGCACACTATAGAGAACACATGCTACATGTACTGCCTTGCACTTGTACTCGGTACTAAGCAATACATTCAAAAGAAAGGTGCTATTTTCTTTAGACCTCAAACTGCCACTGAGAGTGCGAACTGTTAGAAATGCAGCATGCGTACAAGTGACATGCACATCTTTTAGGACAAAGGGAAACTTGAAGAAGTTTTTGGAATTGAAGTTATTTCTGAAAACACAAAAAGGATGTAGTACTGTATTTTAAAAACGTCTTCTAGGCACACATCATGAAGAACTTTAATTTCATATGTTTTGTTTCTGGATGGTAACGGCATGTTCTTACCAAAAAGAAATTTCCTTTTGGACCTTTGTTAAAGACTTGTTTTTTGTTCTTTTTTTCTACAGGGTGTTTCAGTTTAAAATGGATTCTCACACGTGGGATTGGTGTTTTTAATCAAATCCAGTGTACAGCTTGTAAACTGGGGGCAGGGGCTGTATTTTTCCATTGAATAGCTCTTTATTTAGAAATAAATTAATATAGAGAAGAGTAATTAGGAATAACGAAAAGGAACAACTTGAAAGGTTCTAGTAGTCCTGTCTAGCCGAGGAACTAAACTATAAATTAAGATGGAGGTGTTGCACTTGAGGATTGTAAGAGCTCCGGTAAGAAAGGGCTCATAAGACATGGGTGGTTGCACTGACTCAGGGGCCCTTCCACTTCAGAAAATCCAGATCATATTTTGTGTGTACACAGCAGAGTACAGACTAGAAATTATTCCTAAAAAAGTAAAGTTAAATTTGAAAATGTTTAAGTGATGCTTTCCCAGACCTATAGCACTCTACCCCAAACAGGTGGGAGACTATCTCAATCTACCTAAATCCCATGGGAAGTTACCATTACAACAAAAAGATGCAAATGCAGAAGTGACACCATGCAAAGAGAACTTTTTCCAGTAAAAGAAGAGTAGTAACCAAAAATGCAGGCTACAAACCACCAGAGATTTTTATCTGTGCACAAGAAATGACTCTCCCTCCCCTGCTGTCTGGACCATAGGCTCCAATTCCGAATAACAAACCCTACAGAACAGTTTGCTTTAAAACTTGACCTAAAACTGCAGGTTTTGCCAGGTTCTTAAATTTTGGTTGAGAGCTTGGCTGCTGCAGAGAACACTGGATCTTTTTCTGTTTGTTTGTTTAGGTGAACCTGATACTGAGGTGGTTTCCCGTTACCTCCAGAGAATGAAGAGAGTTTACCCAGCAGTTGAAGGTCGAATCAAGTTTTCTTCTGGAAGCCTTATCGAAGGAAGCCTTACACTGATTTCTGTATTGTTCACTGTAACATTATTGCATACTTGATTTTTGCTCACTATCTTCTCATTTAGAGGAAGACAGGAGGAGAGATGGTGCTGTCAAAGGGAAAAGAGAACTGTTCTCTTTTCTTACACCTGAAGATGAATGAGTGTTTCATTTCTGCATGTCAACAGTAAGCAGCCCAAACAATTGTCTTTTATCTAGCAGAGTCATTGAAGCACAGGGTGCAGAACTCGTAACTTCTCTTAGTTTGAATCAGCAGGTACAAACTTGGATAACCAACAGTTCAGTTCGATGTTTCAAGAAGCAAAATATCTGTGAAAGCCAAGTATCAGTGAATAGTAATGCTCCAGCATATAAAAAAAAAGATTGAAATGGGATATTTTTTTAACTTGTCAAATTCTTCTAGCTGCTTTAGATAGTGAGTTGATTAATAACCTAATTCCAGTAATATAAATGAGCTTCTAAAACTTGATTTATTATAGGATATAATGGATAAATGGATATATATCATGGATATATCATTACCTTTCTTTGATCTCTGCTCAGGGTTAAAACTCTTAATCTAATAATTCTACTTTGCTTCCAGTCATATTTATCATACATACTCCACTGCCTGGAAGAGCTGGATTAAAAGCATGAGGTCCATGTACATGCAACTTAAAAACGTCTTTCTATTTTACTTTTGAAGATGCAGCATCTCACTTAAGTTTTCCATTAATAAAGGATGCAATGAAAGCTTGATTTGATTTTGATCAGTTTTAACAAATTGAGAATATATACATTTCACTGTTTAATATGACCAGTTTGGGGACTCTACCTAGAGCAAGAACACAATCTAAGATCATATTTATATGAAACATACTCAATTTTATACCTTTTTCCTCAAGACCAGAGCACAGGACTCCTGCCCGTTATGCTGTATCAGTGACGTGTTAGATACGTACGTTGGCTCCTGCAGCACCCTGGCACTCTCTGGAAGCTGCCCAGTAACAGGGTTTTTTACAGCATAACCTGGTGTTATCATGATTGTGATAACTCAAAAGCCTGTCTCCTCTATGGGAAAGCTGTGTGTAAAAAAATATACAGCTATAAGAGAGAGGCTAATGAGTGCAAATCAGAAATTTGGTTAAATGCTAAGTGTACATTTCTGACACGTTTTCAAGAAGTGATTGCTTATAAATGAGTACAAACAATTATTATCTTTCTAAGATAGTTCACAGTTGGAGTTTTGCCCTAAACTTGTTTCCATGTTGTTTATTGCTTTATTAAACTGATGCTCCGTGTTTTGAATAAACCTGCTTTGTTTTTCTGGAAACTGCACTACACTCCTTTTCAGACCCAAGCTACTCACCTCTTAAATTCACTGCACCTGCAGACTACAAGGAGAAGGTGCATTAAGATAAACATTCAGTATGCTTCAATTTCAAGACCTCCTTAGTTTCCACATAAATTCAAGGGCTGTACATGAAAAGATCTGGACTACATAGCTGTATTGGGTAAGTGGTGTTAACAGCAGGGAGGTAACAACTGACCTTGATCCACTACTATTTATAACATGGCATTGCTGATTTGCTAATACCAGACCCTAAAGTTATTCATTTACAGGATGGTCTTCCCAAAAATCAGCATAAAACCGGTATCAGAGAGCACACTTGTGGATCAAACTTTACCTGCACGCTGAAGAGTTGTGACAACTCCATTGGCATAGCCAGGGAGAAATAACAGTTTTACCTTCTTTTGACCAACAGAAGGAAAAGGTATGCAAAATACAGATATAATGCAAATTGTATTGACAGAAACCACAAATACTGCATTAGATTGGTTTGTTTTTAACAGGAGAAAATGGGTGTTGTCTGAAAAGAAAAAGTGAGGCATGCCAATTAAAATATCTCTGCCTTGTTCTGCGAGTAAAACTTGTTAAAAATCCATGCATGAAAGTCCTTTTCAAAGTCTCTTTTATGAAGGCTGGGTCAACAAATTAACAGGAATAGTATTCCACACACTTTTATACTAATTAATAAATTTTTACAAAATACTATGAACAGACTCACATCCTCTTTTCTAAGCCCGTAAAGAGGATGTCAGAAAAACCCCAACAAACCCAGATAAGAAACTGCAGAAAAATAAAGGCTAAAGTAAAAGTCAAAAACACTTTTCACACCCATTATTATTTTAAGTGTGCTTTAGGATCTGAAGGTCAGATATTAAATAAACTAAATTACACACATGATTTTCCATGCTCACAGAAAGCACAAAGGCCAAAGATATTTCTGAGATTATTTCTATATAGTAGATTCAACCATATGATTTTTTTTTCATTAGTAAGTTTTGTTAAGACAATTAAAAATAACTTTCTGGCAGCATTCTACAACTTATTCCATACAATTTTTCTACATATATTTTAAGGATGACAACTGTAATTGCTCTTTTAGCAAAGCATACACTGGCCGGTCTCCCAGATGTCTTATTTTATGTCATCCTGTAATTTCACACACAGAGATTTGGGGGAAATTAATTTGATGTTTACTGATACAGCTAAACAAGTTTTAAATAAAAACTACAGATATTATATTTACTTGTAAATTGTTTTAAATTTTATGTCTTTATTGCATAAAGAGATTTTTCGGAACTTAAATTTTATGTTATTTACAGGAAAATATACAACACAAGGTTAAAATGTCACATGCCCATTACAATAACGCACAGCAGGTTTTTCTGCTGGGTGTCCAGCAAGGTCCCTGTGTTCACATCCAACATGCCACAGAGCTGGCTTCCTTTGGACCCTGGCAAACAGTAATGGAGAGAAAAATTGACTTATTAAGTGTGAAAATTCATATTTACATATAAATGACTAATGATTAATGTGTATTGGAAAACATCCACTCAAAACCAGAGTGAAGAGAAAGGAAGGCTATGCCTTTCAGGGTTTTAATACTGTTTCTCAGAATAGGTATTTTCTTCTAAGTTCTTACCTCCCCCATTCCTAACTGCTAAATATAATTTTCTTATCACAGCAATTTTCTGCTCTGGAAATGGCATTGGCACGATATATTTTTTCAACTGGATTTCTTTCCTTCCTCTGCTAGGAATGCTGCTCCTCTCTCAGCTGTCCCTTCTCCTCGTATCCTGTCTGACAGACTTCCAAGGGACTGGCTGCACATATCAAAGGCAAAAACCATCTATTAGGTGTTTTTCAGCTCTTATCCTTAGACCTTGTTCACTTAGGCATCCTGCCATTAAACACAGAGTATCTGAAGTGGGCCAGTATATATCCGCATTGGAACGTGCAGCAGGATGTACCTTCAAGATATCAGATCTCAAGACTGGGAAGCAGATTGACATCCACACTAACAAAAACCTTCCCATTTCTCCCATTGCTGTTCTCCCTGCCGAAGGAGTGACGCTCCAAAAAAAAAAACCTTCCAGGATGCTCGGTTTTCCCTTTAAACACTGACCGACCTGAAGCATTTTTCTGTTCTTCGCTAAAACTACAAACTTGCTAAGCTAACCTCATTTCAGTGAAAATCATGGAAGGTGCCCTAGTTTGTTCTGACATCTGTCATTTGTTCCCATTTACCATGCAAAACAAATCACTGCTGGCACACCACAGTTCTGGGACACAGGGCTCATGCAACAGTCATCTGAATTATATGAAAGTGAGGGCGTGTTTTGTTCATTTGTTTATATCTACTTAACTATCTAATATCTCCTGCTTACCATGAACACCAAGCTGTAAACTTACTATGGAAAACTTTGTGAAGGTTCTATGTACGTAAGTACAACCATCAGATGCATCACAAACCTGATGATATGCATTTATACAGTTTTTTGTGTTGTGCCAACACTTTCTCCTTTATCTATCTCTATCAGCCTGAGCTCTGCATGCAGAATTCACCTCCTAAATCAGGAAATGCATAAAATAGAGTAGTGACAATCAATCAAAAAGAAAGGCACAGAAATCCTGACAGCTGCTTGCTCTGTCCAATTCTACTGCAAGGCAGCTCAGACTTGCTGTGTGCTAGACCGGTGGGCCTAAACTGTTTTAGAAAGAGCTAATTAACAAAAATGTAAATAATCCAGATTTTTATGATTTAAACAAACATATTAGTAAAACAAAGATTTCCCCCCCCAAATTTAAAATAAGCATTACAAGGGAACAACAGTAAAAATGCACCAATGACCAGACCACTAGCAGCCTGAAGAATTCTGCAGCTCTTGAATGGAGTTAGCACACACCTTGCTCAGCTCTGGAAAGAGTTCTTGAATCCCAATGTCCAGCAGAACATAAGTTAACTAAAAAAAAAGAAAGAGAATCAAGAATACTCCAAGGCAACACTACCGCTTTTTATTTTCAGTCTGAATTAGAGGTCACTCCTCTGCTACAGCCATACATTCACTTCAGGAAATTCTCTCCCAAAAGGAAGTTTTTCACGTGTTATAAGTTACCTGTTTGTTGAGCACTGGTTGCTGCATCCCGTCAAACAGAAGCCTGATGCCTTCGTATTTAGCTTCTTCCCCAATGCACTTGCCCATTAAATCTAGACCAGAGAACAACAACAAACACACAAGTCATTACAAAGCACTGCAAAACAGCTTTACGGTGCAGTTAGAGAACTCCAGTAATTTAAAGTTTAAATTAAAGAAACACTTCAAATTTTATCCATCTAAAGTGATAAATGGAAAAACAAACACTCCCTTGGTTCCTCCTACTTTCCTGCCTTTCCTTCAGGGCTGCGCACCTACGTGATTATTACACCTTTTATAATATCCATGTATTGTACTAATACACTGTTTAAAAAAACACAAGGTGAAATTTTTTTACTTGCTTTTTGAACAACCTAGCAAATGGGCCCCTCTTCCCTAGTTTATACAGAGTAAGGAGAGCTCTGATTTATCTTCTGTAACCCAGATTTCACCGGGATAAAATACAAAACATTGGAGCAGTCTAAAGATGAAAGAATTATGGTAGTAAGTACATTTGTAAACCTCTTTATTTCTATCACATCCTTATTAATCACTACACTCCAAGCTTAGTCAGCAACACTTAAGTGATGAAACTGAACTCCTGGGGGCGTTTTACACCTAGTAGTAGTACTCTAGCCAAATCTCAGCAGCATTAAGTATTACTTGATTTGGAAAACTAACGTTTCCTTGAACAATTAACCATACTCATTGGAGAGTCATGAAATATAGAACCTGGAATGTATCTCATCATTTCTTCAAAAGTCTGCTTTGCTCGCTTCTGTTTATCCTGGAGAGAGCGTGGTTCAGTATTCTCACAGAACACGGCGTCTGCAGCAAAGACACATTAGAAAAAAAGTCTTTAGGTAGCTATTCATCACTGACATATAAAACGTGTTTTGGATTATGGCTTCAAAGCTGAGCTTCTTTTCTGTATGATCTTGACTGGAAGAGAATTCGAGCCTTGCCATAAGAGATTTTTGCTTACATTAGCCGTATCGAATCCAGAATACCCCACACCTGTGGGGAGGACAATAATCCTTTGCCAATTTGTTTCTGTTCTTTTCAGATTTTTAAAGCATTATCTTCTAGGACTGTATCAATTCTACTTTTGGTTTGTTATGATCTCCTTACTTACAACTTCCTTATAGTTTCAAAACTATAAGCAGTATTTATACCTTGTGCTAAAACAGTAGCTGGAACTGCCAAAAATTTCAGATTTAGCTATGAATGATGAAACAAAAATTGCTGTTCATCAGAAATACTAGGCACTCAGTTTTGGTTTTAGGTTCTAAAAGACTTAATCCTTTCCTTTTTTGTCTTTCACAAGCTTTCTTTTTGGCTTGATAAGGACAGAGCTACCTTGACTCTGCAGAGCTTTGGCCAGATGTGTTGTTTAGATCAGACTGCAGTCGGATAATGCTTCTCTACAGTTATGAGGTGATTTTTAATTTTTTATTTTATAACCTCTCTGCCCTTCCCTCATTTGAAAGTCAAGAACACTCCAGCCCTCTCAAGAGCCCATTGTAGCAAAGGAAACAAACAAAAAAAAAACAACAATAAAGGACTGTGATGTAGCACACAAATGAAAGCAATTTAAAGATTGCATGAAATATTGGTGCTCTCATATACTAAACCACCTTCATTATCTTTTTCTTGTTCTTGGTACACCTCAGCTAATCACTATTTGCAATACTTTTTTTCTGTAATCATCACTGGCAGACAACATGGCTGACTCAGCATCTTTCTGCAATGACCTTTGGAATCTTTTTACAGGACCACTTGATTTTTAAAACTCCATTAGCTTTAGTCAAGCATTGCAAAGTTTAGTATTTGGAAACTTAACAGAAGGAATTCCAAATATCAAACTAAAGCAGTATTTTCACAAAGATGTAACTTTTACTAACCTCTCAGCAGTGTTATCAGAGAAACCAACCGGTGCTCCTCAAATAGCTGTTCTAATTTATAATGCAAGTAATAGTCTGTGTACAGTTCCAATGTATTTTTGAAGAGAATTCTTCCTCCCATCAAGAGATGATGCAGCCAGTCAGGAATGCGGAAAACTACCCTGCCTGCAAAGTTAGAGTTAACTCACATTTATCATGTTCTCCTAATAAAGATGATAAAGGAGTCACTTATTCAAAAGAAAGAAAATAAAGATAAGATTGCAAACAAGCAAATATTATTTTAGTTCTCTTAGTGCAATGCTGAAAACATGCTGTTCTTCAGACTGCTTATCAAATGCTTCCTTTAACTTATTTTATTAACTAGTTCCCAGAGTGCACAGGCAGTCTAGGCACATCTGAGAAAATGGAAGGGTCTTATTCCCATAAGCTCATACTCTGAGATGCAGAAAGAAAGAGATAAAACGGCTGAGCAATAATGAATGATAAATTATGATATTTTAGCACAGCAATAAAGTCTTTTTAAGAATGACGGTGTTCCTAAATTTTATATTGTCAAGCTTGCAAGTGCTGAATTATATATGATTACTACAAAGTAATTTTCTTTCTTACCAACGAACCAAAACTTCATATTTGGCATGAAGAATAATGATGAGAAATCACTTCTTACCAACATACATTAAGTAGTCATAGACTCCTTCTACGGTCATCATTTCCATGAAGTAGTTCTGATTTTGTCGTCTTTCTGTATTCTCAGATCGGTTTGCATTATTCTTGAATAAATCATTGAAAAGCTAAAAAATAGAAACATAAGACTGAAAATGCTGCATTCAAAGGCAAAAGGATAGCCAGGCATCAGGTTGGTTGGGGGTTTTACATTTTTTTTAAAATTAGAAGTAGCTTTTTTCCAGAGCTTCTGAAGAACTAATTGGTTGGGTTTTTTTAACCTCTTCACTTTTCAAAGCGGGAGGGAAATAAAGAGCATGTCACATGTTGCCAAGACACCTGACAACCAGAATACCTGAATTCAGAGCAAATCAGCAGGGCAATCAGGACATTAATTTGTGAACCCTTTTGCTCCTGATACCTGCATGTATCTAGACTTGCTCTAATGTCCTTTGATGCACCCCATTCTGTCAATGAGGGGCATAAAGGACATGGAGCTTGCCAGCCTTAAATCACAGGGGAACTTTATGACACTCAAGTGTTCCTAAAATTTCCCATTGGCTTCTATTTTGAAATGAATACAACGGTTTCTGGACAAAATATCCAACTTTTCTTACAAAGAGAAATCCCTTTTCCCCCTGCCAGCTTAAGTATTTATAGCAAAAACTTTATGAATCTTTGTAAGTTACCGAAGGCTGGGTTTTCTTTCCATTTATTCCATTTCTCATTTTATTCCTTTATCCTTCTGTTTTCCTAAGATCCCTCCATTTCCTTGCCTTTGGTTCTTCCCCAAAAATACATGATTATAATACTTGTAAAATCCCAAGAGGCTCTTCCCTGCATCCCATAAGGAGCCCCACACCACCTAGGCAGTATTTCCTTCCCCCTCCTCCAAGTCTGTGAGATCCAGCAGCTGGAAAGGATGAGTTCTCTGAATCCGGAGGCTCTCCACATCTGACAATACCTAGCAATCATCGCAAACAGTTTATTTTAACTTATCTTGCCCCCAAAACTGTTGATTTAAAGATAAAAAAGGAATTTACACAAAATACTCTGTAGCATGAAAAGAAAGTTCAAAAGTTTAAGCCCAGCTTCTAAAAGTATCTCAGAGCCAGAAGCAAACACAATGTAATTATAGTTTTGCCTAGTCTGAGATGATTGCTACTGACACAGATTCTTCTGTATCACTCCCAAATTCAAAATAGTTCCAAGGAATGGGAAGCAATTTGTTCACTTTCTGCAGAGCAATTCTCCCTGAAATAAAGCCGTAAAACATCCAAATCACAACAGGCTCTGAATCACACAGGTCTCTTAACACAATGCTCTGCACTCTTGGTAAAAATTACATGAGGAAGTCTGGTAAGACTCAGGTTTTGACTTGTTCAGTGCTGAACCGCTGGTGTTATCTTCACAAAGTCCACTCAAACTAAACAACACCAAGTTATTACATAAATTACAGGAAAAAGCAAATATGGTTAAGGCACTGGTGGGTGACTGGTATCCAGGAAAGTAACAAACCTAAAATGAACACAATTATGCATACCTACTGTATGAAAGCGTCCCTGGTATGTTGTTTAAAAACTCTGTATAAACTGAAGCCTGTATCGTCCTCAATACTGAAGCTAGAACACTGAGAAAATTCTTAGTTGGGTTATTGTAACTTAAACGAGAGCCTCATCTATTTTTCAGATATACCCCACAAGCTGACAGAGGCGACCCGTACGGAGCCAACTCTAAGCAGCCCATTGTGCAACACAGATAAAGGTTCAGAAGAGCAGGTACAGGCCAAACTAAATCATTAACAACAGTCCAGTAGGTGATCGATAAAACAATTAAACACAAAGGCCATCTTAGGACAAAGCTTTTTGACTTCCAGACGTTATTTCAACTTTCCCTTCAAACCAGAAGCAGCATCTTCTGAAGGTTGTACGTACTTCTGCACGTGAATAATCTGCTTTGCACCTTAAGGGTTCCTTGACCATTGTCAAGCTTTGAAAGTTTAGACTCTTGCACATGGCACTTCAGCAAGCAACAGCAGATCAACACATGCCAAAATTACCAAGCCAAGGAACAGTTTTTGTAAAGTATAAACTTTGCACTACTCCAGTGCAAGTGTGTATTCTACAGTCATCAGCAACACAGGCGTGAAGGACGCAGTCACCATAACAAAGTAGCATTGCACCTCTTCTTCGGTGTTTTGCACTTTACACCATTTTGGCTTAGAGGGAAGCCAAGAGAGAAACATACAATTGGATATCTAAAACAAAAGTTGGGATTATATTCACAATTCAGATAAGCACAGGATTTTGTTTTTAAATGTTTCTGTGCATGTTAGTATTTAAGACGTGATATAATGCTCACTGTTGTAATTAGACTGAAAAAAGACAAGCAAGACAAACTTTAATGCTATCAGTATTCGTATCTTTAAGATTAAACATCTTTAAGATTAATCGTAACTGTGATTATAACCATGAAATTCTGTTAAAAGGCTTTCATGAGGAAATACCATGGATCAGTACTAGTTTATAATGGAAGCCAAGCTCTTGAAGTAAGTGAAAGGTAAAAGGCCTGTATTAAGAAAAAGACCAAAGTAATCCCTTGTACAATTGGTTAGATATTGTACCTTGATGGGAAAAACTAGCAAAACAAGCATGAATGCTTTCATAAAGTGTCTAAGAGAAAAAAGAAACTTACCGTCTAATGAGCGCATATGCAAATATACACCCATACATTCCAGCATAGGTGTGAAGGTTATAAAAGCAATACCACGATTACAAACAAAATCCACAGCCAAGGGCATGAACCTCTACTGTTTTTCCTGCTCATTTGCCAAGTACAGATAACTATACCAAAACGGTAAGAAGAAAGAATGTATGTAGTATCTGAACCACATCAGTTAGTGTAGTGAAAAACAACTGTGCCTTCCTCCAAGTAACTATGCATAAACATACATTACACTGTTGGTGTTCCAAAAGCAGTTTTTATTGCTGTTGGCAGGTCATCACAAGTCAGCAGAACAATGTCTTTGTAGGCGTGTTTTGCAAAACCTGCAGTAGCTGAGAAGTCCTGACTTATTCTATCAAGTCTGACAAAAGTATGCCCAGAAGACGATCAAGCTGCTTGCGGACCTTCACAACAGAAACATAAGTGGGAAAACCAGAAATCCTGTTGGTAACCCTAGGAGGAGGGAGAAGGGTTTTTTGTTCACTTGCCTGTTTTAACCAGGGAAGTTGGTAACTCTTTCAACCTAGAGGATCTGATACAGGATAAAATCCAATTGCCACTGCCTGAACTAAGGCTGATCATCCATGTTCATTATGCATTTTTAACTAGAAGTCTTTCCACTGATATTTAAAACAGACAAATGTACACAAACACCAGGAATATTCAAAAGGAAGCAGCATGCAGAAAATCTTTCATAGTAGTAGGCACATTACTGATTGAACTCAAGCTTTCACCTGCCCTGGCAGACATTCAGGCATTTCTTATTCAATCTGTTGATGAAGAGGAAGCCTGGGAGTACCCTGTTCATGGCAGCAGAAGCACCTGGGGAATGTCTATTGTACTCTCAGCAGATTCCAACATGTTGATACTAGAATAAAGAGATGTGTGCCAGACAAGGTGTATGGGAACAATGTGGCAATACAAGAACTGGTTGGAAATCAACTCTAGTATTTACCAAAAAATACTTTCTCGCTATGAGAGAACATGCTCTTCTCACAAATGAGCACTCACGAAGTGCCAACCTTCTCTCTCTTCGGCTGCCTGCCAGATCTCCTCATCAACTCCACACAGGTAGCGCACACCATCCTGGTACAGAATCACAGAATGGCTGGGGTTGGAAGGGACCTCTGGAGATAATTTAGTCCAACCCACGGGCAAAAGCAGGTTCACCCAGAGCAGATCGCACAGGAATGTGTCCAGGCAGGCTGTGAATGTCTTCAGAGAAGGAGACTCCACAACCTCTCTGGCCAGCCTGTTCCAGTGCTCTGGTACCCTCAGAGTAAGAAAGTTTCTACTCATGCTTAGATGGAGCCTCCTGTGCTTCAGCCTGTGCCTGCTGCCCCTCATCCTATCACTGGGCATCACTGAAAGGAGCCTGGTCCCATCCTCTTGACAACCACCCTTCAGGTATTTGTAAGCACTGATGAGATTCCCTCTCAGCCTTCTCTTCTCCAGGCTTAACAGACCCAGCTCTCTCAGTCTCTCCTCCCAAGAAAGATGGTCTAGGCCCCTAAATGTACAGACATTTAGCATTCATCTCCATCACCAACTCCTATGGTGTATGGGTGCTGCACAGTGCTTACAGCCCCACAAAGGTGTCATCTGGCACAACAGAAGTCAAATTGCAGAACCAAAAAACCTGAAGTCTATGCCAGATGTACCTGGGGAGGTAGAGAAGGGTGTTACTTCAGTCTACCTTTGGTTTGGCCTTTGGACTGAACACCCTTGGTGCCTGCATTCTACTTTTACAGCTTAGTTCCGTCTGAAATAAATTAATGAGTTCTAGCTCATTATTCATACAGCTCCCCAGTATGAGAGAAAACGCGATAAGTAGAGATAATCAGGAGATTTGCTTACAAAAAGCATCACTGATCTGAACTAAAACGGTCTGGCAGATGAAACCACCGTGGTCTACAAATCAAATCCAAGTGACGAGATGTAAATGGTGCAGTGTCCTCCAGGCACCTGGCAGAAAGCTCTTCCCAACCACAGGCTGACTTGAGAAAGAGAAAACTGTCTTCCAAAGAAGGCACAAGCACCCCAACAAATCAGCAAGAGGGATGAATTTCACAATGTGCAGGGGAAGACTAGCAGAGACTATAATAGATATTAGATCTCTAATAATTACAGTTATCATGTAAGTGTGCATGCTCTGGCTAAACTGATAGGTGGGAAATCAGTGAGAAAGCAATAAGCATATGAATTCCTTATGCATACCTGCCTCTGCCGGTCAGAACTGGTAGTATAATTTGAGCACAAACAGATACTGATCATCTGATCACAGAACTGTCTTGCAGCATCCCCGAAGGCAAAAGGTCTTGAGTCCCCACCATTACATGATAATCATAGCTCTGCCAGAGACAGACTGAAGACTGAAACTTTCCATTCATTTATAGCAAATGGCATCCCAAAACAAAACAGATTTCCTTTGCAGGGTGGGGGGAGGAATCTAAAAGGAAGTATTTAAAAGATGTGTAGATGTGCTGCTCAGGGAGGTGGTTTAGAGGTGGACTTAGCACTGCTGGGTTAACGGTTGGACTCAATCTTAAAGGTTAAAGCTTAGGCCAGCCTAAATGATTCTATTTTATATGTAAAACCAATTACTTACTCATAAAACAGCCAACTAGAATAAAGTTGCTTAAAAAAAGTTAACTCAGTCTCACAACAGATAGCAAGGATTGGAAAGCTGGGGTTCGCCTCATTTTTTTTGTTGTCTACAAAGAAAGTCGTATCTCATGACAAAAACACCTCTGACAGGGTAAACAACAGCTTTGATTCGGACTCTTACAAACTTGTGTCTCCACTGGAGCACATACAGTCAGTCAGCACTGAGAGGGAGGTTTCCCCCACAATACTATTTTTGAATATGACATTAGCAAACAGAAGGCAATGAAGATCTACATTTTGTTTAAGGAAACTTCAGTGTTCCAGAATGAAATCCAATGTGTAGCCAAGCTCTTTGCTTTCCTGGGATCACCATAGTTGAAAAGAATTGGGAATACCTCATTTCAGAGCCTGACTTTCTGTTCTTTATTAAAGTACAGTATTTTATTAAAGTATGTTAAATGAATTAAAACTACTAACTTCAGTAGTTCTTGACAGACCACAGTAAAAAATTAACTGATTGTTCATAATATGTTGTAGTATGCTGCTAGCTGTTTTACAAAAAACATCTGAAGTATTTATTTATGCATGTACTGTTTCCAGCACAAGTAAAAAACTCTACATCTGATTTTTAAAACTGCTGATACATATATACTCCTCTGAATAGACAGCAATAGCAAAAGATCTTAACTTTGGAAATAGTGTCCAAGGTAAGAAAGGACTTGAAATTTTGTGCATGTGCACATGTAAGCTAACACTACAATATTTGCTGTAATAATTTGGGCTTCAGGTTAAGAAGATGAAATCTAAATAAATTACTAGATTTAACTGCAATTATACCTCATTAGTATAAAAGTTCTGTATCTGCAACTTCTTTAAGTGCTATAAAAATGTCCATAGTGAAGAAATCAAAAGGTCCATTTTTTTCAACAGCCCATCACCAATAAGAACCATAAACGGATCCTGGGCTTCCAGCTCTTACAAGAATAGAACGAGCACAGACAGAGTTTTTATCAATACTCTTCCAGCCTCCAACTGTTTTAAACTAAAAAAAAAAAAACAAACTCAAGAGCTGGATGCAGTTTCTCTACAGTTATTTACCCTGAATACATTTCCTTTTTGTGAATTTGTCATCTCACCTTATATGTTGTGAACACTAGAAGTTTAAACAACTATTTTGGCAAGGAATTCAATAAACCTACTAACAATTGCAAGAGCTACCACTTTTTGTTTTGAACCTGTCTTCTACCACCTTCATTTAATGCCTCTTAAGTTTTTGCACTAGAAGAGAGAGGAAAAAAAACAACAACCAACCACCTTTATCCCTTGTCTGCTCATGTTAAGCATTATTCTTTAGACTACCATATGTCTCCAATTCATCACTTTTCAAAATGAAGCATCCAGGCTTACATATTCCAGTTTCAACTCTTCTTCCCAATGCAACTGAGACAGCAGCAAAACCTATAGTACCTAGTTTTCTTTTAGAACCTCTTACATGGCAAAGTGTATGCACATTAAATATTTCTGTCCCAAATCACAACTCTGTAACACTGAGCTTGGATCTCTGAAATCCTAATGTGGAAACAATATTCCACTGTAGATTCCACAAATACATCAATACTCTAAAGCAGTCTAACACAGAAATATAAAGACCAGTGCCTTTTTAAAGACCCTGAAACTAATGGAAGTCTCAGTAAGTTTTACCAGGCTCTAGCCACAAATATGTGAAGGTTAAGAAAGGAACTTTCTTATCCTATAAGTCAAGTAAAAGGTTAAAATTGGAAATGCTGGGCTTTAACTGTGGCAATGTTTGAGAGAGAAACTATACTTAAATATGTCAGACATCAGTGAACTGTAAACCAACATTTTAATGGCAGATAAAAAGGGCTCAGCACCTTGACAATTTTGACTTGTAGCACTTTGACAAGCCACACTTTCATCAAACACTCAAGCTCTTGACTTTGAAAAGGCAGCTCCCTTATGGCATTCAAACTTTCCCCATTTTGCACCTTTGCTTTCCCTCTTCTTCTCTCTGTCCTTCCCAAACTCTCTACCTTGTATCTACTCTAAATCCAGTAAGAATTAAAAAAAAAAAGCCACAACGGAAACAAACCACAAGCCTCAAAACTCATTCAGATATTTATAAGACAGAAGATGACAAAGATCTCTGCACTACTGTTCTCTCATGTGAAAGAACAACACAAAACAGGTAAGCTGTTATATTTAGGTTTTTTCTATTTATTCTTTGCATTTTCAGAGTATGGTAATTTTCACCACTCCTGTGAAGTGAGGAAGGAAGATGACTTACTGTACCTTCTTGTTGTTTTCAGAAGTCGGACTTAAAATGGTAAGTTCAGGCCTACTTGGTTTAGGCTTGGGAGATTCACAGGAGTTGATAAAATTCATGATGAATGGTTCCAAGTGCTGACCTTTCTGAAATAAGACATGAGTGACCTGTCACTTGCATAGTTACAGAAAGAAAAACAAAATACTGAGTTTCCAAACAACTTTTTTACTAGCCTATAAGTTAGTAAGCACATAAAATTAGTTATCGAAGTTAAAATATTGGCAACCTGGAAAACTTACCTCTTTCATTAGCTTTCCTGGAACAGATTTTATAATTTTACCTATAATTAGAAACAAACAAACACATTCTGTTATCACTGCCAGATCTTAAAGACATTTTGTTCTGCTACTTTTTATGTACTCATTGTCTAGTACACGAAAAAAATGCTAAAAATATTAAAAATAAACAGGTGACTACTTGAATATTTGGGAAAAAAGCGGCAAAGCACTCTAGATCTGCTTTTGTAATTTTTCTAGAGGTTCAAACTTAAATAGCTATAGCACCATAAAAGCAGTACTATATGACACCACTATAGGCACAATTTTCCGTATTTAAGTTCTTCATCCTTCACAAACATTTATCACAAAAGAAGTCACAAAAACTGAGATTCTCCTCTTTCCTGAAAAGAACAGCTGATCTGAAGAGATTCTGGAAAGATCCAGCCTTGAAAATACTGGTGAGTAAATTTTACAAATTGGAGAGGGTACAGCTGTGACCTTAAAAACCAGCTCTTCTGCCCTGTTAAGGCTATCAGAATACAGCGTAGTAACTTTGAATGTGGAAAAATTAAAGGCTCTAAGATTAGTTTTATTTTAAGCACTACATTTACAGTAATATCGTTCTTATCTACATGTCATCAAATTTTGAACTTGCATCAAAAACTATGTACAATGGCCAAATGATAACGAAAAGATCACTCGTTCTCATAAAAGGCCTACTGAAATGCCAAGACTTGTTAAAATGATGTTTATGGAAGTGAAGCATAGTCTCAGACATGAGATGCATTTCAGCTTTTTTTAACAATGTACAGTTGGATCCAGACAGGAAGTCTGAAACAAAACAAAGCCCTTTAACTGGAGGATGACCACCACATTCCTGTGCAACCTGTTCTGGGTGAACCTGCTTTAGCAGGTGGGTTGGACTAGATGACCTCCAGAGGTCACTTCCAACCCCAACCATTCTGTGATTCTGTGAAATCTCATTCAACAACTTATGAAGCACACTAAGGGAATGGCCACCTCAGCAGGCTCACACCATGACCAGGAGAAGCAGAAATGCAGCAGCACTGTTCTGACACAGCTCTCCTGGACCATGCACATGCCAGAACGACCAGCGCTACAATATAGGCAAATAGAATGGCCAGAGCTTGATCTTACCAGCTCAGGCCCACCCTCCTGAGACAGCTACACTGCAGCTGAGCTGTGAAGTCACACTCCAGTCTACTTTGTGGATTTATTATCAACTGTTTACAACAGACATCAAGAATCTCCCAACTTTTTCATTTCCATTTGGCCCGCCTATGTCACACACATCAGTGCCTCAAATTCTATTAAGCAGTTCATGTTAAAAGAGATCTTAACACTACCTAAAACTAGAAGCATTAAATATTGCAGTTTTCAGACTAAAATATACAGATTTTAATCAACCACCACCCAAATGTAGTTTGTATTAATAAATAATTTATAAAAATCACACCTGTAAACAACTAACTTGCTCAGATTTGACTCGTAACAATACTGCAAGTCTTCTTAAACTACAAAAATTGTCAGAGAAATCTTATCACCTTATTTACTGACACAAAAATTCGAAAGCAACCACTTAAACACTTTTTTCTGTAATCTCAAAATGTCATTTTTCTTCAAGGAAAAAGTATCAGCATATCTTGATTGCTGAGCTATAATTTTAAGGGCTGTGAAGGAGCACAATTTTTATTTCCCACATCCATATCCTTACACAAGAGTAATCTATTCATTACTACCATTACTCAATCACAGTATCTACAGTATTATTATTTATCAGCATAAACAACTAGTATATTACATACCAAGATTCACATCAGGCAGCATTTTATCAAGAAACTGAGTCTCTCCTCCATTAGGGGACAGAAAGTCAGCTAAAAGCTGGCTGTTACTTAGTTCTGGATGCTGCAGAAGTTTCTTTGAGACAGAAGGAAAGAAAGAAATATAAATACTTTAAAACTAATCTTTAAAAATCAGTTTCTCTATAGCAAAAAGAGATATTCAAAGAGTATTATATTACCATAGGTATTGTCATTTGAAAAAGAATTCTGTTTTCAGTCACATGGAATTTTAACAAGTTTTATTTGCCCACTTGAATCCTTTCTATAACCCATGTTACTTGGAAACAACAACAAAAACAGAGCAGATATTCTTTTATTATTTTTATATTATTAGTTTTAGAATACTTTTGGCTCCAAACGTTTGTTTCATACCTGCAGATATTCCTGAAATTCCTCTCTCTTGGATTTTAAGAACTCATAGTTCTTAGGGCCAATGATTCTCTTTGAGGGAAGCTGAGCATCAGGAAACGTACCTAATAAAGACATAAAGTAGATTAAATTATTCTTGTAATGCTTTAAACATTTTTTCCCCTATTTTAAATTTCAGCTCAGTACTAAATAATAAGTGGGAAAGTGGCTTTCCATATGATAGAGAACATACCATGAAATTCCGTTAGCTTTGACTCAAGCACATAAAATTCAAGATATCTCCTGTAGACAGACCAGTGTTCAGGTTCATGTCCAACTAGGGGGAAAAAAAAAACAAAACAAACCACCATTAAAAATAAACCAGGTTGTATACTACTTGAGAGATGAATTAAGCAATGGCAAACATATGCTGGATTATTATAGGAAGAACCTCAATTATATTAGTCCCCCATATTGCCTTAACATAAAATCCCAGTCAGGTAATTTGAGTGTTAAATTAAAATGCATACGTGGTAAACAGACATAGTACTAGCAAGAAAATTATAATCTCATTTAGGGAATCCCTAAATTCTAAACTATGAAGTGCTGCATAACTTCAAAATTTATTAGGGCTGACTACGTTATTTTCAAACTTTTAACCAATGATTTACAGAAATGTTACTTGTTGAATACAGTCCTCTCCTCCATCAGCTTGAATCCTGATGATTCTTTCTCCCAGAAGATATCACTCAATAACTCAGACACTTCCTGCATACTGTGGAAGTATTACTTTGACTAACACAAATCCATACAGCCTCCTGGTGATGCTATTTTTTCCACCCAATATGGATGTATTGCTATCCAAATACTAATGAACTATCTGCAAGTCAGGATGGTTTCTAGTAAGCAAAGCATTTTAGTTTGCTAGGAACGATATTTTAAAGCTATATAAAAAGTTATTTATTGTACATTATTCCAAAGTTCAGAGTGTATCAAAGAAAATATGCCAGATGTTTATTAATATGAATCACGTGATCAATATTTTTGGAAAAAGAAAATCTCAACATTTGCATTAAATCTATATAGAAATGACTCGTGCCGAGAAATCGATTCTCAACTTGCCAATACTAAATGTGATCATTTAGTTCTCAAACGCATTTCTTTAGAATTTTCAAGTAATTATGTCAAAATCAGAAAAACATGCATGCCAAACACATTGCAACTGCCATCAGAATACAGCACACTAAAATATTTTTAGTTAATTTTAAAATTACATTTTATTTATCCACAACATTGCATACCTGCCCTTCTATCATTTCTCTCTACATCAATGCAGAACACAGGAATTCTCTCCTTTCTGTCTTTTCTTTCCAAGGAGGGATCGTCAAAAAAATCTACATAGGGGATGCTAATTTTCCATGCAGAAAGGTTGCGGGGTGTATTTGGGGTACTAACAGCTTCCTCAGGAGAATCATCTTCCATCACCATAACGCCTTCTTCGATCTGTAAAGATTCAGACTTCAAGATCTACAGTTCTATTTTAATTAGTTCAGTCTAAGAACTTACATATGATAAAAGAACAAAAAAAGCCATTTCATTAATGGAGTTTTCATGTAGATTAATTTCCACTGCAAATTAAGTTAGCAACTTTTAGTGAGATCTGAAAGCTTTTATAGCACTATGAAGTTCCATATCTGATACTTCAGGAAAGAGGGGAAAAAAAGAAAATTAAAGAAGTCTGATAAGAGAAGTACTAGAGGAGACAGCTGGAAGAATGCCTTAGATACAGACTGAATGGTACCACAACCAGCTTAGGTCCAATGTAGGTTTAGCTGCACTGCATTTTCCAGCACACTAAACCCAAACTGAAGACCTGAGTTTACTAGGTCAGGACCAGAAGTTATCTAAACACAGCAACAGACAGCAGCCAGCAGTGCAACCAAGCTGGCAGGTCTCCCACCCCCATACACAAGTGCAGCAGAGATTATTGTAGAGACAAGAATCTCACTTGCTCTGTGAGGTGCAACACAGCCACAACTGGGACTAAATCATTCCCACAGCCCAGAGCTCATTTTAAGCAAAGCCACTATAAGCATTACTGTATTAACCATCAGGCCCAGTTTCAGCATCTCACTCACTGCTGCTTTAATATGCAGAACATCTTTTGCTATATTTAAAATTTAGTTGACAAAGACTGAGTGTGGTTTCATGGAATTATTATAATCACGTTAGCAGCTTACGAAGCTGCTGCCCAGAGCCACAGAAAGCTGCTAACACATATTTCCATCCCTACATGATTTCCTCAGACTAAACAGATCTTTCATACAGGCCTTCAGTGCAATCAACAAGACTTTGTTGATTGCAAAAAACAACAACAAGCAAACAAAAAAACCCCAAACCAAACCAAACCACACCAAGCTAAAAGCAGTTTGTTTTCTCTCACAATGCACACAACACCACTTGCTTTGACCTGGTTAGTGTTGAATTCTGTATATTCAGTATTCACTCATGAAGTGAAGTCATGGCTCTGTCCAGCTCTTGGACACACAGTAACCTTACACCAGTTCAGTGTTTCCTCATTCTGTCTTCCCATCCACACTTACCAAATGAAGGGACTTGGGTACTTCCCAAACTTCATGTAAGGTGGTTTTAGTAAAAAAAAAAAGGTATTATCCTCCCCTTTATTTAATGAAGGGATTTAACACAATGCTGGACATAAAAGTTTCCATTCTTTCCTAAGCTAAAACTATTCTGTCCATTTAAAACCCATCCTTGGTAAGGATTAGATGCTATATTGGCTGTCTCTTTCACTGAATTCAGCACCTTCTCACAAGTAACTTCTTGTGCTCTGACACAAAAACATGTTCTTTCTCTGATTCCACTTTTTCAACTATACTTCTACTAATTCCTCTACTATAGGGGAATTATAATTACGTGCCATTTGCCTAGCAGAATCTACAACAGTAATGCTGCAAAATTAACCTATTTTCATTAGAATCTCACCTCAAAAAGAAAGAAATTACAACAAGAACTTCATTGTCCAAGAAATTACTTGCAACAGTTCTGCCCCCTTAAAGGTACGAATAATATGTTGCCTGTACAGAAAATTGCCTTTTTTTTTCCTCCTCTTGAAGGGAAAAAACAAACAAAGAAACCTATCTAGAGTTCTAAGTTGCTGAGTCCTTCCCACCCTCTTCTGGAAGCAATTCTGAACAAAATGAAAAATATAAACTCATATTTATACCTTTCAGCTTCAGGCTATGGAAAATGAGCGAGCAGTTTGTAAAGGTGATAAATCCTCAAATGTTTAGTTTGTTAGTAACAGGTACAAAAGGCTGAATTGGGAGACACACTGTAAAAAATTCATGACTACCAATATCTTCAGACAATTCCTTCCTGTTCCCTTTTATAAATTCTCCATCTGTCCCACAACAGTCCTTCAGATAGCAATGTCCCATGCAATAATTCTCCCACTGGCTCTATGCATGGCTGTTTAACTCAAAAGAAAACCATTATTTGAGGGAGACAACCAAGGCAAATAAGAAAGGACTGCTGGCTCATGATCTTGAGAGAAAGCACTGCATCACAGCCCAACTTGATAACAATCTCTATCTAGGTTTTTAGGTCTTGTGGCAAACTTCAGCTTAAAAGCTACACATGCAGTCCTAAGCATGACTTATTATCCAGAATTATAAAATAGCATAGTTAAGTTGTTAGACAAAAATTCATTGCTTACACAAATGTCTGACACTGATACTTTTAGTACTTCTCTGTATTAAAGCAGTAAGCTCAGAGGCACGCTAACTGGGGATGTGCCCTTGGCTTGTGAATCAGTACAAGGAAAACAAGGCAGCTTAATCAGGAGCCAGTACATGGAAACCCCTGCAGTAAAACAGCAGAAAAAGCAGGAACTTAACGTTTCCACACAAGGCAAAAAAAACCCAGCAAAAAACAAAAACCACACACACAAATACACTAACTAAGAGTTAAATACAAACTTAAACTTTTACTCACAAAGTCATCTTCTACTTCATTTGAGTTATAGTTAGGCAGAATAGCTCCTTCCATTGCAGAACTCTTGAATACACCTTTTATTTTGTTGCCTATTTTGCTGATTCCAAATGATTCTCCTCTCTTCTGCGTGGTCCTAGGATTACAGAAGCCAGAGTTCACAACACAAGCCATATTATTACACAGCAGCTCAGGAGGCTGTTGCACATCATTTGCAGATAAGAGAAAGAACTCTATGAACAAGTAGCCAATATATTTACAATTCCATTTAAATTGAAATTGATTTATGGCAAATCTGTTCTCTGACTGATCAGTAAAACTTCTTCATTATATATTTAAGAGATATAGGATTCCCATATGCTTAACCGTGAGTAAACATTAACACTCTCATAATAGCATGCCAGTGATGCAGGACATAGAATAAACAATTATGGAAAATAATTTTGTTTTGACAGCAGAAACTCTCATACTGCTACAGGCACGCACACCAAAAAGGTCACAACTCTGTCCTTTTCCATGTACTCATTTTTAAATATTTATCCGCTCTTGCCAAGTACTGTAAATGGTGTAGTTAGATGCATTTTTTTCATAAACATCCCAGAATTTTACAAGCATGCATGACTCAAGATAGATCTCGACTTTAAAGCATTAGGGACAGACAAAAGGAATGTACAAGGAACAAGACTGAGCATGAGAGAAAACAGATGCAACTGAAGAACCTTGGCTTGAAGAGCCAGTCTGACTGAAAGATGAAGACTTTTTCAAGTCTTGTCACTTATGACAAAGCATCTAAAAAGTGACAAGGTATGGAAAAAGAAAGATAATTGGGCAGGAAGCACACTCCTTACTGACAGAACAGATTTTACAGCATTCTTATGCTCTTACACAAGTCCTGACACTGAAGATTATTTATTACATAGAAATGCCAGTAATTCCGGAAAGAAAAACATTTCTGTTGAATATGGAATCAGCCTGAGGTTACTGATGTTGATTCAATAGATAGAGTGGTTAGTGGAGTTAAAAATCAATACAGTGAACTGCACAATTAAAGACTCAAAAGAACTTTCTACACTAGTGAGATTAAAAGCACAGTTAGTACTTCAGAGAACTAAAAAATTTCCAAGAGTTTCTTTTTCATTTAAAAATTAACTACTGAACAGTAGGACCAACAGAGCAGCAGACACCTGCAGGTAAAGTGTCTCCATCGCCCATAAAACCATGCTGATGACATCAACTACTGATTCAAAACCTGCATGTGTGTTACTAACAACCTTCCCATTTATAATCTTACCCAGACTGTGCACATGACTAAAACTGCATAAATAATCCACTGCTTTTCCAAATAATTTGCTTTTTCTACCTCATCAGCTTCAAAGCAGACAGGTACCATCTATTTTATTTATCTCTGCTAACCAAATATAAGGTTCCTCAGCTGTTTGTAGTTTAAATCCAAGTTTGAACAATTTTACTCTATTTTTAAGCAACTTCTACATGTTATTGTGCTGAACTGAAATTTTTCACATTGCGGACCTAACTGAATCTTGCTCAAGAGCTTAAACACTGGGCTAGCAGAACATAAACCTTATTCAGACAAAACTAGACAGCTTTTCTAAAAGGGTAATACTTCAGGCCTCTGGCTTGACTCTTGCCATTTTCATCATTCCTGTGAAAACTTGTGCAATTCTCAAAATTTTGAACAAAAACATTAATTTATACAAGCTTAAAGATTTGATAAGAGTACTCCAGGCTCAGAGCAGGTCTTCCCTGTGCTGACTGTGCTCCAGTTGAAGGCAGAACGCAGCTTTGCCTGTAACTGCAGCACTGAGCTGAATGGGGCCGGGACTCAACCTGAGAGTGACAAACCATCCCCTCCTACCCCAGGGCTGAGTCCAAAGATCGCACCCAATGAATTACAGAGCAACCACTAAATTGGAACAGGTACAAACTGACAACCTAGGATGTAATTCTCTTCACAGGAAGAGACAAATTCGGAACAAATACTCGTGAATAAGAGGGTACACAGGCACATGGTGAACAATGTATAGAGAGAACATAGGACTCGCTTGGCAAAAGTCCTTGAGCATGCACACAAAACAGATTAGATGAACATGGATAAAATCTGGTGATGTTAGCAGAGAACTAACTGGAACAACTGGATCATCAAACTTTTGAAGAAAAGTTTGCTCAGCAAGCAAAAAGTATATACAAAAACCAGGTATCGGGATGAAAATCCAGTAGATTCACTGGCTAAGTAGAAATAGGAGAAAGAACTTGAGGCAAGGTAGAAGGGAAGAGATGGTACTAGGATATGGTCAGGTTGAAGGCATGAGGGAAGATGAAAGGTGGCCAGTTCAGAAAAGAGTCCAGGTCTTTCAAGATCTGTCAATTTTACTACTGTCAACAAATACATACACACAACTCATTGGGAAAAGTATCCTACTCCCTCTAGTGCTGATCCACGTAGCAGCACTACTAGACCATCATTCTACAGTTGTGTTCTTGGCAGGGCCCTGAGTGGAGAGTCTTACAGGTTCCAACATTCCTGATGAATGATGTGACGACAAGAGGTTGGAATACTTTTTCTTTTTTAAAACACTCCAAAAAGTCACACATTAAAAAATTACAATTGTTATTCACTCTGTAGCTGGAAATGGCAGATCAAATACTGCTTTAGTGCCACTGTGCACTGTGGCATTCTTTAACTGTGGATGGTTGTAAAATAACTTTCCCAAAGGATCTCTGCCCTATTCCATGCACTGAACAGATCTACCTAAGTAATCTGCCAGGGCTGTGCAGCTGAAGAACGCTCTTGTGAACCTCTGTGGGTCAAGAAGTACCAGAAAAATCATAGGTATTGGACAAGCTAGGTATTAAATTCATGTGAAGTCAGAGTACCATTTTGTTTTGGATGGATAAAACCCCCACATCCCATTAGGAGAGAGGCTGAGTGCATAGAGTTGCATTTATTACAAAAATAACTTCCATCTCAAGCACTCCTTATTGCCCAACAATCTAGCAAGTTGTAACTCAATACACTGAACTGACACATAAAAGACAAAAAGTGTCTATATACCTTGACTCCTGACCTGTAAAATAAAGCCGATAAATTTCCCTCAAGATTCAAGAATGGTATAAGTAATATATGTAATACTGATGCTCTGATAAATTCTAAGGAAAAGTCTATAATGAAAATATTATTTTCTGCGTTTGGACAGTATGGAGCCACAACTAACAAGAAAATTAATCACTGAACCGCTATTAAGGCACTAATGAGCGATCACAGACTACCTAGAACAAATTATAAAAAAAAAATAGCATAGGTTGTAATCAAACCTGTAACAGGCACAAGAAAAGCTGCAGATAGAACTATTATAATTTGGGGAACTGCTGTTTTTGAGTGCTTGATAATACTCATAAAAAGGTTATATTTGTATGCCGTGTCAGGAAATTATCATCCTGGATACAGCTTTGCAAGATAAAACAACTGATTAAATGGATTAAATCTCAAAAAAAAGATCTGGAAATGTGATATGGAATAATGGAAGTTTCGGAGCAGCTGGCAGTCACGGGCAAAAAAAAGCTTAAAGTTATGCAAATATATTTCAAAACTAATAACAACAGACAAATAGTTAACAGCAAACAATATTAATATATTGCAAACTTGTGAAATTAGTAATTAAGCGATTTTTAAAGACTTGTGAAGAAGATATGGGGAGTAAAACTCATTGTGGGGAGAAACGGCGTTTAGTCCAGAGGAGGCATTCACATGTTTTTTACAAATAAAATGGACAGTTAATTGCTGTTATAAAGGCTGTGTGATGCAGTCATGACAGACGCAGAATAACTAACATACAACATTTATCGAGTGTTAGATAGACTTACCGGAAGTCATCCAAACTCAGGCTACTTCTGCAACAACAGGCATATAAATTACCTCAGAGCCCAAGTGAAAATAAAGTTAAAAGGAAAAAAAAAATTAAAAAAAAAAGATTGACAGACCTATCTCAACAAAAGTTAGTAGGCTTTGACCATCACTACAGATTAATAAAAAATATGGAACAATTAGGAGTTCCTGACCTAAAATCCTAAGAAAGTGAAATGTGAACGGTACCTGCACATTTCATCACAATCTTGGCCTTTGAATTAAAAAACTCAGTTACTGAAACTTCCAGGTTTTCAATGACATTCAGCACAAGCAGCTACTGATTTATAGAGAATGACTCTCATTCTTGACGTTCCTGGTAGTGCCAAACAAGCAGCTAACTTGTTCTATAACCTATGTTCAGAAGTCATGTAGGAATCTAGTTTGTTTGGGCAACACAAAGAAAAGGCTGCAGACTTATATTTTGTAATAACACCACCTCTTAACCCCCTGTATTAGTTATAGTAAAAATCACTATTTAAATATCTTTTTTTTCATTATTATTTCACAGATTTTAAGAACTGTCATGTATTCTTTTACTCTACATAATGTGACACATTCAGTCAATGCCTCAGTAATTCTAACCAACACATTTAAATGGATTAAACACAAGCACAGTCACCACACACGATTTCAATTCATTAGAGCTACTGAATTCCAAACAAACTGATATAGGATTAAAATATTCAAATTTTAGATTTTGTTTTACAAAAGGAATTGATTCTAAGGCATCTTACACCATCTTTAGTCATGTTAACTGTGAAACTGGAAACGTATCCTACCAAGTTGGAACTCATGATCACAAACAACCACATTGCACGCAACTGTTTACAGACTTAATTCTGTGGGTTTCATAGAATCATTTTGGTTGGAAGAGACCCTCAGGATCAAGTCCAACCATAACCTAACTCTAGCACTAAACCATGTCCCTAAGAACCTTGTCTAAATGCCTTTTAAACACCTCCAGGGATGGTGACTCCAGCACTTCCCTGGGCAGCCTGTTCCAATACCTGACAACCCTTTCTGTTGTCACCATTTAATAATTTTTTCCTAATATCCAATCTAAACCTCCCCTGGTGCAACTTGAGGCCATTTCCTCTTGTCCTATCACTTGTTACTTGGGAGAAGAGACCAACACCCTCCATGCTACAACCTCCTTTCAGGTAGTTGTAGAGAGCGATAATGTCTCCCCTCAGCCTCCTTTTCTCCAGGCTAAACAGCCTCAGCTCCCTCACTCACTCCTCATAAGACCTTTCTCTTAACCACTCCCCAAAACGGTTAATATCTTTTTCTACTTGGTCCTTTACTTGAAAAATATTTTAATTGTATTGTTATGCCAATGATGAGAAACAAGGTGTGTCTATATGTGGTTATGGTTTCTAGAAAATCAAGGCAGATATACAGCTATCCAGAAATCTGGGAGCTTATACCACATAATGGTTTTTCTTCTTTCTTTTTTTTTTTTTTGTTACACTTCCAACACAGAAATACCTTTAAGCAATGTAGTAATGTAGTATTATAAATATGACAGAGAGAGAAGGAATTCTTGTCCTCTCTTCCACACACCCAAAATTAAGTGGCTAGAATTAGAACTTCAAACATCAGGTGGAAAATACCAGTTACCAAGCTAAACTGTTGGCAACCACTGTTAGTTATCCACTTCTCAGGATATCCTGATAACACATTATAGCACATTATATGTCCTGACAGCACATTATATGTTCTATCTGTACACAAAAAGCCAAGATTATTTTGTATAGTTCAAAGAAGTGAGTCAAATCAGAAAGAACACAGTCACTTCTTCCTACTTTCCCACTTGTATTTTCTAGAAGCTGCTCCATAATTTTCTTGTCTTACTATAAGTGAAATCTTCCAACCCATCACCCATATGCACATTCCACTGGGATTTCATATCTACTACCTGATCCGACTTTTTAACCAGCAGTATCTATGGAATACGCACACAGTAACCCTAGCCAAGGAAGCAAAGATATGAAAAACAAAACTCATCTCTTTGCATATAATTTCTCTCAACTGGAACTAATGCCACAATAGGGAAGAGAAGGCAGGACAAATTATGTGCATATGGATAACATCTGGAATAATTCCATAAGTAACTTTTTTTTCTTTTTTTTCCTTGGCAGTGACTGTCTGTACCAGACTCTGCAGAGTCTCCAAAGCAACAGACAAACTACTTTCAGATAGGACTTGTTTCATGAAAATAATCACTGAGGTACCACTCTGAGAACATACAGTATTTCATATCATAAACCATCATATACACTCACAGCACTTAAACCATTCTAAAATGTAAACCATACACTTTCAGTAACGCTACGGCTGCTGTTTGATCTCCAGGGGAATATGCTGTAACAGTCCCCAAATAAAATTTGCGTATTTTGTAGCCAGAGATTTATTTCAAAAAGTCTAGGTAGAGACTGCCTTTAATTTCACTCTTTCTGTTCAGGAAGGCAAAGCACCAAGGAGGTGACCTAAATGTTTTCATGACAGGATACTTTCAGTCCTTGACATGAATAATTTTGGGAAAGATACCAGAAAGCAAATTTCAAGATCTGTAGGAACCCCTGCATTTATCTTCAACAGAGGCTGGAATGTGTTTTAAGGTCACCATTCCTAGTGGAGTGTCACGCAGGGGACACATGCAGTTTGGTCTTGCTGCCTTTCATGACTCTTTGCTAAGAAACAGAAGCTTGTCAGCATCAAAGTGAGAAAGCACTACACCAAAGCTTAAGTCCTGGATCTACAAGAACTGTAAGTATTACATAACAGATGTCACAGATGGAGATATACTGAAGAGAATCACCTTGTAGTTTAAGATATTAACAGGGGAAAAAGGGATTGCACAAAAGTACACCTCACAGAAGGCTGCAAGCCAGGAGGTGCTGCTACTAGGTGTATCTCTAATGAAAACAGAAAGTTAAATAAATTGCTGTAATCTAAGATGGTAAACATTAGCATTTTCTACAGTACCATGGATCTTACTTCATACCAAGTAAGCAAGCCTATCCAAATTAAAGACTGTCTCGCTCAAGTTTGCCTTCTTTTGGCTAGACCATAAGAGTAATTCAGTTGGGCTAGTCTATGACTGAGCCATCCAGCATAAACTCACAGACAAGAAATGATGAGACCTTAAGCTTAGTCAGCCCAGCCCCACAGTGGAAGACTGCTCAGCCATACCACAGGACACGCTCCTCTCCTCTGCAGGCCCTAAGGCACCTAAGGGTAGTAAGTATATAGCCCAAATCCAAAATCAAGGCTTGTGATACTATATATCTGCAACAAATAGGGAGAGTTGGGAGACAGAAGACGCACTTTGACATCCTCCTTGTCACAATAAGAGGAGATTCCCATTGCGTGACCAGGTGGGGTAAATAGAGGGTACACTGCACCTGACCCTGTAAGATCTAAAATCCAGCAAGACCCAGCTTTGCACCAACAAAATGGTACTCGTATATACAGTCAATTAAATCACCACTTTATTTCCATGTTATCTTATTCTTACTGTATGTTTATTTTCCACTTTTCTCAAATGTTGAGGTCTAAATTACATTTTAAATTCTTCAATGTAAAACACTTCAAAGAGGAGGGGCATCTTGTATAATATTGCCTGCTCCTTCAGTATGTAATTCATCCATTTAAAACAAAAAAAAGTAGAGCTAAAAATTTAGTCAAATTAGTATACGGCAGTAGGAGAATTCCTATGATTTAATATTTTGATGTTTTAAACTAAAACCCAATGAAAAACACTTAAAAATTCTACCATACCTACCTGTTAAACTTTGAATTGCGTGTTGGTGACTCTGCTCCTCCTAAAAGGTGTCTGAAGTACTATAACAGACAAATAAGGTATCAAAGAAAACACTGGACTGAGGTAAGGGCAACGGCATTGCAGAATTCAGGAAACAAGAACAGAAGTAAAAGGCAAGATCATCATAATCTAGCAGTTAGAACATTCATCTGGAAAAGGACAGACTAAATTTGCAATGCATGCTCCCAGGACTACTTATTTCACTTTACATACTCCTGGGATTAAAAAACAAAACAGAAATAAAAGTAAAGTTAAGCACTAAAATCCACGTCTCTTCCTTGTTAAAATCTCAAGCATTTGAGGTATTATAGCTATTATGGGAAAGATGACCATCCCTGAGAAATAGACTTTATTAAGAACAATACAAAGTAAGTAACTACCCATTCCCAGGACAAGTCAATATATTCTGCCTGAAATAAAAGTGAGCAGCTTAACACACAACCTGATTTACACACACAAACTCTAAAAGGGACAACAATTCAAACTCAACCCTGCGTTTACAGTGTTTCCCTATTAGAAGGCTTTAGGCAGCTATCAGCCCAGTGTGGGGATTCTTTTTTTTAAACATAAATTCAGAACCCAACCATACAATAATGGTCAAATGCTTTGAATGACCTTCCCGAAAACAGACGCCTGACTTTTAGCTGCTGGAATGCACGATGCTGAAGGTACCTAAATACAACCTTTGGATCTTCTTTAAGTACCATTATATTCTAAAAAAGTAAATAAAGAGATTCTTAACAGTGTTTTATGTCTATCATGCAGATTACTTTTGCACCAAATTTACAATCTTAAAGAGAAGGGATGGAGAGGATTTTGTAATAGCACTGATATACATAAATTGTTACACCAAAAAATGAAGTGAGTTTATTTTTTTATGTTGTTGCTGTTGTGTTGAACGAGAGGAAATTCAGTTTTCTTACTGAGATCGGTCCAGCCCTAGCATGTTAACAAAAGCAGAAAATGAATACACATGAATACATATTTTTCAGTTCCATTGTAAATAGGGTATTCTAAAAAATACAATCTTCCTTTAAGATTGCCATTCAGGTCCTTCACACTTACCTCATCACTATGACAGAACATAGGAGTAAAGACATTCTCAAGTAGAGAAAGTACGTGCTCATAAGCTTCAAAAAGACACCTCATAGTTTGAAGTTTCACAACATCCGTATATGGACCTTCAGCAACTGTAAAAAAATTATAAATATATATTAAAAAAAAAGGGCATATATAATTTTTTACTGGTCTTAGTTTGTGATTGTTTTGCAAGCTACTCTAAGTCTGACAAATAAAAAATACAAATAAACTGACAAAACAAGGCTTAAGCACAATATAGTAGGGGGCAACTATTTTTAAAACTATGACACACGTAACGATTGATCATATTTAGATGAACTAGTTTTCACTTTATTACTGAATACTGTTTAAATTCCAGTGTAAATTATTCCTTTCAAATTCAAACTTACTTCTTTGAATCTCCTCCACAATAAAAGGGTCAAATCTAATTTTGTCAATGCTTTCATCCAAACAATAAGTTTTGTAAATTTTCTGTACTTCCTCATGAAGAGACATCTTTTCAGTATCTGATAGTTCTGGTCGCAAAATTCGGTCATTGAATTCCTCTGAGAAGGAAAGAAAATGAAGCAACCTATAACATCAACTCATTTCACAGAAGATATAGTAATTTTTAAAACTTTTCAATGAATAGAAATAGAACACATCTCAAAATCTCAGGTAATAAGACAGCTGACTTCTAATCAACTATAATTCACATCTGATCATTAAAATGATTACTAAAAAATATATTGCAATTAAAACTAACTATACCTTATCACTGTAAGAATAAATCCATGTAGTTGTTCCTGCCAGAAGAATGAATCAGATTTTTTTTTCTCCCTACATTACCATATTATAAATGGTAGTTTTCTTTCAGCATGATTTCCAGTTTATGCTAAACACACACAGGTACATAACAGCTCTTCATACAAGTCATCTGCTGTTCTTTAACTCCTAACACCCAACTCACCGTAATATTTTCAATAATATCTTTAATATCAGACTAATTTGAAAATGAAGTTTCCCTAACAAAATAAATATTCTATTCAGCACAACTGTTGTGCAATCCTACTTGATTTATTGGCCCATCCCATTAACAGCATGACTACTGGCCAGAAAAAGGGAAAATAACATACTGTTTGATTCATTTTTCAATTAATAGACAAAATTCAAACTTCCTAAGAAAAAAGTCTAACAAGACCCATCTGGGCTTTTTCTTTTGGTTTATTTTCCCCAGTAAGTGCTTCTTATCCCAAATATTTCTATCATGTGCAGAACCACCTACAGTAGAAAGTATAGGACAACATAACTTTAGAGACCTAAATCTCATTCTTTGTTTTATAAGCTCATATACAGGTTTGCCACCTGTGGAATGCAAGAAAAGTTT
The DNA here is from genome assembly GCF_963082525.1 of Nesoenas mayeri. Taxonomy (NCBI): domain Eukaryota; kingdom Metazoa; phylum Chordata; class Aves; order Columbiformes; family Columbidae; genus Nesoenas; species Nesoenas mayeri. The sequence continues at coordinate 37,331,786 of NC_137544.1, forward strand.
AGAAGGAAGAAAATACTGAGGTTTACCCAGAAAAAGAGACTGATCATGGGCAAAAGCCACAATCTGAGTAACCTTCCTGCTCGAGGAAGCAACTCCAGAAGGGTCAGCTTAGAATGTCCTGCAGGTACCACTAGCACTGAAAAGGTAACACTTCATTGTTTATTTGGTGAGGTGTTTTTCTTAGAAAAAGACAACATGTTTGCAAGGATCATGAGCATATAAGCGGCATGCACAGGGATTATTTCTATTTCTCTTATGTAAAGATTCATTATTTCTGCAGTATTTTATGAAATAAAATCAGTCTAATGTAATTACACATCTTCCTCAAGTATGTATGTGTGGGCTTGGGATATTAAGATACACCCATCATTTCCTATGCAACATGGAAATACTTGTTTACTAAATACAAAACCCACATTATTTTGGTAAGCCAGTAATTAACTACTAGTTGACCAAAAAAACTTGAAATAAACCACCCTAACTTACATGAACTTCACAGAAAACCATATATTTGGAAAGCAGCAGCTTTTCAAACAACATTTGTGCAATAGTAAACCCAAATGCAGCTTCATAACCAAGGCAGAGGTTACTGAACAGAAGATTTCAAAACCTCTAATGCTCCTGTTATGTTTCCATTCTCTACAGAAGTCAGAATTTTAAAGCTGAAAGAACATGAGAAGCTTTTAATAATGAACAGCTCATTTTGATACTACTTTGGTAACCATATATTAAAAAACAGGTAGTTGTACTTTGTATCATTGGCTGGAACTTCTTTCTTATATGACTATTCTATTTTAAAATGTCCAACCTTTATCAACAAACAGAAATACAACTCAGACCCACAGCCCATGCTGACATTAACATTGCCAAGATTAGCATTTAAGAATCAAGACATATTAAAGCAAGGGAACACGGACCTTGAATAGTAAACTCTTGCTTCACAATGCTGCCTAGTTCTGAGAATGAATATTAACTTCAACATGCAAATGCTTAAAGCTTTTAAAGATCATCAAATATACCTCAAGCACATGTGTGCAATCTTACCTACAGTCAGGCAGAACTGCAGCACATGGACGGCCCCTTCCTGTTTCAGGAAGTTCATAAACCAAAACAAAAGGTCTTGCTGATCTCTGATCTCCTTTAGCTCCAGTTTCAGGACCTTAGTAGGTTAAAAATGCAGTCAGTCAATTCTTCATCTTTTAGTGAGTACATAAATAATGCAAAGAGCTTTAGAACAAAACAGCAGGTAAAGTAAAACACTTATTCAAAACAGGAAAGGAAATAAACGTTGCCTTTGCTTACAGATGGTTTCTTATTTCTCGGCTCTGCAAATTTCTGAAGAAATGGAACCAAAGAAGAAGCAGGTTCAGTCGCTTTCTCAGGCTGCAGAAAAAATTACAAGAGACAACTGGGTAAGAAAGCTTCCTTAATGGGTGAACTGCTACTGTTTTAACCTTGTTGGTACTCACTGGACTATCATCAATGAAGATCAGCAGCAAATGATTGACGGTGTCCTGCAGAAAAACACAACACAAAACTACTATTAAAGAAACTCAACAAGCTAAACGAAAATCATTTCCCTACTCTACGTTGTGCCCAAGTTCAAACCTGTGAATATATTAATACTTAAAAACAACCCACCAAAGCCTGGCAACACGTGAGAATTAACCTTTACTGGTCTCTTCAAGTATCTACAAGTCAGGGAATTTCTGAAAAGACCTGCACAGAAACATTCTTTACACAGTGTAGGAAAGCTCTACAAAGTATTTTTACTGTTAGTGCAGTTCTAATGAACTCCTGATCCTTACACAGCTACAGTGCTTTCTGCTTGCAGCTAGGTGATACCTTCAAAAGTACTGCTATTTTGCCTACTAAAATACATGCATCAATAAAACCAAAGATGGCGCTCTTCCTCCTTGAGAAATAAATGCCCTCTTATTTGCAGAATTAAGGATAAAAGAACTGATTTCAATATAGCTGAAAAAAAGGCTGGTTTTCTTACACTACTATAAAGATACATACAGCTAGAGTTCAATTAATTGAGCTCTTGTCTAAATGTAATTACAGTTATTTGAAGGTGCGTATATTAGCAAAGCATTCTCCCACTTCACAGGAGTTGTAGTCCTTCATTAAAAGTGCATTCTTAAATGATAATGCCAATACTGTATTTTAGGCAGTTCAGTCAGTTAAGCACTCAAACCAGTTAAAATGAAGAAATAAAAACACTGGCCACAATATTTCTTTTTTCTTGTAGCCGGTAAGTACAGCAAGTAAGTCATTGTGCATCATTTGCTTTACCACAACACACTTAGTAGGAAAACAGAAATATTGAATAAATTAAGATTATTCCTGTGCTCCAGAGTCTTACAGGATCAGCTAAGAAATCCATTGATGGAAGGAAAACAGAACCAGGCAAAATCTCTCTTATCAGAAGAGCCAGGGATCTGAAAATTCAAGGGAAAAAAAAAATTAGAACTAATACTAGATTGCAAGATTTCCTAAGTGAAGTTTCCAATGTCATTGTATTGTACTGGGAAATATTTTAGTATTTAATTAAAACCTTTAATACCTTAAGTGTGCTAGAATATTTTTAAGACCAATCAAAGAGGTCATAAGCAAAGGCATAAAGAAGATGACTTTGGAGTTCATTCTTTCACTCCCCAAAATTATCATACTACATAGTATGCAGATACTTGAAAGAATACAATTTTAAATAATTTCTATACCTGCACTCTGTTGACTTCGGGGGCAAAATATAAGGAAAAAGAAGTTCGGTAAGTTTTCTTAAGTAGTGAAGTTCATCTCTTCGGCTTCTCAAAGCAACATGGAGTTCCGGTCCATATTCTTCTAAAGCAGCTTGCTGTAAAAATTCTGCATTTTTTACTGTAAGTAAAAAACAGTATTACGAGTTGTTTCACATTTTTCTTACTGTGAAATACCAGGTGACTGCTTTCCATTTCAGCTAAAAAGTTAATACTTTTAGTACATATACAACTTGAAAGGGATGCAGCATTGAAACTTTACAAAAGAACCTTGGCTTAGACTTTGAGGTCCAGCTATGTAAAAGTAAAACCTCACACTAAGAACTCCTTCGCCAAACAATTGCAGTTTCCATGGCTTCTAGAATGTTTTCTCATTTATGGTTATTGAAGAATGCAACATCTTGATTCTTCTAAAAACACCTGCATTGCCCAAAGTCTGCATTTCTTGCTTTTTTCCTGATGTCCTTCATGCTCTCCCATTTACCAGGCTTCTACCTATTGACTTGCCTACCACACAATTTGAAATCAGCATAAACTTCAACTTTTTTTCAATCCTGCTGTATCTGTTCCTTCTTAGAACATTTAGAAACAAACATGCAGGAACATATAATTAAAGCACATCTTAAATCAAACCAAAACCAGCATGGGGATCTGCCAGAGCGCTGCCTCTTTGAAGTAGCTGTATGGAGTTGAAAGAACACCTGCTTTATCAGATTAAAAACTATACATATTAATTAGAAGCAACAATGTCATATTCCTTTAAACCACTTCCAAGGCAAGAGCTGAGCTATAACAAATCATGACCGGCTGCATTAGCAATCCAGCACAGCCTCCTGCCAAGAATCACACCATTCAGGTACATAATACGTACCTGTTATCTAGAAGGCTGAAGCCTATTTCCAGTATATTGAATTTAGTGCAGAAGCTTGCTAGCTTGTCCTTCAGAACCAAGAACCACAAGCGGTATCAGCTGATATGGGAGATGCAGGAATGTATATTGCCTGAGAAATCTGCCTAGTTGGTGTCACTAACAGCAGAGAGGAGGAATGTGCGCTCTGGCAAGAACAGGTAATGAATCATGGAGGTGTCTGTGCAAAAAGTGAGGAATTACTAATAGACATAAAGGTAAGAAGAGTAGGAAAAAAGGAAATGCTCCCTAAAGCAGTCATTTGAAAAATGATTTTGAAAATAAATAGAAAAGGTGAGGCTCAACTAGCAACCAAAGCAAGGTCTGAAAGCTGCCTCTAAACCATGTATTAAGGTGGCTGGTTTAGCCACGTTTACTAGAAAGTGCTACTAAAAGTAATTTTCAGTGGCTACTTCACATATCCACCCTCAGAGAATGAGTCTCTTCCTTTAAAACACCAAAGAAAATGGCTATATTTTCAATACCGTTAATCTAAAATATATTTCTTTGCTGCTGAAAAAAGTGCTTCCAAGTCCCCAGTAGAAATCGAAGGAAATACGAAATTTAGCAAAAATAGCACTGCAAGAATATCTAGTATCTTGAAATTCTTATTGTGCCATGAAAACCATCTAACATGATCACACTGTGTCTGCTTATTCACGTTATTCATACTAAACTGCTCACAGGACTAACAGCATATACTTATGGATATCAAGCAGACATTTTGAGGAAATGGAGAGAAGTTCATGATTCCAGTGAAAGTAAACATCTATGCATAAAAGTTGAATGAAACCACATTTAGTAGATACAGCATTGTGGGACACAGCCACTGAAAAAAATAAAGATAACTATTTTCCAACAGCGAGTGTACTATTTTCTAAATATTCATTCAATGGGGAATTCTAATATAATTTTTACTTAGACTTGTGAAGATAATTTGGATAATAATCACATATGCTACTGCTCCAAGTCTCTCCATGGCTTATAAACATAAGCCTAACTTTTCAACATACTGAAAAACTCCATTAACTGCTCATATTAGTGTACAGATGTGAGATGATTCTAGCTATAAGAGTTATAGTACAGTGCAGAGACATACAAAACCTTTCATTTATAACTGGTCATCTGGAATACTGAGGAAAAACTTCAAGCAGCATTGCTAAAGGATCTTGACTGCTCTGAACAGACAAAAAAATCACATTCCAGTTTACCATACAGAGACAGAAATGTAGCATTTTCAATGTGGGGAAACGAAAAATAAAAACTCAAAGATTATTTGTACTGTAACGTTTTCCCTACTTGTCTTTGCATCCTCCAGAAGAAAAAAGCAAAAGGATTACTATTTTTTTTTTCTTTTTTAAAGACAAGGCAGGAAAGATGAAAATATTTAGCAAGTATAATAAGAAACATTCAAAAAGTAACATTTTCACTTGCCCTTTGAAACTGACCACGTAGTCATCCTTTACCTTTCTGCCGGGCCTTGGCTATCACTTCAATGTGTTTCATTGCTGCCTTGAGCATTTTCTTTGTCACAACAGTTGGAATATCCACCTACAGAATAGTTTTAAAATAAAAAACGGAATTGTTCTAGTGTTTTTTTTTTTTCCAAAATTTATTACAGACAACAACAATCAAATGTATTAATTTATTTATATGTCCCCATTCTAACAATGAAATGAACCCGTAAGAAACAACCCATGAATTCTCCAGATGAACTGACAGTATGCTCATTCTTCTGGGCAAAGCATACAACATCATGTAGAAATAAATGCTATAAACAATACTGTTAACACATTTATTGTCAGTTTGTTCCTATTATGATTCTCCCATTGCAATAACTATAGTAATACAGCTTGATTTCTAAGTCACAGTATGCAAAGCCTACTTCTACGTGAAGATTTGACCACCACCAAAAGCAGGTTCACTATGCTCTGCTTCTAGTGCTTGTATACCTCAACCCTCAGCAATCACGTCCTCGAGCACTAAAAGTAAAGTAACACCCTCTCCAGTTCTGGGCTCCTCAGTTCAAGAAGGACAGGGAACTGCTGGAGAGAGCCCAGCGCAGGGCAACGAAGATGATTAAGGGAGTGGAGCATCTCTCTTATGAGGAAAGACTGAGGGAGCTGGGTCTCTTTAGCTTGGAGAAGAGGAGGCTGAGGGGTGACCTTATTAATGTTCATAAATATACAAAGGGTGAGTGTCATGAGGATGGAGCCAGGCTCTTCTCGGTGATAAACAATGGTAGGACAAGGGGTAATGAGTTTAAACTGGAACATAAGAGGTTTGTTGTGCACACAAACTTGAAAATAAACTTCTCAGTGAGGGTAATGGAGCACTGGAACAGGCTGCCCAGGGAGGTTGTGGAGTCTCCTACTCTGGAGACATTCAAAACCCGCCTGGACACGTTCCTGTGTAGCCTCATCTAGGTGTTCCTGTTCCGGTAGGGGTACTGGACTAGATGATCTTTCGAGGTTCCTTCCAAACCCTAGCATTCTACGATTCTCTGATTCTATGAAAAACTATGGATGATTTAATCAGGGATTAAGAGAGTCCTGCATTTATACTTTCCTTGATGGCTATAAAAATGAAAGAAGGCACAAATGGACCCTCAGGATGTCTTAGCACAACCTCCTGCTCAAAGCAAACTCAGATTAGGGACTCAGGACTGTATGCATCTGGTGTTAAAAACCTCCTGAGATGAACAGACACCTCCCCATGGGTCAAATGCTCAAGCCCAAACCATCTTGGTGGCCCCCTGGTTGAAGCTCCTCCACTCTATCAATGTCTCTTTTGTAGTGGGGAGCCCAAACCAGAATGCAGTGTCCTAGATGCAATCTAAAGAACTTCAAGTAAAGGCAGGTAATCAATTTCTTTCATCTTTCAACACTGTAGTAGACACAATTGACTTTTGACAAAAATTTCAACCAGATTTCAACGTACACCACACCACTTTCCCTTCAAAGCCCATAACCAACCCAGAAACAGCCACAACAAGAAAAATCCAGATTAAAAAAAAAAAGAGAAAGAGAATTATTTCAGCATATACTTCAGAGCTGACTGGTCTGAAGTGCTTGTTTCTTTGTTCAACAACCATGCCCCAAAAAATCCTCCTAGGTAGCCTTAAATAGAAAACAAAGGAATTATTTTCACTGAAGCGATTACTAATTTTAAGTCTTAATTCAAAAGCTGAAGGTTCTTTGGCAAAAAAAAAAAAGTATAAAGATATATCCTCAAAAAAGAACAAAAAAAAAAGGAAAAAAAAGTCTGTTTTTTCTTATACATAGTAGTTCCTGAATCTAAAAATGTTATCTCTATTAGCCAGAACTATTGTTTTCAAGCATTTAATAAAAAATCCAAATCCAAAGTACAGCTGTTTGGCAAAGGCATATGATAATTTTATTTCACAATCAGTGATTAATTTCTCCTCAAATTAGGTTATAAAGGATGCTACATTAGAGCTGAAAGGCTATAAAATATTCGGTCATAACCCTTTTCAGCTAATTACTGCAGCTTTAAATTAGGATTTCTAGGATGAAAAAAGTTCGTATTTTATTTGTAACTTGCATATCAACTCTGATTTCTATGTACAACATTTTCAGTAGTATATGCATCACAACCATTAATTGAGGCTGTCTGAATCTGTATGTGGGTGTGTGCACACAGAAACAACTGTTCAGTAGGAAAAAAAAAAGTATGAGAAATATAGCACAGCATGAGACAGGGTGCTCCCCTGCATGACTGAGCATGCCAAATTTCAATTTTGTTCCAAAACACAAAGCTACTATGAGCATATTTTTGATTGAGATACCTGCACCACTTCGCACAAGGACACAAAATCTATTATATTATAGATACAAATAAATCTACACATTTGTAATGAGAAATGCTTTTCTCTGATGACCTTTATTTTGTAGTTCCTCTCACAATGCTTAATACTTGTACAAATATTTTTTGTTGCACATATTGTCTACCCATATACACAGAATTTAAGATACTACATTTACTCTACTGCTGTCAGAGGCAGATACGATAAATTAACACTCTACTTAAGGATGTCATAGCTTATCTAACATGATTAATCCTTGTTACGTGATCAACAGAGGAGACATCATCATTTTCTGAATCAACAATGGATCTATGAACAATGCAACTAACACCTGCATGTATTACAACCCCAAATTAAAATTTAAGACCTTGCTCTCTATTTCCACTTTGAAAGATTTTCCCCACTTTCAAACCTCATATAACATCTGCACTATACAGACATTTCATAATCTTCCCCCATGTTCACTTTAAAAAGCAACATGCTTGAGCTAGAGTAAACAAGAAAGTCATCTGGATTCGATATATAACAAGGACAGAATCAGGCTGTTAATCAGCCATGATACAGTACACGTACAACTTCTAGCTCAGGAAATACTGCTGTTACAAAGAAGAGGAAAAAAGACACATACTCATGGCAGTTGTTCCAACAGAGGGGCCAGCACAGAATAAATCTGGAAACCAAGTTAGTAACTATTCCTGCTTAGAACAGCCAGAAAGTGAGAAGCAGTTCCTGTAAAACAGGCTTGAAGCACTTTAACAGAGTATATGTGCCAATATATTAAACACAGTGAATAAAAAAATTAAACCTTTAGTCTTCTGAATGGTTCATAAGAGCTAAATTAATTTAAGAACCGCACCAGTTTCAACTCTTATAGTAAGCTATTCATTTAATGACAGTCTATTCTTTACCGACAACGTAAGGACCTTGTCTTCATTTAAAGGAGTCAAGCAAACAGAAGCTATGAGACAGGTACACTGCTAACCATTCTCTAATGGTTCTTTTTCAATAATTCTCAAAACTATTTCCACTTGGATTAAGTCACTAAAAGATCATTCAACGGTTTTAATAATGCCTTGCACTAGTGTAAAAAAAATGTATCTGTCTGCAAGTATCACAGAATGGTTTGGGTTGGAAGGGACCTTCAAAGGTCATCTAGTCCAATCCCCTGCATTGAGCAGGGACATCTTCAACTAGATCAGGTTGCTCAGAGCCCCGTCCAACTTGATACTGAACACTTCCAATGGTGAATCTTCAAATATGGTTTATAACCAGGAATGGGATCAGCTCCAGAAAGAGGGAAGAGATAACACAAAGAAGAAACTTAGATGCAATCGGCCCACACTCTCTGTAAGACTGAATTTGGAATTACCATTTAAAAAAAAAAAATAAAGAACTTGATAGAGATGGATATCAGTTATTTCTGATGGAAAAAAAAATGTTAATACCTTTATGTCACCTTACCTTGTGAATTCTCCGAACTAATACAGATGCAAAAAAACGCAGCGTGCCTCTCAGTTCATCCACTGAGGATTCATCATCAGTAATATTTCTGCAGTGTGGTAAAGCATGTAATGTAAGAAAAAGAGAATAAAACACATTTATATTAATTGAAGGACAATATATCTGGCACTAGTAAAAGCTGGAATAAGAATATTCAACTGTGACACTTCAACTGGTATTAACTGAAATGAAAGCTACCAAGTGTGGGCAGAGAGTAAGCAGTCTTCTATTAGAGTAAAATACACAGCAATCCCAGTGCGTTTGTGCACACAACAATGATTTAAGAAATATGTCAGTGAAACAGAATTACATACCAATTCTTGTTCTAATATACTGTCTGCTTGATTTTGACTGTGTAAAATCTAACTTAGTTTCCACATATGTGAATGTTTTCGAGTTCAGCAGCATGAAGTGAAACTGAATTAATACTGGTAAAGCCTTTGGAATAAGAGCAAGCACATAACCCAGTCAAGCTAGTCAAAATTGGATTTTCCATACTGCATTCTACAAGACCTTCTATACTCCAAGACTTCCAATAATTTTCTTCTGGTTTAGTATAAATTTGGCTTTGTTAACCTCTTTTGTTTAAGTTTTACTAAAAAATTGGTAGTTTCTCGTGTAGCTCTTAATTAAGTAGGAACATCTCTTGAATTTCAGCTCAGCTTCTTCCAACAGAAAACTTTCATAGGTATTTTCTCAACAAGTTATAATACTTAGAAGCCATATAATATAATAATATTCTCTTTTCTTAGATATAAAATTGGGCCTATTTCTGGTCTAAACAGAGACTGCCATCTCCTAGAAGATAAAAGAAAGCATAGCACAGGAAACCAACAATGACAGAACTTATTTTTTAAAAGTTGGTCTATTTTTGACGTAGTGTGAAATGTGAAACCATCAATTACAAGAAAATAAAACAAGAACCTCAATCTATAGCCACTTGGAACAGAACTGAAATTATTTAACATGGTTTCTGCTTGGAAATAAAGAAATAAGAGCAATTTAAACAGATTCCCAAATCACTATGTCAAAATATCATCTAAATTTTTATCTGGCTTGCCAGTTTTCATCTGCCTCAATAAAGCATGTTCAGTGAAAAGTCACGGTAAAAATACTTGAAGTTGGTTAATGAAGAAAAATATCTAACTCCATGTCTTTTTTGGGAACCTGAATGAAAATGGGAAATATGCTAAGTCTTAGACACACAAACTGTAACTAAATTGAGTGCAAAAAGAGAACTTGATAGCAGCATTCCACAAAATGCAACAGAAAGAATAAACATCTACCAGCACTTAAGCATATATGGATGTTACAGTATGACTAAAGATACTGGTGAAACTGCATTGTAATAGCTGAATAATGACACAACAAATAAAGTTACATTCTGCCTTAGCCAATGACCATATGTAAAAGCCATCACCGTTTCTGGTAATAAATAAGTTTGCATACATAGTAAATGCAAACATTATTTGCATTTAAAAAAAAAAAAAAAATCAGTGCAAGCAACAACAGTATATTTGAAAAATGAAAATGTTATGCTTATAACATCATTTTACGTTATTAAGCATCACATTTTTTAAAGCTAGGTTATATGGCATTCAAACGCATGTTGAACTGGTACACATACTGGTGACCTGACGGTCATAGTCTGCAACTAATTGCATGAAAATGCACCTCAAAGAAAGCAGCCGGGCATAAGGAATACAACCATCCTCCAACAGCTCATCATACGTAGATAACAACACTGTAGGGGAAGGTTTGATTCGTTTTAAGATCAGCAGCTGACATTTTGGAAGCAATATGGTTAACAAATACCCCCAGTGTCAAGGGAAGCCAAGTGATTAGCAAACAAATTGTATGGCTGTATTACTAGTATTTGACAGACATGAAGTAATTTGGACCAAGAAGTTATTTTATTGTCACTTGGATAACCAGTTTCTTGGCTAGTTCTACTTGGACATAACTTTATGCCACGTACTTTCACAATGCGCTATAGGTTTGTAGAGACGTTCTTTTAATCACCAGCAGACTGAAGATTGGTAAAAAAAACAAAAAACAACAACATCAAGAACATGTAAAACCTCAAATCTTTAGTGACACAGCAAAAAGTTCAAATAATTCACTTGGAAACATTTCAAAAATTGGCTGCGTTTTCCCAGAATTTGAGGAAAAACTTAAAAACACAACTATCAGTATAATGGAGATATTTGCTAAAGGAAAAGGCTCAGTCCATTAATTATAAACAGTTACCATGTCCAATGTCTGAAAAGAGATACACCCAACTGCTATTGCATGCAAAGTCTTACGGGATCTACTCATAAATGAAAACCATATACAAATACCAAAGTGATTTTTTTCCTTTGTGTTGCCAATTATTCTTATGAAATCCTATCAAAAAGATGAAGAAAACAAGTTACAAGCTGATAAAACTGTAAAGCTGTGGTTTGTAACTCAAAAAACATCCTGATTTTTTTCTTGCATTATTTGCATTTAAAATAGAAGCAGCTACATATGTGAAAACACTGGTTTTAGTCACTATAAAAAAAATGTTTTCATAGTAATGTATTACCAAAATGTAGTAATTACTGGATTCTAATTAATTTGAGAGAACTGGAGTAGCAGTAGCACCAATGACTAAAAAAAATCAGTAAGCATAGTGACTCATCCAAACTTTAAACTCTCCTATTTAAAATGAGGTTTGTATTATATAAGCAAAATATGACACAGTTTTATTGCACAGGATACAGCATAAGTAATAGACTCAAATCAGTGTTTTGTAGCTCTGCAAACTTGTACAGCTATGCTCTATTCTTCTCCTATAGTTGAAATAATTCTTAAAAACCAAATATTTAAATATAACCAACTGAAATACTTTAAAAAATACCAAACAAATTGCACATAGGACTAACTACCTATTTTCACTGAATTTTAAGTACTAATCTTTAGTCCTCTAAACTCATCAAAGTTTAGGGATGTTTGTCTCTGAATTTTAACCTGTTAATAAAATATTACAAATTCTTCCACAGTTTATTAATGAAACATGAAACACAGCTTTTCCCTGTTTACAGCACTTCATTTCCTGAGCAATAAATCTATAATTTTATCTTGCAACATACATTTCTGGTAAGTGTTACGCTGCCCAGGCTTCTGAACAAGATACATCATGTTATCTCTCTAATGTCCAGAGTATGCAAGGTGCTGCAAGTTGCATCTGCTGGCAGAACACGAAAAATAAAATAGAGAAAAAAAAAAGAACTAAAAAAAAGAGAGGTAGCTTTTGTACAAATCCATTCACTCGGAAGGGGGGTGGCTAGTGGAAGGAATTATGCCCAGACGTTTCTGCCAGGCAAAGCAGCAAACTGTTTCACCAACCTAGTCTGGCAAGTCTGAATTGCCTGCTGGTTGTTACCCACACTGCTAAGTAAGGGTAGTCTGGATGTAAAGGCTTCTGCTTTGGCTCTATGAAGAATTAACCGGAGTCAGTGAGGTTTGTTAGCTCACAAAAAACATTTCATGAATGCAGGAGTCCTTTCTCTCAGGTAAGCTGAGCTACACAAACAGTGTAAGTATACCCAAGTAGAAGTCAGAACTAACGTGCTCAGTGAAACAGACCTCAAACAGCTGCACACAGACACAGCTCTGGCCTCCCTGCACGACTGCTGCTGGAAATACAGGAAAGCACAGAAACACCTTGATGTCTAGATGGAATGAGACCAGGTCTGACATTACTACTCTTAAGCCACTACTCTTAAATGCAGGAATAGTTACATTATACAGTCCTAAAATGACATTTGGCCCCTTGAAGGCAACCGCGAGGCTGATGTGGCCCTCGGTGAAAATGAGTTGGACACCCCTGTCTTAAGCTGGAACTAGTAAGCCTTTCAGGACCAAGTTGTTTCCTGCAGAACTACTCAGATCCCACGGCAGCACAGCTCGCTGAACTCACAGTACTCTAGGCTCGTGGAAAGCTTATATAGGTCTGGTCAGCATGGTGTGAATTTACAGAGCTAGCTCAAAATCCAGAGGTGCAGCTCTTTGAAACTAAAGACAGTGCAGGAACACCTACACAGCTCACCAGGGTGCAAGATGCAGCTGCCTGGCTGGCTCCATACTGAGTATGTTCTGCACTGCACTTCTAGCTATGCAAATTACCATCCTCACCATACGATGTATTTCAGAATTCCACCATCTTTGGTGTCAGCAAGGTAATATGTGGAGTCCAAGTTTCCTTGTCAGTCCAAAACAAAGATATTGAAGACGCCTTCCACTTGCCAAAAAATCCTATCTAATTTCAAACTATGAAATACAGAAGATGCTTCCCTCACTTTTTTTACTTTATCAAACAGCTCAATAGAACATGCTCTGGCTTTCTGTATTTGACAGTGAAAACCTCGTGTTTTCCAACTTGATCACTCACAATACACGGTGCTAAAGCTCCCTCTGCTGTTTGCAGAAGCAGTTAAGCTTTATATTTCAGTATTCATCACAGAAAGACAGATGTGAAACATGTAGGTATCAACCACAATTAAATGCCAATCAGTGAAATAAGTCTGCCCAGAAAAATTTAGATCCCGGAGAGACAGGAAAAAAATCCCCAGTATAAATGGAAAAATGTATAAATTTCTTTTAGCACAAAACTGAACACTTGCATCCAATGAAAAAGTCAAATTCAGAATTGAGGCAAAACGTTGCTTTAACACACTAATGCCAGCATAAACAATTAAAAAATTGTTAATATCTTCTTGTAAAGTACTCTGAAGCACTAATTAATATATAAAAGTGCACGGCAAAATAAAAGAAAAAAGAATTAGCCATAGTCTTTTCTTCATAGACTATGTTTAAGTTATTTACACAGTACTCCTCTATTCAGGTCAGCATAACCACTCTCAGCCTTAAAACTCAGCAAATGAACAAATGCTCTGCAATAAGGTGGCCACAACATGTATTAAGAATACCTTTTCTATATTAAATGTGGAATTTTTATTTTAAAACACAGTAAAGTGACTTTTTAAAAAAAAAAGTAATATGAAAGATCAGTATGCTTCTAATCTGGAAACAAATTTCTGGAGGTTTTCCATTGGTTTTAATTAAGCCATATGTACTTCCAAGTAAGGGTTATTAGAAAATTAACATATAAAATTAATAATCTGAAAGTGGGTTTAAGATGCAATACCAATTTCAGAACCACCTCTATTGTGTCTAAATTACTAAAAGAGCTGTTCTACTCTGCTAAGAGGCAATAAAATTATGAAACTGTAGCCTTAAAAGTATGCTCTATATTTAAGAAACAAAAATGTTTCTTTTTGGGTGACTATTTCTTAAACAATTTGACAGATATTTATGATATTTGAAAATAGTAACTTTTAGGTAAAGCTCATACCTGTACCAGGGATAAACAAAGTTCTCCAGCACCAACTCAAGCACCTGTGCAGAACAAAGACAACCACATTACAAAGTAAACAGTTTACTGTAAATCCTTGCTAGAAGAGTTAAAAACACAAACACCTTCCAAAGCTCATAAAGCATAATTCACACATCATAAAATGTTAACGTACAAACGTGTACATTGCGATCCTATAGTGAGGTCAATCATTTTGCATAATGATCAGTACTCTGGGTAAATAGCAACAAAGTGATGGTTTCATCAGGTATCAACGTGAAAAGGCTGCCACTGGTACTAGCAACAAGACAAAGCACATGCTGTGGCAACTTTGCTAAGCGAACACTACAAAAAATGTAACCTTACCTCAAATAGCCCTTCCCTGATTTTTCAGATCAGTCCCTGTTCTTTTCTGATGTACCATGAACCATCCCACAGGAACAGTGACCCATCCTACACTTACATCTCCATCCTTTTTCATCCAAACCTCTGCCTTCTCCAGCTCTCTCCCACACTCAAAGTGGGACAGTCAACCTTGTATGTATGGCTATCTAGAAAAGCCATTCTCCCTTCTCCACATCCTGCACCACAGGTTTCAGCAAAGTTTACCTTATGGCCCAGCCATCTCCTGACATCCCAACCAGAGCACCTCCTTAAGTCCCTGTCCTATAGGTATCCTCATGGCCTTCTCCATCCTCCTCCCAGCCCCTGTATATCCTGCCTACATGGATCTCTGTAGGAGAATGTTTCCCACCCTGTCCATCAAATCTGTTCCTCATGGGTCAACCTGTGGTTGCCTTTCCATGCCAGAAAACCTGGGCTAACCAGAAAAAAACAGTGCTGTTGCAGCCATGCCACCAGCACGCCCTGCTTCAGCTTGGCTTCCAGCATCACAGCAGGAAGGGAGGCTGGGGAGGTGACAATCAATGGGCTGCCACCACAGTACACAAGGTGTACTGCTAGCCAGACTGCAGCTCTGTCGCCTCTCCTCACACCTACAGAGAAGTTTCAAGTAACTGTTACAATCCTTCCACCATGATTAGCAAAAATAAAACTTCTGAAAGGAAGGGAAAAAAATCAGACAGTGCCAAGAAAAAAAGAAAAACAAGAGGTAGGAGAAGGAAGGACAAAATTTTATTGAGATTTCTCCTCCTTCACTACAATACCAAGATACGCTCCAATACTACCTTCTCCTGTCACAGTCTGCCCCTCAGTTGGAATCACTGCTTTGGAGATCAGTTCGTGCTTGGCAGCATCAATGCTGATCAGGGTAGTAAGACAGAATAAGTGTGTTGCTCCGCAGGGCTGCTGTGCTGTGCTCTATAGAAGGAAAAGTTTTGCAAAAGAAGTCACTGCGTTCAAAGGAAAATGTAAAATCTGTCTGAAAGAAAAGCTGAACGCAACAGCTGATGTGCAAGCATCATTTATGAGAATAAGCGTAACTCTTCCTACAGGATTTGCTGCTGTGCTCATTCACATTGTGTGCACTGCAAGAATTCAAGACTTGCTAAATTTATACTACCTTTAGGGCACTACATGCCTCTGCTCTACTCATTATTATAAAAACACACTCAGTAAAATGCACACCACAGCCTTTTAAATTCCTCTGAATTCTTCAGACGTGAACAGTTGATGAATACTCTTTTTATGTTGATGCTACTAATATTATCACCTACTCAAATTTTATAAGATAGTCTGTCTTTCACAATTGTTCCATTTCAGTGATTCACCTCCCTTTATTTTTCAGGATGAAGAAGAAATTTTGTTCCTTCACCTTCTCTCCAACGGAATGTTTTCCAGTTTGGGATGACTTTAGATGTCTGTGTTGTGGACGATACAAAGACATAAATGTCTTTTCTCCAACCACTATGTGCTACAGCAGTAACAGATTTTGAAATTGTAAAACCATCATGTATTGATGATGGATGGATAAGCTAAATGTCATGTTTCCTCCCCAGAATCTCATATTCCCATTAAAAGTAGAGTGGAAGGAAAAAAGAGGTGACAACAGATGCCTTACTTCCCAGGCCAGGAGAGATCAAGCAATCCCAGAGAATCTTCTTTGGAAGTTAATCTTCAGACAACAGGCAGGAGAGCACATCCAGATCTGGTCAGCAAACACAGACCATTGGCCTTAAGAGCAATAGATCAGACTACTCAAAACAATTTCCCTGATGCCTTCCATAGCATTGCCAGTCCATAAACCATCAAGTTACTCCACAGAAATCTCGGTCTTGCAGGTACTTTTCTTCATGCAGAGTTTCTAACAAAACAAAACTCTTGCAGGGTTCAAACCATAGACTCTTTCCAAAAAGTGCCTTTCAAAAGAAAAAGCCATACTGTGCACCTGCCTCTTAAAGGATCCCTTTTCTTTCTTCCTCCTCTTTTGCTAAGGGCCTCCCCATAAAGAGCAACAAGAGCAGACCATCTTCTGTTTGGAGTGGAAAGCGCATTTGGACAGCCTTCAAGCACAAGACAGTGTACTCAAAGGGAATACAATGCACTTCTCTTAAAAGAGCTCTTCTTTTTTTTTTTCAGCACTACTACTTTGGAACTGAAAGCTTGTCCACCAGGCATGTGTCACTGCAATTTCAGTTCATAAGATGCTAACATAACTTGTTGATACTCTCTTCGCTGACAGTCCAGAGGCTTCTAAAGCCGCTAAAAGAATTATTTCCAACAGCAAGAGATCTAGCTAAGCCAAATGCATGGTTCATGTGGTTATTAAATCAGCAAAGAAAGATGCAAGATCTGATGACCCATCCCACTCTGGATAAGGTCTTGAAATTCATACAGTGTTTGTAGTAACTGACTTCCAGTTGAACCACTCTGCAGAATTTCCAGTGTTTCTCTTGTTATCTTCCACTCCCACAGCCACACCGTAAAGGCTTTATAGTAATGCTCACACAGGACAGTGCCACACAGATAATCCCAGCAGCCAAAGAGACAGTGTGCACAGAGAGAGATGACTAACTCAAAATACACTTGAAGTCCGCATATCACTGGTCCCAATGTCAGAGGTCAAGATGCATTCTGCTAGAACTCAAGTTATCTATACGGCTTTAATAAAAAATGCATTGATCCTGGACACAGAGAAAGCATCTCCTATTTGCACATTTACTAAATGCACAGCATAGACAGTTACATATGATGCTCCATAGCACTAAGGTGCTGTACTGAAGCTAAAAAAAAAAGGGCTATAGTGTGAAATCTGTACTGCAAAATACAAGCACTCAAGCAACAACAGGCAACTGACTGCCAGTAACTGGAGTTCAAGGCATACGGTCCATGCAGTTTACCCATGAACCCTATGAGCCTTCCAGACTACATCAGTGTGATTCTGCAAGTCAGAAAAACACCTGTCACATCATCCACTGCACTTTTGTGAAACACTAGGAAAGCAGGACATGTGCACCCACTTCCATTCTAGCAACACCAACAATATTATTCAAGCTCAATTGTTCACACTACACACACATGCCAACAGAGGAAGTAGGATATCTCAAAGAATGACAGCTAATGATAAGCAATTTCCTTTTCTGAAAAGTATTATTCCCTGGCTTTAAACAAAAATGATGACTCATTTCATTTAAAACCTACCTATTCTAGCATTTTGCAAAATGTCTGGTTCTACTACATGTGAGTTTCAAACTGGAAAGAGAATACAAGTGTAAAACCAAAAGCAGCAGGTAGCACAATAAGGAGCAGCTGAAGAAAAAACAAAAGAGAAATTATTTTCTAGCATGCACTGCAAGCTGGGCAGTCTATTGCTGCTGAGACAAGCCACAGAATGGACTGCCATAGAACAGACCCCAGCTGTCATGAGGAGGAACTGTTGAGCTTGAGTGATGAATGAAGCAGTAGCAGGTCAGAACTACCAGGCTAAATTAGATTGGAAAGGAGCAAGGATTTGATAAGTAAACTACAAAGACAATCTGAAAAGCCACAAAAGATGGTACAACTAGATAGCAGAGACCACTTCCTGAGGGCAGAAGCAACTCCCAATAGGAAAGCATGCAGGCCGCTGTGCCGCTGCAAGAGCTCAGGACTGGCAAGGAGTACATTCAGACAGTAACTGATCTCTTGTCCTGCATTTGTCCATTTCTTACTTCTAGGGAAAAAAAAATAAAGAAGATATAAAATTCTGGTCCCATAATCAAGTCAAGAACCTGAGAATTTAACAATTAAGGAAAAATTTGTGAGATCAACAGAGAGTACCTTGATCCATTAAGGCACTTTTTTCATGATGTTAATAAAGAATAGCTGAGCAGCTTTTCTGCAAGTTTGACTTGCAACCATCCTTCACACAGCAAAAATGAGATTATAGGGAAAAAGCTGTGTTCATTAACTGAATAATAGAATTAAATTCTCCTTTATACAATATGCAATATTTGAAATTATATACAACATAAAACTGACCAACAGGTATCACATACTAATTCAAAAAGAAAGAGAACATTGAGGAAACTAACATACAGCACAACGGATTAGAAACTTGAAGCAAAATTATACTTAGGTCACTGCATAATTTTTGTGTAGGATACAGCTCAAACTATCAAATATTGATGGATGCATAGTTGAGGCAGTTTAGAGTTCAACTATAACAATAAACATAAATGAAAAGGGGAGGAACGTTCAAGCATGTGTTTTTCTTTTTGTTCTAAACCATGTACAGTGTCTAGATAATGACACAAGGCTACAAAAGATTAAGAATTTGCAAAGAGAGACAAATTGTCATAGTAATTCAAGAGAGAAAAATCCATAGTTCGGAGAAAAACTGATTTCTTCTGATTCAAGTGTGTATTAAATTATCATGTACGAACTTGAAAACACAAGCTTAAAGACTATACAACTGATTCAAATTAGACACATTTGGAAATGAAAACATTGCCAAAATTCTCCAACCTGCAAAGGAAGAACTAGAAAAACTTATCCAGAATTAAAAAATCTGAGAATTATTCAAAGTATTTGAAGAATCTGTGTTTCCAGAAGAAGGCTGCACTTCTTTAGAATCTCACTGATCCTAATTCAGTTCTCAGCGTATCAGCTTTCCTCTAACGTATGACTAAGACACAACAGAAAAGAGCAGTCTTTTCTCCCAGCCCTAAGCAGGCTACCCAATTCCAGGCATGCATCACATGCTGCATCCCCAGAGCAGATGATCAAGAGGAATATGGCGTGGGCACAACCCCTGCTACCCTTTTAACCAGTAAAGAAGAGTTGCAATAGGGAAAAACGCAATGACATTTCTCATTCCAAACAGCGTCCTACACAGGTGAAAATGGTGGCTCAAACAGATGGCTTGTTTTGGTCCACCAGAGATGAGTCCCCTGGTTCAGTGCCCCAGAAGGCACAGAATTCAGGTCTAGGGCTTCCCTCTAGTTAAGCACACAATGAAAAGAATGAGAAACATGGCATAGATATACAAAAGCCATGTCTACAGTGCTAAATAAAGCAGGGCCAGGGACATGCCACTGAAGTAAAAAGAAACAGCCATGAAAAGCCCACACTACTTTGGTAAAAGCAGAACTACAGCAACATGCATCAAATACAAAATGCCAGTGAGCAGCAACACATTTTAAAGATCAGTCTTACAAGATAACCATGGTATTTACTCGTATCTCTTACGAATAACATGCTACAAAGAACTTTTCTAGCATTAAATTCCTATTTAAGCTAATGAGGAAAATTTTCAGTTCTTCAGCATTTACCACATCCTCTGGTAAACTGCCACAGCTATTTGCTACTCAAAATTCTAAAAATATTACATGAATAGAAGCATTTATTTTACCTTCTATATTATAACAAGAGGCTCGAAAAAAGAAGCCTAGTGAAATGATATTCAGCAATATTGGTTTTTAATACACTTGAGCCCAAACTTATTAAAAATAATTAATAGATTACATAATTTCAAAACAATAAATGTTTGCTTCTTAAATTGCAGAGGGAGTCACTATGCTAAACCAAGGGAAGTCAACAAGTTGTTATCTGTGTATTTTTAAAAACATTCCTCAACCGTCCATTCCTCCCTTTTCTTGTGGTTTTATTCTCTTGCTACTCTTGCTGTGGGCTGTGCCTGGGACACCATCACTGAAGTCTTAGCTTATACCACAAACACATGCAGCTTTGACTTCATACACCATGTTGTTAATTCTAAGAGCTGACACGCAAGAATCTTCTTACTTCTGACATGCCAATTGTTCACCCTCCTACCACAGAACTCCAAAGTTGGAATTCTAAATAAATGGAGATTAAGATACATATGTGCTCGCCTATTTTCCTAGCTTTAAAAAAAGGACAAAATAATATCTATTTAGCTGCCAATATAGTTCATCAATTAACAATCAAGGAAGAAAACAAACAAAAACAAAACAAAACAAACAAAAACCAAACAAACACTCACACCAAAGAAAAATTGCTCTTTTTAAAGAAAAATAGAACAGAACAAAATTCCTGATTTACAGGTATTTATGCTATTCTTGGTCGAGTAAACGCACTAATTTTTGTTACAGCTTTGTCTCATGATTTTAAATAGCTACCATCACATTATTATCATTGGCCCTGTAAGAAAGATGGGGACGGACTTTTTAGCAGGGCCTGTTACAATAGGACAAGGGTGATGGTTTTAAAGAGCGGAGATTCAGACTAGACATGAGAAATAAATTTTTTTACAATGAGGGTGGTGAGACTGCCCCAGGTTGCCCAGAGAGGTGGTAGATGCCCCATCCCTGGAGACATTCAGGGCCAGGCTGGACGGGGCTCTGAGCAACCTGATCTAGTTGAAGATGTCTCTGATCATGGCAGGTGGGTTGGACTAGATGCAGTTTGAAGATTCGTTCCAACCCAAACCATTCTATGAGTCTGTGATTTTCATTACAGAGATGTTGTAGCTGGAGCAGATCACCTCTTTACCTCCGCTTCAAAAAACTAAGCAGGCTGAAATACTTCTCAAGAATCACACATGTTCAATTATAACTGTTCTTTTCTTTATGCTTTTCAATTTACATAGATGTTTATTCTGTGTTCTAGGCACACTACTACAGGAACAGTCACACCTGCTCCTAGCATATATTCTTTTGGTTTGACTTTTACAAGAACAAGTTAACATACACAGGAATTACACCTGAACTATCTACCAAATTAAAAGTAATAGGTCCAAAAAATATGTGATAAAAACTCATTGAATTTCAAGATACTGAAGAAATGAAGCAGCAATTACCTCTGAGAGTGATGCATCAACCTTGGAAGGCACTTTCAGATCCAGCCATGGCTGATAGTTCTCCAGAAGCAAAGTTGGTCTAGAGGAGAGCACAAAAAAGTTGATGTAACAACACGTAATTGAAAGTTTTCTACTGCTATGCATAGAATGTAAGAAATACTAAGCTTAGCGGTGACACGTAATTAATTTACCTGTGCCTCTTGCATTTGACCTTGCCACATACAGCACAACTGTGACCACGGGGAAACAGCTCCGGCAATTCTAATTGCTAAGAGAGGATATTTGGACAAGTTTACATTCTTCAAAATGATGATTCTCTTAATATATTGATACATTAGATAATTTCCTTTCAGAGTATATAATTACAGAGACCTGAACAGTATAAAGTGTTTCTCCCAACGGGAAAACAAGATAAGACGCGGTATGAGAAGCAACTGAAGCAAACGGGGAAATCACTTCCACTAAAACAAAGCTTGAGGAGACACAACACCCTCTCACAACTCCCACCACCTCCCCATTCATCAGTTGGTCTAATAACAGACCAGCCAGTTTCTCTACAAAACTTGTCCTACTTAAAACTTTGAACTATTATAGCATTTTTAGGTCTATGACATTTGACAATAAACCATTTTAAGTTAGGAAACAGGAATTTCCTTTGGATTTTTTTTTCTTTGAAATGTGGTACCACTTAACGAAGTTTGTCTACAATCGGCAAAGAAAACAGTGCTGGCTTGCCAAAGGAAGACTATTTTCAGAAAAGAAAAAGGCTCAATAAAAGAGAATACACCTACATGATGTCTCAACTACTTGCTACTTAAATGTGAAAAGTGAAAAATAAGTGAAGCAGAAAATAACATCCACTAACACTCCCCAAAACTGGCTTTACAGCCATATATAGATTTCATGGGGCTAAGCAGAAATGCACAGAGTCCAAAGTCTTGATCATTGTACGTTTGCTACAAAACATCTGTCAGCCGGTGCATATGAGCTGTATTGACGTGTAGTATTTCTGAAAATAGCTAGAATTGCACAAGAATTGCTACTCAATTATGAAGCCTTAGCAAACTGAAACAAAGCACAAGAACGTTAACGGGCGTGTTTACCTTGGGTTTATATTTTATTGTAAAAAGAATATTGGGCAAGAGGGAATCCGGGCCCAGTGAACAGTAGAAGGTGACGACACCAGCCACAAACGACCAAAAAATCATTAAAACGTGAAGGTACCTTATAAATAAATAAACAGAGAGGAAACATTACTGCATGACAAGCTACCAGCGCAAGGCCGGGCCCGGCCCGCCCCCCCCGCCCCGCTGCAGCGCTCCCGGCCGGGCCGGGTTACCGGTTGAGGAGGACGGTGGCGGCGCCCAGCCCCAGGAGCAGGCAGCAGAACAGCGGGTACTGCCGGCAGGTCTCCCGCAGCACCTCAGCGCCCCGGGCCCGCTGCCGGACCGCCCGCACCCAGCCCATGGCGGCCGCTGCCCCGCCAGCCGGGCCCAGGGTAGGGCGAGGGAGGCCGCCCCGCTTCCGCTCCCGGTGGGACGTGACGGCGGCAGGCGGGCCAGCGGCCGCCATGTTGTGGGAGGGAGAAAGGAGGGGAGGGGCAGCGCGGGGTGGCGCCCGCGGGAGGTGCGTGCGAGCCCTGCGCCCGCGGGAGCCTCCGCCGGGGTGCGGGGAGCGTGGGGAGCGGGCCCGGCCAACCCTGGCGGGGACGAGCGGCGGGACAACCCCCCGCGCTTTTCTGAGGGGGAGCTCAGCGTCCCCGGCTCCCTGCCGCGGAGATCCCCGCCGTGACGCGCCCCGGTGGCATTTGGGGCTCTGCTGCATAACATGCTGAGCTGAGCCCTGTAAATAGAAGATCTCTGGTGACAGCAAGCTTACCTAGTTTATAAATACTTAGGGTCTGGACAACAGGGGTTCTCAGCACCTGCGACATCTGATTAAATACTCTATATTTAGATGATGACTGAGGTAAATCATTTAGTGACTGAGACACTACAACCGTATACCTCTCAAAACTTCGTAATTGCTTGCAAAGAAAAGTAACAGGGTAGGAAATGTAAACAGACCCCTCCTCAGCATCAGTAATATACAAGTTAAACATGAAGAATATACTTATTCTGGAATGTAATAGTTTATTGCTAGTTAGAACAATTTAAAACCAACTTCACATTAGTAGCTGCCTTCAGGTACAGGGTAAGTCACAAGTTTCCAAATAGCTCGAATGCCTTAGCAGCTCTGTAGTTAATCAGTTGCAGGACGCTCAAAGTTATGTGACTATGACACTAGTGGCTACAGAAAGATTAGTTCAATGGACTAAAGTGCCGGAACAGCTTCTCCTGGGAAATCTTGCTGATACTGGAGCTTCTGAGTTGCAAAAAATACGAGAAAGACCTGCTCTAAGAAAAATGCCTGCTTTTATTTTTGTTTTGAGAAGTGGCTGTAGCCTTTGCTACTCATTTGCACCAGCCCCTCACAGGCATCTTTGGGCAAAGGACAAAATACTTTGTTCAGAAGAGTCATGTTTACAAACCTACAGTGAAAACCCTGCAACTATGCTGTTAAGGAAGTCAGTATGTGGAATGTGGGTCAGTATCTAGAAATCGAAAGCTGAAAATAGTTTTCAGACTCTTCTCTCACATGTTTGCCATTTTATGCAACACTTCCCTTGACCTCTAGAGCAGGTGAAATACTGCAGTTTAACTTCAGTATGTTGACCTTTCTAAGAGCGCTTGGTAAAGTCTCAGGGTCAGATTGAATTTCTTCAAGAGCATCTGCACAGTATTAGTTCATGTCAGTCCACGTGTTTCCTATTAGGAAAAAAAAAAGAGGTGCATATACACACACACAGCAAGTCTTCATACAGTCTATTCAGAGGAAATAAATTTTCCTCAGAGGATGCATTTTTTACTACCTGCTTACTTTATCCTCAGCTTTTACTGCTTGTGATTTTTAGTATTTTATTTTGCAATGTTTTTAATAAGGAATAGCTTTTAAAAAAAATCTGCAATTCTTAAAATGTTTCATAAAGAAGTCAGATAATCACGTATCTATAACATAGGAAGTGACTTGCACAGCAAACCAGCAGAAACAGAAGTCGAACTCCTGCTTCCATTTGTGTTCTCTGCTCTGGGTAAAGTTTCTTTAATTTGTGATGTCATCGGTCATGCTTATGTTTATTTAGTGTAATTTAATGTCAGTTAGTTGGCACTAATTGTACCTTATCATCTGAGAAGCTGTGTAATTTCCTCCAGTTCACAGACTCCAGGTCTGCGGGGCAGACGCCACCACAACCTGCTTTATCGCACCCTGCTTTGCTGGAGACAGAAGCATTGGCATAGCACGTCACTCAGATTGTTCTGCTATGCTGAAAGACACAGCTGAGGTTTGTTTTCCAACAAAATAAAGTGTGGAAGAAGAAAAGTGGAATATTGACAACACCAAGCTTCTCAAAATTCTGTTCATTTTATGTGAGAAATAAGAACTTTATCAATTCCCCAGTGATAGCAAGTCTTTCTTCACGTAAGTTCTTAGGCAGGTTTGTGGTTAACTGGAGAACTGAATGGGAAAACACACATCTGGAGATGGGCTCTGAAGCAACATGGCTAGGACTGGATAATTCTGGAAAGCTAGATTTTTTTTAATTTTACATTTGAAATGTAAAAGGATCTTTCACTGATCATACAAGTCATCTTATGGAGTCACTTCTATTTTTTTTTTAAATAGCTACAGAAGATTGCATATTCTAGCATTCAAAAATATATTAGTGTAGATTTTCAACATACATTAAAATATAAAGCTACATTTATTGGCTGAATGAGTTATAAGGCTGAGATTCCATTTACTAAAGTGCTTCTTTTGTTTAAAAAAAATGCTTATTTTAATAAACCAGACAGTAAACTGTAATACACAGATTCTCACCAGCTGATTGCATTTAATTTACTCTGCAAGTCTGCTTTTGCTCTTTTCAAGGCATTACATATTTATCACTTTCAAGGATACAGTTGTCCAGGCTACCTTACATAATGCAATCCTTCATATTTACCCACCAAGGAATTCATTTTCCTTTTATAAGTCATTCCCCACAAGTCCCTGCTCATTTTTGTGGGCCCATTCCAGATGTTTAAATAGTCAGTCATTTAGCAGAAAACTTTAAGAGGACGTTCATTTTAAATACTTAGCAAATAGCTAAACTTAAATTTTAAAAAGTGAAAGTGAAGTTTCAGATCCCAAGAAAATTAAGCATTAGGCACTTTATACTTTTAACCTCAAAACTTGGAGGGTGTCCATAAACAGTTACTGGTTTCAAGCTTGGAGAGAATTCTGTTGTATGCAAAAAACCCATAAGTTGAAAATCAGCATTTTGTAGTTCTTCTTGGCCTTGCTGTATTAAAGGAACATTGAAACTTTGGGGGAGAGTAGAGGCTGACTAGTTGCTGGGTTTGGGTAGGAGGACAATTATTAGCATTTAGGTAAACAAAATTAGCTTTGCTGTTATAAACAGTCACATCCATTTATCTGTTGATGAGTTAATAAACTGCTAAGAGTCAGATTTACGGCATTTGGGAGTCAGCTCTCTGCACCACCCACACAGCCCTGCACTTGTCAGCTGCCTGGGAACGCATGCTGCCCGTACTTGGCGCAGGCTGTTAAATTTGCTTCCTGGCCTGCCACACGTTATAGACTACATGTTCACCCTGCAAACTGGAGGAGGGAAGGATAACCTGGGGCCAAAAGTACCTGCTGGATACAGCAGGACATGGGCTTTGGATTCCCAGATAAAATCCCGCTCCATTTGTCTTCCAGAAGAATGAGGGAGCTCAGCTGTTTCAGAACAGCAAGGAGCAAAACAGCAGGTGCGAGAAATTGTTTAAAAAAAAGATGGGCAACATACTTCTCCAAAGGTCACTGGTCTCCGCAGTTGCAGGGGAATGAACTGCCAACTGACATTACACAAACTTAAAAAATTTCTTTAGAAACAGGTTCAACAGGCAATTGATGTTGAAAGGGAGGAGCTAAGGGGTTTCACTTATAACAGGCCACTCAAAATTCATCTTTTTTTTTTTCTTTTTTCTTTTTTTTTTTATATAATTCAACTAGAAGACCCAAGAATTCCTACTAGGCTGCATTTAGGACTGAAGCCGTGAAGTCACTGACTGGTACCAGGCAAAATAAAGACTTTCAGGGGAAAAAAGGCAGGGATATTGTTCTGGTAAGGGAATTCAGGTAAACAGGCAGTTTCCAGAGGGTCATTTTAGCATGCCCAACAGGAACGGTGCTGGGCAAACCAGAGAGATGTTGAAGAGTGCTGAACGTGTTAGAATTTCACTGGGACAAGCAAAGTCCATTTAGGAAAATGTTCCATTGGAGTAGGGGGGGGCAATGTGCTAGAGGCAGTTTTGCCTTGAGGAACTTGTATCTCTCAAGTTAAAAATAAGAAGGGTCAGAGCAACACTAGTATATATATAGAGCTTTTCTTCAACTTGTTTCCGTGAAAATAATTTTTCTGAATACATTCTTTTACAGACTAGATACTGGAGAGAATTTAGATATTAGAGTTGAAAAACATTTGTCCAGTCATAAACTACAGTTTATGGGACATCAAAGCAGAAGGGTATAGAGCAGAAAGTTGCAAGGTGGGTGTAGAAGATGACTACATATGCATATGCATACATGAGACATTGGAAAAATGCTTAAATAAATGAAGTTTGTGGCAACATTTGGCAAAGGTATAGTCTATGGACATTTCATATTGATTCACCTGAGTAAAAGATAATACTAGATTAAGGTGCATACCCAGAGAGCTTAAGTGAGGTAGCTGATTTGCTATGTGCAGGAGGAAGAACTGGAAAACATAATTCCTTTCAAAAACCTAGGTTGATCGGAAAGGACTGGGGTTGGGGGGGGGGGAGTAGCCAGATGGTAAGAATTTGTAAGAAAAGGTTTGTGAAAGAAGCAAGCTGTACCACTGCAAATAGTTAAAACAATGCCATAGCACATACTTAAGGGCTCAGCCTAAATTAAAATTAAGCTGTTTACTTACAAAAGGGGATAAAAAAACCCACAACACTGCCTTGGATACACACTTTGTGAAAATAGGTATGTCAGATCCCGGAGGGAATTTCTACTGAGAAACTCTGAGGTCAATGGCGGAAATCTTTGAGTAAAGAGTGAGGAAGAACTTGAGTCATGTTCCCTTGATTCAGCTGAATTAAAAAGTGTCAAGAAAATACTTGTAAAATGATATGTTTCTGTTAAAACATTGCAAATTGTTGTAGCACCTGTGCCTTATAACTATGATGAGACCTAGAGAATGTAAAGGTAGTGTTTTTCATCACAGGTATTTGATGCATCTGTAGAACAACTGTATTAGATTAGCGAAGGTTTAACTAAGTGAGCATCCTGTTTGTGATGATAGCCATCAGGGGACATACACCTAGGAAAAAGGTGTAAAAGCTACTTTCTCAGAAAGTGGTGTTTTGTTTTGTACTTTGATTTGCAATCTTGGCAATATCCTGAGAAAGTATTGTTTTCCAAAGTTTCAAGTTGCTTTCTGAACAGCCACAAACTTTAATGTCCACAAAAATCATGCAGCAAGAAGTTCCACGACTTATTTAGGTTTGTGTGAGGGAGGATAACAAGCATTCATGTGTTTCATTTAGTATTCTATAAAAAGAGACAATGAAAAACCATTCCCTGCTCAGCACAACTGCTCTTTACCATTTTATCAAAATACTTTGGCCACCTGAGCAAACTGTTTTTTCCAATATGAAGATTCCTGCTCCGGTGAATGGTTGTTCACATGAAAGCACTTTTGTACCTTTTATAATCTTTGTTGCTCTCCCTATCCTTTTCCAACTTTATTATTTCCTCTGTTTTGTAGCGCTGGAGTAGAAACAGGCTGCAACAAGGGGAACAAAACTGTTTAATAAAATAGCACTCAAAATTATTTTTATTAGTAGAACTAGTATCTTCTTCAATCGTTCCCTATTTTTTGTCCCCATGTCTGTGTATTTTAACATTTTAGCCTATGAAGATTGATCTTTTATTTCCTCATTTGGATCTAACTCTAGTTTTTGATGGATTGTCTTTTTTCCATTTTAGGAAGAAGACAATGAAAAAAATTCCCGACCTGAACTCCTCAAATACTCAGGAAATTCCAATCAAAACCTGAACTTGTCAGAAGTGGGAAAAAGCCTAATTACAACTAAGGGTTGCTGTTTAAGCCAACTTGTATCAGAGAAAACCTTCTACTGATACTAACATGTCCACCGTATCTGCTGATAATGTAAACCCAGATGTAGCGATGAGATCCAGGGGGATGTTTTTGGTGACTGGCAAGCTGTTGTCCTGAAGCCCATTGCTTTAGCCTCTGTGGATACAGCAGCAAATGCCTGGAGTGTTTTTGCGAGGTCAGAATTCCATGGAGATATTTTTAGTTTGAACAACCATTTTCTCCGACAACGTGAAGTATGTAAAAGCAGTACAGGAGAAAAGTTAAGCAACATTAATTATCACCCTCAAAAAGTTATTTGTGCTTCAGTTAAGTCTTTCCTCAGACGCTTTACATGAATTGTTACAGAATCAGTTGTATAACCACGGTATTGTTTTGTTTATCATTTGCTGGCTGAGGATGCAACGCATTTGACATTTTCCTCCGTTTAAATGATGTACAGCAAAAAACTGAGGCATTTTCGGAATAGTGAGAGAAAAATCAAAAGCACTAGGACAAAAATGTTATATTTCCCTGGCAAGAATACTGAATATGACAAAGGGGAAGAAACCAAACAAACCACTACACCCCCCCCAAAAAAAAAAAATCCACACAAAACCCATTTGATTTATGCTAATAGACAGAATGCTTAAAATGATAGTATGAGAGAGCCTGAACAGGCTATTCATCCTCATACGTAAGGAAGAGTTCTGAAGCTTTTCGAAAATACCTTTTTGAAGTACATGGCCAGCTTGCCTGTATTACTTATTCTGTGGTATAACTTGTGCATATAGCTCCATAGTAAAGCTCCACTATAAGAGGAATATCATTTTAATCAGAGAATTTAATAAGTGGGGCTCAGTACCAAGCTCTGCAAGGCTAGGCTTCTTCACAGCTCATAGCCAATCAATGCTATCTTTATCAGACAGCCACTCCAGTACCTGAAGGTATGCCAAACCTTTTTCCCTCCAAAATGCTTGCATTATTAATAGAAAAAACATTGTATTATGACGTACAACTTAACCTCTAGCACTGGCATTAATGGTGCCAGCCCCTTCATGGGCTTATGAACAGACATACCTTGGCAGGACAAAAAGCCACAGTCTCTCTTCCAGGGCAGCGAAGAACAATTACTTGCAATTCCTCCAGATGTTCCCTCCAGATGTTCTGCAAAGGCAGTTCCTGGTTATGGTGCACATTTGCCACTTGCACAGTGCTGTTCCCTAAAGCGTCCTTTGGGGAGGAAGAGTGCATGCTTAAGCAGGTAAGAGGACTTCGAGCTGTTTGGAAAAGGGACAAATTGTGAACTCAAGAAGCAAGAACTATTTGGAAGACTTAGATAATTTCTGCAAGACTCCGTAACTTGAAGCTTCACTTTGCTTTATATTTTCTGTTTAAGTAACTAGCATTCTAAGTAGGAAAGGCAGTGGAGCTAGTAGAGTCTGCAATTGTATGGGGAACTATTAACACTCAATATTATTCTAAAACTTCCTAAATAAATTTCTGATTTGTGAATGAACGACTTGCTACTGTATAAGCTACGTGTCTTCATTGTTCCACAGAAGTACAAAAGAAACTGTTTAAAATACTAGGCACAAAGTTTTTTTTCTATTTCACAGAAACATGCTTACCGTCTTTTATATCAAACTGTAAGGCATAACATTTTCTTCCCTGTGACTCCTCCAGTCTAATCTTAAGTTTGGGGTATTCTCTGTAGGTCAGCTTGTAGTATTTTTTCCCCCCACTCAGGAGTTACAAGCGAAGACTGAGGTCTTTGGGACTTAACACATGCATGTAAGAAAGCTCCTAACACCACGCACAGAACTGGGAGGCCTCAGGCAGACTTCAAGTTGGCAACAGTGCAGTTCAATGCAAGTGGGAAAACTTTTTTCTTTTCCTTGAGAAGTTGATTTTGCTTCAAAAGATATCAAAATGGAAAAAGAATTCTCTAATATTAATCACTCAGGTCCTAGCGGTCCACGTATGTCTCATAACCTTTATTTATCTAGGACATGTAATAAGTTCTCTACTGATCACCATTAGGCTTGGGTATGGTGAACTGTAGATCAAGTACTAACCTATCACCATACTGTGGTTATTGTCTATGTCCAATGTGTATGCAGGATCTGTTATGGTCAGGAAACTTGGAATACCAGTCAGTCTCAATTCTGAAAAGCCTGTGTATCTGGTGTTCTCTTAGACCACAATGCCGGAGGGACCAATGCCCAACTGTACTCCCCTCTCCATCTTCCCCTTCAGTTGTTGGTTAGGTCTGGAGGAAAAGTCAAGCTACTTGCACAGTAATGACTCTTTGCTCTTCCCTAAAGCCCAAGGGCTTTTAACCATAAGCCAGCCAAAGAAAGGAACTGAAATCATGGATTATCTGAAGGAACGGTTTTGGCAGTGAGGAGACATGGAGTTAGTGCATTTAGTCCAAGGTGTCTTAGTGGAAAGATGCTCACCTGAGTTTCACCAAGAACTTAGAACATGCACCAATCTCCATTGGATGCTTGCTTCTCATTACTTCTACAGTCAGGAATGTTCCCATCTCCCACTGAGTCTTCAGAGATGCCGCTCACCTGCAGAGAAAATGACAACTTTTCCCCACTGAAAGCTGTCTACAAAAACAAATGCTTCTGTATATCCTGAGTGCTGATGAACAAGACACAAAGATTTACCTATACTTGATCCCCTTTTAACTCAGTAAGGAAAAAACATCCTGGCTGCAAAAATTTGGCAAGTGTATTCTACCTTACCACATTCCTTCTTCAGCCTTCTCTGACCTTATAAACTGATACGGAGTTTTGCATTTGAGAGCCTTAGAATAAAATTACTTTCATTCATTAAGTATATTTTCTCATACTAAGACATGTCAGCTGTCTTATAAGTCTTAGTAGCCTAGACTGAAGGAAACTGAACATCTTCAGACAAAGATTACCAACCTTCATACTGGCTCTTTCTTTTCCTGTCTCCTGAAGTCCAAGAGGTCTGTTTCCAAGGGCATTGTAAGCACCTTCATTTCTGAGGACCTGAAGACCACTTCCAATATACAATACACCTATTCAGGCTATCTGCACTGCCAGCTATTTAATGAAAAGTCCTGGCCTGGTCCAAGAAACAATCAGCCACTTCTCTCTCAGGATGCTGGGCTTGTATTGCACACTTTTCCAGAAAACAACACAACTCTGTACAAGAAGCTGGTGTACTTGGGAGTTCTTTGGGCCCATCCTGAATATGAAATCTGCCAAGGGGCTGCTGAGTTGGCACTGACTCACCCCAGCTTTACAAGCGAACACCTATTCTCACTTTGTCCCCTGCATTAAGAGCCATTCAAATCAAGACTTTGCATAAAAGCTTTGCAATGAAAATCACATTTCCTCAAGCATCACTCAATTAGGAGGCATCATCAGGCCCTATTAATAACAAGTTTTTCTTCATTAACCTACTTTTGCCCACCCTTTAAGGAACTATTAAGGAGAGTGACTGGCCAACGTTATACCAGTAAGAAGAGACGGAAGAGCTCCTCACCCATACCGAAAAAAATAAAATCAATCTTTGGAGCGTGTGTATCAGCTATTCAAGACTGGCTCTTGCTTCCCTGGGGCTAAGACCATTAGTTTATCACTTCGAAGCAGATTTACAAAACGCAGCTCCAGGGTATAATTTGCCTCTCAGAACAAAACATTTGAAACTGCAGCATTAGGTATTTTAACAGGTTTTTCTCAGCATTTACATATTTTGCTGTGTTCAACACCTCCTCTCTTACAGGGATACTTCCACACAGACTATTTTCTCCTGAAATTTCTACCAAGATAAAGTGGCCCTGAGGATTACAGCACCAGGGACAGGTTCTTCTTACCTTTTGGCATGTAATCCCAGCACCCTGTGTCTGCTTTCGACCTGATGCTTGAATCTGGGCAAGATCCATCACCTGACATTCCCTTCACATCACGATGTGGCTGCTAGATGGTGCCTGGTTTAGTGTGTGCCTGCCTTGCACAGGGAAAGGGCAGACTGATTAATAGCAGGAAAGATCCTACAAAGCTGTAACACAACTAAATGAAGTTGTTCTACATCATGGTTTCAAGGTTGTTTCCCTGGCTATTTTGCCTTTAACCCTAGACTACAAACTTGCCAGTTGTGTTGTTCAGGCACATTTAATGGTAGTCTTTGTGCCCAAGGGTAGACAATTTCTTTTCCCAACTGTTCCATCACCTTGTTTTTCTCAGGGAGACAACAAGAATATGCCAAGAGCTTTACCAAGTGGGCACTGGTTATGATTCTATCACTCCTAGGTCAACCTTTTAGATACAAGACAAATATACTCCATTGTATTCCTCTGAGGAAATTCCCTGGCTGTCACTGCTTTAGAAAGAGCAAAGACATCTACAGAAGACCCTGTAAGTTTTCCTTTTCACAGGGACACTTTTTGCCCTTCAAGATGTCTGAGTCAAGACATGTCCTTTTTTAAACTGAACATTACATACAAGTTTATTTGTAAAACTTGAGATCTCTCTACATCATTAAGAAGTTCCAAGATTATCACATTCACCTCACTTGCCCCATATCTAAGAATTCAACACCTATCACTTATTTAACGTGCATGCTCCCAGAAAGTGTTGAATATTCCAGTCCTCTCTTAAGCACCTTTTGGAGATGAGGAGGTAGGGGTGTAGTCTTCATTTTTTTTTTTCCCCAATACGTATATTTTAGCTAGATTCTAGGATAGACTGAACACCTGTTCAGTAGCAGGGCATTTCTTTACAAAGAAATTACCAAGACTGTAAGATAGATGCCTGATTACTGGGCTCTAACTACACCCAGACATCTGATCCTAAAACCTGAATTGCTAAGCTAATGTGTCCTTGCATGTTTAAACTGTATATAGAATTTGAACCTTATATGTTTTCATCCTCATGTATTAAAGCAGAAAACGGTTTCTCCAAAAGGATCTAGACATTTAAGAGATGCTTAGAACACATTATGCATGCCTGTCTCTCATTCTTCCAAAGACTAAAAATAGGGACTGGATCATCTACCTGCAGCTGTATCACAGTTACTATCCCAGCTGGTTTTAACTAACTGCCCAGTAAAACTATGGGACCATTTTAGCTACTCCAGCACCAATTAATCTGCTTTAGCACAGGCCATCACTGAAGGTAGTCTGATCTTGCTGAGATGTGACCACTACCTGATTTCCCTCAATGCCATTTACACCCAAGTGGTGACTACACCTTGATGCACCTCAAAGTGCATTACAAACTGGGAAGCCTCACTTTTGAAAAGCTCCATCAGCAATGCTTTCTTGTCATTCATCTGTATACTCCTCCTTGCTTATTACTCAGTGAAAGCCACTACTCTTTAGAAATGTTACACTGAGGGCAACTAACTGTGAAGGTTTATATACAGCTATAAAAACCACAACGTTCCGTACTTCCTATTAGAAATCAGTATTGATTTCAACAGTTAACATAAGAAAAGACCAGATACCTTAAAGAATCAACTGTTGGGTCTGAAACTTATTGATTGGTTCATGCCATCAAATATTAACATCATTTTCTTTGATAGAAACATGAGAACCTGAATGGCTCAGAACATCAACAAACCAAACTGTATTCTTCAGATTAGCATACCTTTAAAAAAATAAAGTGTCATTTATTACACCATTCCCATTGTAAGATCACATCTATACAAAACCAAACTGCAAACACCACACACATGAAAGGAAGTTACTCTGAATTCAATGGATATAAAAACTTTCATGTCCTTCTTAACTGAAGATCTCACTGGAGTTAAGCTCACAACGAGATTTTTTAAAAAATAATTTTCTGAGAGGTTGTGTTAGTATTATGAAAACATAGTGGAACAAGACAGCAGAGATTGCTCAACTACATGAATCCATCTTCCATTGCACTCACTGATGAAGCTTAAAGCCACCTAAGGCTTGTGGTACCTTCAGGACTTCCAGTGAGAGAAGTTAGGACATTTTTTCTCCCTTTTATATTCAAGTCTAGTTTTCCACTAGCATGACACGTTCAGAATATTTCTTCATTTGTAAATTCTGATATGACTTGAACAATGTATATCTTGTGGTTTTCTTCAAAGTAGCTTTTAAGCATACCGCTAATTCAAAAGCAAGTGTAAACTAACATACTTCCGTAAAAGTGTAGGTAATACTAAAAAAGAAGAGTTTGACTAGACTAGCTTAAATCAGAGTTACACACTGGTCACCTTCTTGGTGAAAGTACTACTCACGTACACACCAGTGACTGTCACTGGAGGTTTGTCTTCTGCTAAAAATATCAATTTAAGCACACATACAAAACTTAGAAATGCAGTTGATAACTGTGGATTGGAAACAGGCTAGCTTGCTAGAACAACTGCACTGGAAGAAAAAAGGTTTCACTGCAGTATCCAAAGGAGGCCTTTGACCATAATGCAAAACAGAACCACTCTTTTAATAGCTACTTCAGCTTTTCCAGGTGCAGGGACTAAGTACTTTTATCTATAATCTCAAATGCTGTAACATTAAAGACTAAAATCACCTTCCAATTGTGATATATCTGCATTACGAAAGATTAATTATAATTTATTTTAGGCTAGCTGTCACCAGTGTTTTGCAATATGAAGCTTCATTCTTAAATATGCTGAAATTGCACCATAAGAAAAGCTTTAATTTACTAATGGTGTATCTATAAAATTGCCTTTAATTCTCACAGAGGAAACTTTTAAATCCCAAATTAGCTATACTTAGTAATACAGTTTTTAAATAACCTCTACTAGTGGCAGAATTAGGTGCATTCTTCATCCCACTAAAGAAAAAAAAAAAATTGAAAAATGCTACTTTAGATGACCGAACAATACTGGAAATGCTACATGTGGAACCAGGAACTCCAGACCTGATATACTCTGTTCCTGGCTGTCAATGACTTGACTGTTCACAGAAAATCCCTTTAACTACTATGATTGTTTACCCATCAGTTTAAAAATACATACTGAATTGTCTGTGAAGCATTTTGGAGATTTTTTTAGTTCTAAAGTATTTAGAGTTAAACAATATCAGATTACACTCAACATTCATTTAGCATTGGACACACTAAAACTGAGGAGATAAAAACCACAAGCTTCCTAATAATTACAGAAAAGGAGTCAATTAAACAGTCTACTGCAGCTGGATTTTCAGTACTCCAAGTCATTAAAGTACTAGAATGTCTATTTCTACTTACCATTATCTTCTGTGCAGTCAAATGGCATAGGCTATTCTACTGGCTGTGTAGCAGAACTAAGAGTGCATTTCGTATCTTCCTTTGTGCAAAGAAAATAAGTGGTAAGATTCAATGTCTTTTCTACACGCTAGTGACCAGAACAAGTAAAACTGTATTGTAATACTAACTGTGCAAACAGAGGCAGTGAACTGTTACCATTAATCAGGCAAATGTATAGTTACCTAAGAGGGAATCCAGATTTCTGACACTGCAAGACTGTCAGAAAGTGTTGGCTTTGGCGTAGACACTAAGTTTCAGGAACAGTCAGGAATTAAACAACTCTTGGAACTGAAATGTATCTTGTGATTCAAACCTGAAGTATTCAAGCTGTAGTTAATTACTTATTACCTACACACTGTTTTCTCAACTGTCACAAATGCGCTTTTTTTTAAAAAAAAAAAAAACAAAACACCTTTTACCAGCTACCTGGAAGTCTGACTATCTAAAGCAGCTTTCATGAAGACAGCTTTAAATAATCCATGTTAACCCACTGCTTCCAGATGAGCTCAGTGGTGCAACATTCACTCCAGAGCTGGCCATTTAAAAATATGTATGTTTGTGGAAAAAACTAGTAACCAGTTATATACTGGCAGGAAAAAGATATCATTACATGAGACAATCAACCCAGCCTCAAAATTCCAAGTAAACTGACAAGCTAGTCCTAGTAGCACTTTTCAACAAATCTACCTACTGTAACAGTGAAGGCAAAGGGGCACCCAAGAAAAGTAACTCTTCCAACCTGTGGATTTTCTAACACAAGTTAAATGTAATTAAACACTTGCAAAGTGTTGACCAGATGACTACGTGAAATTTGGTCCCCGAGAAAAAAAGTTTAATATCAGAGCTTCCAGGAGGCTTTTTGTTTGTTTGCGCTAGATGGCTGTAAATAACAATAATTTATTCCTTCTCCCCCCACTACCTGTATTTGAGAACGAAGGAATCTTCAGCTCAACTTCCTCTCCTGTTGCTACATGCCATTTTCATCTGACAGAGCAAATGACAAAGTACAATCTGGTGTTTCCTCTGCCCAACTAATGCAGCTAGCTAGTCCCAGCCAAGAGATGTCATGTGCCGGTGCTGGAATTAATTCAGCAAGACACTCTGCAAAGACAGACCTTGAAGTCCATCACAGCCAGGCACGAAGTTGGGATTCATAAGCTTCAGGCTAAGAACACAAACTCAAGCTCCAACTTGACCAATTTAAATTCTCAGAACACTACATTGTAAAGTTTATTGCCTTAATGCCTGCTTCCGAAACGTGCTATTCCATTTTAAACAATTACTACTTTCCACTAAGTTTTCATTAATGCAGGTGAGGGAATAACAGTCTTAATTTTGTAGAATTTAACAACTTGAACACTTTTCAGAAAAAGTTACGCATTTTATGCCCATGTGGCCTTTCAGATTTATTTCTTTCAAAAAAAAGTCTCCCCTCACTAGTGTACAGAAGGACCAAAATAACTGTTAGGCTGAAAAGTTAGGCCTCTGAAGAATTATCAAAGGCACAAGAGAAAAAGTTGCAGCCGTATATAACATTTCTATCCTGAAATTTGAAGTTAGGAATCCTACCTTCACAGGAGGCTAAGTTTATCTTAGACTGTGTCATACTCCTCACCCCCAACAAGAACAGAATTAGTATTACTTATTTTAGATTTTAAGACAGTTTTTAGGTAAGAGTTGTACAATGCAGAAATTCAGAAACTGGTCTTTAGTATCTGTAATAACAGCCTTCCTCCAACACTAGAAACACAAACTCAAGTTCTGGGTCATAACAAATCTTCCCTTTAAAAAATAAAAAAAAAGTAAAATAAAGAAAGTTTAAAAAAAAGTACAGTTGCATGTCCTATATGAAACACTTCAAACAAAAATTAATATAAAACAAGAGTATAATTTAAAAAGCTGTGTATTGGAGTGTTTATAAACCAGAAGTGTTAAGCAGCAGCAGTTTCCAATTTTGTATTAAATTCAACTAGACTTCAAAATTAGGAACACATTACAAACCAATGTGGAACTATGCTAGCTTATACTCTAACCTTTGCAGGTGTTTCAGTAAAAAAAGCCTCTTATGAGAATAAACAGAGGCAGAAAGATACATTAAGTCAACACTTGCCTTCAACATAAAGAACTGTTATATGTCCCATGTCACAAAAGCACCATGTAAGAGATGCATTATTGCTGTAGAACATTTCAAGTTTACCAACACCCAAGTGCAACCAAACTGATGTTGTATATATGCACTTGCCCATTCTCACCAGTATTTCCACTTTCCTTTACACAATCAAATTTAAAGCTTTGAGAGTAACATTTTTTTTAGTTTTTTTCCACAGTATCAATCACCACATGCAATTTAGTTTTCTGATAATTTTGCTAAAAAACTGCACCAATATCAGAACAGTGCAAATCATATTTAATTTTGAAAGTTATAATGGCTTGAGTTCATAATTAGAGGGAACACTGTCAAGACCTTGATATTTTGTTCTCTCACCATTGCTTGCATTCCATTAAAAACAGTTTTCTGTCAATTTTGCCCTTTTTTCTTTTTAAAACAATAGTCCCCCCATGCTTTTATCAGAGCTGAAATTAAGGATATGATCCCCAATTTCAACACACATAGTGCCTTAATAGCAATGTTCCTATGCAATTTTATCAACTGTTATAAATCCATTAATAAATTATCCCCCCCCAACAGATTTCCAGACTAAGAACTAGTCACTAGCACTTGTGATCCCACAAGTGTTTTAAGCTTTTCAGCAATGGAAAGATTTCAGGATTAAGAAACCTGAGGACCTTCCCTCTCCTACAGCCCCCAGTGTTTTTATTTTATAGCAAGTTCAAAATTGGTTTCCACATCTTGACAGTGTTCCTTATAAAACCACATGACAGTATAAGTGCCAGTAGGCATGGCAACCTCATTGAAGGGAGCATTTAAACTCCTTGGCACTGGGAATGCCAGCACCAAGGATTACATTGAAATCCAAAATTATACTTAAGGCTACAATTAGCAAACCCACTTTCCATAAGCCTAATATTCTATCACTAAATTTGAAAATTCAGAAGCTAACGCAACTGTATACTTTTATGCTCAAATTCGAGGAAAGTTAGTTTTCTTCAGCAAGGGCAGTATACGAAACTGTGGCAGCAAATGTCTCTTACGCATTGACTACTCATTTCACCATCATTCACTTACTTGTCTTAAAGTTCAAAACTGGCAAGGCACATTTACATATTCCAATGAATACTTGACAATTTTAAATTACACTTCATGTCCCAGCTATCCCAGTAATTGACATACAACATACTAAAATGGTTTATTAAGATAACAAAAAAACAAAAAAAAAAAAACAAAAAAAAAATCAATTAATGTGAAACATACAGGCTATTGGCAACCACTATTCTAAAAATTATGTAAATACAAGTAAACATACTGAAATGTGTGCGATTCTAAGTTTTTAACCAGAAGATCTCTGTACTAACACACATTTATATTAATGACACATAAAAAAAATAAAAACTTTATTACAAAAATAAGTTACACTCGCCTCCAGCTTACAGTATAAAACAATTTTATTTGCAGGAATGCAAAATGATTGTTTGCCATGAGCATTTTCAACATATGACATGTCTAATTTAGTTAAACTTTGCATTTACTGGGGGAACTGGTGTGTATAAAACCTTAATTAGGTATAAGCTTCAATTTTCATTGTGGTGCCTATGGGTATGTAGTATAACTGCAGTATCCCTTTGGGCAGGGGGTTAAGGGAAGCTCTTTACACCAAGTCCAAAGTAAGTCATAATTTTATCTATCTTTTACCTATATGAAGCTGGACTTGGCAAGGTTCTTTTGTTTTTGTTTTATCTTTTTAAGGGCGGTTCAATAGAGGATGCTTCACCACTGAACACTCACTGTCATCAAGGTGCTTTAGAAAATTAAAAACATAGCACAAATGATTGTACTCTACTCTACTCTACAGGTTATCATGATCTGCGTAAGAGAAATGGAAAGCTGATCCACATGTTTTTACAGTGATCAGCAATAAGAAATGCACTAATGAAAACATACCTTTTACCTAAAAAGCTAAACTACAGCCATATACTATTCTATGATTTATGAAAAACTTCAAAATATCCAAATGTCAGGCTTCACTGTACAGTTGTCAGTTTTAGTCTGACCTTTTATAAAGGGACACTGCAGTATTTAGTACAAGTTGCTGATGCACTTTTTTTGAACATCTGATGTCTTACAAAAGTAACATCTTGCTAAACTATTATACATCCAAATAACTACAATATCTGAAGAAGCAAGGCTGCTTTTTCAGCCACAAAATACGACAAAAGCAAGGCCTGTTATGATGGTCATGAGGAAGTCTTACAAAGCCTCTGGAACTAAAGGCAACTAAGAATGTTACATTTGGTATATTATAATCTTACCCTCATATCATATTAAACAAGCCTTGCTTTTATCTACAAAGATTTTCTATGTACAGTACAGACAGGGTATAGTTCAATCCTCTGCTACTGAGGTAGTTAACCAACCCTTTAAAAAAGGTTCTGAAAAGAACCACTATCTGGAATGCCTGACTAACCAGCTCTGATGATTACACCTGAAACTGCTGTATCTGAACACAATTCAAAGTGATTACTATATAGACAATCATGATTAACCTTCATGAGCAGAAATAAAATTTAAGGATACCAACAATGGTATTCATCTATACCACTGCAATAAAAAATTAAATGCAAGAATTTGTGAATACCACTTTTGGAATCCTTAACTAAGGAAACTTGGGGGAAAAATCTACTTAAAGCAGATTTTTTAAAGAACAACTTTATTCTTTATTAAGATACCATGCTAGACGTTAAGGATTTT